>NC_060138.1:984964640-986214640 GCF_021461385.2 Schistocerca piceifrons | reverse complement strand
TTAATCGGTAATTTCGGAAGGAGTAATTTTATATTTGATACTTTTCTAAATTTATTTATTTACCAATTGCCATAGAAATGTTTTACTATGATTGGTCATTGAAGTAAAGCGCGGGTTAGCGCGGGATAATACTGCAACCTGATTTTCTGTTTGTGATATTAGCCAATCAGAAAAATGCAGGCTCGCACCAATCTATGCGGGGAACAAAGCCTTTGGTGTGATCTAAGTAAGTCGGGGCTGAGGGCTCGAACGAGTAAGATCTCATTGAATGCAGCTCCGACGAAAGTACTGTAAAATTGCGGAAAAATGCTAATTACGAGTTCGTGAAGTAGTACAAAGTGTATTTAAGTGAACAATATAGTGAAAGTCGTGTGGTATTTCGGACGGAATATCAAAATTATTGCTTTTGACTGTTAGTTAAAACCGCGTGGCGTGTTGTGCGATCTAAGGCTGGAACAGGTATTACGTGTAGAGCAGAGTGCACAACATTTAAGCGAGCATTTTCATAACTAAACGATCTAGTGAACTCTATTAACTTCGGTAACGGGTGTAAATGCCATAAACTGGCTACGTGTGTGATTGTGGTGTGCGTGGTAGCTTTACATTGTGCAGACACTTAGTAAGAACTTGGCAGTATTAACTGTGACCTTTATCGTAAAAATACACCTGAAAATTTACATTGCCAAGTTGAAACTTTTATTTCAGTAGCTATCCACATCCCGTTTACCGGACAATTCTATGTATGTTGCGACCTGCAGTAGACAGTAGTGGTCTAGTATTTTCTACTACAGCTTTTAGCTAGACAAATGAACATTGCTGGACACTGGCAGGGCGGTAAAAAGAAACGTGCCGCGCCGCAAGCCATCACGTCATGGTTACAGTAGGTTGTCTAATATCTCTTTATGGCCAAGATGGGGAAACAGGCTAATTACTAAATGAATTGTTCCTTTAAATTGGAAAAAGCCTGAAGTAGAAAAATGACTTTTTCCAAGAAATTTGCGGTAGCTGTGGATCCAAGCATAAAAAAGTTATTGGTAATTTAATTAAGTGGTATGTTTAGTTCTCACAGAATGCGATACAGATGCGTGTGGAACTGGCGGGCTCTGTTTGCTAGCTGTGGCTGTAGTACGCTGCAGGCGCACTGCAGACGGACAGATGGACGGGTACACTGCAGTACAGCGCAGTAATTGGGCACGTCATCGGGCCAGACGTCACGGCTGGGCGCCGCCCTCAGACCCGGGGCGCAGCGGGCCACCTCGGGCTGCCGCCCTGCTGTGCCAGATGTGCGGCCTGGCCGCTGCGGTGAGATCGCAGCTCCTCCAGTCTAAGGCCGTACTATGTTCTGAAATCATATGTAATTTTTACATCGGCTCTGGCACACGAATCAAAATTTACTTGTTTTTTGTTCACCAATACACTACTGGCCATTAAAATTGCTACACCAAGAAGAAATGCAGATAATAAACGTATATACATTAGACAAATATATTATACTAGAACTGACATGTGATTACATTTTCACGCAATTTGGATTCATAGATCCTGAGAAATCAGTACCCAGAACACCAACCTCTGGCCGTGAAAACGGCCTTGGTACGCCTGGGCATTGAGTCAAACAGAGCTTGGATGGCGGGTACAGGTACAGCTGCCCATGCAGCTTCGATACGATACCACAGTTCATCAAGAGTAGTGACTGGCGTATTGTGACGAGCCAGTTGCTCGGCCGCCATTGACCAGACGTTTTCAATTGGTGATAGATCTGGAGAATGTGCTGGCCAGAGCAGCAGCCGAACATTTTCTGTATCCAGGAAGGCCCGTACAGGACCTGCAACATGCCGTCGTGCATTATCCTGCTGAAATGTAGGGTTTCGCAGGGATCGAATGAAGGGTAGAGCCACGGGTCGTACAGTATATATAAGTGAAGAATACAGTAGATAAACTTTATAATGGACTTCCTAAATGAATAAGTCATTACAGTAATAAAGTGTAATAATTAAAAACACGAATAAAGTTAAATTTAAAATTGTTAAAAGGAAATGGTTAAGCAGTAATATATGATTTTGAGACGCTCTTGTGGCCATTTTAGATAAAAGTACTAGCATACAGAAGAATAAGCTTATGCAGCTAATTAAACTTGATAGAATAACTACGGCAAGAAGCGAAAAAGGATTCAGCCAAAAGACTAAAGTAAGTAATCAGGAACATCTGTTGTCGTAGCCGCCAGAATACAGCATAAGCGAGAAGTCAGAGGAACTTACCCGGCAGCGGGCTCACGTACCCTGCGACAGGCCGTTCCAAAAAAAAGTATAATGAAGTATTGAAACGGTCACTTAATACGATTATCTTGTTAATGAAATATGTTACACAAACAGAGCAGGGAGATTCAAACGCGAGACTAAAACGAGAAACGTAAGGAAGTGAGGCAGTTTTGTGATGCACACTAAGCTATGTAACGACAGGGCAAGATACACATACAAGAGACGTACTCAAAGGGCAAGGCTATTTTGGACCCAATGCCTACTTCGTCCTGTTTGACAATGTTTTAGATTAATGACTAAATGTCTCTCGTAGGTATAATGTTGCCTTGTCGTTAGGTAGTACAGAGTGTATCATATATTTGCTTCATTTTCTTCCGTTTTTCGTTATACTCTAAGTTTACAAGTGCTATAAACATACTTTTGACTTTCTTAAACCTAAGTCGCATGGTCGGTATTGCCTTGCGTGTTCTCACATTCCTTCGAAATCCAAACTGACCTTCCCCGAGATTAGCTTCTAACAAAATTTTCCATTGTCCTGTAAAAAATTCATGTTAATATTTTGTAACGATGACTTATTAAACTGATAGTTTTGTAATATTAAAACGTTCCAGCGCCTGCTTTTCTTGGAATTGCAATTACTACATTATTTTTTAAGTTTGATGGTATTTCGCCTGTCTCATACGTCTTGCACACCTGATGGAAGAGTTTTGTCACGGTTGGCTTTCCCAAGTCTATCATTAGTTCTGACGGAATGGCGTCTACTCTGGGGATCTTGTTTCCACTTAGGTCTTTCAATGTCCTGTCAAATTCTTCTTGCAGTACGATATCTCGCATCTCATCTTCATCTACGTCCTCTTCCATTTCTGTAATACTGCCTTCAAGCTCGTCTCTCTTGTATAGGCTTTCACGTTTCACCTTTTCCTTCTTTGCTTAGGACTCGTTACACTGAATACTATTAAAGTGATTTTCGATAAGATAATGTCACTGTGAACATGAGTTTGTTAATTTATAGAAACGTGATTCCTTCTTCAATTAAAATGTCATGGCCGGTATCATTTTGTAAACGATATACACTACTGGCCATTAAAATTGCTACACCACGAAGATACGTGCTACAGACTGGATATTTAACTGGCTGGAAGAAGATGCTGTGATATGCAAATGATCAGCTTTTCAGAGCATTCACACAAGGTTGGCGCCGGTGGCGATACCAACAACGTGCTGACATGAGGAAAGTTTCCAACCGATTTCTCATACACAAACAGCAGTTGACCGGCGTTGCCTGGTGAAACGTTGTTGTGATGCCTCATGTAAGGAGGAGAAATGCGTATCATCACATTTCCGACTTTGATAAAGGTCGGATTGTAGCCTATCGCGATTGCGGTTTATTGTATCGCGACATTGCTGCACACGTTGGTCGAGATCCAATGACTGTTAGCAGAATATGGAATCGGTGGGTTCAGGAGGGTAATACGGAACGCCGTGCTGGATCCCAACGGCCTCGTATCACTAGCAGTCGAGATGACAGGCATCTTATCCGAATGGCTATAACGGATCGTGCAGCCACGTCTCGATCCCTGAGTCAACAGATGGGGACGTTTGCAAGACAACAACCATCTGCACGAACAGTTCGAACGACGTTTGCAGCAGCATGGACTATCAGCTCGGAGACCATGGCTGCGGTTACCCTTGAGGCTGCATCACAGACAGGAGCGCCTGTGATGTTGTACTCAATGACGAACCTCGGTGCACGAATGGCAAAACGTCATTTTTTCGGATGAATCCAGGTTCTGTTTACAGCATCACGAGGGTCGCATCCGTGTTTGGCGACATCGCGGTGAACGCACATTGGGAGCGTGTATTCGTCATCGCCATACTGGCGTATCACCCGGCGTGATGGTATGGGGTGCCATTAGTTACACGTCTCGGTCAGCTCTTGTTCGCATTGACGGCACTTTGAACAGTGCACGATCCGTTACAGCCATGCGGATAAGATGCCTGTCATCTCGACTGCTAGTGATACGAGGCCGTTGGGATCCAGCACGGCGTTCCGTATTACCCTCCTGAACCCACCGATTCCATATTCTGTTAACAGTCATTGGATCTCGACCAACGCGAGCAGCAATGTCGCGATACGATAAACCGTAATCGGGATAGGCTACAATCAGACCTTTTTCAAAGTCGGAAAGGTGATGTTACGCATTTCTCCTCCTTACACGAGGCATCACATCAACGTTTCACCAGGCAAGGCCGGTCAACTGCTGTTTGTGTATGAGAAATCGGTTGGAAACTTTCCTCATGTCAGCACGTTGTAGGTGTCGCCACCGGTGCCAACCTTGTGTGAATGCTCCGAAAAGCTAATGATTTGCATATCATAGCATCTTCTTCTTTTCGGTTACATTTCGCGTCTGTTGCCTGTCATCTTCGTGGTGTAGCAATTTTAATGGCCAGTAGTGTATTTTGCAACAGACACTTGGGGATGTAGTAGACATGAAGAGACGAGTTGTGTAGTACAAGATGAGGGCAAGTTCGGCCTCAGGAATGACGAACAGAAGCGACAGTAAGAAACTTTTTTTAGCGAAGCAGTCCCCGAATGGTATCGCCGTGTTAGAGACAGCTGGTGTGCGGCGGCCCGCCACGCTGGTCCCCGCGGTGCGCAACCGGCTGAGTACACTTGTTGTGGACGCGCCCTCGGCCGCCCCGGTCCATTCGCTGCTAATTGACAGGCCCTCCCTGGTGCCTAGGCAATGTTCGTGACAGTCAGGTTTAATTGATGCCCCGCGACAAAGGTCTGAGCCTCCAGAGGGGGTGAGATGGCGGGAGTGAGGAGCTGACGTGGGGCGCGGGTAGGTGGGGGGGGGGGGGGGTAGGGGGCGGGGGTAGCTCGGAGTGGACCGAACTGGTCGACGGGGCTCGCCTCGCTGACCGACTGCTGGCCGCCGAGTCCTTGGGGGTCGGCTGCCACGCTGCAAAGCCTGGGGAGTTCGAGGCCAGCAAATCAGAGCATGAATCATGACGAGGTTGCGATATTACGACCTAACATTTACTGGAGATACGCAAATTCTCTGTTGTCTGGGTATCGCTAAGTTATCAGCGATAGCAGTTTCTTCTCTGTTTAATAGAACTCCATCATTCAGTCTACTTTCAGAGAATAATTTATTTGGACAAGTAAATGAATTTCAGATGCATCAACGTCTTAAAGTGATACTGTAACAGTCGGTGGGGGAGGGAGTAGGGGAAGATAATTTTACCTAGTGTAACTTGTTATATTATAATATAGATAATTGTACCAATTGTGACTTGTTATAATATAAGTACAGAGTCGATTAAACCTTCTAATGTATGAGATTTGCTGTTTGTATTCGCCTTAAATGATCCATAAAAGTCTTAGTAGCTTAAATTTCCACAAAACTGCTAGACAAATATTTATTTAATTTAAAGCAGTTTTATTGAAGTAGTGTCACATAGTACACAGTAGAAAAGCGAATACTTCGAAAACTTCAAAGAAACTAACAAAAGGTTAGAAAGTAAAGTCGTCGAGGGGATCTAGCGGAAATATCAATTATAACATCGGGGTTCACACTAAAACGACGGTCAATGAACAGGTGTGCCAGTCCATACAGCCTCTCTTCTTTTATTGTCGAGCGCAAGTAAGGTTTCGGTTGACGCAGGCAGCTAAGAATTCGCTCACATCTTCGGGTTGGTACAGGAAGGACAGCAGATATTTGAAGCAATGTTCGAGTGTTTAGGAAGATAGGCTCCGAGCACGTCCCTACATGTTATGACTGCGTTCTTCGGCTTGTCTCTCTGCTCAACATTTTCCCATTTCTCCTTCCATCTGTCGAAATCACATTTTACAACACTTCCTGACTTTGGGAGGTCACTACCGTTACTACGAATAGTGGACTTTACATCTGAAAAGTCGACTTTAGTACTGAATTTCGGGACAGGATGTGGCAACTTAAGACCCTCATTCTGATGTCTGGAAAAAAGGTCTGACAGTTCACAGTTCAACATCTCAAAGGGATGTAAAGACTAAACATTCCTTAGGTGTTGAGTGAGAAGTGGCGCCGGCCGCGGTGGTCTAGCGGTTCTAGGCGCTCAGTCCGGAACCGCGCGACTGATACGGTCGCAGGTTCGAATCCTGCCTCGGGCATGGATGTGTGTGATGTCCTTAGGTTAGTTAGGTTTAAATAGTTCTAAGTTCTAGGGGACTGATGACCACAGATGTTAAGTCCCATAGTGCTCAGAGCCATTTGAACCATTTTTTTTTTTTTGAGAAGTGGCCTCAGTATGTTTGCCTCCCAGACGTGGCAATCCGATGTCGACATCAATCTCTTCACAGAGCTCTACAGCCTGTAGAAATAGCTGGCGGTATTCATCAATGGTATTTTGCCTTCTTCCGGCCACTATACTGAAGACATTTCCAACTTGAAGCGAGAGAAATAACAAGTTTTTATTTCTATGGATAATTTTTGAGGTTAAAAAGGTAATATAGCCACTTACACAAATGTTGAAAATGCGTTTCGATTTAGACTAAGTTCATATTTTGAGAATACAGAAATGAAAATTGTGTATGTAAGTATTCTGATAGAAAGGGTTTGTTTCATGTTTCACATTAAATTTTCCAACTTCAACTGCAGAGCATTCAAGTTACGATGCGCAGATTAAGTGATATTTGAATGTGATTTAAGTAAAACAAAACTCGACAAATAAATGTATTTACCTGCTTTGTTGCCTCAGTAATGTAAGATTGTGGAGACTGCAACTCGACAGAGACTGGAAGCAGAAATGAGGCAAAGGATTCGATGACACACAAGACAGCAATCAATTCACACTTGCAGGTTGTTGTTAGTAGTGATTCATTTTCAACTACACGGAAATATTTGCGCAAATACAGATTCAGCGATGTTATGAAACTGTTCACGAGCTGAAGTCTCATTCAGTTTCGTGAATCTTCCTCTGCTGCTTTTCATCAAATTCTTTACACCTGAAACTCCTTTCACTTGACTTTCGGTCATGATCAAGAACGAATATTATTAAGCATTTTGGTGCTAGAAAATTTCCATTGTATCTGACATAAGCCCAAACAATTCGGGGAGGGGGGGGGGGGGCCGGGAACCTGCTCCCACCTCCGCCCCCCTGTCTTCGGGCCTGGTAAGTTAGAAATTATAATAAGATACAGTCCATCGTTTACAGAAATATATAATTTAGTCCTTGTGAATTACTATGACTCTCGCTAAGGGATCCTCTGCGTCAAATATTTTAAAAATTCGATTCTAAAACAATAGTTTTTATAGCATTTACGAATTAAAAAACATGTTCAAATGAAAGACGTGCATTTAATTAGCTTGGGAAAATAATGCTGCATGGATCGTCACAAACCACCATTTTTCACACGGTTTACATCTTTGTATTACATTTAAATAGAAACATTATGTCTTTGAAAACATCGTAACAATGTGAACAAGACGACAAATGCATTTAAAAAACATCATACCTCACTCCATTCATCCGAATACCGTGAAAAAATGAACATCCTATTCACATTATTTTTTTTCCTCATGATTGAACGAACAGCTTGGTAAAACTTTTGCCTCACTAAAATGGTAAACGTCAAGCTCAGATGGCCAGATGGCTAAACGAAAACATCTGTGTGCCAAGGAGACATCCTGATGCGTCAAGGAAACGTCTGTTTGATAGTGGAAGGGATTGTGGGTAGTAAAAATTGTAGAGAGATACCAAGATTTGGCTAAAATCAGCAGGTTTAAAAAGATGTAAGTTGAGGTATTTATACAGAGAGGAGGAGGTTTCCACACGGTCGATAGCGTGGATAGTGCCATCAAACTAGTCTTCGGAGTGAAGGCTACAACAACGTTACCGACATCTGTAATCACAATGAACTACCAGTTTCTTATATACCTCACCCACACTGTGACGTTTCACGGCACTTTTCAGGCGCAATAAATAATATTCATTAACATGCTACCAGTTTTTCAGGATTAATCCTAGACGTTCGGTCTTTCTAGATTGGACTATTGCAACCATGTATCAAAGGATATGGAAAGAAATATAAGTAGTAGTAGTAGTAGCAGCTTTATTCATCCGTACATCTATTTTTACAAGGATATAGGACATGTCAAATTATTTACAAGTTTACACCAATTTAAATAAGCTAATTCGTATACACATATATTTACAGACTTCTAGTTTGAGACACTCATTAGATTTACTCCTGTTATACGATACTTCTTCTACAAATGACTTATTAAATAATGTAATGCCACACTGTTCACTCATATCTCAATATCAGTCACTGCACATACTATACACACATTGTTTCGTAACATTTTACTCACTACACACACAAACACACACACACACTGGTGATCTCTGGATCATTTTCCATACTGCAACTTCTCATTTGCTATCCTGGAAAACTGAGTCAGCATCCCTCTATAATGAGTGAGATGTTGAGCTCAGAAAGAAATGGCTCTGAGCACTATGCGACTTAACTTCTGAGGTCAACAGTTGCCTAGAACTTAGAACTAATTAAACCTAACCAACCTAAAGAAATCACACACATCCATGCTGTATGTATTCCAGTCTCTATCTCCCTCTCCTCTACAGTTTTTATGCTCTACACCTCTCTCTAGCAACATGGGAGTTAATCAGTGATGTCTCAACATATGTCCTATCATCCTGTCTCTTCTCCTTCTCAGTGTTTTCCGCATACTCCTTTTCTCTCCGATTCTGCGCAGAATCTGCTCATTCCTTACCTTATCAGTCCATCTAATTTTCAACATTCGTCTGTAGCACCACATCGCAAAAGCTTCGATTCTCTTCTGTCCTGGTTTTCCCACAGTCTATGTTTCATGATGCACTCAAAATATACATTCTCAGTAATAAAGACATAATTTCTCATGAGCAATAACGATGCGGGGTAGGAATGGTTGGTGTTGTTCTCGAGCCAGCTGATAACGAAAAAGCTGAGATGCACATATGGCCACCAGCTGAGTTTTGTGATTTTGGCTTAGAGAATGAGGTACACATACACCCGATTTTTGAACCTTTCCCTTTGCAGGCAATTGTCGCACGATGGTGGAGTCATTACAGTTCCTTACAGTTGCCAGTCCTCGAATGTACTGACATGGATCATTGATGAAGATCGTTTAAACGCTTTAATCCCAAACTCCGAGGGTCTTCCTCAACATGGACAGTCAATAATGTCAAAACGATCATCTTTAAAACGAGGAATCCATTTCTCTTTGCCGTGTTCTGTTCGGTGCCATTATCCCCACACATAGCGCAAATGTTTCTGGCTGTCCCCGCTGCTGTGACCCCTCTACTGAGCTTAAACAGAAGAATATGTCGAAGACGTTCCGATTTCTCCAATTGACATTCCATTTTGGCTCTGAGCACTATGGGACTTAACATCTGAGGTCATCAGTCCCCCTAGAACTTAGATCTACTTAAACCTAACTAACCTAAGGACATCACACACATCCATGCCCGAGGCAGGATTCGAACCTGCGGCCGTAGCAGTCCCGCGGTTCCGGACTGAACCGCTCGGCCACCGTGGCCGGCGGCATTCCATTTTCTAGCGTCCACAGCTCCACTAACTGTCTCCAAATGACAAAATGACAATATACACTATGTGATCAAAAGTATCCGGACACCCTCAAAAGCATACGTTTTTCATATTAGGTGCATCGTGCTGCCACCTGCTGCAAAGTACTCCATATCAGCGACCTAAGTAGTCGTTAGACATCCTGAGAGAGCAGAATGGCGCGCTCCGCGGAACTCACGGACTTCGAACGTGGTCAAAAGATTGGGTGTCACTTGTGTCATACGTGTGTCTGCGAGATTTCCACACTGCTAAAAATCCTTAGGTCCACTGTTTCTGATGTGATATTGAATTGGAACCGTGAAAGGACACGTACAGCACAAAAGTGTGGAGGCCGACCTCGCCTGTTGACTGACAGAGATCGCCGACGGTTGGAGAGGGTTGTAATGTGTAATAGACAGATCTCTGTCCGGACCACCACACAGGAATTCCAAACCGCATGAGGCTCCACTGCACGTACTATGACAGTCAGGCTGGAGGTGAGAAAACTTGGATTTCATGGTCTAGCGACTGCTCATAAACCACACATCACGCCGGTAAGTGCCAAACGACGTCTCGCTGGGTGTAAGGAGCGTAAACATTGGACGATTGAACAGTGGAAAAACGTTGCATGGAGTGACGAATCACGGTACACAATGTGGCGATCCGATGTCAGGGTGTGGGTATGGCGAATGCTCGGTGAACATCATCTGCTGGCATGTGTAGTGTCAACAGTAAAGTTCGGAGGCGGCTGTGTTGTGGTGTGGTCGTGCTTTTCATGGAAGGGGCTTGCACCCCCTGTTGTTCTGCATGACACTAGCACAGCATAGGTCTACATTAATGTTTTAAGCACCTTCCTTCTTCCCACTGTTGAAGAGCAATGCGGGGATGGCGATTGCATCTTTCAACACGAGCGAGCAACTGTTCATAATGCACGGCCTGTGGCAGAGTGGTTACACGACAATAACATCCCTGTAATGAACTGGCCCCACAGAGTCCTGACCTGAATCCTATAGAACACCTCTGCGATGTTTTGGAACAACGAATTCGTACCAGGCCTCACCGCCTGACATCGATACATCTCCTCAGCGCAGCACTTCGTGAAGAATGGGCTGCCACTCCCCAAGAAACCTTCCAGCACCTGATTGAACGTATACCTGCGAGTGGCAGCTGTCATCAAGGCTATGGGTGGGCCAACACTATATTGAATCCCAGCATTACCGTTGGAGGGCGCCCCGAACCTGTAAGTAATTTTCAGCCAGATGTTCGGATACTTTTGATCATATAGTGTATATACTCAAAACAGCTACAATGAATTTCAAATATAAAATGACTACCTCATGTTCTTTCTTAATTGACTTTAAGGTGGTCGTTGTGGCGTTAGAGATGGTATGGGGTGCCATTGGTTACATGTCGCTTGTTCGCATTGACGGCACTTTGAACAGTGGACGTTACATTTCAGATGTGTTACGACCGTGGCTCTACCCTTAGTTCAATCCCTGAGAAACCCTACATTTCAGCAGGATAATGCACGACCGCATGTTGCAGGTCCTGTACGGGCCTTTTTGGGTACAGAAAATGTTCGACTGCTGCCCCGGTCAGCACATTCTCCAGATCTATCACCAACTGAAAACGTCTGGTCAATGGTGGTCGAGCAACTGGCTCGTCACAATACGCCAGTCACTACTCTTGATGAACTGTGGTATCGTGTTGAAGCTGCATTGGCAGCTGTACCTGTACACGCCATCCAAGCTCTGTTTGACTCACTGCCCAGGCATATCAAGGCCGTTATTACGGCCAGAGGTGGTTGTTCTGGGTACTGATTTCTCAGGATCTATGCACCCAAATTGCGTGAAAATGTAATCACATGTCACTTCAAGTATAATATATTTGTCCAATGAATACCCGTTTATCATCTGCATTTCTCCTTGTTGTAGTAATTTTAGTGGCCAGTAGTGTAGGATGAAAATATTGCCTCACCAGCGGAGGAACTGCGCTTGTGTGTTTTATAAATGATGAACCAGACTAGTATTTGGTTAAGAGTGAATGGCGGTTAAAGTTTCACTAGACATCGCCTGCAACTCAATAGTTATGGGAAGGGAAGGCTGGCAAAGCTCATGGGTGACACTGTAGCGGGTGGTGGTCGGATCACTCATGGAAAAATTCCTGTAGTAGTTGGTGTTACAGCTGTTCCTTTTTTAGATTGAAGTCAGCTCATAGGTATATCTGCTTAAAGGAAGTTCCACTAACTAAGGGCTCACCTTCAGATGACGTCATGTTACCAAGTAGAGAAGGAATTAACATATTTCATCAAAATATAAGAGGTATTAGAGATAAAGTTAGTGAATTGCTTGCAGATGTTGACTCTGAAATTATTGGTATATGGGAGCACCACTTAAAATTCAGGGGCTTCCTTTACCAGCATACAGATTAGCTGGTTGTTTTTTAAGGAGTCCTTGAGGGGTGCGGGAGTGGCTATGTACGTAAAAAGCAGTATTCCTTTTGAGTCCATGGATGTAAAACGGCACTGCACTGAACAGGTATTTGAATGTTGTGGAGGGGCAGATGAATTGAGTGAAACTAAACTTCTAATTGTTGTTCATAGGTCCCCTATTTCTGACTTCAGACCATTTCTGCTCAAGTTAGAGAGGGTTCATGATTCACTTTGTAGGAAGTACTAGAAATTAATTATATGTGGTGACTTCAGTATAAATTTTGTGTATGGTGGTGTAAGAAAAAAAGGATGTTGGTAGATCAGATACAGACTGTGTTTTTCTCGAAAGGTTGCTTGGGAACAATGGCACAGCCATAGACATTATTTTTATTCATTCTTTATTCTGTTAGTAAAAGGGTGAAAGGCCTTTCAGACCATGATGCACAAATTTTAACACTAAAAGGCTTTTGTACTCAAACAAATGTCACATATAATTACAAAGTATGTAGGAAAGTTAATCCAACAACAATAGAGAGTTTCTTAAACCTTGTCAAGCAACAAGAGTGGCAGGATGTTTATAGTGCCGATAACATAGATGGTAAATGTAATGCTTTCCTTAACACATTTCCCATGCTCTTTGAGAGTTGTTTTCCATTAGAACGTTCTAAACGGGGCACTAGCAGTAATAGCCAGCCCGGGTGGCTGACTAGTGGGACAAGCAAATCATGTAGAACAAAGCGAGAATTATATCAAAATGTTAGAAGAGGTTCCAATTAAGCTACAGTAGCCCATTACAAACAGTACTGTAAGGTGCTTGAAAATGTTATTAGGAAGGCAAAGAGTTGTGGTATGTAAATAGAATAGCAGGAGGTTCGCAGGAGAGCTTCTGTAAAGTTTCGAACGTAGGAGACGAGGTACTGGCACACGTAAAGCTGTGAGGACGGGGCGTGAGTCGTGCTTGGGTAGCTCAGTTGGTAGAGCATTTGCCCGCGAAAGGCAAAGGTCCCGAGTTCGAGTCTCGGTCCGGCACACAGTTTTAACCTGCCAGGAAGTTTCATATCAGCGCACACTTCGCTGCGGAGTGAAAATCTCATTCTCTAAAAATACTTCTGTTGCTGATAAATCAGTTACATGTGCAATATTTAACAATCATTTTCTGAGCAATGCTGGTGAATTAAATAAAAACTTATTTTCTACAGGGAATCTTATAACTTTCTTGGCAAACGCCTTTCCGAGATTGATGTCTGAAATACTCCTCTGTGATACAGACAAGGGGGAGACTGAGTCAATAATTAAGTCACTGAAGACTAGGGACTCAAGTGGTTATGATGGAGTGCCTAGAAGTATATTAAAGTACTGTGCTGCACATGTTGGCCTTATATTTAGCCATATTTGTAATTTTTCCTTTAGGAATGGTCCGTTTCCTGAACGATTAAAGTACTCAGTAGTAAAGGCGCGTTATAAAAATGGAGAAAGCGATAACGTAGACAATTTTAGACCTATTTGTATGCCATCAGTGTTTGCTAAAGTTATTGAAAAAGCTGTGTATGTAAGGATAATTGATCATTATATATCACACGATTTGCTATCAAATGTACAGTTCGGCTTTAGAAGTTGTTTAACAACTGAAAAAGCTATATTCTCTTTTCTGTGTGAGGTACTGGATGGGTGAAACAACGCTTTCGAACGCTAGGTACATTTTATGATTTAACTAAGGCGTTTGATTGTGTTGATCACAAACTTTTGCTCCAGAAGCTGGACCATTACGGAATACGGAGAGTAGCTCACAATTGGTTCACCCCTTACTTTAGCAACAAAGAGCATAAGGTCATTATTCACAATGTTGAGAATGGCTCTGATGTGGGGTCTGAGTGGGGTACGGGCAAGTGGGGGGCTCCCCAGGATCAATGATGGGGCCGCTCCTGTTCCTTATTTATATAAATGATATGCCCTCTAGTATTACGGGTAACTCTAAAATATTTCTGTTTGCTGATGACGCTTTCTTGATAGTAAAGGATGTTGTGTGCAACATTGGCTCGGTTTCAAGTAGTTCAGTACATGACCTCAGTTCAAGGCTTATAGAAAATTAACTAATGCTAAATCATAATAAGACTCAGTTTTTACAGTTTCTAACACACAATTCAACAAAACCTGACGTTTTAATTTCACAGAATGGGCATATGATTAGGGAAACTGAACAGTTCAAATTTCTAGGTGTTCAGATAGACAGTAAACTGGCGTGGAAAGCCGACATTCAGGATATTATTCACAGACTTAATGCTGCAATTTTTACTATTTGGACGGTATCTGAAGTGAGTGATCTTTCGACAAGAAAATTAGTCTACTTTGCTTATTTACATTCGCTTATATCGTATGATATTATGTTTTGGGGTAACTCTTATATTCTAAAAGGATATTTTAGGCTCGGGCAATAAGTGGTGTAAGTTCACAAACCTCTTGTCAACCCCTGTTCACAAGTCTGGGTGTTTTGACATTGGCCTCTCAATATATATACTCTTTACTGTTGTTCCTTGTTAACAATGTCAACTTATTCCCAAGAGTTAGCAACTTTCATTCAGTTAATACTAGGCATTTGGATTGCACTTCCTTAACTCTTGTGCAGAAAGGTGTGCAGTATACTGCTGCATCCGTTTTCAATAAGCTACCACTCGAATTCAAAAATCTTAGCAATAATTCAAACACTTTTAAATCGAAACTGAAGAGTTTCCTCACGGGTCACTCCCTCTATTCTGTCGAGGAGTTCCTTGAAAAATTAAGCTGACTCTTGTTGTATTGTTTATTGCGTTTACTTAATGTTATGGATTGAGTTTTTTCGAGCTCATAAACATATTATTTTTATCTGTTATTACTTATATGTTGTAATTTCATGTACTGACATGTTCCATGACCTTGGAGATTCGCTCCTCAATTTGTCCTACGGAACTTGACGTGTAAATAATAAATAAAAATGTGTGACGCTTTTCTCAGTAATTTCACTGGGCACTGTCGAAGATAGTGATGCATGTTAACTGAACTATAGATATGAATACACAATCCTTGACTGGTGCTGCTCAGTGCTCTGACAAATATTTGCTGTATTAAATGTAATAGAGGAATGTTTCTGTTTAATTTGTAACACACACAACAGAGTCCTATTCAGAACTAATTCTGTTTATAAATGTCTCATTCGTAATTCACGAGTTGCGTCTTATCTAGTGAAGGGCAGCCCCAGTGCTACATAAGTACCACTTACACTGCCACTTGGGCATTTGCCTCAGAATAACCACTTTTACAGTATTATTACTTTGTTTCGAAGTATAGGTATCGTCTGACCTATGCAATTCACGAATCGGATACCTCAAAACTTGACAAGCTGACTACCTTATTTTCAAATGTTTTCTCTTCGTTCTTGTTGTGTATCAGTTTTCTGCGAAAAAGTACGATTTCTGTTTTTATTGCGTTCATTTTAAAAATGCAATTTATCGACATTAGAGTTTTTTTCGTGAAGTTGTAGGCTTAGTATAGCAGTACTTTGCAGAAAGTATGGAGTTTTAGAGCTCGTATTTTACATTTGCGTATGATGACGTTTAGTGCGTTGGCGGTCACTCTTCGACCTTTGATAGTCCGCATATAGGTATTAGTTACGCATACTGAGAATAGGAATTTTAATTGTATCCGGTTGATTTATTTTTTCTGTGAATGAACTTTCCACCTCTCTCAAACCTCTGTGTAAGTGAAAACTGACAATCTGAATTGGGGCTGCTGTTCCTCCTGTAATAAGATAATCCGATTTTGACGTCGGAGGAAGGAGATGGGACAAAAACTGCAGTTGTACGATTTCTAGTAAGTGTCAGGCTTTTCAAACATGACTGTCCTCTATTTGGTCTAGCTGGAATAAAACAATAGATTTATTACAGATATTTCCCTTGCAGGAAATGGCTTCCTTAATTGGTCAATGCGACGTCAGTGATTAAACGAACATAATATTCCAATGAAAAGGTTCATTACGCATATACGGACTGACTCAGCCTCAGATGTATGTTAATCAAGATGAAGAAAGAGGATTAGATAGCAAAATTAATTATTTATGAGCTTCCACATCATATTTTAGTATACGCAGTATTATAACGTTACTGCTGTGTTTTTAACAGTCTTATTAATACTGTTTCAAACACACTTAGTGGCTGTGTGTAATCTATGTATGATGTCGAAATAGAGAGAGAGAGAGAGAGAGAGAGAGAGAGAGAGAGAGAGAAAGAGAGAGAGAGAGACAGAGAGAAAGCAGGAAAATTATAAAATATCTTTTATATTCAAGAGAACTTGAATAAAGGATCAATTTTTTTACTTGTCATTTTTCTCTTTACGTCATCATAATTGACCTTTTAATCTCTACGTGTTAGCGACGCGACATTTCATTTCATCATACACATATCGCTATTTTAGAATATAAAAGCAAACGTTCCACCATTATTCCTGGTTATTGGCGATACAGAAAGTGCGACTCAATGATACCAGTTTTTTTAAAGAAGTTGCGCAATTCAATTACTAAATAAGGTAACAATGGTAACAGGACGTACAGGTTATACAATCATCTCTAATTATTTCAAGTCTTTCCTTTAGCAAGAAATGTGACTGATAACAACAGATGACAATTCAATAATGATTTCAAATAAGAACTAAACTGTGCTTTCTTCTTAATATAGTGCGCTAGATCGGGTATCGAGTCTGGAGAGCCATTTAATTAAATTAATTTATTATTTATGTATGTATGCATTGATTTAACCTGAGCATTTAGCCAGGAGAGTTATTTTAACCCACCTGTAAAGTTTAAATCAGTATATGTTTCCCCAATAAGTGCAAAAGTTGATTCGTTCTTCTCTGTGGCGATAATGTCCTTTAGGCCTATCTCCTTCATAAAAGCTGAGACGAAACGCGTTAAAGGAAACAATGCATTGAACCGGTGTGATAAAATGCTAAGTACGACTGAAACAGCTCTAAGAAATTCTTGCCGAAAGTCGTCTAAGCTTTTTGAAGTGGCGTATTGTGAAACTTTTCAGTTGGTACACTTGTCACAGAATTTAATCCGTTGTACCTCACCTTTTCGCAATACTGTGTGCGTGAAGGTGTTCCGTATTGCTGTGAACACATTCAGCATGCCTGTAAATGCAGTGTTCTAACTCTCTGCCTTCCGTTCACTTTTTAAATTAATTACAAAACTGCATTAGAACCTTCTTTTCATTGTTATGTCTGTTTTAGCAATAAAAGTATCGTTTCCTCCAGTAAACCTTTTCTTGGTGTATGGTGCCGATGTTAAGATGGTTTACAGACCAAAGTTTCTGGTATTGTTATAAGCGTCCTGCTACAGGAGGAAGAATCGACCGAGTGCACCTCGATTGGAAGTTAACCATGGTAAAGTCTGCATTTAGACCTGTTTAACCCAAAATTCAGATGCAGCGAACTCGATCAGAGTTAAACGAGGGAGTTGACCGTAATTAAATTTGAGCATGGCTCACGCCAGGTTTTCGTGGGGTGACCAGCGTTTTATTAAGCGTACTGTGTTAAGGTGGCAGCGCTTTCTGATGTACGGAGACATAAGATGAACTCAGAAAATTTATTAATTTATGAATCAAACTTAGCAGTAGCAGAATTAAATTGTGCTTCCACACTGCCTGTTTCTCTAACAAGAGGGCTACATGACAATAAGAGTTTTATAATTTTAATATTTATGATACGTTCAACGCAACTCTCAAAAATTCTCGAGAAAATCGACTTCTAAGTTTTTCGATCTTATCTAAGGTACTAAAATGAGGCACACATTTTTCCACAAGCCGTGTAGTTCTGTCGCAGCGTACTTCTCTCTGCGTGGAGGGATCCAGTATCGATTTTAGATGGATTAAAGTTAACAAAGATGCATGTTTTATGAGCATTTACGTCAAGCGTAAAACACAAAAGATAGAAAAAAGTTCACTTTTAATTTATTAACTACAGAGCTTTGATTAAGAATCTTTTATAAAAGATGAGTAATTTAGGATTTTTTCTTTCTTTTTCTTTTTCTTTTTGCAATGAAAACGTGCTTCTTACGTGGAGTGTATAATTAGAAATAATACATGATTTTTTAAAAACAATTACAGTTGGACGTGTTAAGTATTATATATTTAAGGGCTTTTATATTAAATGACTTAGGTATTCGAACTGAATGGAAAAAAAGGAAAAACAAAAATGACGGAAACCAGACACTGTACATTTCTTCTTTTATGCTAAAGCCGTAAATTTTATTTTCAGGAACTTATCCATCTCATACTTCGAAAAATTTGGCGTGTTATTCTTTTATTTCCCGTTTAGCCAAACATACACGAACAGACAAGTAGCGACGACAACACACTTCTCCTTGTTGACGGATGTGAGAGCATTTGACAATGACATCATCTCCAGCGAGTGTCTAGAAAACTTATGTGTGTAGACAGCGGTGTGCAATTTCATTTCTCTGTTTGTATCCCTGCATGTGCAGGGCGTCTTCCATTGAAGTACACGGCGTTAACTACGATCAAATGCATAGTTAGCTAATGGCGGTTTGCTGACCGGCAGTTAACTTTGGTGCACCACAGAGACATTTTAAACGCGGTTTACACTTAACCGTGATAACAGGGCCTTGGTTATCTTGATTTTTGACCGAGGTTGGCGCACTCGGGCATAAGATATAACCTTCCGCTGACGAGGAAGGACTGAGGAAGGGTAGGGAAAGAAATCCACCGTACCCATTGAAAGGAGCAATTCCGACTTTCACCTTAAGCGATTCAAGCAAATCGTGAACGACCTACTTTGGTGAGCCAAAACATTATGAACACTGCTCACAGCGAGACTGAATGCCATCTGATGGCCGTGGGAAATGTGATGCAGTAGGTAAGGATACACTGACGTGACAAAAGCTATATGCACGTATAGAGATGGCGTTTGTATCACGTATACAGGGTATAGAAGGGCAGTGCATTGGCGGAGGTGTCATTTGTACTCCGGTGATTCATGTGAAAAGGTATCCGACGTGATTGTGGCTCCACGACAGGAATTAACAGACTTTGAACGCGGAATGGTAGGTGGAGCTAGACGCATGAGACATTCCATTTGGGAGATCGCTAGAGAATTCAATATTCAGAGATCGACAATGTCAAGAGAATGCCGAGAATTCTAAACTTTGGGCGTTACCTCTCACCATGGAAAAATTAACGACCGAGAGCAGCGGTGTTTGCGTGGAGTTGTAAGTGCTAAAAGACTACACCGCGTGAAATAAACACATCAGTGTGGGACGAGCGAAGAATGTATCCTTTAGGACAGTACGGCGAAATTTGGCGTAAATTGGCTGTGGCAGCAGACGACCGACGTGAGTGCCTTTACTAGCAGTACGACATCATCATCTGCAGTGCCTTTCCTGGGCCCGCGGCCTTATGGGCTGGACCCTAGACGATTGGAAAACCGTGGCCTGGTAACATGAGTCCCGATTTCAGTTGGTAAGAGCTGAAGGTAGGATTCGAGTGTGGAACAAGTCACACGAAGTTGTCAACAAGGAAAGTGTGCAAGGTGATGGTGACGTTGGTTGTGTTTACATGGAATGGACAAGATCTTCTTGTTAAATTATTTTATTTGGAGACCATTTGGAGCCATTCATGCACTTCGTGTTCCCAAACTACGATGGAATTTTTGTGGATGACTATGCGCCGTGTCATTGGGTCAGAATTGTTTGCGATTGGTTGGGTGACCACTCTGGACAATTCGAGCGAATTATTTGGCTACCCAGATCACCCAATATGAATCCCATCGAACATTTATAGGACATCATCGAGAGATCAGTTCGCGCACAAAGTCCTGCATCGGCAACACTTTCGTAGTTATGGATGCCTGTACAGGCGGCGTGTCTCAGTATTTCTGCAGTGAACTCAGTATTAAGAAAACAGTCTTGATAGCGAAATGCCGCATGAGCCATGGCTGAACTGGTGGAAGTGATTCAGTGCTGAACGGTGCTGCTCATATTCGCACCGAACGAGATAGCGTATTGTTTAGCATACTGGTCTCGCGTTCGGCCATCCAGAGTTAGGTTTTCCATGATTTCCCTAAAACACTCTACGCAAAAGCCCGTCTCGTTCTTTTGAAAGGGTATGGCCGAATTCCTTCGCCATCCTTGACACCATACGAGTTTGTGCTCCGTTTCTAATGACCTCGATGTCAATGGGAAGTTAAACCCAGTCTTCCTTCCTTTCTTTTCGTATTCGCTTCATATTCAAGTAGTCGTTCCCATTTGATAACCTTACGTGATACTAGAGCTCTCCTTGGGAGAATCAAAGTCCATATTTATTCGTATGACAGCAAGATAAAAGAGAATAACGAATGAACTATATCAGCTTATAAAGCTAGTCGACATACGATTCCTTCCACTGAACTTACGTTATGCAGAATTGTGGTAATGTCGTTTTGTTAGTAAACAGCCAAAACAGGCAGAATGCATGCGGCTGAAGCCTGCTGAAATGACATGTAAAAACATTTTTAAAAAAGGAAAATGAAGTAAAAGTAGCTGTTTGTGAAGGCTGTCAACGGCAAGCGAGCCCGCAGTGTGTTCCTGACACGGCCTTGGTATTGAGTTCGGTCGATAACTGAGCTTGCTAATATTTTTCCATTCTCCTCTACGTAATTGGAACAGTTATACTAGCCTGTCCGGAAGCGTGCGCAAATTTTTCTGGAAGCCATTAAGGAGCATCTCGGCATCGTTAGCACTGGGAACGTGTTCAGTACCTCCTCCTGCTGTTTTTAACGACCAATCGAAGGCGACGGCGGAAGCCGTCGCATCTCTCTCCTCAACTGGCGCAGATAGCACACCGTTTCGACTACAATTGTTTATGATGATTCTAGACATAGCAGGAACGCCATCCGTATGGACTCAGAGGAGCAAATACTTCGGTGAAGAATACGTTACGTCAGGTGTAAGCCATATACAGGGTGAAAATTATTTTAACGACAAATTCTGGGAGGTGCACGGCCACCGAAACATATTTTTCTCTAATGTCATGCTTCTCTGTGAGGACCTTAAAAATCGGTAGATGATGTTTCCTATGAATCGAAATTAAGTAAACTAACAAACTCTCTGAGTTTGCATGGGACAAAGAAAACACTTTTTCTAATCCATTAGCCTGTGAGGACACAAAATAACACACTTGTTTTAATTCTATATTACGAAGAGACAACAAAATTAACACAATACAATTACTTCAGTTGGACTAGGAGCTCGAAAATGCCTCCATTGATCTGTAAACACAGATTACATCTGTGGGTTATGTTCTGTCTAACACGGTCAAAGGCTGCAGGAGTGGTTTCTACTGCTGCTGCTACTATCGGGGCAGCCAGATTCTCTTCTGTTTCAAAAGTGGTTTTATAAACAAGATTGCACATCTCGCCTCAAACAAAAAATTGTAGAGGAATGAAATCAGGGCATCGAGTAGCCGAAATTATCGTTTCAAGAATCGACGGACAGTACGACTGATTGTGCCGGCATCCTGTCATGCTGGGACCACATGTGCTGTCTTGTAGCGACTCTGACAATCCTCTGGCGAGGAAGCTGTAATAATACCTGTGATTTTATGCCCTAGGTAGGAGATATGGCCCAATTAAACAGTCACCACCAACACCTGCACACACATTCACGTAGAACCGCACTTGACGAGAGCGAGTAAATGTGGTGTACGGATTAACTTTACTCAAAACATGTGAATTGTGGCTGTTGAAATTCCATACCTACACTGTGACAACTTCCCCTGGTTACATATTCGGTCGTGTAGCGGTTCAAATATCCGTAAGGCCTTCCAGATTTTGAGTTTTCATGATTCCCGTAAATCGCTTACGGCTAATGCAGGACGTTTCCCTAGAGGCGACAAGGCAGGTTCGCTTCCCTAATCCGAGGTTGCTCTCCTTTTCGTGTAATCTCTTCGTGGACAGGACGTTAAATCCGTCTGGAAGCGCGTGACCGCAACGGTCGCAGGTTCGAATCCTGCCTCGGGCATGGATGTGTGTGATGTCCTTAGGTTAGTTAGGTTTAAGTAGTTCCAAATTTTAGGGGACTGATGACCACAGATGTTAAGTCCCATAGTCCTCAGAGCCATTTGAACCATTTGAACCAGGACGTTAAACCCTACTCTCCCATACTGTTGGCTGCCTTGCATTCAGACCATTCAGTGCTCTGCCAAACTGTCACAGCATTACTAGAGCACCAGTTTCTTCAATACCATCCACCAAATTTATCACCATCCAAATTCTTTTCTATCACGCCGCAGGACAGTTTTCCATAAAACTCTCACAAATGTTCAATGTGTTCCCATCTTTTAGTGTTCCTCAACGCTTAACATAAAATGACGAAAAAAATATCGCAGCGCCAAGAAAGAGTCGTGGGACTTAAACGAATGTTGGTAGGATTGTTTCTACATATGAAAGATGATGTCTGTTCAAATTTCACTTCAGTTGCGTAAGAGTGGCTAATGTAGCGCCACTATGAGGATGCAAGTCAGGTTTGCGTGAGCGTTAGTTACCGTTAGACTGGACGTGGTTGCCTTTGAGACTGGACGTGGTGAGTTGACGTTAGTCAAAAATGCCTTTAAGACAACAAAGAAGCCATTATCAGCACCTCACTGGATTTGAAAGAGGTCGTGTAATAGATGTACGAGAAGCTGGATGTTCTTTCTGCGAAACTGAAGAAAGACTTGGCAGGAATGCAGCCACTGTACATGGTTGATGGCAAGGGGGGGGGGGGGGGGGGAAGAGATGGAGGGTAACGTGAATGTGAGGTCGCAGAAAGAGTGGGCTCCGGCTGGTGTTCCGTATTGCATCTGGGGCAGCAATTTGAGCAGCAGTTGGCACCGTAGTGACACAATTAACTGTGACAAATTGATTACTTCAAGGACAGCTCCGAGCCAGACGCCCAACAGCATCCAGTCCACTGACCCTAAACCACCACCACTGGCGACTTCAGTGGTGTCAAGCGAGGGTCCATGGGAGGGTAGGGTGAAGGTCTGTTGTGTTTTCCGATGAAAGCTGGTTCTACCTCATTGCCAGTGATGGCTGCTTCTTGCTTAGAAGGAGGCCAATTGAATACCTGCAAGCAATCTGTGTGAGTGCTAGACACAACGGACCTACACCGTGAGTTATGATGTGGGGTACGACTTTTTATGACAGCAGGATCACTCTCTTCGTTATCCCACGCACTCTGACTGCAAATCTGTACATCAGTCTGGTGATTCGACTTGTTGTATTGCCTTTCATGAACACCATTGCAGGGGGTTTTTCCAACAGGATACAGCTCGCCCACCTACCGCTATTGTACCCGAACATTACAAAGTGTCAACAAGTTGACTTGGCCCGCTTGATCACTAGATACAGTGTTATTACAAATGACTGAAGCGATTTCAGAGCTCTACAATAACTTTATTATTTGAGATATTTTCACAATCCTTTGCACACACATGCAAAAACTCAAAAAGTTTTTTTAGGCATTCACAAATGTTCGATATGTGCCCCTTTAGTGATTCGGCAGACATCAAGCCGATAATCAAGTTCCTCCCACACTCGGCGCAGCATGTCCCCATCAATGAGTTCGAAAGCATCGTTGATGCGAGCTCGCAGTTCTGGCACGTTTCTTGGTAGAGGAGGTTTAAACACTGAATCTTTCACATAACCCCACAGAAAGAAATCGCATGGGGTTAAGTCAGGAGAGCGTGGAGGCCATGACATGAATTGCTGATCATGATCTCCACCGGTAGTTGTGGGTGTTAGAGCTGTACCTTTTTTAGATTGAAGTCAGCTGATAGGTATTCCTGCTTAAGGGAAGTCTCTCTAACAAAGAAACCACTTTCTACAAAGCTTGGGTATCCGATTAATGAGGGAATTAGTATATTTCATCAAAATATACAAGGTATTAGAGATAAAGTTAGTGAACTGCTTATAGATGTTGACTCTGAAATTATTGGTATATCTGAACACTTCTTAAATAAGGAGATAATTCAGAGGCTTCCTTTACCAGGATACAGGTTGGCTGGCACCTTTTCTAGGAGCTCTTTGCGGTGTGGGGGAGTAGCCATGTATGTGAAAAACGGTATCCCATTTGAGTCAGTTGATGTTTCAAAGTACTGCACTGAAAAGGTGTTTGAATGTTGTGCAGGTGTGGTTAAATTTAGTGGAGCTAAACTTCTTACTGTTGTTATTTATAGATCCCCAGACTCCGATTTCACAACATTTTTGCTAAAGCTAGAGGAGGTTCTTGGTTCACTTTATAGGAAATACAAAAAGTTAGTTATATGTGGTGACTTCAATATTAATTGTATAAGTGATTGTGCAAGGAAAAGGATGCTGGTAGACCTCCTTAATTCATATAATCTTATGCAAACCGTATTCTTTCCAACGAGAGTGCAAGGGAACAGTAGAACAACCATAGACAATATTTTTGTTCATTCGTCATTATTAGAAGGGCATTCTGTTAGCAATAAGGTGAATGGCCTTTCAGATCATGATGCACAAATTTTAAGTCTAAAAGATTTTTGTGCTGCTACACATGTTAAATATAGTTACCAACTTTTTAGGAAAGCTGATCCAGTTGCTGTACAGACTTTTGTAAACCTTATCAAGGAACAAGAGTGGCAAGATGTTTATAGTGCTGATACAGTAGACGATAAATATAATGCTTTCCTCAAGACTTTTCTCGTGCTCTTTGAAAGTTGCTTTCCGTTAGAACGTTCAAAACAGGGTACTAGCACAAACAGGCAGCCTGGGTGGCTGACTAAAGGGATAAGAATATCTTGTAGAACAAAGTGGCAATTATATCAAAACGATAGAAACAGTCAAAATCTAAATGCAACAGCCCATTACAAACAGTATTGTAAGGTGCTTAAAAAAGTTATTAGGAAGGCAAAAAGTATGTGGTATGCAGATAGAATAGCTAAGTCTCAGGATAAAATTAAAACCATATGGTCAGTCGTAAAGGAAGTGGCTGGTCTGCAGAGACAGGTCGAGAATATAGAATCAGTGCGTAGTGGGGATGTCTGTGTTACTGATAAGTCACATATATGTACAGTATTTAATAATCACTTTCTGAATATAGCAGGTGAACTAAATAGAAACCTAGTCCCAACAGGGAATCATATAGCGCTCTTAGAGAAAAGTGTTCCGAGACTGTTACCTGAAATGCTCCTCCATGATACTGACAAGAGGGAGATTGAGTTAATAATTAAATCACTAAAGACCAAGAACTCTCATGGATATGACGGGGTATCTAGCAGAATACTGAAGTATTGTTCCACGTATGTTAGCTCAGTACTTAGCCATATCTGTAACTTTTCCTTTAGGAGTGGTCGGTTTCCTGACCGATTAAAGTACTCGGTAGTGAAGCCACTTTATAAAAAGGGAGACAGGGATAATGTTGACAATTATAGACCTATTTCTATGCCATCGGTGTTTGCTAAAGTTATCGAGAGGGTTGTATATACAAGGTTACTGCAGCATTTAAATTCACATGATTTGCTGTCAAATGTACAGTTTGGTTTTAGAAATGGCTTAACTACTGAAAATGCTATAGTCTCTTTTCTCTGTGAGGTTTTGGATGGATTAAATAAAAGGTTGCGAACGTTAGGTGTTTTCTTTGATTTAACGAAGGCTTTTGACTGTGTTGACCACAAAATATTACTGCAGAAGTTGGAACATTATGGAGTAAGGGGAGTAGCTTACAATTGGTTCGCCTCCTACTTTAAGAACAGAAAGCAAAAGGTAATCCTCCGCAATATTGAGAGTGGTAATGATGTTCAGTCCCAATGGGGCACTGTTAAATGGGGCGTTCCCCAAGGGTCGGTGCTGGGGCCACTGCTGTTTCTTATTTATGTAAATGATATGCCTTCTAGTATTACAGGTGATTCAAAAATATTTCTGTTTGCTGATGACACCACCTTGGTAGTGAAGGATCTTGTGTGTAATATTGAAACATTATCAAATAATGTAGTTCATGATATAAGTTCGTGGCTTGTGGAAAATAATCTGATGCTAAATCACAGTAAGACTCAGTTTTTACAGTTTCTAACCCACAATTCAACAAGAACTGACATTTTAATCAGACAGAATGGGCATGTTATAAGCGAGACGGAACAGTTCAAGTTCCTAGGCGTACGGATAGATAGTAAGCTGTTGTGGAAAGCCCATGTTCAGGATCTTGTTCAGAAACTAAATGCCGCTTTATTTACCATTAGAACAGTATCTGAAATAAGTGACATTTCAACACGAAAAGTAGTATACTTCGCATATTTTCATACGCTTATGTCATATGGTATTATTTTTTGGGGTAATTCTTCTGATTCAAAAAGGGTATTTTTGGCTCAAAAACGGGCTGTTCGAGCTATGTATGGTGTAAGTTCGAAAACCTCTTGTCGACCCCTATTCAATAGTCTGGGAATTTTGACATTGCCCTCACAGTATGTATTTTCTTTAATGTCGTTTGTTGTTAGCATTATTAGCTTATTCCCAAGAGTTAGCAGCTTTCTCTCAGTTAATACTAGGCAGAAATCAAATCTGCATGTGGAATGCACTTCCTTGACTCTTGTGCAGAAAGGAGTGCAGTATTCTGCTGCATCCATTTTCAATAAGCTACCACAAGAACTCAAAAATCTTAGCAGTAGCCCAAACACTTTTAAGTCTAAACTGAAGAGTTTCCTCATGGCTCACTCCTTCTATTCTGTCGAGGAGCTCCTGGAAGAGCTAAAAAATTAAGCAAATTCCAGTGTTACATTCTTGATTTTCTTTATTTAAACTAACGACTTGTCGCCTGAATATGTTTCTTATATTTCATTTTATCTGTTTCTACAATCGTGTTATAATTTCATGTATTGACTCGTTCCATGACCATGGAGACTTCTCCTAAATGTGGTCCCACGGAACAATAAATAAATAAATAAATAAATAAATAAATAAACCACAACCGATCCATCGGTTTTCCAATCTCCTGTTTAAGAAATGCCGAACATCATGATGGAAGGGCGGTGGATCACCATTCTGTTGAAAGATGAAGTCGGCGCTGTCGGTCTCCAGTTGTGGCATGAGCCAATTTTCCAGCATGTCCAGATACACGTGTCCTGTAACGTTTTTTTTTCGCAGAAGAAGAAGGGGCCGTAAACTTTAAACCGTGAGATTGCACAAAACACGTTAACTTTTGGTGAATTGCGAATTTGCTGCACGAATGCGTGAGGATTCTCTACCGCCCAGATTCGCACATTGTGTCTGTTCACTTCACCATTAAGAAAAAATGTTGCTTCATCACTGAAAACAAGTTTCGCACTGAACGCATCCTCTTCCATGAGCTGTTGCAACCGCGCCGAAAATTCAAAGCGTTTGACTTTGTCATCGGGTGTCAGGGCTTGTAGCAATTGTAAACGGTAAGGCTTCTGCTTTAGCCTTTTCCGTAAGATTTTCCAAACCGTCGGCTATGGTACGTTTAGCTCCCTGCTTGCTTTATTCGTCGACTTCCGCGGGCTACGCGTGAAACTTGCCCGCACGCGTTCAACCGTTTCTTCGCTCACTGCAGGCCGACCAGTTGATTTCCCCTTACAGAGGCATCCAGCAGAAGCTTTAAACTGCGCATACCATCGCCGAATGGAGTTAGCAGTTGGTGGATCTTTGTTGAACTTCGTCCTGAAGTGTCGTTGCTCTGTTATGACTGACTGATGTGAGTGCATTTCTAGCACGACATACGCTTTCTCGGCTCCTGTCGCCATTTTGTCTCACTGCGCTCTCGAGCGCTCTGGCGGCAGAAACCTGAAGTGCGGCTTCAGCCGAACAAAACTTTATGAGTTTTTCTACGTATCTTTAGTGTGTCGTGACCATATGTCAATGAATGGAGCTACAGTGAATTTATGAAATCGCTTCAATCATTTGTAATAGCCCTGTATGTCACCAATCGAGCCCATATTGGACATCACCGGCTGACAACTCCAGCGTCATCCATAAACAACATTTACCGTTCTTCTATTGACCGACTGACTGCACCAAGCGTGGAACTCCGTCCCACATACTGACATGCGGCAACTGTACACCATAATGCATGCACGTTTGCATGCTTGCATTCAACATTCTGTCAGCTATATCTGTTATTAATGTACCAGCATTTCACATTTGCAAAGGAATTATCTCGCACTTACATTAACCTTTGAACCTTCTGTGTTAATCACTTAAATATGTTATCCAGACAAATGTTTTCCCGAAATCAATTTACACACCGTCAGGTGGCTTGCGGAGTATGGATGTAGATGTAGATGTAGAAGTTCATTACTTTACTTTTACTACATTTTGGTGTTGTGATTTTTTCCGTTGCGCTGAACTTTTAACATCTTTGAAATAACATTTAATCTTCTTGTACACATTGTTGATGTCCTCGACGGCCATTTCTTTCTCAGCCGGCCGGAGTGGCCGAGCGGTTCTAGGCGCTTCAGTCTGGAACCGCGCGACGCTACGGTCGCAGATTCGAATCCCGCCTCGGGCATGGATGTATGTGATGTCTTTGGGTTAGTTAAGTTTAAGTAGTTATAAGTTCTAGGGGACTGATGACCTCAGCAGTTAAGTCCCACAGTGCTCAGAGCCATTTCTCATTTCTTTCTCATTTTTTTGCATGTCTATCACTATTTAATTCTGATTTAGACTTTTGTTTATATTTATAACTAATTCAATTTCTATGCTATGTATACAACTTCATGCATGCCTGCAAACCCAAAGAAATATTGCTTCGGATTATATAGTACAGCCCAGACACTTCACTACGATACAGTACTTCACGCCACATCAGGACAATGTGGCGATCGTAGAACATTGCCTCTGACTTGGCCCCGCTGGCGTTAGCTGGGGTAGATACCGGGGCAAACTGACAACGCCCGTAGGCCAATACCGTGCATGCGTGGATGCTGTGTGTTTGAGGCAGGCACCGTTTCTCTGATAGTTTTTTTTACCTTTAGAATTTTACAATTTTATTAACTTGATTTTAAAATAGTAATTGAACATTCGTTATCATGAACTCCGAGATTCTCAATACAGTTTCTTAATTAAAGTTCCTGAAGCATTGTTTTAACAGTTCAAAGAAAAGCTCTCAAAATCAATTTACAACGTTTAAAACTCAAATCCCTTTCCAAACAAAAAAAAATACAAGGTTAAATAAAAGATTCTAACGCCACATGGCAACAACAAAATTTTCCTAGATACCACCTGGGATTTTTAAAGGCAATAAAATACTGATCACAACATTTTAATTAAAACAACAACTTAAATGCAATAAAATTTGAATACTGTCAACGTACACTCAAACCGCATAGCCTCTACGATGCGCACCGTATCACAAAATATTTTCCTCCCTTTTAAACACTTTACACTATAAAAGTCCCTACATGTGACGCATTCCACACCCAACAAAATTATGACAAATAAGCATAGATGTTATAATTAGCTTGGTATATATATGTTTCCTTTCAAAATAAATAAAAAAACACACACAAATCAACTTTTAAGCTCAGTGGTTACATACGTTAAAAAAATGTACAATGCATATCTTTTGATTTCGTCGTGATCATGAGCTGTTATGCATCGTGCACTCCTTCAGGGTCATATGCGGCATAGGTAACAGGGCGCAGTCAACTTACACATACGTCGATATGGATTCGGCTTACAAATCTTAAAACGGGCGAAGGAGTAGATGCGGTACTACTGAACACTTCGACTCTACCGCGCCGCACAAAACAGCATTACCGCGGGATTGATAAAAGACAAATCAAATGTTGCATCCCAACACCAGCAAAGGCAGTAAGAAAATATTTGGGGCTTCACACTCTTTGGAGAGCCACACCAAACCACAGAATAACGTCCCAAGCTTAATTGTGAAAATACTATCGGCGATTTCGCCACGACAAGTAGAACCGTAAAATACCATAAGAAGTGAAGTGCAATTAACACAATTCATAAGCGTCCGACTGAAAAGCTCTACAGTTAATCTTTCCATTATTACATTCACTTACAGTACCTCCAAAGTTCACTCGTGGACACTGCCAGTGTGTCAAATTATTCGTTATAACTGTAGATAACAGAGTTTAACACGCTTTTGGCGGACTTACGTTTCTTGATAAGACAAGCAATGATTCGGTCCCTTACTTTGATCATCCTTCGATCCAAAACGGTCATTTACTTCAAAGCAGCCAAGTAGATGCCGATATCAATGCTCTCCTCCCAGGCAGCGCTCTAACTGGAGAATGCAGTACCGAAGCAAAGCTTACACCATTCACAAGTCTGATATACGCGCCACCAACGTGCACCTTTTTAGAATTCTCATGTTCACCTCATGTGCTAAACTTGCCCTTATTCTTCGTCTGAATCCAATGGCGAAACCAAGAAACCGCTTCTCAGCCCTTGAATGACCACACGATGATTGTCATCGAGTCAACACCGGCCCTCCAGACGGGGATCTTCGAGCCCACGGCGTTCCGTGCCCAAGCGACTGCTTCAGCGGGGCCCACCAACCAAGCGGCCTTGGCCTCCGACACCGACGTCGCTGCTCACGCAAATCCAGAGCTAACTCCTCGCAACCCCGTTCTTCCTCGTTACGTTGCCTCGCGAAAAAAAATAAATAATAATAATAATTAGCGAGCCGTACCGGCTCAGCCTCAACCTGTGTGGGAAACACAGTTGTATAGTGAGAACACTTGGGAATGAAAACACCAGGACAAATGGAAGTTCTGGCCGCTTCTAGAACCGAAATCGGATAGCAGAAGTTGACAGTCTGCTTTCCGGAGTCGTGCGACTCGGATGCCTGTTTACGTCTTTGCCGCGGAGCTTCGCGCGCTCCTGGTTGTTTACTTCGTGTTAGCCTTCACTAGTGTTTGCACTTTCGAACTAGAATGGCTCATTCGTACCTATAGTCTACCATCAAGATCAGGTTTAATAATGAATTTGCACGGCCGAAGGTATATGAAATAGAACTATTTATACTGAAGAAATTAAAACTGAACCACAAGATATGCCTGGAAACAAATGCAGTGCGGTCTACGTAAAATTAATAAACGACAAGATCGTACGCGACTACAAAGATGGACTTAAATTTAAACATTCTGCCAGTTTATGTCGGAACGGTGGCTACTGATTCGCGGGGCTTAGATTAAGAACTGTCAGGGTATTTCAGCTACCATCTGAGGTTCCAGCTGAGATCTTGGTTTCCACGGTACAATCCTACGGTCGGGTACTTAGCCACATAGCGGAAAAATGGACCGCATACCGGTACTTAATGGTGTGCGACAAATACGGATCGAGCTATCAAAACATGTGCCATCTGGTCTCACACTGCAGAGCTATAGTCATTGACGATGGTGAGCCGAAAACTTGATCAGGTAGGGATCAGGAAGGCCACGTTGAGTCAGTGTGTCCAACGAAGAATTGTACAAATGCCGACAGGTGAAGCTGCAGCAACACCAATGGCGACGTCTCCTCCCTCTCACATATACAAATGTGAATCCCCGCTGAACGATGACCTTGCCCAACTACTGGAGAGTTCCGTCGAAAAGCCGACGACTGCGGATGACGACACGAGCATGGTGGCGGCGGTGACGCTCCACGCCGAATACCACCGACCGATACCAACAGTACAGAGATCGGAAGAGCAAGCGGTCATCTATAGTAGGATAGTGCCAACTGCTGCCTTCGTTTCAGACTGCAATGGCAACAGAGACACTCGCCCACATTCGGGTACAAAGACGCACACGCGTAAGCAACGATCTCCGTCGGACGACTGCTTAATACGTATGCAGGGCGACGATTAAAAAACGATCGAGGAAGATGGCCACCTTGTGTAGGGTTCCAAGACTTCACATCAGGAACACCACCGTCTCGACAGCAGCATACTTCAAGAGCAACATGAAAAACTTGACAACGCGTAGGTACTAGCAGTCCACTGCCAATCTCATGTAGTAGGCGACGAGACACAGAGCAACGGGGCTGTAAATACCCAGCCGACGGCAAACTTATCTCAAGAAGACTGTGTAGGGAAGCAGCCCACTCACGCCGTAGTAAAGTCACAGCAGTCTTTCCATTGTGTGCCAGCCACTCCGCTGTAACTAGCTCTGACGTCATAAATGCTGTGCAATACCTTAAAAATCAAGTAAATAACCTGAAACGGTTCTAGCATATCAGGAGTAATACTAAATAAACCATTTTTGAAATTTGGACGTTTTTCTGTAAAAATAATTGGCGCAACAGAAAAGAGCTAGACTTAAAAATTTATTTTTACTTTGGATCTCACAAATTAAAATTTTAGTTGAAATTCATAATTTTCTGGTTTTTGTCTTAAAACTTGAGGAAGCAAGATAGATTAAGTAGGCTAATAAATAAGGTTAGGATGTTTAGATTTAAGTAGAAGGGAGATCCGCTATAATCATAATGATGTGAGAAGTTTCAATTGAATAACTATAAAACTATAGCGATAGCGTATCTCCAAAGGGCAGGTTCAGAGCTCGTCTACTGTGTGTAGTGTAATTAAATTAATTATCTCGCCCAAAATAATTGACTTAGCCACGTCAGACTTTTATTATGATTACTTACCTGTGTGCTGAATGCACATTTAAATTGAAAGCTTCATTGGCCATCAGCAAAGGAAGCGATGATTTATTTAATAACTTAAAGTGGTGCATTACTAGCCCAGCGGCTAGTCGGGAGAGCCGATTTGATCAGGCGTTCCCTTAGCCGTCCGCACCGCAGCTTTATATATAAGAACGCTGCGCGAGGAAGGAAGGCCCCAGTTCTCTCCAGACGCTGAATAGCGCACCATCTGTGTCGGGAGTCGCGTCGCGTGGCGTCGGTATCATTGCTATAAACAGCCTCGGATGCCGTATTAAATTACTCGGGGTACGCGTAACCATGAAATCATTTTCAAGTGAAGTGTTAATTCTGGGATGACTTTAATTATCTATCTTCAGTTTGCGTATGTCGTATTTTCACGTGCCGCCGCGGGACAGACATTCTACCATTATTTAGCGTGGCGTTTGATGAACCTAATCATCAAATTATGGCGAGCATTCACTTAAACATTTAATTTGGACAGTTATAGTTGCATCAGCGCATTAGACTCTGAACTGCTCTGTTAGTCAGATTGTGTGGATTCTTTTTTTTTTTTTTTTTTCATCTATGACTTTCAGAATTCAGAGAAAGTTTTTTACACGATCGTTTTTGATTATGAATGCCAGACAATCTCCTGATTCCTCAGAGCTATAAGCTGTAGCTATAAGTGTATTTCTCAGATGAAGTGGGCACTAGGAATTCTAATTACAGGCTTCACGTTTTGCTAATCACTTTCTGGTTGCCAAAATTGTAGTTAGAGAGCCAGTGTTGAGAGCGGCAAAACAACAGCATAAATAATAGGAACATTTTAAACAACAAATATTCCACCCGCCGCCCCACAACTGGGCTGACGATTGTGATGGGGAGCCACTGACGCTCGCAACAGATGACATGGCGGGGACGGCGTTCCTCTAAAGATAGGCTTATAACCAACGATGGCAGAGAGGGCGGGGTCACGTAACGTGCCAGTATATCAGCAGACGGCGTAAGCTCTCATGGTCGATACACATGCGACAGAACGAAGACAAGCTTAACGACTTACCTCTGTCAATATCAATAACATACGGTCTCTGGTTAAAATGTACTTACTCAAAAATATGCTACAAGCAGCGGACATCGACACTGTCCTTCTTCAAGAAGTATGCGTCGATGAATTTTCTGTCAAGTACCGTAACGAATCCTAAATATTGCACGCCTCCGAAACTGGCAGCGGCGTAGCGATGCTGCTCAAGTTATCACGGCAGAGGATGTACTGTATCTGCCGTCGGCGCAGGGATTAGCATTGACAGTACTTGATGTACGACTCATCAACATCTATGCACCGTCCGGTACAGAGAGGAGGGGAGAGTTTTCCTGCTTCTTGGTACAGGAAATTGTCCCGCGCTTCCACGGTCGACGCGACCGATTTGGCGGGTGAGACATGCGACCTAAGGTAAGCAGGAAAGGTGTGGACGGGGCCTATCAGTTACCGTTGGTTGCACAGAAAACACATACACTTTAATTTTAAAAAACAAAACTCTCAACAATCATTTTTAAAAGATTTTTCTACACTGACGGCTGAAAGCCTATTTAGAAGAATTGCAAGTTATTGTCGGCTGAAGGCCTGTTTAAGAAGGCCACAGGCAGTTTCAGAATACACAAGGGCTGGAGGCCTGAATTACAAATTAGGTGGACAATTACACCTTAAAAAATACTTAAACCCTTTCTAATAATCTTAATAACTTGTAACAAGCTATAGTGACAGCTGAAGGCCTCACTAAAACAGGATTGAAAATTATTTGTCGGCTGAAGGCCACAAGTAGTTCAAATGTTCAAATGTGTGTGAAATCTTATGGGACTTAACTGCTAAGGTCATCAGTCCATAAGCGTACATACTACTTAACCTAGATTATCCTAAGGACAAACACACACACCCGTGCCCGAGGGAGGACTCGAACCTCCGCTGGGACCAACCGCACAGTCCATGACTGTAGCGCCCCAGACCGCTCGGCTAATCCCGCGCGGCCCACAAGTGGTGTTACAAACAATTAACGGCTGAAGGCGGAATTACAAGTTGGGAAGGCAATAACATGTTAAAACATTAGGGTAAATTTTAAACAAGTATGGCAACTTGTCCAAATAAGACGGAGTGATCCACAGACAGTGCTCCCTGGATCGACCTGAGCAAGGTGACTACAGCTGTGTAAGCGGTGAGACAGGCAGCCAAGAGTTGTACTTACGTAACCGGATGGCAACTTACACTAGGGGCAAATGAAGCGCCGACCGACCGACTAACCAATCCGCCTAACGTCCGATCACAGGTACAACGATGGAATATTTTTAGGCAAGGGGAAAGAGACAGACAGCACCACGTCCTCAGGAACACATCCAAGGCCGAAGGAAACACTAGAACCAAGGTAGACCTCCCAAAAACATATGCACAGTACAATTCAAGAGGCTGTCGAACCACATGCCGTGTCGGACAGCATCAACACGACGATGAAAGGTACACTGCGGGAAAAATACGCTAACCTCCAGGGAAGGTAACTGGGGCGTTAGTGGCCAAAAGGCAGAAAATACCGCTGGTTGCACTTCACTAATAAAAAGCACTCCGTCTTCAGGCCACAAGTGGCCTACCGGGACCATCCGACCGCCGTGTCATCCCCAATGAGGAAGCGGATAGGAGGGGTGCGTGATCAGCAAACTGCTTTCCCGGTCGTTACAAAGGTACTCTTGACGGAAGCCACTACTAATCGGGCTTCACTAATAAGAATAATACTAAATCCAAACTAACATCAAGGAGTTGAAGGCGGCTAATAGCTTCCGCCAACCTGACAGACTCCACTTGTTGCGACTGGTCTCACCGACCCTGGGAGCAGCAACACGCAGACAACAGCGAGATATCAAACAGTGGAGGTTTCAGTACTGGACACGGTTCGCTCACCTTCAAACGTCCTGGGTTTGGTCGTCGGCTATAGCGCCTCAGTCCGACAGTACCTGCACGCCACCAGCGGTCCCAGCTTGCCCACGCACTGTAGACCTCCTCGCTGCTCCGTCCGAAGCTGAACTGCTTACACACATGACGACCTGGAATACTAGCCGTGGCAACAAAGATAGGACCACAGTACTGGCTATCGATAACCGCTGCTGCTTCCACAAACAATACTAGCAACCCAGTGGCACCATTAACACAAGAAGGAATCGAGACGGCACTACCGCTATTACACGACGTCAAGTTATGAACGGCAAGAACGCGAGCCGCACACAGCTCAGCGGGGATTTTAATTTTGTACTTGCACCGAAAGATCAATTTCTTCGATATACCCCATGCCCAAAACTACGAATGTTGATGCAGACTATGCATCTGGCTGACATATGGGAGCACGTCCATGGTCTCCGTCCTGGATACACCCACACAACCAGTCAGTCCGCTAGCCATCACGACCGAATATAAGCCCCACGCAGTCTTAACGATGAAGTTCTGCAAGCGGAGCTGTGACCTACAGGCTATACTGACCATACGGCATTGATATTTACAATCTCCCGTCTGTGGCAGCAAGTGTGCCATAGCTGCGGTCCTCGTAAATGAACGTCGCCCACCTGTGGGACCCAGCTTGTCGAGACGCCATTGAAGATATCTGGAGATCTTACGTGCGACGCCTTCGGTCGTATCCCACGACCCTAAGGTGGTGGACGGGTTGGCCAAACCGGCACTGCGCCGCACAGTGATTACATGCGGTCGTGAGCAGGCAATGTGACGAAGTCAGCCACTGGACTTCTGTTGTACGAGAATGCGTCGAACAAGTGCCTCGTCCGGAGCTGCAAGCGGCGGTAAAACGAACGAAGACCAAAATTATATCTAGCATGCGACGCCACTTCGAAGATACAGTGGTCAGAGCGCGGACGCTAGGCCAGGTTGCAAGAGAACACTCATCGATGAATCACATCACTAACAAAGGCAAAAGACGACGAAGAGCCCTGGTACATGCCGTGGACACTGATGATGGCAGACACCTAACATGCAACAAGAAACAAGCAATGCCTTTGTAGAGCATTACCCAACTTTACACTGCAATGGCGGCCATTAAAGACGTTACACATACGATTTTAGGTACCATTGGAAGCGCAAATCATGTAGGAGATTACAGAGGAGGTATTGGTGGCGGCCATTGATAGTGGAGCGGTGAATGAATCTCCGGGACTAGATGACCTCCCTCGGAATTCTATAGGGCCTTCAGCTACATGATAGCGCTACGATGGATAAATATCCACCGCCCGATACACAAACCCTCGGGTGATACAAGGATACGGGACTGCCGACCACTGACGCTTCTTAACTGTATTGGCAGCAAGCCTCTGAAGATTATTGCGCCAAGTGATCTCTCTCGTTGAAACTCCTCTCGGCAGAGATAACAATATCCAAACGGCGCTTGTTGAATACCGCGATTTTATCGCCCTAACAAAGACGTACCGCCGGCCGCGGTGGTCTCGCGGTTCTAGGCGCTCAGTCCGGAGCCGCGTGACTGCTACGGTCGCAGGTTCGAATCCTGCCTCGGGCATGGATGTGTGTGATGTCCTTAGGTTAGTCCCATAGTGCTCAGAGCCATTTGAACCATTTTTTTGAAAGACGTACCGCCTCCGTGCAGCACTAGCGTCGATGGATTTTGATCAAGCCTTTGATACGGAAAGCCATACAGTAACCACACCTGCCTTGAAGAAGCCCTGACATACGTGCGGTTTCCACGACCATTTATCACTGTCGTGATGCGGCTGTTCAGCAACGCCTCCACGAAGGTGCTCATCAATGGTCGTAGGACAAAATCTCTCATCGTAGCAAGTTCGGTCAGACAATGATTTCCCTTGTCCGCGACATTGTACTCACTGGCTTTCAACCAGTTACTTTGAGGCCTACGGCAACGCTTGACAGGACTGACTTTGCGAGGATACACATTTACGTGCAAGTCATATGCGGATGACCTGGTGCTGATAGTGCGGAATGAAAACGATATGAGTATAGCTTTAGACTGTATACACAAATGTGGAATGGCCACTGGCAGCCGTATAAATGTGGACTTGTCTGTAGCGATGAATATTGGTGTTGGACTAGCGGAAGAATGTGTAGCGCCTTTACGTCTCATTACCTTGAAATGCCTGGGGATTATTTTTGCCAACGGCATACCTCGCACAGCAGCGTACAACTATGAGACTACTACAGTCAGTCACGACGGGCGTCAAAGGGAACATCACACGGGCATTAGACATGATCCAGCGGGTCACATACGTTAACACCTATCTGGCGTCACGTATTCTACACTTTGCTCATGTACTACCGATGCCAGTGATAATAGCACGGCGAATACTGGCAGCGTTCGGTTCCTTCGTGAGTGCACGCCTACTATTTAAACTAAGATACGATGCCTTTACCTTCCCTCTTAGTAGGGATGGACTTGCGCATGTTCACGATCAAGCGGCGGCGCTATATACCAGCACAACTTTAAAACTGTGGAGACGACATCAGACGTGTCTGAAGGAATCTTAATAGAAGAACTAGCACCAGTTTCTCGAATGGCACCAGTGGCGGTCCAGTACATTCCTCAGTCACTTCACCATATATGCACATTGTGAAAAAACGTGCATAGAGTACAGCTACGTTCAGACGGCGCTGCCGGGAACCAGGCTGCAACGGTGCTTGACACCTATCGGATACTTACGAATGGACGACACAGCAATCCTGTTGACAGGAAGCATTCATATATCAATTGGCATGTAGTATGGCGATCGATATACCATGTTTCCTTAGACACGTGCAACGTGGTACCTAACAGTTAATGGTAAAAATGTCACCCGATCCAGACTCCATGCGATTAATCTGACAGATTCACCAGTGCGCCCTCAGTGGCACACTCTGGACAACGATGAACACCGCCTCATATGCGTCTGGCTACACAAATGATCGCTTTGTTTCTTTGAGTAGGACAACACAATGTACAAAAACGAATACAGTAGCGTGGCTTCGAGGCCAGACGGTGCTCTACTTACTATTAAAAAATGTCTTGATCACGATTTATTTATCAAGGTGACCGGTTTCGACCACAGCTGTGGTCATCTTCAGACAATTGAGTAGGAACCTCTTTCTGTTGGAGAATTAGTGATTCTCCAACAGAATGAGGTTCCTGCTCAATGGTCTGAAGATGACCACAGCAGTGGTCGAAACCGGTCACCTTGATAAATAAATCGTGATCAAGACTGTTTTTTAATAGTAGCCGGCCGCGGTGGTCTCGCGGTTCTAGGCGCTCAGTCCGGAACCGCGCGACTGCTTCGGTCGCAGGTTCGAATCCTGCCTCGGGCATGGATGTGTGTGATGTCCTTAGGTTAGTTAGGTTTAAGTAGTTCTAAGTTCTAGGGGACTGATGACCACAGATGTTAAATCCCATAGTGCTCAGAGCCATTTGAACCATTTTTAATAGTAAATATTTGTAACACATTGCTCACTGCCACACCCATAATGTATTCAAAAGGTGCTCTGTTTGTTCAGAGGTGGCCCAAAGAGTGTGATGGACTTTTGGACATTTTTACAGGAACGACATCTGAAGACTGTGAGCAATCCGAAATACCTACAGTAAGTCTCTGACTTCTGATGGAGTGCGTTTCAGGATCCCCGCATAGGTGGAACGTCCAAGGCAGGAGAAGTTAAATTATCGATACGATGAAAGAATGAACGGAAGATAAGAATCGGAAGAACCAGTGGATACCATATGCCTACAAGAAGACATATCCTGATGACGGAGCAGTGGGGGGGATTGGAAATACGGTTATCCATATGTAATGCGAGAATAATGTTCGGTTTAATAGCTGTCAAGCAATACAGAAATATTATTTGTGATACGACACTGAAATGATTGTTACTGAAATTTAACTTCATTTAAGTCTTATATGTGTACCAGGATTTGTGAAAGATATTCATTGAAATTTGAAGCTCAGTTGGAGAAGTATTTCTTTTTAACATAATTTTATTGTGCTTTTCAATTTCTGATGTATGTTTAATTCTCCAAAAGTTATTACTTATAACAATGTTAGTTTTACGTGAGTCTGGTATATAGTTACACTGTTCAGTTTGTATTAAAAATATTGTTAATCTCATTTTGTAACTCCACCAGAAAGGCAGCTTGAAACAAAGCTTCGTATACGAAAGTGTATGAAAAAAAAAATGTTGTTGAGGCGACCACTTACGACTCCTTCTCTGGCACAAATTTTCATTTCTTCTGAAATGTTCTACAGCTGATGCGGAAGCTTAATTGCAATTTGCGAATCATTTATTAATTGAAATGCAGCTGTTGAGCTTTAATGCAGTGTCTCTTTCTTCTGACATGCATGCCTATTCGAAGGAACATTGCTTCAGATTTTATAGTATAACACAGACACCGAGCCGCGGTACAGTAAATCAGTTTATGTCGCCAGCCTCGCTTTGACACGCCAAACGTGGTTAAAATTGTCATTATTGTTATACCAGAAATAAATACCGTGTAGCGGTGAAAGAGGGGTGTTTAATGATTGTTGGTTGCTAATTCTATTCATAGAACCTCGTATGGGGGCCACTGTGGTCGCAGCTATCGGGGGATGACTTATTGTGTCGTCTCGTACAAAATACGTTGCCGTCTCTGTCAACTTCACAGACCAGCACTCGTATCAGTTGCTAACATGGGTTCGTATGCAAGAACCAGCCAATAAACAAGGTATTTATTGCGTGCAGTGGATAACTCGGATCATAAGGATTAACTTCTCAACAGGCTTGTGGGGAGACGGAAAACATACAAATAACACTTAACTAGGAAGTGTGCTAATTTGTTTTGCATCATTTGCTTCTTTTCTTAACACTGGCAATTTACTAGGTTTTGCGTGTTTTCTAGGAAAGCGCTATATGATTTGTTTGGGGATCGATGTACAGCTTTGTGGTGCTTTAGAGCACAAAAATCAACTATAGATTTATTATTTGACAAAGACGATTCACGGTTATACAAGAAATTCACAGGAGTCAGATAGAAATTTTGGAAACTTGTGGTAACATCTTATGGGACCAAACTGCTGAGGTCATCGGTCTCTAAGATTACACACTACTTAATCTACTTTAAACTAACTTACGCTAAGGACAACACTCACACTCACACTCGAACCTCCGACGGGGGGAGCCGCCCGAAGCGTGGCAAGACGCCCTAGACCCCGCGGCTACCCCGCGTGGCTGAAGATGTCTTCTTGTACCGGCAGTTTAGCTTTTCTTTTATTCCAAATCATGTGAGAAGAAGGTAGAAACTAATGTCTCTTTGCTAAAAAAAGTCACAAGAGGCGAATGTAGAGCCAGAGGAGGGTTGAGGGGTATTCGGTTATGTTAAGCTGTGAAAAGAAAACACGAAATAAGAACATGCAGAAGATAAGTGGAGAATTGGACCAAGTATCATCAGAATACCGCTCTGATGCCTCATGAACTTTTTCACCTGCATCGCGATGTTAGGAAATTTGTGGTAAGTTCCTATGGGACCAAACTGCTGAGGTCATCGGTCCCCAGGCTCACACACTACTTAATATAACTTAAACTAACTTACTCTAAGGAAAAAACACACACCCATGCCCGACGGGGGGAGCCGCGCAGACCGTGACAAGGCGCCCGAGACCACACGGCTACCTCGGCGGCGTCAGAAAGAACGTCAGTGTTATAATCATAACATAAACTTTTGGTGAACAATTCAAATCATGAACCCTCATGTAAATAAATTGAACGAATAATTATAAACATGTAAGTAACACTGCCTGGTTTTTGGGTTATGAAAGGCTGTGACAAGGAAAGCGTAGGAAGCAATAACATTGGTTGAATCTCTCCTCATGCAGAAAATCTACGGTAGCTGCTTAGCAATTTATTCTCATTGCAGCAGTCAGAGTGCAATTGATAGTGCCAGAGATATCCAGTGGGTTTGCAGGGGTAGCTTCATAGTCAACTCCGTAACCGGAATAAAACTCTATCAGCTATTAACAGAATTTTCACATATGTAACAGGCGATCATTTTACTCAATACGATACTCCTGTTAACCGTATGGAATGGGTAGATCCAAAATATTCTGACTAAGGGCTTGTGGAGGGATGGTGGACGTAAAATGTACGATTTAAAATAAATTAAAATATATGAAAATTACATAAAATCCACTATGCATTAAGATAGTCATTCACGCTTTCTGATCTATAGTTTGAGCAACGTGGTGTGGCTCTAGCATTGTCTCGGGCACATGGTGAGATGAAGACTAAATTTGCTCTAACTCCGAAAACACTTGAAAAAATAAGATACTAATGGCTATTTATCCATTGCATAGGCACTCGTTTGTTCTTACAAATCATGATCTTTCATTTGAACAGCACAATTTCTCTCTTTTAACATACTGAGGAATGCATGATAGGCTAAAGGCCAATTTATTCTAACTCCAGAAAAATCCAGAAATAGGAAACTGACACAAATTTCTGTGTTGTGTAGGTATTTGTCTGACTCTACATATTTTGATTTACCTTTTGAACAACACACGTTTACTATAACACACAAGTTCTGAACACGTGATGAATTTAACAGTCAAGTAACGCTGTGGTGCACTGCATGAAAACTCCCAGAAAATATCCGAAATTATGATTCTGAAATTAACAACCAGAGTTTAGTGGAAGGAATGCTTGATCAACTGATGTACTATGGATACTACAACTTTCTGTAGCAAACCAAACACATAACTGAAACTGAAACACAGGGTCTCATCTCAAGTTTGCACAACCGCTCGGAATCAAGCAAATGTATAGTTAACAATAATAAAAATGAAAGCATCGAAAATCTAACATAATTTTATGACTGAAATAAACGAGTAGTGATTATTTAGAATCAACTTAAGCAACACCATTAACTTTCTTCCTTGCTACCAGTGGACTGCTAAAACGAGAAACTCATACTTACTGTCTCGACACCAGAGACAGTGGGCTGGACGGCGGGCAAGCGCAGACTATTGACCCAATGTCCAGGAGATGCCTAGCTTTCTGTGAGCCCAGGGGCGGGGTACCAACTACTTCCTGTTGTTGCATTGACCTAGCCCTCACCCTGTCACCGTCCGAAAAACTGTCTGGATTCTACGACATCCTACCACTAGGCTATGTTGGAACCTTCCATTATACAGAGTCTGGCCACGCGGAAGCAACCTCAATACATTCTCATGCACGCATTCATCGACACAGAGGCACTTACAGGGAAAAATAGGCACAAAGCTGCCTGTGTGTGGGGAAATAAACAAAGATTGCTTTTCGCTTCTCCAACTTCTGTCCAGGTACCTACTAGTCTCCACACCTAATTTGAGACCTCTGCCTTCTGAGCATATACACACTCGCAAAAAGACAAAATTCATATAATTAATGTAGGTTAATTGTACACAGCCACGGTCTCACCATGTCAGCTTTAGACAAAATAGCAACATTCATATACACTGAAGCGCCAAAGAAAGTGAAATAGGCATGCGTATTCAGATACAGAGATACGTAAATAGGCAGAATACGGTGCTGCGTTAGGCAACGCCCACATAAGACAAGTGTCTGGTGCAGTTGCTAGATTGGTTACTGCTCCTACAATAGCAGGGAATCAAGATTTAATTGAGTTTGAACGTGATGTTTCTGTCGGAGGAAGCGATGAAGTGGGGATTTTCCCGTATGACGATTTCACGAGTCTACCGAGAATATCAGGAATCCAGTAAACCATAAAATCTCCAACATCGCGGCGGCCGGAGAAAGATCCTGCAAGAACGGGACCAATGACGGCTGAAGAGAATCGTTCAGAGTGACAGAAGTACAGCACCTTTGGCAAATTGCTGCAGATTTCAATGGTGAGCCGTCAACAAGATTCAGCGTGCAAACCATTCAACGAAACATCATCGATGTGGGCTTTCGGAGCGGAAGGCCCACTCGTGTACCCTTGATGACTGCTCGACACGAAGCTTTACGCCTGGCCTGACCCCATCAACACCGACATTGGACTGTTGATGACTGGAAACACGAGTGTGGTCGGACGGGTCTCGTTTCAAATTGTATCGAGAGGATGGATGTGTAAGGGTAAGGAGAGAACCTCGTCAATCCATGGACACTGCATGTCAGCAGTAGACTGTGGAAGCTGGTGGAGGCTGCGTAATGATGTGGGGCGCGTGCAGTTGCAGTGATACGGGACTCCTGATACGTCGAAAACTACGACTCTGACAGGTGACACGTCTGTAAGTATCCTGTCTGATCACCTGCAGCCATTCATGTCCATTGTGCATTCCGACGGACTTGGGGAATTCAGAAGGTCAATGCCACACCCGATGCCTCCAGAATTGCCACAGAATGACTCCAGGAACACTCTTCTCAGTTAAAGACTTCCACTGGCCACCAGACTGGCCGGACATGAACATTATTGAGCATACCAGAGATGTCTCGGAACGTGATTCTCAGAAGAGACATCCATCCTCTCCTGCTTTTACGGATTTATGGACAGCCCTGCAGGATTCATGGTGTCAGTTCCCTCCAGCACTATTTCAGACATTAGTCGAGTCCATGCCACATCGTGTTGCGGTATTTTTGCGTGCTCGCGCGAGCCCTACACGATATTAGGCTGGTGTACCAGTGTTTTTGGCTCTCCAGTGTATAACACCAGGGATTATCATAATTTTACGCCAATATACGGGAACCACTTTGTAACTCTTGCAAGCAATCAGTGTTTGAAAAATAACTTAATTGATCGCTAAGGATCACTGACTACCGACTTCAGAAATACACTTCGAGACACCAGAAAACATCCCAAATGGAATGTGAACTCTACAGTATTCTAAAGCTATCCGGCAGTTAACTGATTTAACGAACACCAAAACACACCACCAAATGATTTCGAGGTTCAGGATTTTCAGATGGTGGGCCTCCAGGGTGGAGTAGACGCTTTCAATAGTTCACTAATACCATTTCTCTGCGAAATGCTGCTTCTTGTAAGGCCTTTTTGAAGTTTGTTTCGAACTGCTACTGGAAAACGTCCGCCATCATGGAAAGCTTCTAGCCCTTGCACCTGTATTGTAGTACCAATTCCGACCGATCTACAAAGACTACAGAAAGACTGCACCAAAGCTTCCTTCCCCTCGGAGACTGAAAAACGGTGCTAGCGTACATAGTAGTCAAGAATGCAGCCGTGGACATAGTTAGGAAATCATATTTTAGAGCTATAAGATATATTTATATGCGAGTAGTCTGAAAATACCACTTGACATACATAATTTCAAGAACGGCGTTGACAAGTTTATCGGAGTTTGTAGCCTTTAGGATATCTGGAGAAAGCAAGTTGAGGTAATGCCAGAAAAGACGGCAGGGGATTGTCGGCGCAACCGGTTCACTCCCGATGGTGTGCATCAGCGATGACAGAAAACTGTGGATATGGTTGTTGTGTCCATGAGAACAGAATGGTGGTCTTCCCGTGATGTCACATCGGATGGTACAATAGCAGACCGTCGTTGCGCACGAAACCCTTCTGTCTTCTGGTTTACACAAAAGTGTCCCTTTGTACTAGGATCCAGTAAACCAAGCATTCAGCACCATTCGTAATGACCCCATGATGCTATTGCGTGCTTTACTCGAAGAGCATATTTCCATTTCACTAGACAGCTACTGTGCCTTGCGCCATCTCTCTGCAATCTTCGTCGCTTATTGCTGGTTCTCTACGTTTCGGAACGTCTGTTGCAAGTTCTACTAACATTGTTAATAAACGAAGCAAACTATCTTCTTGAGCCGTGCGAGCGACACCTACGCTGTCATCGAAGTGTGAGGGGTAGCAGCAGTGTTGCTGCCTGCAAGCAGGCTTCCGCCCCCGCCGCCCACGCCTCCCCACATGCTCCCCCACGTCAACATTGCGGGCGCCGCGCGACCCTCCCCTAACAAGCCGCTTCCGGCGGCGGCGTGGCGTAGCTCAACACCCGGATGCAATTAACTGTGCCCGCCAGCTGATTAGCCCGCATGTGAGGCATCCATCTGGAGTGTCTTACATAATACGTCACCGTCTCGGCAACCAAACATGTATGCCTCCCCACCCCATGAACTTCATAAGCCCTAATAATTTCACTGGATTTTCTCTTCTCTTGACTGCTCTGCATCTATTAAAAAAACCATGTGACGATTTGAGATGTATTAACCTCTGAATGGTGGGCTCCATATCGTTCCCAAGTTGTGCAGCGACCGTAAACCATAAAATTACCAAATAAGCAACAACCAGTCGCAAGATCATGTTTTCTTTATTTACTTTTGCAAATCGATTTCAACTGATTAACAGCAACCATCGGTGCGTTCAACGTGTATGTTCCCTGAGTAATAACACTGTCTTAAACAGACGCCAAACTTTATGTTCAACTGATTAAAAGCCATCATCGGTGTTTTCAACGTGTATGTTCCCTGAGTAATAACAGTGTCTTAAACAGACGCCAAACTTTATGTTTGGCGTCTGTTTAAGACAGTGTTATTACTCAGTGAACGTACACGTTGAAAGCACTGATGATGGCTTTTAATCAGTTCAAATCTATTTGCAAAAGTAAATAAAGAAAACGTGATCTTGCGACTGATTGCTGCTTATTTGGTAATTTTACGTATTAACCTTTTATTAGGTCAGCTAAATGTGAGCGTTTACCGAGGGGGGACTGGGGAAAGAATTTTTTATATAAATGAACTTGTCAGTTTCGAGAAATGGCTTGTCATAAGAAATGAATTTTATGTTGTTGTGGTCTTCAGTCGAAAGACTGGTTTGATGCAGCTCTCCATGCTACTCTATTCTATGCAAAGTTCTTCATCTCCCAGTACCTACTGCAACCTACATCCTTCTGAATCTGTTTAGTGCATTCATCTCTTGGTCTCCCTCTACGATTTTTACCCTCCACGCTGCCCTCCAATATTAAATTGGTGTTCCCTTGATGCCTCAGAATATCCCCTACCAACCAATCCATTCTTCTACGCCAGTTGTGCCACAAACTCCTCTTCTCTCCAATTCTATTCAATACCTCCTCATTAGTTATGTGATCTACCCATCTAATCTTCAGCATTCTTCTGTAGCACCACATTTCGAAAGCTTCTATTCTCTTCTTGTCTAAACTATTTATCGTCTACGTTTCACTTCCATACATGGCTACACTCCATACAAATACTTTCAGAAACGACTTCCTGGCACTTAAATCTATACTCGAACTTACCATATTTCACTTCTTCAGAAATGCTTTCCTTGCCATTGGCAGTCTACATTTTATATCCTCTCTACTTCGACCATCATCAGTTATTTTGGTCCCAAAAAAGCAAAACTCATTTACTACTTTAAGCGTCTCATGTCCTAATCTAATTCCTGCAGCATCACCTGATTTAATTCGACTACATCCCATTATCCTCGTTTTGCTTTTGTTGATGTTCATATTATATCCTCCTTTCAGCACCCTGTCCATTTCGTTCAGCCGTTCTTCCAGCCCTTTGCTGTCTCTGACAGAATTACAATGACATCGGCGAACTTCAAAGTTTTTATTTCTTCTCCATGGATTTTAATTCCTACTCCAAATATTTCTTTTGTTTCGTTTACTGCTTGCTCAGTATACAGATTGAATAACATCTAGGAGAGGCTACAGCCCTGTCTCGCTCCCTTCCCAACCACTGCTTCCCTTTCATGCCCCTCGACTCTTACAACTGCCACCTGGTTTCTGTACAAATTGTAAATAGAATTTTATAGGTGCCACAAAAAAATCATTATATTCCAGAGAATTGATAGCTATCCATTCAATATATGAAAACTCCAGATTCAAGGGGAGGGGAAGTGTAAGGGCCCTTCTTGCCCCCCTTTCGGTGGGTTTTGCATCTAAATAAAGGCGGTCACATTCAGCTGCCTCCAACTCTCACCAATAACGCTAAGAGGCCTTAAGATGGTCATCAGCCTCGCTACAAAATTCTCACCCAGTGAGGTGACAATTTCCTGAGTGCACACATCACCCAGCATCCATTCATAGGATCAGCGAAGTGCTGGGGTTACAACGTCAGAAGACTACAAACAACAGACACAATTAAACTAATATAGTTAATAACCAGCACTGAACGATAGGCCTCACGTTTACAAGTTACTTATATCTAAGGCACGCAGAGATTACTGTACACAAAGCAACACAGCGATGGCAAAAATTACACACAGAAAAAGCAGGAAGCTAACAACTAAGAAAGATAACCAAAGAAATTAAATGTTAGGCTACTTTATTAATATCCAGTAACAGCAGTTTTGAACTCAGTTTAAGACAGCATAGTTTCACTCATGTTGATGTGCGACGCTTACCTAAGTTTCAGTTTCAACGTTAGAAAAACTGGTCTCTAGACTTTTACCGACAGAATTCCACCCACATGTTAACAAACAACACAAACTTCCTATTAGTACTTTATCTTACGCTGCAAGGCTGCATCTCCCATCTTTGCCGCTTCTCCTGGTGGAATTGCCATCCTCTTCCTTTTTGCTGCAAACTCACTGAACTTCCTGTCTATTTCCGCACTTAACACATCCCATCCACACCCTACGGGACACGATGACCTGGCTGTTTGGTCCCCTTCCCCAAACCAACCAACCAACCACACTCAGGTCGTCCACGACAGCACAATCTCGACTGCCAGCGCCCCCTGAATGCTCCCGTATCCAATAATTCTACTTACATAGCCTGCTACAATAGACACAAAGAAGTCTATATTTAGCCTGCTATCTTCCTCACTATTTTCCTGAAAGAACATCGGGATACAAATGAAAGCGTAAACCGATAAAAGATCTGAGGAATGACTGCTTAAGGAGAGGGACAACAAAATAAGAGGTGCATTACCTAATACTTTTTATCAAGATCGTAAGTCCCTATACTATGTGACGTATCATTTGTATACACCAGAAGGTGCAGCTTAAAAGCTGCGAAACCGGTTGTGTGGGTCTCAAATATACTTAAATAAATACAGTTACAGGTAACCATTGGACTTTTCATTCAGTTTTATATTTTAATAGTGTTATCAACTGTGTTGAAACAACTGTTTACTGTCTGAATCAGTCACGTCACGTAATGGGTTTTCTATCCACGATTATGAAGAAATAATAATGAAGCTGATTCAGGACATACGCTCCAAATCTGTTTTCTTTTCATTTTTATCTGTAGCTTCGTTTAGAGCTGATATTGTAACATGGAAAATCAGAGACTCCCTATAAACTTGTCATCTATTGTAGCATACCATTTGAAATAAAAATCGCGAAAAATGTGTTAGATTACATTCCCAACAGCTGAAATACACTGCTACTGGAGGTGAGTGTGTGTGAATTTCTAGGGACCAAACTGTTGAGGTCATCGGTCCCTAGACCTACACACTTTTAAACTAACTTATTCTAAGGACAACACACACATCCATGCCCGAGGGAGGACTCGAACCTCCGGCGGGAGGGGCCGCGCAGTCCGTGACGTGACGCCTCAAATCGCGCGGCCACTCCGAGCGGCTGCTACTGAAGGAAATGAAACAAGGAAGGCTACACGAAACAAGTTAGGCTACACAGAACACATTCAGAGCTGATCGTGATGGGTAATTGGTAAGAATTACTGGCTGATAGCACTTATGTGGAGTGAGCAGCGCTAACTTCGAATCATAATGTCAATACTGTTGTGTTCGGGTAGCGTCTCTGATTATTATTAATCAAAACGTCCTGGCTCCTAGACGCTTCGTCAATTTGAAACAAAAATAAGACTTCTGGCATATTCACATTCTACCACATGCCTTGTCAAGCGGGAAAAGTTTCAGAGCACCCCTTTCCCCTTGGGATTGAAAATTGCTCCTAAAAGGCGGAAGATTCAGGAATTATCAATAATAGGAGGCAGAAAGTTGAAATTGGAAGGAACTGTCTGACATGATGGAAGAAGAAATGGAAGTCGATCTGGAAGACGCAGAGGATTCAGTACTACAGTCAGAGTACGACAGAGCTTTGGAAGAGTTGCGAACAAGGAGGCAGAAGGGATACATAATATTTCTCTGTAATTTCCAAAATAGTTGAGGGAATTGGCTACCAGACGAAAATTGAAATTGGTGTGTAGAATTTATGAGGCTGGAGATATGCCACAAGATTTTAGAAAAAAAATATAATCCACACAATTTCAAAGACAGGAAGAGCAGATAAACGTCAGAACTATCGAACATTCAGCTCAATGTCTCCTGCATCTAACTTACAGACGACAATAATATTCAAGAGAAGGGCAAAGAAAATTCTGGATTTGTTAAACGAAGATCTTGTAGTGGCACCTGAGAGCAGTTCTGCCGTTGCGCTTTGTAACGTTACGAATATGTAGGCGAGCTAATAGCTACGAGGAATGGTACGTTTGATGTACAGATGAATGCTAGTGGGCCCAAGGCTCGGAGTGGACCGCCGCGGGCGCTCCAGGCGAGACAGGCGCTTTAAAAAGAACGGGATGGGGAATTTTGGTGACGGACAATTGAAAACATCTGGTCAATGGTGGCCGAGCAACTGGCTCGTCACAACTCGCCAGTCACTACTCTTGGTGAACTGTGGTATCGTGTTGAAGGTGCATGTACACGGCACCCAAGCTCTGTTTGACTCAATGCCCAGGCGTATCAAGGCCGTGCTCAAAGAAACGGCGGAAAGTCAGACATTTTTAAAGATGACTGAATTACAGCTCTTTGAACTTCGACAGTAAATCGCAGTTACTTACACTACTGGCCATAAAAATTGCTACACCAAGAAGAAATGCAGATGATAAGTGGGTATACATTGGACAAATATATTATAATAGAACTGACATGTGATTACATTTTCACGCAATTTGGCTGCATAGATCCTGAGAAATCAGTACCCAGAACAACCACCTCTGGCCGTAATAACGGCCTTGATACGCCTGGGCATTGAGTCAAACAGAGCTTGGGTGCCGTGTACATGCACCTTCAACACGATACCACACTTCACCAAGAGTAGTGACTGGCGAGTTGTGACGAGCCAGTTGCTCGGCCACCATTGACCAGATGTTTTCAATTGGTGAGTGATCTGGAGAATGTGCTGGTCAGGGCAGCAGTCGAACATTTGTGTATACAGAAAGGCCCGTACAGGACCTGCAACGTGCCGTAGTGCATTATTCAGCTGAATTGTAAGGTTTCGCAGGGATCGAATGAGGGGTAGAGCCACGGGTCTGAAATGTAACGTCCACTGTTCGAAGTGCCGTCAATGCGAACAATAGGTGACCGAGACGTGTAACCAATGGCACCCCAAACCATCACACCGGGTGATACGCCAGTATGGCGATGACGAATACACGCTTCCAATGTGCGTTCATCGCGATGTCGCCAAACACGGATGCGACCAGCATGATGCTGTAAACAGAACCTGGAATCATCTGAAAAAATGACGTTTTGCCATTCGTGCACCGAGGTTCGTCGTTGAGTACACCACCGCAGGCGCTCCTGTCTGTGATGCAGCGTCAAGGGTAACAGCAGCCATGGTCTCCGAGCTGGTAGTCCATGCTGCTGCAAACGTGGTCGAACTGTTCGTGCTGATGGTTGTTGTCTTGCAAACGTCCCCATCTGTTGACCCAGGGATCGAGACGTGGCTGCACGATCCGTTACAGCCACGTGAATAAGATGCCTGTCATCTCGACTGCTAGTGATACGAGGCCGTTGGGATCCAGCACGGCGTTCCGTATTACCCTTCCGAACAAACGCGAGCAGAAATGTCGCGATACGATAAACTGCAATCGCGATAGGCTACAATCCGACCTTTATCAAAGTCGGAAACGTAATGGTACGCATTTCTGCTCCATACACGAGGCATCACAACAACGTTTCACCAGGCAAAGCCGGTCAACTGCTGTTTGTGTATGAGAAATCGGTTGGAAACTTCCCTCATGTCAGCACGTTGTAGGTGTCGCCACCTGCGCCAACCTTGTGTGAATGCTCTGAAAAGCTAATCATTTGCATATCACAGCATCTTCTTCGCGTCTGTAGCACGTCATCTTCGTGGTGTAGCAATTTTAATGGGCCAGTAGTGTATTAATGCATATCTGAATACACTGGCGATCTCAGAGAAATGAGGAACATCCAATAACACTACACTATTTGAATATCTTTAAATCTACAGAAGTTAATATTTCACAGCGAATAAACATTCACACAATGAATTTCTGAATTAGTAACTTTTAATCGGTTCAGGTGAAAACAACAACCAATATCTCAGACGATAGCATTGCGCTATCGCTATCATCCCTGAAAGCTACCTATCTGTATCTGTTATTGATTTACATCTTTTATATCTTTTTCATTATGCAAATGTTTGTCAGATCATCGTATCCTCCTCTTTCACAGAGAAAATGAATGCAGCTTCAGTCCTCACATATTTTGTTACACTTGTGTTTTTATTTAATGAACAGTTTACTGTTTTGCCAGTAGCTATATTTAAATGTTGGTTGCACGTGCTATTAACAAACTGTATTAGTTTAAATGTGGTCAGTCGCATGTGTTAGCGGACACCAAGGTTGAAAAGAGAACCAAAGACGCTTCTGTTAAGAAGGCATAAAAAACTCCGCCCGAACAGACCATGAAGGCCCAATGGTACTGACTGGCCGCTGTGTCATCTTCAGCCAGACGCGTCACCGCATGCGTTTGAGGGGCTTGTGGTCAGCACACCGCTCTCCCGGGAGCATGTCAGTTTCCGAGACCAATCAAGTAGCTCCTCAGTTTAAGAAAGCGTAAATAGTTGTTCAAAGCATATATAACGATAACCTGTGTCTTTAACAGGAAGCACACTTGTGCAAGAATGCTAGCATATTTATTTATGAACCAACTATTACTTATATTTGCCGGCCGCGGTGGTCTCGCGGTTCTAGGCGCGCAGTCCGGAACCGTGCGACTGCTACGCTCGCAGGTTCGAATCCTGCCTCGGGCATGGATGTGTGTGATGTCCTTAGGTTAGTTAGGTTTAAGTAGTTCTAAGTTCTAGGGGACTGATGACCACACCAGTTGAGTCCCATAGTGCTCAGAGCCATTTGAACCATTTTTTTTTACTTATATTTATAGTAAATGATCTGAGTGTAACCGAATGTTTATGAGATTTCATTATTTAAACATTGTTGTAACATATTAGTTTAATCTGAGAGGTGGTTAAGATGAGTAAAATCATGTCTGCAGCACATAAGAATGATGCATTTTTGGTGGGGATGACCTTCAGGAAAAGCAGACAGTAGCGAACTCTATGGGAGTCAAGTGGAGACTGAGACCTTTGAAGTGAAGTGCCAAAGAGAGCTTATCATGATTAGGCACTGCTTAATGAGGTCCTCGTGCAACTCACTTTTCTGCGAAGAAAAAAAGTAGGCAGGGGAACATTACTCAAACTGTTCGGACGAAATCCCCAGCAATTTTATAAATTTCTTTTGCCACTGACCAAGGCACTAATATCTGCAAGGCACTGTAATCCTTTCAGCATTGTGCATGTCTTGAACACAGTTGTGGAACACATATTGGATGACGACTGTTTGATAAATTAGCTTGGAGTGGTTTATTCCACTACTTACGCTGCTAAAGGTAGTGTTCTATTCATAAAGAAAACTGATGATTGTGATGCAGGATGCAGATAGGCTTGAAGCAAGAAACGGAGAGTGTGTGGAACAGCTTATTTAGATTGCTACGCTATGCAGTAAGTTAGTACGACAAGATCATGGAACTGCTTCCGGAAAGAGATTCTGTGAAAACCTTACTGGTTGTGATGAAAACACTGCAAAAGAATTCGTGACATTTTCAGAGCCATCCAAAAATGCTAAATGAATGCTGGAAGGTGACTAGTTTGCAACAGTTCAGTTTGTTTTATTATGAGTGCACAAACTGAAAAGACACTATAAAACAGGGCCCGAACATACAGAGCTATATACGTTTAAATTACACACTGCATTTCCAGCAAAAGAAAACTGCAATTCAATGCAAAACATCGGTTTCGGTGTTACCTGTATTTTGACAGTAGAGCACAATCATCTGCTAACTGTAGATAATACAGGGTGGCGCAGGGAAACGGGAAATTTCGAAATAACGTCATTTCCATGAATAGATACATAAAACTAGTAATTGGTTCAAATGGCTCTGAGCACTATGGGACTCAACTGCTGAGGTCATTAGTCCCCTAGAACTTAGAACTAGTTAAACCTAACTAACCTAAGGACATCATAAACATCCATGCCCGAGGCAGGATTCGAACCTGCGACCGTAGCGGTCTTGCGGTTCCAGACAAAACTAGTAATTTGTTAACGAAAGTGAATGTATTCAGTATGCCATTATTCAGTATGTCTTTACAATCAAAATGTCCAAAAGTGTCTCTTTACTTTTTAAAGATGACATCGGAAAGATGTGCTCCCATTCGGCGTTCACACTCTAACAGCCTGTTATGAAAACTCTGGAATGCGCGGTGTAGCATATATTGGAGAATGGCAGTGATTTTGTTTTCAATGTTCTCCTTCAGTTCATGGATTGTTGCAGGACGTGTACGGTACACCTTGCCTTTAAGATATCCCCACAGGAAGAAGTCGCACACATTAAGATCAGGGGATCTCGCAGGCCATGCAATGTCACCGTTACGTGAAATAATGCGTCTTCCAAACAATTGACGAATTGCTGCCCTCGATTGTCGAGCAGTGTGTGACATGGCTCCGTCCTGCTGAAACCGCACGTTCTCGACGTTAAGATTAAGCTCGTACAGTCTCGGTATAAAGAATGTTTGAAGCATTTCAACATATCGAGCGGATGTTACTGTCACTGCACTACCATCCTCACGTTCAAAAAAATAAGGGCCGATAACACCATGACATGATACAGCACACCATATTGTGACCTTGGCGCTATGTAGTGGTCGCTGGTGAAACTCACAAGGATTGTCCTGTGCCCAATAACTAAAATTCTGTTTGTTCACGAATCCGTTCACGTGCAAATAGGCATTGTCTGATATCCGTAAGTTACCAAGGAAATTCGCGTCCTCGTTGAGTTTAGCTAATATCTGGCTACTAAACTCCATACGTGACGCTGGGTCTCGTTCATGTAAGTGTTGCACAATCTGCAACTTATAGGGATGGAAGTCTAATTCGTGCAGTATTCTTTGTAAGCTTCGTCGCTTAATCCCTATCGAAGATGCATGCTCTCGAACGGAGCGGCGAGGACTTCTCTCGATTGCAGCTCTAGCAGCTGCAATGTTCTCTGGGGTACGTACCGTTGGAACGCCACCTTGAGGTTTCTTTTTCAGGGCAGATCCTGTTTCTTCAAAATTACGCACCCACATTGTAATCGCATGGGCAGATGGGACACGTCCATGACGTCCAAACTGGTAATGCTGTCGAAATGTTCTCTGCGCGGCAGTCGCACTATCACCATTTTTGTAAAACGCTCTCATAGCTACTGCACGTTCCGCACCAGGCCAATTCTCCATGATTACTAAATGGCAATGCGTTCACATCAATTGTGCAAAGTTTCGAACATCTGCCAGCGCTACAGTGCTGCCAACTGTAACGTTCAAAATTTCCCATTCCCCTGCGCCACCCTGTACAAGTGCAGAAAAATCGCTCTCACAGTTTCGTAGATGAGAAAATCGAAATTCCGGCGTTTTACAGTATAGTACCAGTTTTGTGGTCGCCCTTCTGATTATTGGAAATGATGTCTGTGTGGTGTCACCGCCAGACACCACACTTGCTAGGTGGTAGCTTAAATCGGCCGGGGTCCATTTAGTACATGTCGGACCCGCGTGTCGCCACTGTGTGATCGCAGACCGAGCGCCACCACAAGGCAGGTCTCGAGATACGATATAGCACTCGCCCCAGTTGTACGACGACTTTGCTAGCGACTACAATGACGAAGCCTTTCTCTCATTTGCCGAGAGACAGTTAGAATAGCCTTCAGCTAAGTCCATGGCTACGACCTAGCAAGGCGCCATTAGCCTTACATAGTTGGATAGTTATCGTAGGAAATGTCTCAACAAGAAGAACGATGTATACAACAAGGATAAATAAAAGTTAAGTATTCGAGGAGCTGCATACTTTTCTTATTAGCTTTCACTACTTATCCTGTTCCAGAAGTCACGCCCGTCTGCGTTAGATAGCGTGCATTTAGGCCTCCTCTATCTACAAGGTGTGGGCACATTTGCCAACACATCAGTCTGTTTCTGATGGAGGTAAGATGTTAAGTATTGTGCGCTAAATGTATGATGAAATATGTCTGATAAGCTGGAACAAAATGATAACTTGGCAGTTATATCTCACTCTGTTTTTGTTAGATCTGTGAATATTTATTTATGAACGTTGAGAGAACGTCAGCCTGACTCAGCAGCCGAAAAGATGAATATGTTTTCGCCGCGATTAGGCGTGGGCTACGTCTCACTCAGTCTGTTGATGAAGTTGACTTGTAGTTAACCCGAATTGATAGTCGTTAGAACGAAGATCTGATTGAGAGGTGAAAACATAGCGGTAATCTGTTTCCCAAACGATCAAATTAAGCGAGAAGAAATATTTTGGTTACAGCCTCAAATGTGAATGAGCAAAAGAAATTACAATACGGTTTAATTGTTACCTCTAACGCACGAAGCAAACTTGATCCGAAACGAGTCGATTCATTATAATTACGCTAATAGGGAATAATATGGCGAGAGTTTTGTCCTTGTTAGATTTCTAATTTGTTGGGTAGTCAATTTCACATACATACATTTGAATCAATGAAGCAAATGTGTTATAACAAACAACAATATTTTAAAAATCGGTAGTTACATAGTTTTCAAGTGAAACTCCAAACTGTTTTCAAATTTTCTTAATTGCATAGAGCATGAAATTTTTTCTTCTGGATCGCAGCGGTGTCGCTATTAGACACTACTACAGAGGAATGTACCTCTACAGCGTAACTAAATTGATGTGAGGGTAGATCCATATGCTGGTGGGAATATATCAAAAGCGACAGCAGTCTGCAGAGACACAGAGCTGCTATTTAAAAGGGGCACAACAGCAGCGCAGCGAACTCGCCAGCCGGGGCGGCCTCTACCCGCCTCGCTGCGCCTCGTTCGACCAGAGCCTCCCCGATTCGAGCATACGTACTCGGTTAAGCCATGCCGGAGCGCCGTGGGCCCGAGGGAGTATAAACGAGCGAAACGCTCTATTTGCAAATCTCTAGTGCACTCTTATAATTGAATTACCTCGATGAGCAATGAATTCACAACTTTCACTGTCGATGCAGATTTACGTTCGACCTCTGACGTGAATCTGAAATTACGGGACATGGGGGAAATGCATGGACGGGGACTGCGAAGAGGTAGCACTAGGTGATATTATGGATCAGGAGACGTACTGGACAGTCCGCGCGTTTGCGATAAAGATTGTGTCTGGTTGGTGAAGTAGTTAACGCAGCTACCTCACAGGCAGGACAACTCAGATTCGAATCACGATCTGGTCCACGTTTTCCTTCGTCGCCGCTGATTCCGCCTAAAGCCAGATGCAGTTGATATTATTAGTGTCTTGCTTTCCTTTCCTTTGTCCCCCCTCCACCTTCAGTTTACATTCTATAGTATTTACATGAAGCTTAAAATACAAAAAAGATAGAAAAACATTTACTTTGTAATTTTTTAACTATATAATCTTGAGTAACAATCTTTCATAAAACATCCATAACTAAGAATTTCTATTCCCAATCAAACTGCATTTTTGTGTGGAGTAAATAATTAGAAACAAGAAGACGTACATTTTTCATAAATACGATATATGTGTGAAGTAGCATAGATTCGATGAATTTTATTAAATCAAGTAGGTATTCGAACTGAGCGGAAAAAAGAAGAGAAAAATAATGAGAGAAATGAGACTTTGTTTTGAAATTACCAGTCTCGAAGAACGTGCAGATTTGTTTAAAATTGAATTCCACCTGGAATCGAACCCAAATAGCGAGCGAGCAATCTACCATAAAGTCACACAGCGCGTCGAAATATATGAACATTATTTTAGCGTATTGGAAAACTTCAGAGTCGACTTTATTGAGAATTTCTGAGATTTGCATTCCGAGAGGTATATTTGAGTTGTCAACTTCACGAACACTAAATATAAAAGAATTACACAAATCCAGATAAAATATTCATGCATCAAGAAGGGAATATCAATGACTTCATGGTTTTGTGCTGAACTATTAATTAAGGTGTACCTCCACAACAATATAAGTAAAGCACATTTAACCTTAATATTCGTCAGTCGACGGAACAGAATAACTCTGTGTTAATTCTCCCAGTCACTGAAAACATAACTTGGTCGTAACAAAGATTAAAAATAAAAAAGAAATTATGTAGCAGCAACATAAACAACTAGGTTATAACTCATTTACTCAAATATGCCCCGCTAACGACAGTTTTAACATATCAGTTAAAATAGCACTGGATGCACAAGACTTTGGCACAGTTACAAAAAAGAATGATTCAGATGATTCGGTAAATACATACAAAAATCTTTCAGTTAACCATCAGCGTTGACAATTATTCTGCCGTCTATGAAATATTAAGATGCATCCGAACAATACAGTAATCCCAAGGCCCAAGAAATCAGCCTGCTACAGTCCATCGGCATCATGTTGTGTCCTCCGAAACCTCATTCTCAATCAAGACCAGGTGACGATCGACCCCAGGCTCGGCGCGCATCCAAAAAGACGTTTTCCGGAGCACACTTCCAGAGGCGAGCTCTGTAAGCACCAAGGCACGGCGATATCCAGCGGCCGGGGCCAACGAGATATACGGAGGCTACAAGGGACATGTGACGTCACATAGTCGCCTTGTCCGCCGCCCTTCACGAATGCTCGGCTCCGTGCAATGCCCTTAGAAAACCAATAGATAACTGGAAAAGTAGCCACTAAAGGTATTAATATGTCGTGCGGTATCGAGAACCTTTTCACATTTCTATAATGGATGGATTTGTCGACCTGGAAAAGCGTTCGACAATGTGTAATGGTGCAAGATGCTCGTAACTCTGAGAAAAATAGGGGTGAGCTATAGGGAGGGACGGGTAATACACAACATGTACAAAAGTCAGGAGCGAATAATAAGAGTGGACCACCAAGAACGAAGTGCTCGGATTAAAAAGGATGTAACACGAGGACGTAGTCTTTCGCCCCTACTGTTCTTTCTGTACATTGAAGAAGCAGTGATGGAAAAAAAGAAAGGTTCATGAGTGGAATTAAGATTCAAGGTGAAAGGATATCAATGATACGATTCGCTGATGATATTGCTGTCCTGAGTGAAAGTGAAGGAGAATTAAATGATTTGCTGAATGGAATGAACAGTCCAATGAGTACAGGATATGGATTGAGAGTAAATCGAAGAAAGACGAAACTATGAGAAATAGCAGAAAATGGTTCAGATGGCTCTAAGCACTATGAGACTTAACAATGCGGTCATCAGTGCTCTAGACTTAGAACTACATAAATCTAACTAACCTAAGGACATCACACACATTCATGCCCGAGGCAGGATTCGAACCTACGACCGTAGCAGCAGCGCGGTTCCGGACTGAGGCGCCTAGAACCGCTCGATCACAGCGGTCGGCGAGAAATAGCAGAAATAGCAGAAATGAGAACAGCTGAAATTTAACATCCAGGTTGATGTTCACGAAATAGATGAAGTTAGAGAATTCTACTACCTAGGCAGCAAAATAACCAGTGACGGATGGAGCAAGGAGGACGCCAAAAGCAGACTAGCACTGGCAAAAAGCACATTCCTGGCTAAGAGGATCAAACATAGGCCTTAATTTGAGGAAGAATTTTCTCAGTATTGTGTGTAGTGAAACATGGACTGTGGGAAGACCGAAATAGAAGGAAATCGAAGCATTTGAGACGTGATGCTGTATACGAATATTGAAAGTTAGGTAGACTGAGGTGACGAATGAGCAGGTTTTGCGCAGAATCGGAGAAGAAAGTTATATGTTGGAAACGCTGATAAGGGGAAGGGACAGGATGATAAGACATCTGTTCAGACATGAGGGAATGACTTCAGTGGTACTAGTGGGAGCTGTAGAGGGAGACAGAGATAGGAATATGTCCAGCAAATAATTAAAGACGTAGGTTGCAAGTGCTACCGTGGGATGAAGAGGTAGGCACAGGAGTGGAATTCGCGGCGGGTCGTATCAAAGCAGTCAGAAGACTGATGACTCAAAAAAAAAAAAAAAAAAAAAAAAGCATGGAAATACAATAACTCCTTCTTACAGACTGAAGGTGAATTCAGTCAGCTTTAAGTGAAGATGCAAAATCATCCAGAAGTTTTTGCAGCAGAAGAAAAAGTTTGCACCGTTTACGATTAGTGTCAGAAATTATTCTTTGAAATGAGAACCAAGCGATTAAAATGCTTGCATCTTAGATGGGTGAAGTACCCAAGTAAGTCATCGTTTATGTTCTGGATGGCTACAGATTTGCTGGACTTTCACTCACGTACAAATGAAGTTCGGAAGCTTATAGTTGATGCAATGGGAGACAACAGTTGACATGTGATCAACATATCACGAGAAAAGTAATAGACATCGTGCTGACGCTTTTGGGACCCTGACACTACATCCCTCTATTTTTCGGTCTTTACATGCACCTATTGACGGAATACTAAGGCAGGACCGTAATCGTTGTACAGAAATTGAAGAAATACACTGTAAGACAAAAGTAACAACGCATCACGAAGGAATGATCCGGTAGCTGTGACGTACATGTACAGAGGCATGTATGATTACAATTTCAGAAAACAACTTGATGATTTATTCAAGGGAAGTAGCTCAACAAATAGAGTAAGTCAATAATGCGTTGATCCTCCTCTGGCCCTTACGCAAGCAGTTACCCAGCTTGTCATATTGACAGAATTGTTGGATGTCCTCCTGAGGAACATCGTGAACATTCTGTCCAAATGGTGGGTTAGATCGTCTTGGATGATGATCGTGGCTCAATTTGAAGACAATTTTACCCGCCAATGAGCCGCGCGGGATTAGCCGAGCGGTATAAGACGCTGCAGACATGGTCTGTGCGGCTGGTCCCGGCGGAGGTTCGAGTCCTCCCTCGGGCGTGGGTGTTTGTCCTTAGAATAATTTAGATTAAGTAGTGTGTAAGCTTAGGGACTGATGACCTTAGCAGATAAGTCCCTACAGTCTGGAACCGCGCGACCGCTGTGGTCGCAGGTTCGAATCCTGCCTCGGGCATGGATGTGTGTGATGTCCTTAGGTTAGTTAGGTTTAAGTAGTTCTAAGTTCTAGGGGACTGATGACCTTAGAAATTAAGTCCCATAGTGCTCAGAGCCATTTGAACCATTTAGTTAAGTCCCATAAGATTTCACACACATTTGAACATTTTTTTTACCCGCCAATGACATTTCAAGCCGAAGACGTGTCTGGCACGCTCCGCACAGTGATGAGATACTAACCTGCCTCTCGCCCACAACATCTCCAGACAACCAGGAGAGGTCGTCTGTGGTGCCATTTCTTTTCATAGCAAGGTTACTTTGGTTGTCATCCTTACAGCACACGGGTACGTCGACAACACTATACATCCCGTTTTGTTGCTGTTCATGGCAAGTAATCCTGTGCTTGCATTTCAACAGGATAATGCTCGCCCGCACACGGCAAGAATTTCCACTGTTTGTCTTCGTGCTTGCCTAACCTCACCTTGGGCAGCAGCGTCGCCGGATCTCTCCCAAACTGAGAACGTTCGAAGCCTTATGGGCAGTACCCTGCAACCATCTCAGGATTTTTTAGGACTTAACGCCCAAACTGGTCAGAATTTGGCACGGTATCCCTCAATGGCACATCCTGCAAGTCTGTCAATGTGTCAAGCGAAATACACTACTGGCCGTTAAATTTGCTACACCACGAAGATGACAGGCTACAGACGCGCGAAATTTAACCGACGAGAAGAAGATGCTGTGATATGCAAATGATTAGCTTTTCAGAGCATTCACACAAAACGTTCGGGCCGGTGGCGACATCTACAACGTGCTGACATGAGGAAAGATTCCAACAGATTTCTCATACATGAACAGCAGTTGACCGACGTTGCCTGGTGAGACGTTATTGTGATGCCTCGTGTACATAGGAAAAATGCGTACCATAACGTTTCCGACTTTGATAAAGGTCGAATTGCAGCCTATCGCGATTGCGGTTTATCGTATCGCGAAACATTGCTGCTCGCGTTGGTCGAGATACAATGACTGTTAGCAGAATATGGAATCAGTGGGTTCAGAAGGGTAATACGGAACGCCGTGCTGGAACCCAACGGCCTCGTATCACTAGCAGTCGAGATGACAGGAATCTTATCCACATGGCTGTAAAGGATCGTGCAACCACGTCTCGATCCCTGAGTCAACAGATGGGGACTTTTACAAGACAACAACCATCAGCACGAACAGTTCGACCACGTTTGCAGCAGCATGGACTATCAGCTCGGAGACCATGGCTGCGGTTACCCTTGACGCTGCATCACAGACAGGAGCGCTTGCGATGGTGTACTCAACGACGAACCTGGGTGCACGAATGGCAATACATCATTTTTCGGATGAATCCAGATTCTGTTTACAGCATCGTGATGGTCGCATCCGTGTTTGGCGACATCACGGTGAACGCACATTGGAAGCGTTATTCGTCATCGCCATACTGTCGTACCACCCGGCGTGATGGTATGCGATGCCATTGGTTACACGTCTCGGTCACCTCTTGTTCGCATTGACGGCATTTTGAACAGTGGACGTTACATTTCAGATGTGTTACGACCCGTGTCTCTACCCTTCATTCGATCCCTGCGAATCCGTACATTTCAGCAGGATAATGTACGACGGCATGTTGCAGGTCCTGTACGGGCCTTTCTGGATACAGAAAATATTTGACTGCTGCCCTGACCAGCACATTCTCCAGATCTCTCACCAATTGAAAACGTCTGGACAATGGTGGCTGAGCAACTGGCTCGTCGCAATACGCCAGTCACTAATCTTGATGAAGTGTGGTATCGTGTTGAAGCTGCATGGGGAGCTGTACCTGTACACGCTATCCAAGCTCTGTTTGACTCAATGCCCAGGCGTATCAAGGCCGTTATTACGGCCAGAGGTGGCTGTTCTGGGTACTGATTTCTCAGGATCTATGCACCGAAATTGCGTGAAAATGTAATCACATTTCAGTTCTAGTATAATATATTTGTCCAATGAATACTCGTTTATCATCTGCATTTCTTCTTGGTGTAGCAATTTTAATGGCCAGTAGTGTATTATGGGCAGTGCACTGCAACCATCTCGGGATTTTGAAGACGTAACGCCCGAACTGGACAGATTTTTGCACGGTATCCCTCAAGGGCACATCCTACTAGACTCTCGATCAGTGTCAAGCGAAGTAATTGCTTGTATAAGGTCCAGACGTGGAGCAATGGGTTATTGACTTTCTCGGTTCTTGAAGCCCTTTCTCTTGACAAAATCATCCGTTGTTTCTGATTTTGTGATAATTTGTTTATTTGTCTAGACAACCTTATAGGTGGGGCAATCACAGCCATCAGTAGTCATCTTGGATTTTAATAACCGTTTCAGCTGTATTTAGTCCTTTATTATTGGATCAGAATAATAAAGGACTAAATACAGCTGAAGAGGTTGTTAATACCCAAAATTTGAAACTTCCTGGCAGATTAAAACTGTGTGCTGGACCGAGACTCGAACTCGGGACCTTTTCCTTTCGCGGGCAAGTGCTCTACCATGAGTGATACTTCTGCAAGGTCCGCAGAAGAGCTTCTCTGAAGTTTCGGAAGTAGGAGACGAGGTAACGGCGGAATTGAAGCTGTGAGAACGGGTCGTGAGTCGTGCTTGGGTAGCTCAGATAGTAGAGCACTTGCTCGCGAAAGACAAAGGTCACGAGTTCGAGTCTCGGTCCGGCACACAGTTTTAATGTGCGAGGAAGTTTCATATCAGCGCACACTCCGCTGCAGAGTGAAAATCTCATTCTGGGCTCAAGTTTTATTTGTTTGTTTATGTACCGGGTGATCAAAAAGTCAGTATAAATTTGAAAACTGAATAAATCACGGAACTATGTAGATACAGAGGTACAAATTGACACAAATGCTTGGTATGACATGGGGTTTTATTAGAACCAGAAAAATAAAAAAGTTCAAAAAATGTCCTACAGATGGCGCTTCATCTGATGAGATTAGCAATAATTAGCATAACAAAGTAAGACAAAGATGATGTTCTTTACAGGAAATACTCAATATGTCCACCTTCATTCCTCAAAAATAGCTGTAGTCGAGGAATAATGTTGTGAACAGCACTGTAAAGCATGTCCGCAGTTATGGTGAGGCATTGGCGTCGGATGTTATCTTTCAGCATCCCTAGAGATGTCGGTCGATCACGATACACTTGCGACTTCAGGTAGCCCCAAAGCCAATAATCGCACGGACTGAGGTCTGGGGACCTGGGAGGCCAAGCGTGACGAAAGTGGCGGCTGAGCACACGATCATCACCAAACGACGCGCGAAAGAGAGCTTTCACGCGTCTAGCAATATGGAGTGGAGGGGGGGGGGGGGGGGGCGAGCGCCATCCTGCATAAACAACGTACGTTCCAGCAGGTGTTTATCAGCCAGGCTGGGGATGATGCGATTCTGTAACATATCGGCGTACCTCTCACCCGTCACGGTAGCAGTTACAAAACCAGAATCACGCATTTCCTCGAAGAAAAAAAGGCCCGTTAACGTAGATGTGGTAAATCCAACCCATACCGTGACTTTCTCGTCGTGCACGACAGTTCTAGGATTTTCGGTAGCCCAAATTCTGCAGTTGTGGGCGTTGACAGACCCTCGCATCGTGAAATGAACTTCGTCGGTCCACAACATGTTACTCAACCAATCGTCGTCTTCCGCCATCTTTTGAAACGGCCACACCGCAAATGCCCTCCGCTTCACTAAATCGCCAGGTAACAGTTCATGATGCCGATGGATTTTGTATTGATGTTATCGGAGGGTACGCCTAAGTGCCAATCAAACAGTAGTGTATGGAATGCCGGTGCGACGTGCGACTGTACGAGCGCTGACTTCCCCGTGCATAGGCGAACCCACTACAGTCTCCATTTCGTCCTGAACTGTCTCAGCAGCATTACGCCTTGTGCTCGGTCGGCCACTACGGGGTCTGTCGTCTAAACAACCCTTGGCTTCGAACTTCGAAATCCTTTTCGCCACAGCTGCATTTGTCAACGTACCTTTACCCGTTCGAATCCCCTTCCTATGGCGATAGGATCGTAACGCTCAACTAGCACATTCCCCGTTCTTATAAGACAGCTTCACGAAAAGCGCCTTTCCATGCTGCGACTGCTGGCGCATCTGATTCTCTCTTTCATTACAGCTCCGTTTATACACGATTTTCATGTGCAGTCACTGACGTTTTGCTGTCCAGCACCATCTGTCGGACATTTTGTGAACTTTGTTTTTTTTTTGGTTCTATTAAAACTCGATGTCATTCCAAGCATGTGTGTCAATTTTTACCTCTCTATCTACATTATTCCGTGGTGTATAAAGTTTTCAAATTTGTAGTGACTTTTTGATCACCCGGTACGTAACATCTACCGATTTCCATCCAGTTTGGATAATTTCTACGTGACGAATCGTTTTTATTTTTCATTTTTTTATTTAATTTATTTTAATTTTTTTTTGCCTTAGAATGTATTTTGAGTTTTGATGATTGGACAGTGAAAGTCGACTGAGGCGAAAGATCTGCTGAAGCCTAAAAACCACTTTAATTGTAATCAGCTGTCTGCGCGACCTGTTTTAGTGTTTTGTACGCTTCTTCCCTCGGTACATTTCCACCAGCAGCAGCAGTGGATTGCAGACGCCGGGTGTTTTAGTTTGGACGGGAAGCGGCAGAGAGGCAGCTGCTCGCGCCGCCCCGGCGTCAGCTACAGATCTGGTGCAGACCGCAGCATCCGGCCGGGCTGCGCGCGCTGTTGTAAGCCGGAGCTGATCCCCGGCCGCGTCCGGCGCCAGTAGTCTTCTTCCGGAGCGCCAGCGCCTCCCACTTGCCCTGCGACCGGATTACTGGCCATCCGACACTGACCGATCGCGGCTTAAGAGGAGCGGCTGCGGTCGCCATCGGCTGCCTCTGTCCGAGACATGAAGGCGCACACACACACACACACACACACACACACATGCACACGCCACACGCACACACACACACACACACACACACATATACACAATCACACGCACACACACACACACACACACACACACACACACACACACACACACACACACGCAGGCAGTCGAATTCCACAAAGAGAATAGCATGCACATACACGCACACATACATGCACACACATTTACACAAAAGCAAATAACCACACCAGACATAAATTTAGTCCTCACCAGGGCACATCAGGCTAATAAAGTGTAACTCTCCAGAATGAGATTTTCACTCTGCAGCGGAGTGTGCGCTGATATGAAACTTCCTGGCAGATTAAAACTGTGTGCCGGACCGAGACTCCAACTCGGGACCTTTGGTTTTCGCGTGCAAGTGCTCTACCAACTGAGCTACCCAAGCACGAGTCACACCCCGTTTGGAAGGTAGGAGCCGAGATACTGGCAGAAGTAAAGCTGTAGGAGGAGGCGTGAGTCGTGCTTGGGTAGCTAAGATGGTAGAGCACTTACCCGCGAAAGGCAAAGGTCCCGAGTTCGAGTCTCGGTCCGGCACACAGTTTTAATCTGCCAGGTAGTTTCAAAGTGTAACACTGTCTGTAGCCTTGGTAATGGCTGCAATTAATCGACTATCACAGTGTACAGTTAGTCAAGTAAATATACGGAGATGAAGCCACTCATTGATGATTAGATCCCGCAGAACAAACGACTTCATGGAATGTTGTTTATTGTATTTAACCCACTGTACCAAATAGATCCAGTTACATCTATACGATGCTCGTTCTTAGCAAATTTTGGTTGAAAAAGTGCGGAATTGGTTATGGGACGCTGTGGAACATTTGTACTTCAGCTTCCGTAGTTTCATGAAGTTCCTCTACGTGACGACACTATATGTAGACTTCCAAGCAGAGAGCCGTCATTGAATTTCTTTCGGATGAAAATCAGAGCATTGCAGATATTCACAGACGCTTACAGAATGTCTACGGAGACCTGGTAGTGAACAAAATCACGGTGAATCGTCCGGTGAAGCGCCTGTCATCATCCCAACAAGATCGCAAAAACCTGCCCGATCTTCCATTTGCTGGCCGGCCGCACACAGCTGTGACTCCCGCAGTGTTAGAAAGTGCGGACACTGTCGTTCGAGGTGATCGACGGATCGCAATTAAACACCTCCCTGCACAGCTGGACGCCTCTGTTAGTAGAGATGACACACTCGTCCACCATTTGGGGTAGTCAAAGGTGGGTTCCTTGCCGTCTAACAATGAAGGACCATCTTTGCAGAATTACTTGTGCGTTACGAGACTGCTCGTGACAATTTTTCTTTTTCAAGTACCGTCGCAAACTATGAAAAGTTGGTTCATCACTTCGACGTGGAAACAAAACTGCTGTCCATGCAGTGGCGTCGCACCACCTTTCCTCCCAAGAAAAAGTTCGAACCCGGATCCTCAGCCGAAAAAGTCATGGCGACGTCCTCTGGGTCGTCGAAGGGGTTATCCTATTTTGTGTCCTCCCTAGTTGCGCAACGATCAACTCGCGAGTGTAATCCTCAGGAAATAGAAGAAACGATTTCAGCGTGTTCGTCGCCACAAAAATGCAAACAAACTTCTCTTTCTCCATGATAAGCAAGGAGTCACCCAAGTCCGCACACCCGAGAGGAGCTTACAAAATTCATTGGACTGTTCATTATCTATCTATCGCTTGCGCCTTGTCCCGCGGTTACGCAGGGTCGGCCATGGTTAACCGGATTTGGCATGTTAATTTTAAGGGGTGGCCAGTTGCCCTTCCTGTCGCCACCCCGTGCTCCCCAGGACGGTGTCTGGGTCTAATGTAAATCGTGAAATAGTGTGAATGTGTTTCAAATGTCTGTGAGTCGTGTAAGTCAGGCGGAATGTGGGGACCAGCCCGGTATTCACCTAGTAGGATATGGAAAACCGCCTAAAAACCACATCCAGGCTAGCCGGCACACCGGCCATCGTCGTTAATCCGCCGGGCGGATTCGATCCGGGGCCGGCGCGCCTAACCGAGTCCAGGAAGCAGCGCGTTAGCGCTCTCGGCTATCCTGGCGGGTATTGGACTGTTAATTATCATCCACCCTGAATACAGCCGCACCTACAGACTTGCATCTGTTTGGCCTTATGAAGGATGCACTCCGCGGGAAGTAGTACGTGGATGATGGGGAGTTTATTGATGCATGAAGACGTTGGCTCGAGATCGACCAGTAGACTGGTACCATGAGGGCATACAGGCCCTGCCAGTAAGATGGCTCAAGGCTGTCGCATTGGACAGAGATTATGTTGAAAAATAGAATTTTGTAGCCAAAAGAGCGGGCAATAACATGGTGTATTGGAAACTCGAATAAAACCAACCTGCTTTCAGAAAAAAAAAATTGTTGCGTTACTTATTTAGTGTCCGCGAAAGTTAAGTTTGGGATATATACGTGGAATGTGGAGGTGCGATATGGTGTCTGAGACTTCAACAAACCAGAAACGCATTTTTGCACCCCTTCGAACACAGCTGTTGTCATCCTGGAAGGCGGGAGTATTCACAGCATACTCAACATAAAGATGAAGAATAAAGTGCAACACAAGGTCACTGAAAAAGAATATGTTCACCTGACATGATAAGTTACTGCAGAGCCTATCTATAATTTTGTACTATTGTCTTCTTTTGAAAACCAATTTATTTTCCGAGATCGATATGTAAACAATTACTGGATCTTTAATTTCAGTAATATGTCTTGCTATCCTTAGATCCATAAAACCGGGCAGTGGTAGCTACATCATACAATGCTTACACCACTCCGTCACATGAGAACTAGACAATATACATAAAAGAGTCAAAACATTACAATAAAAAATAAATATCTTACGTTCATGTTCACGCTAATCTAAATGCAAGGCCAAGCCACGGTACGAAAATAAACCCTAAAACGTCAAAGAACATCTTCCGGTCTTCCCCCCCCCCCCCCCCCACTGCATAATAACAGCCCGCTTGGGACGTCAATAGAATCGATATCTTGTATCATATGAAAACAGCAGAATCGCGACTCATCGGACCATTCGAAATATGTAGCTTTATGTACCACACGTGAGCAATGCCCTTCTATGAGATGCAATTCCCTTTACAATGTTCGGTTGGATTCACTGACACCAGCAGTTCCTGCAGTTTTTGAAACCGATTGTCATTAACACGGCGTGACATTTGTCACTGGGCCAGTTGGTTAGGATCTTATTAACACCGATGTTCCTACGCAGTATGAAATGACTGTGAGTGTTGTACTATTCTTTGTAGACACGTTGATTATCAAATCGGGCAACGTCATTCACAGTGTGATCATCTGCGAACATAATAGCTCTTTTCTGCGCTGTGCTATACCTGAGCGTTTTCAGACCAGAGTAATATGATTGGAGCCCTGTGAAAATAGAAGGGTCCAAAGCATATTAATGAATATGAAGAAGATATCACAGTACGTGGTCACCGAGAATGTTGAAATGCATTGTTGGGTCGCCGGTATCACTTGAAACTTTGCATAATTTGGAAAGAGAGTAAATATTGGACTACATTACACGCTTACAGTTGGTTACTGTCCGCTTTCTGTGTTGTCTGGTCCGTTGAAGACGTGCAACCTCGTGAACAGCTGTGAACAATAGCTAATCGATAAGGAAACTGATCGTTGCGGATGTCCATTCACTGACAGCAGCAATTCCTGTCATCGAAAGGCATACCACTCTTTGGTCCCTGTCGATAAGGATATTTTTACGACCACCGTTCTTACGCTGTGTTACATTACTGTGAGTGCTAAAGTATTTCTTAAAAACACTTGGACAGTCCATGTTGATAAACCATCCGGAAACCTGACTGAAGGTGTTGTCATGGGTATGTCCCAATACGATATTTTCTTTATGACATTCTGTCATGACTCCACTTGAGCGATCATACTGTGCTCTCTACTTCAGTGATCATACTATGCTGATTAAAACATATATACAAACTTTCACAACGTAGGTCAACGGTGGTGTGTTACATCACCCGCTACCAGGTCTACACTAACTGCAGATCTCCAAAGCGACCAGTATACTGTTTTAAGCTGATGACTAATATTTTGTTCAGTTAGCTTATAGAATAATCCTTTTTATGGTAGTTTCATCTATTTTACACTGCTTAGCCCCTTTCATCCTCAGGGTTTCTTCAGATCCCAGATCCTTCGTATTCGCAGAACAACCAGTCATTACTTGCGCTGTGCACTATGTCCGTAAGTGGAGAGTCTATGAAATAGACTGGTTAAGCTGCAACTACGATGGATTTGAAGGCGTCCAGCAAATAAAGAAACTGGCAATCATTGTGGAAAAAAGAAAAAAAGAGAGTCAGTGAGCTACATTTGCAAGCAGTATACTAAACTGAGTTGCCAAAAGTCATATTAACTCCTTTCTGAGTCACTGACAGCTTTAATAATGGCTAATAGAGGTTATATTTCACTTAATTTTGTAGTTATGGATATCAGTATTCTTCTTAAATTGTGATACATTATTTATGAAGAATTTCATTTCATTAATATGTTTTGTGATGGTGCAGTTAAAATGCCCAACTCCTTCAAGTATCTACTCAGCACAACATTCTGCATTCTGTTTGTTAAGTATAATTGGAAGTAGATGTGCGTAAATCTGTAAATTCAATCAAAGTTAAGCTTTTCTAAGAGAGTAACATGATCTATCCATTCAAATGCCCTGGAAAGATCACAAAAATACCAAGTGAGCACATTTTATTATTGAAGTCTTGTAATACCGGTAATTGCCGAGTGAATGTATAAATAGCATTTTTAGTCAAGCAATCCTCCTGGAATCCTACGTGCCCTAAGTAAATTACTTCTACTTAATGTGGAAGCTTTAGAATACTATTGGCAATATTTCAACACAATACTTCCACGTAGAGCATCGTGTTCACCGATGAAGCGACTTTCCACATTAGCGTGAAAGTAAACAAACACAAAGTTCGAATTTTGTCTTCTCGAGTTTGTGAAGTATAATTCTGTAATTACAGTGCAAGGACATTTTTTGAATATTTTTGAAAAGGAGTCAGTATTGAAATTGGACGATACTTATTTAATTCATGTAATCTCTCTTATAATGAGGCTTAACAATTGTATATTTTAATCTCTCTGGAAACATTTTCTGTGCCAGTGATGTATTGCTTATATCACCCATATGTAACATTACAATCTAAGTCAGAACAAGTTTTCAGAATTATTTTTGAAATTTAACTAACGCTATAACAGCTTTTGTTTTATAGAACTATGACAATTCTGTTAATTACGATGGAGAAAATTAGTGCTACTTCCAGCACCTTAAAGTTTCGTGGAATGACATTTTTAACTGCGCGTATTTCAAAAAGAATATACATATTACAAAGTGTTCTGTTGTCAAAACCATATAACGCTGCCCTACGATTTGGCTATTGGAGGAATGAATAGATTGCCTAATTTGTATTCCTTGCCGCTAGATGTCGCTTGTATTCTGTTTGATTGGCAACCGGCACATGTCACAAAATGGCTACTCCGCAGCAGAAATCATTTTGTCTTCTCCAGTTTGTGAAGTATAATTCCGTAATTACTGTGCAAGGACGTTTTAGGCTGGGGTACCAAACTGACTCTCCGAATGGATGGAACATTCACAGATGATGTAGGCAGTTTGTGGATACAGGATGTGTATGTAAAGGAAAGAGCCATGGCCGTCCATGAGTTTCCGACGGAAATGCCACACGAATTCAAACCGCTTTCCAACGTTGTGCTACAAAATCAACTCGTCGTGCTAGTCGAGGATTAAAACTGTCTACAAAATCAATTTGGCGTATTTTGAAACGTCGCTTGGTTATGAAGCCGTACAAGTTCAACTGTTACAGCTCTACGTCATGACGACAATCTCAAATATGGGGAAGTTTCTGACGAGCTTCACAATACTATTGGCAGTACTTCCACACAATACTTCCATGCAGAGCATCGTGTTCAGTGATGAAACGCCTTTCCACCTTAGCGGGAAAGTAAACAAACACAATGTTCGAATTTGGGGCCTACAAAACCCACATGCACACACTTTTATGTACGATATTCACCCCAAGTCCATGTGTTTCGTGAAATATCTCACTCGCCTGTTTGCCACCCATCCTTCTTTGACGGAAAAACGGTTAACGATTAGCAGTTACAGAACTGGTTATTTACGAAGCTGAACGAGAACAATTTCATTTCCCAACAAAACGTGGCACTCCTTCACAGCAGTCGCCAACTGCTTGAATACGTGAATGACACTCTACCGAGACGTAGGATTGGTCGTCAAAAAACAGGCGACTTAGCACTTCTCAGCTCACCGGATTTGTCTCTCAGTGAATTCTTCCTGAGTGATTCCATTTAGGACAACGTCTGTGCACCAACACTACCACAGAGCCTAGAAGAGTTGAAGAACATGATCCGAACTGCTATTACACAGGGACGGTGGACATGCTTACTGATTATGGGAGTAATTCGATTATCGACTTGATATTGTTCGTGTCACGGTGGAGGACATATCAAACATCTGTAATCAAAACTTGACAAATTCGCAAATATGTGGCCCAAGTTTCATAGTTGTAAGTCTTAAAGTTTAACAAATGTATTCGTTAGAAATACGTATATTCTTTTTGAAACAGTCTGTATATTCTCTTGCTTCTTCTATTGAAAAATTTAATTATGTTTTAGCTGATACATTTATAAAGTAATTGTTAAAACAATTGGAGCTTTTGAAATACCATTCACACTAACATCATTGAGTTTAATTATTTTGGAACCTCGTAATCTGTCTGTCCTGTCCCCTGTTTCACAATACCTCATATAGTTTTAACTTTCTCTCTGCATTATTAATTTCTGTCAGGACGTGCATATTTCTGGAGAATTTAATGACTCTCCTTAAAATATTACAGTATTTTTTGTACAGTACAATCCTGACTTCTTCTAACCTTTACATAAATTTCGGTTTTTCCTCTTAAATGAGAGTTTAATCCTTTTCGGTATCCATGGCTTACTTTTTTAGAATTAACTTTTTAGATAAGTTTTTGGAAAGCTACTTACAAATGTTGACACAAATTAACTTTAGAATATACTGAATTTCGCATTAGCATCTCTTTCTATACATAGCTCAGTCTACACTTCCTCTTAAATTATTCTTAAAATGTTTTATTCTGTTCCTCATTAATAAGCCTCATTCCCTTGTACGAACATACAGCAGAGCAGTAAGGTGCTAGTTTTATTTTCGTTAGTTGTGTATGATGATCAGTTAGTCCGTTAACATTTTAGAACACATTAATTATTTGAGCTTGAATAGTATCTATAAAGTGTTATCAATCACGGACCTACTATCTGCATACGAGATGGAGAATTCATTACTGAAATTAAACTAAAATAACCAAATAACGATTCCAGTTCGTTCCACCTGCCAGAACCTTTTAAGAAACCTACATTTGAATCTCCAGAAACTAGTTACAGCTTCTTCCTGTCTGAGAGATAACTCTGTAATGAATCTAGAATTCTCCTATATAACTGAAAGTTGAGTACAATGGAGTTCCGACATTCTAAGCTCCAACTTGTAAAACGTTACCCTTTCGTTGGTATTCAATCTTTTTCTCGTGGTTAGCTCCCACTAGGCAGTCCGCTCACAGATTTTCAAGTGGGGAACTAGTCCGGAATCATTTGGTAGTGGAGAGGCGATCATGACACTTTATCAGTTACAGGCCACATGATCTATGGGTATAGACAGTATCCATAGAGGTTTCCATTGCGTTCTGCATCCTGACGCCGTAGTTCGTTGCTGATTCTTTAGGGGCTCTCTCCTCCGCCGTCTTTGACAAGGCTGTTAGCTGAATGAGGGTGTTTTCTTATGTCGGAAGTCATCGATCGCTTTAGCTGATAATTTTTATTCAAAATTTAAACAGCGGAGCGGTTCAAACCCGGGACTGAGAATGTTTTGATTACTAGTCAAAGATGTTACCCCTAGGAACCGTTATTGAAATGAAATACAACCCGTACTATATTTGTTGCTGCATCACAGAATTCTCTAATACTATAAATATAATTTATATGCACTACATTAGGGGATAATGTGATAGAGCAGGAGGATTAACTTCTGGGCGTAGTCCGTTTCGTTATCTCTGCTTATGTACGTGAAGACGAAGTCACAAAAAGATGGTCTTTCGTAATCTTGTTCAGAGGAAACATATGGAATCTCTCGAAGATGGGTCACAGCTACTGGCCTTAACACAACAGTTATGGGACGCCTTTTGTCGAAATTGTCGGGTATCAGAACCAAAGATGACCATTTTGCACAACCAACAGCACCCCACACCATCAAGCCAGCTGCTGGGACCTTTATGATGATGATAAATTCGATCTGGCAGACCTCGTTATCGTTGGAGGCTTCACGCTGCCATACGTCTATTATGATGCTGTACGCAAAACCGGAACTCGTCTAAGAAGATGACGTGGAGTCACTCCTGCACCCAGTGTTATTGTTGGACAGACCGCTATCGGCGCTCCTCTCTCAGCTGCCGGGTCAAGGGAAGTCGCACAACCGTCACCTTGCTGGCAGACCGTGATGCGGCAGACATCGTCCCACAGTCCTTTCCGATGTTTGACTTGTTGCAAAGACGGCCATTTTTTGACTGAAGGAACGCGACATGGTTGTACGATCTTGCATCACCGAGCGAAGGAAGTGTCTGTCCTTTCAAGCAACGGCACTGATGAGCCGTGGCGATTCTGCATTGCGTTTAGTATGTCTTCCTGAGATCATAAATACGATATTCGCATGACAGTCGAGCGAACCTAAAGCAACTGCAAAATTATGCAGCTTCAAACTGAAATCTCGGTATACAATGATCCTGCTGCGGAGGAATACTGGCATGTGGCAGTAGACTTTATCCTTCCTATGAGGGACGTTCTATGAGTAATGGAACACACTTTTTTTCACGGCAAAATTCCAGTTAAAGAAATGCGGTATTTGTTGTGGGACATCCGTGGAGTATTCCCGCTTCATCCTTCATAGTTTCATGAACTTCCGGTGGGTGGCGGCGCTATCGTAGGCTTCAAATAGTGGTCGTAATGGAGGTGCGTTTCAAGCAGAGAGCTGTCACTGAGTTTCTTTTGGAGAAAAACCAGGGCATCGCAGAGATTCCTAGGCGCTTGTAGAATTTCTACGGAGACCAGGCAGTGAACAATAGCATGGCCGGCCGACTGCACTCATTTGTCTCTCCTACAGTGTTCGAACGTGCGGACACTTTCATTCGAAGTAATCAATGATCACAATCAAACACCTCGCTACTCAATTTGGTCGTCTCTGTTGGTGGTGTTGAGACACTCATCGACCAGTAGGGCACCTCAAAGCTGTTTGCCCACCGGTTTCCTCATCTCCTAACAGGAGACATAAACAGTAACGAAAAAGCATCCGTGCGGATTTGCTTGCGCGTTACGAGGCTGGTGGTGACTATTTTTTGTCGAACATCGTCACAGGCGACGACACATGGGTTTATCACTTCTAACCGGGAACAAAAGGATAATCCATGCCACATGTCCTCCGAGAGAAAAGTTCAAAGCCGCACCCACAGCCGGTAAAGTCGTGACGAAAGTATTCTAGGACTGTGAAGAGGTTATTCTGTTGGATGTCTTCCTTCATGGTGCTGTGATCAACTCTAAACGCATTCGGGAGGACGACGGTTCAATCCCGCGTCCGGCCATCCAGATTGAAGTTTTCCGTGATTTCCGTAAATCACTCCAGGAAAATGCTGGGATGGTTCCTTTGAAAGGGCACGGCCGAATTCCTTCCCCGTCCTTCCCTAATCTTATTAGACCGATGACCTCGCTGTTTGGTCTCTTCCCCCAAACAATCCAATCCAACTCTAAAGTGTGTTGTCCTGCACGTAGGAAACTGAGGAAACGATTACAGCGTGTTCCTCGCCACAAAATGCCAACGAACTTCTCCTTCTCCGTGACAAGCAAGTCGTCACACAAGTCTGCACACCCGAGAAGAGCACACAAAACTTCCTTGGGCTATTATTCATCATCAAACCTACATTCGTACCTTTTGACTTCCATCTGTCTGGTCAAATGAAGGATGGATTCCACGGGAAGTAGTACGTTGATGATGGGGAGGATATTGATGCAGGAAGATCTCGCCTCCAACGACGATCAGTAGAGTGGCACCATGCGGAAATGCAAGCCCTCCCAGTAAGATGGGTTAAGGATGTCGCATTGAGCGGAGATTATGCTGAATAACAGAATTTTGTATGCAAAAGTGCGGGTAATAATATGGTGCTCTGGAATCCTGAACGAAACCAGCCTGCTTTCAGGAAAAAAAAGACATGTTGTCCTACTTATTGAACGCCTCTCGTAGTAATTATTTACGTGTCCAGGCTTCCAGTAATTCACTTCTAACTAATCTGATTTGTTTTATGATATATTTGTGGCGTCGCAATTATAGTTGCTATCAGTGTATGTGAGTAGCATCCCTCACGAAAAATCTGATGGCGAATTTGTCATCTACAGGAAAATATCGTCTCGGATGTGTATAAAAACACAGTAAACAATATATCTACACGGTGATTGAAGAGAAATTGTGTTTAAATGTGAATAAAAAGGAAGGAAATAAGAGTAGGATTTAACGTTTGTTGACAAAGTTTGCAAAGTAATATTTCAAAGCTAGGTCAGAAATGTAAGGACTATGGTATGAAGATTAGCATCTCCAAAACGAAAGTAATGTCAGTGGGAAAGAAATATAAACGGATTGAGTGCCAAATAGGAGGAACAAAGTTAGAACAGGTGAACGGTTTCAAGTACCTAGGATGCATATTCTCACAGGATGGCAACATAGTGAAAGAACTGGAAGCGAGGTGTAGCAAAGCTAACGCAGTGAGCGCTCAGCTACGATCTACTCTCTTCTGCAAGAAGGAAGTCAGTACCAAGACTAAGTTATCTGTGCACCGTTCAATCTTTCGACCAACTTTGTTGTATGGGAGCGAAAGCTGGGTGGATTCAGGTTACCTTATCAACAAGGTTGAGGTTACAGATATGAAAGTGGCTAGGATGATTGCAGGTACTAGCAGATGGGAAGAACGGCAGGAGGGTGTCCATAATGAGGAAATCAAAGAAAAACTGGGAATGAACTCTATAGGTGTAGCAGTCAGGGCGAACAGGCTTAGATGGTGGGGTCATGTTACGCGCATGGGAGAAGGAAGGTTACCCAAGAGACTCATGGGTTCAGCAGTAGAGGGTAGGAGGAGTCGGGGCAGACCAAGGAGAAGGTACCTGGATTCGGTTAAGAATGATTTGGAAGTAATAGGTTTAACATCAGAAGAGGCACCAATGTTAGCACTGAATAGGGGATCATGGAGGAATTTTATAAGGGGGGCTATGCTCCAGACTGAACGCTGAAAGACATAATCAGTCTTAAATGATGATGATGATGATGATGACCGCGGGGCCATTAAAGACGTTGTACAAGATAGGATTGACGAGGGATAGGGAGAAAAGTTGTCGGTGTCCTTTTTTAAAGAAACTTACATTTGAAATTTGGAGGCGGATTAAAACTGTGTGCCAGGCCGGGACTCGAACCAAATACTTTCAAGTTTCACGAGTAACTGTTCTACTGATTGCTCTATCGACGACTCGTTCTCATAGTTTTACTTGCTCCGTTACTTCATATCCTACTTGGCGGCGACAGGCGAAGGTACCGGATTCTAGTTCCGCTCCAGAACACAGTTTCAGTCTGCCTGGAAGCTTCACATCACCACGCACACTCCACTACACAGTAAAAAATTCATTCTGGGAGCTTGCATTTGTCTTAAGCGACAGAGCTAACAAGGAAAACCTAAATCCGGAAATCGGGACAGGGATGTGGACTGCCGTTCTTCCGTATGCGATTTGGCTTAGCGTCTACGGTACTTCACTCGTTATGTATTGAAGCCATTAGGAATAAGCAAGAGAAAGAAAGTACTACTAGTAAACATACATCCAGCCTGTGATACTTTTCAAACACACGAACGGAAATGGCAAGTGTTATCTTTGAAGCAGCTTGAACAAACGTTGTGAAGAAGTTCGTCACATAACATGTGTTAAATAGTTAACCTGTCATTATATTCAGAACTTAAGTCCATTACCACCGACCGCTGTGGCCGAGCGGTTCTAGGAACTTCCGTCCGGAACTGCGCTGCTGCTACGGTCGCAGGTTCGAATCCTGGATGTGTGTAATGTCCTTAGGTTAGTTAGCTTTAAATAGTTCTAAGTCTCGGGGGCTGATGACCTCAGATCTTAAGTTTCACAGTGCTTAAAGCCTTTTTTGAAAGTCCATTACCAACATGAGTATATGGTATCACCCCTATGTGCACGAATAAACTCTTATATTCTTTGTCATAAAAACAAACAGCTTTAGAATGTAATCTTAACGAATTTATTTCCATCTCTCAAACACGTTCCGTGTCAGTTGTTTGTTGACCGGAAGCTGGTATGAAAGTATACTTCCCATCGTATCCTAGACATACCCTGTGGATGATAAACCAGAAGACCCTACAATCCAAACAGGGGCGCGTACATTATTTCTCGAGGCGTTTATGGTGTGATCTGAGGTATGGGACCATGACGGATAATTCAGATTTGGTACCCTAGCCATGATGGGTGTCAATACATCGTCTGCCGTTCTTGCCACTTACTGGCGAGCAGTGAGCCTCGTATCACCAGTTAGCAGATCGGTCCTGTTGTCATATCTAACAGCTTCCCACACCATGTTTTCAGGAGTTGGAGAGGTAAAGGTCTCGAGAGTCGCTACTCGCTGTGCCTCTCGCCAGGCCGCCTACGGCCAAGTTAACGTCTCAATCAGTCCGCCACAAACAGAACACACTCATAGCTGAACATCGTAGAATGCCGCTGAATAATCTCTATCGTTCGATTCTACCAATCAGCTTTGACCAATGGTGTCGTACCGGAGTCAAAGACGCGACACACGCAAGATGTCAAAATGGCGAGATACACTCGTAAAACTTTCCATAGCCCAAAATATTATCACGAACTACAATATAGGGAAACATCTAACTTACAAGTACAGAAACTAACGCGACAACCTCAGGAAAACGGGGTTTTGAGAAGGCTAACCTAACAGCCTCAAGATCACAGTAATAGTAAGATATAGGAAAAGCAGCAAAGACACGAACAAGATTACTGGAAAATCACGAAAACTGACAAAAATGCGGTATCGACAACCTGAGCTAAGACTTATAACTCACGCTGAAAGAGCGATACCAGTACAGAAATCATAAAAGGAATCCCACTACACAAAATGAAAAATCATGAAAACTGACACTGCGTGGTAATAACAGCTAGAGTAGAGCTACAGGGTCACAATTACTGAACTATATGAAAAAAAGTAAATTAGTTACAAGCTCGGCACGCACACACTTTATTCAACATGTAAACATCACTACAGATATTCGGATTTAGGATGTTCGATATACCTGCCATCATTGACGATGATGTGGCGCAGACGAATAGCGAAATTCTGCATGACCCGCTGAGGTGTCAGTAAATCGATGGACCTCCTGAATCGCTGTTTTCAAAATGGCTCTGAGCACTATGGGACTCAACTGCTGAGGTCATTAGTCCCCTAGAACTTAGAACTAGTTAAACCTAACTAACCTAAGGACATCACAAACATCCATGCCCGAGGCAGGATTCGAACCTGCGACCGTAGCGGTCTTGCGGTTCCAGACTGCAGCGCCTTTAACCGCACGGCCACTTCGGCCGGCTCGCTGTTTTCAGCTCATCGGTGGTTTTTAGGTTATTGCTGTACACTTTCTCTGTCATATAGCCCCACAAGAAGGAGTTCCATGTGTTCAGATACGGAGAATATGGCGGCCAGTAGCCACTGGGTACCCCTCAAGGTCCTCAAGGTGCTCCTCTAGGACGTTAAACACTTTCCTGCTTTAATGAGGTTGAACTCCGTCTTGCATTAACCACATCTTGTTGAAATCAGGGTCACTTTGAATAATGGGGATGAAATCATTTTCCAGAACGTTCATGTACTGTTCGGTAGTCACTGTGCCCACAAGGAATATCACTCCGATTGCTCCGTGACTGGGCTATTGCCCACCACGCAGACACCCGTTAAGAGTGAAGATGATGATGATGATGTTCGATTTGTGCGGCGCTCAACTGCGCGGTCATCAGCGCCCAATTTTTAAACAGTCCAATTTTTACACAGTCCAATCTAGCCACTGCCACGAATGATGAGAACAACACAACCACTCACTCCCTGGGCAGAGAAAATGCCCAATCTGGCCGGGAATCGAACCTAGACCCCTAGTCCAGAGGCAGGAACGCTAACCTCTAGACTACGAGCCACGGACGAGAGTCAAGAGACTTCTCGATCGCCAAATGCGGATTCTCAGTCCCCAAGTGCGTCAATCTGGCTAAACCAACCATACAAGTGCATACTAATTCCCATCATGCCCCGCGGCCAACCGTGCAGTTTGAGTATCCTAACGCAAACCGTTCAGAACTTATGGAGATTTTATTTCATACAGTTCAATAATTATCTCCCTGTATAGAGCTCACTTTGAAAGACCGATGGCAATACAAATACTGTACAAAAAACTGCATTACACATCAAGCGGAAAATCATCAATCTGACGAAACGCGATATGATATGGACATCCTAAATTAACCTATATAGCTAAGTAGGCACACCAGTACCGAGAATTAAATCCTGAAAGAAAATAAAAAAAATTAAATCAAAACAAACATAATGCAAGTTTACGAAAACTAACAAACCCCGATATCGTCACCGTAAGTTGTTATATGTAGCTCAGCTAGACATACTGATAACAAAAAAATAAATTCTATAAGAAATCACGTTACACAATTTCGATAACTTAAGTTGTATGTAGCTCGACATACCGGTACCAGTACAGAAATCCGAAAAGAAATCGCACTACATATCTAACGCAAACTCACAAAAACTAACGAAACATGGTATCATCAACCAAACGTGATCTATATAGCTCAGTATGACACACCAATATCAAAACATCCAAAAATTCTAAAGAAATCGAACTATATACATAATGTAAAGACGCAAAAAGTGACGAAACGCGCTGTTGAAAACTTAAGTTGACTTTTATAGCTCAAGTTGACACACCGATTCCAGGAGATAAATTCTAGACGAAATCCCACTACACACTTGGCGAAAAATGAAGAAAACTAACAAATCACAGTATCGAAAGATTGATTTCAGTTTTACAACACAACTTAAAATACCAACATCAAAACAAACAAAGAAAAAGTTTCCCATAAAGGACACGTTAAAGCACGTTTGAAGTGAGACATATGTAGATAAGCAACAGGATTTTTATTCGTAATTGCAGTTATGTTTTATCATAAACATAAGGAAACTTCCGTCTTTTGCAACTGAAATTTATTCTTGATACCAAATATGTTTCGCCTCTTCATGTTAGGCATCGTCAGTGGTCTATAACACACATAAAAGTTTTTATTTATACATATTTTGATGTGAGATTTGGAGTGCTATTTCTGTTTACAATTATATGTTTGTGTTACTTACTTAAATTAATTTTTGTGACCTTTTCGTCCGTCCAGAACAACAAATGGCTTTCTCCACGTTGTTGTCCTCACGAATGGACCAGGACGCTATTGCGCTAATGGGGCGCTGCCTATAGGCCTGATTCAACAACAACGGGTAGCGGCTAATATTGATACAAATTACGCTCTGTCGCGCACTGTACAGCGGCTTGCAGAGTACATATGTCGACGTAGATTACAAATAATATTCTCATTTCGACGATGACGGAGGTGGAAATCGGCCGTGGGTGTTTCGAAATTAGCAGGAAGTGATTTAGGGAAACTAGAGAAAACCTAGATCAGGGTAAAGTACTAGTTTTCTGGCAATAGGTAACTTCAACATCTTGTACTCATCCAAAACTATTTGTAAAAAACAATGAATTAGAGCATTTACTGTGTCGGACAGTTATTGGAAAAATGTAGAAACAAAAGTAAAAGCGCATACATGATCTTTGGGGACTTGCAGAAATGTCACAATGTCCTTGGAATAAAATCTGAGGAGTAATTAGAAGGGATAATGTGGGAGAAAAAATGAATTGAGAGAGTTACAGAAGAACGCAAAAGTAATGGTTGACACAGGAAAATAAGGTACCCAAAGTATTTTCGTTGACAAGGGGCTAAAACGAGGTTGAGGAATGTCACTTACTATGTTTGACATTTATTAGGAACAGATGCTGAATGCCTAGCACAGAAAATGTTCAAACATGGGAATAGAGAATGATGAAGACACTCTTTACTCTGTTTTATTTGTGGATGACCAGGTAATATGTCCGCCCCGATAGCTGAGTCGTCAGTGCGGCGGTCTGTCTTGCCAAGGGGCTCGGGCACCATTCCCGGCTGGGTCGGAGATTTTCTCCGCTCGGGGATTTGGTGATGTGCTGTCCTCATTATCATTTCACCATCATCAGTGGAAGGCTACGGAAAACCACCACTGTAACCATTTCCCTAGATGTTCATGCGGTGGACCTCTCTGACGAGGCTTCCCCCATGACAAGACCTGCCGTAAGGCAGAACACAAAGTAAGTTAAGGTAATGTTCTCTCAAGAGTGTATGGAATATAAGTTAAAATCATTTTGAAGAGGAGCTTAGCAAATGGGGTCTGGGAATAAATTTGGATAAGACGGAGTGTCTGTGAATGAGACACGATTTGCTGAAAATTGACACAGAGGAAGGAGACATAAAATCCTGCAGAAGCTACAAATTTTTGGGGCAGTAATAATTAGATAGCTCTGGTACATGAGACAAGGATATTACTTCCAGTATATCAATAGGGAAGACAGCCACTCAAGCTTAATAGTATGGAATAATAACATTCGGTAGGACACTAAGAATATTTTACAGTGTGGTGGGAAACATAGTTCTGTATGGAACTGAGATATGACCTCAAATCAGGATGGTTAGGGAGAGAATTAGAACAATGGAAGTCAACTATAAGAGAAGATAGTCATCTTGTGCCTGCATTTGCTTCCTGGTGTGTAATATGGAGATGTTGTTTTGACTTGAGCTTTTTATTTTAATACCTGGATATGTTTCAGAGAAGTTTCTCTGCCTTCAGTGATTTCATCTATTCTCTGTCAAATAACATGTAAAAGTTCTCGCATTGTAATACATAACAGTTTTCGAGATTATAGTATTTACTTTGTAAACCACAACAGTGGTGTTATCTGTGTGTGTCAGTTGCGTTTGCTTGAGTGTGTGTCTGAGTATGTCCGTCGTCTATTTTTGACGAAGGCCTCACGGGCCGAAAACTTTATTTGGAACAGTCTTTTTGTTGTGCCCGTCTGCGACTCAGCATCTCCGCTATGTGGTGAGTAGCAACTTTCCTTTTCATAACATTGTTACAACCACGGTGTTTGTAAGATATGGTGTGTGTGTGTGTTTGTGTGTGTGTGTGTGTGTGTGTGTGTGTGTGTGTGCGTGTGTGTGTGTGTGTGTAATTCTCACGCCTACAAATGATTACTATGACCCTGCCGTTGACAACATACACTTAGGTATTCCCATAAAACGAGGTATCGTGTTGTGGTTTTACTTCAGTTTAGCACATCAAACTAATGATTCCTATAGGGATGCTACTAGATTGAATCGCAATGTGGCTGCTGTAAATTATTTATTCTCAAAAAACATGTAGAGTGCAAAAAATTATATATATATGAAGTACACAATATCGGATTGTACCCTTTATGTAATTTCGAGATTGGCAGAACATATGTTTGACTCTCTTTAGACCGTGCCCTCCATTATTAGAAGGCCGCTAGTTGGCTAGTACTGCTTAGCGGCGAGAAACAGAAGAGCTTCATCTTGACTGGCACTTCCAGAAACCGCTCAGTAGACAAGCAAGTGGTATTCAACATATTTATTTAAGCGTTTCCCTATCCGACAAACTCGAGTGCACAGATTACCTATTGAAGTACGGTCAGCTGTTGTACTGCACCGATGATACGCTCTGTGGGGCGTTGGCCACTGTGCAGATGACGTATGTGGCGTACCTGCAATTCTCTGTCTACACCGTCGATGCAGTATGCCACCTGCAAACTCCTAGGGGTGAAAGCGCGTTAGGAAAGCAGAACATAAATCAATATTTATGTTTGCTCACTAGCCACTGAGGTATTCGCCTGTAAAGAAGCACTTCAATGTAAGATTCGTCACTTGGGTAAGTAGAATAACAACTGTGTCATGGAGAAACGCTTCTCAAAATCCAAATGCAGATTTTCCACTGTGGCTCTTGCCCGCGAAGTCTCTAGGTCATTAATCTGAGGGAACTGTCATCAGTCGCCGGCCGGAGTAGCCGAGCGGCTCTAGGCGCTACAGTCTGGAACCGAGCGACCGCTACGGTCGCAGGTTCGCATCCTGCTTCGGGCATGGATGTGTGTGATGTCCTTAGGTTAGTTAGGTTTAAGTAGTTCTAAGTTCTAGGGGACTGATGACCTCAGCAGTTAAGTACCACAGTGCTCAGAGCCATTTGAACCATTTTTTTGTCGCACCCAGTAGCGAAGTTTCCTCCACTGATCCGTGGAGGGAAATTCTTACTCACATCATACTCTGTTTCTGCTCAGGCGACAAACCCCAGAGGCCATTACAAAAACATTACCTCTCACTATATGAATCGTGAATCTGTCAGACAGTCATATTCCTTACAGAAGATTTTCTGGAAGTTTCCATTTCCTCTCCTACATCCTAAGCACTCCACCAATTAAAAACGCGTCTCTGCTTTTTGGCGGGAAGTGTGCCCCCTGCCCTTCCCATGAGAAGATTTCTCAGTTCTAAAAGGATGTTCTTTCATCTTCTTTCTCTCCTGACGCTCTTTCTCCAGGAACGCTAATCTGAAATTTTGCCGCCCCACCAGAGAGCAACCGCCTGTCTGCTCTGTCTACACTATGTGAGTTCAGCCACCTCATAAGCTGCGCCGCCACCCTCTGCCCTCTCTCAGAGCAGTAACTGACCACCCCCTGGAAAACACGGCAAGTCTCTTCCCCATCCCTCTTTAACTGATAGCGGCTTTTGAGGAATGCGTGGGCCACTTCACCTTTTTTGTCAGTGCTCAGCCCAAGTTAACACCCACACATGCACTACTACAGAAATTGGTAGTACGTAGTGCTAGCCAGTATCAGTCAATGAAATGATTAATAATTAGATTGTGCATTGTAAACAGTGATTTAATGTAAATATAAATTTACAATACCATTAAACATATAATGGAAAAATTTGTCACCTTACAACACAAATGAAAGTGTTAACACTAAAATATCAACACAACGGATACATAAAACAAATGCTGAGCACAGAGGAGGGACTGAGAACAGCCTGAAGAATGACGAAAGTAATGAGGAGTAGCACAAATGAAATTAGTAAGTAACTTACAATCGAAATTGGGTACCACAAAGTAAGCGAAGGTTAGGAATTCTTCTACCTTGGCAGCAAAATAATACATGACAAATGGAGCAAGGAAGACATAAAATGGGGACTAGCACAGGGAAAGACGACATTCGAGGCCTAGAGAGGCCTGATGGTATTAAATCTGTATTAATTTGAAGAAGAAACTTCTAAATATGTATGTTTTGAGCACAGCATTGTACAGTAGTGAATCATCTATTGTGGGGAAACAGATGAGATGAATATTGAAGATTGAGTGAACTGCTAAGGTAAGGAATGAAGAGTTTCCTGCCGGCCGAGTTGGCCGAGCGGTTCTAGGCGCTACAATCTGGAACCACGTGACCGCTGCGATCATAGGTTAGAATCCTGCCTCGGGCATGGATATGCGTGATGTCCTAGGTTAGTTAGATTTAAGCAGTTCTAAGTTCTAGAGGACTGCTGACCTCAGAAGTTAGGTCCCATAGTGCTCAGAGCCATTTGAATTTGGAGAATTTCTTCGCAGACTCTGCAGGGAGAGGAACATACTGAAAACACTGACAAAACTTCCATAGTATAAAGGAAGTAGCAGAGGGGAAAACATCCAAAGTAACAGAGGATGTAGGGTGCAAGTGCTAGTCTGAGATGACGTGGTTGGTACAGGAAAGGAATTACACGACGACATTGCCCTATACACAGCAAGACATTCATTGTTTCCATTAGTGGGGAGCCTTGTACACTACTTGTGGCTTCATCGTCAACAGACACTCACTTTGTGGCCTCGTTCGCCATCAATTCTGTGAGTACGAAAGCGTGTATGGAATGTATTAGATTGTGCCAGTTTGAGACTAATCGTTTATATATGATACAGAATTTTCAAAGTATTTTCGAGTCGGGAAAGATTAGTAATAAATTAGATTAAATAAAGTGGATGTAGTAGATTATTGGTATAAAGTAAAGATCATTTGATTCCATGGAATGTAACTCTCTTTCAACGGTGTATATTTAAGAAGGCGCACTAGCTTACTTGCTTGCTCCAAAAAGTGCGCGCTTACGCTCTATCCGATGACATATGCGTTTGGATAGAAAGTATTCTAACAGACAGGGAGCAGTATGTCGTCCTGAACGGGGTGACTTCAACAGAAACACTTCAGGTGTGCCCAGGGCAGCGTAGTAGGTCCGCTGCTCTTTACGATTTACAAAATGATCTGGTTGATGTTACTGACAGTGGCATTAGACTGTTTGCCGATGATGCTGTAGTCTACAGGAAAGTAGTATCACACGGAAGTTGTGAACAAATCAATGAAGATTTGCAGAAAATAAATGCGTGGTGTAATGACTGGCAGTTATCTCTCAATAGTAGTAAGTGTAACCTACTGCGTATAACAAGGCGAAAATCCCCATTAATATACGAGTATAAAATAAGTGCCCAGTCTTTGGAAGCGGTAACATCCGTCAAGTATCTGAGTGTTACTATCCGAAATGATCTCAAATGGAATGATCACATTACACAAGTAACGGGCAAGGCGAACTCTAGATTGCAATTTATTGATAGAATCCTGAAGCGATTCAGTCTTTCAACAAAGGAAATTCCTTAGAATAGTTTAGTTCGTCCATTCTTAGGGTATTTTTCGTCTGTATGGGACCCTTACCAGTTGCGTCCGATTCAAGAGATTGGGAAGGTCCAAAGAAGAGCGGCAAGATTCGTGACTGGTACATTTAGCCATCGCGAGAGCGTTACAAATCTCATAGAAAGTTTGAAGTGGGGCACACTTGCAGATAGACGGTGCGCTAAACGGAAGGGGCTGCTCACTAAATTCCGAAATCCGACCTTCACCGAGGATGTAGAGCATCTATTATTACCACCAACTTTCAAATCGCGCAATGATCACCATTCAAAGAAAAGGGAAATTAGAGCTCGTACTGGGGCGTTCAGACAGTCGTTTTTCCCTCGCGCGATCCGCGAGTGGAACAGACGGAGGGAAATATGACTTTGGCGCGAATTGTGCTCTCCGCCACACACCGCTTGGTGGCTAGCGGAGTATATATGTAGATGTAGATGATAAACATTATGAAAGCTATTCTTTTCTCGTCTAAAAGAAGAAATAGTAGACTTAGTCTCAAAGAGGACAAGATCTAATTTTTTTAACTGCTGGATTATCCAGCGTTATGGAAACCCCAGGAAACACTTGATAACTTTAACAGAGTGATGCACTTTTTTATGTTTATGCCCAACATGTATAGGTTTTTTTCAAGTGTTTTTATAAATTTAATTCCAGATACTGTTTTTAGTCGATATTACATTACTACATGATGCACAAACGTTAATTATTCATATAGTACCGGCTTTTTATTTTTAGTTTGAAGGAACAAATATAAAAGTGTTAAGACGTTACTCGTTCGCCCCTGAACGATGAAAAGGTGTCTGCAGCCGGAAATGTACGTCGTTATCCTCAAATGCTACTGTGAACAGCAATCCATAACAAGTTACTGTATGGTCTCTTTCGATTATACTGCTCCACGTTTTGAATTACTGCTGTAAACACTGCGTATGGAACAGTTGTCAGCAGGGTTTGTTCCTGTCAGGTGAATATGAAATGAACTGAAATACGTGAACAATTAAAAATGAAAGGAAGTCATGTTAATCACATATTTACAGAAGCTTGAAAATAAAAAAAATAAAAAACATACAAAACTGTACACAATAGCTGGAACTCAATGCGTTATTGGCACAATACGCTTTAATTTACTCATGTTTCACAAACTAATTGTTTCCTTTGTAGAGGATCATATAAACACAATGTGTATGGAAATATGTTTATCCACGGGGTACTAACAATAACGCAAATATTGCAGTAACTGTCACGAGATATTGAATCTTCTTCCGGAGATAGAAGAGGTGGAAGCAGCTCTTCTCTAACCTGTAAGCTATCTACAAATAAGTTAGCGTCAGTTATGTTGTGAAACTAGCAGATTTTTTCTAAAAAATTGACAAAGTAACTACTGTAACAGGGCAAACAATTTTCATTGCAGTCGTTTCATTTGGAAAGTCATTGGCGTTTCTCTTAAGCAATCTGATAAAACAACATTCTCACATAACTTCATCATTCTGCTACAATTTTTTTTTCACATCGGTAAAGCCAAAGCTACATTCCACAAACGTCGGTAATATATCTAGTCAGTGCCTGCGTCCGTGTGGTCTCATATGTCCCACTATACCTCCAGAATAACAGAACTAAAGAAATTATTTCTGAAACAAATAATTAAACTTTTGTTATTCACTAGAGTGTGTTCGTATTTCCTAATCGCATGTAATAGTTGTAAATCTCAGTGTCAGTAAATTCAAATAAAGTATAAAACACTTAATAACGATCCGATCCGATGTAGGACGCGGATTGACCAATACATTCTATGGATTGGACAACGCTGAACTAAATAAGAGTCTCTGTCTATGGCTAAATGTTAAAAATGCTTTCTCTGGTGGTTTCCCTATTCGTTACATTTTTTTGTTCATTATCTGTAGTTGCTTGATCAGTTCTGTACTTAAATTAATAATAAGGGCAGACAAATGAAAACGAGAAAGAGGAAGAAAAAGTAGGTAAACTGTTTATTCTTTCAAAAGTAATCGTCATAACTGTCGATACATTTATCCTGTTGTGAGATAAGACAGTCAATGACTTCAAGGAAAAACGTTAGCGGTCGCCTGTGAATCAATGATTGTAGCCAGATGTGCACGTCTTCGTCGGAAGCAAATCGACGACCACTTAATGTCTCTCTTCACGACTCCAAAAATATGGAAATCGCATGGGGGATGACCGGGACTGTGTAGAGGATTTGTAAGGGCTTCCCAGTGAAACGTCTGCAGCTTAGTCGAAACAACCTTGGAAGCACGTGGTCGGCATTATCCTGCAACAGAATAATGTCATCAGCCAACATTCCAGAGCTCTGAACTAGATGCCGCGCTTCAGTTTTTGCAGTGTCCACCTACTACTATGCGTTGATTGCAGCGCCGTGTTCCAGAAAGTCAATAAGCAGCGGTCCCTTGAAAAAAATGGCTCTAAGCACTATGGGACCTAATATCTGAGGTCATCAGTCCCCTACACCTAGAACTACTTATACCTAAATAACCTAAGGACATCACACACATCCATGCCCGAGGCAGGATTCGAACCTGCGACAGTAGCAGCCTCGTGGTTCCGAGAACGGTCATCATGAAGAGCTACCAACATACTATGCACGGGCATGAAATTGAAAAACTATCCGAACTTTGTCAGACTGTATTCAATCATGTCTAAGACTATATTAATGCTTATTAGTGTGTTAAACAGAACACGTAAATATAAGATATAAATGAAAGGAGAAACGCTAATTACTTTGAACTGTACAAATAAAACTGAATTTCAGCTTATCGAGATAACATACCTGTTTTAGTAAGACAAAGTACCCCAGATCGTTACGAATTAGCAAAATATTACGCACATTCGGCAGCGAAACGGTCTGTGTTAACGTTCAGACCGGTCATACTGGATTACCGTTGCGTAAATTTTCTTTAAATAAACAGCCGCATCTTTAGATTGCGTTCACATAGAAGCTCATTTTTTACACCTCCAAGGGACCGTATACCGCTGGAAGTGCGATACATTTCCGCTTATTATGTCTACTCATACCTGAGGTAAATGGGTTTTAAGGGTTTGGTAGACAAATAGACGGTCAGGAAAGTGAGACTAGTAGAGTTTCATGTTTACCGATTTAGGTGACTAAATCCTAACAACTAATATAGCTACGACAATTACTGAAGATGAGGGTCGCATAAATAATTCCCCCTACTCTTTATTCGAAATGTTCGAGTTGCAGTCGATACATCAGCATATTAATCGTAGCTACGCGTTCGATCCAAATCACGTTTACAGGAAAGCAAATAAAATCCATTTGCCTATACACGTGGTAATTCAGACCCTAGTATTAATGCCACCGCTTTTTAGAAGTACGAGCATTCCCATAGCTTAAGAAACACTTCGGCTAATGAACGTTTCCTGGCTGTGGCGAGTCTAACGGAGAATTCGAAACATTGTAGGATATGAAACTTCCTGGCAGATTAAAACTGTGTGCCCGACCGAGACTCGAACTCGGGACCTTTGCCTTTCGCGGGCAAGTGGTAGAGCACTTGCCCGCGAAAGGCAAAGGTCCCGAGTTCGAGTCTCGGTCGGGCACACAGTTTTAATCTGCCAGGAAGTTTCATATCAGAGCACACTCCGCTGCAGAGTGAAAATCTCATTCTGGCATTGTAGGATATGTTTGGCAACTATGTCACTGTTTATTTCCTGGGGTGGATCAGAATTATCCTACTAAATTTACTCGCTAATAACAGTATTTGGTATTTCGATAAACATCTCGAATGATTGTCACATATGTGGTGACATAGAAAATTCATGTTTTTGAGTCGAGAAAGCTCTATGCAACAGAAACTGCAGATCATTTTGCCATTTTTACTGCGAAATTGCCGGCTTATTAATGTCTGGGGTAATAATAGAGGGCTGTTTGCCTGGGGTGTCTGCTAGCGTAATGAAAGGTGTTTGCTACTGCAAGGGAGGTCTGGTTTGTTTTCGGTTCTAATCTCGATGGAGGCAATAAAGCAATTTTAAGAATTTCTCGCACTCTCAATACGTTTTTTGCTACCTTTATTCTGCACCAGCGCCCTGTGGATGTCAGTATGAAACTCTTGTAGAATTTCATACTTGTTACTGCATACTTCTTCCGCTTCTGTCAATAACTGAATTGATTTTTAACTGAATTTCGTTATGAATCTTTCACGCATTGCACACTTTCGTGATAGGTCAGATACAGTAATCCAGTATGACTGGTCTGAACATTGACACAGACCGTTTCGCGGCCGAATGTGCATAATATTTTGCTAGTTCGTATCGATCTGGGGTACTTTATCGTACTAAAACATGTTATCTCGATAAGCTGAAGTTCATTTTTATTAGTACAGTTCATACTAATTAGCGTTTCTTCTTTCATTTATATCTCATAATACGTGTTTTTTTTGTTTAACACACTAATCAGCATTAATACAGTCTTCGACTTGATTTGAAACAGTCTGACAAAGTTCGGATAGTTTTTCAATTTCACGCCTGTGCATAGTACGTTGGTAGCACTTCGTCGACTTGCCTGTTACGCTGTGTAGCAGACTTCAAAGCTGTGCGGATCAGCATAACGAAAAGGTGAGGGGACTCGCTCGTTTTGTCCACGACTGTATATGGTGAGTGATTAGTAGCTGATATTTTTCCTGTCATTTATGTTAACACAATACTTTCAAATGAACCTTACTAACGATTGAGCTTACAACCTCGCACGCAAGGGTTTCCTTATTACATTCAACTCCAAAACCAGAAATAATGTTCTTCTATGCACTCAGCATTACGCTCTTATCGAAGTTTCATCATGAACACATAAAATCTAAGAGCCACACTTTGTTCAAGTTCAGCTTTTTTTAAAGCTTCATCGTTTTCTCAGATTGATCGTAAACGTACCATAACTGATGATAAAATTTGGATAATCATTGCCCATTGTAGATTTAATTTAGTGGGAAGAGAAAGCAGTCAGCGCGTGTGTACTGTAGGGATCTTAATTGCTATTGTGTTGTGGAGACTGTATTGCACTAGTACCCAACGAACTGCTGCACAACCTTGTCACGCCTGCTGAAAACGTTGCAGAACAGCGATAAACCAAGTTTTTGTACGCAGATTAATCTTATTACACGTAAGCGAACACAAAATCTGCTAATGCCGCGGGGCGAAGCAACAGTTGCGTCTTGTCCAGCAGCCGCAAATAGGGCTCCCCGGGCGCCTGCAGGTTCTTGCCCAAAACGCGAGGCCGTACTACTGCCTCGGCGTCCAGAGCTCTGGAGTTTTCTTGCAGCGGCCGTAGCGCCATTAAGGGCCTTAAAGAAGCTCCGCAAGGACGGGCCGGAGTCGCGGTAACTGTGGCCATTGAGGGCCACTCGCCTGGAAACACAATCCCCGGCCGTGACCCCAGCTCGCGACGCACTGCTGCCGCCGCTACATGCTAGTCCCCACACAACGCCCACTCACTGCCGGTGGTGCTTCCTGAATCACGTGACGGACGTCTGTTTTCCGCTCCCTGCCGAGAGAATGACGACCGGCAGGTGGCGAATGATGCTTTCAAAAACTTGGCGTTGATACAGTTTTATAATTTCTTTTAAGGAATGGAAACTCCAGGTTGGAATGTCAACAATGTAAGAAAACGATGGATTGCTACTTACCGTAGAGATGACAAGTCGAGTTCCAGACAGGCACAATTAAAAGAAACTCACGCGTTAGCTTTCGGCCACAGCGTTCGTCTGAAAAAAACGCACACCATTCATTTTCACAGGCAAGCACATCTCATTCACACATGACCACCAACTCGGTCCAGCTCCCGGAGTTGAAGGTCATGTGTGGATGAGTTGTGCTTGCCTGTTTGAATGAACGGTGTGGTTCAAGTGGTTCAAATGGCTCTGAGTACTATGCGAGGTCATCAGTCGCCTAGAACTTAGAACTAATTAAACCTTACTAACCTAAGGACATCACACACATCCATGCCCGAGGCAGGATACGAACCTGCGACCGTAGCGGTCGCTTGGTTCCAGACTGTAGCGCCAGAACCACACGGCCACTCCGGTCGGCTGAACGGTGTGTGTTTCTAGTTCTTTTTCTGACGAAGGCTGAGTCGAAAGCTAATTGGTATACCAATCAGGTTCCTTTCAGAGTATGCAGACACAATAGCGCCTTTCTTAGCAATCATATACAACCGATGATTCATAATCAAAATATCTTCGGTCCCGGGTTCGATCCCCGCCACTGCCTAAATTTTGATAAATATTCAGCATTGGCGGCCGAAGACTTCCGGCATAAGAAGTCAGCCTCATTCTGCCAACGGCCTTGTCAAAGAGGGCGGAGGAGCGGGTAGAGGTTCAGGGCACTCTCTTGTCCTAGGGGTGGGAAATTGCCCCCAAAGGCGGAAGAATCAGCAATGATCAACGACATGAGGATGCAGAAGGCAATGGAAACCACTGCATCAAAGACATGTAACGTGTATCCACAGGACATGTGGCCTGTAATTGAAGAAGTGTCATGATGATCTCTCCATTGGCAAAAGATTTCGGAATAGTCCCCCATTCGGATCTTCGGAAGGTGACTGCCAAGGGGGAGGTTACCATGAGAAAAAGATTGAATAATCAACGAAAGGATAACGTTTTACGAGTCGGGGCGTGGAATGTCAGAAGCTTGAACATGGTAGGGAAACTAGAAAATCGGAAAAGGGAAATGCAAAGGCTCAATCTAGATATAGTAGGGGTCAGTGAAGTGAAGTGGAAGGAAGACAAGGATTTCTGGTCAGATGGGTATCGGGTAATAACAACAGCAGTAGAGAATGGTATAACGGGTGTAGGATTCGTTATGAATAGGAAGGTAGGGCAGAGGATGTGTTACTGTGAACAGTTCAGTGACCGGGTTGTTCTAATCAGAATCGACAGCAGACCAACACTGACAACGATAGTTCAGGTATACATGCCGACGTCGCAAGCTGAAGATGAACAGATAGAGAAAGTGTATGAGGATATTGAAAGGGTAATGCAGTATGTAAAGGGGGACGAAAATCTAATAGTCATGGGCGACTGGAATGCAGTTGTAGGGGAAGGAGTAGAAGAAAAGGTTACAGGAGAATATGGGCTTGGGACAAGGAATGAAAGAGGAGAAAGACTAATTGAGTTCTGTAATAAGTTTCAGCTAGTAATAGCGAATACCCTGTTCAAGAATCACAAGAGGAGGACGTATACTTGGAAAAGGCCTGGAGATACGGGAAGATTTCAATTAGATTACATCATGGTCAGACAGAGATTCCGAAATCAGATACTGGATTGTAAGGTATACCCAGGAGAAGATATAGACTCAGATCACAATATAGTAGTGATGAAGAGTAGGCTGAAGTTCAAGACATTAGTCAAGAAGAATCAATACGCAAAGAAGTGGGATACGGAAGTACTAAGGAATGACGAGATACGTTTGAAGTTCTCTAACGCTATAGATACAGCAATAAGGAATAGCGCAGTAGGCAGTACAGTTGAAGAGGAATGGACATCTCTAAAAAGGGCCATCACAGAAGATGGGAAGGAAAACATAGGTACAAAGAAGGTAGCTGCGAAGAAACCGTGGGTATCAGAAGAAATACTTCAGTTGATTGATGAAAGGAGGAAGTACAAACATGTTCCGGGAAAATCAGGATTACAGAAATACAAGTCGCTGAGGAATGAAATAAATAGGAAGTGCAGGGAAGCTAAGACGAAATGGCTGCAGGAAAAATGTGAAGACATCGAAAAAGATATGATTGTCGGAAGGACAGACTCGGCATACAGGAAAGTCAAAACAACCTTTGGTGACATTAAAAGCAACGGTGGTAACATTAAGAGTGCAACAGGAATTCCACTGTTAAATGCAGAGGAGAGAGCAGATAGGTGGAATGAATACATTCAAATCCTCTATGAGGGTGATGATTTGTCTGATGTGATAGAAGAAGAAACAGGAGTCGATTTAGAAGAGATAGGGAATCCAGTATTAGAATCGGAATTTAAAAGAGCTTTGGAAGACTTACGGTCAAATTAGGCAGAAGGGATAGATAACATTCCATCAGAATTTCTAAAATCATTGGGGGAAGTGGCAACAAAACGACTATTCACGTTGGTGTGTAGTATATATGAGTCTGGCGATATACCATCTGACTTTCGGAAAAGCATCATCCACACAATTCCGAAGACGGTAAGAGCTGACAAGTGCGAGAATTATCGCACAATCAGCTTAACAGCTCATGCATCGAAGCTGCTTACAAGAATAATATACAGAAGAATGGAAAAGAAAGTTGAGAATGCGCTAGGTGACGATCAGTTTGGCTTTAGGAAAAGTAAAGGGACGAGAGAGGCAATTCTGACGTTACGGCTAATAATGGAAGCAAGGTTAAAGAAAAATCAAAACACTTTCATAGGATTCGTCGACCTGGAAAAAGCGTTCGACAATATAAAATGGAGCAAGCTGTTCGAGATTCTGAAAAAAGTAGGGGTAAGCTATAGGGAGAGACGGGTCATACAATATGTACTACAACCAAGAGGGAATAATAAGAGCCGGTGTGGCCAAGCGGTTAAAGGCGCTACAGTCTGGAACCGCGTGGCCGCTACGGTCGCAGGTTCGAATCCTGCCACGGGCATGGATGTGTGTGATGTCCTTAGGTTAGTTAGGTTTAAGTAGTTCTAAGTTCTAGGGGACTGATGACCTTAGAAGTTAAGTCCCATAGTGCTCAGAGCCATTTTTTTTTTTTTTTTGGAATAATAAGAGTGGACGATCAAGAACGAAGTGCTCGTATTTAGAAGGGTGTAAGACAAGGCTATAGCCTTTCGCCCCTACTCTTCAATCTGTACATCGAGGAAGCAATGATGGAAATAAAAGAAAGGTTCAGGAGTGGAATTAAAATACAAGGTGAAAGGATATCAATGATACGATTCGCTGATGACATTGCTATCCTGAGTGAAAGTGAAGAAGAATTAAATGATCTGCTGAACGGAATGAACAGTCTAATGAGTACACAGTATGGTTTGAGAGTAAATCGGAGAAAGACGAAGGTAATGAGAAGTAGTAGAAATGAGAACAGCGAGAAACTTAACATCAGGATTGATGGTCACGAAGTCAATGAAGTTAAGGAATTCTGCTACCTAGGCAGTAAAATAAACAATGACGGACGGAGCATGGAGGACATCAAAAGCAGACTCGCTATGGCAAAAAAGGCATTTCTGGCCAAGAGAAGTCTACTAATATCAAATACCGGCCTTAATTTGAGGAAGAAATTTCTGAGGATGTACGTCTGGAGTACAGTATTGTATGGTAGTGAAACATGGACTGTGGGAAAACCGGAACAGAAGAGAATCGAAGCATTTGAGATGTGGTGCTATAGACGAATGTTGAAAATTAGGTGGACTGATAAGGTAAGGAATGAGGAGGTTCTACGCAGAATCGGAGAGGAAAGGAATATGTGGAAAACACTGATAAGGAGAAGGGACAGTATGATAGGACATCTGCTAAGGCATGAGGGAATGGCTTCCATGGTACTAGAGGGAGCTGTAGAGGACAAAAACTGTAGAGGAAGACAGAGATTGGAATACGTCAAGCAAATAATTGGGGACGTAGGTTGCAAGTGCTACTCTGAGATGAAGAGGTTAGCACAGGAAAGGAATTCATGGCGGGCCACATCAAAGCAGTCAGTAGATTGATGACGAAAAAAAAAAATACAACCGATCACTTGGCGAAAGGTCTGTTCCTAAAGACTGGATAGTAGTACAGGTCACACCAACATTCAAGGAAGGTAACCCACTGAATTACAGACTCGTATCACTGACCTCAATTTGCAGTAGGATTTTGGAGCATACACTGTACTCCAATATTATGACTCACCTTCAAGAAAATGACTTATTGATACATAACCAACACGGGTTCAGAAAATATCGTTCTTGTGCTTTATTCCAATGAAGCAATGAGTGCTGTCGATAAGGGATCTCAGATCGATTCCATATTCCTACAATTCCAAGCGGCTATTAATCAAATTGCGTGCATATGGAAAATCGTCTCAATTGTGTGACTGGATTCGTGATTCCCTCTCTGAGAGGTCACAGTTCGTAGTGATAGACGGTAAATGATCGAGTAGAACAGAAGTGATATCTGGCGTTCCGCAAGGTAGTGTCATAGGCCCTCTACTGTTCCTGATTTACATAAATGATGAAGGTGATAATCTGAGCAGCACCCTTAGATTGTTCCCAGATGGCGCTGTAATTTACCGTCTAGTAAAATCATGAGACGATCAGTTCCAATTACAAAATGATCTAGAGAGAATTGCTGTATGGTGCGAAAAGTGGCAACTGGCACTAAACAAAGAAAAGTGCGAGATCATCCACTTGGGTACTAAAAGAAAGCCGATAAATTTTGGGCTTACGATAAATCGCACAAATCTAAGGGCTGTCAATTCGACGAGGTACATGGGAATTTCAATTACGAGCAACTTAAATTGGAAAGACAACATAGATAATATTATGGGGAAGGCGAAACATAGACTGCGCTTCGTTGGCAGAACACTTAGAAGATGCGACAAACCCACTAAATAGACAGCCTACATTAGTTATCGCGCAATAGGGGTGAGAGTGTCACTAATATGATAAGCGATCTGAGGTGGCAGTCACTGAAACAAAGACGGTTTTCTTTGCGGCGAGATCTGTTTACAAAATTTCGATCACCAACTTTCTCTTCCGAATGCGAAAATAGTTTGTTGACACCCACCTACGTAGGGAGAAATGATCATCATAATAAGAGAAATGAGACCTCGAACGGAAAGATTTAGGCGTTCCTTTTTCCCACGCGCCATTCGAGAGTGGAATGGTAGAGAAGTAGTGTGAAAGAGGTTCGATGAACCCCCTGCCAGGCACTTAAGTGTGAATGGCAGAGTAAACATGTAGATGTAGATATAGATGTGCCTGTCTGCAATTTGACATCTTTACAGTAAGTAGCAATTTATCTTTCCTTAACATTGTTGGTATTATTTCTTTTGTATTTAGTGGATTTTGCAATTTATATAATTTTAGATGGTATTATGCATACCGTTAAACTTCTCAGCAATATGACAGTCTCCCAACTCATAGTTTCTGAGGAACGGAGCTCTCTGGCAGGTGTGCTGTTCAAGCTAAATTTTTATAAAAAAATCGGGGATGTTGCGGCACATGTCTGGAAGAGGCGAAACAGTTTCCACTATAACCTTGTAGACGTTTACAAAATACAGTCGTAGCTGGTTGGTTCGATGCTTAATAGAAGCAGACTACTAGGTCATCAGTCCTTTGTCCTTGAACAGACAGATCTGTATGACTGTAGATCAGACACAGCCTACCGTGTAAAACCCAGGCGAAGAAAACCTCAAGGTTTACCGAAGTCAGCGAAGCTGGAGCAACCGACAAAAAGACGAAAGGGAGATTTCGAGACTGTCTTGGAAAGACTAGGAAGTCCTGACACCTGTAGAGGAGGTATCAGTGTTCCGCCAACCCCTCAGTGGGCCAATAAGGTGAAGCGGACCTCAATTAAGGACGGTCCTAGAAGACCACTTCATATATGAAATATGGAACTAACTCAGCTGCTGGGACATTGTCTCCTAATACCAGCGGTAGTGAGTCACAGAGAGTAAGAGTCTGCCGCATGGTGGCTGGGTTGGGACAGTCCAGCAAAATGTGTGCCACAGTCAAACAGGCACGACACGATAGGGTGGGTCCTCGTTATGGAGGAGATGACCCAGTCAGCCAAGAATGGCTGATGTGGAGCCAGAAAAGGACAGTAGAGTCCTTGCAAGAGACCTGTGAGAAATATCTCCACAGATTCTTAGTCTCCTTTACTATCTGTAGTTTGTTTACTGAAATCAGAGTAAACCATTCCATACTCCACGCACCTAAAACTTGATGGCATAATACCGATCGGAGGACTGTTTTCAGAATACCGATCTCAAGAGACAGTTCACTTGCAGCCATTTTGGTCAGGCTGTTAGCGAGTGCAATCCCTGGCAACCAGTTGTGGCCTGGGGCCCGGCCATGATCACTGAGCATTCACACTGTTCAAGGGCATTCAGTAAGTCCTAGATACCGAAGGTCAAGGGGTGGCGAAGGAACACCGATCGAGAGTACAGGAATGGATAAGCTCAAGAGCAGGAAATATGGCTACCAACTCTGCAGTGAAACCACTACAGCCATCCCCAGTAGTATATAAGCAAAGTCTACGCAACCAAAAACCATAGAGCCATCAGACAACTTCTGAAGCATGGGGCCGCGCGGTATTAGCCGAGCGGTCTGGGGCGCTGCAGTCATGGACTCTGCGGCTGATCCTGGCGGAGGTTAGAGTCCTCCCTCGGGCATGGGTGTGTGTGTTTGTCCTTAGGATAATTTAGGTTAAGTAGTGTGTAAGCTTAGGGACTGATGAAATTAGCAGTTAAGTGCCATAAGATTTCACACACATTTTAACATTTTTGAAGCCTGGGATGCGGTGGAGGTCCTCGGGATGGACCAAATCATTCAGTCATTGTGATAGATCAAGACGAAGATGTGGTCAAGAGCTGCACCAAGAATAGACAGGATGTGGATTGTGATCGTAATCCCTGATAAGGGCCGCCATTGTGGGAGATGGATTACGATGTTTGGAAAGAGGAGAAAATGTTTAGATTGCTTGGGGGGGGGGGGGGGGAGGCTGTGAATATGGGTAGCATAATTGACAAGCTGTTGTTGGCGCCAGACCGCTGTGGAGGGGCCCCAGCCTCCATGATTAAGCTGTGCACAGAGGTAGTTCAAAAAGCTCCTGTCATATCGAACTTCGCAATGGTGTATTGGATCTAGTATATGCAATGGTGAGGGTGATGCCAAACCGTATGCCAGAGTTTCATAATAGAGGCAGTATTCTATCAGGGCTCTGTAAAAGTGCAGAAGGGTAGTGAATCTGTATCCCAGCTGGTGTTACTCAGGCAGCGAAATGTATTAATGTGCAGCCAGTACTTTCTCTAAAACTGGCGAAGATGGGGAATCCACGTCAACCAAGAATCGAAGACCAGTCCTAAAAAATGATAAGTCTCCACCATATTAGTAGTTGGTTGTCGAGGTAAAGTTCTGGTTGTGGGTGAGTGGCATGACGTCGTCAGAAGAGCATGACGCTAGTCTTGGCGGCGGAAAATCGTAGGTCATTGTTGAGGGCCGATGCCTGCGCCTTTCATATGGCGCTTTCCAGCCAGCGTTTCTGGAAGCCATGTCTCCTAAAGGGCAATGCAGAGGGCAGGTGATGTGCTTAAAAGATGTCGTAACTCAATCAGGTGTTGGAAAAACTGGCTACAATTTCACTGAGGCATAATGTTGACGATGTACAGTGTGGCTAAAAGGGATCAAGGGAACAGGCTATGCTTTAGGGTCACCCGCTGACACTGGTTGAGGGCTTAAGACATCGTATACATAGATTACAGGTTCCATTGTGTGGTGTGAACTGGAGCCTCAGGGACGGCCAGAATCTCCGCCTAGGCCATAGGAGTGGAATAGGCGGGCTGTGGTGGCGTGGGAGCCACCAGTGTATCCTTCTTGGAGGACTTTTCCTTGTGTTTCAATGACATGAGAGCTTCTCTGTACAAGTTTCTGGTAAAGATGATGATCGTGAAGAGTTACAACCACCAGCATGTGGCTCCTCCAGACGGTGGCTTCTGTTCGGCTGTTGACCAGGGGAAACCTCTGAAGAAAGTGTCCTGAGGGACCCCTTCTGGGCGAAAAAAGCTGTCGAAAGGTTTTGTCTCTATCTGGGAGGTGGGAACCAGTGTCCGTCGTGGGTGGGAAACTATTGATCCCAAAAGTAGTTGTGGGGGGGAGACAGCAAGAGAGAACCCAACCACCAAGGGGACAGGCGCGATTGAGCGAACCTTAGAGCCAACTGTATAATGTATAATGGAGGGTAGTACCATGACCAAAGGGGGCGACGTCCTTGTAACTGTGGCATATGTCCAGGTTGGTATTATTGTATTTTCTTTTCTCTCTGGAAAACAGCGCAACCTGATGAGCAGGGAGAATGGTGCTTTCCACAGTTGACACAGACAGGGGGAGGCACACAGGGAGTGTTTGCATGCAGCGCTCGTCCAAAATCTCTACACATGTGGCTGGCATTGCAACGTGAAGACATGTGACCAAATTTCAAGCACTTGAAGCGCCTATATGGGGGGCGGGTGGGTGGCTGTGGCGGAGGGGTGGGAGGGACGACGACAAACAGTTTCACATCACATCAGCATACTGTCCCCTTGGTCTTTTCAAGCAATGAATTTCCATCAAATACCAAAATGAAAGCAACTGTAGTGTTCTTTGGCCCCCTATGTACATGACGGACAATGTGTACATCCTGTCGCTGTAATTGGCGCGTAGCTCATCATCAGATTGCAAGTTCCGGTCTCTGTGGGAAATGATGCTCTGAATTAAATTTAGACTGTTATGGAGTGTGAAACCCAGTTCTAAGCAAAGAAGGGAAAGCAGAAAGGTGGAAGGAGTATATAGAGGGTCTATACAAGGGCGATGTACTTGAGGACAATATTATGGAAATGGAAGAGGATGTAGATGAAGATGAAATGGGAGATACGATACTGCGTGAAGAGTTTGACAGAGCGCTGAAAGACCTGAGTCGAAACAAGGCCCCCGGAGTAGACAACATTCCATTAGAACTACTGACGGCCTTGGGAGAGCCAGTCCTGACAAGACTCTACCATCTGGTGAGCAAGATGTATGAAACAGGCGAAATACCCTCAGACTTCAAGAAGAATATAATAATTCCAATCCCAAAGAAAGCAGGTGTTGACAGACGTGAAAATTACCGAACAATCAGTTTAATAAGCCACAGCTGCAAAATACTAACACGAATTCTTTACGGACGAATGGAAAAACTAGTAGAAGCCGACCTCGGGGAAGATCAGTTTGGATTCCGTAGAAATACTGGAACACGTGAGGCAATACTGACCTTACGACTTATCTTAGAAGAAAGATTAAGGAAAGGCAGACCTATGTTTCTAGTATTTATAGACTTAGAGAAAGCTTTTGACAATGTTGACTGGAATACTCACTTTCAAATTCCAAATGTGGCAGGGGTAAAATACAGGGAGCGAAAGGCTATTTACAATTTGTACAGAAACCAGATCGCAGTTATAAGAGTCGAGGGACATGAAAGGGAAGCAGTGGTTGGGAAGGGAGTGAGACAGGGTTGTAGCCTCTCCCCGATGTTATTCAATCTGTATATTGAGCAAGCAGTAAAGGAAACAAAAGAAAAATTCGGAGTAGGTATTAAAATCCATGGAGAAGAAATAAAAACTTTGAGGTTCGCCGATGACATTGTAATTCTGTCAGAGACAGCAAAGGACTTGGAAGAGCAGTTGAATGGAATGGATGGTGTCTTGAAGGGAGGATATAAGATGAACATCAACAAAAGCAAAACGAGGATAATGGAATGTAGTCGAATTAAGTCGGGTGATGTTGAGGGTATTAGATTAGGAAATGAGACACTTAAAGTAGTAAAGGAGTTTTGCTATTTGGGGATGATGGTCGAAGTAGAGAGGATATAAAATGTAGACTGGCAAGGAAAGCGTTTCTGAAGAAGAGAAATTTGATAACATCGGGTATAGATTTAAGTGAAGTCATTTCTGAAAGTATTTGTATGGAGTATACACTCCATGTATGGAAGTGAAACATGGACGGTAAATAGTTTGGACAAGAAGAGAATAGAAACTTTCGAAATGTGGTGCTACAGAAGAATGCTGAAGATTAGATGGGTAGATCACATAACTAATGAGGAAGTATTGAATAGGATTGGGGAGAAGAGAAGTTTGTGGCCCAACTTGACCAGAGGAAGGGATCGGTTGGTAGGACATGTTCTGAGGCATCAAGGGATCACCAATTTAGTATTGGAGGGCAGCGTGGAGGGTAAAAATCGTGGGGGAGACCAAGATATGAATACACTAAGCAGATTCAGAAGGATGTAGGTTGCGGTAGGTACTGGGAGATGAAGAAGCTTGCACAGGATAGAGTAGCATGGAGAGCTGCATCAAACCAGTCTCAGGACTGAAGACCAAACAACAACAAACAACAATGTGGTGTGAGATTTACCGATATGTCCTCCAATCGGATACAAGTAAGTAGCGCTCGTGACTGGGCAGGAGATTCCGTTTTGATCAGAACTGACCATTTTAGAGGTGGTATCCACTTCCTCAAACTTATCTTCTAATTTCTTTACAAAGGGCAAGGTCTTTGTGGCGTAGAAGGAAGCACCATCAATCTTTGTACAAACCAAACATTGTGGGGAGTATTGTTCTGCTTGCCACTTAGCACTATGTTCCTCCCATGGTGTAACCAGGGAAGGGAACATTTTAGTGTTGTATCTGTCTGCATTGTAAGAGGACTGTACTTTCATAGAGACTGTTGGGGCTATATGGCCACCAGTTGGAGATAGCTTCATCTGCTTCATTTGCAGCTAATCCGCTGTGGTTCCACCCAATCCTAACGGATAGCTCTCCCCATGGGTGCCACGCTGCGTAAGCAATGACAATCTATTGCCCGGAGTCCCCAGGCTCAATCACGAAGAGCACATACTCCTTGGAATGCACTGGGAGATTTCAGCTCAGCATCAACAGTGCTATCACTGTGAAGATTCTTGACGACCTCCCGACAATGGAATGGCTACTATGCTGGGTTTTACATGTATTACTGTATTAAAGGGAAGGGTCCACAAACGGAAACGCACGAAGGTGGAGTATACACCGCAATGGACGACCTTCCCTGCATGATCCGCACTTCTGGAGGATTTTGAAAATTGGTGGCGGGTCAAATCCAACAATGAGGACCACGTATTTATGTGATGAAAAGTTGTAGAACACGCCGGAAGTGGAAACTCGAGGCCTAATCATAAACCAGAACTAAGCATGGTTGTCAGCAAAAGTAATGCTGCAAAGGATGTTCCCAGTGGTAGCCAAGCAAGTAGTCACAAAAGAGTCGTTAGCAGTCTGGGGTGCAGTGTGAGTTGTTAGCGTTTTAACGTGATTGGTATGTTCTTCTCTGACTTCACTGTATCTAGTGTCCTGAGAAACATGATAAGTTTTTATGTTCATGTCAATGACGTCAAACATCAAATACAACCTTTGGATGTGTAAATTTTTAATTCGGGCTTTGTGGTCGTTTGCATCAGAAATTAGAAGTTTGGCACCCAACAGTGTGAGACTAATTTTTTACCATTTTACGGTATTTAGGTGAGGCAGTTTCGTGTCCATTGTTACAGAAATGGCTTCTTGCGTGGCAGCAAAAGAAGAAAGTAGGGTAGTCGACCATATAAAAATGATTTACTGGAATTGCTGGGAAAGAATTTGGATGGCATGAAGAATAAAAGGATTACAGATTGTCAGGTTAATAACAGATAAAGAATATGCTGAAATGTGATTTATAAAATGAGGCAAACGAAAAAGAAAAAGGGATCTCTGATTCCTCGAAACCCGGATTGACAACCAGTACTATGAGAGCTAGAAGGAATGTCATTTGTGCTCATATAATTGTTCTTGCTACCTATGATTTTCCCGTTAATAAACTCGAATAGCGCCTGTTTGTGAAGAATTATTTGACGTGAGTCAGCCGCTCTGTTTCTGTGTTCTAGGATACTCTGCCTGGAAAGAAGAGGTTTTTTTTAAAGGTTTCTCCCCAAATTTATAGAAGTGTAGGATGTTAAAATTGACAATTTGTAGCCACCAGGTTGGCTCAAATGGCTCTGAGCACTATGGGACTCAACTGCTGTGGTCATAAGTCCCCTAGAACTTTAGAACTACTTAAACCTAACTAACCTAAGGACATCACACACATCCATGCCCGAGGCAGGATTCGAACCTGCGACCGTAGCGGTAGCCACCAGGATGTGGAGATTCCAATAAAGGCACTACGACAATATGACATCGATTGCGGATGAATTCTATATGTAAACTGACGAGTGTCACACAATTAGGCAACTTACACTTCTAAGAATGTGACACGCAGAAGAAATTCCCCATCCCTTCCTATAAGAACTAGATCTTTTGAAAAGACCTTTTTGATAGAAAAGATGAGCAACTTTGTCGAGTAAAATTCTCTCCCTTCCGCTCGAAATATTAAAGGAGTTAAAACTCAAAAAGAGTTCCAGAGATGTGGAGTTCTATGGTACGCACTGGACATGGCACTTTTTGTGAGCACACTAAGTAAAAAAATTAGTTGCAATATGCAAGAAAATGCTATGAGACTAAGCGGCCATTTCGATACACTTTAATAACTACCGAATGTCTTGACCACACTTCTTATTATTTCCAAAATCGCGTTACGTGTTTCGACACTCCGCCAAGGCAATGTTATGTCAATCATAGAAAACTGTTCAATAGATACATTATATAGATACATTATATTTCGTCAACATTCTTAACCATCACATGTGCAAGTTTTCATATCGACAGTATTAACCATGTGTCAGACTCAAGTTTGCACTGTCTCGTGGTGAAGAATGTTGACTAGCTGCAGTGGATCTATTCAACAATCTTCTGTGACTGACATAACATTGCCTCATAAAATGATGGAAGTTGAAGACCGTACGCCGATTTTGGAGTGTGATCAGGACAGTTGAAAGTTATTAAAAATTAGTACCAGCAATAATCACGCTGTTACAACCTCCCGAGCACAGGGGTTGTAATATGTAAGTACGACCGAGAAGTGTGGTTTGGGATGACTCACGCCGAAGCATGCAGAGAAACACAGGCAAGTGTGTAATTGACTTTATTACATTGACGGTAGACAACGGTTCTTCTGCTGAACTCGGCGATGGCGCAGCGCAGCGTACACGGGTCAGCAACAATGCGAAATGCCAGCATCTGCAGCGCCTATGTCCGGTTGCCCGGCCTTGCCGACGTAGCGATCCACTTGCGCCACGGCTAAGTGGTCGCCGCGTGCGTTAACTGTGCCAGTGGCCTGAAACACAGCTGACTGCTCTCTCAAGCGCGGCACGTGGACTCCATGAAGAGTGCCGAAGGGAAGTAGCCAACCGCCGTCGTACGAAGCCTTAGCCGCCCGCCCGGCTAGCCGCGCGATCTAACGCGCTGCTTCTCGAGCTGGAAGACATGCCGGTCCCCGGCACGGATCCACCAGGCAGATTAGTGTCGAGGTCCGGTGTGCTGGCCAACCTGTGGATGGTTTTTAAGGCGGTTTTCCCTATGCCTCGGCGACTGCGGAATGGTTCCCCTTATTCAGCCTTAGTTACACTGTGTCGGCGATTACTGCGCAAACACTGTCTCCATGTGCGCGTACACCACCATTACTCTATCACGCAAACATTTGTGGTTACACTCGTCTGATATGAGACGTTCCGGGTGGGAGGGGGGTGGAAAGGGGGGGGGGTGTTAACTGGGGGGCCGTGCCGCACAGTAACCCTAAGTTCGGTGTGGGGCGGCGGTGGGGTGAGTGGACTGCTGTAGCCTGTTATGGGGTTGTGAACCACTGAGGGCTACGGCGAGGACGAAACCTCTCCGTCGTTTCTAGGTCCCAGGTTCAATACAAAATACAAATACAAAAGCGTTAGCAGCTCCTGCCTTCCGCCCAGGCAGCTCGTTCAGTGCCCACAGAGAGCTCTGCATTCGGGAGGCCCGAATTCGCGCTCTGGCCTCGCCCCTGCAGAAGGCAGCTTGCAGTCCGGCGCACGAAGCCACCCGGAGAGCAGAGGCTAACATCCCTCTCTCTCCTCGCGCCGTTGTAACTCAAAGGTGCAGAGTGTTCCGCCACAGCCATGACACGACCGTACGGCGGATGTTGGAGGTAGCTTCAGGGGGCCAGTCGACAGCCGATATCCATCACCAAAAGGTCGTCGTGGTTGGCCTGCAATTTAAACAATCGTCATTCTCTCCGATTCTAGACGCGGACAAAATGGCGACACTACTGCCTTCTTTGAGTCTCCGGGCACATTTATACGTCTTTTCCATACGCCTCTGACGTAGTTTGCCTGGAGGGGACAAGTAGACTGCTCTTTGATAATTAAGACAGCTCTCCTCAGCCCGCTTCGGCCCCTACACACAGGTCACTAGGCACAACTGTATCATATGTGTTTTTCACAGCATGTCGGTACTCTGATTACTGCACATTTGTTTATAGTATCCGCCGGGCCATGCGTTCTAGCCTGTGAGCGGTGTCATAAACCTTTCTCACAGTAAAGATTGCAAAATATCAACATCGCCCGAGCCTACCATCCGATGTGCCAATCGGTCCCTTAACTACTGCTTTCCAGCCACAGCTGCGCAAAACTTACAAGAATTCCCCAAATCCACGTCTGCACTTATTCGTGTCGCAGTAACGATGAAACATTGTAACATCAGCTCTACATTAGATAAACAATTGGCTGATTCGTCGATATTTCTTCAGGTAAGTGGTTTCCAGCTGAAGGCAATCGTTGATGATACAATCCTGTAGAGGTACGAAACTGCAAGTATGTTGACAGCAATGTTTTACTCTCTATGCCAAATAGACTCAGACATTTATTTGGGGTAAAGAGCGTATGATCTAGTCACCTACACGAGGTGCGACAGAACAGGAACATATGACTGTAACCCTGTGAACACGGCTGTTGCCGTCTCTGAGGACGACAGTGTCCGCGCAAACGAAGAAATGGCAGTATGTGGTCACCGAGTGTGCTGACATAACAGGTAACTTGAATGAATGGGCCCAAGCCATGGTAACCATGGTACTAAAAATACCCCCGAAATACAACAGAACTCAGCTACATACGGCACAGGCTGCAGGTGAAACGCGTCATTCTGCCATCGGGGCACTCGACACCTTGCATCACTGCACTGGAAGAAAATCACCAATCATCGATCGGTCTGAGCTACACGCCCTCAGTCATCTACTGTCCAGTTTCTGTGTTGTGTGTTCCACTGTTCCACTGAAAGTGTGCTGCCATTAGAAGTGGGCTTTTGCGAGGTACCCCACTGCAAATGTCGTTGCATGTAGTTCCCTTCCCAGTGTTCACTCGCATTCTAACTGAGATTAGCCTGTATTCGCTGACTACGGCAGTTTTCGCTAGGTTTGAAAATGACTGTCATCGATAGTTTGTGACACTCCTCTACGGTTTCTGTAGATTGGGTATTTCTTGCGACCGCTCTTCTTACTCCGCGTTACGCTGCTGCAAGTGTTAGACTATTCGTTATCGACACCTTGGACAGTTTTCACTGGTACACCAACAAACGGGGTTACTTCATTCATGGTGCTGTAGTGGTTAAATTCATATACGATAGCTCGTTTATGTCATTCTGACTCCACCTCGACTTAGCATACGGCACTGATTCTAAACAGAAAACTGCACGTACATGACATATCAGCGGTAGAGTGTCACATGACCAGCTGGTATCAATTCTACACCACCTGCAGCGCTTCAGAATGAACACTACACGCTTTCAAACCGGTGATTGTTACTTTGCCTGATGGACTCATTTTCCTGTCTGAAATAATTTAATTTAAATTTCAAAGCTGACCCTGTGCTCTTTGAATTTATTGCGACCTCCTACGCTCGTTTCGATGCGTAATTAACAAATAGTTTCAATTCATTCCTTCTTCTAACAAAACGTTACGGAAAGGTATCTGAATAATATTCAAATAAAAAATATTTAAAAGGAGAAGGAAAGTAACTAATAGTCAAGGTACTATAAGGAATTAAAGAAGCTCAAACCCCGCAGCTTGTTTTATGTTATATAAGCTCCAAACATTCATTCTACGCTCTGTGTTTGTTCAAATTTATCTAAGAACCTTGTCCGTTACACTAGTCGGTCAGATGTGATGCATAATTGTGAACTGGAAGTTGAAACAATACATCAATATTATTAAAACTGCGTTTCAACCAATTTGTTCCAAAAAGTGAATTTGCCATATGGTCGGTATTGATTTAAAAGATCACCAATTTCTCCCAAGTTGGTAAATCTGGTAAGGAAATCATCATCATCATCATCATCATCATCATTTAAGACTGATTATGCCTTTCAGCGTTCAGTCTGGAGCATAGCTCCCCTTATAAAATTCCTCCATGATCCCCTATTCAGTGCTAACATTGGTGCCTCTTCTGATGTTAAACCTATTACTTCAAAATCATTCTTAACCGAATCCAGGTACCTTCTCCTTGGTCTGCCCCGACTCCTCCTACCCTCTACTGCTGAACCCATGAGTCTCTTGGGTAACCTTGCTTCTCCCATGCATGTAACATGACCCCACCATCTAAGCCTGTTCGCCCTGACTGCTACATCTATAGAGTTCATTCCCAGTTTTTCTTTGATTTCCTCATTGTGGACACTCTCCTGCCATTGTTCCCATCTACTAGTACCTGCAATCATCCTAGCTACTTTCACATCCGTAACCTCAACCTTATTGATAAGGTAACCTGAATCCACCCAGCTTTCGCTCCCATGCAACAAAGTTGGTCGAAAGATTGAAAGGTGCACAGATAACTTAGTCTTGGTACTGACTTCCTTCTTGCAGAAGAGAGTAGATCGTAGCTGAGCGCTCACTGCATTAGCCTTGCTGCACCTCGCTTCCAGTTCTTTCACTATGTTGCCATCCTGTGAGAATATGCATCCTAAGTACTTGAAACCGTCCACCTGTTCTAACTTTGTTCCTCCTATTTGGCACTCAATCCGTTTATATTTCTTTCCCACTGACATTACTTTCGTTTTGGAGATGCTAATCTTCATACCATAGTCCTTACATTTCTGATCTAGCTCTGAAATATTACTCTGCAAACTTTCAATCGAATCTGCCATCACAACTAAGTCATCCGCATATGCGAGACTGCTTATTTTGTGTTCACGTATCTTAATCTCACCCAGCCAGTCTATTGTTTTCAACATATGATCCATAAATAATATGAACAACAGTGGAGACAGGTTGCAGCCTTGTCTTACCCCTGAAACTACTCTGAACCATGAACTCAGTTTACCGTCAACTCTAACTGCTGCCTGGCTATCCATGTAAAGACCTTTAATTGCTTGCAAAAGTTTGCCTACTATTCCATAATCTCGTAGAACAGACAATAACTTCCTCCTAGGAACCCGGTCATATGCCTTTTCTAGATCTATAAAGCATAGATACAATTCCCTGTTCCACTCATAACACTTCTCCATTATTTGTCATAAGCTGAAGATCTGGTCCTGACAACCTCTAAGAGGCCTAAACCCACACTGATTTTCATCCAATTGGTCCTCAACTAATACTCGCACTTTCCTTTCAACAATACCTGAGAAGATTTTACCCACAACGCTGATTAAAGAGATACCTCTGTAGTTGTTACAATCTTTTCTGTTTCCATGTTTAAAGATTGGTGTGATTACTGCTTTTTCCAGTCTGATGGAACCTGTCCCGACTCCCAGGCCATTTCAATTATCCTGTGTAGCCATTTAAGAACTGACATTCCGCTGTACTTGATGAGTTCCGACTTAATTTCATCCACCCCAGCTGCTTTATTGCACTGCAATCTATTGACCATTTTCTCCACTTCCTCAAACGTGATCCTATTTCCATCATCATTCCTATCCCATTCTACCTCGAAATCTGAAACATTACTGATCGTATTTTCACCTACATTGAGCAACTCTTCAAAATATTCCCTCCATCTGCCCAAGGCATCCACAGGATTCACCAGCAGTTTTCCTGACCTGTCCAAAATACTTGTCATTTCCTTCTTACCTCCCTTTCGAAGACTGCTAATTACACTCCAGAATGGTTTTCCAGCAGCTTGACCCAATGTCTCCAACCTGTTTCCAAAGTCTTCCCAAGATTTCTTCTTGGATGCTGCAATTATCTGTTTGGCTTTGTTTCTTTCTTCAACATAACTTTCTCTGTCTACCTGAGTTCTAGTATGTAGCCATTTTTTATACGCCTTCTTTTTCCTTTTACAGGCTGCCTTGACTGTGTCATTCCACCAAGCTGTTTGCTTCCTCCTACTTTTACACACTACTGTTCCAAGACATTCTTTAGCCACTTCTAGTACTGTGTCCCTGTACCTTGTCCATTCCTTTTCCAATGACTGTAATTGACTACATTCAACTAACTGGTACCTTTCTGAGATCGCTGTTATGTACTTGTGCCTGATTTCCTTATCCTGAAGTTTCTCCACTCTTATCCTCCTACATATGGACCTGACCTCCTGCACTTTCGGCCTCGCAATCCCAGTTTCACTGCAGATCAAATAATGATCAGTGTCATCAAAGAATCCCCTGAATACACGTGTGTCCCTCACAGCCTTCCTGAATTCCTGATCTGTTATTATATAGTCAATGACAGATCTGGTTCCCCTGCTTTCCCAAGTATACCAGTGAATGTTCTTATGTTTAAAAAAGGAGTTTGTGATTACTAAGCCCATACTGGCACAGAAATCCAAGAGTTGCTGCCCGTTCCTGTTGGCCTCCATATCCTCTCCAAATTTACCCATAACCTTTTCATACCCTTCTGTTCGATTTCCAATCCTGGCGTTAAAATCACCCATGAGCAGAACACTGTCCTTGTCCTTTACTCCAACAACTACATCACTGAGTGCCTCATAAAAACTATCCATCTTATCTTGATCAGTCCCTTCACAATGCGAATATACTGACACAATCCTAATTTTCTTGCTAGACACTGTCAAATCTATCCACATCAGTCGTTCGTTTACATACCTTATTGCAACTACGCTGGGTTCCATTTCTTTCCTGATGTAAAGCCCTACACCCCATTGTGCTATTCCTGCTTTGACTCCTGACAAGTAGACCTTGTATTCTCCCACTTCTTCTTCTTTCTCACCCCTTACCCGAATGTCACTAACAGCTAAAACGTCCAGCCCCATCTTACTTGCAGACTCTGCCAGCTCTACCTTCTTCCAGGAGTAGCCCCCATTGATATTAATAGCTCCCCATCTCATTACCATTTGTTTGCCAAGTCGTATCTTAGGAGTCCCTGGTTTTTCAGTTAGAGGTGGGACTCCGTCACCTCCAAAGGTCCGAGGCATTTTGCTCTGATTGTTGCCAGCATCATATTTAAAGTACCAGGGAAGCAGGTTGCTAGCCTTACTTGCCCCGAGTCCCATTGGGTTTTACCCCTAACGGCTGAGGGACTAACCGGTGGATTTGGTAGTCTTTGCCGTATGAGCACAAAGGTGACCACGACTCAGAATATGTCCGAGATGCCCAGCCTTATTCCAAAGTAACTGGTATCCCGACTGTCGGGACCACTTACTTGGCCACTCATACGTTGCCCGTGGTTCATGAACTAGGACATGACTGCAGGAACCCACACCATGAAGGAAATAGAATGACTTATTTGCGGAGATATTTAAAGCGACCTAAATTGATATCAGATAAAGAACACGAATAGTGAACATCATTGAAGACATAAAACTTTATATTAGCTAACTGAAATTTTAACATTGCCGACATTACGCTAACCAGTAGTCAACATGAGTCGTGGTAAAAAATTGCAGTTTTTGAAGAGCGCGCCGCAGCGCGTAGTGTGAAGCAGTCGCCTTCCGTTTCTGGCGGTGGCGCCGCTGTGGCAATCGCAGCTTTGGTGTCTCCCTCTGGTGGGAAAGGGGAAAGGTTGCCTGTTCACGTGCATTTAAGGGGCGCTATGAGCTCGCCAGGGAGAGTATGGGTCAGTCTCTCGTCCCAAGCTTGCTAGTGTGTCTCTCGTCCGCATTTGTTAGGCAGTTAGTGTCTGTCTGTCTGTCGTTCGGAGTGCTAGTATGTCTGTCGTTCGGATCAACCTTTAAAGCCGGCAAAATGAGAGTCTTTCTACTCCGCCAGTAAGAGAACTCAGCGAGTGGTCGCCCGGTCTGGGCTTAGTTCCTACATCTGAGTCTGCGCGCTAGGCCGCCAGTCATCTCGAGTTTGCTCAGGCAATGGTCATTGGCGGTTGGATCGATCGGTTGGTCGGTCGCGCACTGAGACACAAGATGACTGGTCCGTCTTGAGCGTCGGCGCATGTGAGGTCGCCACGTGAGTCCAGTGGGCCGTGGCGTATAGCGAGGGGTAATGACTTCGGGGTCGACACAAGAGTAACAGGAGTCAACCCACGACATCAGTTTGACCGGTGCGAGCCGCGACGCCGTGAGACGGGAGATCGGCGCCCTTTCCTGCGTCCGTTGAAGCGACTGGCTGCGGACGGTTCGAATGAGCGATTTGGGGATGCTACGCCAGGTCTTCTCGAGAAATCGCAGTTTATTAGAAGTTAAGTGATTGGTGATATGTAGTTTGATTTACTCTTGTTACATTCTACTTGCTTTCTTGGTGAGGTCACCAGCCGTTTTGCTTTGGGGTCGTCCCACCATTCTTCTCCGTTTGCCCACCCGCGGGAAGGTGGGTGTTTATAAATTGGGTGGTTCGTTTTTTTTCCATTGTGGAGTAGGGTTTGGTTAGAGCAACCTGCGGTTCGGGTTGTTCGGTAATCTCCCTATCAATCTACCGTACGTTAGTAGCTGCCTCTGTCATGTTTCTCGGATTTGGTGTGTTAACGAATTTATTGCTTGGAGTGTAGCGGCCTAATACCTGAAATATTTTTTGATCTTTGGAAACTTTGATATTATTGCCTATGATCTCGAGAGGCGGTATCTGTGTACTGTAGAGCTTCTTAACTATTGTTTGGCCGACTTTGTAGAATTTTATATAAGATTACATTTTATGGGTTTTTATTTAAATGATAATTTTAGTATATAAAGTTGCCACCCTCTCACCGTAAGACTTTTCTTAGAAGTTAAAATCAAGTTGCACCTTCGGTGGCAAGGTTAATATTTTAATTGTTTGTGTTTTGTACCATTTCCATCCCTTCTACGGGGGATGAATAGTTTGTGTGCTTGTGTAAATTGTTAAAACTCTTAGTTTATAGTTATCTGGTGTGTTGCAGATTTGCACCAGTGTAGTCTTTCAGAGGCTGTTGTGAGTGGTCGTAACTACGGCCATGTCAAATGGGAGCGGTAAAGTTCTCTGCCCAAAAGCTCATACAGTTAAAACGTGTTTCTTTCTGCTTCTGAATAAATTGTAACTTTGATATTTAGAGGGTGCTTTCTGATTAAAATTTTAAATCTGTTTGTTTTAAAAAATGCCTTTTAGGCACTATTGAAGTGAATAATATTCCCATTTGTTAAAAGGAATTTGGTTATGATTTCATCAGTTACACCCTGGCAACTACTTCCATGCTTACATAGTGTGATTAAATGTGTTAATGTTCTTGATGAATCACTAGTAATTAACATAAATTCTTAAGAATATTCTTTGAAAATAAATCACGGTTCACGATTGTTTGAGGAATTTTCCAAGGAAATAACAGGATCTCTGGTTTCACCACCAATCAAGCTAGCTGGGACACACATTATTGCATTTCAAACGATCATTAATTTGCCCATTGATAGGATGCGATGGAGATAACTCAGTTCAGACATTTATAAATCCAGCTGGAAATAAATAATGTGCTCTATTTTAGCTTAAGCTTGGATAATCATCGACACACCTTGTTATGAGCGACGTCCATCGTGAGTTTTTTGCTCGATTCGCGTGAATAAAGAATCTACTTTTATGCTACACCCACAGTGAAAAGTGACGCTAAAGCAGGCTGTGGATTTGTATCGCGGTTCTCCACCAACTACACGGAGACCACAGTGCCCACAGATACAATAGCTAACGCGTCAACAAGAAAGGAACAACTTCATACTTAAAATTTTACTACATACATAAAATCTTACTACCGTACTACTACTACTACTACTGTGAGAAAAAGGAGGAGCCGGTAGACCTCTCGTGCTCAGGTTTCGCGCACGCACACCATGTTCGCCGACCTGAATGCCAAACGGATGAACTACGTACCGCAGAACGTAATTGGCCCAAGAAAGTAACTGATCAGAAATCTACTTCTGATGCGCAACGGGTAATGACAACTGGAATTTACAGATTAATCGATGGGAATACAGCAGGTAGGGGAAAATAATGTCGTGAGCAGTGTTTTATTGCCTGTACTTTTGATCAGTTTAACTCGCACAAAGCCCAGATTCCTTTTGGTGCGGCCGGCCGAAGTGGCCGTGCGGTGAAAGGCGCTGCAGTCTGGAACCGCAAGACCGCTACGGTCGCAGGTTCGAATCCTGCCTCGGGCATGGATGTTTGTGATGTTTTTAGGTTAGTTAGGTTTAACTAGTTCTAAGTTCTAGGGGACTAATGACCTCAGCAGTTGAGTCCCATAGTGCTCAGAGCCATTGGAACCATTTGAAACTTTTGGTGCCACGTATACTCAAAACTCATATTCAGTTGGTATTACCCGAGAGTTTCAAAGTGACTGGGTGCCGAAGCGGTTATGAAATTCCAGGTTATGATTAGCCATCTCTGAATCTATTGATCCCAAAATTAATTTATTTATTAACATAAAATATGGTTAAGTTTTAACAGGACGCTGTCCCGCCTAAAAGCTTGTAGAAGTAATGTATCGTGTTCTAAATAATCGCTTAGTGAACTGTTCTTCATGTCTACATATGCATATCTCAACGTAGTCAGCCTGGCGACGAACATATTTCTCCCAACGAGAGACCAATTTGTTGATACTGCCGCTGTAGTATTTTTGACGTTGTTGAATGAGTCACAACCTCACCTCTGCTTGCACTGCTTCATGGTAACAGATGAAAACCGGATGGAGCCAAGACGGGACTGTATGGAGGATGATCGATGACAGTAAACCCAAGGCATTGGATTTCTTCAGATGCTGCAGCGCTCATGTGTGGTGTGACACTGTCGTGCTGAAGGAGAGAGGAGAGGGTGTTCCGTGTGTAGGCGAACTCCTCGAATTAGAAACTCGATAAGCGCTCGCTGTTTCTCGCGCAACGACATAGTTACGTTTGACACCACCATGTTACACACTGCAATTCGGAGCAATCTACCGTCAGAGGGCTGGAAATATGTAGAGATCAAGAATAAAGATGTAGAATGTTAATAACGTTTGTTTTATTTAAAAAGCCTTAAAAATTTTCATGTGTAAAAAAATTAGGAGGCATTACGTTTCAGCACGCCCTCGGAGCTGGCCAAATACTCAAGAACTATACTGCAGACTGCCAGGGGAGTACGTCTAGTGGACTAATATGCATAACCACCTTATTCAGGAATGAGCTCAAGGGACTATTCATGTTGTGTTATAGCAACATTCGTATTTAGAACACGTGGTTGGCTGATGGCTAGCATTCATTCTACCTTCATAAATTCAGAAACCGTGAAATAAAGCAGAATTACACATGTTGTGGGTACTCGTTAAACTCAAAGAGATCTATCGATTAACAACAGCCATGGATAGATAATCCCCGAACATATACGCAGTGATTGGCTAATGACCAGTATTCACTCTAGCTTTCACAAAGGAAACGATATTAAAAAGAAATGTAAACAGATAGAATGCAATATGTGAATAGCAGCAACACGGAAACGCATTGCAAATAATGTCTCCCATTTCACGATACCACTAACACCACAAGACTGCAAGCTTGTAGGTCATTCTCTCAAGATAAAGTGTGGCCCATGGAACTGCATATAACATGTGCTTTTATCCCAAGAAAAATCAAGAATAAACAAGATTGAGCCGTGCGCGGCTCGTGTTCGTGCTGTTTATTGCTTGACATCTTTTCTTTGCGGTACTGTCGTCCCGTTTCTTATTCGATTTACTGGCATTACTAAGTTGATACCGAGCGAGGTGGCGCAGTGGTTAGACACTGGACTCGCATTCGGGAGGACGACGGTTCAATCCCGCGTCCGGCCATCCTGATTTAGGTTTTCCGTGATTTCCCTAAATCGCTCCAGGCAAATGCAGGGATGGTTCCTTTCAAAGGGCACGGCCGACTTCGTTCCCCGTCCTTCCCTAATCCGATGAGACCGATGACTCGCTGTCTGGTCTCCTTCCCCAAAACCAACCAACCAAGTTGATGGCTTGCCTGCCCACGAGTGGCAGCAGCAGCGCTTATCGATAAGAGCAATGTCGTACTAACTTTGGAGCAACCGTTAGTATTTCCGGGTCGTCGTGTGTCGGGAGTTCGGTCGGGACGGAGCAACAGTGAGGTCCGGATAGCCATGACTCGCCCGTCCATTGCCGACACACATGACTTGACTGGGGACGACCTTGGTTGGTCGTTCGGTCGGTCGTCTCATCGGACAACGTGTATATGGTCGCCGACCGCTTCTGGGTTCTCCGTGTGTGTCGACTTGTGACTTGTCCTTGTTGTTCCACAGTCACTGGTTTTAGTATTGTTCGAGTTGTTTGTGGAAGTGTTTCCGTGGAACCGTGTGTAGCTTGTGTGATTTTGACTGAGCAGCTATTTTAATGCTGTCTGCGTGCTGCATGTGGTCGGTCGGTTGGGACGGAGCAGCGAGGAATTCTCCACAGTGCGTGGTCAGGCCAGGACTGCTGGCAGAGTACACGCGCGGTCGGATTGTGAGGCGTTAGCTGCGAGAGCTACAACGTTTGTTGTCCACCGAACCTGCACACTGAAGTTGAGTGATCAGTTAACCTGTCATAAAACCTCAACTGCTGTGACATCTCTTCGTTCATTGTCGGTTGTTGCTTCCTGGGCCATTCTGGCTAGCAGCAACGTATGGTGTGTTGGAGTCAGCGAAATTTTGCAGCCATCTTCCTGTGTGGTCTTTAACTAATAAACTGGTTATTGCTTATCAGTGAAGTGCACCAGCGGTATTTTCTGCCTTGTGGTCGTTAACGCCCCAGTTACCTGCTCCAGTCGTTAGCGTAGTTTTCTGGCAGTGTGTTTTTCCTCGCCATGTTGATGCTGTCCGGCATGGCGCGTAGTTCGACAGCCGTTTAGTTGTTTGTTCATATTTTTTTCTTAAGTGTGGTTATTGTGCCTTGGCTGTTTTTAGACGCCTGTTTTTAAGACGTAGTGCAGCTGGTATCTCCGTCGGTGGCTGATATTTTCCATTGTCGTACCACTGGTCAGGTTGGTTGGTTGGTTGGTTTGGGGAAGGAGACCAGACAGCGTGGTCATCGGTCTCATCGGATTAGGGAAGGATGGGGAAGGAAATCGGCCGTGCCCTTTCAGAGGAACCATCCCGGCATTTGCCTGGAGTGATTTAGGGAAATCACGGAAAACCTAAATCAGGATGGCCGGACGCGGGATTGAACCGTTGTCCTCCCGAATGCGAGTCCAGTGTCTAACCACTGCGCCACCTCGCTCGGTAGTGGTCAGGTGGAAGGGAATTGAGTAGGTTGTTGGTTGGTCGCTGGGTCAGGTTGCCATCCGATGGTTTAACCTTACTCTTGGCTGCTTGTCTCACCTCACCTTACGTTAGAGCTACCTCCTCAGGCCGACTCTTGGAACACTTCTGAGCACCACTGTTCTGTTGGTTTTAGACTGTGATTTTCATTTTAGTTTGATGTACTGTGCGAGGCCGTCAGCCCTCTATTAATTTAATTTGTTTTAATTTTAAGATAAGGCATTCAGCCTACTTTCTTAAAGTTTGAACATTGATTTGTTTAATAACTAAAATTTTGAAAGTTTGTTCTATCTGAAATTCTTGTTATCCAGGCCCTATGTCCTGAGTTGTTCAATGTAGAGTGTGTGGCCTTCAGCGGAGCTTTTACGTGAAATATTTTTGATACATGGCCTTCAGATGACTTAACTTAAAGTTTGAAGATTTATTTGTTTAATCACTAAAATTTCGAAAGTTTGTTCTATCTAAAATTCTTGTTATCCAGGCCCTAAGTCCTGAGTTGTTCAATGTCCAGTGTGTGGCCTTCAGCCGAGCTTTTACGTGAAATATTTTTAAGATAAGGCCTCCACACATCTTAAATTAAAATTTTTAAAATTGATTTCTTTAAAACTATTTTTTTTTTAAATTTGCTCTATCTGAAATTCTTGTTAACCAGGCTCTAAGCCCTGAGTTATTCAATGTTTTGTGTGTGGCCTTCAGCCAAGTATTAACGTGAAATATTTTTTTTTTAAGTAAGGCCATCAGCTGCATGTATTCCTTAAAGCAATTTTTATAACCTGTGTTCACACCTTCAGCCGTTCTTGTTTTTGGTATGGTTTTGGGCCTTCAGCCCAGGAGGTATCGCAAGTTTTCTTAACATGGCCTTCAGCCATACTGTTTTAATTTCATTCTTTTAAGGTAATGTGTAATTAAGTGGTTCTTAGAAAAATAAAGTTTGTGTGTTTTGTGCAACTAAAAGTAACTTATTACAGCCCCCTCCACAACCATAACCTTATCTGCTGTCATGCCAAACCAGATTTCAAAGACTCTTGAAATTTTTGCATTATCTCTCCAAAGAACTGTACCAAATTAACTACAAACTCAAAAATAACTGATATAAGCTAGTGTTTTGTCCATGACGCTACAGCAATACTCGCAGAAGCGCGTCCACTACTTATCAGGTCCCACCGAAAAGTGGCTTCCTTCTATCGGGGCATTGCTAGTGGTTCGGGAAAAGAACCGTTGTCAACTAGACACCTGCGCTTCGCGATACGTTACCACTGCCCTTAGTTACTGACCTGCGTCTTTGGTTTTACCACAGGCTGTCCACAGGTTAAAAGCCCCACAGAAGTACCAACCGACCGACAAACTTAATGAGTGTAGGCGTTATAGCAGGCCAATTGACGAACTTCTGTTGTTGAAATGACGGCCGACTCCCTCCTTTCCCCTAGACCACTCACCCAATTAACTGTGCCGTGTGTAGCGCTGTCGTGCCAACCACCCGACAAAAGTTCGTCTTTTGTCACCGTGCTCGCAAATTAAATGATATTCTAATATACGTTACAGACTGTGAGGCAGAGGAAACTATAATGACAGAGTTTCTAGAGAAATTGAAAGAATGCAGATGTTTGTGGGGCACGTCGTGTGAGGCGTATAGCAATATAAGTGCAGAAATGAAGCACTTGTTTCATTTTTTTAACGACTACGTAGTGGTTTGGCTTTGAGCACTATGGGACATAACTTCTGAGGTCATCAGTCCCCTAGAACTTAGAACTACTTAAACCTCACTAACCTAAGGACATCAGACACATCCATGCCCGAGGCAGGATTCGAACCTGCGACCGTAGCGGTTACGCGGTTCCAGACTGTAGCGCCTAGAACTGCTCGGCCACCCCGGCCGGCAAAGTGTGGGGCATTTTTTACAGCTCTAATAGTAGCTAAATACTTCTTTTCTTATATATCTGTTGTATTTGTTACATGACATATGTCACCATCATTTGTATCATTCTTCTTTTAATTAAAAACAATTTTTTTAAGCTTACAGGGGCAGTGGTATCTTTTGTGCTACATGTATAAATAAATTAACAAAGTTTACATAAACATCTGCTGCTTTATTTAATTTTCTTCACCATGGTGTGCGTCGTCAGACAATTATAAATCAAGTTGCAGGCTTGAGGAATCATTTTAGATATTAATTGAGGGGATACAGCAGCACTGAATTTGTGGTCCTCTTAAATTCTGCCGGTCGTTAGAAATAATAATGTAGCTAAGAGTCTCTCCTCGCAGCTTGTAGCCTCTCTCATGACTATACAGTTTTCGTTAAGAATGGCTTGCCGATGATCAGCAGCTCTGAAATGCATGTTTCATCAATTATTAGTAAGTTCGAAAATCAGCGGCTCCCACCTCATTGAGTAACAGAGCGTGAGCGAAGTTTTTTCTTTGCATTAGCCATTTCTTTATCCAGAGCTTTCCTTGTTTTTGCCTTGTTACTTCCAAAATGGCCAAGGCAAACCCAAGTTTTTGTTTCAATGTAAAACCAAGTGCGATCTCGTAAACTGAATGAACTTAAACAAATCACAACATCGGGTCTGTGCTGTAACTGCTGAGTGCAGTCGGTCGGGACGTGTGTTAGCAGCCACGAAATTCGCCGGTCTGTCGGTCGGGCTATAAACTGACGCGTCTGTAGGGGCCTTTACGTTGGCAGTACGAAGCTACGGCCCTCCGAAGGGCTCTCAGTACGCTGCAGTGGATTTCAAGTTATTCGTATCCTCCCGTTTACACACACACATACACACACACACACACACACACACACACACACACACACACACACACACACAAGGGAAAAGACGGAAGCAAAACGGAATGCACAAGGAAAAAAATTAATAACTAACGCATTGTCCTCCGTCAGGGGCCATGTGTTGATGTGACAGCATAAAATACCAACAAGAAAGCTAGCCGCCGTCAGCATATCATTGCCCAAGTTGCTCTTAAAATTTACGGAACGGGTCTTATTGACCCCTTTCAATAGTACACAATAAAAATGACAATTTTGCGTATTTATGCTAATAAATACATGACAGTTGCAGTTTCTCTACTTTCCTTGTGTCGAAGTACTCCCTCTTTTCAAGTCGGTTTTCATTTCATCTATCCGTTTTGTTTTTCTTTTCCTTCCCTGCCTTGATAGATTTATAAGCTGACGATTTTTTTAAATGCTTCACTATTTGGTGTTTCCGACTTTTTAATGTTACTTGACAATTATATTCATGTTTTCTTCGATCCAGGCTATCGTTGACTAATTTATTTAGAAATGTAGTTATATTTATTGTTGTTAGACTGTCGATTTTCATTAGGCATTTAACGTTCAAATTGAGAAATGTCCACTTTGTCGTTGTTTCCCACATTTTATGCATGTTTTGATAGATTTTCTGATTGCGTCTCATATTTATTATTTCTCTAATGATTCGTCTTTTAAGTATACAACTAGTGTTACTTACCCGCTTGCAAATGTGTTTCGTCTAACCCAATCCAGTAACTCGTTTTAATTTCATATTTTGACAGTAAGATTTGAGGTGAAAGGATATCGGTGATAAGGTTTACTGAAGATACTGCTATCCTGTGTGAAAGGGAAGAAATATTACTGGATCTGTTGATTGGAATGAATGGCTTAATGAGTACAGGTTATGGATTAAGAATAAATTGAAGAAAGACAAAAGTAATGAGCAGTATCACAAATGGCAACAACGAGAAAGATGACATCATAATGTGGGATCACGAAGTAGAAGATGTTAACGAATTTCAGTACCTAGGGGGCAAAATAACCCATGATAGACGGAGTAAGGAGAACATAAGAAGCAGACTAGCACTGGCAAAAAGGGAATCCCTGGTCAAGAGAAGTCTACTAGTATCAAACATAGACCTTAACTTGAGGAAGAAATTTCTGTTAATATACGTATGTAGCACAGTATTGTATGGTAGTGAAACATAGACAGTCGGAAAACAGAAAAAGAAGAGAATCGAAGCATTTAAGATGTGTGCTACAGAAGAATGTTGAAAATGAGGAAGTTCTCCGCGGAATCGGCAAGGAAGGGAATATATGGAAAACACTGACAAGAAGAAGGGATAGGATGATACGACATGTGTTAAGACATGAGGCGATAACTTCCATGATACTAGAGGGTGAAATACAGGTTAATAACCCTAGAGAAAGACAGAGACTGGAATACGTCCTGTATATAATTGAGGACATGAGTGGCAAATGTTATCACGACTTATTTTGCTACCTAGGTAGCAGAATTACTTACTTCGTCCATTTCGTGATCAGCAATTCTGATGTTAAGTTTCTCGCCGTACTTATTTTAGCCACTTCTCATAACTTTCGTCTTTCTTGGAGGAACTCTCAATCTACATCTTGTAATTATTCTTCAGTTCCACTGAAGATAGCAATGTCATCAGCGAATCTTGTCTTTGATATCTTTTCACCTTGAATTGTAATCCTGCTCTTGAAGCTTTCTCTGTCGTCCAGTCTTATTGTTCTATCGTGGGTTTTGTACCTACATTTCGAACATTTTGCACCATTTGACATTGCTAAGCGTTTTTTCCAGGTCGAGAAATTCTAAGATCGTGTTTTTTTTTCTTCGGTCTTGCTTCCATTATCAACCGCAACGTCAGAACTGTCTCTCTGGTGCATTTACCTTTCCAAAAGTCAAACTGATCTAATAGGTTCCCAGTTTTCTTTTCCAAAAAATGTTCAAATGTTTGTGAATACCTAAGCAACGTAGTTTCATAGTTAATGCGCAATGATGCATTACAGTGTTTTCCTTAGGTATTAATATTAAAATTTCTGTACATTAATTTTAAGTTTTTGAGAAGCTACTTTAATTTTCGACGATTACGTAAAATCTGTTCATTGTACAGCCTCACTAACTTCATTTGCAGTGCACGTGGATCGATTAACATCAGAAAAAAATAAGTTTCCAATAACCAAGAACTTTATTAACCGTATTGGCTTACTGAACTCCTGACCATATTATTCATATTATTACCAAGCTTTGCTCTAATTATAAAAATAATTTCGTGAAATATTTTCCAAGGCTGGGTTGTGTGTGATTGTGCTATTTTACCTAAATTTATACTTCTGTTTTCTGTCAGTGTGATGCTATTTTGTTATAAACGTTCCTGCTCTGATTGAATTTTATTTTATTGAAATGATAGACTTCGTTTTCAAGCTGTTAGTGGCATAATTGATCAAAAGATATGTTTCTCTTCAGGCACTTTTGTTTGTTGCAGACTCCACTGATTGTTCATCAGGAAAGGATTTCCACTGATTTGTAATATATTAAAGGTGGCATTCCTTTCAATTCTTCTTAAATCAAATCAAGAAACTATTCCTAGGTTTTTTAGGAACTGATACTTTTGTGACGGCTCCCAAACCCAAGGTCCTTGGCGGTACTTTTCGGGTAGCCACCACAAATTGTATAAAGCGTGGGTAGTGACCAGGATGTAGTTATGTCTGTTGGCCGAAAAATAATCAGTGACAAGAATTGCGCCAGCTGGAGTGAAGAGATAACTTATATTTATTTCTGACAAAACGTGCACCAGCAATACAAGTCCAAGTAATATCCAAGAGTAATCCGTGTACTGAGCCTAGTCGAATACAATAGCAAATATCACACTGCAATGGTTTCGCTATAAACCCCACGAAAGGCTAGCAATAGACATTCGACAATAGACAGTCCGTCTCGGGGCCAGCGCTCCTCCTTATATGCAAAAGGCAGAGGGCGCTGCGGACCCGAGCTCAGCCATGGCGCGACCTCTTCCGTCTGTGGCAAGGCCCTGAGACGCCGACGGCCGCGACAGGAACTGTGGCCAGCGATGTCACGGTCAGGGCGCGCGCGCGCGAGTTGGTTGGCTGGTTGGGTCTGTGGACACAACAGATACTACAAGCAGCTAAATAGAGGCTAAACACTAAGAACGTGTTATATCTCTGCTTCATTTGGTCACTGAAATCAACAGACCACTTGTCCTTAAACACTATATTTGCGACGCGTTTCGGGTGTAATTCACCATCAGAAGATCTTTTGAAATCCCTTATTGCATAGTATTGGGTCTGATAATTACATTCTCGATACTAGTTAACAAAGAGCGTCAAGTAATGGTTACGCTACCGTGTCGGTGGACTCCATAATTTATTGCAAATAAAAACAGTAGCATGTGCTCGATCCACAGTCTCAAGATCTCTTTAAATAATGGACAGTTTCATGTTTAGGAAAGCTCCCATAGGACGTGGCCAGAAAGCTTAAATGTAGAAACTTAAAAAAAAAAAATCATTTTCACATGAGTGTTGGACACATTTTGCCTAATGGTAAGGACAGCATATCAGACTTGGAAAAGAGTAGAATATAGAAAATCTTTTGAAATTGTGGCAAATCCCATATAAGGCAGTATGATAGGGCAGTATCCACTGCTTTAAGTTCGAGAGTTAGAAAGATACAGGGTTAAGAAAGGCCGTAGTTACAACGTGCAACATGAAGCCCTACCAAACACCCAAAATGGGAGGAAAATGAAAAATCTTGAAATGATCTTTCCTGGGAATGGAAGTTTGTTAGTATCAAACATCAGTCTGAATCTAAGGATAAATTCTGAGAATGTACGTCTGTGGCACAGCATTGTAGTAGTGAATCATAGACTTTGGGAAATCTGGAAAAGAAGAGAATCGAAACGTCTGATGTGTGGTGTTAGTAGTACGTAAAAGGACACCGAAAGTTATGTGATAATATACGGAATGAGGAGGTTTTCCAAAGATTTGGCAAGGAAAGAAACACATGAAAAAAAACAGGAAGAAGGGACAGACTGATGAGACATGTGTTATCAGTTAATAACCTCCGTAGAACTAGAGTTCACTATAGTGCGTAAGAGCAGTAGGTGAAGGCAGAGATTGAAATGCACCAGACAAATAATTGAGGACGTAGTGTGCAAGTGCTACTCTGAGATGAAGAGATTAGCACAGGAGAGGAATTCGTGACTGGCTGCAGTCACCAGTACCAACGATATATACGCACGGTGTAATGAGTATAAATGCAGATATTTCGATTGGTGACTAACGACGGTGTACTGAACAACATTACATCAATATTTACGTGATTTGAAGATTAATAATTACAGATACTATAAGTTGTATGTTTTTAGGTAGGTAATACCTCCAAGTAAGTGTGGCGTGAGGACATCATGTCAGGTGTTGATGGGGCAATGCATGGATGGAAAATGGTTAGTCTTTACTGACATTGGTAGTCCATTTACTGATACAGTTATGACGATGTAGAAAACATCAGGTAGTAAATTATGTGACATGTTTGCGGGAAGACTGTTCGATGCAGAGAAAAAACAACTAACACACGGATGTGTGTACATATTAAGGTACCGCTTATTCCTTAAGTGCTTAAACAAGTCTATATTTGCCATGAGAATGATATCAGATGTAGGAGGTATTAAAAAACTTGCATACTTTGCTTACTTTCATTCTATTATGTCTTATGGGATCATATTCTGGGGCAACTCATCAAACCGAGCAAAAGTTTTCAGGGTGTAAAAGCGTGTGTTAAGAATCATTTGTGGTTTAAATTCAAGAACATCACGTAGAAGCCTGTTCAAGAACTTTGTATCCTAACCACTGCTTCTCAGTATATGTATTCCTTCATTAAATTTGTTGCAAGTAATACATCTCTATTTCCAACCAATACCTCAATACACAGTATCAATACTAGGAATAAGAACAATTTATATAAAGACCTAAAATAACTTACCTTGGTCCAAAAATGGGTCCAATAGACAGGAACACACATTTTCAATAAATTACCGCCGGCCGCAGTGGCCGAGGGTTCGAGGCGCTACAGTCCGGAACCGCGCGACCGCTACGGTCACAGGTTCGAATCCTGCCTCGGGCATGGATGTGTGTGATGTCCTTAGGTTAGTTAGGTTTGAGTACTTCTAAGTTCTCGGGGACTGATGGCCTCAGAAGTTAAGCCCCATAGTGCTCAGAGCCATTTGCCCCATTTGAACCAATAAGTTGCCAGCAACCATTAAAACGTTGGTTTCATATAAAGCACGATTTAAACAGAGTTTGAAACACTTTTTGATAGGCAACTCCTTCTACTCCATAGACGAATATCTTAACAGAGACCAGCTAGCTTAAGTAAAAATATCTGTTAGATTTCAGTTTTGACAGCACTTGGTCACAACAGTTAAGATTAGGTATTTTGGGTATGATAAATTTATTAATAGTGCATAACAATGTTTCATTCCGACAGCGTGTTAGTTCTATAAATATTAGCAGTTCCAGTTTACTGCATTGTACTCACCAATTTCGACAATCTCCTGACAAATGATCAGGGTAGCAAATATTATATTCGAATGTTTTATGATTTTATGTTATACTTTCTGACATGTTCGATAGCCACGATAATCATCTCATTTTTTGAGTCTACGGAACGAAAACTGAATCCAATCTAATCTGCATACACGAAAATTTTCATTGAAATCTATATTCTATGCTTGTTGTAGTGTTTGTTTTTCCATGAACCTTGTACGAACTTACAAGAAATGAATTAAGAGCTTTTCCGTTACACACCGATAAGAGCAACATCTTGTTTAGAATGTGGCTGCTACATTTAAACAAAGCTGGCTGTTAACAATTACTTTTACACGAAAGTGGTAGCTGTTGCCTGCATTAGTTGCGTAATTACTACATTACTACGTTGTACATAATAAATTTGCAACGATATGTCTCTTTTTTCTTCATTGACATCGGAAAGTTTCATGGGAGGAAGAAATAGTACATCAGTATGTGAATGTAGAAAATGAAGCCTCACACTCGCGTTACATTTGCATTTTGTGAAACTCTGCAACATTGTTTAAACCACTATTTTATAATTTGTGTGCATGTAGTTGCCCAAAAAGTTGGCCACTTCTTTAAACGAAAATCAAGCTTTTTGTCCACTGGACTCATTGTAATTTCAAACAATCAAATAAAATCTTTCATTAAATTTGTGATCTGCTCCCCACAAAGATCCCTTCTTCACGTTTCTCATTATTTACTTTTTGAAATCTTGTTACTCATCACCATCTTCTTGAAGCGATATGGTAAACTGTTTCATTAATCCAGGATTGATGTAAAAAGGAGGTAACGGTATCATGAACAGAATTAGAGGGTTTTTCTCTCGGGCCTGTTGGTTACCTTTCAAAGATTACCTTTAGCTCCACTGTCCCACTGACAGATGAAACATGGCATGTTGACCAAGTCACATGCCAGCTTCTTTAAGTTCTCCTCTTATTGCCTAATAATTTTATTCGAATTTCACGTATTTCAGCACAGTTTCGAGATTTTCATAGTCTCTTTATGGTGTACTGAATGGGCAAATTTCATGTGGAAGTACACTTTTCAGGGTATGTTTGTCAAGTCCATAAACAACCTACACTGACTTGGATCGTAAGTGATGTTAAGGAAGTTCAATAAACACTCAATATCATAACAAAAAGACCATGCAGTCTTCTTTTCTGTTTCTGTACCAAAAGAATGATACTCCGCGTGATAGATGTTTTGCTTCCAATCTTGACCAGGATAATTCGGCAGCGTATTTTGTCAGGTTCACGCGAGAGAAATAATTTACGTCCTTTTGACTAAATAATTCTGATGTAGAATCTTCTTTAGACTTGTAATGATTGCCGTCATTACGTTCATTTTCTGATTTCTGTCCGTTTCAAATCTTCACGGACGGTAGAAGGAATTGAAACAAAGAGATATTCACTGTGGCTAACTGGTGGTGAAGACTAGGACATTTTAGGATATTTTAGATCCCTCTTACTTTTTACGTTATGACCTTCACAACATTAACCATATAAAAAAAGACAATGATACTCACGATTTTGCGGCATTGATTATCTCTACCCGTTCTTCCACAGTCTTTCATCAAAATAAGCGTTGTAGAGATTTCTTACGGAGCTATTAACGTCTTGTCTTTGCTTAGCAATTACTTAGCTTCCCCAAAAACAACAGAATAATTTTAGGTTGTTTAAAACTTGTGGGAACTCATTTCTAAGAAACTGCAAAACAATATTTAACATCACAAGCATAACCTCACAACACCACAGCATGTCAACAATGAACTGAAGTTTTCACCTAACAGCCAGATGGGTATGAAAAGCGACGCCAATTACTTGCAATAAAATTTCTGTACGTGGAACTGTGATTTAAGAAAACGTTATTACTTGGTATGTGAAAAAAATTGTGCATGACAGGAAGAAACTAATAACAGATCCGAAATAGCGCAAAAATACTTCGGGAGAGCGAAAATTGGGCAGACATAAGATATTATGTTGCGTAGTGTTGTGAGCCAGAATACTGCAAGGAATACGACGAATAAAGAAACAAAGTAGTTATTTTATACTTCGTTTCATTGTTTCCTCATCTGACTAAACCTAGTTAATCACAAGAGGAGAGAACTTCGAGAGAATCATTATTCACAGCTTTGCATACTTTTAACTACGTTGACACATCTTTTTTAGTGCAGCTTGTTTGAACTACAAACCCTGCTTGCATATGTGATACTACTTTTTGCGTGCACGACTACGTTCGACATACTAGTAACTGATGATTTCAGTAGTGAAGAAAAGAGGGGTTTAAAATTGAGAGAGAGAGAGAGAGAGAGAGAGAGAGAGAAGAGCTTTTTTGTTTCGTTGTACGAGGCGGATGTAATTCCAGAACCGACAAACCTTGCTGAAGTTTGCATAAGCGATGCGAAACGATCTGACTCGGTCTCTGCATGCGCTGAATAAAATATTGCACGTTGTATGTGACTTTTGCTGCTGGTACTCATAACATCTACTAAAACCAGCTCTCTGTTGGTTAGGAGAAAAGCTAACGTACGACATTCCCTTCAATATGAAAGTGAAATACAGACATCTATGCCTTTCGACAAAGGAGACAACAGAATATTTTTTGCATCTGTCTACACACATGTAATATATTATTTGTCGATGCAGCTACGGCAAAAAATGAATAAGAAATTACCGACATAGTCTATTAAGAAGAGGAAAAATCATTATTAAAACGTTTCGTTGACACACTCCTTAACCATATCAGAAAAATGCCGCAAGAGGCAAAGCATCGTGACTACTGCTCAACGTGAGTTTAAATGTCGCTTGGTGGCGTTGAGTGTACGTGACTCGGTGTGGAAATAAGCATCAAACGAAAAACCTACAAAGAACGAAAATTGTCTAGCTTGAAGAGGGAAACCAGATGGTGCTATGGTTGGCCCGCTAGATGGCGCTGCAACAGGTCAAACGGATATCAACTGCATTTTTAAAAATAGGACCACCGTTTTTATTACATATTCGTGTAGTACGTAAAGGAGTATGAATGGTTTATCCGGGGACGTCAGATCCGGTGAACGTGCGGGCCATGGTATGATGCTTCGACGACCAGTCCACCTGCCGTAAAATATGCTGTTCAATACCGCTTCTACTGCACGCGAGCTATGTGCCGGACATCCATCATGTAGGAAGTGCGTCTCAATTCTGTCATGCAGTGAAACATCTTGTAGTAACATCGGTAGAACATTACGTACGAAATCAGGATACATTGCACCATTTAGATTGCCATCGATAAAATGGGGGCCAATTATCCTTCCTCCGATAATGCCGCACCATACATTAACCGGCCAAGGTCGCTGATGTTCCACTTGTCACAGCCATCGTGGATTTTCCGTTGCCCAATAGTGCATATTATGCCGGTTTACGTTACCGCTGTTGGTGAATGACTCTTCGTCGCTAAATAGAACGCGTGCAAAAAATCTGTCATCGTCCCGTAATTTCTCTTCTGCCCAGTGGCAGAACTGTACACGACGTTCAAAGTCGTCGCCATGCAATTCCTTGTGCCTAGAAATATGGTACGGGTGCAATCGATGTTTATATACCATTCTCAACACTGACGTTTTTGAGACTCCCGATCTTCGCGCAATTTGTCTACTACTGATGTGCGGATTAGCCGTGACAGCAGCTAAAATACGTACTTGGGCATCATCATTTGTTGCAGTTCGTGGTTGACGTTTCACATGTGGCTGAACACTTCCTGTTTCTTTACATAACGTAAATATCCGGCGAAGGGTCCGGACACTTGGATGATGTCGTCCAGGATACCGATAAGCATACATAGCACACGCCCGTTGGGCATTTTGATCACAATAGCCATACATCAATACGACATCGACCTTTTCCGCAATTGGTAAACGCCCCAAAAAATGGTTCAAATGGCTCTGAGCACTATGGGACTTAACTTCTAAGGGTATCAGTCCCCCAGAACTTAGAACTACTTAAACCTAACTAACCTAAGGACATCACACACATCCATGCCCGAGGCAGGATTCGAAGCTGCGACCGTAGCGGTCGCACAGTTCCAGACTGTAGCGCCTAGAACCGCTCGGCCACCCCGGCCACCCAGTAAACGGTCCATTTTAACACGGGTAATGTATCACGAAGCAAATACCGTCCGCACTGGCGGAATGTTACGTGATACCACGTAGTTATACGTTTGTGACTATTACAGCGCCATCTGTCACAAAGCCGAAAAAGTGGTCCAACTGAAACATTCATATTTATTTACGTACTACACGAATATGTAATAAAAAAATTGTGGTTTCTATTTAAAAAACGCAGTTGATAAACGTTTGACCTATGGCAGCGCCATCTATCGGGTCAACCATAGCACCATCTGGTTCCCCCCTTGAAGCTAGACGATTTTCGTTCTTTGTAGTTTTTTCGTTTGATACTTATTTCGTGAGATATTTAGCCCGGTCACTATCAATGGACCACCCTGTATAAGCAGAGCAGAGACGCACAGCGGATAATTGCAGCCGTGATACGGACCGCAACAGGAAGAGTCCACTGAAATAAGTGAGTCTGACAAATGGCAGATTGTTATGGCCCCTTCGTCTGTGAACCACCACCTGGGAGCGGCGTAGATAGCCGGCTTTTCGCATAGTGCTGTTGTGAGCGTCTGTGGAAAGTGGTTGGAGGGCATTGAAAGCTCGAGTAGGCGGCAAGGCGTTGGTCGTCCACGCCTCTTCGCAGGACGTGTAGGTCGGACGCTTGGTCGCCTGGAAACCAGGGTAGGCGGCGTTCTGCGGTTAATTTGACGATAGCGTACAATTGCAATGCAGGCGTCAGTGTTTCGGAGCACACCCTTCAGCGTGTAACGTAGGAAATTGTTACGAGTTGTCATTTTGCATTGAAAGCGCAGGTTGCCGTCGAGCCGGGAGGAGAGCGGATTTTGGTTCTCACGCTCGCACAGCTGACGCCGGCTACTGGGCCGAGCGAGCCGTTGTAGTTGCTTAATGCTGAGTGCAGTAAGTTACACATATTCTCTATGACTCTGAAGAAGTACTATTAAATATTAATCGATCTTTTTCATACTTAGTGCACCAAATTCTATTGATAATAGTACTATATTGCTAAAATTTTAAATCTGCAGCTTTACTGCTTTCGGAGATATAAATTTTTACCTAAAACACACAATAGTCGTGCTGGCATTGTGAAACGAGTTAGGTACTGTAGTGTATCCATCCACAGTATCAAGTGAAACTGCAACTAAGAGGATAGGTGCATATAATCCAATTTTCTGGAATTTTCATTGCCACAGATTTCTGGCGTAATTAACAGTACATTGGAAAATTATTACTTCATTGTGTTTTGGTTGTGTGAATGTTTTAGAGAGACTGAGAGAGTGACTGGAGAACATACGTAAAGTGAGAATATGGTATTTTATTAAAACTATAAATATGAGTGAGAAAGTTGTTGTGTAGTAGGGGAATTTGTGACGTACAGGTATATAAGCTTGATTTTGCAAAGAGCAGCCAGAAAGGGCGTTGAGTATTAAATTTATTAGTAATTTATTTTGTGGAAAGGAATCGTATTTTGTTTTCATTAAATTTTATTTAGGTTCGAAACTACGAAATTTCTGGTCTAAATTACTTGTGGCAATCTGTTCGGCTGATATTAGAAATACCGCGAGCATAGAAGTGCTCGAGATAATATGATTGGCTGCTTTCAACTCTAGCCCATAGGAATTCATCATTTCCCCCGCGTTTGATGAGCGCTTTGTGCGTCAGATGTAGGAATCGAGATAGTGCCTCGGGAGCCGTCTTCTGGTTAACACCGGTGTTAAATCGCGCTGATCAATTTGCACTAAAATGAAGAAATCCGCACATTTGATCGGTTCTCCTTTAGATGATAAAAAGCGACTACGGTGTTGAACATTTTAAGAAAGTTTGAGCTTTGTGAGTTATTTTAGGAGATTTCGAGTGTGAACATTTCAAGTCCGCGTGGCGTGTTTCGTGCAAATTTCGAGACATTATGGCTTACACTTCTATACAAGAAGACTACTGAGCGACTGACTGTGTTAACTCGTTAAGTAGTCGTGGGTCAGTGACTGTTTAGGACGTTTAAAACATCGGATCGGACTAATATCTTCTGACTTCTCAGTCAGTAACATTGCACAATTAGCGTCGAGATATTAAATAAGAACTTCATAGACATTCCCTGTGTTTTAAAGACAATAAAACAGCTTACAGGGAATCAAACGAATCATGCAAGAATCCGGAACGCCTGATAGTTTAACTAACTTTCGGATGCTGCCCATGGACTGGAATTATGTGGCCTTTGTGTAGTAGGTATTTAGTCGAATTTTGTCAACGCTGCTTTTGTAGCAAAACTTTATTTTATTCTGTAATCCTTTTGAATTCTTTTTCCGGAAATACTCTCTCGATCAAAAGTTTCCGATCACCCATCATAACTATGGATCTGTGTTTAAAATAGGGAGTTCTTTTTGAATATTCTATCATATACCCATTATGATAATGAAATAAGTGTTAACATTTGAAGACTAAGTGCCCCTGTTGTGTACCTGACTGGTTGTTCGCCTAGAGAGGTACTGATGAGTATCTGCAACAACACTAGCGTGCCTTTTCTTAAGACAGCTCCATTCGAATAGGCCTCATTCCTTCAGCTGTCTATGTAGCAGTCAGTTCGCATTAGTTTACAAAACAGTGTGTACAACTTTTAATGTGTTTGTAAACCGGAACAGGTTAATATCACATTACCTCCTAATGGGACGTCAGCAGGGGATGGGAACTGAAAAACGTGCTGCAATTGAAGGTGCTGTAATTGTTGCTCTGCATCGGGAAGTCTATTCTAGCAAGACAATAGCAGAAAAAGTTGCCATAGCCTATTCTACAGTGGTGTATATTTTGCAGTGGTTCAAGCAAACTGGTACCAATGCAGGTGTTTCGCGATTTGGAAGACTCGGTATAACATCATACAGGAAATATCGGTCCATGTGTGTACAGAGTAAATTTCAGAGGAGCCCGCCCGGCTAGCCGTGCGGTCAAACGCACTGCTTTTCGGGCGGGAAGGCGTGCCGGTCCCCGGCACGAATCCGCCCGGCGGATTAATTTCGAGGTTCGGTGTGCCGGCCAGCCTGTGGATGGTTTTTAGGGCGGTTTTCCATCTGCCTCGGCGAATGCGGGCTGGCTCCCCTTATTCCGACTCAGTTACACTATGTCAGCGATTGCTGCGCAAACACTGTCTCCACGTACGCGTACACCAAAATTACTCTATCACGCAAACATTGGGGTTACATTTGTCTGGTGTGAGACGTTCCCCACAGCGTCCACTGGGGACCGAACCGCACAATAACCCTGGATTCGGTGTGGGGCAGCGGTCGGGTGAGCTGACTGTTGTAGCCTGTTGTGGGGTTGTGTACCACTGAGGGCTACGGCGGGGACCAAGCCCCTCCGTCGATTCTAGGTCCCTAGTTCAATACATACAAACTGCAGAGGACTCGTACTGCACCCGAAATTGGCGACAAAGAAAGAATAAGCGAGAACCGCCAATCTCTGTCTCAACAATGCAACGCCGTTTCAGTGAAAATTTTTTAAAGAGATGCATAGCGGCCAAAACTCTTTAGTACGCAAATAAAATTAGGTGAAATAGTTTCAATGGGCACAGCAGCACAAAAACTGGAGTGTACCCCCGAGGGAGGGGCTACGCAACCTCTGACATGGCGCCTCTAACCGTGCGGCCGCTCCGAGCGGCGTCGGATTTGTGGAGAAAATGTGAAGAGTAATGTGTGACACCCACGGTGAAGGATGATGGAGGGTTGGTCACGATGGGGAGATGTTTTGCAAGTGATACAGTCAATAGTCTAGTGATCATTAATGGAACATTAAAGAAGGAAGGATATCACAGGACACTGATCAACAATGCAGTTCCATCTGCCAACTGACTTGGGATTGTTCTACAGCAGAACTGCGTTCCCAACCATACTTCTAAACTGTGCAGACGTTATGTCAGTGGAAAAGAGAAACATGGGGAACCGAAGAATATGATTTGGCCAAGTCAGTCACCTGACTAAAATCACATTGAACTCTTACGGGATGAACGTGACAGGGAAGTCACAAAACCCAGATCACCCAGTACTGGAGGTCTATGGAATAATTTTCAGCGTTTTGGACTGCAGTATTTGCAAAAACACTACAAAATCTTATCTCCAGAATGACAATAGTTTTCGAGTAGCAGTTCTGAGGGCAAAGTATAGATACTTGAATAGGCTAAAATAGGATATTTTTGTTGGCCTGTTTAGTTTATACGATGTATATATTTATTAAAATAAAGTATATATCTTTTTTTCATGGGTGATCGAAAACTTTTGAGCAGTAATTGTATGTTCCCACCCTTCAATTACGAGGGGCTTTTGGGACCTGGTATACAATTTCCCTTTGAGAATCCAGTGTGCTCTTAGCTACAGTAGTAGGACAACTTCCCAGGTGGTGTCTGTACTTCAAAGTACCATTTCTGTCACGCAAACCCTTCGTAATTCTGGGGATTCCACACCGATTTTATCCTCTTCCACTGCATCAGCCGCACTGTAAATACTCAGCAAGCGTGCCAGTGTCACCTTTCGTAACAACGCCACACAGTGAACCCGCTTTAAACCCAGAATCCATGGTGTGGTCGCTGCACAAGAAGCCCACGGTCCGGTTACTGCCGAGCTTAGCGCAGCCTGATCTCCGGATCTGGCAGGAGGATATGCCGCGAAGACTTGGCAGCCAGTGAAAATCTCGCTGCCCTGCTATCCTTGTATATTGCTAATGAGGCACTTGAAGAGGGGCGGTGGGATACGGGTGCTCGTAAATGTGGGTGGGGGGAGAGTTAGAATTGGCTCGCACACAGCGCGGATTTGTAAGTGCGGCGCTAAACGCCGGTTCTACGCTCGAGTGGGGGGCTATAGAGGAGGATACGGGCCTCTCGGACGTGGAACATAGGGTTGCGGTAGACTGTAGGAGGAGAGACCGAAGGGAGAAAGAAAAAAGAGATAGCCACGGAAAAAAACGGGAGAGGGGAGAACGAGACAGAGAAGCAGGGACGACGTCACCCGTGGGTGGAGTTGTGAAGGCATCCGACCGCAGATCTAATAAAACAGCTCTCGCAGGGAAGAGAAGGTAATTACGGGTTAACTGCGCCGAGGGAGAAATGCTCAGTGATATAGTGGGCGATTTTAATTGGCAATGACCACCGTCCATTATAAGAACACGTAATGGGGAGGAAATTGTATTCTTAGCGTGTCGGCGACTCTGTTGGCCGCCAGGTTTGAATCAGCGGCATTTCAAGGGTCGTCGCACCACTACCGCGACTCAAATGTTACTGCGGCTTTAAATAACTTTATTTTAAACTCATTTAAAAGCTCTCTCTCTCTCTGCTTCCTCCCCCATCTCTCTCTCTCTCTCTCTCTCTCTCTCTCTTTCACTCGCTCCCTCATCGCCAGGAGCGTATTTTTGCTTCCTTCGTGCCGCTTTTCATTTTTATTTTCTTTCTGCATTTTTTTGTTTTCGCTCTTTTGCCTCTCGTTTTCGAGCTACCAAAGAAGGGGCCGTCGTTTTAGAGGAGTGAATATTTGTAGCTCGCAAAAGCGTTGTAAAGTCCTTGCTTGCGAACATACAGAAGAAATTGAAAGGAAATTTGAAGGCCGCGCAAATTCGTTGACGCTCATAATAACTCCAGTTCAGTTTCCTGATAAATAATTAATGGAGGAGCTAATAACTCGACTCTAACTGCACCATTCGCCGAGTAAAATCGTGCTCATTTCCTCCGAATTTTCCAAAGCAAGATTCCTTTTCATTACCGCACGTTCCCCAAAAATAATTTAACTGAATTCCAACTCATTCTGTTCCGTAAAGGACGGAAGTACTTAAGTAGGCAACGTTAATTCAGTGAAACGAGCCTTTGTGCCTGCTTCACAATGAACCCTTCTTGTTATGCATTGTTACTAGTTGAGGATATCGTTGAAAACCTTGTCAACGAATTTAAAGGAACCACAATGGATAGACTACATAACGAATTCCATATTAGGAATTCCATATTTATTCCAGTGTTAATCATATTAATCATAGAACATATTTCTAAAACTATATTTACATGTGAAATTGAGGTACTTTAACAACGGCCTTGAACGATCTTCTATGCAGAATCCAATTTACTCTTCTACCAATACATTTCCTCCAATTTTGTTCTATTTCTGGGTCATAACTTCTTACATAACGTATTCGGTATCCACATTCGTCTATAATTTCCATAAACTTTCTTTTCACCTTCTCTTATTCTTCTTCTTCTCCTTCTTCTTCTTTACTTCTTTCTGAAACGTTTCTACTGATGCGGTAGTCCACAAAGCCTCTTCCAAGCTTCTCTATTCTCCCCCAGGCTGTCATTCAGTATTTCCTGCCAATCTCTTCGGTTCACATCATCCTTCACCTTGCCTCTCCATATAGTTCGCGGTCTTCACACTGATTCTGTCCTCTCTAGGGCTCTTCTTATACGTCTTTCATATCCCATTCTTTTAACGTGACCAAACCATTTAAGCCTCTTTCTATTAATTGTTAATTTTAGGGGACTTGTTTGAAGGGTGTTTTGTATTGTCTCATTCCTCTTCCTGTCCCTTCTCGTCTTCCACAGAATGCTTCGTAGAACGTGGATCTCAGTTGCTTATATTCTGCTCCATCATTCAGAGCCATAAGTCAAAATTAGCAGACAATATGATCTTTGCTTTGGCAGATATTTGCCTATTTCTTATACGTCCGACAGATTGTAATAAAATTTTGAGCAGTTTTCCATTCTCTGCGAAATTTCATGCTTGATGTTTCCTTTCTTGGCGAATTTGCTTCCTAGATACTTCAAAGCGTCTACTTCTTTAATAATTTTTCCATTACAACTTACATCCTGAATATTTTTTCATTTTTCCTGCTGATTTTCGTTACCTCACTTTTTACTGACCTGATTTCCGCGCGCACTTCTTTAATTTCTCTCTGCCAGGTATTTAATTATTCTTCCAATTTCTGCTCATTTTCTTTCTAAATCATCATATCGTCTGCATATGCTATGATTTTCGCATTGCCTGTTGTTGAACCTTGCCGGACTTTCCTTATGATGTCCACGAGTATACAAAAGATCACTGGTGAGTGCACACTTCCTTGACGGACCTCTCTGTCCGTACTAAGCTATTCTGGTCTTTTGCCAACTATTATAACACAATCCTTGTATTTGTGTACATGATTCTGATTCTGAGCTGCATTCCTTTTGTTAGTTCCAGTTGATTCATACCCTGGCATACGTCTTCTCTTCTAACGGGGTTTTTATGTTCACTTATTTGCAACATGTTCCATAAAAATACTTCAAATACTACTTGCATGTATGTATTGTGTGTATGTGTATGAAATATATGCGTTGTATGATGATGATGATGATGATGAGGAGGAGGAGGAGGGAGAGGGTGAAATCCGGTGCCGGCACATAGCTTACTCCTCGCAAACAGCACCAAGGGGACCGCCAAGCTTAATTTCCCCACCCGATGGACGGGTCACCATCGACAGTGTCACATGACTTCACTACATGAGAGACTGCAGAGAGGTTTCGTATGTAAACAAGGACACTGGTGGAAGCCTGGTGATCAGGAACTTTACGCCACCACCTCTGCTCCCCTTGCCGGCCAAATACTGGCAGTGAAATTTTTCCACCACCACAATTCGAACTGACTTACCGCCGGATCGGCCGCCACTGCACAAGCGTGCATTAGCGACCTCAGCCACGGAGGCGTGTTTCCTATCACTGTGATAATCCTTTCTAATACTTAAGAATGCAACTACAATGTCTTCCCCAAAGTCCCATTTCATTTCTTCAACCTGTCTGGTTGTAAGTATGGCATCTATAGTTGGTTTTGCAAGTCGAAACCCTTGTTGTTCTTGTCTTAATTGTGGCTCTGTAGTATTTCTGATTTTCCGCAAAATTATTTTTCCTTAAATCCTCACACAGTGCCACATTAGTGCTATTTCTGTACAGTTCTCGCAGTGCGCCATGTTACCCTTCCCAACGATGGATGCAACATATAATTGCCTTTGTCCATTAATCAGAAATCCTTCCGTATGTCCATACTATCCTCAATCCGATAAGTCCTGCTGGTCTCATCGTTTAGACTGTGATGTTGTGTACTCGAGAAGTTTTGTCATTTTTCATTTGTAAAACGCCCCTTTCTGCATCCAACATCTGCATATCCTCTCTTTCTGTTTCATCAGTAATAGTGATACCTCTTTCTTTTCGCTCTATCTCATTACGTGCACTTCTTTCATCCTGTCCTGTCAAAATGAAAGTGAATTTTAATAAGCACCTTTCAGTCTCTCATGCTTATTCAGAATTAATTTAAAAGGATCTTTGAGTCTTATTCTGACTTTCATTTAATTTTTGTTATAGATCTGATGTTGTTAGTAGCTGAAATGATGTTGTATATAAAGGAATATATTAAACAATCTAGACGACTTTCTTTGCAAAATACCCACAGTAATGGTAGATTAATTCATTACTTTTGTTTCCTGTGTCAGCAAATGGCTAAAAAAGAAGAAGAAGAGGAAGAAGAAAAAAGATTTTTGATCCTTTATCTCTGTAACTAAACGTAATGCAAGTTTAAATAAGTTCTCTCTTCTTGACTTAAAAAAGTTTCATGTGCAAACGAATCTTCGTAACATTCGCAGTTTAAACAAGAAAAGGTATAACTAATGTGATAGATGCTGCCTACATCATATTAGTGGTGCGTCGATCTGAATTACAGCAGCGAAGAAACGAATACAACAGCTCTTTTGTTGGTAGTGCAAATGAATACGTACAAAAGAGACAATTAGGACGGCTACAAATTCTATATCATCACGTCACTTACGCAGTTCAGAGGCAGTGGGGTCTCCAGAGAAGACTATACAGTTTATTTTCTGAAATTTCGCAGAGAAATTGGACAGAACTAATTTGTGTATTTGCTCTGCGACTTTAAGCTCTTAAAGTGGTGCATTCTTCTGTTTAATTTTCAGAAAAAGGGAAGCGCTTCGTTTACTGTACTATCTGATAACTTTCTCTGCTTCCTAAAACAAATCTCAACTATGGACGCTAACTTATCCTGGTTAAAAGAAAAAAATATCTTCACAGTGTTTCATTCTTTTAGGGAAAGTGATACTGTTGATGGTGGTCAGTCAGTCGGGTACGAACGTTACGTTCGGCGGCCCTCTTGGTGCTAGTTGAGAGGCGCAGATTATGTGTCGGCATAGGATTTCACCCTCTCTTTCTCCTATGCCATCATCAACGACACAAAACTACACAACATGTGCTCTCAACAGTCCCCTGCACTAAACACTTACACTTCAAACACAACATACACACTTTATAAAGGAAAGACACCCAATGGGCGTTAGCACTATGTTTACCCAATACGTTCTTCATTAACTGACTAATTAATTATAGTCAAACAATCGATCCGAAAAATGACTTATATTACTGGTTTTCTTTTAGGTTTCAGTTGCCTAACGAGCCAGTGGAGTATCTCTCAGCCCAGAGACGAGAAGCGTAGCGAACAATTTTCGTAAAATTATTCACAACGTCCAACAGGAAAGCATTGGGAGCGGATTTGCTCCCCTGGGTCTTTCTTGCCCACTGTACTCTGCGATTCCACAGCACGGACGTAAGATGGTACCCAGTAAAAAGTTTTTAAGTAGATTACCTCTGCTCGAGATCCTGGTGAAAATTTATCTTCATTGTACATTCAGGAATTAACGCCGGCGTATATTTAATCACTTGCAACTGCTAATTCAGTTATTCACTGCTTTTCAACTTTTACGCTAACCAACATTCATGAGAACGGATCGGTTGCCTCAAGCAAAGACAAGGAGATCTTCAATGTTTAGCTGGCCATGTGTACACGCTTTATAGTGGATGAAACACCGAACTGACTTACTATTGTAGTTTTCGATAGAAAATTCGAAATAGATACTTCACGAGTTACGATCTCTTGTTTCTGAAGTGTTTCTTCAAAATTACGAACTTTCTTCAGTAGTGACTTTCATTACATTGCTTACATGCGCTCTTCTCGCACCACATTAGAGGCACCTGCCCCAGTTTGCGTGAGCACCGTCAAAATTTTACTTAAAATGTGCCTGAATATGCTGTGGGGAGTAGAGCCAGCCAAATAGTAAGCTTAAGTCTCTAGAATTCGACTGCTTCTTGAATTGTCATTACTTAAAGAGATTTGTTGATCTTATCATAGATACGAACTGAAGTTTCATATTGCTTCAATATGTAAGCTTCAAGTGCAACTGTAAACACTTTAAGATCCTCACGATAATGTACGAGTATCAACCCTCTTGCTGTAAGAATGTTTTTGGTTTACCTTAAACTCTTTATGACAACGAAAGAGCTCCTTTATTCCCACGACCGTGGTGCAAATTCACAGATTTTTCGAAAAAATATATCAAGAGTTTAAAGGAACTTTTAGTCCAAAGTGGCGTTTTTCTTCGTATCTGTAAGCATAGTAGCACATGCGATTAAGGATCGTACTACAAATACACCAGTGCCACTGCGATTATGCCTTCTCGTTTTATGGCTTTCACTTAATCCGCTATTCTGTATATACGAACACGTGCTAAGCTGCACCATGGCGTGGATCTTACGTAAAAAGTTGGATGTTGAACAAATTGTCAGGGCGCAGGACGGAAAGGGTATTCCACTTTTAGAAGCATCGTCTATAGTTAAACGCGGTATTTTTCATAATAATCTTCAGTTTTACCATCCACGTCATTAAAAGCTGGCTTCAGCTTTTTCTGCGTTAGTGTATGAAGCGTGCGAATTCTGCTTCACAATATGGTTTCATATTCCATTCGCTTGTAAGCAGAAATACCTAATGATGAAAGTAGCTTTTGCATGATGTTTCATTGCGAAGAGAACATATCTCGATGAAACATACATAGCAAGAACTGCTACATTATGGTACAGAAGGTAATAAAGAAACGATACTTTTGTTCCAAGACAGTAATCGGATTGATGTAAGCACTGGCAAAAAGCATATTTTGGAACACCTAAAGCAACTTAGTTCAACCACATTTACTCTTAGAATAATTGTAAATCTTGGGGAGAGACAAATAGGAAAGTTAACATCTTTTGCATGTTTTCATTCAAAAATGTTCTATGGAGTAATGGAGTAATGTTCTGGAGTAAATCATCTTGAAGAAAGAATGTCTTCATTTGCTGAAAACGTATTGTAAGAATGATATGTGTTGTTGAGTGGTACTTAAGATAGGTAAATAAATTAGTGAAATCAGTGTGAAGTGAAGTAGAAATTAGAAAATAAATGAAAAACTTAGTTTAGTTTAAAAGAATTACACACTGGCAAACAGCGGACAAAGCAGCAGTGGCAACGGCCCGCGCTTGAAGTCAGCACGTTCAGGAGAGAAGTGGAAACTGTCGATTCAGCCGTCAGGGCATCGCCCGACCGGCTCACGTCAAGAAGATGCTCCGAGAAGCTTTTCAACGTGACAGAAGAAGCCACGGCCCTCCCAACATAAGCGGACGCTGTCGATTCATCCGTCAGGGCACCGCCCGACCGGCTCACGTGTTTCTCAATTGTCACATGTGATCAAAGGCCCTCTCCTACATTCCAAGAGTCAATGACCGACGTTAAGAAGATTCTTCGAGAAGCTTTTCAACGTGACAGAAGAGGAAATGACCGTGAAGTCGTTCACCTCCAGTGAACTGAAGTGAATAAATACGCGAGACGCAGTGGGCCCGACGAGAAGAGTAGCAGTAGTTTTCAGTCAGTTTCGGTGCTGAAGACCGTCATGCAAGAAGAGACTACATCATACACAGACGCACCAAGTCCGCCGCTGTAATGGAATAGCAAGCAGCAGCCTCGCCGCCAGAAGACAGAAGTTAGAAGCTATTTGAAGACTGATTTTTACGTACCCGGGTGACTCGTGAGGACGGGAAGGAGACGGTCTCACATCAGCAGTCACCTGTGAGCTGGGATGAAGATCGGACAGCCGAAGACTGGCAAGCTGGAGTCCGTTGTTCGAGTCCGGGACACTGGCCTTCCCCCGCCGCGCCGCTCCGCTGGCCGACGCACAACACACGCGGCCGCTTAGAGAAGAGAAACACTGGAACGCCACATCCAAAGTATCACCATCCGATGCACGACTTCGTTCTCAATAATTAAACGGGCCACCTCGCGCTGCGCGTCTCCAGTGAACTGGGCGAAACGGCGACACAAGATACACACCGCCACGCGTAATCAGACGCCGCCGCTGCTGCAGCAGAAGGCTTCGCAAACGACACAGCTGCCGCTCTCCGAGCCAGAACATCCAGTAAGGGAACAGTTGCACAAAACTTTCAATAAAAGTTATCTGATGTAAAAATGCTGTTTCATTCTACCTCATACCCGAGCCAAGGAAGAACCCACCCTGCCCACATGTTGTTAAGAGAGAGAAATTAATTAATTTAGTATTTTCACCCTGACATAATGCCTTAGAGTCAAATGCCCTTTGCAGTAATGCTCATCTTGACAATTGACTAGCATCAAAAGAGAAAACTCAGTTACATTTAGTGACAGAAGTGTTACAGTGTTGCTCACACGTAATCATCTTGTAGACATATGTATAAGGTCTTAGGCATTTTGACTACTGATTCATAGTATATTTATTCCCTCATGAAATTTGTTGTAAATAATCCCCTGCAATTCAACAGGGACAATGATGTACATAATTATATAAGTTTCCGTTTGAGGGCACGACTACGATGCAGATGTATAAGCACCACCATATAGGCAAGGGATTAGTGTGGCATTAGTATCTTTCTGGTGTGCGTGCGGTAAATACGGAAACGTGAAATATGGCGACGTTATTACCAAATGCGACCAAACAAGACGAACGTGTTGTTGTTACTATCTTGGCTGCGAAGGACAACTAATTGAGATACCTATCAGAGAATGAAGAATGCATTTGGGGCAGCATTCCTGTCGAAAACCACCGTTGTGGAATGGTGAGACCAGTTCCATGCTGGCCACGATTCGACACAAGACGCCGGTAGATCTGACAGGCCAACCTGATTCATTACAGTGCAGTCGAAGAGGGAGAAACTCGAGCGCCTGCCCTTTATTCTCGATCTCTCCCCATGCGTTCATAACACTTTCGATCCCTTAAAAATGCCTTAAAGTGTCAAAGATTCCTGTTGGACGAAGATATGCACCAGGCAGCTACGGTCTTCGTCGAGCAGCAGGACAAAGTGGATTACCACCCCAACAGATGCGTCAGTGGGACGTTTTTCTAAATTCTAACGGCGATTTTGCCCGACTGACAGGCGTGTTCTGGACTGTACGGCCTTAGATCGGAAACGTTTTGACCGCGCGTGGTACAATAATCCAGAAAAACTGACAGTCATTACTCACTGTATGGTTTTCTTTAACATAAAAAGAGATGGATAGTGCTTCAACCAAAATTTTTGATCACTTGACCAGTGACATGAAATGTCTAACACACAATAAAGTAAATCTGAATATAAACTGAAAATTTTTTCCTTTGCAACTGGTTCACTTCTGCTGACATATTGCCAAGGCTGTTTCGAGTACGCTGCAGAAGTTTCCATGCGTAGCCCTTACGCATCCTCCATACAGTCCTATACTTTTGGAGCCCCGAAGAAAGACATTCGTGGCCGTTGATCTGATTCGGACGAAGAGATGCACGACTTGATACAATCATAGTTCCGTAGGCAACCGCAAACGTTTTTCCCTGAAGGCTTTTCCGTCTGTATTGCTTTTATTTGACTTTCCCTTACACATTCTCAGTGTGCAGTCCGAAGATAATATTTTTATTATTGTGTTTCTTTTGTTCATTATCATATTTAATTAGACTCATCTTCTACGTGGTGTAGTTACCACGTACTGCTATTTCTTGAAATTGTCAACTTTTTCAGGCACAGTGCTTATCCAGTATTCGTGACAGGAGCCGGCACCTGATTCTGAATTGCCTGCATTAAGGGGGGATGTAATGGAAAATGTAAACATTTATTTAAAAAATAATTACTGCCATATTTACTAATGTACAAATCTAAAATGTTGCATATGTAAAGCGAAAGAGTTGTGTTTTAACGAAAAAAAATGTGATAAAATATGCAGGTCTAATATTGTGCCAGGAATTTGAATTTTTAATTTTTTATTGCCTTTTTTGTAAAAATCCATAACAAAAATTTTAATAATGCAATTAATATGAAAATTTTATTGTAGTGTCCTGAGAAGGTTATAAGACCGCTGAACTACATTTATTAATTTATGGTACAAACTGTATCATTAACAGAGTTTTTAATTTTGCACACCCAAAATTAACGTTTTTCTACCTACAATCATCTAAAAATCAGAATTTAATTGCAGGTTCTTGTATTTTTTTTAATTTTAGGGAGACAGCAACATGTTGCGAACAGTCCCTGAAAATTTCGTAGCATTAGCGCACATAATTTTTGAGAAAAGGCTTTTAATAACGTAAAAAAATATGAAACAGAGAAAATCAAGTTCAAATATTTTCTTCTCATACGTCTACAGGAAATAAGCTTACCCCAGTTTTAAAATCCTCCATACTGGTACTCCTCATCCTCCAGGTTTCTCCTCTCTCCTCTTCGAATCTGCCTGGCCTGTATTTGCAGGTAAGACACTGCTATGTTAGTTTTCTTGACCCTACTTTCGTCGATGGTGTAAAATGCTTTTGTTGTAAACACACCAGGATCTATACCAACTCTCCTCAGCACTTAAATTCTGCCATTATTTCCGACCCCTATTCTGAGACACCTATTCTGAGTGCTTAAAGTCCACAGACCGTCGTTTTTGAGCATCTAACTCAAATTAAATTATTGAAGCTTTCATTTGCATTTTGTGTGAAGACACTTCCTCAATAAATCAGGGTTTGCAAGAAACCTGAATGTGGGCTTAATTGCATTCATAACAGGTTCTGGTAATGACTGTTTATGTGAATATGTCTCACTTCTGTTGTTGAACTTACACCAATCGTCTTTCAGACACAAGATGGAGGCATGTTCAGGAAACCACACAATAAATTACCTAATTCCCTGCCCTGTCCAAGGCATCTCAGAGCATGTATACTAACCTAAAATTGCTTTCATAGGTACCAGTGTCAGTTTATTTGGAGGAGGAAAATGAAAATTCATAGCCACACAAATTACAAATTAATTTAAAATCATAAAGTATTCCCACTCTTCTTTCTTCAACAACAATCATGCATTCCGTATTTTTACAGATAACACATGAACATGAATAATTTATAGCCTGGAAGATAAGCTCTAAATCAAAGTCTGAATCCAGTGGAATCCATATCAATGTAATTCACACAACTGTACAATTCTCCTGTCCCAACTGAGAGCTTATGTTCCTCATTTAGAAATGCGTATTCTTTTTGTTGGTAAACCGGTTACCATAAAACCTCCGTTTCCTAAAAACAGTTTTTCCACCACCCATTATACAGAAATCTTGACTTCCACGCAAGGGTTTGCGAATTCAATCTTCCACCTCCTGTGTTAGTATTGTCAAATTGTAAGTAAACCACATGCAAGAAAGTTTTCAGGCAGATATTTAGATATCAGCCAAAGATATTGAAAGAAAATAGCCTTCACACTACAAATATTCCGCTGAAGAAAGCAATTAGCCAAATGTCGGAAAAGATGGGAGTATGGCCGCCAGTGCAGAGTTTATCAGATTAACAATTTAAAGGCATTTCTAAAGCTGCTATCACTCTACAATTCACACGCAACATAGGTTAAACTGTGTAGGTCAAGAAAATAACATTTTTGAAAAATCATTTTTTTTGGACCAAAATCCATTACATCCCCCCTTAACGCATATTGTTATAAATTCTCTGAGTGTCATTCTGGCATGGGATTAATTGTTATGCCTCATGGTTAGAGGCTTGAGTAGTTTTATTGCTTTGGTGCACTACTTGATATAAGAAAGATGTCTTTCTTTGGCATAAATATTTTCTTGGTCTGGCAACTTCTACTGCCAGCTCCTCTCTATCTTTCAGCACTTTCGTGAGAGACGTGTGTATGATGTGAAATAATGAAGTTTCACGGGTATGAGCTGATTACATTTTTAATCTATAACACGTTGTGCAAATAATAAAATGAAGAAATAATACGTAAAATAGAAGGGAAATACTGAACGCAAAATCATCGCCGTTGGCGCGTGTTTGTAATCAAAGATCTGAAATGAAGTTGTTGCCGAAATACTGAAGATAAAAAGCACAGAGATAGTTTTAGATGATCCTTTTTTAGTCTTAAAGGTGTCACTTAACTGAGATTTGTACAAATGACTTTAGCGACTCGGCAGTTTTATTCAGATTACTTGTCTTAGTTCTAACTGTGTTAAACACAGGTAATCTATACGGAAGGGGCATGATAAGCAGGTCACTGTTGTTTACGCGGTAGGTTACCATCGGTGCAATAAAATAGCGAATCTATTGGATTCTAACGTCCCAAAGAGAGTTGAAGTCTTCCAAAACGCCAGTCTCGCTTAGTTGATAGCCTTTGTCGTTTAAATCGCCCCGATCCAACCGTAATTCGTACCGGCTGCTCAAATTGTCGACGCTGAATTCTACTTGGCAATTCTGAAAGGGTTGCTGCCATTCACCCACAGTATCTCGACCAGTTGCACAGCACTGGAAGGTGATATACTTGCAACACTACGATGCCCGCTGCGGGTCGTATACAACTTGTGAGATACGAGCCGCTTTACCAGTGCCACACATCCACAATTCTTCGCGGATCTGCCGCTTTCAGACATTTTTGTTTTACCATTTCAGAAAAAAAATCCCTCAACAACACATTTGACAGAAGTCATAAACATTCAAACAAGCGTAACATCGATTCCTAGAAGAAACTTCCGCGGACTGTTTCTGTCACATTATAAACGCCGCTAAAAGTGGTAGCGATTATCTTGAAGCTGAATAATTTTCATTCTATGTTCTTCTATTTGCTTCTTGGAACTACGCACCTGTTAAACTCCCCGTATGTGTTAAATTTTGATACATGTTTGAGCTATTTTGCTGGAAAGAGCTATGTTCGGAGAGACTGTGTAACTCTTTTTACTATGTCAGTAGAATTTTTGTACTGCAACCTCCAAATTAATGAAGTGGCCATACCCTTATTAGTCTTTCTACTACGCTATGTCAATTTTGTAGTTCTTCAGTTTCTGAAAAATTTAAGTCCTGTGTTAATTAGATATTTTTGAAAAACCATGATTTGGCACAACAGCTTTATGTTACTTAATAAAATCCGTTATAAATAAATGAAAGAGCGTTCTTCGATATCTATATGCAGTGAAAAAGGCCGTAAATAGGAAAAACGAAGACAAACCATAAGCAGCCACGCAAATAAAAGAATTGTCACATGACCTATACTTACAAGAATCATCAGTTACTGCACATGCTTCCCGTCGCTATCATTTGTATCAAGATCAGCGTTATATATCTTATATATGCATAAACCAATATGTTAACAGCACGAAGCACCTTGCCAGGGTGCAGCGGTATTTGTCTTGTATCACAAAAACAACTCAAATATTGTAAACCCATCCCAAAGACACTTTCCATGGATAAATGAATAGTCATATAAAGTGTACGTTATGTCAACATAAAGTTTGAAAAGTGGAATACAGAAATCTATATAAATTTCGACATGACCATGGAACAGATGAAAATCAGTATTTATTATAATTCTTAATTGCAATGAGAGTGCTAGTGCATAATTACGTTACACAACATAACTTGTTGACAAACATGTTAGGTAAAATCCAAATGTGCAGTAAACAGTGTATCCACGATACTTTTGTATATCATTTAACAGGATATATATTTTGTATCAGAGTAATTGGTTGCCTTAAACTAACATATAGTTTTACAGTGAAATGGAATTAGGTGATGAAGGAATATATAACAGCTTAACAACGAGATAGGGGGTCCTATTTATGTACAGTTATATTACCTTTACAGTTAAAAGAATTGTGTACAAAAGTATGAAAGTAAGACACTAAAATATGCCAACTACTTAGCGTCTTAATAGTTTAAATATTTATGTATCTAAACAAACTTAAATATCAGGACAGTGCTACATAAGTAGGAAGACTGAATATACAACCTTGTCAAAATTCCACCGAACACTTATAAACAATACGAAGAGATATAATACAACTGTAATGTGTATGCAAAACTTTTGTTGATTTATGATGAAGCTATACATCACGAATACATTAAACTAATTCACTGTATGATACATATTGTATAATGAAGGGAGTGAGTTGACTTAATTCCTTTTACTCCGATGTGGAACGTAGGGCACATATTAGAGCTCTCCATCTGACCATGTTAGCTGCCATCTTCTTGATGGTATATGTTGCAGACCTCTTCTCAGGGTGTGTCCAGTCCATCTCCATTTCTTTTCTTTTACGGTTATCTCAGCTTTCCATGGTTGGGTGCGTTGCCATAGCTCTTGGTTTGAGATAACATTTGGCCAGCGTACTCCCAGTACAGTCCTCAAACATTTATTGATGAAGGTTTGTACTCTTGTTTTAACTTGTGCTGTCACCTTCCACGTCTCAGACCCGTAAAAGAGAACAATGTCACATTTGAGTCAAATATTTTAATCTTTACCTCCAACAATATTTGACTAGATGTCCAAACTGGTCGCAGCTGGACAAAGGCTCCTTTTGCCTTTCTGATCATACTTTCGACCTCTTCTGTCGCTCCTCCATTTTTCGAAACAATACTTCCCAGTTGACAAAAGCTCTCCACCTGCTCAATCTCCTCCTCTTCTTTCGAGGCTGGTGCATTCTTGTTCTTAATGTTCGTCCTAAGTTCTTTAGTCTTAGCCGTGTTGATTTTTAATCCAGCTCTCTGAGCTTATGTTTTTAATTCCGTAAGCTTCTCATTCATATCCTTGAAAGTGTGGGACAGAAGACAGTTGTTGACCCCAAAGTGCAGGTCCCACAGGCGATCACATAGAGTCCAGGGCTGTATACTTCTCCTTTTCTCTCCGGTTACCTTCTTCATGGCACCATCTTATGTCAGCAAAAACAAGAGTGATGAAAGCAAACAACCTTGCCTTACTCCAGGATTTAATATGAATGGTTCTGAGAGATTTCCATCACGTTTCACCTGGCAAGTATATTCTCTGTACATCATCTTCACGATACTGATGATCTTTGGAAGTACTCTGTAACTCTGTATTGTTTTCCAGATAGCTTCACGCTGCACCCAATCAAAGGCTTTTTCAGAGTCAACAAAAGCCAGATGCAAAGGAGACCAGTATTCCATGGATTGCTCAGCAGTGATCCTCAAGGTTTTGATTTGGTCTGTGCATAATCTGCTTTCTCTGAAACAAGACTGTTGTTTCCTGAGCTTACTATCCATGGGCACTCTGAGACGGTTTAAAACAATCCTTGAAAATAATTTACTGGGTATCGACAAAAGTGTGATGACACGCCAGTTGTAGCTCTTTGTCGGTCTCCTTTCTTGGGCAACTTGATAAGGATTCCCTTCCTCCAATCTTCCAGGATGGTTTCTGTGTTCCAGATTTCTTGGAACAGGGGTAGTAACATATCTGCTGTTACTTCATACTCTACCTTGAGCATTTCCGCCACCACACTGTCTACACCAGGTGCCTTGTTATTCTTGCAGCTTTTAAGAGCCTTGATAATTTCGCTCTTGCTGGGAGGGTGAGTATTGATTTGCGGTGCAGGCGTTTCCTGTTGGTCTAGTTCCTCCTGTTCTTGTTCTTCTTGATGGATCAGGGTCATGTTGAATACCTCACTAAAATATTCCTTCCATCGCTTTACCTACTCCTCGTTGTTGGTCAACAATTCACCATCTTTCGACTTCACTGGTTTACTTTCATTAAAGCTTTTCTGGACTGCTGTTTGGTGATATTATATAGCTATTTCGAACCACCCCTTTTTGCTGCCTCTTGAGCCTCACTGGAATTTAGGAAGATTTTCTCGATTTTGTTCCACTTCCTCTCCACTTGTGTACTTGCCTCCTCCTCACTTCCATCCTCCACCTCCAACTGACTATATCGTTTTTTCAACTCCAGCACAGACTGTTTTCTAATGTCCTTGATTTGAAGTTTTCTAATATTGAATGTTTTCTGCCTCCAATTTGCATCTTGATGACCAGTAGCAACAATCTTTAACCGTATTTCTGCTATTACAAGATGGTGGTCACTTTTGTAGTCAGCACATCTTCTGTAACGGACATCAAGAAGGGAACGCCTCCACATCCAGCATAATGCAAAACTATAGATCTGATTTTGTGTCTTGCCATCTGGTGAGAGCCATGTTATTTTATGGCAGAGTTTGTGTGGGAAAGCCGATCCTCCAATAACTAGCCTGTTGTTAAGACACATATCAATAAAACGCTCTCCGTTATCATTTTGGACTCCAGCACCGTGTTTTTCCATAACTTTCTCTAACCCTTAATTTTCACAACCAATCTTGGCATTGAGGTCTCCCATCACAATTTTTACGTCTTTCTTTTTGATCTGGCTAGAACGTCTCCGAATTGTCCATTGAAGTTGTCCTTTTCTTGGGTGTCTGCTTGTTCTGTGGGTGCATAACACTGCACAAGACATATATTTCTTACTCTGGTTTTGAATTATGCTGTAATAATCCGATATGAGATGGACTTCAACTCTAATAAGCTTCTCCTTGCTTGTGTTGTCAGTAGTGTACCCAATCCATTTTCATGGTTCTCTCTTTCTCTGAATACAGAATTGTCTTCCCATCTTTCAACCTGAAGGGAGTACTGAAACACAATGCTTATTGAGAAACCTAATGAACACAGGTCAAAAACTCACTGAAGAATATATTTGTGCTTTTTCTGTGATATCAAAAATTTTCTATCAATGTATTCACAATACACATATTCAGAACATAAGATTATACCTTACTTTCATCATTCATCATATGAAATACATGCTTTATCTTGAACTAACGACTAGTTTATTGGTAAATTTAAACTAAAGTATGAACAAGAATGTAGCAGCTGAATCCTAATCTCTCACGGATGTAAAAACAAGATACGCAAAACCAGTTACTTTATCAAAGCAACTGCATACGTATGACGGCCGCTATTACGCTAAATTACATTATCAGAATCAGCTATAGTAACACATGGAAGAAAACTAAAGGTACAACATCGTAAAAATTCTCTCAAACTCTCGATACAAATTATGATTGTATTATACCTTTCCACATTGTAAAACACCATACCAGTTAATGTGTGTCATGCTAGTGCACATGACCTTTCCACATTGTAAAACACCATACCAATTAATGTGTGTCATGCTAGTGCACATGAAGAGAAGGGATGAACAAAACAACTTCTCGGCAGACTAACATATCAGTGAACTGACATTACTGTTTTTTGGCCGGATAATTAACTTACAAACTGTGTTCCTACCTTATTTCTGTCGTAAGTATCCAATTTCACCCAAAACATCTACGTCATAACTGAACTTTTATATAGTTATCCGTTACCCATTCAGTTATACTCTCAGCTGGCATATAATTGCTTCATAGTGATCATCAGTCAGTCCACTCTAACTAAATAAATCTAATGATCTGTTTTAATTGATATTTATTTTAACAGACTTTACGGCATAACATGTTCGGCTTAAGCCGTTATCAAAAGCCACGTGAAAAGGACATCGAAACACAGTATCACATAAGATTCTGACATATGAAATATACTAGTGCTCTAATTGATCAATCACGCATGTTACACCAAACATATCGTGAGCCTACAAAGGGCGGTATGGACTGGTTAGTACTGATAATGAAGAATCACCGTTGTCCACATGCAATGATCGGAGGCTGGCAAGTGAATTGGCTTCAGGAGGCTACAAACTGAGCCGATCTCTGACAGGCCGACATGAATCGAGCTCGCACAAGTGGAGGTCCCGTACCAGAGGCCTGAAGGCGAGTTACCAGAGCTTCATCCTAGAGCAGTAGATCACAATCCTGAGACCACTTCTCTTGAACGAAATTAAATGTCACCCAATATTCCTAGTGAAATTCAGCAAGCAGACTGTAAACAAAAATTGCAACAAACGTAAAATAGGCATGAAGTGTGCCATGTGCATGGATACGCGTACATGCATATTTCGAGAGTGCAATTTATTGTTCAATGATGTTGCTGCTCATTTTGATCGGAATCACACGACTAATATGCGAATTTGGAATCGATGGGTTCAGAAGGGGTACACTCAACGCCTTGCATGGTCTGTGTAGCCTCGTGTGACTATCGCCCAAGAGGACGTGAATATTATTTGCTCGACAGTGAAATGTTGTACAGTGACATTGCGTACAAGGAATCAGGAAATGTACTTGTTTGCAACAAGGCAATCATCCACACAGTCAATGGAACGACGTCTGGAACACAAAGGACTATCAGCACAACGGTCATGGGTGCGGCTTCCTTTGATGTGACAAAAGAGAAACAGATATCTTAATTTTTTTAAAATGAACACACTACCACTTGACTGTATTGTTGTTTATTTAATTACGACCCAAATTTCGGCCTTTTATGCCTTTTCGAGTGATTGGGCTTATGTCATTAACATATATTGCAGGACATCAAAATTGTCCATAAATTAAAAAGTGGAGCTCCCAGTATTATTTAGTGATCTTTTTTTTAACATGACGATTTTACATCTGGCGTTTCGTGGGAGCGATTATTTTTCTTAATTTATGGCCAATTTTGAGCATGCTGTCCTGAAATATATATTAATGACATAAGCTCAATCACTTGAAAACAGCGTAAAGGGCGATACCTGGGTCGTAATTAAATAAACAACAATACAGTCAAATGGCGGTGTTCATTTAAAAATTATTGTGTGACTGTTGATCAGAAAAATCGAAAACTGTTTAGAGGAACACTTGTCGACTTTGGCATGCCATACGACAACACATGCCAGAAGAGCCTTTTGAGACGACTCTTGGTCCTGCGTACAGTATTACTCTGGGCGTATTTGTGTGTGAAGTCTCATAGCCATACGAGCCCAGCAAGGGATAGGGTGCCATTTGGTACGGAGCAAGACCATCTCTGGTTTGCGTAGTCGGTAATTTGGACAGCGGGAGCTACGTTTTTGATGCATTTAAGCCACTGAATGTGCTCTGTCTTCGAGAAGCCTCCAGATGACAAGGTAACGCAACAGTGTGTGTTGTCCATGCTGTCCTGGTACGGTGTTCGACTGTAGCACTGGCCAACACATTCTTCATATTTCACACCCTTTGAAACCTCTGATCGTGTGATAATGAGAGTCGCCAATCACTCCGACTGATGAAACCTAGTAAGGAGTTGAAGCAATATGTAATGAAGTACGAATATCCCATGCAAGCTCAGTTACACTCGATTCCCAGCCGTGTTCGAGCCAATGTTGCTGCCAGAGGTGGCTGAAATGTGTAGCAAATGTAGCACCCTGTATAACCCAGAATTATAGATTTAATCACATATTCTTCTCTCTATTGTGTACGCGCCATACGTATAAATTTCGTTATTGGATCTCCTTCGTGATGCTGCAATTTTAGTTGTCAGCAGAGTAGTAATTGGTTAACCACCAAACATAAAAGCTAATCAGTTTTATGAAACCAAGATAGTGAGTCAGTTGTTACTATTTGTTTCTATCACTCCTTTTCATCTCCTGTCTGTTCTCAACCAGTAGACACCAGTCGCAAATTCGCATTCACACCTTCATGTTGCAGTGGAACTCTTAAAGCTTTTTCATATAATAGTAGTAGACACCAGATTTTCGCCAAAATGTTGCGAGGTCTGTTTTATCTAAACCTATTTTCACACTTCTGTTCTTGCGGACTCCCAAAAACTGCTCTTTGTCTCGTATTTCCTCACTAAAAATGCTCTTAGTTCTTCAGCGTTTAATTGTCGACTTTCCAATTGCCAACAGAATTCATTAGCGACAGCAACTGCTGATGATATCATAAGTCGGTGAGCATTCTTCATTGCTTTCGCCGAGATGCATTGTCAGATCAACACGAAACCTACTTAACTTTAATCCTACGATGGTAAAGCGACAGTTTTGGAAGAAACCTAACAATCTTAACGGGTACCTTTAGAATATTCAGCATGTATATGTGCCGGACGATGTTTCACGTATTTATTTCTTCAAATAAATCTACAAGGTGTGCCAGTTTTGAAATAAATTTCTAATCTGTTACTTTGACTCGATTGACAAGAGAATAACTGACCGGCGAAATACTGAACGACAACCGAAGTGATAACCCGCTGGAAACAATTGACACGTCATTAAAAGCAGGTGTCTCATTCCGAGAAACTCACTGACTGCGTGAGAACTTAAAGCAACGTTGTTCATACCTTCGTTGTCCAAGCCCTAGCTTATCCCTCATCACATCGTAGCCTGATAACTGTTATTGAAAATTTTAGGTAAAATGTATTATAGTGTAACGAAATGACTGATACGATTACTTTAAAATAGCTTTGCTTATTACTGTAACTATAATCGATCCCTTTTTTTCACTTTTTCTTTTTGCTTTTCCCCTCCTCCCTTTCGCCCCCCCCCCCCCCCTCCGAGTAACCACTCGACAGGTTGGGAACCATTGCCCAGACCTGATGACAGTCGGCTCCAGTGGAACTAGTATGCATAACAGAATTTTTGGCTGTAAGTATTGATGAGAATTAAAAAAAAATGCCATTTAGAGCTTCTTAGTCGGCCTGTGTTGCCAAGCGGTTCTAGGCGCTTCAGACCGGGACCGCGCCGCTGCTACGGTCGCAGGTTCGAATCCTGCCTCGGGCATGGATGTGTGTGATGTCCTAAGGTTAGTTAGGTTTAAGCAGTTCTAAGTCTAGAGGACTGATGACCTCAGATGTTAAGTCCCATAGTGTTTAGTGCCATTTGAACCATTTGAAGAGCTTTTTAAACTTAGTTCGCCCACTTCTGAATTTAGGTTATTGAAAGTTTAGAGAGGAAAGATACATTTTTACTTTGCACACCGTTATTCAGTAATGTCATATGCAATTGTATTCTTTACCTCAATAGCAAGATGGAAAGTTCCCATTGCATAAAGACGTGCCATGTGGAGCTCGCCTTCGATCATCTTGTAGACAACAATTTAAGGAGCTAGGTATTTTAACCAGACAATCGCAATGCATATTTTCTCTCGTGACATTCACCGTAAATAATCCATTAAAAGTCAGAAGGGATAATATTAGCTATGTTTAAAATATCACTCTTCATTAAAGTCGTCTTTAGCTCAGAAAGGGGATGAATAATGCTACTACCCCAGCCTTCCATCACTTAATGGTTAGTTTACCTGGCAGAAAGCAAACATAAATTTGAAAGTCAATTAAATATTTAAGTACCAGTTAAGTTAATATTCCGTTAACTGACTCATTCAGCGGGCAAAGTGCCCTATGGAATATTGAACTAGCTCAAGAGATCGTAAAGAATCAGTACTGTTATATGCGTGACGCTCATAAAACATGTATTAAGAAAACGAGATAGTTCAGACGGCGAGGAATTCACCGGAACGAAACATCAACTTACTCTTCCTGAACTGCTCTCACAACGTCAGTGGTTAATTATAATGAAGGAAGTGACTTGAAGGTTTACCCTCACTTTGGTATTCTAGCTGTGATATGTGAGCTCGTCGAATAGACACGATATTTCGATGTGTTCACTCTGCCGGGAAAATGAGAACATGACACTGGTTCTTCTAGGGACGCTTCAGGCACATTCTTCCAGTAAAATTACTTGTCTCTCTCTCTTCCCTGTGGCAACGGCCTTGCCGCGGTGGATACACCGGTTCCCGTGAGATCACCGAATTTAAGCGCTGTCGGGTGTCGCCGGCGTTTGGATGGGTGACCATCCAGCCGCCATGCGCTGTTGCCATTTTTCTGGGTGCACTCAGCCTCGTGATGCCAATTGAGGAGCTACTCGACCGAATAGTAGCTGCTCCTCTCATAGACAACCATCGTAACGACCATGAGAACGGTATACTGACCACACGCCCCTCCTATCCGCATCCTCAACTCAGGATGACACGGCGGTCGGATGGTCCCGGTGGGCCACTTGTGGCCTGAAGACGCAGTGCATTTTTTTTTCTCTTTCCTGTCCTCTATTTTCTCCTCTTGCCTCCAGAATTATTAAGAAACACTTTCGTCGTCGTTATTACGTATGCAATAAATAAGTCTTGCAATCACGTTCTGCCGTGGTCGACATTTAGGCGCTGTGTCATCCGTCTTGGTTCCATGATTTCCATCCTCAAAACCAAAGGCCATACCTCATATCCAAGTTCGTGAAAGGACTAAGTGGACGTCATCAGGATTGACAACTGTCTCTGACCAATACTAGTTTCGTTAATGGAGTCTCTCAGTCTAACAGTCTGTCTTGGAATAATCGTACATCTACTGCTACATGATACTCCGTAAGCCAGATAACGGTGTGGTGGAGGGTACTTATGGTAACCCGGTACCAGTTACTTAACCTCCCCCCCACCCCCTTCCTTGTCACACTTGCAAATGGCGCGTGGCAAGAATGATTGTCGTCAAGTCTTTGCATTAGCTCTAATTCCTCGAATTTTCTAGTCGTGATCATTTTGTGAGTATGTAGAAGGAAGTAATATGTTGCCAGACTCTTCCCTGAAAGTGTTTACTCGAAATTTCAATAGCGACCCTCTCCGCTATGTACAACGGAGTTTGTTGAGCATCTCTGCAACGCACTCGCTCCGACTAAAAGAAACGCGCCGCTCTTCGCTGGATCTTCTCCGACTCTTCCATCAGTCCTACCTGGAAACGATTCAAATTGGTGAACAGTACTCAAGAATCGGTCGAACAAGCTCCTTGTATGCCACTTCCTTCGTGGGTAAGTTACATTTCCTTACGATTATTCCTATGAATCTCAGTCTGGCATCCGCTTTTCCTACTGCTTGATTTATGTGTTCATTCTACTTAAGGTAGATAGTTACCTCTAGATATTTTACGGTAGATACCTTTCCAGTAATATGTCATCAATAGTGTAGTAGCACGTAGTGGATTTCTTTTCCTACGTAAGTACGATATTTTACATTTATTTACGTTAAGTGTCGACAGCCAGAGCATGCACCATTCTTCACTTCTCTGCTGGTCATTCTGCAAATCGATACTGTGTTCCGGCGTTGCTATTTTCTTGTAGCCAACCACATTATCTTCGAACAGACTTCAAGAGCTGCCGGTGCTTTCTAGTTGATAATTTATGTAGACCGTAAACAGTACTGCTCCTATGAAACTTCCTGGCGGATTAAAACTGTGTGTCGGGTCGAGCTTCGAACTCTGGACCTTTGCCTTTTTGCGGGCAAGTGCTCCACCATCTGAGCTATCGAAGCATGACTCACGACCACTCCTCACAGCTTCAATTCTGCCAGTACCTCGTCTCCTACTTTCCAAACTTCACAGAAGCTCTTCTGCAAACCTGCAGAACTAGCACTCCTGGAAGAAAGGATATTGCGCAGACATGGCTTAGTCACAACCTGGGGGATGTTTCCAGAATGAGATTTTCACTCTCCAGAGGAAAGTGGCTCCGCATTACCTTTTCTTGCAGGAGTGCTAGTTCTGCAGGTTTGCAGAAGTGTTTCTGTGGAGTTTGGAAAGTAGGAGATGAGGTAGAGGCAGATAGTGGCAGAACTGAAGCTGTGAGGAGGGGTCGTGAGATGTGCTTGGATAGCTCAGATGGTACCGGCACAGTAGCTGAGCGTGTTCAGTCAGAGAGGCGCTAGCCCTCCGTAACAATAATAAAAAAATAAACTAAAAAAAAACAGAGTAAAGGAGACAACGATCAACTTGAACGGATGTCCTGTGACGTCCACCCTGACCGCACGCAACAAACGATACCGAACAAAATGAAAAAAAATAAAAAAAAAGATGGTAGAACACCTGCCATCGAAAGGCAAAGGTCCAGGGTTCGAGTCTCCGGCCGACACACAGTTTTAATCTGCCAGGAAGTTTCATATCAGCGCACAATCCGTTGCAGAGTGAAAAATCTCATACTAGTAATGATCCTATCACGCTTCTTTTGGGTACTCCGGAAATTACATCTGTCGATTTTGCTCCGTTTACAGCCACGTTTTGAGTTCTGTCTGCAAGGAAGTCCTGAATCCAGTAGCAAATCTGGTCGGGTACTCGATGAGGTCGTATTTTCTTCAGTGAATGACAGTGCGGAACGGTGTCAAATGCCTTCCTGAAGTCAAGGAAACTGGCATCAACGTGAGTGCCATTGCCTACAGCGTTATGGTTCTCATGGAGGGACCGGGAGAGCTGGGTTTCGCAATATCTCTGTTTGTGGAATCATTATTGATTTGTATAAAGAGATTTTATTCTTCAAAATGTCATAGCTCTTGAGCATACGACGTCCTGTAAGCATATGAATCTGTCTTACGACCTTTCTTAAAAACGGGAATTGTCTGTGCTGTTTTCCAGTCGCCAGGTACCTTTCGTTGCTGCAGTAATGTGCGAGAAACTGCTGCTCCCACATAACTGCGCTGAATTCACGTCTTCCTACCTGTTCAGTTCCTCGAAGTTATGTTATACAACGGCCTGAGTAACGTTTGAGAAGTCTGATACTTGCTGAAAGTTTCCATTTCTGGAGATCGGCCTCAAAAGAGTCGAGAGGCCTATTTAAACAAGACTTACGAGACCTCTCCGTATGAAATTACTCTCTCGCGCTGCCGGTCGCAGTAATTTAACTTAATGCGGAAAAGACAGAATTATTTCGGGAATATTTGTCATCCTTTAGATTTACTAAATGTAAAGCCTCAGAAATTCGAGTCAGCTCTTTCTCTGTGGTTTTCTATGCAAAGTTCCTCTGGATATTACGAGGCGCTTCCCTTTTAAGGATTCCTGTGCAAGCTGCAGACATCAGATACTGCTTAGTATGCATGAGCTGTGAATCATTTTCGATTGTTATCAGACAGAGTGAAATTACTGAATTCAGTAGCGCTGACGTTGTGATAATGCAAATCAGACGCGCGACTTCCACTGACGTATTATACTGCTTTCTTCCTTTGCTCTGACAGCGCAGGTAACGAGTATGCGACATACGAGGCCGCAGAATTTTCGTTTCTCATTGTTCATGCATCAGCTAAAGCCCACGAAGAAAATCTCCGAATATGACCGTGAATACGTTCTGAAGTTTTAATGTGGTCTTTCCTTCTCTGCATTGCAAATTCATAAATTAGCGGGGATCAGCTTATGCAAATGCTCCTTAAAATACGGCTCCTGCCGTGTTCCAGATTAATGTGTTCCTCCTTGATATATGAAGCTCAGGGTGTTGCAGCAGTCGAATTAGCAGCCCGAGAGCGGTGGGACAATTTCGCTGCAAAATAAAAGCTCTTTTTTTTTTGCTGCTTCTGCGATGAGTATCTGTTGCTTTGAATGAAATTTAGTGATGAGAATGTAGTCGTCCGTCACAAACATGTATTAATACTGTCAAAATCGTACATGATTCAGGGTTTATCACAGCAAGTTTGGAAAGCGGGAACATGATGCGAAGTTTGTACAAACTGGAAGATTGTAATCTCTAATGTTTGTGTCTGCAAGCCTTATCACTGACGGAGTCACTAGCACTCTAGTAAAACATAAAATTCACAAAAATAACACTACTAAGAAGGTTTAGTAACGTGAATCCTATGGGAGATCATGGCCAGCTGGTCTATTTACACAAGTATACGCATGAACTACGTCAAGAATCTATGTGCATCCTATCTTCTGTCAAGCTCTGTCGAGAAACGTCTTACTGGAAAAAGAAAGAAAAAGCGACAATTTTTCTGGTGCAAACTTGTAGATCAAAATCCTCCAGTGTCTGAACCGCTATAGTATATTAGAGAGGTTTAGTGAGTGTCAGAAGTGTAATTTAAACCAAGTTGATGGTCCCAACTTCCTTCGATCTTCCTCATCTATTTTAGGAGACTATGTGAAGGCGACACAGAAAAAAAAGTTAATTTAGGAAACAAAGAAATTGCCTCAGACTGCAATTAAATGCTATTTATTTTATTACACCATGAGCGATTTCGAAGATTCTAGCCTTATCCTTAGATGTACGTGATATATATACATTGAATCGATTTACAGTATGTCAATCTGAACACCATATCTTTCTGACATCACTTATCCTTCAGTAGCGAACACTCTCGAACCAGAGATCCACAGTAACAAACACGAAGAGTGAGCCCTAACGGCTGGTTGCAAAATAGTACACTGAAAGGCTAGAAATCGTTTGTGGACCAGCATTTGCAGAACACTGTCTTAACACCGGTCATCCCATGCAATATAAGAACACGGAGATTCTGGCATGCGCATCCTGCTACTGGGATAATGTTATTAAGGAAGCAGTTAAAACTCAGAGATGGAGTTAGCGCTGCCTCGCCCCTTGTTCAGTAATTTTCACTGGCGGTAACTTCTCTGCAAAGCGATGTTTCAAATACTCTAGCACAACGCTTACTTGCTGCAGTTTTGTCTTGAAAATGACGGGGTGGACACTTGTCGAACAAGACGATCGTGTGAAACCCAGATCGCGCTATTCGTCTACGAGACTCAGAGAGCCATAGACACGGGTTCCCAGGTAGATGCTGTGTTTCTTGACTTCCGCAAGTTCCCCACAGTCGTTAAATGAACAAAGTAAGAGCATATGGACTATCAGACCAATTGTGTGATTTGATTGAGGAGTTCCTAGATAACAGAACGCAGCATGTCATTCTCAATGGAGAGAAGTCTTCCAAAGTAAGAGTGATTTCAGGTGTGCCGCAGGGGAGTGTCGTAGGACCGTTGCTGTTCACAGTTCACATAAATGATCTTGAGGAAACATCGGAAGTTCACTGAGGCTTTTTGCGGATGATGATTTAGTGCATGGAGAGGTTGTAACAATGGAAAATTGTACTGAAATGCAGGAGGATCTGCAGCGAATTGACGCATGGTGCAGGGAATGGCAATTGAATCTCAATGTAGACAAGTGTAATGTGCTGCGAATACATAGAAAGAAAGATCCCTTATCATTTAGCTACAATATAGCAGGTCAGCAACTGGAAGCAGTTAATTCCATAAATTAACTGGGAGTACGCATTAGGAGTGATTTAAAATGGAATGATCATATAGAGTTGATCGTCGGTAAAGCAGATGCCAGACTGAGATTCATTGGAATAATCCTAAGGAAATGCAATCCGAAAACAAAGGAAGTAGGTTACAGTACGCTTGTTCGCCCACTGCTTGAATACTTCTCAGCAGTGTGGGATCCGTACCAGATAGGGTTGATGGAAGAGATAGAGAAGATCCAACGGAGAGCAGCGCGCTTCGTTACAGGATCATTTAGTAATCACGAAAGCGTTACGGAGATGATAGATAAACTCCAGTGGAAGACTCTGCAGGAGAGACGCTCAGCAGCTCAGTATGGGCTTTTGTTGAAGTTTCGAGAACATACCTTCACCGAGGAGTCAAGTAGTATATTGCTCCCTCCTACGTATGTCTCGCGAAGAGACCATGAGGATAAAATCAGAGAGATTAGAGCCCACACAGAGGCTTACCGACAATCCTTCTTTCCACGAACAATATGAGACTAGAATAGAAGGGAGAACCGATAGAGGTACTCAAGGTACCCCCCGCCACACACCGTCGGGTGGCTTGCGGAGTGTGGATGTAGATGTAGATGTAGAAATATCGGGGGTTTCTGACGACGTCACCCGGCTACATGCCCGTAAGTTGTTTCAACATTGTGTAGGAGGGGAGAAGCTCAGGTTTCAAGTGGTGAGTAGTTTGCAGCCTGATGGCAGCTTTTAGGTCTGACGGCATTTAGGCAGCTGCATGGCATTCTTGCTGCATATTCAGTAATTCAGCTGCTCGTTTACTACGTAGGTATGATTGAATCTTAATTCAGCCCCCTCTCCCCTCCCCACTGTAGAACTCCACTGCGGAACACGCAGTAGTCAGCAACACGACCGCTAGACTACGGAGAGAAGTTCAATTTCAATTGATTAGCGAGTAATGCAAAGAATAATGTGCTTTTCCTCACTGAATTGAAAGATTGCTATTTTTACTAACCTGGGAGTAGCTCACGGGTGTCGATAAACACAAACAAATCACATTTACGTTGCATCTAAACCTATTCTTTCAACAGCCGGCCGCGGTGGTCTCTCGGTTCTAGGCGCGCAGTCCGGAACCGCGCGACTGCTACGGTCGCATGTTCGAATCCTGCCTCGGGCATGGATGTGTGTGATGTCCTTAGGTTTGTCAGGTTTAAGTCGTTCTAAGTTCTAGGGGACTGATGACCACAGCTGTTAAGTCCCATAGTGCTCAGAGCCATTTCTTTTATTCTTTCAACGTCATTTCTATTCATGCGAATGATTTAAGAAACGTGGAATAACTACACATAGCTTGCACTCATTTGTCTGCGGGATCACGGTAAGCTTATTAGAGATCGGAAAGGAGCTCTGTATACTCGCTTCAAACTCACCAGAGGGTCCTATGACCTCATCTCCGATATCGCCCTCTCCGTACGCTTGGAGAAGACTCGCGAGTCTCCTCTTGTACCCGTTTAACTGACACTCGTCACTCCAGCCATGTATTTGTGTTTGTATGTGTGTGTGTACATGGATCTATGCACATATGTATACATGTATGTATGTATAAAACGCTAACACTTGGTTCAAGAATCATAAAAGAGGGTTGCGTACGTGGAAGAAGCCTGGAGATACTGACAGGTTTCAGGTAGATTATGTAATGGTAAGACAGAGATTTAGGAACCAGGTTTTAAATTGTAAGACATTTCCAGGGGCAGATGTGGACTCTCACCACAATCTATTGGTTATGAACTGTAGATTAAAACTGAAGAAACTGCAAAAAGGTGGGAATTTAAGGAGATGGGACCTGGATAAACTGACTAAACCAGAGGTTGTACAGAGTTTCAGGGAGAGTATAAGGGAACAATTGACAAGAATGGGGGAAAGAAATACAGTAGAAGAAGAATGGGTAGCTTTGAAGGATGAAGTAGTGAAGGCAACAGAGGATCAAGTAGGTAAAAAGACGAGGGCTAGTAGAAATTGTTGGGTGGCAGAAGTAATATTGAATTTAAGTGATGAAAGGAGAAAATATAAAAATGCAGTAAATGAAGCAGGCAAAAAGGAATACAAACGTCTCAAAAATGAGATCGACAGGAAGTGCATAATAGCTAAGCAGGCATGGTTAGAGCACAAATGTAAGGATGTAGAGGGTTATCTCACTAGGGGTAAAATAGATACTGCCTACAGGAAAATGAAAGAGAACTTTGGAGAAAAGAGAACCACTTGTATGAATATCAAGAGCTCAGATGCTTCTAAGCAAGGAAGGGAAAGCAGAAAGGTGGAAGGAGTGTGTAGAGGGTCTATACAAGTGAGAGGTACTTGAAGGCAATATTATGGAAATGGAAGAGGATGTAGATGAAGATGAAATGGGAGATATGATACTGCGTGGAGAGTTTGACAGAGCACTGAAAGACCTGAGTCGAAACAAGGCCCCCGGAGTAGACAACATTCCATTGGAACTACTGACGGCCTTGGGAGAGCCAGTCCTGACAAAACTCTACCATCTGGTGAGCAAAATGTATGAGACAGGTGAAATACCCTAAGACTTCAAGAAGAATATAATAATTCCAATCCCATAGAAAGCAGGTGTTGACAGATGTGAAAATTACCGAACTATCTGTTTAACAAGTCACGGTTGCAAAATACTAACGCGAATTCTTTAGAGACGAATGGAAAAACTGGTAGAAGCCGACCTCGGGGAAGATCAGTTTGGATTCCGTAGAAATATTGGAACACGTGAGACAATACTGACCCTAAGACTTATATTGGAAGCTAGATTAAGAAAATGCAAACCTATGTTTCTAGCATTTGAAGACTTAGAGAAAGCTTTTGACAATGTTGACTGGAATATGCTCTTTCAGGTTCTTAAGGTGGCAGGGGTAAAATACAGGGACTGAAAGGCTATTTACAATTTGAACAGAAACCAGATGGCAGTTATAAGAGTCGAGGGACTTGAAAGGGGAGCAGTGGTTGGAAAGGGAGTGAGACAGGGTTGTAGCCTCTCTCCGATGTTATTCAGTCTGTATATTGAGCAAGCAATAAAGGAGACAAAAGAAAAATTCGGAGTAGGTATTAAAATCCATGGAGAAGAAATAAAAACTTTAAGGTTCGACGATGACATTGTAATTCTGTCAGAGACACAAAAGGCCTTGGAAGAGCAGTTGAACGGAATGGACAGTGTCTTGAATGGAGAATATAAGATGAACATCAACAAAAGCAAAACGAGGATAGTGGAATGTAGTCGACTTAACTCGGGTGATGCTGAGGGAATTAGATTAGGGAATGAGACATTTAAAGTAATAAAGGAGTTTTGCTATTTGGGGAGCAAAATAACTGACGATAATCGAAGTAGACAGGATATAAAATGTAGACTGGCAATGGCAAGGAAAGCGTTTCTGAAAAAGAGAAATTTGTTAACATCGTGTATAGATTTGTGTGTCAGGAAGTCGTTTCTGAGAATATTTGTATGGAGTGTAGCCATGTATGGAAGTGAAACATGGACGATTAATAGTTCGGACAAGAAGAGAATAGAAGCTTTCTAAATGTGGTGCTACAGAAGAATGCTGAAGATTAGATGGGTAGATCACGTAACTAATGAGGAGGTATTGAATAGAATTGGGGGGAGTTTGTGTCAGAACCTGACTAGAAGGAGGGATCGTTTGGTGGGAAATATTCTGAGGCATCAAGGGATCGCCAATTTATTATTGGAGGGCAGCGTGGAGGGTAAAAATCGTAGAGGGAGACCAAGAGTTGAATACACTAAGCAGATTCAGAAGGATGTAGGCTGCAGTACGTACTGGGAGATGAAGCAGCTTGCACAGGATAGGGTAGCATGGAGAGCTGCATCAAACTAGTCTCAGGACTGAAGACTACAACAACAACATGTATAAAACGGTTTCGAAGATGCTGTAAATATTAAGAAAATCTTCTCTGACTTCCGTCCGCGTCAGGCGGTCAGGAAACCACAGGCTTTCGACCGAACTCTCCTCGGCCGTCGTCAAGGATGTGAGGTAACGGGCGAGTCGTCGCGCCCTGAAAATATTCGAACTTCGGAGGAAGCAGTGAGCACAAGGGCCGCTAGGAGGGCGCGCGGCGCTCGGCAGGCGGACCACGTGGTGCCAGACGCTGGCCGAAGCAAGAGGCGTCCAGCGGCAGCGTGGCTGGGAATTCCATGTTGACACTTTGACGAGGATAGTGCTTTGTGTCGATGAAGGAGATTTCTACGCCGGGAGTGCCAAAGACGGCGGACTTTGTGAAACCTTAATGGCAAACATTTCACAGTTCGTATAGAAATTAACAATGGCCACATGAATGATGATACTTCAAAAAGAAACATATAGACTACTATTATTTGCACGACGGTTCTGATGGTGTAATCAGATTTTCAATATCTTTATTAGTTCAAAGTTAAGTATCTGACGATAAATTATTCAAGTAACCCCCAGCAACGAATTTCTAAAATTTAAACGTTTCATCCGACTTCGTCTATCGACATGGCTTTCGAAAGCTACTAGTGTAAAACTATATTGGTATGAATTACGGGCATGTAACATGAATAGTAGATGAGTTATTGGAGGCCAAAGTGTCCGATTACTATCGATAGCGTCAGGCCATAAGAACTCCACAGTTACACGAAAAAACGGTAGCAGCATGCTCATAAATATACTTATCATCTATGTCTTTGTTTATATCCGATATATACTATTCATGAAGAAATTGGTTAAATATTTACTGTGTTTTAGAAGTCACAGAAACATGAGGCTACTGGCTTACCTTTTTTTCTATTCCTTTGATATATGTCTATTTAATTTGTTTACGTATCTAATAATGTGTGTTAGAGCGTGTTTATGGCCCATACGTAGGAATATTATTTAATTTCAAGTTATTCAAATGTAACTCCAGTATTTCGTATGTTTCATAATGTTTGTAAGTGGGCGTTGACTTGAAGACAGGGCGGTAGCGCTCTAGCCAATCACAGCGATCGTCTCCGCGGAGGACACGAGGTAGTTATGAGGAGTGTGGCGCGAGGGACGGTAGCACAGGACACGGGAAGGGCTCGACGCGACGGCGCGACGGACGCAGAGTCGCGGGAAAGACTTGGAACAGTTTGTGCGTCGTCGTGCGAGATAGAAATATTTCGTATTACCGAGTTGTGCTGTTGTGTGATTTCCGTGGCTTCTACAGTGAAGACGTAGTATGCGTTTAGAAGTGAATATCTCGCGAGCCATGTTGTTGTTCATAACTAATTACGTGCAGTAGGAACCTATTGTTTCCTTGTTATTCAACTTATATTTTATTTAACTGCTGGACTATCGACATCAATAAGTGTTTTGCAGAAATACACCGCATTCTCGAAAGTACTTCTGCTATACTACTCATCATTTAAAGCCGTTAAGATCGTACCTGTAGATTTTATTTAATTGCAATCTTTCATTTATAAATTTCTACATTACATTCGCAATTGCCGAGTGATAGGAACCTTCGACCATTCGATTCATGTGTATATTCGTATTGTATACTGTAGACGCAGCAGTATTTGGCTTGTAATGCGGCAACTACGTGTCCCAGCCCCTAGACAAGGAAACCAGCCAAAACTGTTAATATTGCAACTCTGAATCTGAGGGTGCGTAGTTGAGGGCCAACATCATTTCATCATTTTCATATTGTTTGAAAGCCCGCAAGTAGTAAACGACTGCTGTGTAGCCGTGGTCTCCCTGTTATACGTGGTGATTCAAAAGTAACTGTGCACGCTTCGTGGTTGTAATGTATGCATCAAAATAAGAATAAAACTAAATAAAGTTTTGTCTGAAATTGCTTTGTTTCAGAATTACGCAGTAGAGTAGGAATCACAAAACAAAATTAATTCTTCTCAGAAAGGAACGACACAGCGTGTGCCGAAATTCAACTCAACTACGTACTCTACGTTTACACAAGGACATAATCAAAATATCGTTAATGTATACGAAGACAGTGATGTGTTCGACGTCTTATCACTGTCGGAATGTTGCAGGCTCCGTTCGTCTCATTCTGCACAGCTGTTTGCAATTAGCTGCTGTAGTGCTACATTTTCAGTTACAACTCCATATACATGTTCTTGTGATAGCCGCAAATGTAGAAGTGCAGGGGTAATATCCGGAGATGTGGCACGCCAAGCAACTGGTCCTGCACGACCTTTCCAGTAACCGGGATAAGCAACTCTGAGATACTCTGTCTTCTTACTGAAATGTGCAGGGCCACCGTCAAAAAACCAACATTAGTCGATATGCAAGGGAACACGACACTCCAAAAGCTTTTACTGGCCCATGACGTAATGTCTACCAGCAATGAGTTGCATCACGACATGAAAATAAGTCAGTTTTAGACATAACTTTGTGTAACCTTTAATTCTTGTTTTGATCCTTTCATTACATGCACAAAGTATGTACAGTTACTTTTGAATCACCCGGTATAGCTGCGTCCGCTTCAACCTCGCGATGGGCGGGTCCCAGGCTGTGCTGAGCAGCAAACCGCCGTACTTGTTGATGGTATTTTCAGATGTGCTATCCCGAAATCCCTTCGTCCTCATAATGACAGGTGTATCGTCGAATAGAATTCAATGTCGATTTTCCTTCACAAGCCTCATGAACTATCGTGTTTCCCATAAGGGGCCAATATTTCGATCAGTCCAAGGGCGTGGCGATGGGAAGTCCGTCAGCTCCATCCATACCTAACCTTTTAAGGAGAAATTTGAAGACATCGTTTTGGACATTTCTCCAGATAAGCCCAGTTGCTTTTATCGTTATGTCAACGTCACATTTGTCGCCTCGCACCGCCAACGTGAAAAATTTGGAGAATTTTTAGAACACCTGGACGGCATTCACGACCAGATTAGATTTACGATAGAAGTAGAGACAGACGGTGAACTGTCCTTTCTTGACGTCCTCGTTCGCCGGAAAACCAATGTACACCTCAGCGACAGTGGTGTACAGGAAACCTACACACACACACACACACACACACACACACACACACACACACACACACACAGTCGTCTCAGTCCCTGAAAATTTGGTACAAAAACTAAGCCATCTCTGAAAAGCCTTTCGGAAAAGCAGCTGCAATTACCGCCAGTATGACAGTCTATTTCTGACGAGACACGCAAGAAAAACTCTACCGAAGCAGAGAACAAGAAACTTGCGCTTTTGCCTTTCTGTGACACAGTGTCGGAAAAGATTAGCCGACTTCTGAAGAGAGACAACATTTCATCAGTGCTCAGGCTGCCAGCAAAAATGCGGCAGCTTATGAGGCCTACGACGGACTATATATAGCTCAGAACGCCTGGAGTATACAAAATACTATTTTGGCCAAAGAGTACGCACTGTGGACCAACGCCGAATGGAACACGAGTGGGGATTAGGCCTTCGCTATCCTGAAAAATAAGCCATGGCAGAACACGCTTTAGAAAATCGACACAGAATTCTATTCGGTGAAACATCTGTCATTATGAGGGCAAAAGGATTTTGGAATAGCGTCATAAAAGAAGCAACAGAAATAAGAAAAATATCTGAAAACATCACCAACAAGTGCGGTGCTTTGCAGCTCCGGCTGAAGCGGGCGCGACGTCCGCGGGACGAAAACATTACAAGTGACGTCACAGCCATCAGCGTGGCTATAGAACTGCGAAGCCATGACGACACGGCTGCCATTTACCACTTGACAACGGCCGAGGAGGGCTCGGTCGAAAGCTCGTTGGTTTTTAACCACCTGACGCGACTGGAAGAATTATTAGTTCATATCGCCGATTTTATTAGTTCATGTCGCCGTCTGAGAATGTATTCATACATGATGTAAATTTTTTTTAATATTTAGCCTCTATTCAGTGAATGTTTAATAATTATGATGATATACACACTCTTTAGACACGTTACTGAGTCTGTGAAGAGTGCAAGAAAATAAGATATGGGGCAAAGTATGTTCTACTCTGTAATGTGTTTTTCTTTCCATGTATAAATTTTGTGAAATTTTGTTGTTTGATAAGAGGAATCGCTATAAAATTGTTATAAGACATAAAAACGCGCCGGAATTATTTACTAATTTTTTCCAGTCTTTGTGACACAAGAGTAAACGGAAAATCTGAAAGTAGGCATCCAGGACTACGCATTAGGGTAGCCTTTATTCACTACAAATGGCGAGGAATGTACACATGAGGGAAATGGCTCTGACAGTCAGCGCAGGTAGAAATTGGTCATCGAAGTTGGACTGGTTAGAAACTGAAATTAGTAGGGCAAGCACTAACAAATCTTTTACACTACAACATTAACGCTTAACCTTTCGTTCCACCTTTCTCAAGTAGGGTAATAATAACTAAAACGTGTAGCTCAGTGGCTTGGTGAAAGTGTTTCAACAGGAGTGCATGTGTTTCAACAGCACGTCCTGCGTGTCCTCAAACTCCCCGAGTAACACTACGAGGGAAAGAGGACCTACAGTTTAAAGTGGGAACAGGACCACCTGTAGTTTCTGATGACTCTTCATAGCACTGAGAGTTCAAGGCTAGGTTAAATGAAGACTGAAGTATACGTCTACATCTACTTGGTTACTCTGCAATTGATAATGAAGTGCCTGGCAGAGTGTTCACCGAACCATTTTCATACTACCTCTCTACCATTCCACTCTCGAATGACGCGTGAGAAAAAGGAACACCTAAAACTTTCCGGTCGACCTCTGATTTCTCTTATGTTATTATGATGATCATTTCTCCCTACGTAGAAGGGTGTCACCAAAATATTTTCGCATTCGAAAGAGAAAGTTGGTGATTGAAATTTCGTAAATAGATCTCGCCGCATAGAAAACCGCCTTTGTTTCAGTGACGGCCATCCCAACTCGCGTATCATATCAGTGACACTCTCACCCCTATTGCGCGATAACACGAAACGAGCTGCCCTTCTTTGCCCTTTTTCGATGTCCTCCGTCAACCCTACCTGGTAAGGATCCCACACCACGCAGAAATATTCCAGCAGAGGACGGACAAGTATAATATAGGCGGTCTCTTCAGTGGGTTTGTCGCATTTTCTAAGTGTTCTGCGAACAAAGTTTTGTCTTTGTTTCGCCTTCCCCACAATATTATGTATGTGGTCTTTCGAATTTAAGTTGCTCGTAATTCTAATTCCTAGGTGTTTACTCGAATTGACAGTTCTTAGATTTGTGCGATTTATTGTATACCCAAAATTTATCGGATTTCTTTTAGTACTCATGTGGATGACCTCGCTCTTTTCTTTGTTTAGTGCCAATTGCCACTTTTCGCACCATACAGAAATTCTCTCTAGATCATTTTGTAATTGGAATTCATCGTTTGATGATTTTACTAGACGGTAAATTACAGCGTCATATGCAAACAATCTAAGGGGGCTCCTCAATTTATCACCTAGATCATTTATGTAAATCAGTAACAGCAGAGGGCCTATGACACTACCTTGCGGAACGCCAGATGTCACTTCTGTTCTACTCGATGATTTACCGTCCATCACTACGAACTGTGACCTCTCTGAGAGGAAATCACGAATCCAGACACACAACTGAGACGATACTCCATATGCACGAAATTTGATTAATAGTAGCTTGTGAGGTGCGGTATCAAAAACCTTCTGGAAATCTAGGAATATGGAATCGATCTGAGATCCCTTGTCGACAGCACTCATTACTTCATGGTAAGGCCTCGCGGGATTAGCCGAGCGGTCTTAGGCGCTGCAGTCATGGACTGTGCGGATGGTCCCGGTGGAGGTTCGAGTCCTTCCTCGGGCATGGGTGTTTGTGTTTGTCCTTAGGATAATTTAGGTTAAGTAGGGTGCAAGCTTAGGGACTGCTGACCTTAGCAGTTAAGTCCCATAAGATTTCACAGGCATTTGAACTATTTGTGTTGCACAAGAAAGATATTTTCTGAATCCGTGTTGGTTATGTATCAATAAGTCATTTTCTTCAAGGTGATTCACAATGTTCGAGTTCAGTATTTGCTCCAAAATCCTACTGTAAGTTGAGGTCAGTGATATGGGCCTGTAATTGAATGGTTTACTCCTATTTCCTTCCTTGAATATTGGTATGACCTGTGCTACTTTCCAGTCTTTAGGAACAGACCTTTCGTCAAGTGAGCGGTTTTATATGATTGCTAAGAAAGGCGCTATTGTGTCTGCATGCTCTGAAAGGAACCTGATTGGTATACCATCTAGACCGGAAGACCTGCCTTTCTTAAGTGTTTTGAGTTGTTTCGCAACACCTAAGATATCTACTTTTTTGTCACTCATACTAACAGCTGTTCTGGTTTCCAATTCTGGAATATTTACTTCGTCTTCTTTCGTGGTAGTCTGACCTCGATTCGAACCTGCAACCTTTCAGTTTGCAGACAAGCACGTTACCAGTAGTCCGGCGTAGTGTAGTAGTCGAGAAAATATTAGTTATTTCTTTCCCAGTCGAGGAAGTCAAATTTGGTATTTGTGGCTCATAGTTCTTTTATCCTAGGTAATATTTCGTGCCCGCTTTAGACAGGAATTATTATGTGTTGAGAAAGGAAGGGCACGAGGGGAGTAGGGGACGGGAGCAGTGGGTCTGAGTGCCTCCCAGTCTCTTCCATGACTTAGCGTCGTCGGAGCAGTGAGCCTCGAGGCAGCCACCTCCTAATCAGCCCGGAGTATTGCTGAGCAGTCGTCTGCCAGACGTCTAACACGTGCAGGTAATGGGCTGTTAGCGCCTGCCGCTTTCTCAGCCGCACTCACTGCGGACTTCCACAGTAGCGCCTGCCCTGCTGACGCGTTATCTCCGACAGCAGTCGCGGCCCTGCCGTCCCGTCTCGTCTTTGCTGCAAATTGAGCCGCTGCCGGCGGAGGTGTGGACTGGGTCCTGCGGCAGCCGTTATTGGGACGACGCAACGGCTCTCCGAATTAACACCGGCGTCTCCCGTTCCCAGAAGGAGCGAGAAAAGTTTTTTTTTCTGCACCTAAAATGCTCAAAAGCACTGACAACACCACAACGTATACCCGAACCGCTCAACGTACATCTGATGACGGTAACATCAGTGCTTTTTTTGAAAGCAGCCGTGTCGTGCCTGAATAATATCTTCTCCACAAATACTTACCAAGCAGAGTGCTTCTGAAGGAATGATCAGTAGTTCAGGGGACAGAAACGTTCATCTGAATCAAAAAAGACATTCAGATGTACACTCTCTATTTCAAACTCCTCACATGATGAATGCTTGTAAACGCCAACTCGATTCAAAACCTGGACAGAATAGGAAATAAAAGACGCGCTCTCCGACGCTAAATCTGGTGTAGATTGCCCTTGTGTCTAATTGCCCAGTGCTACGGTGTTATTCCAGTCTCAAGTCTATATGACACGTGCCTTGATAGTTGACAGTAAACAATGAATCGGACAACGACAAATTTTACAGAGATTGTTTGTGTGGCCTATTTAACATACGAAAAAAAAGCATCCCTGCCTAGTTGTCAGGATAAAATAAGATGGGGAACACTCCAGAAGGTAAATTGGTCACATATTTAATTGGTGTAATGACGTATATCGACTTATAGCTAAGTTACTACTGATATTATCCGGTATTATTGGCTACAAAATTTCCGCTGTGGGGCTCCAATTTTGTAAATGGCTCTCCTACTACCTTAATAGTACAGTTAACGAGTTCAAATGTATTTGCATGCTCATATTTGCATGTTTTTAGTGAAGGGTCATTTGTCTATTGTGCAGCTGTGCCACACAGCAAAAGTGAGGCCCTTAGTATTGCAATTATCTCAAAAAATATTATCAGCACAGAAAAGGTAATAAAGGTTGTCTGTAGAATTCTTAGGGAGCTATTCGGCATTGCGATCACATTTTTCTTTGCAAGCAGGCAAATAGTTTTTTTTACAAGATAAAAATTTCCGTGAGTTATATTTGTTTCGTGAAATGTTGCAGAACTATTAAAGTTTGGTACAGAGAACATCAGAACTAAATCGTATTCGTTAAGAACTCTGAAAAAACTGTGTATTTCTCGAAAGTCGGGTGCCAACTTCAGCGGACTTACAATAGTCAGCGATAATGTCCTATATCGACATGGGGTCACATAGTTTTGATGCAGTGATATGCCATGAATGAAGCTTGTCCGTTGCTGATTGGTCGACTATCTGAAGATGTGGAATTTCGGAATAAGGGTACTCGGCCCACCGGGAAGATTTTAGACGCAGGTATTCCTTAGAGATAACGGTGAATGTATTCAATCGGCTTCTGGCATCTTTAGAGTCATTCATCTCGGAAGTCCAGAAAATGACAACTGGAGAAAATAGACTCATTTGGAGGTAAAAGATCTGCTTCTCGAACCATTTAAAAGTGGAGAACCCGACAGCGACCCTTCTGAAAGCAGCGATGAAGCGATGAATATGTGATTTCCATTGAAAAATATAAAATATCGAATAAAACATTTCAGTACTGCAATTTACACTTCTGATTCGTTATCAGTGACCTCACGATACTTTATATCCGATGGTTTAGTCGAATCCCTTAAATATGTAATTTCTGATTCGCGAAATTGAATCTGCCATTTTGAATTTTGCAATTTAGACCGGTTTCTGATGCAGTGACCTATAGAAACTCAAAAGAAAACAGTTTTTTAGACTTTTGTATCCATTTTTCTATTATGTCTAGGTTTTGAAGCGAGTTGGCCCACTGTGCGTCGGTAATGAATTCAAGAGAAGACGACTGAGTAGCTTTGAGAGATGAAAACAAGGCAACAGAGGCTCAAATAGGAAAAAGATAAGGCCAGAAGAAATTCTTGAGTAGCAAACAATACACTGAGAATATGAAATGGCAAAGCATGTATGGGTAGAGGGCAAATGCAACACTCCAGATGCATCCATGACTAAGGACCAGATAGATACCGCCTGCAGGAGAACTGGAGACCTTTGGATAAAAAAGTGTCTGTATGAATATGAAGAGCTAAGCAACAGGCAAGCAGCAAGTCAGTACTAGAAAAAGAAGGAAAATCTGAAAGGTGGAACGAGTATAGGGAAAACCGACACAAAAGAAATAAATTTGAAGGTCCTATTATAGAAATGGATGAGGAAGTGAATGAAGATGAGCTAGGAGATAGTATACTTCGACAGGACTCAACGTTCATGGATAGATGATATTCTCTGAGAATTACAATCTCTGATCCCTGCAGAGAGGGGGGAGACGACGGGGGCAGCCATGATAAAACCATTCCGCTTGGTAAAAGAAAACATGGTCCGTAATCGTGCTGTTAGCTAATTTCGACAGTAAGTTATTATCAAGTACATGTGTGATATTACGTGTTACATATTTTAATTATGAAATTATTTTGCTTTACACCACAGACCATGTTTTCTTTTATCAAGTATTTAAAGGCTGAGGATCCACACAGAAACAAAATTTTATCCCACTTGGTGTCCAAGATATATGAGAATGGATAAATACTCTTACACTTCAAAAATGATGTAATAATTTCCTTTCAGGGAAACGAAACAGGTACTGACAGACGTTGATATTACCTAACAATCAGTCCAATAAATCATAACTGCAAAATCCTGACTCCTATTATTTACAGCAGAATTGAAAAAGTGACAGAAATCATCAATGGAGAAGATCAATTTGAGTTCCGGAGAAACTACGAGGCAGTACTGATCCAATGACTTATCTTAGAACAAGGGTTGAAGAAACGCAAATATGTATTTCCAGGTTATAGATTTAGAGAATGCTTTTGACATTACTGACTGGAGCACACTCCTGGTAATTCTGACAGGAACACACATAAAATTAAGAGAGTGATATAGTTATCTACAACTCATAGAAAGCGGTAGTTGGGGAAGGAGTTACACAGAGAAGGAATGTAGTGTGTGTTCTGTAAAAGACTCAACATCTGGCTGTCGACCTTGACTCTGAACCAACCACTCACCCACACATCCCTCCATCCTTCCCCTCCTCCGCTATTCCCCTTTCCCCTCTCCCATCACTCCTTCCCTACTTTCTGCATCCAATCCCGCATTCCTAAGCCACTCCCCTTCTCTCCCCTCCCTTCCCCTTTCCTGAGATACACTCCAGTTTAGTAAAAAGCCAGTCACAGAGCTTCTAAACCAACATACATATTTATATATACCATCGGTTACCATGCAGCTCGTTAGAAGGAAATTACAATGAAATGAACACCCTTAGCTGCTTACAGGCGTTGACATACGTCAACGGGGACAGATGAAAATGTGTGCCCCGACCGGGACACGAACCCGGGATCTCCTGCTTACATAGCAGACGCTCTATTCATCTGAGCCCGGGTTCGTGTCCCGGTCGGGGCACACATTTTCATCCGTCCCCGTTGACGTATGTCAACGCCTGTAAACAGCTAAGGGTGTTCATTTCATAGTAAATACATATTTAGCTTTCTCAACCACTGCTTTGTACTTTACTGCTTCCTAAAGCAAACCCATTTTTGGGAAGTAGACCAACGAGACTGGTTCTGAGTCATTTGTGTTATACACATTTATAGCTCCCAATCAGGACACAGTAATTTAGTGCCATAAAAATGAAACTACCTTTGAGAGAGCTTGCTGTGATAAGGATGAGCTGAACATTCCTGTTCAGTGGTGTTGGCAATTGCGTCCTCCCACTCAATGGCTATGGTGTAGCAACGGTGATATATTTCCAGTAGGAAAAAAATATTCTGCTTTTTCTTATTGAAAATACTGAACAGTCGTTTATCAACATTATTTACCAGACGTTCCGGGTAATCATCAGTCCTTTGATGACAAGCGATTTACATCGTTCTCTCCACACGTTGTACTTCGTTTCACTTCCGAGGGCGTGGAAAGGGGACGGAAACAGTCACCACAGGAGAGCCTCCAAGTGCCATTTTCTGATGGACGGGCCAGATGTGCACCCAGCATGTGTTATACAGGGACGTGGATGTTTGCACAATTAAGGTGCTGATCGAAGACATCTCACAAAACGAAAGCCCCAAAGAACACGGAACTTACAGATACCGGGGAAACTAACGTACCTCGTCAAGTGTATGTTGGTTTTAGTGTGCAAAAAAGTGTACGACACGGAACAGCAACAAAAAATTTTTATTCCACTAACATGGAGAAGAAACTGAGCTAGAAAGTCTGATTTATGCACCACACTAAGAAAATACAGCATTTCGCTAGAGGAAAGATTCGCATACTGTAACAGACTGGTGTGAGGGTTCATGGGAGACACTTCACTGTTAGGTCTGATGTAAGGCACTTTATAGTTTACTGGGAGGTTACGTAAGACCAGCCCTGACTCTAGGATATTTCTGAACCGGGCCAAAACTTGATAGTGCCCACCCCCAACTCCAGCGTTTCACACCATTCTTCTATCACACGTCACTGTATTTCGCTCTGTGGAATTCAAAGATATATATTTTGTAATGAACCCTGTCGAACCTATATTCAGCACATGGAAATTAAAATGTCCTTTGACACCTCTCATGCTCCCAGTCGGCCGGTTTGAGATCCTACCCCCTTTAAAAATATTCGCAATTAATACTGGATGAGATTATTTGTGAACGGGAGAATAACTCTTCAGAAAATTTGCACTCTTTATTGCGTATCAGCTAACAACTTCATCTTTTCTGTGACATAAAATTGAACACGGGAAACATAAAACTAGCAAAGACAAGAGACAAGCAAGACAGTACACATTTATTCAATCCTTAGGTTCCAGCTTTTTTTATCTCTAATCTTCTACAGCCTTACACGACGTGCTTTTCCTTCTGCGAAAGACTCTATTACCTCATCAAACATTTTGCTACGTTAAAAATCAAAATGTTGTTGTCTAATATAAAGAAAAGCTGTTAATAGGAATAGTACCATAGACCGGTGTGGTTTCTCGATTTAGTTACGTCTATTTTGTCACTGTCTGCAAGATAAAACGAAATAGGCCTTTGTAATATTGCAGCAATTGTAATTCACGCCAAATAAGCGAGACTGTTTTGACACAAATGCTCATTTTTATGTACTTCATTTACATAAATAACACATAATTCACGAAGTACCAATATCAAATGTCTATTAAGCCACTACAAGCAAAATGTTTAATGTTAGAAACTAGTTTCACATTTTATTCATACGCTCCAGTTTCTCAAGCATCGGAAAGAAGTAGTATGAAATTTTTGTATAAATTTGAAATCGTTATATTCTTCCATATAATTAGTGTGATGTCCCCGTTTCTTCTCCTTCCTCGTTCCAACAAAAACCTTGTCATCACTAATTCTGTAACTATTCCTGCCATTGTCAAAACTTATTCTCCTGTTAACTTCACTAACCCTGCCAGAATCACAGCTCACATTACCCCGCTTTTATTCTCTGGTTAGGCGTTATTACATATTCGTACAATGCGTTTTCCACGCTATTCAGAGAATAGAACTTCAGGCGGCTGCTAATCGGGAACTGTACAACTGGTAGCGTAGCGATCTGGCAAAAATTTTCTGTCATAATTTTACTTTCTTGGATAGACCGAGATCATATGTAATGGTTCTTACCAGTCATTCCCGTTAGTCATTTATTTCCACCCTGGTAGTCTGAATCTATGGATTTCGCTAATAATTATAACAACGCTGATCATTCGCACACCTGATCACCCACATAAACAAACAGCGATTGGCATTCACCCGTTCAGGTTTATTCGGCTCAGCTCTGCCCCGACCCCTTTTGTCTGAGGGAAAGTCTTTTATTTCTAGATTCCGCTGGCAGAGGCATCACGTACACTACGCACGTATGCAAAAATAAAATTACGATTCGTTCAGAAACCTATTTAAAATGTGTTCAAAAATGTTCAAAAACCAACTGGGATGCGTTTCAAAATCATATGAGTAATCTGTAGACCAACGTGCACTGGATGCTAGGTGCTTTGTGAAACAATATTTTTTTCTTTACGAACATGATCTTGAGCTCCTTGAATTGCAGCCCGGGTCAGATAAACCAGTTTGACCCCCTCCCTCACCCGCGCCCCACCTCCCCCCCCCCCCCGCCCCCCCCTCCCCCCAGACTGGGCCTGCGCAAGACTTTGCTCGCGTGCATAAGCGAAGCCACCGCTGTAACATTCGACCACGAACCAATCTACTCTCTGGGGAACAGCATGAATAATGCGCAACGGTCACTCCATTGATAGACCAATCATCGCTTGGAAATGAAGTACGCATCAGAGGTAGCTTCATAGCGTCTTGTTTGTCTCAGCGAAGCCATAGTCATGGAAAGAAAACAATCATTTTGTAATTATGTTTTGTCAATGGTAACAAAAAATAACTAGCTGTGATTTAAAACAGATGATTTTGTACTCTGTTGACATTATTGCAGTTGGGTCTCCTAATCTGCTTATTTAATATTAGCTGTAAAGACAGAACTCAAGTGCATTAACGTTCACAGTTTCGCTTCCACGTATGTATCACTGGAGAATCAAAACCCTATTCTCGAGTAAAATGGATCAGATTGCAATACTGTTCGAGTTTATGGAGAATACCAGCTCAGCTGAGGCGGGAATGGGAATTTGCACTGAAGATGGTGGCGTACTCTGAGATGGAAAAAAATGAAATTAAGATACAGGAAAATATGAAATAAAAGGAAACTAGTAGGTGCCCCACATAAAAGGATTACAAAAGGCCTACGGAAAGGGCATTGCTCTAAATACGAATTGGTCGGAGAGATATATGACGGAAGAGGTTGAAGAATGACTTTGGAATTCCTATTTCAACCAAACGGACTGCGTGGTCCACCAAGACGATAATGATGGTTATATTAATAACACAACAAATTTTATGCACTGGCCACTTCCTTTTATTCTCTTGGAAAGTGCTGCAGCCAAGTGTCGAACACTAAAATCTATTCGAAGAGACTTCTTCGGTACTGTCAGCGAGTTTCGTGACAATGGATTCACACACTCGTTTGCAGTGAAATATTTGTGTTTCCTACACATATGATGTAATAGGGGAAGTGGTGGTAATATGGAACACTTTTTTGTTTAATGCGAAATACTGAATTTAAAATGTGGCTATTTCGTCAAAAACGTCACCTGTGTTAGTTTATATATCTGGTACAAAGGATGAATAATAATTTTGATAAAAAATGAACATAATAAATATTTACAATAGATTTTTTAACTTGCTGTAAATTATAAGCATTTTGAAGTGAGGTGGTAATATGAAACAGATTTAAAATAAATAATAGTATGAGCATTTCGAAGTGGGGCGGTAATACGAAACATATTTAAAATAAATAATAAAATATACATTCCAAATTTAGATTTTTATTAATGAAATTATAAAATGGTATTTTGACCTGACGTGGAAAAAATCACAAATTACAATGTAAATATGTAATAAAATAGTTTTTATGAGCCATAGATAATAATTCCAGTTCACAATTTTAAGTTCTTCATGAACAAAAGTCGCAAATGAACACTTGAGTCTCACACCCACTGCACAAACTATGAGCCCAGTCCTAACACATGGCATATTGAACCCAAAGTTCACCAGGTTTTGACTTTTTAAACGCCTCACCACAAAGCAAACAGTCTGGATCATCGTTTTCAGAAACGTCTTTCCCAAGAGATTCTATCCGGTTTGAACTATCAGAAGATAGTTGTATTTCCTCCTCCTCGCTACAACTTTCGTCCTTACTTCTCTTTGTAGTTGAGAACAGTGTTCGTTTACCGGTGACAACAATCTTCGCTCTTGTAGGTCTGTCTGACGTTTTGGCGGTTCCTGGTTGATCTACAGGGCTATAAAAGGACGATATCTGAATCGATGCCTTTTTCTTCTGTAGATTCAGTTCAGTATTTTTTTTCTTGTCTATGAAATACTTCAATGCGTTGTTATAGGGTGAACCGGTTAGGACAGTAGCCAAAAGTGCTTTCCAACCTCTGTTTGATGCCTTCTTTTTTGAACTTAGGACTGGAGAGATGTGTTGTGGCTTTACATAGCCTACAGATGTTGATGGACCCGCTGTCTGCTCTTCTCTTCGCCCCCCATCGCCTTGCTTCGAATCACCTTCGGCATCTCCATCGTCACAAAGCGCTTCACCATTGTCCGCAAACTTTTCTGCTTCATGTTCAGCTGCAATGAAATCTGATTCTGTAAAAATACCTCTGTTTAGTGGATAAATGCCGGTACATTTGAATCCATTGACTGTTACTGCACCTCTTTGGACTCTGAGGTACGCTTTTCAAAACTTCGCCGCAATATCGTAGGTGTCCATACCGCCTGGTCTTAGTGCGTTGTTAATCTCTTCACTGTAGTATGTTTTTAGGGGGCCCATGAAATTCCTATCAAGGTACTGTAGTCTATGTGTAGTATGAGGTGGCAAGCAGAGAATGGCCACACGATTACCTTTTGCTTTTATTATGACATACTCCAGGTGTGAGAATAAGTCCATCCCATATGAGCAAGACTTGGGATTCAGCTGTAGGTTTCGTATGTTCAAAGATGTGGGTAAACCATTCAGTGAATAGATAGGACTGTACGCAGCCTGGCGGATGACATTTTCCAATAGCTCCAGGAGGTGCACCCTTCATTAATCTGTCCAATTGGTGCGTAGAAAAATCATCATTAGAGGCACAAAGTTGTCACCTGCACTCATGCATGCAATGATCGTCACCAGACTTCCTCTCTTTGCAACAGTGAGGGCTCCTATCTGTTTTCTTCTCTTCATGCCAATTGCATGTGGAATTTTTGTTTTTTACTGCACTAAGACCGGACTCGTCAACATTGAAGATCCGGTCAGGAGAATAGCGATGTTTAATGTATTCGGCTTCCAGAAGATCAAAAAATTTCATGACACTCTCTCAGTTAAAGCCAGTGGCTCGAGCAAGTGATGTTGCTTCAGGCTTTCGTACTGAAAGCTGATTCCTGTGTCTGTTCGTGAAGTGAGCGAACCACACCCCTCCAGCCATACCGTCAGTGAACGTATTGCTGATTCCATTTCTTACTGCCAGCTGATAAGCAATTCGCCTCACGTCATTCTTTTCCATGAGTAGGCAATACTCAACAACGTCCTTTTCAATTTCTTGGGGAAGAATAGGTTTTCTGCCTAATTTTTCATATGTTAGAGTATTTAAATCTATATCCTTTCTAGGTACCTTTCTAAAGAGAGTAGCTTTTGGTATATTGGAACCTCTTGCTACTTCATTTTGAGTTTAGGTTTATCCCTAACAACCATTATTGCTTGAACCATGTCTTCAGGGCGCCATTTCTGTCGCATTCCCCTTTTTTCAGGCCATAACCTGCTTCTTGGCATGGCGACACCTACAAAACAAAAAAAAGGGGTTGTAATATGGAACAGCCTGTTTCACATTTCCACCAAAAGTGATTTTCGAAACTAACCAAACAGACTGCACTTTCGATAGACAATTTCAAGTAACTAAATTGTCATTTGTAGGTTTCATTCCATTACTAAATCGAAATGTAGAAACAGTATGCTAACTTCTGAATAAAGGTAGCAGGAAAAATATTTGAAACTTACATTGCAAAAACTTTTGGAGGTTGGAAAACAATGTGCATCTAGTCACGGCTACAAACAATGAGATACTGACCTCTGCTGCCTCTAGTCGCGGAAACAGAACATTGCGCTTGTGATAACTCAAACTGACAACAGATGACATTACTAGTCTTCAAATACTACGGCGTTTCATATTACAACCCTGTTTCATATTACCACCACTTCACCTACCCATAGGAAATTCATTTACGTGTGCGAGGGTGAGTCAATTATTATCCGCAATTTAGTTATAGTTTTGTTTGTTTTGGTAGTACTGTCATTTTACGTTGATGACGCATGCTTTGTTTATTTTTTGTTATATCTTTGCAATTTTCAATCTGGTAGGTTACTTTCGTTATCGCTGCTGTGCTGATAATCATGGCTGCTCCGCTATCTATCTGTACCCAAGAAGAGCAACGTTCAGTGATTCGTTTTTTGCGGTCGGAAGGCGTATCAGGGGCTGAAATTAATCGAAGACTTTCGGTACAGTACGGGAACAGTGTTTTTCCACAACGGAGTGTCTACGAATGGATTGAAAAATTCCGAAATGGTTGCACAAGTGTTACGCATGATGAAGGCGCCAGACGACCGTTTACCGCCACAAATGAAGAAACCATTGAGCGTTCACGTGAAATGATTCTATTAGACAGACGATTAACTATTGACGAAGTGGCACATCTTCTGTAAAATAGTCACGGTCCTGCCAACGTTATCATCTGCAACAGACTGGGGTTTCATGAAGTTTGTGCAAGATAGGTCCCAAAACAAATCACACTGTTGCTTAAAAAACGCTCTTGGACATCTGCAGAAAACATTTGGATCGCTATGGTAAAGAAGAGGACAACTTCTTAGACAGGATCATTACTGGTGACGAAGCATGGATCCATCATTACGAGCCGGAGAGTAAACGGCGGAGCATGGTTTGGAAACATCCAAATTCGCCCTGCAAGAAAAAGTTCAAGATGCAACCGTCCGCAGGAAAACTGATGCTTACGGTTTTTTGGGACGCACAAGGTCCAGTACTGGAGAATTGTGGGGAGAGGGGCATAACAATAAACAGTGTACGTTACAGTGAGATGCTTACTGCCAGGCTAAAGCCTGCAATTCGAAGCAAACGCCAAGGATTGCTGTCAAAATGTGTTGTGTTATTGCACGTCAATGCCCGTCCGCATACTGTTGCCCACACTGCTGAAACGCTCCAGAAACTCAAATTTGAAGTACTGGATCATCCTCCATATAGTCCCCATCTTGCCCCTTCTGCCTGTCACTTGTTTGGTCCACTCAAACAGGTATTAAGGGGCCGTCGATTTGCCTCGGACGAAGCAGTGAAAGAAGCGGTGCATTCCTGGCTCGCAGCTCAGCCGAGAACCTTCTTTTATGAGGGCATCAGGAAGCTTGTACAATTATGGACCAAGTGCGTTGAAACGTAAGGAGACTATGTCGAAAAATGATGTTCTTGTTAGGTTCCTATTTGATTAAAATAAAGTTTTATAACTACTTTGCGGATAATAATTGTCTTACCGTCGTATTAAGAAGATATACGAGGTGGTGCTGAAAAGTAATGCATACTAATTTTTTTGTGAAAGCTCAAAGCATTTCAAATAAAACATAAGTTATTAACATTTTACATCTTTATTTTTCATGTTTACATATTTATTTCTCAACTTAGTCACCCAGGCAACGAACACATTTCTCCCAACGAGAGACCAGTTTCTCCTCGAAGATATTTCTTAAGTTTTGGAAATGGATGAAAATTGGATGGGACCAAGTCGGGACTGTATGGATGGTACAATGACAATGAACGCAAGGCGTGGGATTTTTGCAAATAACGCAGCGTTCGTGTGCGGTCTTGCATTATCAAGCTGAAGAAAAGGGTACTCCTTGAGTGGACGAACTCTTTGAACTCGAAACTCGATTACACCACGCTGTTCCTCACACAATTAGTTACGTTAAACACCGCCATGTTACATTCTACAATTCGGAGCCCTCTAGCGGCAGAGGGCAGCAGATACGTAGACATGAAGAATAAATATGTAGAATGTTTTTGTTATTTAAAAAACTTTAAGAGTTTTTATAAAAAAATTCGTATCGATACTTTTTAGCGCGCTCTCGTATACCGTGAAGTCAGTTGCTGCAGTGATGATAAAACGTTATATTTTATCCTTCAAAATCACGTATTTGTGAGTAGTCTAGGTTATATAATTTCTTAAATGGTTCAAATTGCTCTGAGCACTATGGGACTTAACATCTCAGGTCATCAGTCCCCTAGAACTTAGAACTACTTAAACCTAACTAACCTAAGGACATCACACACATCCATGCCCGAGGCACGATTCGAACCTGCGAGCGTAGCGGTCGCGCGGTTCCAGACTGAAGCGCCTAGAACCGCTCAGCCATCAACGGCCGGCCTATAATTTCTTACTCAACAACATTTAGTGTAATGGCGATCAGTCGGGGTATAGTGTGCAGTTACCTGATGGTGCAAATTGTCTAAGCGGGCACTTTGCCGAAGGATATTTTCTGTAATATAAAACCTGGTTTCAAGACAACAGAACTGTTAATAAAACTACATAGTTTCATAGAATAAGCATGCTAACGCATTAGTGTAGTAACAACTTAGTGAAAAGCTATTTTCTCTTATAAAGATGTATGTTAAGATGCTGTCAAATTATTTAAGAAAGTCACTTATAACAGTGAATGGGTTCCCAAGCTATGCAGTAGGAACTGGATGCTGTAAGAAAAGAAAAGATGGCAATAAAAACAGAGTTGTACATGAAGGTGAAGTGGCAGCGACATTAACGTAGGCCCATATCTCACTAATGTCAATGAGATGGGAATGCGGTCGACATGTTTTGCAACAAGTCCAGGACACATCATACCTTAGCCAAAATTAAAATTAGGCAACAACAAGAAAGAAAGAAAACCAAAGAACGGGAATTGCAACGATAATAACATTGAGCCTATAGAAAAGTGAATTACTGGAAGATAATTTGAAGAAAGATAAGCAGGTCAAGAAGAGAAGAAGGAAGCCAATAGAAACGGAAGAAAAGACTAAAAGATCCAAATCTATTTAAATCAATAATTGCATTGCCACAATATCGCGTGCGGCTGGAGGTGGTTATTTCCTTCCCATCTCTTTCCCATGCAGTATTCTTTCCATTCCTTTCACCCCAGTTATTCAAGTATGTGTCTCACCTGCTTCATCGCGAGTGATGTCCGTTATATCGGACATGTTACTACCGGACAGACTCCACTCACATACTAATAATAAGAAAGCACAAAGCACAGACGCAGCAAAAAAAAAAAAAAAAAAAAAATGAAAAATAAATAAAACAGTTCTTTGGAGAATACAGTGAAGTAGGCAAGGATACCGCTCGGCCACTCCGGCCGGCCACGTTTCATTATAAATATCGTACTAATACTTGACTTTTGAACGTAGTTTGACTTTGAACACAAGGGCCATGTTGCAATTCGGAAACTGGAAATCTGCAAACATTTTTGCATAGTTTGGCAAATTACTGCTATTACCTAGGTGCATAAATTCGTACCGTTTTTGTTTTGCGTGTTGGTATTGGTGTTACTATGGGCTTTTTATCGATTTTAATTTTTTATTTGTAGTTCACTGTTGCTATTTGACTTTATATTATTGTCATTTTGGCATCTGGAGTTTGGGAGTGAAGCTGTGGATGCAAGGAAACGGAGTGCCGGTTGGAGAAATCGGAACATTTCCGACATATACACTCCTGGAAATTGAAATAAGAACACCGTGAATTCATTGTCCCAGGAAGGGGAAACTTTATTGACACATTCCTGGGGTCAGATACATCACATGATCACACTGACAGAACCACAGGCACATAGACACAGGCAACACAGCATGCACAATGTCGGCACTAGTACAGTGTATATCCACCTTTCGCAGCAATGCACGCCGCTATTCTCCCATGGAGACGATCGTAGAGATGCTGGATGTAGTCCTGTGGAACGGCTTGCCATGCCATTTCCACCTAGCGCCTCAGTTGGACCAGCGTTCGTGCTGAACGTGCAGACCGCGTGAGACGACGCTTCATCCAGTCCCAAACATGCTCAATGGGGGACAGATCCGGAGATCTTGCTGGCCAGAGTAGTTGACTTACACCTTCTAGAGCACGCTGGGTGGCACGGGATACATGCGGACGTGCATTGTCCTGTTGGAACAGCAAGTTCCCTTGCCGGTCTAGGAATGGTAGAACGATGGGTTCGATGACGGTTTGGATGTACCGTGCACTATTCAGTGTCCCCTCGACAATCACCAGTGGTGTACGGCCAGTGTAGGAGATCGCTCCCCACACCATGATGCCGGGTGTTGGCCCTGTGTGCCTCGGTCGTATGCAGTCCTGATTGTGGCGCTCACCTGCACGGTGCCAAACACGCATACGAGCATCATTGGCACCAAGGCAGAAGCGACTCTCATCGCTGAAGACGACACGTCTCCATTCGTCCCTCCATTCACGCCTGTCGCGACACCACTGGAGGCGGGCTGCACGATGTTGGGGCGTGAGCGGAAGACGGCCTAACGGTGTGCGGGACCGTAGCCCAGCTTCATGGAGACGGTTGCGAATGGTCCTCGCCGATACCCCAGGAGCAACAGTGTCCCTAATTTGCTGGGAAGTGGCGGTGCGGTCCCCTACGGCACTGCGTAGGATCCTACGGTCTTGGCGTGCATCCGTGCGTCGCTGCGGTCCGGTCCAGGTCGACGGGCACGTGCACCTTCCGCCGACCACTGGCGACAACATCGATGTACTGTGGAGACCTCACGCCCCACGTGTTGAGCAATTCGGCGGTACGTCCACCCGGCCTCCCGCATGACCACTGTACGCCCTCGCTCAAAGTCCGTCAACTGCACATACGGTTCACGTTCACGCTGTCGCGGCATGCTACCAGTGTTAAAGACTGCGATGGAGCTCCGTATGCCACGGCAAACTGGCTGACACTGACGGCGGCGGTGCACAAATGCTGCGCAGCTAGCGCCATTCGACGGCCAACACCGCGGTTCCTGGTGTGTCCGCTGTGCCGTGCGTGTGATCATTGCTTGTACAGCCCTCTCGCAGTGTCCGGAGCAAGTATGGTGGGTCTGACACACCGGTGTCAATGTGTTCTTTTTTCCATTTCCAGGAGTATACTTCTGTTTAAGTGTAATAGAGAGGTGACAGCAGCAGACAACAAGAAGCAATTTCACCATGTTTGGGGATAATGGCATTGGACAGAGCACGGCAAGAAAATAGTTTTTCTCTTATTAAGGAATGTCGTTTCGACATTATTGACATTCAGGAAGGTCTTTGAGGTCTGATGAAGATCGTTTAAACGCATTAATCCACAATGATTCACGTCAGACGTAATGAACTGTGATCATTCCACCAACGGACATTTGAAGGTTCAAAAACATGTGAAGGTTCAAAAATCGTGGGTATGGGTACCGCAAGCTCTAAGCAAAAATCACACAAATCAGCGGGTGGCCGTATGTGTATCTCTGCTTGTTTGTCATCAACAGGCTCGTGAACAACACCGACCATTCCTACCCTGTATCATTACTGATGACAAGAAATAGTGGCTTTATGCTAACATAAGGAAAAGAAAGGAATGTTTGAGCCCAAACAAAGGAGCAACTCCCTGTACAAAGACCTCCGCGCATCCACAAAAGATAATGTTATGCATCTGGTGGAACAACGACGGTATTATGTATTGCTTCCCCGTGGTGTAACCGCTACTGCTGTCACTTATTGTCAACAACTGACACGTCTTGCAGACGCAGTCCAAGAACAACGATCAGGAAAACTGCGTGAAGCGACGCTACTCAACGATAAGGCCCGCTCGCTTTCTGTTAGACTGACAAAAAACACTATACAGGAGTTCCCATCTTCAAGGAACTTCTGGATGAAAATGTGTGCCGAACATTACTCGACGATTTCCTCCCCTGAAAACAATCCGATTTCTTCATTTGAAGACATGAAAAGTAGCCGCAGTTGAGACAGACGGTGGTAAATAGTGAAGGAGAATATATTACTTATGACTAAAGTATCTGTTTTGCGTAACTGTTGTGTTTATTGCCGGCCGCTGTGACCGAGCGGTTCTAGGCGCTTCAGTCCGGAACCGCGCTGCTGCTACGGTCGCAGGTTCGAATCCTGCCTCGGGCATGAATGTGTGTGATGTCCTTAGGTTAGTTAGGTTTAAGTAGTTCTAAGTTCTAGGGGACTGATGACCTCAAATGTTAAGTCCCATAGTGCTTAAGAGTCATTTGAACCATTTAAATTTGTATTTATTAAATTCGTGGAAAAACGCTATGAACTTACACACCAATCCAATATACTCCAGTATTATGTCTCGAACATTGCTCTCTGTAAATGTTTATCTTTTCCAATTCACAATTTCTTCCTATTAAAATAATAGTGTCACACAGTAATCATGTGGGTCTTACTTTTCCTTTTCTCTGCCCGTGGCCCAGTTTGCCCTGCCTACCGGGAAATGTGGTCATTTTGCAGACTTACACTTAAGCTCCCTTTTATAGTACACTATGTGGATTTTCCAGGTCCTTTGCCGTCTCTGGCAGATTTACAATATTACTGACAAACCACAAAATTTTGCTAGAAATAGACTTGATCGCATAAATACTTTATTTAAACTGGTGACCGGTTTCGATCTATTGTAATTACATCATCATTTGACTTACATCATCATCAAGACTATTTTTGGCAAACTTTTATTGATATACCCGAGATCGCTGTTTCCCTAGGACATTGTTGCAGAAAATATTAAATACACGAGATTTTTATTTTCTCTCCTTTGCTTTGACTCCTTTCCAAATTTCCTTTTGATTTATTAAATTGCTTGCTCAGTGTACTGACTGTATAAATCTGGGTAAGACTACTGCTTCCGTTTCACGTTCTTCGACTCTAACTGCAGTCTGGTTTCTACATAAGTTGTACGTAACTTTTCCCTCTCTGTATTATATCTCTGCTATCTTCAGAACTGGGAAAGTTGTATTCCAGTCTACAACGGCAAAAGTTTTCTCTAAATCTACAAATGTAGTTTTACCTTCCCTTAACCTATCGTCTAAGATACTTCGTAGAGTAAGTTTTGCCTCGAACGTTTGTGAATATTTTCGAGACCCAAAATGATCTTCACCGAAATGATTTTGTTGTTGATTTTTCCCCCCTCTTCTCTAATTAATTCTAGTGAGTATTTTGCAAACATGACGTAGTAAACAGGTGGTTTATAAATTGTAGAATTTACTAAACAATTATCATGTAGGCAGGGCTTTGTGATGCCATAGTTCGTGCATTTGTGCTGGTACGATATCTCACGATTATTGTGAAGCTTGTCTGCAAACGGTACGGTAACAGAAATCAAAACTATATATGCTGCACAAGAAACCGAACTAATAATATACTACTGGCCATTAAAATTGCTACACCACGAAGATGACGTGCTACACACGCGAAATTTAACCGACAGGAAGAAGATGCTGTGATATGCAAATGATTAGCTTTTCAGAGCATTCACACAAGGTTGGCGCCGGTGGTGACACCTAAACGTGCTGACATGAGGAAAGTTTCCAGCCGATTTCTCATACACAAACAGCAGTTAACCGGCGTTGCCTGGTGAAACGTTGTTGTGATGCCTCGTGCAAGAGCAGAAATGCGTACCATCACGTTTCCGACTTTGATAAAGGTCGGACTGTAGCCTATCGCGATTGCGGTTTATCGTATCGCGACATTTCTGCTCGAGTTGGTCGAGATCCAATGACTGTTAGCAGAATATGGAATCGGTGGGTTCAGGAGGGTAATACGGAACGCCGTGCTGGATCCCAACGGCCTCGTATCACTAGCAGTCGAGATAACAGGCATCTTATCCGCATGGCTGTAACGGATCGTGCAGCCACGTCTCGATACGTGAATCAACAAATGGGGACGTTTGCAAGACAACAACCATCTGCACGAACAGTTCGACGACGTTTGCAGCAGCATGGACTATCATCTCGGAGACCATGGCTCCGGTTACCCTTGACGCTGCTCAGACAGGAGCGCCTGCGATGGTGCACTCAACGACGAACCTGGGTGCACGAATGGCAAAACGTCATTTTTTCGGATGAATCCAGGTTCTGTTCACAGCATCATGATGGTTCATTCCGTGTTTGGTGACATTGCGGTGAACGCACATTGGAAGCGTGTATTCGTTATCGCCATACTGGCGTATAACCCAGCGTGATGATATGGGGTCCATACCATCTTGTTCGCATTGACTGCACTTTGAACAGTGGACGTTACATTTCAAATGTGTTACGACCCGTGGCTCTACCATTCATTCGATCCCTGCGAAACCCTACATTTCAGCAGAATAATGCACGACCGCATGTTGCAAGTCCGGTACGGGCCTTTCTGGATACAGAAAATGTTCGACTGCTGCCCTGGCCAGCACATTCTCCAGATCTCTCACCAACTGAAAACGTCTGGTCAACGGTGCCCGAGCAACTGGCTCGTCAAAATACGCCAGTCACTACTCTTGATGAACTGTGGTATCGTGTTGAAGCTGCATGGGCAGCTGTACATGTACACGCCATCCAAGCTCTTTTTGACTCAATGCCCAGGCGTATCATGGCCGTTATTACGGCCAGAGGTGGTTGTTCTTGGTACTGATTTCTCAGGATTTATGCACCCAAATTGCGTGAAAATGTAATCATATGTCAGTTCTAGTATAATATATTTGTCCATTGAATACCCGTTTATCATCTGCATTTCTTCTTGGTGTAGCAATTTTAATGGGCAGTAGTGTAAATATACCTGACTGTATTTTGCATATACCGTAACTAAAGAAATGATCTCTCCGGAAACTGTGAGCACCGGTAACTTTAATGAAGGAAGATATAGTCTGTATTATTTGGAACGTTGTTTAGAATTACCAGTTTCGATCTTGGATACAGGTCGTTCTCGGATTAACACACCTAATTAATAGGACATATTGACCGAAATCTACCCTTCACAATGAGCTGTACTTCGCAGTAAGTAAAGATCTCAGGATGGCCTTTATAGAAGGTCGAAGCTGGTCATCATAATAAAACATAACAAGTGACTCGGTGTCCTTTAAATTCCTACAAAATTTTTTGTTCTCTCTTCCTGTTTTAAATATGAGTATAATTTTTATAATTGCAATGCCTTGCTTTAGTATCTGTTGCATTGCACCGTTTATAACTTAGCTCTCTGCCCATTGTTTTGGTGTTTGAGACCATGGCGTTCCCTGTTATTTAAATCAGGTTTAATTCCATAGAAATTACTCTGCTCCACGGCCTTGATGTAATGTAGGGCAGAAGGAAGGTCAGCATCCGTCATAATATTTGCAATAAAACACACATCTTATTTCGACCTATGCTGACCTTCTTTCTGTCGTGTTATTGAAATGACACACGGGGGAACGCTGAGTGACGTGACGGTGTGGCTCTCTGTGTTGCAGACCTGCCGCAGTTCGGGGAGACCATCAGCAACGTAACGGTGCCCGTGGGCCGCGAAGCCACGCTGTCCTGCGTGGTCCACCACCTGCTCAGCTACAAGGTCAGCGTCGCCAAATTTTCTAACGTCTGATGCGTGAGGCAACGATGTATGGCAGTTGATTTCGGTAATCACCTCTAAACCGACAGAGTAAAACGCTTTGTATGTGGAAAGAAAGTGTATCGCAAAATAACAACCTGATCAATAAAATCGATCTATTCCCCCCTCTAGTACCGTGGAAGTTATTTCCTGGTGTTTTAAAACATGTCCTGTCACCCTGGCCCTTCTTAATGTTTCCATATGGTTCTTTCTTCGCTGATTCTACAGAGAATCTCTTCATTCTTTCTCTCATCAGGCCACCTAATTTCCAAGATGTCTCTACAGCTCTAAATCTCAAATGCTTCGATTCTCTTATTTTTTGGTTTAGCAAAGTCCATGTTTCACTATCGTACAGTGATGTGCTCCAGAAGTGTATTCTCAGACATTTCTTCCTCAACTTAAGTCCAATGTTTTATATTAGTCGATTTCTTTTGGTCAGAAATGTCCTCTTTGCTTGTCCTAGTCTAATTTTTATGTTCTCGTTGCTTAGTTCGACATGTATTGTTTTGTTTCCACGGCAGCAAAATTCCTTCACTTCATCTATGTCTTGCTCACCAGTTCTGATGTTCGTCTTTCTTTGGTTTACTCTATATTCACCAGACCCTTCACTCCATTGAGCACGTCGCGTAATTCTTATTCACTTTCACTGGGGATAACATGTCATCAACGAATCTTATCATCGGTATGCTTTCACCCTTGAATCTTTATTTCCGTCATTGCTTCTTCGATGTGCAGACTGACCAATAGGAGCGAAAGGCTGCAATCTCTCTCTTCCACCCTTTTTAATCCGGGATCTTCGTTCATGGTCTTCCAGTCTTATTGTTCGCTCTTGGTTGTTGATCATATTGCACACTGAGGAGCCAAAGAAACTAGTATCGTTTAGGGCCTCCGCGAGTAAGCAGAAGTGCCGCAACAAGACGTGCCATGGACTCGACTAATGTTTGAAGTAGTGCCGGAGCGAATTGACACTATGCATCCTGCAGGGCAGTTAATGTATCAGTAAGACCACGAGGGAGTGGAGATCTCTTCTAAGAGCTTGTTGCAAGGCATCCCAGAGATGCTCAAAATGTTCATGTCTGAGGAGTTTGGTGGCCAGTAGAAGTGTTTAAAGTCAGAAGAGTGTTCGTGGAGCCACTTTGTAGCAATTCTGGACGAGTGGAGTGTCGCATTGTCCTGCTGGAATTGCCCAAGTCCGTTGGAATGCGCAATGGATATGAGTGGACGCAGTTGATCAGACAGGATGCTTACGTACATGTCAACTGTCACAGTCGTATCTATGGGTATCAGAAGTCCCAGGCCCCACACCATTAAAGAGCCACATCCAGCTTGAACAGTACCCTGCTGACATGCAGGGTCCATGGATTGATGAGGTTGTCTCCATACTCGTACACGTCCAACCGCTCGATAAAATTTGAACCAGGCTCGTCGATCAGGCAACATGTTTCCAGACATCAACAGTCCATTGTCGGCGTTAACGGGCCAGGCGATACGTAAAGCTTTCTGTCGTGCATTCATCAAGGGTACACAAGTGGGCTTTCGGCTCTGAAAGACCATATCGATAATGTTTCGTTGAATGGTTCCCACGCTGACACTTGTTGATGGCCCAGCATTGAAATCTGCAACAATTTGCGGAAGGGTTGCACTTCTGTCAGGTTGAACGATTATCTTCAGTCGTCGTTTGTCCTGTTCTTGCAGGAAATTACTCCGGCCGCAGCGATGTCGGGGATTAGATGTTTTACCGGATTCCTGATATTCACGCTACACTCGTGAAATAGTCGAACGGGAAAATCCCCACCTCATCGCTATCTCGGAGATCCTGTGTCCCATCGCTCGTGCTCCGACTATAACACCATGCTGAATCTCACTTAAATCTTGATAACGTGGCATTGTAACAACAGTAACCGATATAAGAACGGCGCCAGACACTTGTTGTCTCGCCGGCCGCGGTGGCCGTCCGGTTCTAGGCACTGCAGTCCGGAACCGCGGGACTGCTACGGTCGTAGGTTCGAATCCTGCCTCGGGCATGGATGTGTGTGATGTCCTTAGGTTAGTTAGGTTTAAGTAGTTCTAAGTTCTAGGGGACTGATGACCTAAGATGTTAAGTTCCATAGTGCTCAGAGCCATTTGAACAATTTTTTTTTTTTTTTGTATTCCCTTCAGTCGTCACAAAAATTCGAGGAGTGTACTGGATGATCAAAACAAACATTTTCCTTACACCAGGCACACTCGTTAAATGAAAAATTAAAGCTTTCCGGCACTTCACAGCAATTACTGGTTTATTTAAACAGATCTGGAATGGAGTAAAAAGTGGTCGTGGCCATTGTTCAGCTTATTTTGCAGTCTAAAAGGCATACTTTATCAAATTCGTAAAACGTGATTATGCAAACTGACACTGCAGAAATTACTGAAATTTAACAATACTGTTCCGATGATAAACCTCAAGTGACAGAAAGCTATTCGAAATATTTCCTGGCAATTTTCTGAAAAATGTTTTACACTGTTGAATATTTCTTTTATAGAGAGGTTGCATCGTACGATTAGATCAATGTAGACTCTAAATTACATTATCAGTATTTTCGCCGTCTTCCTAAAGAGAGGGTGTCGTTACGTCCATGCCAAGACCACAATAAATACAGTGAATTATTTTCTGCAAATGGTAAGAAGGCGTTTACGATTGAAAACGGAAAATAATACTGTCCCATTTTTCCAGATTTTACTACTTTTGCAAGTGACAGTTTCTTTACAATTTTTGGTCCTAATTTGCCTTGATGCTCCTGAATAAAGAAATAAAGCTGCGGAAACAATAATCCGCTGATGCTTATCACGGGCATTGCTGTACACGAATGTGTCATACGGGTAACATCCATCGACTGCTCAAGCGACTTTTTTTTCGCTCGAAATGAAAAGTGCAGTTTGCACGAAACCTGAGTGAGTGGCTTTATACAAAGTGCTAGTCACTTATGTAAAAAGTACATAAGCAACACTTTAACCGTGGATATGAGCAGCAAGTTATTCAAAAAATTAACAATTTAAGGCATTTCTGGTATGGTTTCAATGCTTGAAATTCACGTGCACTTCGGATTTCGCACTTCGTGGCGTTACGTCCTGCTGTCAACAGCTGCGCCTACTTACTCGCCGATTCGCGCGCTAGGCAGAAAGTGTGTACAAACTGCTGTTATAAGCGATACTTCGTGCGGCAAAAATGAGCAACTTTAACGTTTTTAAATATAATGCTTGCATTGCGCCTCGGAAGCTAACATTTTTTCATTGTGTTTCTTTCGGTGTCTTCATCTTGTGTGAAATGTTGAGGGATAGGTTTCGACAGGTCGGACTGGACCATTCCTATGTGAAGGCACTGCAGTCCATCGAATGGAAGCAGGCATGGCAGTTGGCGATACACACGCTCAACGGATAATCCCGTCGTCCTTTCTCCTATTGGTTCATCAGATACGTGCGTGCCGTACCTGTGTGGTTTCATCTGTTGCAACTGCGAACGATGAGAAGTTCCACATGAATGATGTGCTCAGTACAGCGGAAAGACGACCGTGCAACTCACAGCGGCATTGGAGTCTCGAACGCTTGTAACTGCTGTCTGACAAGTTTGCGACGCTTATTTCAGCTCCGAGTGACGCTGTCGAAACAATAGCAGCCGGAATAAAACGCAAACTCAGTGTAGTGCTTAGACAAACATTATGCGGTTGAACGTGTCCGAAAATCACACTGGCCGATGTCACCATAACGTCGAGGTATACGAGCGCAAGCAAAGTGCGGTATTACCATATCTATGTAAGCGGAATAAGTCAGTAGAGAGAGAAAGAGAGAGAGAGAGAGAGAGAGAGAGAGAGAGAGAGAGAGAGAGAGAGAGAGAGAGAGTTCACTCAAACAGACAATATTATAGGCCAGAGTATTTGCTATTACTATCTGAAGTTTATTACGGAACTCAATCTTTCTCCTCTCTCATTCCTTGCCCCAAGCCCATATTCTCCTGTAACCCTTTCTTCTACTCCTTCCCTTAGAACTGCATTCCAGTGTCCCATGACCATTAGATTTTCATCTCCCTTTACAAACTGTATTACACTTTCAGTATCATCATATACTTTCTCTATCTCTCCCTCTTCAGCTTGCGACCCGGTATGTATACCTGAACTATCGTTGTCGGTGTTGGTTTGCTGTTGATTCTGATAAGAAGAACCCTACCATTGAACTGTTGACAATAACACACTTTCTGCCCTACCTTTCTATTTATAACTAATCCTACTCCCGTTATACATGTTTTGCTGCTATTGATATTACCCTGTACTCATCTGACCAGAAATCCTTGTCTTCTTTCCAATTCACTTCACTGACCCCTACTATATCTAGATCGAGTTATTGCATTTCCCTTTTCAGATTTTCTAGTTTCTCTACCACGTTCAAGCTTCTGACATTCCAATCCCCGACTCATAGAATGTTATTATTTCGTTGGTTATTCAGTCTTTTTCTCATGGTAACCTTCCCTCTGACAGTCCCCTCCCGGAGATCCGACTGGAGGACTATTCCGGAATATTTTGCTAAAGGAGAGATCATCATGACACTTCTTCAATCACAGGCAACATGTCCTGTGGATACACGTTACGTGTCTTTAATGCAGTGGTTTCCATTGCCTTCTGCATCCTCATACTGTTGATATTTGTTGATTCTTCTGCCTTCAGGAGCAGTTTACCACCCCTATGACAAGAGAGTGCCCTGAACCTCTTTCCGCTTCTCCACCCTCTTTGACAAGGCTGTTGGTAGAATAAAGGTGACGTCTTACGCTGGAATGAAATAATAATCAAATCAAGACCCTAAGCTGTCGACAGGCGTTGATATACATAAATGGGGACAGTTGAAAATGTGTGCCAAAAAATGGTTCAAATGGCTCTGAGCGCTATGGGACTTAACTTCTGAGGTCATCAGTCCCCTAGAACTTAGAACTACTTAAACCTAACTAACCTAAGGACATCACACACATCCATGCCCGAGGCAGGATTCGAACCTGTGACCGTTGTGGTCGCGCGGTTCCAGACGGTAGCGCCTAGAACCGCTCGGCTACTCCGGCCGGCAAATGTGTGCCCCAAGCGGAACTCGAACCCGGGATCTGCTTACATGGCAGACGCTCCATCCATCTGAGCCACCGAGGGCACAGAGGATAGTGCGACTGCAGGGATTTACTACCTGCTCGCTCCCCGTGAGACCCACATTCCCAACTTAATGTCCACACACTACATTCGTAGTGCCCCTGCCCATTACACTCATTACTCCGGGCAGACAATCTTACCGAGTCCCGTAAGAGTTCCGGCAAAGCGTGTGCATCCAGCACAGAAGAAGAAGGTCAGTGGTCGGTTAGCCGTAACTATGAAGATGGTATCTGCTCTTTCGGATATTTCCGAAAGAACAGATTCCATCTTCATATCTTATGCCGGAAGTCTTTGGCCGCCAATGCTGATTATTAATCGAAATGTAAGCAGCGTCAGGATTCGAACCCGGGACCGAAGACGTTTTGAAATGGTTCAAATGGCTCTGAGCACTATGAGAATTAACATCTGAGGTCATCAGTGCCCTAGAACTTAGAACTACTTAAACCTAACTAACCTAAGGACATCACACACATCCATACCCGAGGCAGGATTCCAACCTGCGATCGTAGCAATCGCGCGGTTCCAGACTGAAGCGCCTAGAACCGTTCGGCCACAGCGGCCGGCGAAGAAGTTTTGATTATGATTTAAAGACGCTACTTCAATACCAGGGGTTTACCTTTATGGCAACCAATATTCGTGCGGCTGAGAAACGTTGGAAAATGTATATAGCTCGTGGTACGATCAATATCGATTTGTAATACTTTACAGTCTTCTCCTGTCATTTAATACATAAAACTTGTAGTTTGCTTCAATTACATTTTGTGACTTAAGGATTTGATTGATAATAACGCAGATTGGCAAGATGTATATTCATAGCCACTTTTATATGCTCAGGTCCTCATACCGTGATTGCAACTACAAAATATATGACAGTTCTCGTCCTAATTTGAGTGAAGCATTACTGAACACGATCAGTAGTGGCTATTAAATTGTATCTTGAATAGGACTTCGTGGTATTTGAATTTTAATGTGTAAGTCTGCTTGGTTTGGAATCTCTGTTAGGAGTAAATTTACTTGGGTAGGATTGAACTATACTGGCGTATTATATTGTCTCTCTCACACGTAGCAAGGATGACGAAAATGCGTATCGTAGCAGGCCCTTGCTAAAATATGAATCTCCGTTAATCACTACTGCTACAATGACAGACAGGATGGCCAAATATGCCGTGAGGTGTTAACCAAAATTCCTAATAGGAATGGTATACTTGTGTTTAGTCAAAACTACATCCATTGTGGTTCTGCTTCTTCAATTACAGAAGGCAGTCAGGTTGCATGTTGCATGAGTAGCTAGGAATATTTTCCTTTATCTCCTGAAAGCTATTAGCACTAGTTTGGATGTTACGATTGATATGGTTGCAACGTACGGGGGGGTTTTATTGTACAATTATCGGTATATTGAGAAATATCCATTGGTAGTCTTAGTCGACCTTCAGTTGCTAACTGACTTAAGTTGGTTCTTTTTAAAGTCGCGGTTATGCCTCCAGTATCATTTGCATCGAAATTATCATTGCACTCTCATTATTAAACAAAAATATGGTGATTGCTAGCTACGAAATCAATAATGCGGTGATTGGCATGTGATACCAAATTAAGATTTATTCAGAAAATAGGATGAGCAATATTTATAGCCTAACATGACAACACACTTGCTAATCTAACTAGCCTATCAATGTCACAATGTATCGTCTTTTCCTATCTCCTTAAGTCAACACTGAACCCCCAAGTGACTCTATTGAAGTTCTGCCTGAACGGACACAGACTCAGAGAGCGCCAGTCAGAGAACTAGTGGAATACGAACTAATTTAGAATTACAGTGACCTACTTTGGCAGATAATTGCTAATATTACCCTAATTCTCCGTGATGATTACGACGGTCGGCCTAGCCAACGTCGTAGTGCCGTCTTTCCCGTGAGCGAGCTTGGCTTTAAACTCCAACGTGGACGTGGTTTGCGTCCGTGACTAGTCAATACTGAAGCTACTTGCACATATGTTAAGAGTACTTGGTCGACTCAAGTGCGGGGCAGCAAAGGTATACTTCAGATTGCATATGAACACCACAAGTTAGTACAAATCAGTTTCTCTTCCCAGAGGAACAGATAATGCTATGTGTGTTGGAGTCGTATGCTCTATACTATTCAGACTTGGAGAGAAACCACTGGACTCAATGCCGGTAATTTGTCCCACCTACTTCTCTCCACGCTTTCCAAGCAAGGCAACCAGACACCGCGACTGCTCTCGTCCAGTGCCGACCCAGAGTCCTCATTCAGATTTTTGCAAACTTGGGCGTTCTTCGCAGCATGGATCCGTGAGCGTTGATAGCCCATCACGACACAGACTTCCATGTATCCGTGCTCGTTTGTACCCAACCACGACACAGAATTCTCCCGCGGTTACTGTTGCCACCAAACTTTCAATATGTATCTCTACGCGCTCTGCGCCAATCCCGTCACAATCTTCCGCAAATTTTCCACTGTGGCGCGAAATCGTCTTTCTGTCTTTCGCATATAGCTCCTTCTCACTTCTTGTTGGATGGCCCAGCCTCTCCCAACGTCTTTGGTGGCCTGAAGTGCCAGCCAACAAAGGGGTCCGGCCGTGTTCCAGCCTCTGCGGCAATCTAGTTATTTTGACATGACACACACAACTTCTTTTTCTGTGTCCATTCTCTCCTACCGGTGGGCCAATTATCTCGTTTTGTTAAATGGCTATATCTGTGTATTTGGTGCATTAGTACTGATTTAGCATCATGTAAGGTGCAAAATCTGCTACCTTACGTGGTAGATTGTGGATAATGGTTTCAGGTGAGCTCTGAGCCATCTAACATTGCACTTAATTAAGTCATTACGTAAATGTGTAGACATTTATTTGGCTGGTTCAAATGGCTCTGAGCACTATGGGACTTAACTTCTGAGGTTATCAGTCTCCTAGTACTTAGAACTACTTAAACCTAACTAACCTAAGGACATCACACACATCGATGCCTGAGGCAGGATTCGAACCTGCGACCGTAGCGGTAGCGCGGTTCCAGAGTGTAGTGCCTAGAACCGCTCGGCCACCCCGGCCGGCAGTCATTTATTTGATAAGGCGTTTTAAAGTTTTAGCTTCATCTTTTAATAATTCTTTGCTAGGTTGGAGTGCAGTGGGTATTATCTTCTGGTATACTCCTGTTAGTACAGAAACCCATGTGTGCAGGTCGTGGTAAACAGCAAGTGGTCACGCGGACGAACAGCTGGGTGCCGTTCGACGTCAGAGCGATGGCCGCCGAGTGCCGCTGAAGTAGTGGTGGGGAACCGGAGTGCATTCGAACGTACCCACACAGGCGACAATGTGGCGTCGCTCGCTGTGTCGGTTAACCTTTTCAACTTGTAACTTCATTCTTATTTTCTATAAGAAGGATGGAATGACGTTTACCAGGCAGTCGGTTATGATCTTACGGTGTAGAAACCCTTAGTGACATGCTTGTGGCCCTGTTGCCTCTAAGTTGACGAAAAATAAGCTGATCTTCATTATTTTCCTGTTTTATATTTTCCTTACTACCAGATAATAATCCACAATCTTAAACCTACGTGGAATTGAATTGCTGCCTCAGTGTGAGAAATATGAGTGTAAAATAATTAATAACCATGTCTTTCTTTAAAAGTTTGGTTCTGACTCAACTCGTATAAGATTTAAGTGTTGTACAAATCGTAGGCTGTTTTGATGAACTGTTTCATCTTCGTGTAAATAGCATTAGTTAACTTCAGAAGTAATGGCAATGGGGAACCTGTTACATTTGTATTACCCTCTGTGTAGGTATACATACCAATCCGCTCGTGGCAATGTATATCATTGACTGAAAAAAACATTTCGTAATACTTGTTAAGAGGTAAAACTGTACTATGTATGAAACGCTGTGGTAAGAGAAAACAGTTGTGTACTGTTAACCATCGTTACTTGTAAATGCGAGATCGGTGTGTCTTAAGCTACGCAGTGGCAGTAATAACATTGAGTGAGATTGCAGTTAGCTTGCTCTACATTTCGTAGGTGTTCAGATTATGGCACAAGAAATATTTTGTGACTGACTCTCGAGTGGAGCATAACTTGTGTTCTTAATGTCTTGCGACCATATATGTTTTTGAGAAATTTATTACTATTAAGCAACTGAGAGGCCTTTTTCTACATTTTGCGTCTATTTAACTTACAGTGGCATTATGAAAACTGATTCTATTTCCTATATGTTTGGTGGAGGTCTTTTGTCTGCCTGAACGTACATTAATTGAAGTTAAGCAATGCGTTACGGTGAATACGTAACAACTTATTCTCTTCAACTACTCTGTTCATGACCAATTGTAATTGGTAGGCAATGTCTACCTTACGTAACTTGTGACTGCTGTATCACAAATTTACTATACTTTCACGTTTTCTTGTAACTTGCAGAAATTTGCCACACCTGAAAGAGAGTTTACCAATTAGCTTGCTTTGAATCTCATGACTTGAATCTTATCATTTTTCTCTGCTCTAGCTGATGATGCTTAACACTACGGCTTATACTATAGCATTACACAACTAGAAGCACAAAAGAGCAAAAGCAAACATTGCAATTTTTTTAACTTTTTTATTTATTTTTTTATTTTTTTAGCGGTACAGCGTGCATCTCTGCTGCACTCAAATCTGTGTGCCTAATACATTTTACAGATACAAACAAATGACTAAATGATACGTATATTTCTTGTTCTATTTTGATACATTCTTGTCACTACATCTTTCTCATTTAGTACCTGTACCCCAGGGCGTAGTGGTGCCTATTGCTTAAAGCATAGCAAGGATGTGGTGGTAACACCCTACCTTTTCTCTTTTTCTGCTTTGTCGTGGTGATACCTTTACCAGTCGGCGCGACTTTAAGGGTAGAAGCAGGCGGTACTGCTTAAGGTGGTACAGCTGGGCTGTGATACGACTTTAGCCAATCAAAGTGTACTATTGTAGTGCGATCAGGTAACTGAATTTCGGCATTCGCCGGCGAGGTGAATACAGGGTAGAGGCCCTCGTACAGTGGAGTGAACTTCTAAGTTCGTCCCTTTTGTAACAGGGGTTTGGGAGCAATACCAAATCGCCGGGTTTATACTGAGGGAATGTAGCGCCTTTGTGTTACGTTTTAGCTGTTTTTGTGTGGCTTTGAAGTTACTGTGTTTAACTTGGTCCATACGGCTCTGAGACGGTGGGCTAGCCATTCACTTCGCCTATATTGCCGTCCGGAGGCAATTTGTCAATCTCAGAAGGTGAATTCTTTGGTCTCCCATAGTATGCTTCGTATGGGGAGTATCACATTACATTATGAACACCACTGTTGTAAACTGAGGCGACAAGTCCCGCTTATTTGTCCCAGTCTAACTGAGTCTCCAATACATAATACGATAGCATTCGCTCAAGTTTTGTGCACTTGCTCCAGACGCCAGTTGGCTATAGGCTTTTTTGATTGAAGCATTTTTCAAACTTGTACAAATAAAAGTGACATAAAATTTGAGCCTTGATCAGTAAGAACTGCGTTGGGGCTGCCGAACGGCAAGACCAAGTGAATAGAATTGGAAGGAAAATCAGCATTGGCCGTATTTTGTTGTTTTATTGTCAGCAAAATCGATTTTCGGTCATTTAGTGACCATCCTCAGTGCTGTATATACAATTAAAATTGGTAGGCACTGGTATCAAGCTATAACCACAAGCTTAGAGCGATTATGTGATCGCTCTAAGCTTGTGGTTGTAACTTGATACCAGTGCCTACCAATTTTAATTGTACACTACTGGCCATTAAAACTGCTACACCAAGAAGAAATGCAGATGATAAACGGGTATTCATTGGACAAATATATTATACTAGAACTGAAATGTGATCATATTTTCACACAATTTGGGTCCATAGATCTAGAGAAATCAGTACCCAGATCAACCACCTCTGGTCCTAATAACGGCTCTGATACGCCTGGGCATTGAGTCAAACAGAGCTTGGATGGCGTGTATAGGTACAGCTGCCCATGCAGCTTCAACACAGTTCATCCAGAGTAGTGACTGGCGTATTGTGACAAGCCAGTTGCTCGGCCACCATTGACCAGACGTTTTCAATTGGTGAGAGATCTGGAGAATGTGCTGGCCATGGCAGCAGTCCAACATTTTCTGTATGCGGAAAGGCCCGTACAGGACCTGCAACATGCGGTCGTGCATTATCCTACTGAAAGGTAGGGTTTCGCAGGGATCGAATGAAGGGTAGAGCCACAGGTCGTAACACATCTGAAATGTAACGTCCACTGTTCAAAGTGCCGTCAAGGTGAACAAGAGGTGACCGAGACGTGTAACCAATGGCATCCCATACCATCACGCCGGGTGAGACGCCAGTATGGCGATGACGAATACACGCTTCCAATGTGCGTTCACCGCGATGTTGCCAAACACGGATGCGAGCATCATGATGCTGTAAACAGAACCTGGATTCATCCGAAAAGATGACGTTTTTTTTCCATTCGTGCACCCAGGTTCGTCGTTGAGTACAGCATCGCAGGTGCTCCTGTCTGTGATGCAGCATCAAGAGTAACCGCAGCCATAGACTCCTAGCTGATAGTCCATGCTGCTGCAAACGTCGTCGAACTGTTCGTGCAGATGGTTGTTGTCCTGCAAACGTCCCCATCTGTTGACTCAGGGATCGAGACATGGCTGGACGATCCGTTACAGCCATGCGGATAAGATGCCTGTCATCTCGACTGCTAGTGATACGAGGCCGTTGGGATCCAACATGGCGTTCCGTATTACCCTCCTCATCCCGCCGATTCCATATTCTGCTAACAGTCATTGGATCTCGACCAACGCGAGCAGCAATGTCGCTGATAAAATGAACCGCAATCGCGATAGGCTACAATCCGACCTTTATCAAAGTCGGAAATGTCATGGTACGCATTCCTGCTCCTTACGCGAGGCATCACAACAACGTTACACCAGGCAATGCCGGTCAACTGCTGTTTGTGTATGAGAAATCGGTTGGAAACTTTCCTCATGTCAGCACGTTGTAGGTATCGCCACCGGTGCCGACCTTGTATGAATGCTCTGAAAAGCTAATCATTTGCATATCACAGCATCTTCTTCCTGTCGGTTAAATTTCGCGTGTGTAGCACGTCATCTTCGTGGTGTAGCAATTTTAATGGCCAGTAGTGTATATTACAGCACTAAGGATGGTCAGCAAGTGACCGAAAATCGATTTTGCTGACAATAAAACAACAAAATACGACCAATGCTGATTTTCCTTCCAATTCTGTCCGCTATTTGGTCGTGGTGCACACAAGCCATGGAGTCGCCAATCAATAAGACCAAGTGATTGACAAACGCGCATGGGACAGTTTCCGTGGTCACGTCGGCAAGTGCTACTAAAATTAGGTACCTGGAAAAGTGATCAAGAATTGACTGTACAGATTTATTACCCTGATTCTTTTGGGGAAAGCGCCCTACGAGTTCTAACACCACATTCTGAAATGGTTTTGTAGCTTCTGGCAATGTTTGTAAAGGAATTTTGGTTTTTGTGGAGGCGCCCTTTGCGCACAAAGCAAACAACTTTGCACACGCTTCCGAACATTCGTTTGCTGTCCTCTCCACCGATATCGTGAGGTAATTCTAGCATTTGTGACTTGTCGCCCATTATGGCAGGTTTGTATGCTGTCATGACATTATGCCATAACACGTTGCTGCAGTTCTGTAGGTATTTCAAAATGGGGTTTTCCGATATAGTATATCGCCTTGTGTAACATAATATGGGACTATAGCTTACCGATGACATTCTACATCTCTCTTTCAATTCATCGACTGAAACATCAACTGTGTGAACAACTCTAATCTTTCTGCTTAGGCCATTGGCAATACTGTGTAGGCGGCTGGGCTTAAAGTAATTTACTATAAACATGAGAGCTAGCAACTCCTTCTCGGTAGTACTATAATTAATTTCTGCTGAATTCATTTGTCTGGAGGCGTAAGAAACTGGTATTTCCTCACCATAATATTCCTGGCTTAAAACAGCTCCGACAGCGTAGCCTGACCGTCCGTCGAAAGAATAAAGGTTTTTAAAATTCTGGATGTATTGGTGAAGGCGAACTAATGAAAATTTCTTTAATTTTTCTCATTGCTGGCTCGCACTAATTTTCTCATTCAAATACTGTATCTTTCGTTACTAATTTTGTTAATGGCATTGCTATTGTAGCGTAATCCTGCAGAAAACGCTGAACATAGGAAAGATTGCCTCTTTAACACTTCTTGCAGTTGGAAAATTATCCACTACTTCAGGTAGCCTAGGACCTAGCTTAACACCATCTGAACTAATGATTTGCTCCAGGTACTGAACCTTTGAAAGTGCAAAAGAACACTTCTCTAGTTTAAGCTGGAGTGTGCACTTTTCAATTTAGGCAATATATTTCATAATCTTTAAGTATGGTCTTTAGTTGTTTTTGCAAAACTTACACACATAGTAGGCTTTAACCCTCTCAATAACAAGTCAATAAGTCTTTGAAAAGTGGCAGGCACATTTCTTAGACCAAAAGGCATGCACAAAAATGAACACAGTACAGACGGAACCGCAAAAGCAGTTTTAGGTCTATCTTGTGATGCAATAGGAATCCGATGACATCCAGAACACATGTCCAAGTTGGTAAAATATTTGCAGTTTCCCAACCAGTCTAAGGTCTCGTCGGCACGTAGTAGAGGATAAGTATCAGGTGTGATAACCTTCTTTACCGCTCTCGTATCGGCACACAGACCGTAGATTTTCTCCCCATTGATTGATTTCTTGGGCACAACTCGCCCACAGACTTGGAGAGGGTTGAATTACTCCTACGGCCAATTTCTGTTGAATCTTATCTTTAACAACAGATTGTAAATGATGAGGTGAACGATACGGCTTATGCGCATTTGGTCTAGAGTGTTCCATGCGTACGAGGACAATTGCTGGAAAATATTGCCTTTCATCGAATAACCACGCATATTTCTCTAAAAGTAGATTCAAAAGATTTTCGTCTGAGTCCAGAAAACGTACCAACTTCTCTTTCAATTGATTTACTATCAAATATGCTAGCGCACAAACTTTCCTCAAACGTAACTGTTTATATTTTATTTTGACACTGTTTCTCGTGTGAAACTTCTATTTGCATGACTTCTTCGCCACTGGCTGTTATTGTGCCACGTGGGATTTCTACATCGCTTTGAGCATAATTGTCAACAAACCAGGTGTCTGAAACCTATTCCCTTTTATTTCTGGTCTACTTAGACCTCTTTTAATATGGATTTGCAACCCGTCGAGAAAGTCATTCTGGGCGAGCAGGTCGGCCAGAATGTCCGATCTCGGCGGTACCCGGTCTTTGACTTCAATCCAGAGAACTTTTCGTCTTCCATCGCTGTTACAGGTATGATAATGTACATGGTTCAGTTGGAGTTTGTGAAGTTGATCTCCCGTATCGATCAAAATGTTTACAGTTTCCCTCTGAGCTTACCTGTTATAACTGAGTCATCTCAGTGGTTTTATCCTTCTGTGAGGGGTTCGTAGTTTCCCCATGAATTGTTCTCACATTGCGATCTACCCTTCTTTTTACCATTGGGCGGTGCGCCTGGTTGTGGCGGATAGTACCACTGATTTTGCGGAAATCGATCTCTCTCGTGTCCGGCAGTATGACATTTCTTGCAACACAGAGCCGTACAGCTCTTGGATCTATGATTGGGTTTCTCGAATCTTTGACAGTTAGTGTAATTTACAAACAGATCTGGCGCATCAATTGTGCGCGTCGAAGCGTCCTGCTTTCTCATGCAACAAAGCTAAGTGGACCGCTTTGTGCAGTGAGGTGGGGAAGGCAATTTTCATCTCGCTCTCTATGTGTGGGTTAATTCCCCTAATGAAGACGTCAGTTGCTCGCAATTCGGCTTCTTCGATTAGAACTTCATTACAGATTTGACCCGTGTCTAATGTACGAGGGTAATCGCAAAAGTAAGGTTTCCTATTTTTTATAAGTACATAGACCTGTTCATTTCTACAATAGTTTACATCAGTTTACAGCTTGAACTTTTAGCTATTTTTCGAAATAATCACCATTTCTGTCGATGCATTTTTGTAGACGCTGTGGCAGTTTTTGTATGCCCATGTCATACCAACTCGCCACCATGCTGTTCAGAAAGTTATGAACCTCTTCTTTCACCTCGTCGTCAGAGCTGAATTTCTGGGGCCACAATTAAAGCTGACAGGTACTGTTCGATTCTGAAAAAACTCAAACGGGCAATTCAGAACCGGAGAAGAGGAATGTTTAGCAAGGGCGTACACGTTCTCCATGACAACGCTCGCCCACACATCGCTCGGCAAACCGTTGCTCTCCTGAAACAGTTTCAGTGGAACATAATCACCCACCCACCCTATAGTCCTGACTTGGCGCCCAGTGACTATCACCTGTTCCCTAGGTTAAAAGGACATTTGGCCGGAAAGCGATTCAGCTCTGACGACGAGGTGAAAGAAGGGGTTCATAACATTCTGAAAAGGATGGCGGCGAGTTGGTATGACATGGGCATACAAAAACTGCCACAGCGTCTACAAAAAAGCATCGACAGAAATGGTGATTATGTCGAAAATAGCTAAATGTTCAAGCAGTAAACTGATGTAAACTATTGTAGAAATAAACAGGTCTATGTACTTATAAAAAAATAGGAGACCTTACTTTTGGGATTACCCTCGTATATGTTCGATAGGATACTGTTCTGATTCCTTCAGCAAACGCTTAGAAATCTTCACCTGATTTATGTCTGAGAGTGGACAGCCATCACGGAAACAGCTGAATCCTCTTTTATGAGAGTAGCGCTCTGCTAACCCTTTCGCCGAAATTTCAAAGCTAGTGGCGTCCTGCAGCATATATACGATTTCCATTTTCGTTCGCGCGTCGCCTGAGAGTTTCAGTTGGACTACATTCAGCAGGACATGATCTGGCCATTAGCAAGTGCGGCTCACACCCCTGATATTTTGCAGGCATGATTACCTTTTCGTTCGGTTTCCCAGCAAACGAGTGGATAAAAGCAACAGCCGGAAACGTGTTGACAACATCTGACTTGTATTTGTCAGGTTCTGACACAGGGGCTCGTGAAGGACCTGGGTTTGCCGGATTTACCGTAAAACTGGCTTAGCACGTGACAATGTTTAGCCGTTCCTGTAGCTGTAACTTTTGCAATGTCAAAGTTTCAATTTGTTGCCTTAGCAAACCAAGGAGATCAGGCTTGTCATTAGATGCAGCTGAGACTTTTGGGGCCGGCTTTGATTGTTATGCTGGCTGACGGGGCTATAAGTCAGGTATGGTTACAAAATTAGCGGAAGAGTTCACAATATATGAAATTTAATAACAATACAAGAAATGGGTCTCGCAATATGCTAAGCAGCGACTTTAGTCGGACAACAAGAGTGCATTTCTGCGACACTTTCTCCAGAATCGTGCTCCGGATGTTGGCGATACGTCGGTATGACGGCGGCATCGGCGATCTGGATGGTGGCATCGGAGCCCCTGATTGTACATCGTCGGCGGTCGGGAGCGGCTGCGAAAGGCGGCTGCCGGTGACATCTCGGTGCGGCGCGGCTCGCGGCGTCTCTCTTACCGGCGCAGGACACGGAGTAGCGGTGCGAGGCCAGATAGTGCACATGCTTGTTGGGCCGTCATGGCCTAACACGCTCGAAGGCGCTTCTAGCGCAAGCGGTGCAAACAGCTAAGCGACCTGTGGCAGCAAACCGCTAGCGTAGCTGTGGTTGCTGGCACAAAGAATCGGCAGGCTAATATCAAATTGGATCGAACAGTGGGAAAAATCCCACTCTTGGACACCAGGATGCTGTCAGGAGCTCAGGTGGATACCTAGGGGGTTTTTCCTCCACGTATAAATGCTAGGATTCAGAGAAGCATAGGTTTTATTACCAAGAACCACCACTAAGCAGTACAATATTTACGGAAACTGGCGACGGCCGCGGAGTGAACCGCATATGGTCCGGAAAGAGCATTTCGCCCTCCATAGCAAGGACTGGTGGACACGCCTAAGACGCTAACGAAGCTGGTAGGCAAGAGAGCCACCCGTTCTTGCTGCTGCTACGTCGCCGACTCTCTTGCGTACCTCAAGTGACGCTACCAAGTCTTCCCATTGGCGACTTTGAGGCAGGAAGTTGGCGTCTCCCACTAGCCAATACCGTGCTAACGTTCCCAGCTCAGCGTAATAAAACGTGCGAGCGCGCAAGAAATACTGACTAAGACTAAGTTAAAATGATTAAAGTAGAATACAGTAATTTTTTCCATTATTACCCGTTACCACGTACAATTTCTTCCCCCCCATCATGACGGATCTTTGATTGCTACAATGGTGCTGGTACATCTGACGCTAATCAATCTTAATTACCAAATCTAAATATATATAAAAAAAATGTTGACGTACATGGAAAGCGATGGACATTTGATGTTTTATTTTATGTATGAAGAGGATCCTAAAGCTAATGGAGGAACGAATTCTCATTAAAGAAAAAAAGGGTTATGAAATACACTATGTGATCAACAGTAGCAGGACACCTGGCTGAAAATGATTTACAAGTTCGTGGCACCCTAGCCCTACATTGGTAATTCTGAAATTCAATATGGTTTTGGCCCACCCTTAGCCTTGATGACAGCTTCCACTCTCGCAGGTATACGTTCAATCAGGTGCTGGAAGGTTTCTTCGGGAATTGCAGCCCATTCTTCTCGGCGTGCTGCACTGAGGAGAGATAGCCTATGGATGTCGGTCGGTGAGGCCTGGCACGAAGTCGGCGTTCCAAAACATCCCAAAGGTGTTCTGTAGGATTCAGGTCAGGAATATGTGCAGGCCAGTCCATTGCAGGGATGTTATTGTCGCGTAACAACTCTGCCATAGGCCTTGGATTATGTACAGGTGCTCGATCGTGTTGAAAGATGCAATCGCCATATCCGACTTGCTCTTCAACAGTGGGAAGCAAAAAGGTGCTTAAAACATCAATGTAGACCTGCTCTGTGATAGTGCCATGCATAACAACAAGGGGTGCAAGCTCCCTCCATGTAAAAGACCACCATACCATAACACCACCGCCTCCGAATTTTACTGTTGGCACTACACACGCTGGCAGGTGACGTTCACCGGGCATTCGCCATCGTCATACCCACACCCTGCCATCGGATCGCCACATTGTGTACCGTGATTCGTCACTCCAAACAACGTTTTTCCACAGTTCAGTTGTCCAATGTTTACGCTCCTTACACCAAGCAAGGCGTCGTTTGGTTCAAATGGTTCAAATGGCTCTGAGCACTATGGGACTTAACTGCTGAGGTCATCAGTCTCTTAGAACTTAGAACCACTTAAACCTAACTAACCTAAGGACATCACGCACATCCATGCCCGAGGCAGGATTCGAACCTGCGACCGTAGCGGCCACGCAGTTCCAGACTGTAGCGCCTAGAACCGCTCGGCCGCGTCGTTTCGTATTTACCGGCGTGATGTGTGGCTTACGAGCAGCCGCTCGACCATGAAATCCAAGTTCTCTCACCTCCTGCCTAACTGTCATAGTACTTGCAGGGGATCCTGATGCAGTTTGGAATTCCTGTGTGATGGTCTGTATAGATGTCTGCCTATTACATATTACGTCCCTCTTCAACTGTCGGCGGTCTCTGTCAGTCAACAGACGAGGTCTGCCTGTACGCTTTTGTGATGTACGTGTCCCTTCACGTTTCCACTTCACTATCACATCAGAAACAGTGAACCTAGGAATGTTTAGAGTATGGAAATCTCGCGTACAGACGTATGACACAAGTGGCACCCAATCACCTGACCACGTTCGAAGTCCATGTGTTCCGCGGTGGGCCTCAATTTGCTGTGTCATGAGGCACGTAATAAGAAAAACGTATGTTTTTGAGGGTGTCGGGATATTTTTGATCACATAGTGTATACAATATAGCAGTGGGTACAAAGTTTGTGTTTTTATTGTACAGTATCGTTATCCATTGGTGTTACTTGAGTCGTTAATAACTGGAAGTCTCTGTTAAAATAGTGGATGTCTTTTTACATACTTTGCGAAGCCGTCGTAGGTCGTGATGGGCGCGATGGTGGCGTCCAGCTGGGCAGCAGCTGAGCCAAAGTATATGATCACTCAGGCGCGGTAATACGGACACGGCGCCGAGGTGGCTAGAAGGCCGGCTGGCCGAATGAGGGCGCGTCGATTATTTTTCTGTGGTTACAACACTCACAGGCGGGATCGTGACAATGGAGGCTAAAGAGACTCACGAGCAACAGGAGGTAAACTAACAATAAGTGACAGATACAAATGCGAGCCGCTGTTGCTGCCGCTACCTCGCCAACCCTTTTGCATACGTCACGTGACGGCACCAAGTCCTCCCATCGGCGGGTTTGTAGCAGAAAGTTGGCGTCTCCCACTCAGCAGTATCGTGGTGGCGACTGTAGCTCAGCGGAATAGCGCGCGGGAGCCGACCAGAAGTACTGCGAAATGGTTTACGTAACTGCTCATGCCAATGCCCGAGGATAAGTTAAAATGATGCAAATGGGATACAATAATAATAATTTTCCATTATAACCCTTTGCCGTGTATACCATGTAAACCACATCACAACCTCACCACATCACAACACTACGTATACCGCAAACCCACGCACACGGACCGTTATTTGCACCGGGATTCGTATCGTTATCCATTGGTGTCACTTGAGTCGTTAATAACTGGAATAACCACCCACAACAGAAGCGGAGTGCTATCAAGACGTTAGCGGACAGAACTAGAAATATTTGTGAAGCAGAGTTGCTCGACGCTGAGATGGAACATCTCCACAATGCACTAATGAAGAACGGATATTCGTCCGCAGAAATAGAACGTGCGTTGAGAAAGCCACGCAGAAATCATAGTGACCTACAGGCTACTGCAAAATCTAAGGTTTTCCTGCCGTTTGTTAAAAATGTAACGGAAAGAATAGGGAGGATCTTGACGAAACGGAATATCACCGTAATTTACAAGCCCACCAGGAAGATACAGGAATACCTTAAGCCTGCCAAGGACGCTCGCAAACCATTGGAAAAAACTGGATTGTATAGGATCCCATGCAGCTGTGGAGATGTTTATGTGGGTACCACTAAAAGAACGGTTTCAAAACGTTTGGAAGGGCACAAGGGCAATTATAGAAGAGGAGAAACGGAACGATTAGCTGTTGTGGAGCATGCTTTATAGCCAGGGAACCACCATATTCGTTTCGAGGAGACTCAAGTACTAGCGGCCACAAGCGGATTTTACGAAAGGCTCTACAGGGAGGCAATCGAAAACGCTAAACACCGTAATAATTTCAATCGTAAGAAGGAGGGCGTGAAGTTAAACGGTATATGGGTGCCGGTGTTAAAGAAGATGTATACCACCCGTCTACTACTGGGTGATGGCAACGGCGATCGACGGCAACGGACAGCGGCCAATTGCACTGACGTTTTCAAAACACGTGACGTCACGCCGCGGCGCGGGAGCCCGCGGACACGGAATTTAGCGGCAGTCAGTAGCCAGCCAGTGGGTGTGTTGGATCTTCCATCGAGCTACAGGCCCCCTTGAAGATGTCTCCCGCAGACGAAGACGAAACGTTGGGATTTGGTTCAAATGGCTCTGAGCAGTGTGGGACTTAACTGCTGAGGTCATCAGTCCCCTAGAACTTAGAACTACTTAAACCTAACTAACCTAAGGACATCACAGACACATCCATGCCCGAGGCAGGATTCGAACCTGCGACCGTAGCGGTCGCGCGGTTCCAGACTGTAGCGCCTAGAACCGCTCGGCCCCATCGGCCGGCACTTTCGAAGTCACTGAGCATTCTGCTGTTACTGCTTCTCTGTTGACAACGCCTGACTCCTCGTCTCCTTTTATACTGGTTTGTCTGCCACTCGTTACACCTAGTCGTCAACTGTGCATTACATAGTGGTGTCCGGATACTTTTGGTCGTATAGTGTACACGTAGATGAAGTGGAAACTGATGACGCGAGCTACATTCCGACACAGGCTTTCAGCGTTTGGTGTGACTCGTATGAAGTTTCGCTGTCTGTACGCCCCTGTCTCGCTGCTCTGCGAGCACTGTTTCTGTGGAGCGCGATGGCTGCCCATTCAGCGCGCTCACTGATGCGTCCGCCTGCATTGTAGCTTCCGAGCACCGCGGGCGCATTATCGCCGGCGGAGCCGCTCTTCCCTCCACCCCTCCTGCCTCTCTAACCCTCCCTCCACCCTCCGGACGCTGCGCCGCGGAGCGGACGTCTGCTGGGGGAGGCAAAAGCGGAAGGGAAAGGAATTCAGAAAGACAGCGGGCCGAGCCGTTTCCGCGGCATTTCAAATTCTTTGACGTCTCCGACGCCTGAGGACGGGGAAGATGGCGCATTCCGATTTAATTCTTCGTCCTGCTCGCACGCCGCCGACGTGCCGAATGCGATACGTAGGTGTGTCGGGCCGAGGTGCAGGGTCCCTCTCCGGCAAGCAATTTCTGAGGCTGCGACAGGCGGCCGGTCGGTGCTGTGCGGAGGGGATGGGAGTGGGGGTGGGGGTGGGGTTGGGGGTTGACTGGGGTCTGCGGGAGATCTTCGCGTTACCCTGGCGACGCCGTTTGACGTGTCGCCCCCCCCTGGCGCAGCACGCGGCCTTACTGCGAGTGAAACATAAAGCGGCCCAGGACGCAGGCAGGCAATATTTCAGATCTCCGCCGCGGCGCCAGGACGCTGTCACGACAATCTCCTTCCGAACGGCCGGCCACCCTCCCCCGCCCTGCCCTGCCATCTCGATACCGGCGGCCTCTGCTCTGCGCGCAGTAAAATGTGATCCCGGCTGCCGCAGACAGTCTAATCCCGGGAATTCCCGCCTCGCCTGCCAAGCCGCCTGCTCGCCTGCTCTGCCGATGTTCCCGCCGCCGGGAGTCTTCCCTCTTGCAGGAATACCGAATTCTCAGAGAAAGAGATGTGCGCCTAGGGTGGGATCGAAGTGCGCAAGACGGATGGAAAAATGAACGCAGGTCGACGCTGCAGGAGGCTCTACGAAGCGACTATAAATTTGTAACGGAATGAAACCATATATTATAAAAGTACCAGTGTAGTCAATATACCCATAACGTTAAACAGCCGGTTCTAGGCGCTTCAGTCTGGAACCGCACGACCACTATGGTCGCAGGTTCGAATCCTGCCTCGGGCATGGATGTGTGTGATGTCCTTAGGTTAGTTAGGTTTAAGTAGTTCTAAGTCTAGGGGATTGATGACATCAGATGTTAAGTCCCATAGTGCTCAGAGCCAGTTGAACCATTTTTTTGCGAAGACAAATGCTGGCACATCTAGCTTCTTCAGTGTATTAAAAGACGCCACGCAGGATTGTGTTCTATCCCCCCAAATGTATAACATCTATGCAGAACATGACATTAGGATCGTTCATTGTCGTTGGACTAAGTTTGTGGTAGAATGATTAACAGCTTCCGATTTGAAGGTCATTAATGTATCATACGCGTTACAGCTCCATCTTAGCAAGTTCAAGCTTTTGACAATTGATGGAGGAGCACAGGTTCAAGTCACAGCTCCCTTAATGGAGTGGAAGTCGTGCTTTCTTTCACATATCTTGAGGCAACTATCTGCGACACGGGAAGCTATGGAAATGAAATAACAAGATGGACCATGCTAGGGCGAATGGCTGCGAAGAAGCTCACAAAAATACGAGAGAACAGAGCGATAACGGACACCAAAATGTCCGACAACTAGAAAAACTCATGTTTTTCATCTTTTTTATGGCTGCGAAACATGAACACTTAAGGCAAGTAGTGGCAAATTGATGCATCTAAGCTTCGATGCTGACACGAGATGCTGCACATAAAGAACAAGAAATAAAGGGCTTATTTCGATAGTGGTACAAGTCCATATCTTTTCATTCTGAGATACAGAGTCCTAAAGTTAAATGAGCGCTGAAAAATCTGCAGTTGAGATAACTGAAATATTCAAGTATATATACTTGAATATTTCAGCTATCTCAACTGTAGATTTTATATACTTGAATATTTCAGGTATCTCAACTGCAGATGTTTCAGCGCTCATTTAAGTTAAGGACTCTGTATCTCAGAATGTACAAAAGTGGACTTGTACCACTATTGAAATTGAATGAATATTTCAGGTATCTCAACTGCAGATTTTTCAGCGCTCATTTAACTTTTGGACCCTGTATCTCAGAATGAACAAAAATGGACTTATAGCAGTATTGAAATAAGCTCTTCAAATGTGTCCATTATTGAGCAGCTGAATATCTCCAGGAGACTTTCTTTTCGTGTCACCCAAAATATTCTCCAGTTCTTTGTCCACATTGGGAGGAGAGAGTGAGAAAAGTTGGAAAAATAATGATGGAATGGAAGACAGAGCGCAAGAGCCCGAGGGACGAGTAACGAGCAACCGGACTGGTCAAATCAATAAGATCTCCGGTCTTCTTCTTGAGGAGGCTCTAAGAGAGCCGTCTGGAATGGAGGCGCTTGGTTCATGGGGTCTCGACTCTCAGAAATGAGCTCAATGACTCAGGATGATGAATAGTGGCATCATCTGTGATCGTTTTCGAGAATTAGTACAATTTTTTCCCAATATAATATACGGGTTGTTTAAAGAGACAAGTTCCGCATATTTCTACAGGAGGTAGCATTGATCAAAACTAGAAGAATAGTTACTATAGCCGGCTGCTGTGACGGAGCGGTTCTAGGTCCTTCAGTCCGGAACCGCGCTGCTGCTAAGGTCGCTGGTTTGAATCCTGCCTCGGGCATTGATGTGTGTGACGTAGTTAGGTTTAACTAGTTTTAAGTCTAGGGGGCTAATGACCTCAGATGTTATGTCCCATAGTGCTCAGAGCCATTTGAACCAGTTACTATAATAATGTGACTGGAAACCAATGGCTCTCTCTGTTACGTAGAAGCTGACACTGTAGGCAGTGCTGTGTGTCTTTACCATGCATCCTAACATATCTTTCAGCCGTCCTTCACAGTGAATCACTCACAATTTCGGATGCCAATGACCTTTCGAACTGCATTTATGCAGTGGTCCGATGCTCCTGTAACGTCTGCATATTGTTGACGATTCGGGCATACACAAATACAACTATGAACCAGAACACTATGACCACCTGTTTAATCGCGTGATGGTCCACTTTTAAAACACAATACAACTCTGTTTCTGTTTGGAATGGATTCTACAAGTTCTTTATAGTCTTCCAGGATTATGTGGCACCAGATGTCTGTGCAAAGCTCACAGAATTCCCGCAAGTTACTGGACGGTGGTTTTTGGGCACGTTGCTCTCGCCCGATATGTGTTCCAGTGTGTACAGATCAGGGTATTAGTTGGCCAAGATATCAATGTGAGTTCACCGTTATATCCCTCAAAACACTTCAGCGCGATTCTGACCTTGTGACACGGACAATTATCCTGCTGGAAGATGTCCTCGCCGTCGGGGCAGACATCAAGTATGAAGGGATGCAAGTGACCCGCAATAATATGCACGCTTTCCACAGTTGTCACGGTGCCTTTGATTAGTACCACAGATCCCATGGAAGCCCAACTCAGTGTATAACACTGCATAATTCTGCCCACAGAATTATCGCGGTGCTTGTTTCGAGCAGCCATTTGCATTGAGGACACAACCATCGACCTGGTGTAACAAGAAATGCGATTCATGCAATCAGGCGACACGTTTCTGTTAATCCACGGTGAAAGTTCAGTGATACTGTGCCCACTGCAATGAACGATGTCGTTGGGTCAACACGGGAACAAACAGGGATCAGTTGCTTTGGAGCTCCATTTTCAACAATGGCCTCCAAGCGGTACGTTCCGAAAAGCTTGTGCCTGCACCAGTACTGTACTGTACGTCAGATCTGCCACAGATCGCTGCCCAGCCTGGATTACACATCGGGCGATCCTCTGGCCTCTGAGTTTTGTGATGAGCCATACCTGTTATGAGGCTCACGACAGTAGCACGTGAACAGCCGACCAGCTTCACCGTTCTAGAGATTCTCGTTTCCAGCCACAGAGCCAGCCACTGCCCTTTGTCAAAATCGCTTGTACCAGTGGTTTTACGCATTTGCGGCCGGTGTCTGCACTATAATGCCTACCCATCCGTCTCTGCTACAGTTACATTCTTTCCTTACTGCTTAATGTGCCCGCAGCACCACCAGGACACATTCTGTTTTTGTATGTCCATCCTTGTGACTGGAGTTCAGTGGGGTACGGCCGTTCAATTATGTAAGGAAATGAAACATCTACAGCCGCCCTTATGATGTCATTTCTTCTATGGCTACCAGTTTCGGTGCTTCAGTGCCCCATTTTCAGGCTAAACTGAATTGATAGTGGATGGTTGCAGAGGCAATATCGTGGTTACATGTATGTAGTCTGTGAAAACCAGTTACAGATGGTGGCCACTGATGCATCGTGTATACGGATGCTTTAACCGCCTCTGCATTATCTAAGGTCTGAAGATGGTGCACTGAATCACCGAAACTGGTAGCCATGCAATAAATGGAGGCTGTACGTTTTAATTTACTTTCATAGGAGGCATTCAATCTCGTGGTGACTAGTGGTCATAATGTTTTCGTCCATTAGCGTAACTTTAAATGGCCCCATGGACGGAAATTAAACGGATTCAGGTCCGGTAATAGGAGGAGCATACATCCAGACTTCCTCGTTCAATGTATAACCCATGACATATGCGACTTTAGACTTTAATGCAGAGGTTTTCATTGTCTTCTATACCTTCATCCGCCCTTGAGGGGCAGTTTCCCTCCATAAGGGCAAGAGAGTGCCCTGAACTTCTGTCCGCTCCTCAACCCTCTTTGACAAGACCGTTGGCAGAAAGAAACGCCCTTTTTTCCGGGAAGTTTTCAACCGCCATTGCTGATATTTTTATTCAAAATTTAAGTAGTGGCTGGATTCAAACACATCCAGAACGATTTGATTACCGGTCAAAGCCGTTACCTCTTCTCTTTTTTTTTTAAATCAGGAAGTACTTGGGATTCCTTTTTTTAAAAATCTAATTTTGTTCGCTTTTCTTCGTTGCATCTGCTCGGGGCGGACGTCAAAAAAAAAAAAAAATATCGGTTTAGGTTGTTGTTGAGCGGTTAACTCAGTTTTTTTATTTTTTTTTTATTACAGAGGGTAGCTAACCCTCTGCCCGAACACGCTGAGCTACCGTGCCGGCACTCTAGACCACGGTCCAAATACTGCGAACGTAATAGGAGGGAAGACAGAACTCGAGACTGGGCGTCCAGCAAGAGAGAAGAGAGTGGTCCGGCTGTCGGTCGTACATGTGTAAGAAGCAGTCGTGGAGGGACCCAGAGTTATAGGATAGAGTCATTGGAATAAAATTAGTTAACTGTAGTTCTCCACTGGTCTTAGATTTTGTGCGAGGGTTTCAGTAAGCAAACAGAGTGATCACGAACTGTCACTGTCTATGTGAAGGACTTGGCTTTACGTGTGAAGGCACCTCAGACAGGAAAGTCGCTATGTAATTAAGATTCGGAATAAAATTTAGAAATTAGTTTTAATTTCGGAGTTGCTTGTTCAATTTGTCATCCTCCGAAACTTTATACCACCCGCATTGAATTTACGTCAGACAGGCAGGTCTCTTATCTCACTTCTGTCAACAGGCTGAACTCCCTTTAGCAGGAACCTCTGTCGCTCATTTTCTTGCAAAATCTACGCTCGGGGCGTAGCACGGTGTCTTCGTCTCTCTCCAAAGCACGAATACAAGAGCCTTTCATGATTCTTGAATCAAGTGTCAGGAATTCTAAAACTGTGATCTCTGGAAAATTATACCACACAAATTCTCCTTTCATTCATTTCTCCCAGTCCATGTTCTAGTATTTTCCCTTCTCTTCCTTTTCCTGAATTTCTCATATCGCTGAAGCTAGCTTATGCAGGCTGGACGAGTCAAGCAAAATCTCAGAAGATGATACGCACAGGCGAAGAAACTTTCCGACACGTTGATTTGTCCATGTCTGCTGCAGACTGTGTGATAAGGTCTGTTGTCAGGTGCTCTACAACGACGTCGATACAATGCTACATTAATTGTTTCTCTGTTTCTAACGTCAATTGCTTTCTTTTGTATTGTTAGTTAAGGGATCAGATAAATTTTAGGAGATATTATTCTCCATTAGGTGTGAAGATGAAGTTATTGTCAACACGGGGAAGGAAATGATTCAGCCTTCAAGATGTGAAGTGCCTTTTCTTCAATGGATACAAGAAAGAGCTGTTCTGCTGGCCCCGAGAGTGAGGATCCCATAGCAGTGTCGTGCGGATTCCAACAAAATTCATTGTTCTAGTAATAAAGAGTGCCTGTAGCGTTGTCTTTCTGTCCCTGTGGGTGATCAGATGAATAGAAAGGAGAGGGATGAATCTTCTTGTCAGCACATGGCCTGCCTCATGGAAGAGAACCAAAGTTACTTGCTACCTTAACATTCCAATCCTTAGTAGGAATTACGACCAAGTACCCTAATTCTGTTAGCGAATGTGGTGAAGCCTGATATTAAAACAGGGAAATGCCGGGGGACTGTATAACAGAACTACTCTTCTAGCTTCCGGGAAAATAGTGACGATGAAAATACATTGTGAAATTATGGTTTGACAGAACTGAAATGCATTGGCTGATAAAAAAGTGAGGCACCCAGCAGACATGATCGGATGTCAATGTAACTTCCTATACGTACGCACCATCAGCGTGTACGTAAATCTACGTCTACATCTACATCATACTCCGCACGCCACCTATCGGTGCGTTGCGGAGGGTACTCCTGGTACCAGTAACTGATTCTTCATTCCCTGTTCTCCTCGAGAGTTGCTCATAGGAAGAATTATTGTCCGTAAGTCTCTATATTATCAATAATTTCTCGAATTTTGTCGTCGTGGTCATTTCGTGACATGTATGTGCAGGAAGTGATATGTTTTTCAATTCTTCTCGAGTAGTTCCAACTCTAAATTTCTATAGTAAACCTCTTCGTGACTCACGATGCCTCTAGTCTGCCACTGGAGTTTTTTCGAGCATTTCTATAAGGGTCTTCCGCCGGCTAAAAGGACCCGTGACGGAACACACCGCTCTTCGTTGGATCTTCTCCGTCTCTTTTATCAGTCCTACCTGGTAAGGATCCCAGATTCATGAAAAACACTAAAAAATCGGTCTAATAAGCGTCTTATAAGCCACTTCGTTTGTGGATGAGTTACATTTCCATAAGATTCTTTGTATGAACCTAAGTCTGACATCTGCTTTTCCTACTGTTAAATTTATATGGTCATTCTAATTAATTATGAAGGAACAGACATCTTATATGATCCAGCCGGCCATACAAATACTATGCTAATGTTCTCAAACACGTTATCCGCATTTAGGTACTGAAATGAAGCAGAACCAACAGTTGATAGTCTGTGTCAGCAGGGACTCGAACCCGGATGTCCCTCTAAATGCGGGTTTTTCCATTTAAAAAAAAAATTAAGCAGCTTCTGTCCATTGTCACTATTGGAGGCAGGTTGGGCTGGTGTCGAAACCCGAGACCTTGCCGCGATGCCTCCTCCTTCCCGCCGGTCGCTGTGGCCGAGCGGTTCTAGGCGCTTCAGTCGGGAACCGCGCTGCTGCTACGGTCGCAGGTTCGAATCCTTCCTCGGGCATGGATGTGTGTGATGTCCTTAGGTTAGTTAGGTACATCCGCGGCTAGTAGCGACAAAACGCCCGTGGATCCTTCTGACCCTCCACTGGAGACAGGCATATCTTCTCAAAGATAGGGTCCACATTGTTCTGTCACTTATACCGGTCCGGAAGGTCATGTAAGGTCAACTTATCATACGTGGCCATCCCTAACCGTAGGGAGGATCCGAGAAGACACTCCGTGATAACTAGCAAAGTATTGGCGGTAGCGTGGGTGGCATCAGAGACAAAGGTCCAAGAATCGAGAAAGTGCTTGTCACCAGCACGGTAAAGATACAAAATGGTCAGACCCTTAATCCATGTCACTGCATGCATCTTTGTACGTGGATAAAACGCCATATCTAGGGGGGATTGTGTGCTGAACGAGGGCCAAGATCAGCCTCAACTTTCACACCTCCAAGGCGGATCCACATTCCAGATGGTGCTCATCCATATCAGATAGATGGCTCTGGAGACATAATGGAGTGTTTGGCGACTCGTATATTTGTGGTTGACCACATAACACCAGGCCGCTCTGGCGTCCAAATCGAGGGGAGCTCCGTACACTGGGCGCTAGACCACAGGCCAAGTAATCGAGGGAAGACGGCTTTCAGTCGGATTCTGGGGATAGCCTCGCGTCATACAGTAATAAACGTCGCTGGTCGTCTGCAGCCACACATTTGGCAGGTCGAAATTGACGTAACTGAAGTCTATAAAAAAACTCCTTAAGATGAGACAGTGTTGGGGAAATATGCGCCACTGTAGTCATGGTTCATGAAATGCAGGGGCCCGTTCTTCGATTAGAATTCCTGTGAAGCTGTGCTAGTGGCGGGCGAGTCCTCGCCTTTATCATTGCGGTGACACATAAAGCAGGTGCTATAAACCACACAGCGACACTTCCGAGAGCGCCCTTTGTGGTAAGGATCGTGTGCGTATCATATCGCACTTTGATGAACGTTCCGTCACAGGTAAAATAATCAAAGACCGTCTCTAAACAGCGTGCTGTCATCTTCAGCATCGGGAGAACCGTAGCCAGAAGGGGTACGTTGGGCGGCAGATAGTCACTGACATAAAAAGTTCACTGGACCATGTTTGAAGGCTGCCGCATCTTGATGCAGGCATCTGTAGGTACGTCTTGTAGGAGACCAGTGTAGGTACGGTGCACCGTTCATAGGTAAGGTGCGACATCCACTGACAATGGTGCATGCAGATGACTCTCAAACTTTTGATCCTGTCAGTGGGTGGGTGTGGGACCAAACTCCCTTCTTGGAGGGTGCTACCAGTGACTTCTCCAAGTTCCAGCTGCAGCACTATGTTGGGAAATCCAATCTAGTGATCTCTGGACTTCGTCTGGCATATGCACTAAAAACACCAGATCATTCGCACACGTAAGTCTCTGCAGCCCATACCATAGTCCATATAACAGCGGCTCCATGGCAATGGAATAAATAATCACCAACAAGGGCAACAGCGTTTCACAAAGAAGGCGATAGTGTTTGTGCCTAGTGTATGTCCATTGATCACCACTTGCAAAGTCATACTGCTCAGGAGGCGCATAATGGCGATAATGAAGGGCTGAGGAATGCCAGCCGCCACAGCATCTTTTCGAGATACATACCCAACCCACAGCGATGTCAAAATCTGCGATGACCCCAGACACGTGATAAGCCACTACTAGTGTGTTGACAGCACGTTAATCACCGAGCGCCATCTAATTTTTGCTGTTACCGCTGATACACATCTGATCTGTGGAGACGAATTGAGGCAGGATCATCTGAAAGTGGGTTGCCGTGATCCTCGTAAAGATATTGAATTCACTGTTGAGCAGTGTAAGAGGCCGGCAATGTCAGCTCACCTCCTGCAAGATTGCTTGGGTACCGATATAAGGATGTTGTCGACAAAGGCAAGTAGCATCTGTGCTCCAGGTTCATCAGTTCTTCGTACCTTATAACCCACTGGGCATCATAGTATCGTGGAACATGCGATAAATCTCTATTGGGAGACCATATGGGCCAGGCAGTTTGTTGGTCGCCCCTTTACAGTGGGCACTGGCGACATCCTCCGATGTTATGGAGTCCGTGAGGGTCGCCGCCGAGTCTCCATCGAGGTTCGAAGGCAGCAAGAAGAGAAATTCATCCATCTCCAGAGTATCATGGTCACCTGTGGAGTAGAAGAGAAGAAGGCGTTGGCGATATCCTTTTGGGCCGACAGACGCCAGCCGTCTGGCGTATCCAGCATGGGGATCAATACTCTTCGACGTCTGTGACGTTCACGGATAATGTGATGCATGGTTGGCAGTTCACACCCAATATGTTCCTCGGAACGCTCGAGCACAGGTGTGGCCTCAAGATGGTGTCGTGTAAGCGTAGTAACATTCTGGTGGTGGCGGTTGGGTAGATATCTCCTGTATTACCAGGAAATTATATTGCGTGGTGTGTCATTCCCGTTGCCTCTCGACTGCAGTGCATTGTCGTGCGACACAGAGTAGATTTTGAGCAATCGAACCACCACTGTATCATGGAAGGAAACAATCAGGTGCCACCTATCACTGTTCCTCCACGTCTTCACAATATTGTGCCAACTCTCTGGATCATAGAGCAGCGCTCCATTCATGTTTGATGGGCTCCACCTGCACCATACCGTCTCAGTGGGAGATGGTGTGGAGGTAGGCATCATAATCATCGGTAAAGTCCTTGGCCGTATCTCCAAGTGAAGCGTCCCTACGTTAAGACCCTGGAAGGCACAGACCCTGGCAAGGTACCTTGCCAAATGGCTGGGAACGTACGTACATACCTGTCAGGCGCCATGAATACTCCGCAACGTATCTAAAGGGCGAAGGTCTTGCACCAGCCGTTGCAATTCCCAGAACATGCTAAAATGAGGTATCCGATCCTGTGCTGACAGGACACAATTGAAGTCGCCCATAGGATGATACGATCATAGTGTCCCTTGAATAAGGGCACGACCTCCTTGGCATAAAATCTGTATGCTGAGGCTCTGATATGTGATAGCAAGTCGTTGTGTTGATAGGACATACCTTCGATCACGATGCCTTCCTTCACAAGATTGGCAGTACCACTGTCATTGTCTGTGACAGTATCTAGTAATTGGAAATCTGTGGTAAGATCTTATGGGAGCAAATTTCTGAGGTCATCGATCCCTAAGCTTACCTACTACTTAATCTAACCTAAACTAATTTTCGCTAAGGACAACACACACACCCATGCCCGAGGGAGGACTCGAACCTCCGACTGGGGGAAGCCGCGCGGACCGTTACAAGACGCCCTTAGACCGCGCGGCTACCCCGCATGGCCCAGAATCTAGTATTCGTTGCATCCGTAGATACATGAAGAACGGTCAAGACGCACTTCCTGTAAGAATACGATGATGAGTTCCAGTACTCACAACATGTTACGAAACTTCTACTCCTTGACCCTTGAACTGATGGTATTGAGGTTGATGATGTCAATCCGTCAATCCAGTAGGTCTGACACGAGGAGGCCATATCGTTGGAGCACATTGGAAGGGGTATGGGTGGGAAAAAGACCATTTGTCGACAACAGGCCCTTTTCAGTAGCCATCAGCATTCAACTACCATGAAGTGACGCAACTGCAACTGGTAGACGTCACCTACTCAACATCATTGGCTCATGCAGTTGGCTTTCGTGGAGATCACCACATGGAATTAACAGTGTCGCTGAAGGTTGCAGATCTGAGATGGGAGCAGAGACCGAATCCACGTGTAGCCCATCATTCAGGAGCCCGGCACTGTGAGAGGTCTCCTTTGGGTCCCCTGCCGATAGAGTCCCATAGTCGAGCCGATGATCATATCCTCGAGATGTTTGCCAGCATCGAGATCTTTGTCCTCCATGGACATCTTCTTGCAGCTATCAGGTGGAGCCAGTCGGAATTTCTTTCATCACTAGGGAGCCTGCTGTTTTCGGTCATGAGTGTCAGTATCCAAAAACGACTGGAGTTCGTTGCCACTGAGGACAAAAGTGTCGGACTTCAAAATCAAATATGTTACAGCCACCTTCTCCTCCCACTTTGTGTTGCATTACTGGTGCAGTGGGGGGGGGGGGGACGGGGGGTGCTTGTTGGCAGTGCAGACTGTCCATCTGTCCATCTACAGTGCCTCACCACCATATAGATTGGAGTCAGCGCTTCTGACCAGAGTTGATGGTCACATGGTACAGGTCAAGGGCCCCCAAGTACTTCAATGGAAACATCGTGGGATCGGTTGACATCGTCTCCTGTGCCAGAAGCAGTTGCGTGATGTGACACTGCATGCAGGTTGATCTGAGGTGTCCCTCTAACCTGCAGCCTAAACACATCTTAGGCTGACCGTTGTAAATTACTATGGCATGGCATCTGTCTATGTTTAAACAGGGCGGGATATGTTTGGTAAGGTGTGCGTGCACCTGGCACGCTGTGTTCAGAGCTGGGTACATGGCAAAGTGTGCCCATTTTTCGTCTGTATAGCTTATCAGGCTCAACGTTGGGATCATAATCTATGCTGGCACCTCAAATGTCAGATGGAACACACTTCTATGGGACCAATGTGTGCATCCAAATGTCAGAATTTAAGGTCACTGTTCTTAGTGAGGATCCTTTCAGAAGCCGCGTCGTCCACCAGTTTCATGAAGACCACGATACTCACGATGGAGAGGGGAATTCCTACTAGCTCACGATTGTCTATGCGAACGTCATGTCATAAAAATTGTTCGGTTTCCAATGCTTTTGGTCGCACATACTCGGTCGTAAAACAGAACTTCAATGTCGACTATCGTTGTGGAAATCTCATGGTGTATCGACGGAAGTAAGCTACTTGGATACAACTGTAAATCCAACAACACCGCACACGCGCTATTGTGGCAGGGACACAAACAGCACGTCCATAATGCTTTTCTGTCAAACGCAGACTGCACCTTTGCCATCTGGACACACTTCCCATCTGCCCCAAATTTACACACTACTAGCATAGTGTCACCTCCTCACTCGCCCTTTCAGATTCCCTCTAGAGATTGTGCTTAGGGTGCATCCACACTGAAAGAGTTGATCATATATACGTATATGGCGTCTCTTCTTTCGGGCATGTCTGAAAGAACAGGTACCGCGTACCTGGTGGAAAGAAATCCAGGCTATAACACACAGGCGTGATAGAAATTTCCATAGCTGAGACATGAGCAACGTCGAGTGCTGTTGAATAATTTTGGTGATAGAGGAGACTGTGTTCTCACACCAGACTGGAGGAAAATCAACCGGCCGGCGGCTGTGACCGAGCGGTTCTAGGGCATTCAGTCCGGAACCGTGCTGCTGCTACGGTCGCAGGTTCGAATCCTGCCTCGGGCATATATGTGTTTGATGTCCTTAGGTTAGTTAGGTTTAAGTAGTTCTAAGTCTAGGGGACTGATGACCTTAGAGGTTTTAGGTCCTACAGTGCTTAGAGCCATTTGAACCATTTGAAAATCAACCACGCAGCTGGAGAGACACAAAGCAAGAGGAAAACTATAACAGAGAACCGTTCGTGGAAATTTCGAACGAAGTAATTTCTTAGGTAACTGCTATACTAAACTAACCAGCGCATTTTAAGAGCTACAAATGGAAATAAAGAAATGATAGACTATGCTATGCAAACGTGGCACATTATGCAGACATTCACGAGAATCTCTTCTAAAGCTATGCAGACAGGAACTACCGGCGCAAGGAGAAGCAAAGCCATAAAATAACAAGAGCTGTTAAATTTTACGATACGTCTGCAAAAACAACGGACTTATAGTTCAGAATTTATGTGTGAACTTCATGCTGCATGCTCACATCATAGCATCTATCGATGTAGATATTGATTTCTCTTACAGAACTCTCATAGATAAGGCATAGCTAACTGAGGTTATAAGAAGAAGCGGTATGGAGGGAGGTGCCACATGGCTCTGTTGTGGATCTGTTGTTTTTCTTGCACTGTATCAGTGATCTACCAGTAAACATACGACAGGTGAATCACCAGGTGGCGGTTAGACAAATAATATAGAAAAAATAAAAAACTAACAGGAACAAAACTCAATGCATGTTGTTCATGACTCAGAGCTCTTTTGAAAGCGAAGCCTTATTGTCCTAGGGTGGCCAAAAAGTAGTGGAGTCGATTATTTTTAACTGACAGACAAAACGCTTTCTTGGAAGAAGCACGTTCAAGGTCTTGTGCAGAAACTGAATGTTGCTATGTTCAGTATAGGTACGATCACTAATGTCTGTGACAATAAAACATGAAGGCTTGTTTACTTTGCTTTTTTCCACTTTTTATGTCGCATAGTGCGACATTTTGATGCAACCTTGTGTATTCACCAAGAATACTCTTAGTCCATAAAAAGGATGGCCAGACTGATCTGTGGCGTCAGTTCATGAACTTAATGTAGACCATTGTTCTACGTACTCTATCCCTGTACATACATTGAAAAGCCAAAGAAACTCGTACACCTACTTAATATCGTCTAGGGCCCCACCCTAACTTGGCATGGACTCGACTAATGTCTGAAGTAGTGTTGGAGGGAATTGACGCCATGAATCATACAGGGCTGCCCATAAATCAGTAAGAGTCTGAGGGAAGGAGATTCTTTCTGAACAGCTCGTTGCAAGGCATCCCACAGTTGCCCAATAATGTTCATGTCTAGGGAGTTTGGTGGGCAGCGGAAGTGTTTAAACTCAGAAGAGTGTTCTTGGAAACACTCAGTAGCAATACTAATCGTGTGGGGTGTCGCATTGTCGTGCTGGAACTGCCCAAGTCCGTCGGAATGCGCAATGGCCCGAATGGATGCAGGTGATCAGACAGGATACTTACGTACGTATGTCTAGACGTATCAGGGGTGCCATATCACTTCAACTGCACACTTCCCACAGCATTATAGAGCCTCCACTAGCTTGAATAATCCCTTGCTGACATCCAGGGTACATGGATTCATGAAGTTGTCTCCATACCCGTACACATCCACCCACCCGATACAATTTGAAACGAGACTCGTTTGACCAGCCAACATGTTTCCAGTCATCAACAGTCCAATGTCGATGTTGACGGGCCCAGGCGAGGCGTAAAGTTTTGTGTTGTGTAGGAGTCGACGGTACAGGAGTGGGCCTTTGGTTCCGAAAGCCCATATCGATGATGTTTCGTCGAATGTTTCACACGCTGACACTTGTTGATGACCCAGCATTGAAATCTGCAGCAAATTGCGAAAGGGTTGCACTTTTTTCAGATTGAACGATTCTCTTCAGTCGTGGTTCGTCCCGTTCTTGCAGTATCTTTTTCCGGCCGCACCGATGCTGGAGATTTCCTGTTTATCCGGATTCCTGGTATTTACGGTACACTCGCGAAAAGGTCGTGCGGGAAAATTCCCACTTCATTGCTACCTTGGAGATGTTGTGTCCCATCGCTCGTGCGTCGACTATAACATAATGTTCAAACTCGCTTAAATCTTGATAACCTGCCATTGTAGCAGCAGTAACCGATCTCATAACTGCGCCAGACATTTTTTGTTTTAAATAGGCGTTGCTGGCCGCAGAGCCGTATTCTGCCTGTTTACATATCTCCGTATTTGAATACTCTTGCCTATGCCAGTTTCTTTGGCGCTTCAGTGTATATTCCGTCAAGGAATTTGTTACTGACAATACCGACTCATTTAGAAAAACGTGCAACATTTATTCGGTGAATACAAGACAGGAAAAGATATAAACTGACAATCCATCCTTAAGCACTGTACTGAAGGACGTTCGCTATTCAGCAAGTTTCATTTTCAGTAAGTTCCAGCAAAATCGGAAAATTAAATGCAAAACTCTAACTATTCAAATCAAAGTTAAAAGATTTCCTCGTGGCACATTGAGTCTATTCTGAAAAGGTGTTCGGTGCAGTAGCTGAGAACTTTTCTCAAATCTATTCTTAATTCGACGATAATCATAATTTGTTTCGTGTTTTATTAATTCTTTTATCTATATATATATTCTAACTGGCAGTCTGTGAACTACATATTGACTCGTATGGTGACTAAGTTGATTGGTTCGCATGGTTCCACGGGATAGAAAAAAAGGACATAGATGTAAGTTATCAGAAAGAAATAAAAAACAGTGAAATAATCATGTAAAAAATAAAAAAATAGGTCAATGGTATCTACAGATGTTTACCACAATGAGAGTAGCTTCGTGGTAAAAATAGAATTCATTTCCCGTAGCACTCGTAGGCCTTATTATTAACTGTGACACACATCGCTCTTTGCGTTCCCTAGAATAGGTCATCAGCTTTTCTGCTGGTTTGCTGCTATCGTTTATCTTTTTCTAGGTCCACCCCTGGTAGTTGTCATACCTAACGGCCCGGGTTCGATTCCCGCCTGGGTCGGAAATTTTCTCCGCTCAGTGACTGGGTGTTGTCCTTATCATCATCATTTCATACCTATCGACACGCAAGTCACCGAAGTTGCGTCAACTCGAAAGACTAGCACCAGGCGAACGGTCTACCCGACTTGAGGCCCTAGCCACACGACATTTCCATATCTTTTACTACCTTTTGCTACACTTTCTATCTTTACGTTACTAATAGACTTTGCATATCCTATAACCGTTTTTTGTATGTTTTAGAGTTTGTTTGCCTGTACTGCTACGTTTGTCCTCTACTGCTCCTCTGGAGCAAAATTATCCTGGACGCCGCAGCAGTTGTCCCAAAACTCGGGCCTTCTTTTGGTAACGGTCTTCCATAGACATTTATTCACCCTTTCTTACTAGCGCTTCTTAATACGTAATTTACCTTTCCAGTTAATCTGTAACATTCTTAGGCAGCACTCTGTTTTCAATTCTTCCAGTTTCTTCTGTGATAGATTTCCAGTCGTTCATTTCATTTCCGTACAGTGCTGTTGTTCAGACGTACGCTTTCCGTAACTTCTTCTTCAGGTCTATATGAGTATTTGGTATCAGTAGATTTCTTTTATTGATCAAAGCTTTCCTACTCTCGAATGATCTAAGTCTGGAATTTTTCTGACCAGCGTGCGTAATCTGACTTCTTTAATATATCATTTTTTTTCAGTTACCTCACAGTTACGTCATTCCAGATTTCGATGTTGTAATAAAACATGTCGTGTGACTAGGGCGTCCCGACGGGTAGACCGTTCGCCGGGTGCAAGTCTTTCGATTTGACGCCACTTCGGCGACTTGCGGGTCGATGGGGATGAAATGATGATGAACTTGACAACGCAACACCCAGTCCCTGAGCGGAGAGAATCTCCGACTCAGCCTGGAGTCGAACCCGGGCGCTTAGGAGTGACATTCTGTCACGCTGACCACTCAGCTACCGGGGGCGGACTGATATTGTAATACAAATATGACATACATTTCGAAAATTTTTAAAAATGTCTCAAGTTCAGTCATTTTTCCTTGTCTTGAAGTGCGATACGAGTTATTATACTGACTAACAAATAAGCGAGAAACACACAAGGGGAGGAGAAAACGAAATGAAACTTCAAGAATTGAGAGAGCACATGATAATATTTCAGTGATTACGAAATAAAGTCAAATTTGCCAAGAATTCAGCTATATGCGTTGATTTATTAGTATGGCGCTGTACCCTCTGTGGCCTCTATGCATCTAGTAACTCGGTTCGGAAGGGAGTCATAAGTAAAATCGTTTTATCCTCTCCTGAGGCAAGCTGGCCCATAAATCTTCTGACTGTCCCGATATCCTTGATCCTGGCACTGGAGCGCAGTTGACATTCGAGTCGCTAGCGCAGATGTTCTATTGGGGACAGATCTGGAGATCTTCCTGTACACACCATCACGCAAACAGTTCATAGAGACGAGCATTGTCCTAGTGAAAAATGGCATCGCGATACTGTCACATTAGAGGTAACGCATGTCACAGGCCGCCAGTGTCGAAACGTTGTGCCATCAGAGTTCCCTCAACCACTACCAGCCGTGACCTGAAGTCATACCCGCTTTCTCCTCAAACCATGACACCAGCGGCAACATTTATATGCCCTTCCAAAACATTTGAAGAACGAGGCCTCTACACTAGTCACCGCCATACTCGCCGACGATGATCATCCGGGGTACCGCAGACCAATGTTGAAAACAGTGCGCCGCCGTTCCTTACCAGTCATTTCTTAACTGTCACGGCACCAGCTCAAACACACACATTTTTAACATGCAGGCATTTGCCTGAAGGGGAACAGCAACCACAACAATTAAAGTTCTAGAGCTGTCAAAATCGCATGTAACGTTTTTCTTATTTTACATAATCCACTCGACCAGCCCGAGCATCTTCAGAAATTAGATAGCTACAAACATCGGGATTTGTATAGCACTGCCATCATACAGACGTGTGTTGTGCTGTGAAAGACAGCCTATGTATAGTACGTTACGTCGCTCGTCCGGCTGCTATGGGACCGATGAACTCGCTGTGTTGTCCCCTGCCCCGTATCAACCAACCAACCAACCGGCCGCTGGTAGTTTCCGACCAGTTGTGTTGAACGGAAGAGAATGTTGCGGCGAGTCCATTACCTATTCTCCAATGGCAGGCGTAGACGTGAACGGTTTAAGATGTCCTTAGTGTACAACACGCCTTGGAATGACGTGTACGGCTAGCCCCACGCTCCCACGTAATCTATTAGGTCACTCTCACGTCTCAGTGACTATAAATCTCGATATTGCAAATTTCGGCCAGGTGGCCAAATGAAGGCGCGCTACGAGACCTCTTTCCAACTCTGTCAGTTGCTGAAAACGGTGTCTCACACGAGTACGTGGCATCAGATGCTCTTCAAGTCCCTTATACACCCTATGAGGCTTGATACCAAAACACGAACACCACTAATGTTCTCTGGTGGCCGAACTAACTGTCTGTCAGTGTAGTTCTTAAATATGTATTGTCTGAATATTACTTTGAGAAGATACGGAGGCCAGCCGGAGTGGCCGAGCGGTTCCAGGCCCTACTGTCTGGAACCGCGCGTCCGCTACGGTCGCAGGTTCGAATGCTGCCTCGAGCATGGATGTGTGTGATGTCCTTAGGTTAGTTAGGTTTAAGTAGTTATAAGTTCTAGGGGACTGATGACCTCAGGAGTTAAGTACCATAGTGCTCAGAGCCATTTGAACCATTTGAAGATACGGAACCAACTCGTGTAGGTACCCAAACTTCCTGCAAGAGTAAAACTGTGTGCCAGACCGATACTCGAACTCGGGACCTTTGCCTTTTGCGCGTAAGTGCTCTACCAATTGAGCTACCCAAGCACGACTCACGCTACGTCCTCACAGCTTTACTTCTGCCAGAACCTCGACTCCTACCTTCCAAACCTTACAGAAGCTTTCCTGCGAACCTTGCAGAACTAGCACTCGTGAAAGAAAGGATATTGCGGAGACTTGGCGTAGCCTAGGGCTCATTTGTGAAGGTAACGTTTTATACATCCTAGCAACAAACAAGCCTGAACTTATCAAATTAGTTATCTTTGAGGGAGGCTGTGATAGTATCTACGATTACGGGATTTCCAGCAATATAAAGAAAGGCAAGAAAGTATTTTAGCTTAGCAAGAGTGAAAAGATGCAAAGTGCAAAGTGTATGAGTAGTAAGTATAAAATATTCAGTGCTGAAGACGGAGACGTGGAGCACAATTGGAAAAAATTCAAAAATATCGTTCAATATCTTAGACAAGTACGTTCCGTACAATGTACCTTAGATGGGAAAGATACACAGTGGTTTACTAACAGTATTAGGAAACTGCTACTCAGACATAGGGAACTTCATCATAGATTCAAGAGAAGTAAGAACCTATCTGACGAACAAACGCTGAACGAAGCGAAATGAGCGTAAGGAGAACTATGAGAGAATCGTTCGATGACTTTGAAAGTGAAATTTTACCAACCGATCTCAGTAAAAACCTAAAGAGGTTTTGGTCTGTCGCAAAACCAGCAAGCCGTTCCAAATCCTCTTTTCATTCACTCAGTGACCATAATGTCACGCGAACAGAAGATTACAGAGAAAGGCCAAATTACTGAATCCCGTCATCCGAGATTGTTTGACCGCGGAAGCTCGAAATACGGTCCCTCCATTCAGTCATCGAACTAACGTCGAAATGGCAGATACTGAGATAATCGATTGCGCAATAGAAAAGTAGCTACAATTGCTAAGCCTAGGATCAGGTGAGGTGCCTACAAGATTCTACAAGGATCGTTAGTGTTTACAATGTACATGATCTAGCAGAATGCGTTGGAAGCTCTTTAACACTGTTTGTGTTCGATGTGGTTGCTACACTCCTGGAAATGGAAAAAAGAACACAATTGACACCGGTGTGTCAGACCCACCATACTTGCTCCGGACACTGCGAGAGGGCTGTACAAGCAATGATCACACGCACGGCACAGCGGACACACCAGGAACCGCGGTGTTGGCCGTCGAATGGCGCTAGCTGCGCAGCATTTGTGCACCGCCGCCGTCAGTGTCAGCCAGTTTGCCGTGGCATACGGAGCTCCATCGCAGTCTTTAACACTGGTAGCATGCTGCGACAGCGTGGACGTGAACCGTATGTGCAGTTGACGGACTTTGAGCGAGGGCGTATAGTGGGCATGCGGGAGGCCGGGTGGACGTACCGCCGAATTGCTCAACACGTGGGGCGTGAGGTCTCCACAGTACATCGATGTTGTCGCCAGTGGTCGGCGGAAGGTGCACGTGCCCGTCGACCTGGGACCGGACCGCAGCGACGCACGGATGCACGCCAAGACCGTAGGATCCTACGCAGTGCCGTAGGGGACCGCACCGCCACTTCCCAGCAAATTAGGGACACTGTTGCTCCTGGGGTATCGGCGAGGACCATTCGCAACCGTCTCCATGAAGCTGGGCTACGGTCCCGCACACCGTTAGGCCGTCTTCCGCTCACGCCCCAACATCGGGCAGCCCGCCTCCAGTGGTGTCGCGACAGGCGTGAATGGAGGGACGAATGGAGACGTGTCGTCTTCAGCGATGAGAGTCGCTTCTGCCTTGGTGCCAATGATGGTCGTATGCGTGTTTGGCGCCGTGCAGGTGAGCGCCACAATCAGGACTGCATACGACCGAGGCACACAGGGCCAACACCCGGCATCATGGTGTGGGGAGCGATCTCCTACACTGGCCGTACACCATTGGTGATCGTCGAGGGGACACTGAATAGTGCACGGTACATCCAAACCGTAATCGAACCCATCGTTCTACCATTCCTAGACCGGCAAGGGAACTTGCTGTTCCAACAGGACAATGCACGTCCGCATGTATCCCGTGCCACCCAACGTGCTCTAGAAGGTGTAAGTCAACTACCCTGGCCAGCAAGATCTCCGGATCTGTCCCCCATTGAGCATGTTTGGGACTGGATGAAGCGTCGTCTCACGCGGTCTGCACGTCCAGCACTAACGCTGGTCCAACTGAGGCGCCAGGTGGAAATGGCATGGCAAGCCGTTCCACAGGACTACATCCAGCATCTCTACGATCGTCTCCATGGGAGAACAGCAGCCTGCATTGCTGCGAAAGGTGGATATACACTGTACTAGTGCCGACATTGTGCATGCTCTGTTGCCTGTGTCTATGTGCCTGTGGTTCTGTCAGTGTGATCATGTGATGTATCTGACCCCAGGAATGTGTCAATAAAGTTTCCCCTTCCTGGGACAATGAATTCACGGTGTTCTTATTTCAATTTCCAGGAGTGTATAAGGAAGTATCAACGCCAGAAGACAGTATCGATTTGCAGAATGACTCGCAGAGGCCTGATGAATGGTTTCAACATTAAACAAGGTCGTGCGTAACGAGAATGTTTATCATTTGTCACTAATAGCATATGTGCTGTCCCCCCCCTCCCCCCTCTTATAACTAGACCGGTATGATTCAGTTTCACCCTGTCAATAAAGACCTCTAAATACACCTGTGTTCCCAAAGCAATATGTTTTTTTCTTAAGAATGTCCAAGTTAGGAAATCACTGACAAGGATAAGGGGCGGGATGATTGGACATCTGTTTTAGTGGAAGACAGAAATTGTAATACGTCCAGCAAGTAATTCAGAACTTTGATTGCAAGTGCTACTGTGAGAGGGAAGTTTTTTTTCAATTAAGCACCATGTGTTTTCTTCTGTTATTTTATTTTAAAACTATCAGACTGCGTTTATGTGGCCCACCACGAATTACTCTCCAGTGAGAAAATTTTCATCTCATGGTAGCACTTTCAGCCAACGTTCTCAGTTATTTTTCCCCTAAAACAGATGTCCTGTCACCCTGCCCCTTATTCCTGTCAGTGATATCCATATATTCCTGTCCTCGGCAATTCTCCATAGAACCTGTTCATTCCTTACCTTATCAGTCCACCTAATCTTCAATATTCTTCTGTAGCACCTCAATGTTCGATTCTCTTCTGGTCCGGTTTCCTACAGTTGCAGGTTCGAATCCTGCCTCGGGCATGGACGTGTGTGATGTCCTTAGATTAGTTAGGTTTAAGTAGTTCTAACCCTAGGGGACTGATGACCTCAGATGTTAAGCCACATAGTGCTTGGAGCCATTTGATTTGTTCTGGTTTCCCAGTCCATCTTTCTTATCATACAGTGCTGTGCTCCAAACGTACACTCGACAGCAAAAAAAGTGGGTCACCCCTGAATTTCAACGTGTAGGCTGCACCTGAATGTATGCAACCAACATAGCATATCTGTGTTGCACATAGTCGCAACCCTCCACAGTACAGTCGTTGTAAGATACACATTGGGTACCGCTAGAGACTACTAGAGAACGCCAGTCTTTATGACAGTCCGTCCAGATGTAAAGTAACATCACGATAGTACAGAAGAGATCAGACAGTTCTTAACGTTTGTAAACTAAACTTAATTACAATAAGTGACATTTCAAATGTTATGGGACAACTAGTTTTGTCACATAAATCGTTCAGTAATCCTTAGGCACAATTAAATATTTGAGACAGTATATGGATTTATAAAGTTGTATGGCAATTGGAAACAAGTTCTTTGCTGTCTAAAAGGTTTACCCAACACATGCTGAACGTCGTTCAACGTTCAATGGGGAGTGGTTTCACATCAACTTTATGTAATACTAAGCAGTTTAAAGAAAACATGATTAACGACAGCAACCACTCTACGGAAAACCAACATTAACAGCGAATCACAAGTAATATCATTGTTCACATTACACATCAACAGTTACTTGTACACGAAGTTGTACTTTAAATGACATTACCAACGTCTTCGTTCTCGATCCGGATGCAAACCCAGAACGTAAAGCCATTGTTAACCAAGCAAAGTTTTGTGCCTTATCGAGACTCGATCACTAGGCAGAAAGAGACGTCAAATATTGAAGTTTGCACCAGTATCAGTTATCAATTCTCAACTTGAACGTAAATGACGATAAAGTTTGTACGAAAGCAGGAACCCTAACATGACAATTACCTTCTTAGTAATTAACCTCGAAAGACGTTGTATAGTGTTGCATTGTCAAGGAATAAAGGATGCAAATGTTTAAAATTGAAATGCCATCATGTAATGCTGGGGACACGGATGCGAACCCAGCACTTAATCGGATTGTTCAATAAGTACGTAAAATCAGAATGTAGATATCACAATTTGTCACCTGTAGTGGGGTTGGAACCTTAAATGACGACTGAAGTTGTATTGCCCGAACGGGATTCGAACCCGGCGCCTACCGCCGTCGTTGTCTAACCAGGAAGAGACGAGAAATGTCCAATGTTGGTCCACCATCAGCGAGATGTGCACACGTTTAACTAGAAATAAGGTGACGAGAGCGTCTATGCTGACTGAGAGTCGAACGCCGCACACATGGTTATGAAGACACGTTAATAATCAACTTCATATTCAGTAGTAGCTAGAAGTAGCATGTTTAGTTGCAAACCTGAAGGCCTTACTCATCGCTAGTAACGTTTTGCCTAATATCTGCGATATCATGATGTTAATTTACAAGTGGATTGACTGCCGCAAAGAGCAATGTTCTCTAATAGTCGTGTATCATTGAGATGTAAATGAAGTGCCTCAGCAGAAAGTAATTTCGGTCGTGCAGCACGTATTGTTTCAGAGACACTGAGTACATGTTATAAGTGCAAAAAACGTATATTATATACTAAATATATACTATTATTTGGAGAAGCATTTACATTCAGCTTAGTTGTCGTGGTTGAATACAAGTTTTCTTAAGGCTACATCTAATGCACAGCGCTTACAAGAAAGTATAGTTTCCTGCGTCATGGCCCGCATCTCGTGGTCGTGCGGTAGCGTTCTCGCTTCCCACGCCCGGGTTCCCGGGTTCGATTCCCGGCGGGGTCAGGGATTTTCTCTGCCTCGTGATGGCTGGGTGTTGTGTGCTGTCCTTAGGTTAGTTAGGTTTAAGTAGTTCTAAGTTCTAGGGGACTTATGACCACAGCAGTTGAGTCCCATAGTTCTCAGAGCCATTTGAACCTGCATCATGCTATTGCTAGCTAGGTGAAATATTTTGTGGTAGCTATGTTTAAAATTAATGTATTTTTGAAAGTATTGTTCGTCAAATATTGGAATAAATCGTCAACTGTAGGTGTGCCTGCACATGTTATAGCATAATAGCTGTAGCTGCGTTAGTTTGTACTACAGACTTGGGTAGGTTAGGTGCAACTTTTGATCCTTCAAGGGTGATCGTGGCCATGCGACCCGGGTCTGTACTAGCCGCAGCTCGCGAGCTACGGGCCAGCCAGGCTGGCCGAGGCGAGACGCAAGGGAGCGTGGCGTTGGTGGGCCAACAGCCCGGGACGAGCCAGCACGGCTGCGCCGCATGCCTCTGCCTCTGCCGCTCCGTTTGACGTAAATATGTTTACCTCCTCTCCTGGAATCAGTATAAGAGCGACAACATAAATACACATCAGGCTGTCTGCCGTAATGGCTGTTTTAACAACACTAAAAGAAACCTTACGAAAACTATGCACTGTATTGTAAGAAATGAAATAAATCTACCCACGATAACCTTACGACGAAAGTAAGTCTGTTTTAACAAAACTGAGTATCTGTACACAAGCGTGCCTCTGTCTGCACGAATTAGTAAAATACTACTCACTTAGATTTCGAATGGGTCTGTGTTTAAATGGTTTGCTGTGTCATACTCAACAGGTATGCAAATGTGGCATTTCATAAATAAAGTTACGTATTCCTAGAAACCCAAAATTTGCTTGTCAGCATCGGAAAGAGGCGTTACCTGTTGTGCAGCATTGTAAGTTTTTCACCATTGCACTTTGAGCTCAAAGTATTTTCTTGCGATTTACTAATCAATTTATTTCCCTAATACTTATCACCCTGGCATGGGAGTCTTAAGTGAAGAACATTATTGAATTTCGTATCGTTGACGGTCGATTCGAATTTCTTCAGAGACGCTTGTATTGTATAGCAGCTTGACAGTCAGGAAGCCGAGATCTACGACCATTAACACAACTTACTGCGTCGAGCTGCCAGGAGGATTTGATGTGTAAAGGTTTTCTTCTGATTTTGTTACAGAATTTTTTCTGGGAGTTCGCAGCTCCAAGAAATAATACACAAAAAAAGCTCGCACGCGGTGCCCCTACCACGGTTAGAACTGACGATTTTCTTAACCGTTGGAACACGAGACATGGGGGGTACCACGGGGCTAGGGACACACTGCTGCCAGCACGCCACTCTCGTCATGGTATTGGTCGCTCAGCCTCATAACGCATCTTGAAGGATATTAAAAGTTGTCACTTATGTGAAGAATAGCATTTCTTTAGCCAAAAAATTGAAATTTCTGTCTCAGTGTCTTAGTTTACGTGAGGATTATATATCACCAGTCATTCAAATGGAAAGGGAATATCAAGTGAATTTAGCGAGACAGTTCAGTAACCATACGCGGAAATGATTGCACTGTCACAGTGTTGCAAAATGTTTGTGACGATGTTGCCAATTCTCAGCTGTGCTAGGAACAGCTCTGTAGTGTTATAGGAGGAGAATCCTGTGCTCGTGTCTTAGGAGGATACGGAGAGGAGGCGCGGGGTTTGGTCAATATGCAGCGTTTTCTCCTACCAGCTGTGTCAAACATTCAGGTGTGCAATCTTCCATACGATTACAGTTTCCCAAAAAATATATACGAATAAAACACTTACCTTGTTACTTTGCTACAAAAGATTATTTCAGAACAATAAAAAGCCTTTGGAAATCAACTTTGCCAACCTGTCACGAAAAGTAAGATAACAAACACTTTGCACCTCGAAATCGATTGCATCTATGTGCAGTCTTGTGATCATACAAGTAGAATTTCATGAATTGCACGAGAATGTAGAAAAATGTTGGTGCGAATAGAAGCTGTAAGAAATACAATTACCTAATTATTCTGTACCACGTAATAATCAGTTCATTTGATACTTCAGAAAAGAAGAAACTAAAAATTATGCCCATTAAGATAGAAACTAAAGTGCAGATGCGGACACTGTACAGATCTGCGCTTCTTCATCTTCAGATCTATACAAGTAATGTATACTAACCAGCGTATTCATTGCTTTCGTAATGTTTCCCTCTCGTTTAGTCTTCTTATGATGAACTGGATCCACACCAATGAGTCTGATTTTTTCTTTGTATCCTTCCATCTACTATCTTTGTGTGTTATTGTTCGGTGTTCAAGAAGCAAAATATTATGCCTGCTCCCACGAGGTATTAAAATGAGGTTGCAAAAAGGCTAACGAATTATAATCAAAATAAAGTGAGACGCCAATTTGTCTGTCGTCATGGCGTTAAGTGGACAGAAATAGTTGGGTGTTATTGTAGTCTTGTCTTATTGAGATCTTCATATTACCCTGACACAAGACGCCGAGATAAATGTGTATATTCTCCGTGACGAAACATCCCACATTCTATTCATCCTGATCCATTCGTTACGTGCATAGGCGGCAATGAGTCATGGGAAAGTTGTTGTGGGGTGACGAATGACAATAACAACGGTAGTAATTACAAATCAGTAATCAAGGATGTTTACTGCATTACAGACGATTAACAAAATAGCCAAGAATGGCTGAGTGTTTAATTGGCGCACTAAGTAGGTGTTCTTACCACTTTGTTACTGAATTCTGTTCTAGTTGTTTGCAGAGAGAAAACAAAGAACCCCGTAGCCATACATATCGCTAGTACAACGAGATATTACCCATCAACTATCCTTGCTTTACATCACGAGACGAACGTGGCGTCACTGAGCTGATATTTGAAATACATTTCTGTTTTTTTCTCTCTGTCTCTCTCTCTTTTTATTTTTATTTTGATTTTTTGAGGAAAGCATCGAGAAGCGCGATAATAAGCAAGTAGCCATATAACCTGTTTACAGTTATTTTCATCGGGATACATAATGCAAAAATACGACTTTTAAGTGTGTTATTGCGTAATTCCAGTTATTGACAGTCTTTTCGTGAGCTTTCTCGCATTCAGTGGGGTGAAAACTAAACAGAAGCAAGCAAAGCACAAACATTTCTTGCACCATGCGCAACACATAAACGAAATCTCGCTGCACTGACGTGTTGTCCGATATATTGCACGGAAAACATATCTGATTCATGTTGCTAAATACAGCTCTATCAGATACCAATTTGGAAGCGTACCAAGTGTATAAAAGTAAATCTTGAAATACGCAGAAAGGCCCATAGAGGTATTCGACTGACACATAGCCATGACCAAAATTGTAACTTGGGTCGACAGCATCTCGAACGGTGACAGTGCTCGTCCGGTTACTTACGTTTACTGGTGTCAAAGCTACAGCATGAAAACACAAAAATGTTAATAACCCGAAGATCATTTGTTTTGGAACCCATAGAAAGTAAAGCAGTCATCAGTCGCAAGAGTGGTCTGAACACCATAGTGCTTTAATAGGCACGGTCTTGTTGGAGGTGGTATGCTCTTGCTTTCATCCGACCTTTGAGTTGACTTACCTAGCCAGTTAATAGGGGAACCTACAGTTTTACGTGGCTTTCGGACCACAGTGCAACTCGGCATTTTTCACATCAACAAACACTGCCCCAGAGGAAATGTGTAAAACGGCACATAAAAATCGTGGGACTGGTGAGTGATCGAATCTGAGACCTTCGTATCCATAGTCTTGCTCTTTATCACCTTGCCACCATGCAGCCAAAACTGTGGTTTCTGCTTTCCATTAAAATTAAGGATCTCTCGTTTGTGCCTGCGTTGGCACTTGCGTGTCCCTTAGGATACCATACCTTTAGGATTACCCTCGTATACGTGTGTGTAAACGCCTTCCAGTGCCCACTCAAGGAAGACAAGGATACCTAGTCTAGCTTCAATATTACAAATACGCCTCAGTTTATGGATGAACGCAGACTTAGGTTGATAATCACTTTGAATATTTATCAGTACTGTACCCACTGGTGTGAAACTCGTTTTCTGCCAATGATTCCCACAGCTACAGGAACACTACTTTAATTGCCGGCCGGTGTGGCCAAGCGGTTAAAGGCGCTACAGTCTGGAACCGCGTGACCGCTACGGTCGCAGGTTCGAATCCTGCCTCGGGCATGGATGTGTGTGATGTCCTTAGGTTAGTTAGGTTTAAGTAGTTCTAAGTTCTAGCGGGCTGATGACCTTAGCAGTTAAGTCCCATAGTGCTCAGAGCCATTTGAGCCACTACTTTAATACCTCTTATACAAAATACTTACGCGGTGCTATCAGACGAAAAGATCAACCTGACACAAACTGTGGGAAGTTTGTTTTACAACTTTCGTACCTGGATAAAGAGCTTTTCCTATTTGAGATATCTGTGAACGTTGCTGCATAAGACCATTTAAGAAGAAACTAAATTCCTTCAGCTACGCCAGTGTTTAAAGAAATCGTGTTAACGGCACTAAATTGTAGTTTGTAAATCGTTTACCAGCCGCACTCTGCCGCATTTCGCTGTTTCGAAAGCAAAAAGCTTACTGACAAATTTCACAGAAGGAAAAGGGGGACGAAATGTCTCCCACTCGAAGGTCATGTTGTTTTACTTAAATGATTACAAAATCGGGTAAAACGAACAATGAGGTTGTCGGTATAGTCACATTATTGTTGTCTATATGATGTTGCACCGCCCAGGGCCTGTAATGATAAAGGGCCCGTTTAGGTCAGGCATATTGTACACAGAAGTGGAAGAGAGAGCACCACTAAATTCTACAATCCGTATGCATCGCATACACACAGAAATTACTGTTACAGTGTACTTATAGAGCCCAATAAGTGAATTGCATATTTTACGGTGAGAAAGAGCACTGGCAAACAGTCTTCGCTACATTAGGTTACTTAAACTGGCGTCACTTTGAGCAAGAATTTACAGTCAGCGACTAAGTATAAGGACACTGAGTCGGATGCGGGTTTTGCAACTGTGAAATACTTTCCTTACATTATGGAAGCGAATATTAAATTTGAACTAATATTGTAAAAATTTAGGACTTGGATAGCTTTGAATGAAAATCTTTGTTTATTGCAAAGGAAAACAATTGATTTTCTAAAACAATCTGTGTCATACACAACTTGAAACAGGTCACGTCGACCAAATCATATGGAAGAACCGACAGCGACGTATATTGGAAGCAGTAAGATCCCTTGGCTTTTGGTTTGGCAGTATTCGACAGCCATTTTTAGGCGCAATTAAATGAAGAAAGGCAGCGCGTTTTCATTATCAAGTAACGTCTTCATCAATTACTTTAGTTTTAATGTGATCTACGAGTAATTGCTGATGTTTGATATTAACGTGAAAAGGATTCCGTAGACAGGGAAAGAACTTGTTCTTGGGCAACTACTTCTATAATGACCAAAAGGACTTAAATGATCTTCAATCACATGTGTTACAGCAGCGGTATGAAGAAAATGATAGTAATAATGACGGTGATAATCGAATTATCAGGTAACTTCACACTTCACAGTGGATTTTCTCGAACTAAGAAATTTCCTGAATTAGTGAAAATTTCAAAATGGCTTCAAATGGAGGCTATGACGCCTAGAAGAGTCTTTACATCCTGATGACATGAGAATAGCATAATCTCCAAGTCAGAAGCTTTCTTCTACTTAACCATTTAATAGACTCGCGTTTTTTTTTTCCACGGTGACTAGTTTAGTAAGCTAAGCACATCATCCATTACAGCACACTGCTGCGGCTGGGAAATGTGGCCACAATGATCTGGTGGAACGAACTATCACAAGTGCAATGCGTGGGTTCAGGCGTTTACTTTTAAGAGGCACAAACAGATTTACTTTACCTCTGGTAATCTCAAGAGAAAGCTGTTATAATCCAGAATCCGCATTAAACATCACGTTCCTTCATTCCAAACTGGGCAGAGCCGGTTTACGTTGGAAAATGACATAGGTGGAGGTCAGGGTAAAAAGAAATACTGTCACCAGTAATCTTACTTATATTAGAAAATTTAATTTTATTTGATGAACTGATAGCCGTCTAAAGGAACAGGGTTCTTATTTTACTTTTACTCGATTGAACTAGAGACGTTGAAAAATTTGGTGCTGGACTGTGATTCGAATTCGCATCTCCTCATTCGAGGATCTGAATCTCTCGGAACAGTATAGTTCAATCATTTCATTCCTTTTCCCAAGACTGCAGTCTTCTCTAGGTCTCCTCCAAAGGTAAATATGTGGGTCCGAATCCTGATCCAGTATAAAAATATTCATAATTTCATTTCAAGCCCTATCACGTGCACACCAGCCTGCTAGTGAAAATTAACGTGCATTTTTAATGTCTGTTCATGTTGCCAACAATTTCTGGACAAACACGCATACATCTTACTGTTGGTGAGTAAGCAATTGATGCTTAAGCAATATTCGTGGACAATAAAGAAGAACGATAGGAGTGTGGTTCGATTGTCGCTCAGGCACAAAAATTTGTGTCCTTATTTTAGATTAAACACCTAGCAGCTGGCAAGAAAAACCGATACGTAACATTTGATTTTACTTAGTTAACAATCCGATTACGTCTTGGGTTCGTATCTCCGCCGCAGAACTTCACATCATGCGCTTCATCTTTAAATTCATACACACTTCGTTACTTCTGAATTGAGGTATATCAGAGATCTTTCATGGTTAGTTAACAGGGATGAAAGGGTGTTGATAGGAGTCCCGGTTTATTACAAAAACTGTCGTCTTTTATTTTCAAATTTAGATTTGGTCACTGATACAGGCGAAAATTTCGGTACTTCATGACTCTTCATGGATAGTCAGCAATATAATATGATTAGATTAGATTAGATTAATACTTGTTCCATAGATCATGAATACGACATTTCGTAATGATGTGGAGCGAGTCATTTTAATGAAAGATTTCTTTACATACCAATATTAAATTTTTTACCCTCTCCCTCTCCCTCTCCCTCTCCCTCTCCCTCTCCCTCTCCCTCTCCCTCTCCCTCTCCCTCTCCCTCTCCCTCTCCCTCTCCCTCTCCCTCTCCCTCTCCCTCTCCCTCTCCCTCTCCCTCTCCCTCTCCCTCTCCCTCTCCCTCTCCCTCTCCCTCTCCCTCTCCCTCTCCCTCTCCCTCTCCCTCTCCCTCTCCCTCTCCCTCTCCCTCTCCCTCTCCCTCTCCCTCTCCCTCTCCCTCTCCCTCTCCCTCTCCCTCTCCCTCCCTCCCTCCCTCCCTCCCTCCCTCTCTCCCTCTCTCTCTCCCTCTCTCTCTCTCTCTCTCTCTCTCTCTCTCTCTCTCTCTCACACACACACACACACACACACACACACACACATTCTCTTTTTATTTTTATTTGTTTGTTTGTTGTGCTCGACTATCGGCGAGGCACGAAAACGACCGTGAATGATTTTCTTAGTTTGGAGTACAGTTGCGAAAGAAATATAAAAACAACTATGAGAGTTACTGATTTATGATGCTTAACAGCAGTGAGTTCTGAGTATTATTAGTAACTAAGCTCCAGTCCCCAAACCTAGTTACAGAAATGCGAATCAGACGCATTACGTATTCCAGGCCGTAGCAGCCGCGTCTTTGAGGCGGCAGCTATGGCCACTTCCCAGCCCGCTGTAGGATCACATCGGTTCGTCTTCTTCCTGCTGGTAATGTAACTGAGATTTGGCAACAACGCAAGGTATCTTTGGCAACACTGTGATCGACGAGTTACTTCCTGGTGTGCACAGAATTAAACCTCAAAGTTCACTTGATTTCTCGTGTCATTTCCATTGAACAACTTGAGTTGTTATCGCTTGAGGTGTAACAGAAGATTGTAAACTTACGGTTTTCAGCCCAGAAAAGTCATTGAACGTGGATATCGCAACTAATCTCGTCCTGTAAATAGCGGTTTACGAGCTCTAGCCACTATTGGCCTCGTAAGAGGAAGGCGCAAACCATATCTGTCCGCTAGCTCTGTGTTGATGTGCTGACCTGTGGAAACGCGACTGTTATGGTTCGCGGTTCCAGCCTCGTTGAATGTAACGTTTTTTATCCCTTCTGTGTAAGAGCTGCAAGCAGTCAGATCAAACATCGATAAGCAAATCGTAAGAAAATACTTTCAGCTCATAGTGCAATGGTGAAAATTTTACAATGCTGCACAACAGGTAACGCCTCTTTCCGCTGATGACAGGCAAATTTTGGGTTTCTAGGAATACATAACTTTATTTATGAAATACCTGTTGAGTATGACACAGCAAACCATTTAAACACAGACCCAATCGAAATCTAAGTGAGTAGTGTTTTACTAATTCGTGCAGATAGAGGAATGCTTGTGTACAGATACTCAGTTTTGTTAAAACAGACTTACTTTCGTCGTAAGGTTGTCGTGGGTAGTTTTATTTCATTTCTTACAATACAGTGCACAGTTTTCGTAAGGTTTCTTTTAGTGTTGTTAAAACAATACTAAACACGAGAGAGAAATTAATCATCAACGATATATGCGAATTCTCTGATGTTATCTATAACAGTCTGACAATGCACATGCAGTTTATTGATTACATGCATGTAGAAAACTTGTTCTGAGTTAAAGCTGTCAAACAAGGTTTGAAGAAGAATAAAATGCCACTACTAGACGACAGATAATGTAGAAAATACTTTTCTGACTATTTTGGCACGATGCGCTCTCCCCATACATAATACAAAAGCTTCGAGCACATCTGCTGCCTGGCCGTCTATTAAACCAGAAAAGAACAAAATGACGCAGAAGTTAGCCTTTTTAGCACATGCGACTATTTTGGGTTGGGAAGTGAAGAGAATTATGTTCAAAGTTCCATTAAATTGTTAACTTCAGCAGACAGCAGAATTGCGTTTAAAAAAAAATGCAGTAGCAGATGTAATAGAACACGCGACCTCTTATCAACAGGTTTTTCTAAAGCCAAGTTTTACGTCATCTAAAGGATCCTCAAATTTCTTTTCCATTTTTCTGAATGTTCCAACTTGGATACGCGAATAGAAAAGATGATTGTGCGATAAATCTCGCACTTGTCGTCTCTTGCACTCTTTTGAATAGTGTGGATGTTTTTTTTCCTCGAAAGTGTGATAGTATGTTGCCAATGCCATACATTCTATACACTAATGTGAATGTCGTTTTATTGTTGCTTGCCCCAATGTTGTTAGAAATTACTTCCTTTCTGCCTTATCTGATCTTAAATTTTGCAAAGCTCATTTAAATTCTGATTATAATACTGGATCCTGTATGTCTTCTCTTTCTACTCCTGTTTCTTCTTCTATCAGGTCATGAGCCAACTCTTCCCTCTCATAAAAGCCTTCCGTGCCTCGGGAATGGATGTGTGTGATGTCCTTAGGTTAGTTAGGTTTAAGTAGTTCTAAGTTCTAGGGGACTGATGACCTCAGATGTTAAGTCCCATAGTGCTCAGAGCCATTTGAACCATAAAGGCCTTCAATGTGCTGTTTCCACCTACCCGCTCTCTCCTCTGTATTTAACAGTGGCATACCCATTACTCTCTTGTCGTTATCATCCTTGCTTTTAATTTCACCGAAGGTTGTTTTGGATTTGGTGTTTGCTGAGTCAGTTCTTCCAAGAATTATTTCTTTCTCGATTTCTTCACATTTTTCATGGAGCCATTTCGCCTTACCTTCCCTGCACTTCCTATTTCGTTCATTCCTTACTTGTGTTTGTGTACTTCCGAACTGCATGAACATTCTTGTACTTCCTTTATTCGTTGATCAACTTAATTATCTCTAATGTTACCTTGTATTTCCTTTAATCGTTGATCAACTGAAGTACTTCTAATGTTACCCATAGTTTACTCGCAGTTACGTTCCTCGTATGTTTCTTTCGAACTTCCGTGATTTCTCTTTTTAGAGATGTCCATTCCTCTTCAACTGAACAGCATACTGAGCTATTCATTATCGCACTATGTATAATTTCAGGGAACTTAGAGCGTAACGCTTCATTCCCATGCATTGCCGTGTCCCGTTTCTTTGCACGTTGGTCCCAGCTGACTAGTCTCATAAACTTCAGCCTAGTATTCGTCATTACTAAGTGGTCGCCTGAGTCTATATTGCTCCTGAGTACGCCTCACAATCCGATGTGCTTTGGAATCTCTGTCTGACCATTATGTAATCTTACTGAAGTCTTCCCGTGCCTGTTGGCCTTGTCCAAGTAAACCTCATCCTCTACTGATTCTTGAACACAGTTACTGAAATAATTAGTTACTTTTAACTTAATTCCTAATTTCAAACATTTTTAATCATTCACACAATTTTATAAAATGATACGACATTTAGTGTAACCTGTCAGCGAATGTAGAATGTTTAATGGACTTTTGCTGTCTGTTTTGTCACTGTTAGTCTAACCGGAAAAATTGTTTTGTATACGAATAAAGAGCACTTCGCAATTGAACTTAGGACATACTTGCATAATACTATGACCACCTTCTTAATTATCAAGAAGCAATCCATAAGCTGGAATTCTCGGTCATGAGAATCTAGATTTGCGTCCAACTATCAAAGAAGTTGAACAAATAATGAAAACCTTAAAAAAATGAAGCTATCGGAAAAGACTCTATTATGGCGGAACATTTGAAATGGTCTCCACCAAAAAACATGAGCTACATTTAATCTCTGAGAAGATATGGAAAATAGAAAATATCTCGAGAGAGTGGAACATAACCTAAACACATCCACTACATAAGAAAGTCAAGACTTTAGAAATACAAAGGAATTTCCTTGCTATCAGCTGTAAGTAAAATATGTTTTAAGATTTTATTAAACAACAATAAACAGACATTTATGTGAATATCAAATTGGTTTTAGGAACCGAAGATCTTGTTCAGAACAAAGAAGTCTATAATTCGCCATAGGTTATTGAATTCTAAGCTTTTGATCCATTTGATTGGAAAACTAGACAAAATAATCTGAGAACCTAGTGTAAAGTCTAAATTTGAAAATGTAATTTGTCAAACACTTACAGACACAGTATCTAAAGTAAAATTTATTGGCGAAATATAGCAGTGCTTCGGAAGAAACAGAGGAGCTCGGCACCGCGATGGCCTAGGTCAAATTCTTTTTAATTGTATTCTAGGAAAAACAGTGAGAGTTTGGAATATAGGTCTGAATGAGGATAATATTTCAACGAATAAGGTTGGGAAGAGGAAACAAGTATACTGCAAGGAACTATTTCACATTTGCAGATGATATTGCTACACTTTCGGAAAATGTGACATCAGCTGTGACACAAATTAATCTTTGAGGAGAAATAGATACTATGACCGGCTTGAGAATTTCTGACAAAAATACAGTTATTTTTGCAGACATTACAAATGCATCAACATGTTTGAAAACAGACATAGGCTAGATAGAGAAGATAAAACGTTTAAATACCTTGGGGAGGTAATCCGAAATAACTTTTTGGAGAAAACTGCTATAGAGGAAAGTATACATAAAAAGGGAACGGCGTATTGGGCAAAAAAAAGAAGAAACAAAAAGCAACTTTTGGAACAAAAAAATGTCCGTCTGAAAACGAAACGTAAGACATTATGTAACAGTAGTGAAGTAAGAATGTCTCTATGCAAGCGAATGTCTAGCATTAAACTATAATTTCGACAAATCAGAAATAGTAAAAAGACGAATAATTAGGAAAATATTAGGTCCACAAAAACTATGGAAGGTGGGAAATTACGTAGTATTGATGAAATTTATCGAAACGTAGAAAACATATTATAAGTGATGAGGAAAACAAGACTGCTGTTATTTTGACATATTAATAGAATGCAAAACATTAGATTAACCAAAAAGAACTTCAAATTTTTGTGGAATAAGAAGTCAATAACAAGTTCGTTCCATGAAGTGAGAAACGATTTACAAAAAGATAATGTAAAATACGGAGAAACAGATGACAGGAGATTGTTTGAAGAAAAACTATTGAATATGGAACATTCTGAAGCAGAAGAATGAAAAAAGACTGATCTTAAGTGGTCAGACAAGAAGAAAAGCGTAGTGAACAAATAACAGAGCACTGGAAGAAAAGAATAAAGCAATGAATAACGAATTAAAACCAGCATGTGGTCCTTAGTTGGCTCTTCCGAGAAGAGAGGTAGAGAGAATAACAGAACTCTTTCTTAACTAGAAGAGCAATCAAGTTATTACTATTCTGTTACTTTATTTCACGTATTGAAAATTCAAGCAAATAACAGTCTCTGGAGAGATAAATGGGTAGAAATGTCTCTTTTTCATAGACACTAATGATGATATTTATTTATTTACACGAAGTTTTCCGGAAAACAGAATTCAATTTTTGATGCGATCATGACGAGAACTGTGCTGCATTTCATCTCGGGTATGAAAACTGTTTTCAGTGTGTTGTTGGCGCCGGACGGAGTGGCCGAGCGTTCTAGACGCTACAGTCTGGAACCGCGCGACCGCTACGGCCGCAGGTTCGAATCCTGCCCCGGGCATGGATGTGCGTGATGTCTTTAGGTTTAAGCAGTTCTAAGTTCTAGGGGACTGATGACCTCAGCAGTTAAGTCCCATAGTGCTCAGAGCCATTTGAACAATTTTTTGTGTTGTTGGCATTTTCCCAAGACGTAGTTCTTTATCAGGAGCACACACACAAAGTGCCTGATAGTGAGAACGAGTTATGATGTCATAAATGTCTGCTATGATGACGTAAGAGGTCGGACCTATGCCGCATCCTTACTGAAGATATCATGAAATGCCGACAAGTCTCCAAGTACGTCTTCGGTCTGGAATCTTATTGACTGGGGCACAACTGTCTTCTGCGATGAGTTCCGCTTCGAAATGAGCCCCGATGATTAGCGAAGACGTGTTTGGAGATGCCCTGGACAGCGATAGGATACCAACCTGACTGTCGCCCGCCATACGACCCAACAAGCAGGAGTCATGGGAACCGTTTATTTCCATAACAGGGCTCTCTGGTTGTCATTCGCGGCACTCTAACAGAACAACGGTACGTCGACTATATTCTACACCCCTTTCTGGTGCCCCTCATGGCAAACCATCCTGGGCTTACTTTGCAGCATGACAATGCCTACCTGAACACGGCGAGAATTTCTGCTGCTTGTCTTCAAACATTCCAAGCTCCACCCCGGCGAACAAAGTCAAAAGATGTCTCCACAATTCAGAATGTTTTCGATCATTGTTGGCAGGTCTCTCCAACCGTCTCGGAATTTTAACGATATAATCTGCCAGTTGGACAGAATTTCGCTTGATATCCGTCAGGAGGACGTCCGACAACTATTTCAGGCAGTTCTAAGCTGAATAACTGCTTGGAAAAGGACCAGATGGTACCTATACGTAATTGACTCATTGAGTTTATGAAGCTCTTTCTCCGAAATAAATCATCCAATTTTTCTTAAATCGTAATCATTAGTTTGTCTGCACATGCGACGTCACATCTAACGATTTCGGTCTCATTCAGGATAATTCCTTCATGGTGCGTCCTTTCTTTTCTTAGAGTATATTACTATTACATGTGCGGTGTCTGTTCTTTCAGACATGTCCGAAAGAACACCACAGGTATACGCGGTGTTAGTGGAATTTTGACAGACCATAAATATTGTTACCTCATTGTGAAGCAGTAACGGACAAGCTGCCTGTATGCTAGACGTATGCAGGTCACTTACTCGTATTCTATTCAAATAAATTGTTAGGGTGTGACACTAAGAGACAAATTCAGAGGGGGGAAAAAAAGCAAATTTCAAGTCTCTCTTCAAACGTAAAGTCAGTCAAAACTGAGCATTAATTTATCTCCTAAACAAGTACTTGATCCCAATCTGGTTTATGAGAAATATTTTGTCTTGGCATCTGTACAACATAAATGTTTTATCTTTGACAAATTATTGTTACATTATTTTCATAATTTTTATTTTATTAAGAATTGCAAGTGCTCTTGCACTAATTACAAGTGTACATAGATTTTAAAAGCAAAGTTTTTTCTACTGATCATTGAATCATTGCAATTTGGAAACTTTTTATGTTTAGCTCAGACCATCCACTACTAAGTAATGTGGTCGTGTAAAAACGTTGAGGTGTTTTTAGCCTTAGATTACATAACTGTTTTAGGACGATGATTTCAGTATTTTGCGGGCTTACAGGTAGGTAATCCTAGGGATGTAACATGGAAGTAAATTAGACGTGCACGAAGTTATCTTGATCTAATGCAAGGAATAGTGGCAGGTATTATTAAAGCACGAACAAATGAAAGATAACGGTTCTGGACGAGTAAGAATTATGTACTACACACGAGTATCCACACAAAGCTCTTCAGACACGTTTCAGGACATGTTTAACATACAGTAACCAGCAAAATGGTGCGTGCCCTGGAAGGGGATAATGGTCATCTGTTAGAGGCACAATATCATGTCGAACAACGTGCTAGGGCTGGTACAAGCACGAGCACCAAGCGTGCAGGTCAACAGCGTGATGTTGGCCAAGCGACGGCATTCCGTGTACCACCTGAGAACCGCTAATACCCACATCACCTGCAATAAAACAGGAACTAGCTTGTATGTATGCGGTTATCGATATCTGACGCATAAGCAATGAAACTGCCTGTCGTGGGATCTACACAACTTATTTGCTTCTTTCTTCCTCATACTTACCCGAGCCTTGCGGTGAAGCCAGAGGTGGGAGATAGCGGTGGGAGTGATGACTTTTAACAAAAATTTCTTATAGACGCTTTTCTATTTTTAGTTATTTCAGAATGAGATTTTCACTCTGCAGCGGAGTGTGCGCTGATATCAAACTTCCTGGCAGATTAAAACTGTGTGTCGGACCGAGACTCGAACTCGGGACCTTTGCCTTTCGCGGGCAAGTGCTCTACCGACTGAGATACCAAGCACGACTCACGCCCCGTCCTCACAGCTTTACTTCTGCCAGTATCTCGCCTCCTACCTTCCCAACTTTACCGAAGCTCTCCTGCGAACCATACAGAACTAGCACTCCTGAAAGAAAGGATATTGCGGAGACATGGCTTAGCCACAGCCTGTAAAGTTTGGAAGGTAGGAGGCGAGGTACTGGCAGAAATAAAGCTGTGAAGACGGGGCGTGAGTCGTGCTTAGGTAGCTCAGTCGGTAGAGCACTTGCCCGCGAAAGGCAAAGGTGCCGAGTTCGAGTCTCGGTCCGGCACACAGTTTTAATCTGCCAGGAAGTTTAGTTATTTCAGTTTCCAAATTTCACATGTGACTTTCGGAGAATAAAGTAATGTAATAACTAAGAGTGTTGTAAATGACGAGGAGTTCTATAATATACAAGACGTCATTATTCAGAATAGTTTGTCAAATCAGAAAAGATGAACAAGGGACTTATGTGGTTTACAAGAGAATCTTATACCATTCTTCTTGCAAAATAGTGGCAAGTTCAGGTAATGACGAGGTGGATAGCGGTCACGCATCCTTGTCTCAAAAATAGACCACAAAGGCCCAATAACACTGAAATCGGGTGATTGTGGTGGTATTTGGATCACTGATATATGATTTTCGAATTCCAGCTCGCCCTGGAGTTCTCTGCTTATGGTGCTCCCTTTATGTTGTGGTGCTGACATTCTGTTCCGCAGCGGCTTTTGCAGTTGTCATCTCTTTATTTTTCGTTACAATCCTTTCCAGTGACTGTCTGTAACGACAATAAACTCACACGTTCGTCCACGTTTGTGACTTAGCGGGTGGTATTACTCCGCTTTCCTTGTATGCGGTATAATTCTTCGATACGATGCTTCCCGAAACACCAAAGTATCCAGTTACTTTGGTTACCGAAGTACAAATAATTTGCTCAAGTTTGAACTCACTCAACTCTGATACAATACAATCCATTTTCCACATATTCCCATCTTTTTGTCCGATCCCTGTACCTTTAATACAAGGCACAAGAGTTGCTTTCGTGAGGCTCTGTTCGCGTGCACGTGACAGTGCACATTCACAGGTCGACCGAACTGTTGTGAAAAACAAATCCGACACGGTTAGTGAGTGTACAGGTGGAGCCGGTAAACCACAGGAAGTTGAGTAGAAATAAACAGTATTCCCCTCAATTGCGCGCTCCTATAGCCATAATTTATTGACCACTGTTCACAATCGCAGTGCTTCGAGAAACACTGATAACTGTAAGCCTGCACTTCGATTTTATGCTGTGTAAATGGTGTCATTATCAAACTTATGAGAGTGTCCTTTTTTTTTTTGGGGGGGGGGGGTTAATCAGTCTTCTGACTGGTTTGATGCAGCCCTCCAGGAATTCCTCACCTGTGCCATCCTCTTCATCTCAGAGTAGCACTTGAAGCCTACGTCCTCATTTATCTGCCCGATATATTTCAATCCCTGTCTTCCTCAAATCGTCCCTGATGTCTTAAGAGATGTTCTATCATTCTGTCTTTTCTCCTTGTCAGCGTTTTCCACACGTTCCTTTCCTCTCCGATTCTGCGCAGAACCTCCTCATTCCTTACCTTATCACTCAGCAGGCCGGAGTGGCCGAGGGGTTCTAGGCGCTACAGTCTGGAGCCGCGCGACCACTACGGTTGCAGGTTCGAATCCTGCCTCGGGCATGGATGTGTCTGTTGTCCTTAGGTTAGTTAGGTTTAAGTAGTTCTAAGTTCTATGGGACTGATGACCTCAGCAGTTAAGTCCCATACTGCTCAGAGCCATTTGAACCAACCTTATCAGTCCATCTAATTTTCAAATTCAAATGGCTCTGAGTACTATGTGACTTAACTTCTGAGGTCATCAGTCACCTAGAACTTAGAACTAATTAAACCTAACTAACCTAAGGACATCACTCACATCCATGCCCGAGGCAGGATTCGAACCTGCGATCGTAGCGGTCGCTCGGCTCCACACTGTAGCGCCTAGAACCGCACAGCCACTCCGGCTGGCTCTGATTTTCAACACCCGTCTGTAGCACCACATCTCAAATACTTCGATTCTCTTCTGTTTCGGTTTTCCCGCAGTCCGTGTTTCACTACCATACAATACTGTACTCCAGATGTACATTCTCAGAAATTTCTTCCTCAAATTAAGGCCTATGTTTGTTACTAGTAAATTTCTCTTGGTCAGGAATGCCCCTTTCAGCTTTGCTAATCTGCTTTTGATGTCTTCCTTACTCCGTCCGCCACTCGTTATTTTACTACCTAGGTAGTAGAATTATTTAACTTCGTTTACTTCGTGACCATCAATCCTAATGTTAAATTTCTCACTCATCTCATTTCTCTATTGCTCATTAGTTTCGTCTTTTTTCGATTTACTCTCAATCCATATTCTGTACTCAAGGGATTATTCATTCCATTCAACAGATGACGTAACTCTTCTTCGGTTTCACTCAGAACAGCAATGTCATCAGCGAATCGTGTCTTTGATATCCTTTCACCTTGAAATTTAATTCCACTCCCAAACCTTTCTTCTATTTCTATCATCGCTGCTTCTATGTACAGGCTGAATAGTAGGGGCTACAGATTGCATCCCTGTCTTACACCCTTTTCGTTCTTGGTCGTCCACTGTTATTATTCGCTCTTGGCTCTTGTACGTATTGTACTCTCCCTATAACTTACCTGTCTTTTCTCAGAATTTAGAACATCTTGTACCATTTTACACTGTCGAACGCTATTTCGAGGTCGACAGATACTATGAACATGTCTTGATTTCTTTTTTGCTGTTGCTTCCATTATCAACCGCAATGACAGAATTGCCTCTCTTGTGCCTTCACCTTTTCTAAAGCCAAACTGATCGTCGTCCAACAAATCCTCAGTTTTCGTTTCCATTCTTCTGTATGTTATTCTTGTCAGCAACGTGGATACATGAGCTGTTAAGCTGACTGTGTAATAATTCTCGCACTTGTCAGCTCTCGCAATCTTTGGAATTGTGTGGATGGTATTTTTCCGAAAGTCAGATGCTATTTCGTGAGACTCATACATTCTATAGACCACCGTGATAGCGCGAATATTCTTTTTGTTGCCGCTTCGCCCAGTGATTTATTTTATATACTGTCCAGTCACTTCGATGTGACCACCTGTCAAATGCCTGAACAATCGTCTTTTCGAATAAAACCATTTTTTACACCAGGGAGGCGCAGGAAGAGAGCCAGTGAGGTTATGTAAAGTACTGACAGAGATGTGGAGCCACGCCGACTGTAGTGCTGTCGCTAGCTGTGCTAGGTTTCTTGGTTGGGGATCCATGACGAAAATCGCCCGATCGAGGTGGTTCTATAAATTCTCCACTGTGCTTAAACCTAGGGAATTTGTTGGCGAACAGCTAAATCATCCTAGTGTTCTTAACTATGAGTTTACATTAGGCTGTGTGACTCGTTGGATTATCCTGGTGGTAGATGTCATCGTGCCAGTGAAAATGCAAACTGCTTATAGGGGTGGTCATCCCCAAGGATATATATATATATATATATATATATATATATATATATATATATACTGGTGTTGATCCATTGTGCCTTTCACAAAGACGATATCACACAGGGAATGCCACGAAAGCATTCCCCACACCATAACGACCCCTCCTCCGTGTTGGTCCCTTCCGATGTTCGTTGCAGGATGTGTGGTTTAAGACGTTTCACGCCGCATACGACAACGGCCATCTGTTCTATGCAGGATAAAACGTGATTCATCTATAAACGCCGCGCCTCGCCACTCAATGGAAGTCCAATTGCTATGCTGACGTGGAAATTCCAGTTTTCGTCACCGATGAACAGCAGTCAGCATGGGTTCATGAACCTGAAGGCTGGCGCAGAAGCCCATACCCAGCTATGTGCGCTGAACGATAGTTGACGAGACGCTGTTGGTAGCCACTTGCTTCATTTAAGCGGTCATTTGGTCAACAGTTGAATGTGTATTCGCCCATTCACATCTCTATAGCCGTCGTTCACCCCCTTCATCTGTGGCCCGTAGCGGGCAACAGTTGCTTCGACGCTGGTTTTGTATAGCACCATTTTACTACGCTCGGTATACTGTAATCACTGCGGCACGAGAACAGTTTACAAACTTAGCCGTTTCGGAAACGCCTCCAACCTTGGCCTGAAAGCCAGTAACAGTGCCCCATGTTCCCAAGACACAAGAACAGTACGCCAAATATGTCGTATGAGATCTTCTCAGCAGATGACTTACTTCTTTGCATGTGCTCTAATCTTAGAACTGCTTTCCGAGTGCTGATTTATCTGATATATCACGCGTGGCTACTGAAGGTAACGCCTAAATATGACCTGTTACGTACAGCCGTTATAAAGATGCTTCGCATGTGGTGTATCCAACCGTTACATTTTTAGCTTAAACATTGCGACCTTCTGTCTTTGAAAGGTTAGCCGTTTGTATTGCATCTTGTTTATGTTTGTCTATCTGCTTTTGCCTCATGGCTTTCTGCCTAGCTGTGATTTTATATATATAATTTTATTTGTAATTTCAACTGCGTGTCTTCAGTCACTTGAAATTTACCTTGTTGATTTTTAAGATTTCTTGTTTGGAGGCCGTCAGCCGTGAAATAATTGGGGTTTGAAACTAGTAGTTGTAAAAGTTCGGCTATGGGCCGTTTTTACAATTTTGAATGAAACTGACCGACACATTATTTGGACCTTTCCACGATCGTAATCACTTGTTCTGCCCATTGTGTTTAGCGGGCGTTTCAACATCATTTAAATTGTTTTTCTTTATTTTCGTTTCGATATTGATGAGAAACTTGCAGTAGGACACCATAATACTTCTACGTTCATAGTGGATTCTGACATCATCTTGCCTGTATTTCAATTACTGGTTTATCTGTAGCTTACTCTAATTTGTACCTTACCAAGGCTCTACAATATTGTATCACATAGAACAGCAGTTAAGTTATTTTTAGCATTTTCATGTAGCACTCTGTGGCACTGCGTTTACTCTGCTACTCCCCCCCTTTTTTTTTCGAGTCATCAGTCTTCTGACTACGTTTACGTCGCCTGCATTGCTGTGCTCCAAACGTACATTCTCAGACATTCCTTCCTCAAATTAAGGCTCGTTTTTGATAATAGTACACATGTCTTGGCCAGAAATGGCCTTTTTCCAGTGCTAGTCAGCTTTTGATGTCCTCCTCGCTCCCAAGGTAGCAGAATTTCTCAACTTCATCTACTTCGTGATCACCAATCCTGACGTTAAATTTCTTGCTGTTCTCATTTATGCTGCTTCTCATTACTTTCGTCTTGCTTCGATTTATTCTCACTTCATATTCTGTACTCATTAGATTTTTCGTTCCATGAGCAGATCCTGAACCTTTTTTCTTTTATTTCCATCGCTGCTTCTTCGATGCGCAGATTGGAGAGAAGGGGAGAAAGACTACATCCCTGTCTCACACCCTATTTGATCCGAGCTCTTCGTTCTTGGTCGTCTATTCTTTCTATTCCCTCACTGTTCTTGTATACATTGTGTATTCCGCTTCTCTCCCTATAGTTTACCCTTATTTCTCTCAGCATTTCGAACATCTTACACCATTTGACATTGTCGAACGCTTTTCCCAGGTCGACAAATCCAAAGAACGTGTCTTCAATTTAGTTCAATCTTGCTTCCATTATCAACCACAACGTCAGAATTACTTTTCCTAGAACGAAACTAATCGTTATCTAACACATCCTCAGTTTTCTTTACTGCCCTTCTGTATATTGTTCTTGACAGCAGCTTGGATGCATGAGGTGTTAAGCTGATAGTGCTTTAATTCTCGCACTTGTCGACTGTTGTAGTCTTCGGAATTCTGTGGATGATATTGTTCCGAAAGGTAGATGGTATATAGCCAGATTCATATATACTATACAACAACGTGAATAGTTGTTTTGTTGCCACTGATGGAATGTTGTCTAGCACTTCTGCCTTTTTTGGTCGTAAGTCTTTCAAAGCTCTTTAAAATTCTGATTCTCTGTTTCTATCTCTTCTGTATAGACTCCTATTTCTTCTTCTATCACGTCATCAGACATGTCTCCCCCCTCCACTCATAGAGGCCTTCAATGTACCCTTCCACCTACCTGCTCTCTCCTGTACATTTAACAGTGGAATTCTCATCGCATTCTTAAGGTTACCAATCTTGCTTTTAATTTCACTGAAGGTTCTTTGACTTTTCTATATGCTGCGTCATTCCTTCCTACAATCATTTAATTTTCGACTTCTTCACATTTTTTCTGTAGTCATTTTGCCTTAGCTTCCCTACACTTTCTGTTTATTTCATTTTTAAGTGACTTGTATTTTTGTATTCCTGATTTTCTGTGAACATATTTGTTCTTCCTTCTCTCATCTATCAGCTGAAGTTTTTCTTTTGTTAGCCATGGTTACTCCGCAAGTATCTTCTTTGTACCTATGTTTATCTCTCCAAATTCTATGATTGCCATATTTCGAGGTATTCATTCCCCTTGAAGTGAACTGGGCATTGAGCTATTTCTATCGCACTGTCTATAGCCTCATTCCTTAGCGCTTGTGTATCCAACTTCTTTGCGTACTGATTTTTTCTGACTAATCTCTTAAACTTCAGCCTATTCTTCATCACTCTTAAATTGTTATCTGGGTCTATATCTGCTCTTGGGTACACCTTACAATCCAATATCTGATTTCAGAACCTCTGCCTAACCATGATGTAATCTAACTGCAATGTTCTGTATCTCTTGGACTGTTTCAAGTATACCTCCTCCTCTTGTGATTTCTGAATAGAGTATTCGCTCCCACTAGCTTGCGCGTCTGTATGTATATCTGAACTATTGCTGTCCACGTTTCTTAGGTGTCGATTTTGATGAGAACAACACTATTTCTGAACTGTATACATTAACTCGCTCTCTGCGCTGTCTCTCTGTTCATAACGAATACCACTCCCGTTATACCATTTTCTGCTGCTGCTGATATTACCTTATATTCATCTGACTAAAAATTCTTCTTTCCATTTCACTTCACTCATTCCCACTATATCTCGATTGGGTCTTTGAATCTCGCTTTTCAGATTTTAAAGTTTTCGTATCACATTCAAACTTCTACGTTTCCACGCCTTGACTCGTAGAGCATTACCCTTTCTTTGCTTATTCAATCTTTAGCTCATGTCACCTCTCCCATGGAAATAATATCCCGGAGTTCCGAATGGGGGACTATTTCGGAATCTTTTGCCAATGGGGAGGCCATCATGACACTTTTGCAGTCAGGCCGCATGTTCTGTGGCTAAACTGTATGCATCTATAAAACGTGATTTCCATTGTCTTCTGCATCCTCACGCCGTTGATCATTGCTGATTATTCTGGCTTTAGGGGGAGTTTTCCTCCTTAAGGGCAAGAGAGTTCCCTGACCCTCATTCCTCTATACCTCTCCTCCACGCTCTTTGACAGAGCCGTTGGTAGAATGATGGCGACTTATTATCCAGGAAGTCTTTCAGTCGCCATTGCTAAAAACTTTTATTTAAAATTTGAGCGCTGGAAGTGTTCGAACCCGCGATTGACGACGTTCTAATTAGTAATAAAACACGCTATTCCTAGACCACGGGCGTGCACTTGGGGATAGACATGGAAGGTAGAACGGATGAAATAACGGTTAGTTTTTATAAAACGTATTACACAAATCAGTTGGTATTTTATTTACCGAAGAAAAGTTAAAATAATTACGAATGACGAATTTATTCACCGAAACTTTAATTTTTTATTTTCCAAAACAATCTTCCACTGGTTTGGATTATGTCTCGATGCATTCTCGTCGTTCACGCATGAAAGATGGCAGATGTTTCAAAATGAGTCTTTGCAGACATGTTGTATTCATCCAAGGAATTATTTCTCACAATGTCGGACGTGTTCAGAATTATTTGTAAATACCACTACTGGAACTTCAGTGGTGAGCTTATCACGTTATCCACAGACATTAACCCGTTTGCAACATGGATACACAATGTAAAGAATTTGTACTATCCTGTATCTGTACGAAGTACCCCGTATTTGCACCGTTTTGTGCCAGGTGGGACACGTGCCACACACATGTTGTGAAGAAATTCCTCGTGGTGGAAATGAATCTAAAGAAATAGAGGCAGGCGAAAGGAAATAATTGTGGCGTAGAATCGCCTTACGCCCATGATTAAAAAGCTATTAACCATCATAGTATGAAGGCGTACTACTTGTTTACGGAGATAAGTACAAAACAAAGGTCAGACTTAATTCCCAGAAATACGAGCATAACTTTTGTCATATAGTGTAATACCTTTCCCTTAGCATTAAATTGGCTGATGGTGAGGGAATTAGATCAAGCAATGAGACACTGAAATAAGTACACGACCTTTGCTGTTTGAAGAGCGAGATAACTGACAATGGCTGAAGTATTGTTGTGTTACAATGTTTAGCACCAACACTGGTTTGCTGCAGCTCCCCAGGCAGTTCTGCCCCTTGTGCAAACTCTTCGTGTCTGCATAACTACTGCAACCTACATCGTTTCAACCTCTTTAATGTAGTCCAGTACTGGTCTCTTTCTCTCTCTCTCTCTCTCTCCAGCTTTATCACTACTATCCCCCCCCGCCCCCCCCGCCCTCTATAATTTTCTGTTCCCAAACAGACAATTCCTCGATATGTCAAGATGTGTCCTATCAACCACTTCTCCCCGATTCGATCACGTACCTCCACGTTAATTACTCGATCTATTCACGTTTCTTATATAGCACTACATTTCAAACGCTTCTTGTCTCTCGTTATCTTCAAGATTCCATTTCCATAAAAGTCTGCTCTCCAGAAAAACAGTTACACACCAGCTTCCTAACACTTAAATTTATATTCAGTGTTATCATTGTGCCCTTCTTCAGGAAAGCCGTTTTATTTTCAGCCCGCATTTTACATTCCATCTTCTTTGGCCAGCGACAGTTGGTTTGCTGCTCACACAAGAAAACTCACCAACTACTTTTGGTGTCCCATTTCCTAATCTCACTTCTTTAGCACCATCTGATTTTTATTTTACTACATTCAATTACTTTTGTTTTACTTTTGCTGATGTTCGATCCTGTAACGTCTTTTCAAGACGCTATCGGTTCTGTTCACCTGCTTTTCGAATTCCTTTGCCGTCTCTGACAGAATAATGTCACCGTCGAATCCCCGTAGTATTAGTTTCTTTTCCAGAAACTGAAATTCCTTTCCTAAATTTATCCTTCGTTTCCTTTACTGTTTATTCAGTGTAGAGATGGAATAAAATGTGGATAGGGTGCAACCCTGCCTCAATGCCTTATCAGTTACTATTTCATTTTCATGCTTCTCGAGTCTCATTACAGTACTCGGTTTCCGCTGAAGTAGTAGATAACTTTTCGCTCTATGTACTTCACTCCTGCTATCTTCAGAATATCTAAGCGTATGTTATCAGTATCTAAGGCTTTCTCTAGATGTAGAAGTTCTATAAATGGAGTGTCTATCTTTCAAGCTGTATGGTCAGTACCGCTTCGCTTGTTCCTGCAGTTCTCCAGTATGCAAATTGACCTTCCCCTGGGTTGGCTTCCACCAGTTTTTCGATGCTTCTTTTTCCGGTCGTAACTGACTAAACTGATAGTTGGGTAATAGCCGCACCAGATAGCAGTGGCTTCTGAACTTTTGTACAGGGCAACCCCTACATTTTTTGACGCAATAACTGGAAATGCTTGAAACGGTACGATTTTGTGTAGTTAAAGCTACGTGAAACAGTATGACTCTATGCAGGGAATGGTTGTGTGAGTCTGTGCGCATGTTATTTTTTTGGGAAACGAAGCAGCATCGTGTAAAGCTCCGCATTGTCGGACAAATGTCCCACAGCTGTCATCTTCACACTACTCGTAAATTACTCGCGCTAACCCCACTCTCACTCCAGCCTCATTTCTCCCTCCACCCCACTCAAAAAATCGCGGAATGCACACCAGACCAGGCGACAGCAGCGGGCATGCTTTCCAACATTCATTCGTCGCGCTTCGTGCGAACTGCCAGGCCCCTGGCGGGTAGGCAGGCGTGCGCTACGCTCCGCCGTCTGTCTGTGCACCCGGCACACGTCCCACCGCGACAAAAGAGCGGCGCGCCGGGCCGCCAGTTTATTGCAGCAGGTCGGCGTGCCCTGCGCTTCCGCCTCCCTCTTCCTCCCCAATGCCCCGCCGGGCCGGCCGCCTCACCAAAGCCCCACATTCGCCGGCCAACCGCCCGTGCACCGTGATAATGCACATTACAGTCGGACGGGTCGCCCTCCCCACACCCCCGCCCCACTCACCCCCTGCTATTATCATATTCATGCCAACCGGCCGGCTTAACAACCGACCTCTGCACAGAGCTGCTTAAATTAATATCTGATTAGCGGATTTCCATAAAGATCAAGAGCGCGGTTTCACGGGCTATCCCGTCAACAGAGGGAGATGAGCGCCCAAATGGGAAGTATTTTATGAGTGTACGCTAACACGGTCTCTGCCCTACCTACCGAAATCGGCAGAGCGGCTGGTGAACCCTGTATGGTGCTTCTCTAAGACACGATACGTTACGAGTAGCTAACACACAGAACATCAACAGGAATAATGGCAACGACGGAATGGTTTGTACGCTAAGCAAAATAACGTTTATTGTGAAGAATCTTCTTTCTTCCTTAAGGTAAAATGTGCGCAATTTGCCATTGTTTGGAACTATCTGTTTGTTATGAGCCAGTTTTTAAGCGTGTTAAGCCATCATTAAAAATTTGGTCTCACGTCTTAGGAAAACACAAACAGAAAAAAAACAAGATTAAAATAATCGTGACAGAGAAAACTTACAGACAAATGAGGGCAAATATTGATGTGCTGAATACATTTCTCATGGAAGTAAATGTGTTTTATTATTTGGGAAATACAATAATAGAGAATTAGTAAACTGGATATTAAAACAAAAGTTACAATGACCATTAGCAGTGCCTGCAGAAATAAAATTTGTCAACAAGCAAATAGAATGTGTTGCGCCACGGTTTCATTTGGCGTGGCATAGTTAACGTGCGACGTCATCATATCGTGACGCAAGAAGAGTCAGGGAAACAGGTGACTGGCGAGAAAAGCCAGAGTCGATGTTGCGGAAATCTTCACCCGGCCCACATGAAATTCTATGTTGCTATATATTCACGCTACACCCAGAGCGTTAATACTACGCTCAGACTGAAACCACCGAGGTGGTAGTGACCTGACTGAGGACCTGTCAAGACTCACACCTTGTTTCTATTATGACTTAGTGAAGTAAAAAAAAACGATGTCCTTTCGGGGCAATGATGGACCGAGACCGCTTAAATACTTCCCACTTTAGCTAAGCTGTGTCAGGCACCACACGCAGCCATCTACGAGAGGAAGTCTACTACTGTTTTTGGTAATTGAATGTGGCCATAAGTTTGATGAATTATTGAAGCTGTATGTCCCCTGATACCCAATTAGCTGGAACACTTGGTCTCACTTGCTAATTTGTTGTCTTGAACGTCGCTGGTGGAGGACTCCGATTTGTCTAGCGTGGTTCGCTAAAAAGAACATTTATAGGAGGTGGCAATGGAATCCTACAGTCCAGAAGACAGAAAAATCTGGTAAAAAATTAATTACATTGTTCGAAAAACACATCAAAATGCGAGGTAGCCTGTTACAATAGAAAAACGGTTACTCCACCCATAATGGAATAGAATTTGGCGTGGAAGTATCTTGCTACAGTTCAAGACAAAACAAGTGACTAAACATAAACGAGCATCTAAATAAATCGCCCATTTCCTATTTGGAGAGAGAGCGAGTGCACTGAGAGTTGTGTTGAACTGATTAGTAGCCAAGACAACTGAGACGACTGAAGATCAGGCAGGGGCGGCACAAATTACGTGTAGTGAAAGCATGTTCAGCTTTGTCTTGGGTACCGATCGGGGTGCCAACGGTTACATCATTATCAAATCACAACCGAAATACTCGCGCTATGTTACTGATCAAAGGTGCAGAAACACGAACTTAGTGGTCCGTGGATGCTACCAAGAATAGGAAGAGTGTACACAGACATGACACTGGTGACAGCATCCGTGCTAGTGATGATTACGACATGCTTCAACCAAGTTCTGCGACCGACCGAGATGACGACCCCTCGACAATTTTGTTAATACGGAAACGGCACCGTAAGAATACACCATCAGGAAGAGGATTCTATATCCACTCTAATATGAATATCAGTTACAATTTTGTTCTGGACATCGGAATTATGCCTCATACCTCATGCAAAATAATACTGCAATATCTTTGTTGTTGCGAATTACGGTACAATGTTCCTTCGGAAATGCACGCGGTGACTATAGCCGTTATGAAACACATGACATGTATTCGCGGTTGCGAATATGCATAATCGTGAGCTGTATGATGGAATAACCACAATGAAAACTTGTACCAGACCGGGACTTGAACCTAAATTTCTCGCTTACTGAGAGCGATCGCCTTACCATTAGGCTATCCGAGCACGACTCACGGCCAGGCTCAAACTTTCATATGTTGTCACCCATTTGTCTGCAATGCAGGACGTGAATCTGCAACAGTACGCGTCTCAGAGCCAGTTCGTAAGGGATACAAATATCTACTACAAGAAAGTAAACAATAAAACACATGCCGGAAGAGATCCGCAACAGATTCACGAAAGCATAGAAAACGTTATGCATATCACCAGACAGGAAGAGCCGATGACGCTTACTACAGCATTAAGATATCGAGCACAGTATAAGCATTCAAAATGGGATTATATGACTTTTCCCGTACCTGATTTCGTAGACAGACTCCATCTCAGAGTGAATAATCTGCAACATAACTGGAAAAATTAGAGGAGTTATTTCAGCAGGTCCTCTGCTAGAAGAAATTAATCATTCTCCTTAGATACGTTGTACAAGCACTTTGCGATGACGCTTGTTCGTATAGCATTCGATTACAGGCGATTAGGGCAAGACTGTTGAATATATACCTGTCACCCTTAATGGTTATAAGATAGGACACCTTAACGCTGTGAGAAATGTCAGTGTATTGCATGAGGCTATAAGAGTGGCAGAAGAGTAGTTGTTAGATATGTTGTGCCTCCAAGAACCGTATACGTAGGCAGGAAAGAACCCCAGTATGCTAATAACTGGGCAACGTCCTATGGCAGCAAAACTAGTACTTAACAAGGCCATAACAGTGACACAAATATGACAACACTGTTCAGAACACGTAATCTCTCTGGAAATGTTAACCAGAAGGGAGAGTTGCATTCTGGTTTCCATGTATTTTCAATTTAATGATGACATCTACGAGTATCTGCTAAGACTGAAGGATATTAGTCACCTAGGACATACTAAGCCTCCTGTGTACTCCACTGGTGTAAATGCGAAGTCAGTACCGCGGCGTAGCCGCCTGATTGATGACAGTGGAAGACAACTAGATAAAGCCATTACAGAACTTAACCTACGGTACTGAACGCACCTGACAATCAGCCAAATATTGACATCACTTTAACAAATACGGTAGCGGCGCACCGTGTGAAAGGTTGGAAGGTTGCGAGTGGAATGACATCGAGTGCCCATACTATCATACACTACACCATCACTGGAAGAGATTTACAAGATGCCACAGAAAACGTGCGCATAAGGCTCAAATATAAGATCACGGACGCTAACTCCGAAGATCTAAAAAGAGTGTTTCAGTGTTAGGAAGTCTTTTGCTGGGTAATAATGTACACGTTAAAACGCGAGAACTGACAGTGGCTATACATAGAGCAATGGAAGCATCGATACCTGTCAGTAGAGTTCATTCTAAAGGAGTACCTTGCATCTGGACAGAAACGCTGTAGAAATTAAGTGCGAAACAACAAGAGCCCGGAGGCTATACCAGAGCAGCATGACCCGAGAAGGAGTCAGAAGTCTGCAGAGTTACAGGTATGTTAAACAACGTTTTAAGGAAGCGTTGTAGAGAACAAAAATGGAACATTTGAAGCAATTTGTGGAGGCCACCTTGGAAACCGATCCCTGGAGCGCTTCATATAAAATAGTCTGTGGGAAAATACGATCGCCAACAGTGTTATCCAAGCCCAACTGGAATGATGAGACGGTAACAGAAAGTTGGCAGCAGCCATCTGCCTTGCTAATGGAAACACTACTTCCTGATGATGGAGAAGAAGGCGAGAGGGGTGATCAGCGTAAATTACGTCAGCAGCTCGTGGTCTAGCAGCTAGTGTTGTTGCCTATAGATGAGTGGATCCTGGGTTCGATTCCCGACCGGGTTGGGGATTTTCTCTGCCAGGGGACTGGTTGTATGTCTTGTCCTCCACCGTCAGCGTTGGTTACGGGAAATGTTGTGGGAAGAATATAGAAACAATAAACTTGTGTAGCTCTTTGTACAAGAAGAAATTAGGCAAATAATTGTAAGGAAAAGATCTCCAGGACGGAACCCCTGCCAAGCTAATACAAGCCTTATGTTACCAATTAGATAGTTACTTGTACGATGTGTACAATGGGTGTCTCTTGCAAGGATAGGTCCCTGCACCGTGTAAGAACACTGAAGTGGTAATAATTGCTAAAGGGCATGATAAAGATCCAATGATAACCAAATCCTCTAGACTAGTTTGTCTTTGGAGCGTCCTCGGCAAGATATATGAAAGACATTAAGTAAAATATCAAAAGATCACAGCCAACTGCAAGGGTTGAGCTCTTACTAGTACAGGTTTAGAAGAGGCAAGTCAAATGAAAACGTGCGCTCTAGCGATGATGATTGGTGTTGCTGGCGCGTTCGATAACCTTTGGTGGCCTTCTTTCTTTGGTCGCCTTAGGGAGTTGGCGTTTCCAGAAGAGCTGTATAATTGCCTGACAGATTATTGGCACAGGCGACATGTTTCATTAACATGTCCAGGAAAGAAAATAATGAAGACAAAACAAAGGGCTGCCTGCAGGGGTCAGCATGTGGTCTGGAATTTTTGGTATGTAGCATTGGATTCCATACTACAAACGTTACATGACGGCGGTAACAAAAAGGGGATAATGGCATTTGGAGATGACGTGTTGTTTTTTGTAAGTGGTGACTGCGGAAGGATTATAGGAAACGAATGTAGTGCTGCCCTCCACGAAGTTGAGGACTGTTGTCAGAATGTGAAATTGACACTGGCACCTCACAAAACAACGTACCTCCTACTGAAAAGGTGTGTAATAAGAAACCCTAAAATAAAATTAATTGATGTAGCGATTATGAGAAGCGCAGTAACGATATAGCTATGGGTATTTCTGGACGAAAGTCGTAACTTTGAACATCATGTAGAGTAAGCGTGCAGATAAGCTACAAACATGATGAATTAAATTATAATCATTGCAAAAAGGCAATTTCAGCTTCTCTTGAAGACAATCAGAATATGCCGGTAATCTGTATTAGCATCAGTCTTAGGATATGGTGCGAGCGTTTGGGTTCATATATTGCAGCTAGTGAAGCCAGCCTTAGTAGGGGGAACAGTTCAACAAGGCATGCTACTAAGACTAATGGGCACCTACTGCACTGCCCCGAATTATGATTTGTAAGTAATTCTAGACATATGCCCAATGGACAATAACAGGTCGCATATTACAACTATGGCAACATAAATGGGACAGTTCAGGCACAAGCAAGAGAACATACGAAGTTCTCCGTAACATCTAGGAGGGATTAAAAATGAGATTTCTTAACCCATCGAGTGAACTGATACGTTATCCCAGTCGCCATGGCCCTTACACCCTTCATCTACACAAAATAATAAGACACATGAATGATAGTTACGCCTGCGGCAATATCGGCACACCAGAATACACATTGTAGGACTGCACGCTCTGTGAAGATGCAACGGGTAATGGACGCCACTTATTAACCATACTGGATCACAAAGCAGCATTCAGGTGCGAATCGACCTGGGGCATCCTGGACGATACTGCAGCTACAGTATTCAAGAAGGATAAAGAAGACTTCACGAGGCAGTCAACCATAACTATCATGCTGCCACCCAAACTCGACAACATACTGTGCAGATGGAGAGAAGATAACTGAGGTCATCGACCACCCATTAAAATACCGTCCCAAGAATCTACAATGCGTTGGTTCAAGTGATAATGGAAGTGTGGAATTCAAGAAGGAACAGTGATGGGTGAAATTACTTGCTATAGTGAAAACGCTGCTGACGTGCTGCCTGATGCCCAAAGAATCCAGCAGACTGTGGCTGCTGACCGGGGTAGTGTGAAGGCGGATCCAGTAGCGGAGACAACCATCTACAAGTTACATGCACCAAAATAAATGAACAAACAGGGAACAGATTGTGTAGTGTTTGTAGTAGATTTGTAGCTAAGTGACTGGTTAAGGGTTTAATGTAATTTTGTGATAGAAGAAGGAGTTGTTGTATTTTACATCAATAAATATATAATTAAGTATCATAAGTAAATAATTAAAACATAATTTATTACTATCCCAGGAAATATGATTTGTATGACCCATTTAACTTTTCGGATAAAAGGTTGTCATTATGAAGAATACATAAAAATATCTGTTATATTATTGCGATAACTCAGACTTGTCTACATGTGCTCATACATCCATTATGTATATTCCTGTAAAGAGAGCAAGTGCGAATTCATTTCATGTATTTCATAACATCTGTAGTCTCCACAGTGCCTACATGTGTGTCCAAAGGACATTGCCTCGTAATTCTTAACAACACAGGTACTGTAATATCGTATTTGTCCGCCGTCACTGGGCAAGCGATTTGCAATTAAAATATATCCCTTGTACTGGAGTATAATATACAGTATAATGGATGTACGAGTGCAGGTTGTAGGCACGTGGTTGACGACATAAGAATGTTTGGGTGTGGCTGTGAGATGTGATCGGATGGCTTAATGGTAAGGCGGCCGCTCGCGCTAAGTGGGAAATCCGGTTTCGAATCCCGGTCTGGCACAAATTTTCTTTGTAGTCATTCCGTTATACACTTGATGTTTATCTACAATCGCAACTGCGAATGTATTTCGTGCATTTCTTAGCTCAAATGTTGCAGGCACCCTGTTTTGTATAATTTATTTTAACTGCTCGCATATGATTGATTATTTTCAAGGTAGTTCGAAAATACAGTTTTATGCAGCGTCACAACACAGAAAAGTTAATTTCCACACAAGACAGCAACAACTGAAATGATCATCCTTGATCAGCGGTGAGTACAAATCAAAGTCCTTAGAAACATGAGTCCAGTAATCACACACTAAATGGTTCAAATGGCTCTAAGCACTATGGGAATTAACATCGGAGGTTATGAGTCCCCTAGAACTTAGAACTACTTAAACCTAACTAACTTAAGGACATCACACACATCCATGCCCGAGGCAGGATTCGAACCTGCGACCGTAGCAATAGTGCCGGACTGAAGCACCTAGAACCGCTCAGCCGCAGCGGCCGGCATTAACCATGTACACAGTCAACGTTCACAGAAGCACTGATTCAGAGAAGAGTGCTGGGTGCTGTTGGGCGCTGTCAAGCTGCGGTGCAGTGTAAACTCGGCGGGAACGCTCCAACAGATGGGGCGCCGAAGGCGGCCTGAACAAAGTGGCCTGCTTGCTGCAGATTGGGCGATGGCTTACGTACACAACAGGTAGAAGAGTCGTCGCGGTCTTTTGATTCCCACGCTACCCACGGAGCAAGATGTTTCCCTCGGTACCACCACCGAGGTTGCAACTGCACGAGCTGTCTACGAATGATGTGGTGCGTTTGGTGGCGTTTGCTAAAAGCTAGTCAACTAGTTTTGTAATTAGTATTATTCGACCACGATGTTATTGCAACTGGGAGTGAAGGCGATTTCGTCGGCTTCTCGCTAGTTTTTATCGTGATATTTCACGAGGACACGCTGAAACACTTATATATCTCGAAATACTTGACAGTGCCATGCTTTCTCCCTAGCCAGCAATGTACCTATTTACTGTAAAGTCAGCGTGTGTACCTAATAACGATCACGGGAGGCCAAGTGCAATAATATCGTGTGAGATAGTTCTGTGTCATAACATACGATACATTAGTGAGCCACGTTAACGTCTGAGACGGGAGGAGCGCCTGAGGGTCAAGTGCACGCAACCTGCAGGACGGAGAAATACTAAACAGAGAGGCGGCAGTTCTGAGAAGGGTGATATGGTGCAGTGTCCCTCCAATGCGAAGTAGCCGTGGCTTGAATTTCTAAGTAAAGGTGTGGCCTTGCTTTATGGTTTCTTGCCATAGTGCAAAATATCAGGAGTAATTAAGTCTGGAATCGGAAAATTACCGACCCCAAAAGAACACAGTCCTCTAACTAGGCAAGCTGAAGTACATATCTAAATTGCTGGGGAAAATTGGTTTGATACCATTTATTTCACAATTAATTACATTGTATTTCGTAGTAATAATTAGGCCGACCTATATCATTGGTTTTGTAATTTTATGAGCATTCCGAATCAGCAATCAGAAATGCGAATTATCACTTATTTAACCACTCAGTGTTTGTCAGGGAGCTGGTTACAACTGAAGTCTGTCCTTCTACACGCCTGCTCTACAATCGTCCTGACATTCGCCTAGCTGTCGCTGCTAGACGCTGGCTTACTGGCTGTGGGACTACCAGCTGTGCCTGTGTCAGTATGCATCTGACTCTGTGCCTTCCAAGCGCAGGGCTACCTATCGGCTGACTTCCATCTGCTCCAGGCCGCCGCCTTGGCGGTGCAAAGTTCTCGCCTGGACTAAGTAGCTGCGGAGCCGTCATATCCCGTGCGGGTGAACTCAGCTGCTACTTCACCACTGCAAGCCGCGGTCGCTGCCATCCACCCTGGCGTCAACTGTTCGTCTCTGCACACTCTGGTGCCTCCCGCACTGAGCTGTATATCAGAGCTTTCCACCACCACGTATCGCCTTGCCGTAGACCTTGCCTCGGTATTATCTAACCGCCTTGCTGCTGGCGCTGAACGCACCTCGCTCAGGCCTGCTTATACCGATAGCCAACAGGGCCGTCGAAGACTGGTATTTTATATCAGCACCCTCGCCGCATACCATGGCCAACGTCTGTGCCAACACAACTGCTGTATACCAACGAATAAACGTATGACAATGTTACCCTCTTGATTTATCAGAAGACAGCCACCTGGTTGTTGTCCACCACCTTGCTGCAACCAAGCGTAACGTGTAGAGCTGAAAGCCATCCTGACAACTAGTAAAGCGACTCTCCAATCCACCGCAGAGGTCAAGGTACTCGAGGCCCCTACAGTAAAAACAGTAACAAGAAACAAATACATTGTGAGATTTATTTGCTGCATTTTAAATTATGGTTAGGTAGGATAGCCTCTCGGAAACAGTTAAAAGCAATAAAATGGAAGCAGCACAGATATAAGTATAGAGAAAAACGTACTAGACAGAGAGAAAGGCTAAAAGAAATTAAAGACAATAGGCGATTGATTAACATGGTAGTAAATTAATGGGACAAATAATTGGACATAATAGCTTCATAAAAACACATCTTAGGAGGGAAAATTCCTGAGAAACACCGAGAAGGAGTCGAAGCGTTATCAGTGTTTGATGACGTCATCGTCAGGTAATAGCTAACAAGCATCCACAAAGATGCTTCAGTAGTATGGAAATAAACTGAAACTGAAAACGGAAGACACTGCCAATTGAATAATTGTAGTTGTATCAGCAGGCATTAATAATCGTATCCAGAGCACTTGACGAGTGTCACATCTCGGACCTTGTCAAACTAGTTTCCCCTCAGCACTCAGTCGCTCTTGCCTTACTTTGTGTAGTGTGGCACAGATGTAGAGCAAATGCAGAAGTTAACAGCGCAATTACTTTGTAAATTGCAACAGCATCACACGGAGATAAAATAGCACTTCGTCTACGTCTATACTCCGCAAACCACTGCGAAGTGCATGGCAGAGTGTATTTCTCATTGTACCAGCTGTTTAGGCATTGTTCCTGTTCTATTTCCGATAGAGACTGAGAAGAATGATTCCCTAAACGTCTCTGTATTCCCTATAATTAGTCCAGTTTTTCTTCTCTGTCCGTATGGAAGCGATACGTTGGAGATTGCAGTCTTTTTTTTCTAGATGTCTCACTTACAGCTGGTTCTTCCAACTCTGTAAGCAGGCTTTCGCGGGAGGGGATAAATCCTGGAGAGACGGTGCACATTTTCAAAATAATGTATGTGAAGTTCCATGGTGCATCTTAAGTAAATGTTTCTTGTACAACTAAACACGCCAGTTGACTATGACAAATAGTTTTTTAATTTTTTTCAGTGTAACATTTAAACATAATATTTGACGATGAAAACATTTTTACATTTCTCCGTCTATCACTTATGCTATGGGTGATATGCCGCATCCTATGAAACCGCCAAACTTCTCTTTTTTAAATGAAAATATGTACATAAAAAGTTATAAATACATTTTGGTTGAAAATTTGTTGTGGAGTGGACAATAAACGATGCAGGATTAACAATAGTCCTCTTAATGATATTTTATTTATATAACTAAGTAGTTCACTGGTTTAGATAACAAGTTCACTTACTGACAGTTGAAAACATTATTGCCTCGTGATGGCTGGGTGTTGTGTGATGTCCTTAGGTTAGTTAGGTTTAAGTAGTTCTGAGTTCTAGGGGACTGATGACCATAGATGTTAAGTCCCATAGTGCTCAGAGCCATTTTTTTTTGAAAACATTAAAACCAAGACACATAATCCATACTTTTTAGTTAACTCACTCTCTGTTTGCTAGTGAGATGTTAAATCAGTAACAGAAGTAAATTTTACAAACTTTGATTAGGTGTTTTACTCAAAAAATTAAAAACATAATTTCATTTACAAATATGGGTTACTCATTTTGTCAGTATCCAGCGAACAAATTTTAAATATCTAACTAATATACATATTCGGCAATGGTGATTAATACTATGCAGTGATCTTCGTAAGGCTGTGTGAACACCCTATATCTGAATGTTAAGTAATTTGATGAGAAATACAAACGAAACAGAAATGTTTCCACACATTTAAAACTATCATTGGATTTGTGTGGCATTGTCACTAAAGAAAACATGACTGCATCTGTACCGGATTTTATTGCGGCATGTATCACGATTTGTAGGGGAGAGACGCTGCAACCTATAAATTCATGACATTCATAGCCAAGGTGGCTGTACTAGAATGAAAATACACCAACTTACGGTCAATACAACTTCTGAAACGTTTTGAAATATTTTACTATTTAGCGTAGACTAAGGATTAATGGTGACCCTGAAAAGGTCTTGAAGAGCTATTTCTAGACTTAACTAGGTTATTCCTCTATAGTTTAAGTAAAAATAAATACTTTTAATATAGCCTGGTGTCCTCTGAGCAACTGCAGTGCTGATGCGCTCACACTAGCCTATGTTTTCTGAAACTGTGAGAGGTAAGCAGTCTATACCGCATGCGGCGCCTCCTCCCGGCTTTACCCTAATTTGTCAGTTCGTTTCTCAAAAGCTCCGTGACGCTCTTCCTCGGGTCAAACAAACATGTGAAGATTTGTGCTACCCTTCTTTGTAGAGGATTAATATCCCTTGTTTGTGGCAACGATCCGACACATTTGACCAATATTCTAAGATTGCCCTCACTATTGTTTTGCAAGCAGTCTTCTTTGTACACTGATTACATTTTCCTAGCATCCTGACAGTGAACCGATGTCTGCCACATGCTGTACCTGCGTCTTAGACTGTGTGATCGTCCCATTTGATTCCTACAAATTGTTACAGCCATGTATCTGTATGAGTTGACCGACTCCAACTGTGACTCATTGTTTCTGTAGTCGTAGGATACCACTTTCTTTGTTGATTGAAGTGCACAGTTTTACATTTCTGAACTTTTAAAGCTAGGTACCAATCTTTGCATCATTTTGAAATCTTTTCAAGATCTGACTAACTGGTTATTCAACTTTTTCAGATAGTATTTCGTTATAGGTAACTGCATAATCTCTGAAAATCTTAGGTTAATATCAACATTGTCTGCAACATCATTAACATACAACTCAAACATGCTTCCGTGGGGCACACATGAAGTTACGTGTGACGATCACTCTCAATCAAGATAAGATGCTGCGCTTTCCCTACCAAGAAATTCCCAATCCTGTTACAATCTTCACTTGATGCCCCATATGATCATACTTTCGATAATAAGTTGGTCATCTCGTCCGCACACTTCTAACAAAAATCACCAATTGATACCAGTTCACAGCACAAGATGTACACAGATAATCCATACGTATTATTTTCCTATGTGCTTGGAATCGTAGCATCAACGAAGGTGACGTTTTTGATTAAATTTATTGGAACAACTAACAATCAATAAAGGGAAGAACCTTACCATTGGCGATTCGGACGGCATCCGGCTATCCTTTACTACTAACATTGCCAAATACAGATTAACATGCCGATCCTTTGAAGACACGAGATATGGACCGGAAAAAAAGAAAGGAGGAGGAATGAACGCTGGAATATAACGTCCAGTCTACGATGATTAGAGGCTAAACTGGAGCCCACACCGATTAGATGTTTGCTAAGTTTTCTGCTGAGTTCTTTTCCCTGATTCCATAAAAAAAAATAATATAGACATCCAACATAAATAAGAGAAGCGACGTTCAGAAAAAGATATACGATGGCGAATAGTAACTTACTTAAGCTCAGTAAAATGTAAAATTGTAACAGTGTCTTTCGAGATTCTCATAAAATACATCGAAATAAACTTACTACAGTCTACAGCGACTGGAACATGAGGAAAATGCAGTCCTAAAAGATAAAAATGAAGATGACAGTAGAAATTATAGGCAAGATTGAACTGCGATGTGGAAATTGTAGAAGAAGAAATCAGGAAAAGTAGCGTGTAAAAAATGGAACTGAGTCTTCTGAAAGATGAAGGCGTAGAAAAACACATCTTCTCCTGATTTTTTCGCCTTTCTTTGTTGCGATTCCTCTTTCTTTCAGCTCGCACCTGCAGTTTGACTTAAAAGTTGTTCCATTCAGACTGTGTAGTGTTCACTAGTAGTTTACTACTCGAGGATCGCTTCTTCACGTTGACGTCATCTATTCTGCTTCTAGTGTATACCAAGCAGTACTTATGTAACTTGTTAGTAATTTTTACCTTGATGAAGCCTTTTCTCACAGACAGTCTTATATTGTGAATATTTTGAATTTACCTTTGCGATTTAACTGTTAGGAAATGTATTCCACTATGTACTTAACGAAAGCCTTCAGATCTAGCAGTCAGAACGCAGATAAGTTCTCATTTTGTGTATCTCTCTTAACCTATTCTGTTGACGATGTAGCATGTAACGGTTTCAAGAGCGTTCAGTTGTGTGTAGATGTTAGTGTGATTTCTAATTTAGTTTCTTAATATTTTGCTATCTCCTTTTCTTTATTTTCAAACAGGACTTTTGACGATGATTTACTAATGTATCTAAACTGGTCGTGATGCTGTTTGTGGGATTAGAGGCCAAGGAATACATTAAAAAATCTCGGTAGATGACTATCGCTGTGTAATAGAGTATCCACAGTCTACGTAGGTTCGTTTTATCTCCACTGACTGCGTTGCTAATTATTGGATGGCTTCAGACTAACCACGAGAGTCGAGGGTATAGGTTCGTGTCCGATTGAAGCATTCTGTGTTAATCTTAAAGGACATTTCAATCAGTTTGTGTCTGACAACAAATGAAGTCTAAGAACGTCATTGTCTCCTTATTGCAAAGTTTGTCGATACGCTCTGAAAACGTATCACAAGGTACTGAAACTGTAGGGAGCGTAGGAATGCTGGAGTCCTGATAGGTCGTATGATAAATAAAAGTTATTGTACCATCCAATCCAAAACTTACACATCATTGTAAAAAGCCGATACAATTGCCAACAGTTTCAACAATCTTTAATTAGCCTTGGTGGAAAGATAATTCAAGTGTCGTTTTAAAACACATTAAGAAGATTTACCAAGAACAGTAACTGATTTCAATTTGTGTTTCAGTTTTTAAAAAACTTCAACTAATAAATGCCTTATGTACAGTTACACACTTACATGCAATGGCTATTATATAATTTTGGTCCCAAAGGGCAAGTCAAATATTGAAAACAAGGCATTAAACGTTTCTTTTTAATAAAAAATCTTTAAATTGTGTAGACCACCGCCAGAATGAAAAATGCGCTTATAATAACACAAAAAGGGGAATACGTCCTGGGCAGAATTAGGGATGAAAGGGAAGGTCTTTTCGACATACCTGGAAGCTTTAAAGATATTTCAATCAAAACATCTCGACAAATTCACGCAAAATTGTTTCAGCATCTCCGCAGGAACAGATCAACTCCCAGACATTTTATTCCTCCAGAAAAACTCTTTTAGTTATTACAGGTATGCTCTTCTGCCGTATGCTAGTCTGTATTGTTTATTATGGTTGGCTAATCTTCTGAATTTTGGACGCAGGGTGAAGGACTATACCCTTCAAATTGCAAGATGCAGGTGTGCCAATACCTTGCAGCTAAGAGAGTTCAATGCGCTGGGGAAGTACGGATAACTCGTGAAATAGCGTGAATATGTAGATATGTTTTGATTTAAACGTTTTTGAAGCTTCAAGATCAGTCGTAAAGCTTGTTGCCTTCTTTTATATCTGCAATTCGTCTTTTTTTGCTGCAATAGGAGAGTTTTTTTCTGTTTCCCATTTTTATACTCTCCCATAATTCTAACATTAGACCGCCATAAATTGCCATCCGATGTAGATTTTCGTTGACTTGGGTGGCAACTGAAACGGTATAGGTCTTTCGAACGACGTTGCTTATATCGTGGCAACGCATAAAACGTTCACAAAACAACAGGACGATCATTAATGAGGCGTATTTGTCTACTTTGTAGAAAATTTGAACCGGTTCGCACAACTTTGCAATGGTGCTCTAAAGAAGCACACAAAGTATATGTTTCTTTGCTCATAAAATATAACTAAAGCAAGGTTTTTGAAAGTGAGTTTTCAGTTTCATCATAAGAATGCATTTTTTATTTGTATTTCAGTTTAAACCGTTTCCGAGTATTGAAACAGTTAAGAACTAAATTAACGTGCTACAAATTTTTCTAACGGCTCTAAGCAGTATGGGACTTAACATCTAAGGTCATCAGTCCCCTAGACTTAGAACTACTTAAACCTAACTAACCTAAGGACATCACACACATCCATGTTCGAGGCCAGATTCGAACCTGTGACCGTAGCAGCAGCGCGGTTCCGCCTGACGTGCCTAACGTGCTACAGTTAGCTCGAGTTTAAACCATAGTATCTCGACAATGAATAAAGATTACTAGATAAAAAGGTCGTTTTGAGTTTATCCATTTATCTACCTTATCTGCCTTTGCGCAAAGTTTGAACACATTCGTACAATTTAAAGTATAGAAGGGTCGCGCCTTAATAGCCCTGCAAACAAATGTGTTTTTGGCACACAAAATCCAAAAGAAGATATTTTCAAGCGATTAAAATTTGTCCTAGACGAAGATCCGATACACCGGTGAACAAGTCTGAACCACCAGCCTCGCTCCAATCAGGGGTTATTTAGGAGTGAAAGTTTTTGCTCCTAAAATCACGACGGTGCATGTGCAAATTGTTTTATCAGCTGAGCATTAATTTGAGCCCAATTAAAATATTTTGGAAAAGGGATGAAGCGACTCACGCAATTTTCCTAGGTGTCAGCACCGGTTCGTCGTTCAAATCATGCTTAATATAGTGTAATATAGCTACAGTAAGACAGATGTTTGAATGGCTATACGAATGGCTACTGGTACGGGCTAAACCAAAAACTTCTTACCGTATGTTCTTTACTGAAACAGGAATCGAACACAAAGCACCACCCTCCTCCCACCATCCTCAAACCGCGTTTCTGCTTGCGGCCTTTTCATACGCTGTATTGATAGGGAAGCCTGCGACGCTTGAACCAGCACGCCGTCGTCCGTACACAACAGAGTGAGCAAGGGAGAGAGAGAGAGAGGGCCCACGCTAAAACAGTCACTTGCCAACAGATTACTGCTGTCCTTTCGCTCCGCTCCGAAGTTGGAGTGCCTTCCTCGTTGTTCACCGGCTGAATCTCTGCCGGTTCGTCGCATCAATCCACGTTCGATCACTTCCTCCTTCATCAAAGAGCTCACTCGGCGACAACAACTGTTGAGCGAGACCTCTCTGTAAACGATAATCAGAGCCGCTGCAAGAACAGCTCAGTTACAAAGGCCACCGCATTACAGGGACTCTCGTAGACGCAAAAGCACAGGATGAAGTCGGGCAGGAATACTGTGTAGAACAGCTATACGTAAGGGTAACGTGAGAGTGTCACAATTTTTAGTTTCCTCATCAGACGCTCTAAAGGTTGATTAGCCTTGCTATCTACTCCACTTGTCAATTCCCCTTATCTAAACTGTTTACCCCGTGCGTGCAGTCCACTGCGCATGGTAGGTAAGGTAATGGGAATGGTCGACCAGAATTTAAATAGTGTTAATGAGCTGTTATCCAGTGATGACTAATCTCGTCCATCTAAAAAGCAATAAAGCAGTAGGCATATACAGTACTCTCATATACCCATGTATTCTTTAACAAATAATCAGAAAAGTTGTGGGAAGGGATGTGGAGCAAACACTACTTTCTACTGAAACACGAAAACTTAAAGATCAAGAAAATTGAATAAATAGTATTCTATGACACGGAAGTATGTAGCACCAATGTTTTTGACTAATATAGGTCTTCCCAACATTTTTTGCTGTGCGGACCACTTATTCGGTGAAAAACCGCCCCACGAGGGGTCTCCTGGGCACCAATGCCATACACTCATTAATTTTGTGAAAAACGCTCAGAGGGCCAGTGAGTAAAATATACAAGTGGAAAAGCATAAACACACACACACACACACACACATTATATATATATATATATATATATATATATATATATATATATATATAGTGTGATACAAAAAGGTACGGCCAAACTTTCAGAAAACATTCCTCACACACAAATAAAGAAAAGATGTTATGTGGACATGTGTCCGGAAACGCTTAATTTCCCTGTTAGAGCTCATTTTAGTTTCGTCAGTATGTACTGTACTTCCTCGATTCAGCGCCAGTTGGCCCAATTGAAGAAAGGTAATCTTGACTGCGGTGCTTGTGTTGACATGCGACTCATTGCTCTACAGTACTAGCATCAAGCACATCAGTAAGTAGCATCAACAGGTTAGTATTCATCACGAACGTGGTTTTGCAGTCACTGCAATGTTTACAAATGCGGAGTTGGCAGATGCCCATCTGATGTATGGATTAGCATGGGGCAATAGCCGTGGCACGGTACGTTCGTATCGAGACAGATTTCCAGAACGAAGGTGTCCCGACAGGAAGACGTTCGAAGCAACTGATCGGCGTCTTAGGGAGCACGGAACATTCCAGCCTATGACTCGCGACTGGGGAAGACCTAGAACGACGAGGACACCTGCAATGGACGAAGCAATTCTTCGTGCAGTTGACGATAACCCTAATGTCAGCGTCAGAGAAGTTGCTGCTGTACAAGGTAACGTTGACCACATCACTGTATGGAGAGTGCTACGGGAGAACCAGTTGTTTCCGTACCATGTACAGCGTGTGCAGGCACTATCAGCAGCTGATTGGCCTCCACGGGTACACTTCTGCGAATGGTTCATCCAACAATGTGTCAATCCTTATTTCAGTGCAAATGTTCTCTTTACGGATGAGGCTTCATTCCAACATGATCAATTTGTAAATTTTCACAATCAACATGTGTGGGCTGACGAGAATCCGCACGCAATTGTGCAATCACGTCATCAACACGGATTTTCTGTGAATGTTTGGGCAGGCATTGTTGGTGATGTCTTGGTTGGGCCCCGTGTACTTCCACCTACGCTCAATGGAGCACGTTATCTTGATTTCATACGGGAAACTCTACCTGTGCTGCTAGAACATGTGCCTTTACAAGTACGACACAACATGTGGTTCATGCACGATGGAGCTCCTGCACATTTCAGTCGAAGTGTTCGCACGCTTCTCAACAACAGATTCGGTGACCGATGGATTGGTAGAAGCGGACCAATTCCATGGCCTCCACGCTCTCCTGACCTCAACCCTCTTGACTTTCATTTATGAGGGCATTTGAAAGCTCTTGTCTACGCAACCCCGGTACCAAATGTAGAGACTCTTCGTGCTCGTATTGTGGACGGCTGTGATACAATACGCCATTTTCCAGGGCTGCATCAGCGCATCAGGGATTCCATGCGACGGAGGGTGGATGCATGTATCCTCGCTAACGGAGGATATTTTGAACATTTCCTGTAACAAAGTGTTTGAAGTCACGCTGGTACGTTCTGTTGCTGTGTGTTTCCATTCCAAGATTAATGTGGTTTGAAGAGAAGTAATAAAATGAGCTCTAACATGGAAAGTAAGCGTTTCCAGACACATGTCCACATAACATATTTTCTTTCTTTGTGTGTGAGGAATGTTTCCTGAAAGTTTGGCCGTACCTTTTTCTAACATCCTGTATATAACTCAGAGATCGAACGAGGTGATGTAGTGATTAATACCCTCAACTCGCATTCGAAAGACCCGGGTTCATTTCTCGGTTGTCCATACAGATGTTGGTTTTCTCCGATCAACAACATCACTCTATGCAAAGGCCGGGATGATTACTTAAAATGGCCATGGTCGCTTCCTTCCGGTCAGTAGTAAGAAATACCACAGCTCTGCTTCTAATAATCGCAGCTGTATGGATTATGAAACACCAGTCTTTCTTCCTTCCTTTTTGTTGTGTCTGGATATTAAATCAGCAAATTCAAGTGCGTCGTTCTTGTGTGCAACTGCGTCCGATAAACTATCAACTCGACAAACTACGATCGGATTATGGAACGCTACGTGTACCACAAACAGCCAGACAAGGCCCAGCCTTGTAGCTCTGTCTATAGGGGTGTACACTTACAGCCGGCTGGTGCAAAAAATGTTGGTAATTTTCTACATTTTAAAAAAAAGAAGAAAAGGGTGGCAGCCTATCTTAGCAGTTTGTTTTATTGTTTTCTTTCCATATGAAGAACTTGATAACTGACGAATGAAATCCCTGAAGCTGCCTACAATATTTATCTTGTCTTCTTGTATTCGACTCTCGATCAGTATTCACGACCCAGTGTCACACCGCCTGGGGCCCACAAGTGGGTCGCAGCCCATGGGTTGGGAACAGCTGGACGAATAAGTATGCACGGGCGTAGAAATGCATTCAGCTACAAGCTCCAAACATGTGTACATTAGCTGTCAGTTTCAAACATCGCTAGGGCCGCAGTTCTACCCCAATCAGAACAAAACAGCCTTATTATAGGTTCGCGACCAAGCAGCGTAATAGCGGTTTGTAAATCTGTTTGATTCAGCAAAATATTTATGTATTAAGGGAGAAATCAAAATCTGAGAATCCTAGTTGATGCAGTGAATGACTAAGCGTATATACGAGTATTGTCTTACAAACGATCAGAAAAATTGTAGGGAAGTATATGGAGCTAACACTGGTCTCTTCGAGAAGTTAGTAAACAGAACGATTGAAGGGTTGAGATTTTAAGGGCAGAGGGGGAAAAGGTGCATTGTCAAGCGCCGTAGAGAGAAAACCTCTGCGAGAGGCTGGGCAGATAGTAAGGTTACTGGCGAATTGTTGCCAGTAGCAACAGTTATTGCTTGGGTCTTAGAAAATGTTGGTTGGGAAGTGTTACCATTGTAGCTGGTCTTTGACGATATCTCCTGGAACAGCTGCATCGTCAGCATATGTGTAAGGGGCCAAAGTCGTCGTCAGAGCGGTCAACTTGATTGTAAAATGGGCCACTCGTGTTGTAGAGTCGTGTGGCGTTTGTGTTTCGTGTGTTCTGCTTCCCTGTTAGTGCCAGTTAGAAGGCTGTGTGAGCGCAGCTGGTGGTGCGTCAGGTTCGCTGTAATGCAGGGATTCGATGATTATGTGTTGTTTGTATGCCTGAACCTGCCGCAGGTGGTTAATTTTCCCTATGACAAAGGAATTTTGGGCGGTTATGATTCCGCCTTTGGCTGTGACGCAGTTAAGATGAAGGAGTTGTTAGAGTGTTCAAAATGGTTCAAATGGCTCTGAGCACTATGGGACTTAACATCTGAGGTCATCAGTCCCCTAGAACTTAGAACTACTTAAACCTAACGAACCTAAGGACATCACACACATCCATCCCCGAGGCAGGATTGGAACCTGCGACCGTAGCAGTCGCGCGGTTCCGGACTGCAACGCCTAGAAGCGCGTGGCCAACCCGGTCGGCTGTTCGAGTGTCTCCAGTTCTTGTTCGGCGAGTTTTCTGAATACATATATAGTAGCTCACTGAAACAGGGCATTTTTCGAGACAGAGTGAAATATGCTAATGTTAAACCATTGCATAAAAAAGGGGATAGGTCTGATGCTAACAACTACCGCCCAATCTCATTTCTGACAGCTTTCTCCAAAATTCCTGAAAAAGTAATGTATTCAAGAGTATCATCACATGTTTGTGAAAATGGAGTACTAACAAAATGTCACTTTGGTTTTCAGAAAGGCTTTTCAACAGAAAATGCTATATATGCTTTCACTGATCAAATATTAAATGTATTGAAAAACTGAACATCACCCACTGGGATATTTTGTGATCTCTCAAAGGCTTTTGATTGTGTGAATCATGAAATTCCTCTAGACAAGATTAAGAATTATGGTGTGAGTGTCACAGTGCACAAATTGTTTAATTCATACTTAACTGGAAGAATGCAGAAGGTTGAAATTATCAGTACAGATAGTCGGCAAAAATCAGCAGAGGCCTCTAATTGGGGGTCGTCTCAAGAATGTTGTCCCACACGGTTCGGTCTTGGGTCCCTTATTGTTCTTAATATATATTAACGACTTGCCACTCTGTATTCATGAAGATGCACGGCTAGATCTTTTTGGTGATGATAAAAGTATAGCCATCACTCCCAACAAGCAAGAATCAGCTGAGGAAATTGTAAATAATGTCTTTCAGAAAATTATTAAGTGGTTCTCTGCAAATGGGCTCTCACTAAAATTTTGAGAAAACACAGTTTATACAATTCTGTACAGTAAATGGCATAACAAAATTGATAAATATAGCCAATGACAGAAGTCTGTTGCTAAGGCAGAATACCCAAAATTTCTGGGTATTGATGAGAAATTGAACTGGAAGAAACACATCGATTATTTGTTGAAACAGGTTCAGATACTTATTCTATTAGGGTTATTGCAAATTATGGTGATAAACATACGAGTAAATTAACCTACTATGCCTATTTTCATTCACTGCTTTCATATGGCATGATATTTTTTGAGGCAATTCGTCATTAAGAGAGAAAGTATTCATTGCACAAAAGCGTGTAATCAGGATAACAGCTGGAGCCCACGCAAGATCACCTTGCAGACATTTATTTAAGGAACTCGGGTTATTCACAATACTTGCATATATTCACTTATGAAATTTAACATTAATAACCCATCCCAAATCAAACATAACATTGAAGTGCATACCTACAACACTAGAAAAACAGGATGATCTCTACTATTCTGGATTAAATCTCACGTTGGCACAGACAGGGGGTGAATTATGCTGCCACAAAAATTTTTGGTCACTTGCCAAACAGTATTATAACTCTGACAGATAGCCAACCAACATTTAACAGTAAATTAAAAGAATTTCTGAATGACAACTCCTTCTACTCAATAGATGAATTCTTAGATATGAAGTAATAACTGTAGAAAAATAAAAAATAAAATAAAATATTGATTAATTATTTTGTGTAAAGGAAACTTATAAAGTGACACGTTCCACATCATTACGAAATGTCGTATTCATGATCTATGGAACAAGGATTAATGTATGTATGTGTGTATACCGCGAGAGTATCGAGGGGGAATTCTGCATGTGAGTTTGCAGTGCGTGCGTGTTCTTGGAGCATTGCTTACGGTTCGTAATACCTTGTTCTATATGACCCGCAGCGGGCGCAGACGTATTGATGCGTAACCCCGGATGGCAGCTGCGTGTGTCATCAGTGGTCTACATGTACATGTGCCTCGACTTCCACCTATTCGGTTCTTTGTAGTTGGTCGAACCTCGCGTTTGCTTTGTTGGCAATGTGTTGTATGTGGTCCCTCCGTTTGACACCAGCGTATCTGACTTTCTCCGGAAACGAATTGCACGTGTGTGCAGAGTAATTTCTCTGCGATGTTTGTATTTGTGCAGTTGTTTCTCTCTACATGTAAATAGCACTGTCTCGTCCGTGTCGACGTTAACAATGACGTGCCATTTCTCCAACCACGGCTCGGCAATTATGAGTGGTTTTTGCAGTCGTGATTTCCAACCTCGCCATAGGCTGGCGATTTTATCTGCGTAGATGACGAACATCTTGTTATGTGTCACTGTATTGTTGAAGTAAAGGCACTCCTTCTTGAATACCATGCCGTGTTGATTGTTTATCGTGAATGTCAGTGATGAAACTTCTGTCTGTGAGTTGCGAGTATATGAGACATGCGAGTTCGTCGAAAAAAAGAGCGTCGCTGAGTTTTCGGTTGAGACCGTTGCGCCAGAGGAGCTCGAAAGCTGTTTCAATGTCCAGAAACATAATCCCATTTTGCTGGTATTGTAATCTTCTGTCTAGTGTTACACAAGGTGGAAGGGTTGTTGCGTTTGTAGAGTGATGATTCCGGTCTTATGGTGTCGATGCAGTGCTTGCTAAGTCGCTTCATAATCGCCTTTGCTAAGTCGCTTCATAATCACCTTCTCAACAAATTACTGAGCGAGCTCAGTAGGCTGATGGTTAGTGATTCTGTGGGAGTGATTGTTAAACATCAGGTCATTGGCCGTATTCCAAGAGGCAGGGACGAGTTGATGTTGGAAAGCATTCGTGATGTGTGTTAAATATTCAGTGGCTTTATTCGTGAATTTCTTGAGGACACGGTTTTGAATGCCATCGGCACCAGTAGCTTTCCTAGCTGAGGAGTGCTCAGTGACCCATGTGACTTCTTGTGTGTGAGCACGCCTGATTTCGTCGCGCACAGGGGCTTGGCTACTAGTCGCGCTACCTCCTGGTCCGATTCTACTGTGAATACCGGGTCTGAGAGAACCAGATTTGCTGTAAAGAGGCTACTAGTGTTTTGCCTTCTCCTCCTCGGAGAAGGCATGTACATTGGGCACATGTAAAACGCATGTTTAGTGTCACTCTCTGGTGAAATGTCTAACTAGTGCCATCCAGTGCAGCGAGTTTATGGCGCTGTGCGTTTCTGAATGTTTGTGTCTTCTCTCTTGGCCTGTTGTATAGTTTGTACAATGGACGCATGGTGTGCTACCCGTATCCGTTGCGACAGTTTCTCATTGAGATAAGGCCGAGGACCCCCTGGCGTCACTCATTGCGTCCTAGTTTGCAGTGGTAAATGCTTCCAGAATTTGATCAGTTTGTTCCTTGTGACCACTGCCCATCGCAACATAGAAATCCACCTGGTGGCACTGTGGGGTTGTGACGCACTACAGAAAGCATATAAGCAGAACAGAAACCAATGGGTACCATTGGACTACCGATACGGGCCAATAATGCGAAGATTCAAAGACGTAAGCGACTTTGACAAAGGGCAGATGTGGCCAGGTGCCTGGGAACAAGCATCACGGAGACTATGAGGCTGGCCTCCTGTGCACGTGCTACTGTCGTGAGTTCCTATGGTAAATGGCTGTAGAAACAAATAACCAGGGGTAGGCGACAAGGGGCTGGACGTCAACACCTCAGCACAGACCCATGAGGTCGAAAGTCTTGCTCGTTCCATAAAACAGGATAGGTGGTAACTGTGAGAAATCTGACTACAGAGGGCAATGCTGATGCCGGTGCAAGTATTTCAGAGCACACAGCTCACATCACTGAAAATAGGGCTCCGCAGTACATGACTCTTAAATGCTCCCACAATGTCCAACAGCGTCGTCAATTACGAGTGTAATAGGCCTGAAATCATGGTGACTGGACCATGGATCAATCGAAACTTGTCGCTACGACGGATTAAATACGTGTCTTTCCACACCAGGTTGATGCACCGCAACATTCACGCAGGCTCTGGTCGACATTTAGAGATTCTATGAGACTTGTGGTAGTAAGCGAAGACACCACGACTCTGTGGGCTACGTGAACGTTATTGCTGGCCATCTACAGCCCTTCACGTCTTCCATGACAGTGACTGCATTTTCCAGCACGATAACTGTTCGTGTCAGGAGGACAGAATCGTGTTACAGTGGTTTGAGAAGCCAGATAATGATCTGACGTTGATGTCTTGGATACCGAATTTGCCAAATACGATCTTAACGGAACATACCTGTGACGCTATCGGGGGACCAGCTCTGCTGCCACGAAACACCGGCCAGTAATTTATGGGAATTACCTGTGCGACACATTTGGTACCACACACCTCCGGAAAGTATCTTGTTATTGTCGAAACAATGCCATAGACAAACGCTGATGTAATGCTTTCCAAGTGTAGACCTACACGATGTTAAACAGTTGGTCATAATGTTTCGGCTGACCAGTACTAGAATTAAACTAATATAGTGAAGAATAGCCAATTATGAGACGAAATTGTTTGAATTTACACGTTGGCTGCCGACCATAGTGCAGTCGCGTTCTTTTTCAGTGAATCACAATCGCTTTGGAGTACTATATGATGATGATGAAGTCCCATACTCCTTGACAGAGCGTATGGGAATGATGCGGGAGACCCGTACCGCCGTACTAGGGAAGGTCCTGTTGGAGGTGGTTTGCCATTGCCTTCCTCCGACCATAATGGGGATATGGTAGCTTTTAAAATGCACCAGTGTGAAATCAGCTTTGACTAAAGGTAGTTGTCGTTTCTGCCACACTGTTGATAACTGTTTACACGGGAGCTGGTTAGACTTAATTTCTTATTATGATAGTAAATACAAACAGTATAGCCGGGCTTTCAAGTACAGGGTGAGGAACATGAAAACATGTCATTAACCTGTGGCATTACATTCGAGTGGAGTGAGGTTTGGGCTGTGGGTTGTAGCGGTATGGGCTCAATTAAAAATAAAATAAAATAAAATAAAATAAAAAATAAAAAAATTAAAGAAAGTATTCTTCTCGACAGCAGATATATAAGGACAAACGAACTTAATTTGCAGCCCAATTGAAGGCAAGACTCGACAAGAGAATAACAACATGAAATAACTTTCATGCAAAGAAAATATTCACCCCAGTATATAGAATCAGGCCAACAAGAATGATTGTTTACAAAATATGGCCCCTGGTGAGAAGTAGGAAAATGACTGTAAAATTATGTTCTGGAATCAAGTGGAAGACAAGAAACGAAGAGATGACTCTCTGACTTGAGGCTACTCACATTAGCACTCAGCTAAATATACATCTACAACCCCTCCTATCACTAACTACTCACTAAAGAAAATCTACTAGAGGACCAGCTATGCAAATTTCTCAATACAGTGTTATGTACAGCGTAAGACACAAGAAAGATCACCATTATTGGTTAGCATAGCGGGACCTTCAAGTACAGAATGGGGAAAATAGAAAACAAGGTAATCTTCGCTACAATGGCATAAAAACTATCAATCACACTCTAATTTCAATAGTAGCAAGATCATCTATACGATGTCGCATAGGAAATTAATCACGCTCCCGGCATATTAATAACGATATGACTCTTACTCTTAGAGAAAATCTCCGAACGCCAGCTTGCCGCTGTAGAACAATCATAACACACTGCACTGTACCCACACAACTTCCGTATGTACTATTACTGGTCAACCAGTGCACTCAATGAAGGACCTTTATCTTTTTGAAGGGCGCAAAAAACAACTGAGTTCATTAGCTCCCATGTTATAACCTTAGAATACTTAACGAAAAAGAAGTTGGAACTGACTATACGTTAAGGGGGGTAGGACGTCAAACGGACCGACTTGAGCAGGAGAGGCACCACAGGACATTTTAATTTACGCTGTCTATACTTTTACAAATAAATTCATAAAACTTAGTCAGCATGACCAGGAAGGATTCAGAATTCACACTCTGATCAGTGGAAGTTCGAAAACATAACGGAATGATTTTTGTTACATGTGAAATTTCATCATTTTTTCACTTACTAATGTCAGTATTTGTTGTTATAGGTACACTTTTCTTTATAAGTAAGAGAGATTCTTCTATGAATTTTGCACAGCATACAAACCATACTTAAAGGTGTATGAAACTCTAGAATATTCCAAATCTATTAAAAACTGTGGTAAAAATTGAGGTAATTAACTACAAAATTTGTGTTTTTTTCTAAACATGAAGTTTAAAATACAACAGCTCATTTCTTTTTTCATAAATTAAATAAATTCTAAAGTTTCATACACCTGTAAGTATGGTATGTATGCTGTGCAAAATTCATCGAAGAATCTCTCTACGAAGAAAAGTGTACCTATAGCAACAAATGCAGCCATTAGTAAGTGAAAAAATTATGAAATTTCGCAGGTAAAAAAAATTTATTTTGTTAGGTTTTCGAACTTCCACTGCAATGAGTGTGAATCCAGAATCCTTCCTGGTGATACTGGCGAAGTTTTATGAACTTATTTGTAAAAGAATAGACACTGAAAATTAAAATGTCGTGTGATGCCTCTCCTGCTCCAAGTCGGCCCGTTTGATGTCCTACCACCCTTAAGCCCAGTAGACGGAAGGAAAGAGAGCTAAGAACGAGAACTTCCTCTTGGGGAAACGTCCACAAATTACGCTGTAGAGATGGCGGGGATCCAGAACTAAAGCTTGAATGTTCTTCGCCATATTGCTACGATGGATAAAAAGTAAAACACGATCGACAGCCCTCGCCTCGTTCTCTAAAACGGCCGACAACTCAGACGGCGAACATAACATTAGAATGTAAGTGCTAAGGAAAAGGGCATTCGATCAGGAAATGATGAGCCGGCCGTGGTGGCCGAGCTGTTCTAGGCGCTTCAGTCCGGAACCGCGCGGGCTGCTACAGTCGCAGGTTCGAATCCTGCATCGGGCATGGATGTGTGTGATGTCCTTAGGTCAGTTAGGTTTAAGTAGTTCTAAGTTCTAGGGGACTGATGACCTCAGATGTTAAGTCCCATAGTCCTCAGAGCCATTAGAACCATTAGGAGATGACGATCTGTCAAAGGTTGCCGACAATGGGCCCATAATGATGGAGGATCACCACCTAACAAATGACGATGGCTAAAACGACAGTGGTCAAAACGCAACGTAGATCTCCTCTCGGCGAAAGGGCAAAGAGGAGGTCGGCCAAGCCGCTGGGAGAGGTTTAGTTCCCCAGCGTCTGTTCCCATAAAGAGAAAGCCAGTGGTGATGCCCAATTCACACCACCCGCGGACAGATGGCAACACGGAGATCATACGAAGGAATGAAACAGCTAGCGGGTCAAGGTAGGAGAACTGTAGCCTTGGCAGCAGCTTCAGCAGCCTTCTTTCCCGTCAGACCGACGTGACCAGAAACAGCGGATCCCTCAAGACTGAGCAAGTGGAAGATTTCCTGGACCCGTTGATGTAAGTGATGGACTGTGTACAACACACAGAGGCTCTTAAGAGCACAGATAATCGGAGCAAATGACACAATTAAAAAGTGTGTGTCGCCGGATGTAGTCTCTATGTAAACGGAATTGCCATTCTCTCGGCCGTGATAACAACTGCCCCACTGGGTTGTGTCCACACACTGGCCACACCGCACACTGGCCGTTAGTGAGGTTTCGTAGATGTAGCTCTTTAGCGTATCAGCTTGGAGGAGGCTTTCCGTTCTTGGCTCGCCAGCAATTGATGGCACTCGTTCACCTACTCCGGGGCGAACACCGGACTGCATACACAGCCCTGCTCACGGCACCCATGGGATCAGGAACAGCTCCTGCTGTCCGTAAGACAACTCTGGAAGGCCGCCCCGTGTCGCCATCGCAATGAAGTCCAGCACGCGCCACGGTCCCAGTCCAAGACCGTACCTCTGTGTCTGGATCGCGCACTGGTCAGTCCAAGACTGTTGCTCGAGTACTGGTCAGTCCAAGACCCGTTGGTCCCGCCTCGCACTATCCCATCCAGGATCGGAGTGGTGGGAGACCCATATCCAAGCACTAGGGTGTGCGCTAACACATTCGGCCTGACCGGGCAGGAAATAGGATGTGCCGCTAATTACAAATTCACCTTAAAATACGGAACTCGACAAACATCATCTGCCACAGATGCTGATAATGCAAGTTGGGTTGCCTATTTTAAGGTACACGAAATAATCACCAGGCGAATTTTACTTTTCTCACCGTGGAGTAATAGTAAACGAGGAATGTGTTTCACACGAAAAAGCATATTATCTGAAGCTAACGTATTACTATGTGAGGGGCGTTCAATGACCAATGCAACACATTTTTTTCAACAGGTGTTTGGCTTCACTCAGAATTCCAGTGCATCATATTATTCCCTACATTTTTGCCTACAAAACTCTATATTTCAAGATAATCTTCATTCAGTGCGACAGCATTACGCTACCTCATTAGGAGGGCCTGAATGCCCACACACTAACACTCCGCTGGTCGCCGTTGGATCGAACGCCTTGCCAACGTCTTGCTGCATAAATAACCTACCTCTCAGCCACGAACGTCCTCCCACGGAGTGGGCCATAACGACTGAAGTCGGAAGGAGTGAGATCCAGGCTGTAGGGTTGATGAGGAAGAACAGTCCGATGAAGTTTTGTGAGCTCCTCTCGGGTGCGCAGGCTTGTGTGTGAGGCCTTGCGTTGTCTTGGAGAAGGAAAAGTTCGTTTGCATTTTTGTGGCGACCAACAAGCTGAAGCCGTTCTTTCAGTTTCTTAAGCGTTGCACAACATACTTCAAAGTTGAGCGTTGCACCATGAAGGAGAACATCAATCAGAATAACCGCTTTCAGATTCGCAGAAGACCGTTGCCACGAGTTTTACCAACTGCGGGTGTCTTCGAACTTTTCCTTCGGAAAAGAAGTGGTTGGTGCCATTCCTTGGATTGCTTGTTTGTTTCTGGTTCGAAGTGATGAAGCTCATGTTTCATCGCCTGTGACATAACGCGCAAGCAGTTCTGTACAGGTCCTTCGTGGCTCTGTTAGACTGCGAGGAATCCAGCGGGCACACAAATTTGAGAACCCCAAATGGTAGACGAGTGTGTCAGCACTATCAACAGAGACGTCTAGTTGCGCATTGTGATCTGTCGAACACCTCAAATGAGAGTGTCTGCACGTTCCAATATTCCAGAAGCCATAGTTGTGTGCGCCTGGTGCCGGCCGCAGTGGCCGAGCGGTTCTAGACGCTTCAGTCCGGAACCGCGCTGCTGCTGCGGTCGCACATTCGAATCCTGCCTCGGGCATTGATGTATGTGATGTCCTTAGGCTAGTTAGGTTTAAGTAGTTCTAAGTTTAGGGGATTGATGACCTCAGATGTTAAGTCCCATAGAGCTCAGAGTCATTTGAACCATTTTGTGTGAGCCCGACCTGCACGCAGGAGACCGGACAGGTTCGAGCGACCTGTTGTGATGGATGATGACAGATGCCTCACCCAACGTCTCAGTGTACTTTTGCTCACTTCCATGTCTCCGGACCGGCCGGGATGTCCGTGCGGCTCTAGGTGCTACAGTCTGGAACCGCGCCACCGCTACGGTCGCAGGTTCGAATTCTGCCTCGGGTATGAATGTGAGTGATGTCCTTAGGTTAGTTAGGTTTTTTTTTCTTTTTTGGTCATCAGTCTACTGACTGGTTTGATGTGACCCGCCACGAATTCCTTTCCTGTGCTAACCTCTTCATCTCAGAGTAGCACTTGCAACCTACGTCCTCAATTATTTGCTTGACGTATTCCAATCTCTGTCTTCGTGTACAGTTTTTGCCCTCTACAGCTCCCTCTAGTACCATGGAAGTCATTCCCTCATGTCTTAGCAGATGTCCTATCACCCTGTCCCTTCTCCTTATCAGTGTTTTCCACATATTCCTTTCCTCTCCGATTCTGCGTAGAACCTCCTCATTCCTTACCTTATCAGTCCACCTAATTTTCAACATTCGTCTATAGCACCACATCTCAAATGCTTCGATTCTCTTCTGTTCCGGTTTTCCCACAGTCCATGTTTCACTACCATACGATGCTGTACTCCAGACGTACATCCTCAGAAATTTCTTCCTCAAATTAAGGCCGGTATTTGATATTAGTAGACTTCTCTTGGCCAGAAATGCCTTTCTTGCCATAGCGAGTCTGCTTTTGATGTCCTCCTTGCTCCGTCCGTCATTGGTTATTTTACTGCCTAGGTAGCAGAATTCCTTAACTTCATTGACTTCGTGACCATCAATCCTGATGTTAAGTTTCTCGCTGTTCTCATTTCTACTACTTCTCATTACCCTCGTCTTTCTCCTATTTACTCTCAAACCATACTGTGTACTCATTAGACTGTTCATTCCGTTCAGCAGATCATTTAATTCTTCTTCACTTTCACTCAGGATAGCAATGTCATCAGCGAATCGTATCATTGATATCCTTTCACCTTGTATTTTAATTCCACTCCTGAACCTTTCTTTTATTTCCATCATTGCTTCCTCGATGTACAGATTGAAGAGTAGGAGTGAAAGCTACAGCCTTGTCTTACACCCTTCTTAATACGAGCACTTCGTTCTTGATCGTCCACTCTTATTATTCCCTCTTGGTTGTTGTACATATTGTATGTGAACCGTCTCTCCCTATAGCTTACCCCTATTTTTTCAGAATCTCGAACAGCTTGCACCATTTTATATTGTCGAACGCTTTTTCCAGGTCGACAAATCCTATGAAAGTGTCTTTATTTTTCTTTAGCCTTGCTTCCATTATTAGCCGTAAAGTCAGAATTGCCTCTCTCGTCCCCCAATGATTTTAGAAATTATGATGGAATGTTATCTATCCCTTCTGCCTTATTTGACCGTAAGTCCTCCAAAGCTCTTTTAAATTCCGATTCTAATACTGGATCCCCTATCCCTTCTAAATCGACTCCTGTTTCTTCTTCTATCACGTCAGACAAATCTTCACCCTCATAGAGGCTTAGTTAGGTTTAAGTAGTTCTAAGTTCTAGGGGACTCATGACCTCAGAAGTTAAGTCCCATAGTGCTCAGAGCCATTTGAACAGGTCTCCGGTGATAGTTTGCAAGCGCCTGAGAATATCTGCGATGCTTTGGTTTCCCACCAAAAGAAACTCAATGACAGCGGTCTACTTGGAACTCACCCCCGTTACAGATTCCATTTTGACAGTTATGTATGCGCCGCCAATTATTGGAAGTTCATGGAACTATAGAGGCTGAAGCTGGAATATTCAACTATGTCCCATAAACAATTCTGAATTTTTTCAACCGAAACTGGCCCAGAAGAAAATATGTTGCGTTACTTAGTACACTCCCCTCGTATTTAGAAATTAACAATGCAGCAGCAGTTTTTCTGACACGAAGGTAGTTAGTGTAGTTCAGAGGTGGAAGAAGAGTGTTCTAAAAAATCTTCTTCAAATTATCCATCTGCAGGAAAGCAATTTTTTTGCGGTCATAGAATACAGATACGATGGGTACCATTTAAAAGTTACTGCAATTGTTGAGCAAACGACTAGATATGAAGTAGATGATTTTCACCGTGAACAAAATTCTAGTCACTCACTTATTTTGCAACGGACAGATGAGAGATTACTGGAAACGAATTATATTTAGCATTGCATATTCACAGCGATACGATCTAACTGATACGTTTCATCGTCTGCTGGAAAACGGACCCTGACATAGCAATATTTAGGAAATTTATGGTTGGGAACAACATTGCTACTCCTTTTAAGAAGCGGTAGCTAAAAGCACGGAATATTAATTTCGGCTTCAACGGACGGACAGTTTGCCTATTAAAGATTTACCTGAAAATCGTAACCAGTGCTCTTAAATAGCAACCTAACCACCTTCAGATTTGGACTGATATTTAGCCGTGAAGATTGGTTGTGAAATCATCTCTTACTCGAGCATAATCATGATGGAAAGCATCCGCAGCTACAACGAGGAGGAATATCGAGGCAATTAACCTAACTTATTAAAGAAAGGAAAGAAAAACAGGAATTATTTTCAAACTCTATCTAACTTTAAGAAGTCATGCAAGTCATATGCACTTAACTACATGCCTACGTTATTTTACTGCCAAATTAGGGAATCATTCTTGTAGATGTGTCAATTATTAAATGACGGTTCATTCGCAGTGGTCTTTCGCAAAAGTGCGCAAAGTAGGAACACTCGTGGGAAGCAGACGATGTAGTAATGGTAATGAGGCCCATTTGCCTCTTAAGCAAAATAGTGGCGCTTGTTCTCAGAGGGACAACGGAGGAACCGATATCGACTTTATCGGCAGTTTGGACTGGCGCCAGACCGCCGTAAATTCTGTTAACGAACTGTGAGTCCCCTCGGCCCGTCTCGGCCGGACGAGGCGCTCGGCCGACGGCAGAGCCAGGTGGTCGAGAGTCCGCAACAATGGCTGAGGGGGGCAGGGTGGGGGCTGCGGGGGCGGCATTCGGAGGCGGACGGCCGCCGCTGATCGCGCTATCTCTGCACGGACGGCCGCCGATTGAGGCTGACACCCAATTTACATCGCTAATCGTTGCTAAGAGCCGGGCGCAAAAGCTGTGCATTTGCATCGTGTTCCGGAATTTGCACATCAAGGCACGAAACACGGGCCTTCAAAAGGAATGTGCCTGCAATTACACGGCGTACGTCACGCTAAAACCGTGTGAAGTTAAGAGATTAGCTTCCGTGCGGTTGGCAATGCTGCTGCGGTAACAGCAGAGCGAGCGTTGACGTTCTAATACATATTTATGCACGCGGACGCGACCGTGCGGCTAGTAATGGCGTAACCGGCACTTAATAGCTTCTAATGAATTTATGTCTCACTCGGTTGACCGTAAAACGGGTTTTCATTAAGTAAACGTGCTATTAAGCATCGCCCTTTGACTTACTACCGTTTAAGTATATGAAATTTCCAACGAAACACCGAGGAAAGAAAATAACATTCGGTGAAAGAATCCTAACGGCAATGGTTTTCCAATGAATTTTTATTGTATTAACGAATTACTCCATCGCCAGCACTGGAACATTGAGGCTTATCGTGGATAGACAATTGCTGGCGAAAATCTAGTACACAGACTAAAGTTGAGTTTTTAGTGAAGTACGCATTACTATAATTGGAGAGTTATCAAATAAATCTTTCAATTTCTTTACATCTGTGTGTGCGATCGGAACTCCAGATCAGAGTATTACCTTTCCACTGAAACATTCCCGCCAGCTGAACTACGTAAGTAAATCTCAAAGCACGCTTCTGTCTGCACTATGCCTCCATTCCAAAGGATTGCAGACATGTCAGACCAGTATTCCAAAGAGGACGGGGACGATACGGAGAAACTAAGCCGTCTTTAAGGGAAGCTGTGAGGTTCCCCAAGATAACTCACTTAGAGCATTTCCCGTCTGCTTTGTAGTCTGGAGTAAGGACACAACTTCAGTCAGTGAGTAAATTTTGCAACAACGCGCTCTTCGATGCAGAGGGAAATGGTTATTCTAAAGTCATCCCATATTATGGGGATAAGCAATACTTGGACATATTCCTTTGTCAGGGATTCTCTTCCAGCATATTATGCACGACAAAGTCTGTGAAGTTGGGGAAGAACGAGGGAAGTACTGGGAGAACGAAATTTGGAATTAGCAAGTGCTACGAGTCATAACTACCAATGGGACCTATTATTTAACTGAGGCCACACTTGCCTATTATCCATGGCACACACATTTTTTTTATTGAAAATCAGTTATAACCTATATTAGCCAGTGCACAACTCGCTCCACACCGTCAGGTGGCTTGCGGAGTATGGATGTAGGTGTAGAAACCCCTCACCATAGCCTTACTGCTGTCTACCTTTGTTATAGGCAGCGCAACTCTAAACTGGTACTTCAATCCTAGACACTTTGTTTTCCCCCCCCCCCTCCCCTCCCCCCCTCCCAGAGAGAACAATCAGTTTCAGATCTTACAGAAACTGCTGTTATCAGCGAATGCAGGTACATCTGAACCGGTTACCGAGCGACGGCTATGAAGGAAACTGCATCGAATGAACCCTTGGACTGCGGTACTTCGCAGAGCGCCGTTACTCATAGCCCCACGTGCAATTGCGCATTTTCAGTGTGCCTGAAGCAGATGACTGGAGGCTGTAGTGTAGACCGACAAATAAAGTGTTTTCTTCTTTGGTGTGGCTCAGTGGCTGAGTGAAAGTCTTCCGTTTGGCAGCAACTTCGGCAACTTGTGTGTTCTTAATTTACCCCACTTATTCAAAAGGGGAAACTGAATTCATACTCATGTGTCGTTCTTGGCGATTAATCACATCGTTAAGAGGTGAAACCTAGATTAAAGTCGTGACGCGACCAGGAATCGATCGCGTGACAATTCGGTTTCCATGCACGTGCTTTAACGCTGGACTGCCAGGTGCGACTTACCAAGTTCACTTGACACATACGCTCTAGGTTTGTCGCAAACTGAGGTACTCTATCGCGGCTCGATTGCTTGCAAATCACTTCTTAATCAAACTCTTGGGACTATTTGGAACAGAGAGCGAAACGTAGCAATCGAGATCACCGCAGTTTGTTAGCCGCACTTTACCTGCTCATGAATGAGTTGCTTCAGGTGGGTGTCGCATACCTGAAGAAACTTGTGGATTCTCATCCTCGCCGAACTGACGCCGGTTTGAAGGCTACTTGATATAAGCGGTACGCCTCTTGAGGGTGACTAAATACACTCCCAGAACAAAAATAGTACACCTGGAAAAACGTCAGTTTTGGTCCGACGATGGCATACGCCACTTGTAGGATGGTAGGTGTATTGATAATGGTTTCAAAGTCGTCTGCCAGCAGATAGCATAGTGGAATAGCTACAAGAGCGCCATCTGTCTCCACTCTAAAGAGTGGGAATGCTCACAGCCAGAAAGCTCAGTATATTGCAAAAATGTGAAGCAAGCAGAAAATCATGCCACGGAGTCACAATCGTGCTTCCTACAGCCAACTGAGCGAATTTGAAAGGGCTCAAAGAGTGACCTTCCGAGTGATGGGATGGGCCTTGAAATGCCTGGGCTAGCAGGCCAGAGCGGATTAGGTTGTGGAAAGGGGCCAAAATGAGTTCTTGTCAGTTGCACTCAACACACAAACTTTATTTATTAACACACTCAAAACTTTAATCGACCTCCTTGATTAACTTTAGATCGGCTGAAGGTCACATTCAAAATCCAAGACACAAGACCTAAGCAAAATTGAAATACAAGGTTCTTCTGGAGGTTTCACCCAAGAATATTTTCTAAATCTTCAGTCTAATCGGCTGAAGGCCTTAGCAATTTACTTTTAATGGAACTTGCCTGGAGGTCGCATATCAAGCAGTAACAAGAGTTTCAATCGAAAGGCAGAAGGCTTTATCTCAAAACACTGAATGCAAAATTCGGCTGAAGGCCCATAAAAAAGCATCACAATCTTATGCCTTCAGGGCAAGACAAGAACATCAAGAGATATTAAAACTCGGCTGAAGGCCACACATCAACACAATAATTTAACGGCTTAAGGCCTTAAAAAAATCAAATGGCTCTGAGCACTACGGGACTCAACATCTGTGGTCATCAGTCCCCTAGAACTTAGAACTACTTAAACCTAACTAACCTAAGGACGTCACACACATCCATGACCGAGGCAGGCTTCGAAACTGCGACCGTAACGGCCACGCTAAGGCCTTAAAAAATTAGATATAAAATTTTGCTAAAAGCCCCATATAAGGAATAACAATCTTATGACTAAAGGGGAAGAGAGGAACATTAATTCAGGATATATAAAAAAAAATCGGCTGAAGGCCACACATCAACTAAATAACTCAAACTCAAACAGGGAAGTTACTATGTAAAGGACACGAAACAGTGCTCAGAAGTTTCCAAGGGTTGACCAGGGATTGTGACACTAACGCCCGTTTAGATGAGACAGGCAGGCCTCTCCAACGACTTCTTAATCTGGAGGCAACCCATCCGACTGACCAATCAACCAAATCAGTTCAGCTCTAAGCAACCAGCAAAACGACCACAAGATTTCAATACAACGACACAGAGAATGTTGGTGCCCACAATGGCTAACAACACCTCAGCTGTCGAACTACACGCCGCGCTGGACAGCAACAACGCGCCGAGGAAAATACACTGCCTAAAATTACGTCAACGACCAGGGTAGGTAACCGGAAAATCAATGCCCACAAGGCAAAAGATGCCGCTGGTGAACTTCAATAACAGGGTATAAATTAAGTTAAATTCGACAGGAAGATGGCTGGAAACTTAGCCGACTTAAAGACACACACATTGTTGCTCGCGGTTCTGGCGCTGCAGTCCGGAACCGCGAGGCTGCTATGGTCGCAGGTTCGAATCCTGCCTCGGGCTTGGGTGTGTGTGATGTCCTTAGGTTAGTTAGGTTTAAGTAGTTCTAAGTTCTAGGGGACTTATGACCTAAGATGTTGAGTCCCATAGTGCTCAGAGCCATTTGAACCATCGTTGTTGCTCGCGGCAGTGTGCCAAAAGCGACAACCAGGATCAAACGAAGAATTGTAAACAGTTGAGGCTCGATAGTAAGTTAAGTGAGGACTCAACTTTCATGTCCAAGATCGGTGGGCAAAGATCTTCGTAACACTCCAACCACGCGTTCACGCCGCCAGCGGCTCCAACCCGACTCCGCGCGACGGGACTTGGTTTCTGCTCCACGCCAACCGACCGACTGGACTGCTGGTCCATCCGCGACTGCTACTCCGTGCCCGACTGCACTGCTGGTGCGTCTCCAACTCACTGACTTCCTTCGGACGGACGACGTCGCAGAGACACTGGCTCAGACCATACCATGCAGAGGGAACACAACCGACATCTCTGTACAGGAAGGAACCGACCCAAATACACATCGTCGATGAGATGACCGACCGAACGACCAATCAACGGTCGTCCCCACTGGTACTGGCTGTGCGGACCTCACTGGGGCCCCGTGCCCGACTGTACTGGTGCTGCGTCGTAATCGCCCTGCTGGTACTTCCCCAACTGACTTCCAGACACGCGACGACCCGGCAATACTATCGGTCGTCCAGAGATAGTACGTCAGTGCACTTGTCGATACGCGCTGCTGCTGCCGCTCACGAGCAGGCAAGACAGCAATTCAGTGACACCAGTAATTGAAATTAAAATGACGAGGCGGCCGCACGGTAAAAACAAGATGTTAATGGCACGAACATGAGCCACACACGGCTCAGTGCTTTCGGAGAACTGACACACAAGTTGGACGTGCTGCGTCATTTGTGCATCGATGCTGATATCAACGGTCTCGTGAACATTGTCACCGTAGACGAGAACTGTTGTGAACCGGTTGTTAGCAGTGGGACAACAGGCACGCACACCTCTAGCCCATCTTCCACTCACGACACAGCATCGACGTGCGCAGCTCGACTGTTACCGTCGGAGGATGATTTGGAAGATGGAATGGCACGCCGTGGTCTTCAGCGATGAAAGCAAGTGATGGTCGCTGGTCACTTGAACTTCGTCCAAGACACACTGGCCCTATCCCAAGTATTTGGTGTTTCTGGAGGGACACTAACCAGCACTTGGTACGTCCAGAATGTTGTTCCATTCTTTTGCCGTTCTTGCAGCAGAAAAGTGATATCTTGTTCCAACAGGATAGTGCTGGCTCATCACTGCCCGTGAAACCCAACGTGCTCTGCAGGACTTGCAGCAACTCCCCTGACCAGCACAATCTTCAGACTTGTCTTCAATAGGGCACGTGTGGGATATGATGGGACGAGAAGTGACTCGCGCGATTCGTCATCCAATTACTCTTACAGCACAACGTGAATAGGTCGAGCAGACGTGGAATAACGTATCACCATACAGCATTCGCCATCTGTGCGATAGATTGGATGCCAGAGTCAGTGCATGCACTGCTGCCCATGGATGCTACATCACGTGCTAATATGGGTGTTTAAGCAAAGTTCGATTTGAGGTACCTCAGAACCGCTTGTGTTGCTTGTGCTGTTGGTCTGTGAATGTAATCATTTCATTTACTTCATGTGCACTGTTGCAACAATAAATCTTGTATGAACCGCTTGTGCTATTGGTCCGTGAATGTAATCATTTTGTGTACTTCATGTGCACTGTTACAACAATAAGTGTTAGAAGAACCGGCCGGTTGGCCGAGCGGTTCTAGGCGCTTCAGTCTGGAACTGCGCGACTGCTACGGTCTCAGGTTCGAATCCTGCCTCGGGCATGGATGTGTGTGATGCCCTTAGGTTAGTCAGGTTTAAGTAGTTCTAAGTTTTAGGGGACTGATGACTTCAGAAGTTAAGTCCCATAGTGTTCAGAGCCATTTGAACTATTAAGTCTTGGATAATTTGGAACCCTCTAAAAGGGTGTACTAATTTATATCCAGCAGTTATTTCGTTCGGTGAGCTTATCATTGTAATGGACTTGCTTCCTCTTTGACAGCTCTTCGACTGTTTATTTGCAATTCTGAATCTGGAAATTGCTAAATTTTTCTTTGTCCTGTGACGACTCAATTGCTCTCGACTTACCGTTGTTTCTGTCTGTGTTCTGCCTTCCGATACTTCTCTTGTGCTACGCTGGTGAACTTGTGTTAGTCGAATTACAAAAGAGAACAGCTGGAAACGTTTGGAAACAATTATTTAAAGAAGTTCTCTTTCAATCTGAACATAGGTGAAATGATAATAATAATGTGAAATAACAACAATGTGAAATTACTTAAATATGAAAGACGAATAGGTATGCTTCTGCATCTTACATCTGAGAATTGCCTGTATCATATTACCGGGACACCTTCACACATGGTGCCATCTAGCTGCATCTAAAATACACTGATGTTACAAAAGTTATAAGATAACGGCATGCACATATATAACTGGCGTTAGAATCAAGTACACAAGGTATATGAAGGCAGTAAGTTGGGAGAGCTGTCATGTAGTCAGCAGACTTTGAACGCAGAATGGTAGCTGGAGCTAATCGCATGAGATATCCTATTTCTGGAATCATTAGGGAATTCCGTATTCCGAGATTCATAGCGTCAAGAGTGTGTCGAGGAACCAAATTGCAGGCATTGTCTCTCACCACGGACAACCCTGTGGCCGACAGCATTCACTTAGAACGACGGAGAGCAGTGATGTTAGCGTAGAGTTGTAATTGCTAATAGACAAGCAACACTGCGTAAAATAACCGCATAAATCAGACTGAGTTGGACATAGAACCAGCTTACTCGTTAGGACAATGCATCGAAATTTGACGTTAATGGTCTGTGGCAGCAGACGACCCACGCACATTCCTTTGCCAACAGCACGACATCGCCGGCAGCGCTACTCCTGGGCTGGTGGCCACATCGGTTGGTCCCTAGACTATTGCAGAAACTTGGCCTTGTTAGATGAGTCCTGATATTAGTTGGTAAGAGCTGATGGTAGCGATCGAGTGTGGCGCAGATCCCACGAAGGCATGCGCCCATGTCGTCAACAAGGCACTGTGCCAGTTGGTGGTTGCTCCATAACGGTGTGGGGTGCGTTTACGTGGAATGCACTGGGTTTTCCGGTTATGTTCGGCTACTTGATGACCATTTGCAGCCATACATGCACTTTTTGTTCCCAAGCAAAAATTGAATTTTTGTGGATGACAATGCGCCATGTTCTTCATACCAAGAACGAACAACTGTGGCCCGGCGACGTGGCACATTGTCACTGGGCCACAGTTGTTCGTGCGTGCTGTGAAGAACATTCTGGACAATTCAAGCGAATAAACTGACCACCCAGATCGCCCGACATGAATCCCATAGATAATTTATGGGTTGGACTTCCAGTGACTGGATGCTTACGTACCACGTCGAGTTGCCGCACTACACAGGGCAAAAAGAGTTCCAACACGATATTAGTAGGTACCCCCATTGTATACTGGTGTGCAAAACTTCACCACGAAATTAAATTTCGCATCATGTGTCACTGCCGAGTAACATACTCGATGAAAATTGGGCTATACATAGAAACAACTGTTAAAGTATAATATAGATAGTAACTGAAAGAAATACGCCTTGGGACGAGCCGCAATGACGTTTCCTTTCAAACACAATAATTACACTGAAATCACCGCAATTTGTGATAGTCCCATGGAAATGACAAAAGGCGGAATATGTTTGTCAGTGACGTGTGTGACCATCATGGACTGCCCTGTAACGAGCTCACATGATGGCCACAAGATTGGTAAGGAGTTTTCGTAGTAGGGCGTTCCATTCCTCCACCAGACTGTCGACAACTGTTGCATGGCTGTTGGTGCACGTGGAAATGGTGCAGTACGTCTCCCAAACGCATCTCACACGTGCCCGCTGGGATTTAATTTTGGGGAACATGCATGCCAGTCTATTTGCTGAATATCCTCTTGTTCCAAGAGTTCCTCCATATGTGATGTTCGATGCGTCGAAGATTGTCAACCGTGAAAATGAAGTCAAGGCCGAATTCACTACCGAAAAGGTGCACATGCTGAAGGAGTACAGTGTCACAGTAAAGTTGACCGATAAGCGTATCGTGTTCAAAGATATGAAGGCCAGTACGCCCATGCAACGTTATTCCTCCGCACACCACAACTCCTGGACTACCAAAATGATCACGTTCGACAATGCTGAACGCATAATCATATGGTGAGAAGCGGGAACACGTTTGCAGCCAGGAACATTGTCCACATTATTTTTTGATGGTCCAGGTGTTATGGTGTGGAGAGAGTAATATGGCAAGGGCGTAATGATCTCCAAATCATTGAACATGATTTAATCACAGTTCAACGTTATCTTGACACTGTACTCATTATCTATGTCGGTCTCACTGCGTGCTTCTTTCAGTTAGTTTCTGGACTTTATTTCAGCAGTAGTTCCTATGTATAGTCCAACTTCCATCGAGTTATCTTACTTGAGAGTGAGACATCATGCGAAAGTTACTTTCGTCCTCAAGCTTTGCACACCAACATAAAAAGGTACTCATTTTCTTTCTTGTATACTTCCAGGTTAAAAGGAATGTTAAACCTCTGTCACTGTGACAGACGTTGGAAATTATATCTTTACTTATTCCGAGACTACCACTGTAGTCACAATTCCATCCTTTCAAGACAATAAATAAATAAATAAAAAATAAAATAAAATAAAAAAGTAAAAGACCCAAACAAACAAACAAAAAAAACAACATGGCAATGAACGTTTGGCGTCATTGGTCGGGAGGCCCCGTGCGGGGCAGGTCCGGCCGCCGTGGTGCAGGTCTTATTACATTCGACGTCACACTGGGCGACCTGCGCACCGGATGGGGATGAAATGATGATGAAGACAACACAACACCCAGCCCCGGAGAGGAGAAAATCCCCGACCCCACCCGTAGGATGGCAATCCGTCACGCTGACCACTCAGCTATCGGGGCGGACCTTTCAGGACAGACAACCTATTACTTTCAGTTTAATGCTATCATCCCATACTATTGTACTGAATAATAACAAAAAAATAAAGAATTTAAAATAGTTGCTGGGCCGTTTTACGCGATATAAAGTCGAAACATCTCTCCAGTTGACCGTTCTACATGAAATAACCAGTTTGGCCCAAAACCTGCGAAATACTGAAAAACATAGGATCTCCTTGTTTCTTATTAGAAGACTGGTAAAGAGTTTCCGTAAGCTGTAGACCATACAACACAGGCAACGCCAAGATGTTTCGGACATTTTCTCTCCGCCCTGTTCAAGCACCGAAAACCCGAATATGAGACTACTGTTCTATATCTACATCTACATCCATACTGCGCAAGCCACCTGACGGTGTGTGGTGGAGGGTACTATGAGTAGCTCTGCCGGTTCTCCCTTCTATTCCAGTCACGTATTGTTCGTGGAAAGAAAGACTGTCGGTATGCCTCTGTGTGGGTTCTAATCTTTCTGATTTTATCTTCATGGTCTCTTCGCGAGATGTACATAAGAGGGAGCAATATACTGTTTGACTCCTCGGTGAAGGTACGTTCTCGAAACTTTAACAAAAGCCCGTACCGAGCTACTGAGCGTCTCTCCTGCAGTTTATCTATCATCTCCGTAACGCTTTCGCGATAAGTAAATGATCTTTTAGCGAAGCGCGCTGCTCTCCGTTGGATCTCCTATATCTGTTCTATCAACTCTATCTGGTACGGATCCCACACTGGTGAGCAAATTCAAGCAGTGGGCGAACAAGTGTACTGTAACCTATTTCCTTTGTTTTCGGATTGCATTTCCTTAGGATTCTTCCAGTGAATCTCAGTCTGGCATCTGCTTTACCGACGATCAACTTTATATGACCATTCCATTTGAAATCACTCCTAATGCGTACTCCCAGATAATTTATGGAATTAACTGCTTCCAGTTGCTGACCTGCTATATTGTAGCTAAATGATAAGGGATCTTGCTTTCTATGTATTCGCAGCACATTACACTTGTCTACATTGAGATTCAGTTGCCATTCCCTGCACCATGCGTCAATTCGTTGCAGATCCTCCTGCATTTCAGTACAATTTTCCATTGTTACAACATCTCGATATTCTACAGCATCATCCGCAAAAAGCCTTAGTGAACTTCCGATGTTATCCACAAGGTCATTTATGTATATTGTGGATAGCAACGGTCCTACGACACTCCCCTGCGGCACACCTGAAATCTCACTTACTTCGGAAGACTTCTCTCCATTGAGAATGACATGCTGCGTTCTGTTATCTAGGAACTCTTCAATCGAATCACACAATTAGTCTGATAAGATATATAAAGTCGAAACATCTCTCGAATTGACAGTTCTACATGATGTAACCATTTGGCGCAAAACCCGCGAAATATTGAAAAACACAGGAGCTCCTTGTTTCTTATTGCGCAGATGTAGGCTAGAACAAATTCTTCAGTGTGTTGAGAAACGTCACATACTCTGAATGGAAATTTGTTTCCGTGTGGATGAAATCTGAAACACGTATGCATATTTTTCAGCCGACAGAGGATATGATAACTATTAATCTTTAAGGTACGGAAGACGTAACATCCTGTAATACGATTTTTTTCCGTTTATTCTTTTACGAATATAGGGGACTTTGTTTTTGGTACACGCGGATAGGAGTTCCGAGAATCACGCCCGGCGCAGCTAAGAGGCTGCAGGTAGAGCGTGTCGGATAATGAGCCACATTTGTAGTTATATCAGGGGAGGAGCAGACTAAGCCCCGCCGCGGAGAGTGGCATTGTTCCACGAGCGGCGCGCGCCAGCCGGCGAAACAATAGCAAACACTTGGCGCGACTGCGGCTGCGGGCGGAGCAAATTACGTTTCACTGAGTGCTCCTGAATAATTGACAGCCGAGATTACAAGGATTTCCTCGCGCGTCCCCGCCGCGCCCGCCGCAGCCAGCGAAAAACACGCCGCTCTCCGGCTCAACGGGACCGCCGCTCAGGGCCGCCCGCCACTTACCCTGAATATGCATGCGTCGCCGTCCGCGGGGCGCAACATCCGCGCCGTCTCGGCGCTTTGCTCAAGCTGGCCGCTAAAGCTGACTGCAGTTGTCTGACAACGGTTATCCCACTCAAAGTTAAAGTTGTAGACGGGGACTCAACACCCTATCGATGTATTCAACACCATTCAAAACAAAAATCCTATTGATGAAATATCGTAAGTTCTGAGAAATGGCAGCATCTAGGTGAGCCTTAAAATGACGCAAGTACGAATGGTACAAGTATACATCGATGTATTAAAACACTCGATAGCGTTTGTTCATGGCCATTAAAATGACGCAAGGACGAATGGTAGAAGTATACATCGATGTATTCAAAATGGTTCAAATGGCTCTGAGCACTATGGGACTCAACATCTGAGGTCATCAGTCCCCTAAAACTTAAAACTACTTGAACCTAACTAACCTAAGGACATCACACACATCCATGCCCGAGGCAGGATTCGAACCTGTGACCGGAGTGCTCGCGCTGTTACAGACTATATAGCGCCTAGAACCGCTCGGCCACACCGGGCGGCCATCGATGTATAAAAAAACTTGATAGTGTTGGTTCATGGAATTCAACTTATTTATTGTAACATTTCTATACCTTCAATGCGTCGATTTTTTTTTACTTCTTTCTTTTTTTTCGATATATTGTCTGAGTGAACGAAACTTCGTATTTTCGTTGTTGTTTTAAGAAAAACAAAACGTTAATAAAAAACCAACGCAGTTGTGTTCCAGGCACCTTTATTATGCCACAATAGCTTTCGTTCAGGTGACCAAAAGCTCACAAACAGTTTTCATAACTTATAATTTTCACATAGTGACAGAAATGTGTGCCGGCCGGGGTGGTCGAGCGGTTCTAGGCGCTACAGTCTGTAACCGCGCGACCGCTACGGTCGAAGGTTCGAATCCTGCCTGGGGCATGGATGTGTGTGATGTCCTTAGGTTAGTTAGGTTTAAGTAGTTCTAAATTCTAGGGGACTGATGACCTCAGAAGTTCAGTCCCATAGTCCTCAGAGCCATTTGAACAGAAACGTGTCAGCTTGTGAGAATTAGTTACGAGGAGTGTTGATAAAATTTTGGTCAGCTGAGGACATTCATTTAGAAAGAAACCGGCTATGGCGTAATAAGCGTACCTGAAACAGAGCTGTGGTGGTTTCTGTTAAAAGTTACATTATTCTCTTGTGGAGCAAGAATGATACAGATTATTTAATTCAAATCCTTGACGTCACCTTATTACGTAATCTACGTAATGTAGCAATGACTACTAATATTAAATAAGTCACACTAGGCTTTGTAATATTTTGCTTAACTTTATCCATTTTATATGGAGTATTTTGAGAACTTTGACTGTATTGTAAATATATGAAATAATTTCTGGAAGAATTTGTACTACTTCACTTATTTTTTGATAATATTTTTCCCTGTATATTTTAAAAGGGTAGTATCTGATACGTGCGACGAACTGTGCAAGAGTGATTCACTGGAAGGAATGGTGAGAGAGATGTAATAACTGGCTGGAGGTTTTAGACTAACAGTGATGCACTAGTGATGGAAGAAACCAACCAGTTAACACAGATACCGGCATTTTAGTTCTGGAAAACTGGTACTTTTCGGAATTTGTTTGGTCTCGGTTATAACATTTCAATTTTTTGTAATAACTGAAAAAAAACGAAGTATCAATTACCCATAGTAGAAGTGCTAAAACGTTTCGTTTTTAAAAAAAAAACTTTTTTTAAAAATGGAAAAATTTTTATTTACAACATTTGGAATGGTTTGAAATATTGTATTATCATCTAAAATGGGAAAACCAATCAGTGCTATTTTCGTAACAATGCCGACAGAAACGATTAAGACACAAATGGCACAAGAATTGGTGCAGTGCTGCTGAAACAATGATGCCCCTGTTGTCGTGTAGCGTGGCTTAAAGCACGCCTCTACATGCAGTGTGCAGGACGTGACTCCAACTGGTCTACATGGTGCATTCCCGCCATCGTCGCCCGATCCGTTATACTGAAGAACGGCACTAACCCTAGTCTGGAAATATTTTTACAATGTTATGTAGCAACGGAGTACGTTTCATTTGCTTTAAAGGGTTAAAGATTTGTGTACTATTTCTATGAAATAATGGAAGTGGAAGGAAACTAGGAGAGCAGTAATGAATTAAAAACTTAACAATTATTCATTAACAGTGCTCAACAAATATAGAAACTAGCTGATCTGTTGCCTATGCCTATATAATATGCTTTTACCTGCTTGTAGCCCTTCAAAACGAACAAATTAACACGTAAAACGACTTCGGTTTTTACCCTTTAGCATTGACAAATCTTAATGCCCAAACAGTGGTATGATCCCCGATTACAACCTGAATTTGGAGCAGAATTTCAAAAAATTAGCATAAGCAGAAGAATACCTTCAACCTTTTGTAGTATTGAACAACATCTAGAGAAAACCAACGAATGATGGACGGACCAAGTTTTATTTTATTTTCCTATGTAGAATTTTGATTCCATGTGTCTTTCAGCTGAGAGAATCAACATTTTTCCATCTTTGTTGGATTCCTACGTTAATTACAGCAAATAGTGGGAAAAAACCGAAAATCAGTCATTTCGCAAATCGGCTTGCGATTGGTTTTAAGGCAGGTTAAACTGGAGTGAAAAAAGGATATAATCGAAAACCAGCTGATAATTTAGGTTAAGTAGTGTGTAAACTTAGGGACTGATGACCTTAGCAGTTAAGTACCGTAAGGTTTTACACACATTTGAACACTTTTTTGAAAACCAGTAGTTTAAGCAATAACCGCCATCTGTATGGCATACTGCACCCAAAAGCAAGATCTGTGTCAGACTCTCGGCTCAGCAACTTCTGCAGGAAGTATCTTTGCAGCGATAGTTCTTCAACAGCGTGAAAATTTCATCCTAGACACTAACAAATCCTAAAGCAAAGTAAATGCTACATCTGTAGTTCTCTGACTTTGATTACTGAAGTAATACAGACATTAGTTTCAGTCTCGACCTGCAGCAGTTTGTCAATACGCGATGAACCAGAACTCCACCGACGAAATTTTGAAAGTTGTCGAAAAATATTTTCAGAGTATTTCAGTGTAAGGGACCCATAATCTCCAGTGCATTTCGTTTCATTTCTTACCCTAATTTTTGTTTATATCTATACCACAATGAAATATTTGCACAGAAATTCAAAGTTTGACGCTGGGTGCTATGTTTGGTGGGCTGGCATACTACGAACTCAATTTCAGGAAATGTATTGAAGTACAGTTTGGAAAACAATTAACTGGTTGCGCTGATCCTGTTTCATGTCTAGTTAAATCAGAGGACATGAGAATAATGGAGTTCTTCTTCTGTGACAACTGAGGACCCTAATTTACAAGATTCCGATCGATACTCAAATGGATATTTGGACTGTAGCCGATGGTGCGTCAATACACGCTCTTCCGGAATCATGGCGGTTGACATTTTGAACAATCCCTGCAAGGGAGAAGTTCAGCATCAATTACATACTGTACTGTACACTGGCAGAACAGACTGAACACACTGTGCTAAAAGTAAATATATTTCGTCTGAGATCTGTTGTAGTACTCTTTGTTTCGTCTATAGGTTTGGTGACTGCATTTTACAACTTTTCACTGTTTTGAAGCTCAGAATCAAAGATTATTGGGGTAAAAAACCAAATAAAACATAATTTTTGCTCTGTAAAGAGGCGATGACTCTTCAAAATTTTGTCGGTGGAGTTAGGCCTCGCTCTGTATAACTGCTGCTGTGTAGTGTCACTGAAGCCGGTTGGCCTGTTCCATATAAAATCTTGGAATACCGAGAAAACTGTGGGTGGTGTTCCGACAAATCTCAGAGAATTTAGTATTCGCTAAAGGCCAAAACAGAAAGGCCTGACAAAAAAGGGAGCAGGAAATGAAATGAAACTTCACGGGTCGTTAGGGTGTGTCATGTTACTTTTTGTGATTACAAATCTGAGACAAATTTATAAAGAACTTGGTAAAGAACCCACTTACCACTATGATGTTGCGCAGCCCATCTGTTCCGGATGCATGATGAGATTCGGTTGTAAAGAGTATCACAAAGACATTGTATACTATCCTGAGAGAAGCTGACGTACCCCAGTCGTAAGTGATGATATCCTGGACACTGGCCCTCAGACGGAGTGGACGTCCGAACTAGTCCCATAGGTGTCCTATAGTGGAGAGGAGTACCTCAACATCAAACATACAGTTCAGAGACACGTACCATGTGTGGGCGAGGAGAGAACTCCTGTTGGAAAACAGTCTCTCAATACAGTCATATGAGACGCAACACATGAAGACACACGGCAACTGTGTTATACCATTGCGCTATCAGAGTTCCCTCAATCACTACCAGACGCAAACATTGGGAGAAAGGACCTCATCCCACATCGTCAGTATACTCCTCAACGATTGTCATTTGGGACAGTACAGCAGTGCGGTTCATCTATGACCGCAATGCTACGCTATTCGTCAGCAGTTCGCGCTGCACAGTCACTGCACCACTCCAAACGCAACCTACACACGGGACTTATTTTCAAGTCCGACTCCAACTGTTTCTAGGCTCTGACCAACGGCGTGGGACGATGCAGAGTGTTGCAAGAAGTCTATTACTTGTTCTCGAACGGCAGGCGCATGTGTGAAGGTATGTCCTTGGTGCACAAGACGGCGATCATCACTTGTGGTGGTCAGACGTGATGGACCGGAACACTGGCGATAAGTATTCCTGCCCCAACTTTCCCCTGTAGTCCAGCAGGACAATACGTCACCCCACACGTCCAGAACTGCTACAGAGTGGCTCCAGGAACAGTCTTCTTTGTTTAAACACTTCCACTGGCCACTGGAATCCCCAGACATGAAATTTATTGAGCATATCTGTGATGCCTTGCAACGTGTTGTTCAGAAGAGATCTCCACCCTCTTCGTACTCTTACGGATTTATGGACACAGCTGCAGGATTCATGGTGTCAATTTATCCCCAGGACTACTTCAGACATTAATCAAGCCCATGCCAAGTCGTGTTGCGGCACTTCTGCATATTCGCGGGACCGGCCGCGGTGGTCTCGCGGTTCTAGGCGCTCAATCCGGAACCGCGTCACTGCTACGGTCGCAGGTTCGAATCCTGCCTCGGGCATGGGTGTGTGTGATGTCCTTAGGTTAGTTGGGTTTAAGTAGTTCTAAGTTCTAGGGGACTGATGACCACAGATGTTAAGTCCCATAGTGCTCAGAGCCATATGAACCATATTCGCGGGGGCCCTACACGATATTAGGCAGGTGTACCAGTTTCTTTGTCTCTTCAATGTGTACCCTAACAGTCCTGGCAACAATACTATACACGAACAACACTAGTGCACACTGGTCATCACTTACCCTCCGTAGAGAATTGATAACCCTAACATGTTATTTATACACCCGTCAAGGGTGTGAACGTTTGCGAAGTTCTAGGTGCTTCAGCTTTTCTGTCAGACAGTGTACGTCATACTTCCAAATTGTTTTAGTTGTTGCATTTGGTGTGTTGCAGACGTGACTCGCGTTATTTGTTAAAGAGTAAATCGTTCGTTAACTGGAAGTTAAACTTTAGCACAGTCATAGTTTACATGAAGCGCAAACGCTCGGCGAATGCGTGGGACGAGGTCTTTCGGAGGGAATGGCGTTCCCTTAAAAAAGTAATTTACTCGGAAGCGGCGGAAAACAGCTCTTTTGATAAAAAAAAGTATCAAATGTAAATACGGACTTATTCGTCTGCATTCCTTTAATACTGCGGTACAACTGTAAAGATCTCTAGCAGTTATATTTATAAATATTAATAAGTGGTGTAAAAAACCAGAACTGAAGGCAGAGTAGGAAGTGCCAAGCATATAATTCTCCGAGGCAATATAAGAGATAAACGAGGTGTCAAAGTTACTCGAAATCAGCGAATAGATTGAAATGCGTGGAAAACGTGTCATATGTATATAAAGCACCATGTGTTTAATCCTTACGCCGCACATTCCGATGAAAAAAGTATTGATTACGTTACTACGTATTAGTTCTGACGTTAATGATAAAATTTCAAAGTAAAAACATTCTCTTTTTCGTCATTATACAAAACAAACAAGAATAAAAAGATTTCCGAGAAAATTAGCAGTATAATTTACTGATCTGCATGCTTGAAAGCTTATAACTGCTCTGGGAGGATACAGAAGTCCTGTTGATAATAAGATGATGTTGGCTCATGCTTATATCGTGGCATATATCAATTGTATGACGGTCTCACAGACCTATCAGAGGTTGAGTAGTAGCATAATCCTTCTACATAAAATTAGTAATAAAAATTTATTAAGCATAACTCTTATTCCGGAGGTAAAATAGTCCCCCATTCGGATCTCCGGGCGGGGACTACTCAAGAGGACGTCATTACCAGGAGAAAGAATACTGGCGTTCTACGGATCGCAGCGTGAAATGTCAGATCCCTTAATCGGGCAGGTAGGTTAGAAAATGGGATAGGTTAAAGTTAGATGTAGTGAAATTAGCGAAGTTCGGTGGCAGGAGGAACAAGACTTCTGGTCAGGTGAATACAGAGTTATAAATACAAAATCAAATAGGTGTAATCCAGGAGTAGGTTTAATCATACAAAAATAATAGTAAAAAAATAGGAATGCGGGGAAGCTACTACAAACAGCATAGTGAACGCCTTATTGTAGCCAAGATAGACACGAATCCCACGCCTACTACAGTAGTACAAGTTTATAAGCCAACTAGCTCTGCCGATGACGAAGAAGTTGAAGAAATGTATGATGAGATAAAAGAAATTATTCATGAGATAAAAGAAATTATCCAGATAGTGAAGGGAGACGAAAATTTAATAGTCATGGGTGACTGGAATTCGATAGTAGCAAAAGGAAGAGAAGGAAACGTAGTAGGTGAATATGGATTGGGAGTAAGAAATGAAAGAGGAAGCCGCCTGGTAGACTTTTGCACGGAGCATAACTTAATCAAAGCTAACACTTGGTTCAAGAATCATAAAAGAAGGTTGTGTACATGGAAGAAACCTGGAGATACTCACAGGTTTCAGATAGATTATATAATGGTAAGACAGAGATTTAGGACCCAGGTTTTAAATTGTAAGACATTTCCAGAGGCAGATGTGGACTCTGACCACAATCTATTGGTTATGAACTGTAGATTAAAACTAAAGAAATTGCAAAAAGGTGGCAATTTAAGGAGATGGGACCTGGATAAACTAAAAGAACCAGAAGTTGTATAGAGATTCAGGGAGAGCATAAGGGAGCAATTGACAGGAATGGGGGAAAGAAATACAGTAGAAGAAGAATGGGTAGCTTTGAGGGATGAAGTAGTGAAGGCAGCAGAAGATCAAGTAGGTAAAAAGACGAGGGCTAGTAGAAATCCTTGGGTAACAGAAGAAATATTGAATTTAATTGATGAAAGGAGAAAATATAAAAATGCAGTAAATGAAGCAGGCAAAAAGGAATACAAACGTCTCAAAAATGAGATCGACAGGAAGTGCAAAATGGCTAAGCAGGGATGGCTAGGGGACAAATGTAAGCATGTAGAGGCTTATCTCACTAAGGGTAAGATAGATACTGCCTACAGGAAAATTAGAGAGGCCTTTGGAGAAAAGAGAACCACTTGTATGAATGTCAAGAGCTCAGATGGAAACCCAGTTCTAAGCAAAGAAGGGAAAGCAGAAAGGTGGAAGGAGTATATAGAGGGTATGTACAAGGGCAATGTAGTTGAGGGCAGTATTATGGAAATGGAAGAGGATGTAGATGAAGATGAAATGGGAGATGTGATACTGCGTGAAGAGTTTGACAGAGAAGTGAAAGACCTAAGTCGAAACAAGGCCCTGGGAGTAGACAACATTCCATTAGAACTACTAACAGCCTTGGGAGAGCTAGTCCTGACAACACTCTACCATCTGGGGAGCAAGATGTATGAGACTGGCGAAATACTCTCAGACTTCAAGAAGAATATAATAATGCCAATCCCAAAGAAAGCAGGTGTTGACAGATGTGAAAATTACCGAACTATCAGTTTAATAAGTCACGGCTGCAAAATACTAACGCGAATTCTGTACAGACGAATGGAAAAACTGGTAGAAGCCGACCTCGGGGAAGATCTGTTTGGATTCCGTAGAAAAATTGGAACACGTGAGGCAATACTGACCCTACTGCTTATCTTAGAAGCTAGATTAAGAAAAGGCAAACCTTCATTTCTAGCATTTGCAGACTTAGAGAAAGCTTTTGACAATGTTGACTGGAATACTCTCTTTCAAATTCTGAAGGTGGCAGGAGTAAAATACTGGGAGCGAAAGGTTATTTACAATTTGTACAGAAACCAGATGGCAGTTATATGAATCGAGGGGCATGAAAGAGAAGCAGTGGTTGGAATGGGAGTGAGACAGGGCTGTAGCCTCTCCCCGATGTTATTCAATCTGTATATTGAGCAAGCAGTAAAGGAAACGAAAGAAAAAATTGGAGTAGGAATTAAAATCCATGGAGAAGAAATAAAAACTTTAAGGTTTGCCGATGTAATTCTGTCAGAGACAGAAAAGGACTTGGAAGAGCAACTGAACGGAACGGACAGTGTCTTGAAAGGAGGATATAAGATGAACATCGACAAAAGCAAAACGAGAATAATGGAATGTAGTAAACTCGGGAGATGCTGAGGGAATTAGATTAGGAAATGAGACACTTAAGGTAGTAAAGGAGTTTTGCTATTTGGGGAGCTAAATAACTGATGATGGTCGAAGTAGAGAGGATATTAAACGTAGACTGGCAATGGCAAGGAAAGCGTTTCTGAAGTGAAATTGGTTAACATCGAGTATAGATTTAAGTGTCAGGAAGTCGTTTCTGAAAGTATTTGTATGGAGTGTAGCCATATATTGAAGTGAAACATAGACAATAAATAGTTTGGACAAGAAGAGAATAGAAGCTTTCGAAATGTGGTGCTACAGAAGAATGCTGAAGGTTAGATGGATAGATCAAATAGTCCGCAGCTCGTGGTTGTGCGGTAGCGTTCTCGCTTCCCACGCCCGGGTTCGATTCCCGGCGGGGTCAGGGATTTTCTCTGCCTCGTGATGACTGGTGTTGTGTGCTGTCCTTAGGTTAGTTAGGCTTAAGTAGTTCTAAGTTCTAGGGGACTGATGACCATAGATGTTAAGTCCCATAGTGCTCAGAGCTGTTTGAACCAGCCATTTTGATAGATCTCATAACTAATGAGGAGGTACTGAATAAAATTGGGGAGAAGAGGAGTTTGTGGCACAACTTGACTAGAAGAAGGGATCGGTTGGTAGGACATGTTCTGAGGCACCAAGGGATCACCAATTTAGTATTGGAGGGCAGTGTGGAGGGTAAAAATCGTAGAGGGAGACCAAGAGATGAATACACTAAGCAAATTCAGAAGGATATTGGCTGCAGTACGTACTGGGAGATGAAGCAGCTTCCACAGGATAGAGTAGTATGGAGAGATGCATCAAACCAGTCTCAGGACTGAAGACCACAACAACAACAGCAACAACAACAACTCTTATTCAGTTTGACCATTATAGGAACGAACGAAGTGGGCGAGCAGAGGACGTTGAAATGAGAAAACAATCGTAATAAACATTGATCCGGAAACCAACGGTTTCCCCCAAAGGCGTGTGCATAAGTACAGTCATGTCAGTGTTACATACTGTTAATGTCTAAGGTTACGTCTATGCTGTAACATCACTGCTGGCACATCGGTGTCGATTAGCTGAGTACGTTGCTTAATTTACGGAATGATTCACAAATTGAGAATACGGTATTACATTAGCTGTATGTTTTCCTCTAGACACACGAAAATTTGTGTCGGATTTCCCGTTTATCGCGAGTGCTCCCGTAACAACTGCGGCTGTCCGTGAAGTCTCCCGGACAGACACAGACTTTCATATGTCATAGTGTCTACGTCCCATAGTGCTCGCACACCTTTCGTTTGGTGTCCACATTGGGAGAGTCTATGTTTTTCTCGTCAGTGTATTTGGTGTATTGGGTAGTCCCTGCATAGTTCGTTGCGTGCATGTCTGAAGGACATTTGCATCGAAGTATGTTGGCATACAAGCATGTCTGAAAGAAGTGTTTTGTAACAAGCGTCTGCTCTGATAGTTAGCTTTCTTTTCTGAGAAGGAGTTGTAAGGGGCACTTGCGATGCGCTGAGACGTGGTTCATCTTCCCTTAAAAGAAGGTTATCGAAAATAAGCAGTACCAATTGTCTCATTGATTCATTAGGTTATAGTTAAATAAAACACCTCCAAGAACTACGTATCATTTATCTTTCGTCATTTTAAATATAAAAGTGGTTAAAGAAAATTATTTTTCATTGATAATCTAGTTAGGCGTTAATGTTTAAGGTGGTGTCGGGGAGATGAGTGGGAGAGGGGGAAATGCTAGCTAACATCTCATTGGACTCAGCAGTAACGGTGTCAGAAAGAGTGGGACCGACTGTTTTAGACTCATGTGTAACATACAAGTCGTACTAGTTTCATTGTTGGGCCTCTAGGTTTCCATCCGTGAGAGGCGGGAAAGCTAACAACGTGCTCACGATCGCCTATTGCAACATGAAGCTCTTTATGGAGATTAAATTGCTGTTACAGGAAGATCTGGAATTTTTCGGACGTAATCACTGCTGATGAAACTTGACTACTTGAAAATCCAACGTTGCCTTTATTGGCTGTGATATCAGTGACTGAGATATCCAGTCTTCCGTCCTCTCGAACCGAACTACTACCACGATCTATTTACCACTACGATCTCAACTTTATTGTCCTCCAGGAGCAGTACTCAACAGAGAAATATGGGAAGGTCTCTGACGACTTTAAATTTTAGGAGACTGAAGCTGTGAGGAAATCTAGGTGCTTGGTTCTATAGCTCCATCAGAGAGAGCTTTATTCGTGAAAGGCAAAAGTCCAAGTTCGACTTCCGATACGGCACAAAACTCTGCGGATAATTTGCCTCAATGACTTCTTCTTTGTTTTGGGTAGAGAGACTGAACAATAAGGAATAAGAAAAGTTTTTACTGACTTCGTGGCAAAATTATTTTCCCATGGTTATTTATGTTCTTAATGAACATAATAAATATATTATTCTGCAATATTAATTCATGTTTCAAGCAATCAAATCTTCACGAAGAGTAAAGAATAAACATATCAGCCATCTCTCTCTGGTTGTTTACAGTGGGAAGTAGTCAATTACCTATTTTTCGATACTTTTCTGATGAGGTTCGTATCGTTTACTGACGTAAGCTTTGGAAACGTCATGCAAAGATGACTGGGCCACTGAAAATGATGATCTGTGTTCTTACCTAAAATACATCACATTAAAATTTTCTCGAGGAGCTAATACCACCTTACCAGTTCGACAGACTATGGCTTGTGCAACACTCTGTGGAAAGTTTCATTTGACAGGTTCTTGCGCGCTGATTGGGTCCGAAGTATTAATTCAACAGGTGGAAGAGAGATCGTGCCGGTCAGTGGATTTCGCAGCCAAGCGTCGCTCGAGGACGGTTTCATTTTGTGATCAGATAGAGAGTGAAGTGCTTTGAGACTTTGATACAGTATATCATTCAGGAATAAAATAAAATTCGCGATCACGTAATTCTGATTTTAATATTCTGTCCCAGTAAGCAACCAGTTATTGTCTAGAAGGCGAAATTTCGACAATCATGAGCAACAAAAAACTCGTAGTGTGTGTGGGAACAATAAGTGATGCGAACTGCACAAGAGCTTTACTATAACGGAAGACGTGTATGAGAACTAAACAGCGTCACCTTAAATTGCAAAGTACACCTCATAAGGCATCACAATTACTCCCTCAATAATAATGTCGCGAAAGGGTGCACTGTTGCGGAAGGCACCTTAATCGGGCAGTTACATTAATTTATATAGAGCAGTTCCACTGCCAAACAAAAACAGTAATGCCATCAGAAGGGAAACTTCACAGGTTGAGAGGGTCAGCGATATTATTTCACTGACAATGAGACGTTATTTATCGGCGGGCCATGTTTAGCTCTCACAGCTTCACTCCAAACGCAGCCGTTTGTGTCGTGATGATAATGGTAGCCTACATATGGGACAGTTATTCAGCAGTCCGGCTGCTGCTGGTCTCCTACCAACGGTCTGGGATGACCCAGAATACCGCAGAGAATCTGTTACTGATTTTCATGTCGCAGGGCCACACGTGAAAAGGTTACTATGTGAGTGGTGCACAGTACGGCGATCACCCCTTGTGGTGGTCAGACGTGGTCGATAACAGCCTTGACGACGAGTATGAATGTTCTCAACTGCCCATGCAGTCCAACATACTGCCCGTGTCACGTCACAATGTCCCACAAATCTGAATATTACCTGAATCGCCCAGGTGGCCGAAATGAAGACCCACAAATGAGGCCCCTTTCGTAATCTGTCAGGTGCTGATAACGCTGTCTTGCACGAGTACGCACCTTTTCCATGTCCTTTACAGTGGCCAGTCAACATCTAGCGGCATTCGCGCCCCTTACGTGTACGAACTTACACTGACATCCGACCATATCTTCACACTCTTTTTATCGCTCAGAGTATCCCGATCAAGATTTTCTCATAGCTTCAAAAGTTTTATCGTCCCTCTCTTCAGATAATATTTTCTTTCTCTGTCCTTTTTTGTTGGTCAAATTAAAGTATTTTTTTCAAGCAGTGAAAAACTTCCGCATCCAAACAGAAATTACAGTGCCTTCTGTAACTTCCCTGTTCTTCGACGCACAGGCACCGTACTGGGATGAACGTAGCAATCCCGATAGAGCTGGCAGGTAGTCATACTTTTCTCTAGCCAATTTCGTTTCTTTTATTACGTACTCGGCAATAACACTAAATGTTTTTCAGAGAGTTTCTCAGTATTTACGTTTTTTTTTTTTTTGCATATGTGCTTTTACAAGGAACAGATTTTGGATTTCGGATATTATGCTGTTTCCAGGTGGTAGACGACGTGCATGAGGACAAATCACAAAGCTGTCCACCCGCCAGCGACTGGCAGACAAACATAAAACGTCCATCAAGTATCACATTCAAAAGGCAGAATAACCGAAATTGGCCAACAGTGGAAAGTAACAATAATTAGAGTTGGATTGGAAATATTGTCATCTCAGGTGTCTGCTTCAGTAACTGTTTCATTGACATTATTATATTTATACAGCTCAAAAATGCAAACATGATCATCTAAGTGGGTGCAACATTGTACGTCAGTTATCAATATACGGTTTCAAGTAAAGGCGCACCGCACAATTTCAGCAGCAAGAGATTCACCTTTCTTAAACACTCAACCAGACACTTCGTTTCATTTCAGATAGTAAGAAGTTTTGTCTACGATACTTAATATGTGGTTGCTGACTCTCTTTCAAATAGATTACACTCTTCCAGCGAATTCAGTAGAGTTCAGTTATCTGGATACTAAAGAAATAATATCATAAGAATAGTGTTTCCATTAGTGATTCACATGCAGCGTCTTTTGTGATCTCCATCTGGATTCACATCTGAATGTAGTGTGTGGCATATAAGCAGCTTCCGTAGTCGGCTGTCGAGCTATGGATCTTTGAGGCTTGGTTAGGGCTTTGCTTGAGTAAGCGAAGTGTGAAGAAAAGCGTCTTAGATAGGTAAGTTAACTTACGAGATGTGTACACTCGCTGCAACAATGCGCTGCATCACACGAAGGCAGACAAAACGCTTTTACAGTAAGTGCCGTCTAAGGCGGAGTTATAATCCCTTAATGCGCGGATTAACATGTCACACTTTATGAAAGCGACGTTTTGCTCACCGGTTAATGTGTCCCTCGCTCAAAGTTAATTTTAAAGCACCCTCATTAAATGGCACACAGAATTTAATCGGCTCGCAGCTTAGCGTAATTTAAACATAGACTGGGATTTTGTTTGGGCTTACAAAAAATAACTTTTCCAACACAATATTTATATCAGCTCTACGCTCTTTTCCTTTTCTCTTTATTTTGTTGGCGTGACCTCCTGCTCCATGTTTCTTCTAGCTGTCGCCTCTATTTTAGAGCTCTTTTCGCAATTCTGCTGAAAAGTAATAAAAACTACGTGAAGAGTGATTTCAGTGTATCAATGAAGGGAAATGGTAAATCGTCGTATTCAACATGACATGGTACTTGAAATCTATTACACTGGCCCGTTATCCCTCGGAGAACAGTGTGCAAAGAAATGGTGCTATTTGTAATGAATATGTTTTAGTCGGGATTACAGGTTCATCAAAACACTTGTCTGAATTACAGACACCTTTTGTCTCCTCCGCATGGGTGATGTTTCTTACATCGGCTACGACTCACAGTTGCTAACTCTGGGAAGTGTTTATTCAGAGTTCTAGAGATTTTAGAATAAACCCGTCCGTTGTCTTAAGTGTCAAGGTCTCTGCCAGATAATAGCGGCACTTACTTAGTGAGGAATTATGGTAAGGCCTACTCTATGATGACTACAAGTGATCTTTTATTGTCCGCAGTTCGTGGTCGTGCGGTAGCGTTCTCGCTTCCCACGCCCGGGTTCCCGGGTTCGATTCCCGGCGGAGTTAGGGATCTTCTCTGCCTCGTGATGACTGGGTGTTGTGTGATGTCCTTAGGTTAGTTAGGTTTAAGTCGTTCTAAGTTCTAGGGGACTGATAACCATAGATGTTAAGTCCCATAGTGCTCAGAGCCATTTGAACCATTTTTCGATCTTTTATAATTAATGATTTAACACTGAGTTCATTTCGCGAAGAAATAGACAGAATTACGCTGGTGATCCGTTTAGTACGTTCAGCACTCACTGCACCCTCCCCTCCCCGCTCCTTCTCTCACATTACCAAGGGGGGAAGTCAACGTCATCACGAAAATATCGAGTGGGTCTCATAAAGTTCGTTTTTTGTTTGTTTATGTTTATGATTCTGATAAAGCGCTTCATTGGATTATCTGCCACGAACATATAACACAGCGCACCTTAGATATCATAGCACGTGGCCTAATTCACTACTGTACAGCAAATTGGCATGAGTACGGTAGATCTGCACTTCTGTACATGTGTTGTCCGATCGTTATCAAGAGCTGTGCCTTTTCACAACATGGTAAACTCAGATGCTTACGCAGGGCCACCTCTAACAGGCTCCTACCGACTTGTGTGTGTGTGTGTGTGTGTGTGTGTGTGTGTGTGTGTCTTTCGTTGGGTTGGAGAAGTAGAGAGATAGAAAGAGAGAGAGAGAAGGAAGGCAAAAGTTCTGGATTGAAATTATTATTCACCTTTAACGATAGTGACACTACTACTGAACAGAAGAGGGCGGATCTTACTTTGAAGAGAAAGAAGCATCTGTAGTATTGTAAGAGAATAACATCTCACTCAGTTACAAAGATAAATGAATTTACTACTGACACTCAAACTGCAACATGGAAGAAATGTTTCATGTTACTTTACAATCTTCATAAGAAATTATTAGGCCAATTTGGGTCACTGCTGCAAAAAGTTCATATTTCTATAAGTACGAGTCCTGGGCAGCTGCACTTTAGGTTAACGCACAATGTGACCGATTTTTGATCGTTACTGTTCCATCCACGAACGCTACTTGCCTTCACAATGCCGATCTACACTGAAGCCTAAGAATTCGCCATGGCATCACGAACTCAGAGACAGAAGACATTTACTCAGAAAAGAGCAACTGAACACATCAACTGAACACATGACATTATGATGATAGGAGAGCAAGTGGAGAAACAAAGATTTACAGCTTCGGCCCCCTGCTTAATCCATCGATTTTGTTCTATTTAGTTCAGATACTTATGACTATGGGTGGCGGCTCAATGCGGAGACCATAACATACACGTGATAATTCAGTATAATCTGGGACGAAAACAACTCGAGAATTAATTGTAATTGTAATGCACTTCTCAGAGCTCTTTTTTGAGGAACTGAGTGTCACGAACTAAATTTTACTTGTATCAAATAACCAAGAATAATTCCTTACACTAATCAGTGATCTGTCTTCTGTGCAGTTATTTGATATTCTCAGCCTTCCTGAACAAGCAATATGGGTGTAGTATCTCTGTTTTCGTCCAATATCTCAACAAGACATATATCACTTACGGCTTACAACATGTCTCATACCTTCTGACATTTGTGAATTAGATGTCAGTAAATCGCTAACCTGTCTGTTGAATCTTCTCTTGGTGCTGTTTGTTCTTAGAAAAACTGGCACGTGTGCTATGGCTATTATCTGCCCTGACCCTGCATCCTCTTTTATTTGCAGGCGTATTTAACGTTGCCCGCTTGCTTGATCACTGAGATGGTGATCCAGTTATTAATCGGCACTAAGACAAGGTAGGTGGATTATATCAAATCGCATTACCAAAAAATAATGTAGTGTAACTAAACTTCGGGAATACGTTTCTCTAGGTAACATATTTAAGTGATTAACATTGCAGTATCACAGGTTAATGTAAGCGCGAAATAAGCCATCGCAAACGTGAAATGCTGGTGCTTTAAAAACAAGTGTAACCGCCAAAATGTTGAATGCAAGCATGCAAGCATGCAAACGTGCATTATATAGCTGACGAATGTCGGTTTGTCGGATGGAGCTCCATGCCTGTTGCACTTGGTCGTTCAGTGCAGGGATGGTTAATGCTGTGTGTGGATGATGCTGGAGTTATCGTCCGATGATGTACCTTATATGCACGACTGGAAACAGATCTGGTGACCTTGCAGGCCAAGGCACGTGTTGTCACTACGTAGAGCACGTTTAATAATAATAGCCGTATGTGGGCGAGCGGTGTCCTCTTGGAAGACACTTCCTGGAACGCCGTTCATGAATGCCAACACAACTGGTCGAATCTCTAGACTGATGCACAGATTTGCAGCAAAGGTGTGTAGAGCAACCACGAGAGTGCTCCTGCTGTATTAAGAAATCGCTTCCCAGACCACAACAACAGGTGTATGCGCATTGTGTCTAGCAGGCAGCCGGTCGGAGTGGCCGTGCGGTTCTAGGCGCTACAGTCTGGAGCCAGGCTGCCGCTACGGTCGCAGGTTCTAATCCTGCCTCGGGCATGGATGTGTGTGAAGTCCTTAGGTTAGTTAGGTTTAATTAGTTCTAAATTCTAGGCGACTGATGACCTCAGCAGAGTTGCATAGTGCTCAGAGCCATTTGAACCATTTCTAGCAGGCAGACACGTTGGTGGCAGGCCCTCAACTGGCCTGCTCCTAACCAACACACGGCCATCACCACCACCGAGGCAGAACCAGCTCTCATCGGAAAAAACCACAGACTTCCACCCTGTCCTCCAATGAACTCCCGCTTGACACCACTGATGTCGCTAATGGTGGTGGTTTGGGGTCAGTGGAATGTTCGCTACAGGAGCCTGGATCAGAGCTGTCCTTGAAGTAACCAATTTGTAAGAGTTCTTTGTGTCACTGTTGCGCCAACTGCTACAGAACCAGTACGATGCGCCAGAGCCATAGGCCGAACACAATGGTCTCCCCTCTAGGCAGCGTCACATGGCCGTCCGGAGCCCGGTCTTCTTGGGACCATACGTGATTGTGACTACCGCTGCCAGCGCTCGTGCACAATGGCTACATTCCTGCCACGTCTTTCTGCAGTGTCGGAGGGGGAGCAACGAATTTCTGTATTACACAAACTCTAACTCAATGAGGTGTTGGTAATAGTGACTTTATCGCCTTGAAGGCATTCTTGACTAACATCAGCTCACAATGATTAATCTCATAGATAACTAACTCTCACGGCTGTTACACTGTGTATTTAAAGCAAACCTGGTGTGCATCCTCATAGTGATCCTACTACTGTCATTCCTACGCCACTGGCGTGAAGTTTGAATAGACGTCATTTCTGGGATGTAGAAACACACCTACCAACTTTCGTTCATCTCGCACAAGTCCTTCTCGGAGTCGCAATTTTTTTCCATCAGTAGATTTATTTTTCTCTTTTCTAAACATGAGAATGGTTCAAATGGCTCTGAGCACTATGGGACTTAAAACATCTGAGGTCATCAGTCCCCTAGACATAGAACTACTTAAACCTAACTAAACTAAGGACATCACACACATCCATGACCGATGCAGGATTCGAACCTGCAACCGTAGCAGCAGCGCGGTTCCGGACTGAAGCACCTTAAACATGAGAATAATATTATTCAATAACGGTAATAATCTTTATCGAACCTCACTGGAACGCTATAGTTCTTTGTGTGAACATTTCTCAGGACCTAGAAGCAAAAAATCTGAAAATTTGTAGTAGTTCTCTTCTACTAGTTTTTTCTCGTCACCTGTTTCTCGACGTTCTCGTAGGCACAGTATGTGTTAAGGAACGAAATTTCCTGCTCTCAGAAGAGATTCTGGGATAGAGATTGGCTACTTACGGGGGTTGGAACTTAAATAGTGGCAACTATTTATTCACAACCGATGATAAAGGATTACATGTTTGCACCAGTTACTCTCCTTCAAAGTAGTCACCAGCGTTGTGCAGAACCCGTTGTTAGCGATGTGGAAGGCGTAGTATACCGTTAGCAGAGCCTGTTCCGTTGATAGTGCGAATGGAGCGGTCTACTGCCTGTCGAATCTCTGGAACAGTTCTGAAGCGAATGCCACGAAGTGTTTCCTTCATCTTCGGAATCAAATCAAAGTCACAAGGACTTAAGTCGGGGGAGTATGTTGGATGGTACAGTACTTCCCAGTCCCATTGACCGAACAGAGCAGCTACAGCTTGCACTATATGCGACCGCGCGTTGTCGTGCAAAATGATGGATGGGTTGTGCAGAAAGTGTCGCCGCTTCTTTCGCAAAGCTGGTCGCAGGTAATGCTCCAAAAACGAACAGTAATACTCTGCATTGACAGTCTGCCGTGGAGGAACGTAATGCGTTAGCATAACACCATCACAGTCGTACACGAGAATCACTATAACTTTAAACCGCTCCATTCGCACCATCAACAAAACAGGGTCCGCTAACGGTATACTACGCCTTCCACATAGCTGGCAACGGGCTGTACACAACGCTGGTGACTGCTTTGAAGGACAGCAACAGGCGCAAACATGTAACTCTTTTTTATCGGTTGTGAATAAATAATTGCCACTATTTAAGTTTCAACCCCCGTATATGGCTTATAACTGAACAGTTGCATGTATTTTGTAATCAACTTCCATATTTTAGCAAATAGAATACTTTTTCATAAAGCATTTTGTTTCACAACAATACACATACACTCAAAAGAAAAACAACCCTGTCTCCCTTAAACACATGACACATTACAGCACCTTTTCCTCTAGAATTAGTTTCTGCCAAAGAGAGTCAAAGATTTACTAAGGTACTATATTATATTAATATCGATAGAAAAAAGCTACTCCATTAACAATTTATGATGATTATTTTATAATTTGATTTCACAGAATTAATACTGTTAACAATTAAGGTTATGACAATTATAATAATAACAGTAATAATAATAATAATAAACATTACTGGTTGCACCAAAATTCAAAATAAGTATGACAGTTTTAGTATTTCAATATTTCATGGAAACTAATATTTTTATACAAAGGGTGTAAGAAAAAGAAATGGCTGTACTTTCAGGAAACTTTCCTCACACAAAGAGGAAGAAAATATATGGATATGGGTTCGGAAACGATTTCCAAGTTAAAACTCAGTTTCTATGACTCTTCAACATATGAATCACAGAAAAAACACAGGAAAAGAATGTATTTACACATTATGAAACAATGTCCTAAAAGAAAATTTCGAAACGTTGTCTATTAGCAGGGACACATGGATCAACCCGTTTTCGCACTGAAACCATGAGCGCTGATGTTCCTGAAGAATTACGTGTCATTTCAAAATATTTACTGTAGGGGCACGAAGACTGTTCTTCTTGTACAGCGGTTCCGTACGCAATAGCTTTCATATGCCCCCCCCCCCCACCCCCCCAAAGGAAAGTCAACTTGGTTTAGGCCTGGAGAACGCGGTGGCCAAGGAACTGGTCCACCTCGATCTGCCCACCTCTTACTGAATCTGTTATTTATGAGACTACGGACATTAGCACTGAAATGAGGATGAGCTCCGTCGTGCATGACGTACATGTTACGTCGCAATCGCGAAGGGCAAATCAGGTTTGTTATGTTATGTTTTCTTGGTAGGTATGCAACAAGTTAGTCATGATGGAGAGTGCTTACATCGGACCAGCTGATATCATTCGACGTATATATGTTGTTGTATGTTAACCGGGGACCTAGAAACGACAGACAGGCTCCGTCCCCGCCGCAGCCGCAGTGGTCCGCAACCCTGCGACGACTACCACAGTCCACTTCACCCCTCGGCCGCCCCACACCGAACCCAGGGTTATTGTGCGGTTCGGCCCCCGGTGGACCCCCCAGGGAACGCCTCACACCAGACGAGTGTAGCCCATATGTTTGCGTGGTAGTGTAATGGTGGTGCAAGCGTACGTGGAGAACTTGTTTGCGCAGCAATCGCCGACATAGTGTAGCTGAGGCAGAATAAGGGGAACCATCCTGCATTCGCCGAGGCAGATGGAAAACTGCCTAAAAACCATCCACAGACTGGCCGGTTCACCGGATCTCGACACAAATCCACCGGGCGGATTCGTGCCGGGGACCGGCACTCCTTCCCGCCCGGAACAGATCAGGTATGGTGTTCTCTAAGAAAGAACGGTGTGTTCGCCGTTGAGCCTGGATCGAGGAACATGAGGTACTAACAAACAGTCGCCAACAATGCCGGCCCAAATTTTGACAGAAAAAGATGTGACTGCAGAGTTTCGTGAGGATTATCGATAGCCAATACGTGATGATTGTATGAATTCACAATTTGATCACGTTGAAACGAAGCCTCATCCGTCAACAGCACATTTATACCAAACTGATGGTTGACACCTTATTGACTGAATTATTCGCAGAAGTGTACCTGTGCATGACGTTAAGCCGCTGATAGTGTCTGCGCACGTTGTACGTGGTACGTGGTAAATTGTTCTCGCGTAGTACTCTCCAGCCAGTGTGTACTCAACATTATTTGTTGCCTAGCGCTGACACTAAGGTTTTCGTCAACTGCAGAAGTTCCTTGATGCCCTCGTCCTTCTAGGCTTGTCCCAGCCACGAATAGTAGGCTTAAATGTCCCATGTTCCCTAACACGACGATCGGACGGGGCAAGTCTGGAAGTCTCTCGATACAAACGTTGACCACCATAACAATTACCACCTGCTAACCCACAGAAAATGAGCACTTGGCAATTCCTCATTTGAGTACACTTCCGTTGCACTGTACCGAGAACGAAATCCGTGAGGAACGCTAAACAGCTGTTGCTACATGCTTGCACAGTACAAGAAGAACGCTAAACGTGCTTGATGCTAGTAGAGCAATGCGGTTAGTCACATATCAACACAAGCGACAGAGTGAGTCCCACGTCAATATTACCTTCATTCAATTGAAAGAACAAACAATAACGAGAATTTAAGAATTACAAATTATTGCATATTTTAAACGACGGGAGGGTCCTATGATCATTTCATGCAAGAAAACATTTCACGTAACGCTGGTACGTTCTGTTTGTTTGCAGTTCCCATGATTAATGTGATTATCAAGAGAAGTAGAAAATACGCTCTGACATGGAAATTAAGGATCTCGGGCCCTTGTCCATGTAACTAATTCTATTGCTCTATATGTGAGGAATGTTTCCTGAAAGTTTGGCCATACCTTTTTGTTACACGCTGTATATTTTGTATCATACATAAGCAAATATTTTAAAGCTTTTATGGATGTGAATGAAAATCAAGAATAATATTGTGCGAAAAATGTTACTGGATCGTTTAGTAAATTTAAATGTGTGTATCGGATTCTTTGCTTGAAAATAAAAGTCTAGCACTAACCAGTCCCATTAAATAATGCATAAAGCCATCAATTACTTACACAGAAAACTCACGTTATCAGTTAATCTGGCTGAAATGACTGGCCAATAGAGTTTGAACTGTTCAACTTTTACAAGGTATTGGATCAGCAGTTACTATTTGGTGATACGGCGACAGCAGAAAGTGTGTCGTTATGTGAGCTGCGGCATGGAAGAATGTTTGGTGCATTTGTGGTTGTACTGTCGAGCTATAACGATAATATATGTTAAACGAGTCGTTGCGGCTAATGAGAAAGATAGTAAACGGGAGAAGAATCCATTTCTCATTTCTAAAATACTGACATTTATCTTCCATTTGCATAAAGCCTACGGTTTCTACTCGCTGCTTTGAATTTATCTCTTTTCCAGCATTGAATGGTTGAACCTAGTCCCATACACAGCAACACACAAAGGTAGAAAATGAGGTAGATTCTTTTTCGAACAATGAAAACATTGTAGAGTACTTCGTTTTTAATTTTTTGGTGTCATTGAACAAATACTGGAACAATGTGATGTGTGAAGTTTAGGGTGTGCCTCTTGTAGTAAATCTTCAAGAGACGTATGGGCGGTTTTAGTTTACTCGCTCCTTTGTTAAATACTGCAGATGTGATGACCTGCTTGTAAACCGTAGTCAGACAAACAGTTTACATTCGTGTCAAACTGTGCAAGGGCAATAATTTTGCAACGGGACTGCACTCCGCTTCACCAATTTGAACGAAACGCACACAACAAGAAAACTCAAAAATTCAAATAAAGGAAAGTGTTCTATTGATTCAAAAGACTGCACAATACGGAAACGTATTTTCGTGAACGGTTGTTCTGACGGTAAGAACCCAGTATTTCGGAAGAAACAACTTTGCTTTTCTCAGTTAGGCTGAAATTTAACGGTCATACCGATTCTTGCCGCTGACAAACTTCTTCTGCAGGCGTTCCCTTCTTTTACGCGTGTTCTTTGACTCACTACGTAATTACGCCGCGCCTTCGGTGAAAGTCAAAGAAAACATCTCTTTTTACAAAATGACAGTATGCAAAAGCAGAAAATTCCAGCTCAACTGGAAATCTTAATTGCCGTTCTGCGCTTTAAAGTGATATGTTTGAATCGAAAAATAAATTTATCGGTTTATGGAATACGTATGATATTAATACTAAATTTTATAACCCGTTATTTATTCTTTGTCTGAATGAATTCAGGTGACATTTAACTCGTGTAACTGATTTCGACGTCTCTTCGCTTTATTTGAATGTATTACCCTTTCACTGGGGACTGCGTTACGCCGTTAATGATCACTTTCTTTGACATTTGGAACTGCAGTCACATTCACTAAGTAACAGATGTAACAAGACGATTTAGATTGTTTGCCAGCTTTATTGCAGTTTTAATATTTAAAACGGAACGTAGAGAATAGGATGTGTCAGATATTGGGGAGAACCGTACTTACATGTAATAAAACATTTACATACTGGTATTTAATATTTAACACTGTCCAGGAAGGCCACAAACGTGTGCTTATAAAACGACTGGCACGATGTCTGAGCCTACATCTGAATCAGTCTGAAAGCAGAAAGACTAAACGCATGCAGTTCGTCAAGTGAAAATACACCGCGGCTACCTACAGCATCACACACAATTTCGTTACAGTTATAATTTTTTATCATCTACTATTATCGTCATGGTTTATCAAACGGTTAATTTTAGCTTCACAGTGATCCTTTGGAATCGTCTATGAACAATCATAGAAAGAGAACTCGTTATCTTGCCAAACGTTTATATATCATTGCAAACGGCATACAACCACCTAGTCAAAAACACCACACGCAGAAATGCTTGCTTTTGACAACTGAACAACAGTGAAAACTATTCTTTTTTTTTCATACCTTCTCACACTAGTCGCACGAGTATGATTACTGATACGTTTCAATTATTAAAAGGAGAGAACCACTGAGAGATATCTATATTTCTTCATTTGTTTTTATGTGATGCATCTTATATATTCCCAACCGGTTTCATAATTATAGGTTCCTGTCTTAAAATATCCAAGAATGATATTCATAAAATTGTGCCATTTTGCATGCAACGATATTTCCCTATTGCAATTACTTTTATAACCTAAAACTTCATGTTTCTTCCTTTTCTCTCAGTTTGTAGTGCTATGTTATACTACGCGTCATATCACCAGCTCACAGGCTGCGCTTATTGTTAGCTAAACTATTACCGCTCTATAATTCTGTGTACCAACAATTTTTGGTACAGTGCTTCAGTCGCTTTTCTTGTGGTTTTAACGCCACTACGCATTTCACTGGTCACACCACTGCTACGTTATTTACTACAATGGAAGGATTTATACACTTTTGTACATGTCTGGGCGAATGTATTTGCCTGCTGTATGCCTGTGCAAATTGACTATAGGGAGCTGTATACATTGATATTTATAGGAAACGAACTATTACAAATACCAGCATGCACAGCTCCTTGTGTCATCTAAATTTGTGTAACTTAGCAGCGTACTAAACAATGATACAGAGAACGTACAAGGTTCCACTAAGTGATGAAAACAACCATACCGAAACGGAAAGTATTAAGTAAATAGTTATAGCCAATGGATATCAGGCTTCACTTATAGAAAATCTATTCAATAGGACGGAGAAGGATGTAGAAGGAAAAAGAGAGAATATTAATAATAATAAGCAAAATTGTACTCCCACTGTATGTATACCAACTTCAAGTCGCATGATATTAGAACACGTTTCTCCAAGAAACAACAAGTTAGGCTACAGGTTACTCAACAATACTGACAACAACTCTGCATTCACTCAGATGCTTGTAATAACAAAATGGTTCGGTCTGATTGTCTTGTACAATATGTAGCCCAAACTGCAACGATGACCGGTCTGAAGAACACATCAATGCTTTTCTTGTTGGATCAACAATAGCAACACAATCAACGACTTAATAATGCTATATAATGTTACAAACCCAGGAGGCTCAGAGTTTGTAATATGTCAGAAAGGGCGAAAGATATGGTTTTTGGAGAGAGGGATGACTCACGCCAAGGCGTGCAGAAGAACATAGGCAAGTGTGTCATTCACTTTCTTACATAGGAGGTCTTCTCCTGAACTCGTCGATGGCGCCGCGCACCGTGTACGCGCCAGCACCAGCGATAACGCCGGAATGTGCAGCGTCGGCTTCCCATTCCCCAGCCTTATGGACGGAGCGACCCATGTGCGCTACGTCTAAGCGGCCGCCGTAAACTGCGTCAGATAACCAGGGACGCGGCTGACTGCTCCCGTCTCGTGGACACCACGTAGAGCTCCGAAAGGAAGCCTCCGACCTCCGCAGTTGTAGTGAGCCTTAGCCCAGGGGAGCTCGTTCAGTGCCAGCAGACAACTTTGCACCTGGGAGGCCGCGAGTTCGCGCTTCGGCCCCGCCCCTGCGGATGGCAGCTTGCAGTCCACCGGACGATGTCACCCAGAGAGCAGATGCCAGCAGATCTCTCGCTCCTCGTGCCGGTGTAACTCCAAGGTGCGACGAGCCACAGCAACGACGCCATACCAATGACGCGCCCGTACGCAGTAGGTTGGAGGTGGCTTCAGCAGGCTGGTTGGCCGCCGATATCCATCATCAGAAGGTTGTTGTGGTTGGCATGCAATTCAAACAATCGTCATTCTCTCTGATTCTAGATGCTGACAGAATGGCGACACGACTGCCTGCTTTGAATCTTTTGGGATCGCTTATTTGTATGTCTCTTCCTTATGCTCTGACGTAGTTCTTCTGGAGGAGGCAGGTCAGCTTTCTTCAGCCCGCCTCGGCCCCTACAAGGACGTCGCTAGGTACTGTTGTAACTGCAACGTTTGGGCTCTTCACAGCACGTCAGTGCCCTGTGCTGTCCTGATTACTTCACATTTGTATACAGCGCCCGTCGGGCCGTGCCTTCTAGCCAGCCAGCGGTGTCCTACCCTGCCTTGCAGAATCGTTTGCAAAATATAACATTGCCCACACCTGCCTTCAGATGTACCAATCGGCCTCTTAACTACTACCTTCCAGTCATAACTGCGTGAAATTTTCTAGAATTCCCATAATCCTCGCCTGTAGTTACTCGTAGCGCTGCATACCTTCGGAGAAGATTTATTTGAGTTCTTATCATTCTAATATTTTTGTTTTCATAGTTTTGGTTTTAATAATTACACTTTGTTGTTCGTTTGCTAGACTATCGTGCTCCCACTCAACTACCTTAACTCTAATAATTTGCACATTGAGGACAATCTCCCGATTTCACCATACAAGACTTCCGCTCACATTTTTATTACTACCATGTATCCCCGACCTATGCCGGTCAACCACTCCACTGGTAATTGGTGTGCTGGCACGTCCACAGCCTGTGGCCTCTTGCGTCTTAGCCAGAAATACAGTACGCAAAAGCCTACTAGAAACACACCATAACTAGTGGCTGATATGCTCACCACTAAAACTTAGTGTTCCTGTTCTTCTCGAAAATGGTTTACATGCTGCACTTGCTAGAACGGGTAATACCCTGACGAATACAGCGTATTCCGCGACAGTGTCATAACAGTTGACCCTGTGAGTGTAGGCGGAAGACAAAAATCCGTCCCGGTTCCCTCAAAAGTCGTGCCATTAATGATCATTCCGCTTTCCCGAAGCTCAAGTTGTTTCAACCCTACCGTTCTCCGTTCTTCGTAGCAAATCAACCATACATGTTCTGGCGTTAGTATGGAGTATAAACAATGAATACCCACCCTCTGGAGGTACGTTCGGGCTGGCAGAAGCTCTTCCCCACAACTCGTCCCATTAACTTAGAAACAAACTCGCTTCACATGTCCGCATATCAATTCGTACTTGGCCACCTGGACGGATCACTAATTACTCTATCGCCCCCCCCCCCCCCCCTCAAATCTCTTTCCGAAAACGTACAATCCACAAAAACAAAAAAGCAATATCACTAATAGTGGCATGAAAAACCAACAGCTCTCCAAGGAAAAACAAAATTATCCCTATGGCAAAAAATACGTACTCCCTGATATACTAAACCAAAATAAAAAAGCAACAAATCACAATTATAGAACTTAATTACTCTACCTTGACAACGGACTTGCCGCAGTGGTAACACCGGTTCCCGTCAGATCATCGAAGTTAAGCGCTGTCGGGCTGGGCAGGCACTTCGTTGAGTGACCTTACGGTCCGGTCTGCTGAGCGCTCATGGCAAGCGGGGTGCACTCAGCCCTTGTGAGGAAAACTGAGGAGCTACTTGATTGAGAAGTAGTGACTCCGGTCTCGTAAACTGACATACGGCATGGAGAGCGGTGTGCTGACCACATCCCCCTCCAATCCGCATCCAGTGACGCCTGTGGGCTGAGGATGACACGGCGGCCGGTCGGTACTATTGGGTCTTCCAAGGCCTATTCGGACGGAGTTTTACTTACATGACCTTAACCTATACGGCACATCAGGCACTTTACGTTGCTCACCAAATCCAGGTCCCATCTTTTTACCCTTTGTAACTTTGTCCTCCTGATTTGCTGCCGATAGTTCTACCCTTCCTTTAAACGGTTTTATGCGACTGACATGTATAACAGTCTTTTTTTTGGGGGGGTAAACTGTAACTTCGCGTTGACCGGTGAGGCCATTTCCAAGCTGTTCCTGGCGTTCTAGCGCCTTCGTCTTTGCCTTTTGAAAATTCCTCCACAACTTCCAAATTTGGGGATTAAACCATCAAAGGGAGATGGCATTTTCCTACCGTATACCACCTTAAATGGCGACAAGTTCATTGCAGTGTGCTCATTCTAATCACATGCACATAGTAGATATCATAAATAGGTGTCCCAATCGTCGTATCAGGGACCTACGTAATAGCTCAACATCTTTGCAATTGTCTTGTGCACGCGTTCCCTTCTCCCATCAGTATGCGGATGAAACGGACTCGTCTGTAACTTCTCTATACGTCTCACACGGCATAGCTGCTTCATTAAATCCGAGACAACATTCGTACCTTTGTCCGTAATTATGGTCTCAGGCGCCCCAAACTTTAATACTCATTTGTTTACTAACACCTGTGCTACAGTACTCGCCAGGCCAAACATCGAGTAAAACGATCGATGATCGTGAGAACTTACCTATTTCCTGCAGGTGTTTTATTAAATGGCACGAGGACATACAACATCATCATAGAAAATGGACTGGACACCTCTGGTAATCATTGCAACGCCACTTTCTGGTGCGTAATGACGGTCCTCTGCGCGCATGGCACACATTTCTTAACATACTGCTCCACATCACGCTTCCTGTTCCTCTACCAAAACTGCTTTGCGTCGCACGTCACCCATCATGACCTGACAACATATGGTCGTGAGCTTGCTGCAAAACGTCCTTCCGAAAACCCTCTGGTACCACCACATTTGATCCACGCATCGTTGCTCTATACAACAAACCCTCGTTCATAACAAAATGCGGCTGCGACTTAAATGCCTGACATTCTTTATCCCTTGCCTGTATCTGCTGCCACTTTTCAACGCTCTTCCATAGCGTACTTAACATTTCTGCGCTGCGATTTAACGAATCTGCATTTGCGTGTGATCTCCCAAAATTCTGGATTACCTCGTACTCGAATTCACTAATCTCAAGTGCCCACCGATTTAATCAGCTAGATGGATATTTCAAACCAATTAACAATTTCAATGCTGCAAGATTTGTCAAGATCTTAAACTTACTACCATACAGATAATATCGAACATATGTAATATCATATATGACCGCCTACATCTCTTTCTCCGTTGTCGAGTAGTTACGGTCCGCCTTATTTAACTGCCTTGAAACGTAAGCCATTAGATGTTCCTGACCATCTACCATCTGTCCCAAAACACAAGAGACTGCCTCATTTGAAGCATCACGCGAAAGGGTAAACTGCTTTCCGAAATCCGGAAAACCCACTACTGGACCTAAAACTAACATCTATTTCAATTTTTCCGATGCTTCCTGACATTCCTGAGACCAATGGTATTTCGTGTCGTTCTTCAGCAACATGTTCAAGGGTCCGGGTATTTTCGCAAAGTCTTTCACGAACCGTCAATAATAATTACAGAGGCCAATGAACGACTGTGCCTGCTTAGTTGTTCGTGGTATCTGATAATTCTGAAGTGCGTCTATAACGCGAGGATCGGCCTGTACTCCACGCTCACTAATCACGTGCCCATATAGTTTACCTGAGTTTGCGCAAAATGGCGCTTTTCCACACTTAACTCTAAACGTGCCGATTGCAGTCTACTAAAGTCGTCCTCCAAACGTCTCACATGCTCCGGTAAATCCTTTGAATAGAGGATTATGTCATCGAGAAGGACCAAACAAATTTTTAGTTTTAATCCTCTCAGTTCTCCATCTTACAACAGCTGAAAAGTTGCCGGTGCGTTCTTTAGTTCAGATGGCATGCGTATGTAATGAAAATGCCTTCCTGGAACGGTAAACGCTGTTTTCGGTCTATCTTCAGGTGTCATCTCCAATTTATGGAATCCACTCCTGAGATTCATAGTTGTAAAGATCAGACACTGACCCAGATTATTCAGAGTTTCCGTGATGTTTGGAACTGGATAAGCATCCGAAATGGTTTACGTGTTTAGATATCTGTACTCACAAAATCCGTATTTTGATGTCCCGTCCGCCGACTTTTGTGGTACGTTGACAATGTTTACACTCCAGGGGTTATTACTCAGTTCTGTGAGCGAATCCCGTAACTGTTGTTCAATAAATTTTTCTAGGAATGGTTGCAGCTGCTTTGCTATCCGGTACGGCATCCTGTATCTTGGTGCACTATCCCCTACCGGTATGTGATGTTGCATCAGCGGGGTTGCTGGTAAGCTCCCGGTTGCACAAAATAATTCACTAAACCTCAAAAATAAGTTCTCCATAGGCATTCGATCACTGCTCTTCAAATGATTTACTCTCCCCAGTAACACTTCTTTATCGACGGTTTGTTTGTGGCTTTCCTCTAGGCTCGACCTATGGAAGTCCTCATCTTCTAAGACTACCATAGTGGCTATTATTGCACCCTTTGACAGAGTCACCTCTTCTCCACCAAAGTTATTCACACTTACCAGAATCATTTGTTTCCCGTAAATATCACTCACATGCGCTAAGCTCCAACGATAAAACAATGCGAACTATCCAACTCTTCATTGCTTAAGAGCAGTTCAACCAAATATGATGTATCCCTCGGCAAATCGGTATCTACTGAAACACACACTATCTTTCCCATACTTGCTGGTGTTTTATCCTGTTGATGGATCTTTACTGAAAACTTACGCACTTCCGTTGGTTTAACTGCAACGAAGATGAATCTTGCGCCATTGTCTCAGCTGCAACTGTTTCCTCCAGTTGAAACTAACTCAGACTGCCGGCCGTTGTGCCCGAGCGGTTCTAGGCGCTTCCGTCCGGAACCGCGCTGCTGCTACGGTCGCAGGTTTGAATCCTGCCTCGGGCATGGATGTGTGTGTGATGTCCTTAGGTTAGTTAGGTTTAAGTAATTCTATGTCTAGGGGACTGATGACCTCAGATGTTAAGTCCCATAGTGCTCAGAGCGATTTGAACCATTTTTTGAAGTCAGACTGAGTTCTACAGCGCGTTGCAAAAGCTCAATCTCAGCGTGATGTTTGTCGAGAAAGTCTAGCCCGTGAATCACTGAATAACCTTGGCCTATGCATGGCAACGCATCCACGTGTTCGATAAACTTAGTTTTCCCGACTAAAGGCTCCAGGACTGCCGTACCTAATGATTCCACGCTTTTATCACCAACCTCACGTAACATATACCGTGATGGCCCAAGTCTCCTCTTTCCCACGAGGTCCAGATTGATAACGGACACATTCGCACCCGTGTCTATAATCCGTTCATCATAAGAATAAACCTGATGTAAACAAACACAAACGCGATGATTGGTCAGAAACCGTAGAACACGTACACTGGTGTTGTTACACTTATGTATTAGATATCTTATAACTAAGTTAATTTAAATGAAATTTTAAGATATTCAAATGTATTAACAGCCATCAACGTTTTTCTTAAGCACGCTTTAACTACGTAGTTTTTATTTCAAAAATCGTGTACAGTCACAGCCTCTGCAGCGTTGTACTCTGATTGTCGCCCTGTTAATGCGCCGTATGAAAATGGCTGAGGCTGCTTTCTGTTTTGTAGTGAAACACGCGCGTGGAGCACAGTTAAAAAGTGCCGAAAAACAGGCTGTTCTTATCGTTTTCCATAAATTTACGGAGATAATCGGCTTTGAAGTTTTCCCGGGCTGTGTATACTGCATTTGTTAACTAATTCCAGATTGAACGTGTAGCGCAGTTGGTAGCGTAATTGACTGTGCCCAGCATGCGAGTATTTGTGCGTTCGGTCTAATCTCCGGAGTATCATTTCTTTTTCTCGTTCAATTTGAAATACCCGCCTAATTATAAAACTCATCATCACTTTTATGAATAATGCACGTCTTCTTGTTTCTAAATTAATATTGGATGCGAAATTCCTGTTTCCATTTCAAATACAAATTTTTAATTGATATTTTGCGGAAGACTGTTCCCGTTCATAAAATTTTTTTGAAATTAAGAAAACATAAGAATTTAATTTTTAAGGCAGAAATGATAAACCAAATCACCCGCCAGGTTAGCCGAGAGCGCTAATGCGCAGGTTCCTAGAGTCGGGTAGGCGCGCCAGCCTCGGATGTTTACGCCCGCCGGAGTAACGACGTGGGCCGGTGTGCCGGCCAGCCTGGATGTGGTTTTAGGTCTAGGTGAATACCAGGCTGGTCCCCACGTCCCACCTCAGTTACACGATTCACAGACATTTGAAACACATCCGAACTTTTCCATGATTGACTGGGTGTTGTGTGATGTCCTTAGGTTAGTTAGGTTTAAGTAGTTCTAAGTTCTAGGGGACTGATGACCATAGATGTTAAGTCTCATAGTGCTCAGAGCCATTTTTTTCCATGATTTACACTGGACGCAGACAGATGGGGTACTCGGATGCCGTCCCAAGGGGTACAGGGAGGCGGCAGGAAGGGCATCCGGCCACCCCTTCACATTAACATGCCAAATCCGATTTAACCAAGCCAACCCCGCGCAAAATGTGGGGCAAAGGTGCAAGCGATAGAACAGAAAAAAAAATGAGAAACCAAATCCTCTTTATCTGGACTATGTCTATTTTCTTATACCACAGGGGTACATAAGTATCTAGAAACAAGAAAAACTATCATTTTCACAGCATCGAGCACATCATACAATCCTGCATTTTTACGTTTGCTACTGTACCATTACAATATGAACGCAACAGAACTGATATAGAGCCAAGCTGCGGGATTTGGCCCGAGAAGTAAACAGACTGTTAAGCTGCCAGACGTACTGAAACTAACCCACGCAGCCGAATGATGGCGGGATATAGGACGGCTCGTCATAAAATAAGAGAAAATGCTGCGCCTGGTTGGCTTCATGGATTGTAATGTTGATAGGCTCGTTATCAACGTAGCAGGTGACACTTCCAGAACTGAAATGTGTTTCTCGGATTTGGATAAGGAAGGAGTTAAGAGACTGCCAGACGACTGACTATAAGTAATACTTTCAGTGGTTCAATATTTAACTATACGGTGAAATCCTTCAGTACCCTCTTATGTTACACACAGCTTATGCAGAAAATTACCCTATTGTTAATTGGGGAATTTTCATCATTCTCGTTTTTAATAAAAACGATAACGTGTTGCGGTTTTCGTCTAGACGTCTAAGGAGAGTATTGTGGGAGATTTGCAGTGTGTTATTTCATTCTACTTGAAAATTAAATGACATTCGTAGTCGAATTGCTTCTCTGCTAGCCTCTTTTTACGTGTGAACTGCAGCTGGCCACGTCACTGCAGGCTAGTTGTACCAGCTGATGGGCCAGTGCTGTCCAAGTTAAATGAGCTGGTAAAGCTGTTGTCCCGTATTATCGCTAAGTCGATGTGCGGGTAACGCACAACACGATACGTACCCTTATTATCGTACTTGACAGTACTCTAGACAGCTTGGCTGCAGTCCCACGTGAAACGGAAATCCAATGAGATTTCAGCAAACGCGGAGGAATACGTTGTGCAATGTTTACATCAGGTTTATTCTTATGATGAACGGATTATACCAAAAATCTCATTCCGTCTATACTAATTTGTGTTACGGTCTATGGGGACTGAATTCCGATGGTTGAAGCAATCTCATTTGCGTTTAACGGCTGCTTCCCTTTCTGGTGCTGTCCACCATTCCTACCTTTGCACTGAAACGCCCGGTGGCCCCCTATGCTACACGCATAGCACTCTGGTGGTTTACACTGCCTCCTTACACGCCCCTCACAACTACATCTGTAACATTGACTTCAGAAACGAACACGCAATGGTTTAGTCTCTGCTTTGTGGCTGTATCCACTTCCTCCACAAATGTTGCGAGCCTAAGAGCTGATCCTAAGTCGTCTGAGTTCTCCATCTGTACCCTCTGTGACATTTCAGCGGGTTTACCACGCAAGAAAACATCCACTGCTCTATTTTCTACCTCCTGTAACAGTACCCTATAAGCTTCTGGGTTCTGGGTCCGTACGTACAGGTATGTCTTTGAATTTAGCTTACTGGCTCTATCCGTGAATTCTTCCACAGACTCGTTGTACGACATCGACAACGTAATTAATTTCTCCCGAAAAAATCGCTCACTGTTCTGCTTTTGGTACGGCTTGCACAATCCCGAGACCCACAACAGGAACGTAAGTGGTTTGCTCAATGTCTCGTGGTAAACAACATATTTTTTGGCGTCCCCTGCCAAATGCATATTAGTAACATACAGAGTTACTTCATCTGACTACCCATGTGCTTCCGCAACGTTCCTAATATCCTTAACTAAAATTGTCACGTCCTCCATTGCCTTGCCGGACAAGGGATTAATTAGTGTGACCTTTGCCAGGTCATACGGGACAGAAGGTACTCTCAATCCAGACTTACTATCCCGTGGCTCTGATTGCGACTGATCACGACTCTCTTTACTAGCCTCAAACTCACAATTAAGTTCGAAATTTCTTTCTTTCACACTCTGAAAGAGCTCTCAAAATGCTTGTACTTGCGGAGTTAAAGCAGCAACTACATCTGCGGTAGTAGCACGTGTTTCAACTTTTTTGCGTGCTCTACATCCACCTCAATGCAACAGATTTTTTGAGAAAAAGACATATTACAAACACACATTCAATTCTACAAAAAAAATAAATAAAAAATAAACACAAATTAATTCCTCCGGCGAGTCATCATCCATCTGCACTCAATACAACTACTAGACAGATGATCAGTACGCTTATATGCAGAAGAAACAGCTGCTACAGCTCTGGTACACGGCAACTACTCGCAGAAAAGTTGCAGAATGGACATCTCACTGGCACTAAATTATGACGTCCACCGTTACCTCTAAACAAAGGTATGTCCATGGGTTCCTGTTACTTCACAAAAGTAACTCTAACACACAACTATCTCTGACAACGATAGCAAACATAAAAAATATAAATAAAACTTAGACTCACCGCCTCACATTGTGCTGTGCTGGTACCTACGTCAACTGCCACTGCCTCACTAACCGCTCACCATAAACAACTCTCGCACCAAAACCTAGCGCTGGACTTGAACGGACACTTTCCGACACAACGTATTTTGCTGGAAAGCGAACTGACCACGCCGGCCGCGGTGGCCGTGCGGTTCTAGGCACTTCAGTCCGGAACCGCATGACTGCTACGGTCGCAGGTTCGAATCCTGCCTCGGGCATGGATGTGTGTGATGTCCTTAGGTTAGTCAGGTTTAAGTAGTTCTAAGTTCTAGGGGACTAATGACCTCAGATGTTGAGTTCCATAGTGCTCAGAGCCATTTGAACCATTTTTGAACTGACCACTTCCTGACCCCACGAGCTCAGGGGTTGTAATATACCAGCACTACCGAGAAGTTTGGGCGAGAGAGATGACTTACGCCGAAGCGTGCACAGAAACACAGGCAAGTGTGTCATTGACTTTATTACATCGAAGATAAACAGTGGGCCTTCTACTGAACTCGGCGATGGCACCGCGCACCTTGCGTGCTTTGGAACCAACGCGAACGCCGCAATTTGCGGTGTCGGCGTCCGGTTGCCCAGCCTTGCTGACGCAGCGATCCACTCGCGCCACGGCAAAGTGGCCGCCGCGTACGTTAACTGCGCCTCATAGCCAGGGACAGGACTGACTGCTCCCTCAAGAGCGACTCGCAGCCCCCATGTATAGCGTCGAAGGGAAGCCGCCGATCTCCGTCGTTGTAGTAAACCTTAGAAGCTCCTCCCGAACGCTCAGGGCAGCTCGTTCAGTGCCCGCAGTCAGCTCTGCACCCGGGAGGCCGCGAGTTCGCGTCCCGGACCGCCGGACGATGTCATCCAGAGAGCGGATGCCAGCAGATGTCTCGCTCCTCGCGCCTGTGTAGGGTGATTTCTTCACATTTGTATACAGCGCCGGCCGGGTCGTGCCGTCTAGCCTGCGAACGGTGTCGTAACCTGCCTGACAGAATCGTTTCCAAATATCAACGCGCCTGCCTTCCGATGTGCCAATCGCTCTCTTAACAACTACCTTCCAGCCACGGCTGCTCGAAATTTATAAGAATTTCCAAAATCTATGCCTGTAATTATTCGTGGTGCAACAATTCGAGGTTTTTATACACAACAAGCTGATTGAAGTACAACTATTACATGAAAATTCAATTTCTTTAAAGGATTTTCAAATACGTTAAAGGAATACAGGGTAATGCAAACAACAGTTATACAACCCACTTCCATTTCTCGTTTTCACGAGATAATTTTTATAAATAGTAGTATATTCCGCATTTCATATAGGTGTGTGGATACTTTTTAACCGATAGTGTATTTGTTTTAATAATAGCCGTTCCATAGCTATACGATTTTTATTTTGCTAAGTTTTCCTTACTGCTACTTTGTGCGCCGGGCTGAGATTTCTCGATAGCAACGGTGACGATGTCTGATCCCAGACCATTGTCGTAAGCTGTAAAGCTTCAATTTTATTTTCATTTTATTTTCTATAATGTAAATCTGAAACTGGTCGGTGGTGACCGAAATCGTTCGAAACTTAACGTTATTTTGTGGACAATAAAATAGTTTTCAAAATGATTTACAAAGTGATTGGCGTCGTCTTTGCCGGCTAATGTATGTATATACACGTGTGGTGTCTGTTGTTTCGGCCATATCCGACAGAACAGACACTGCTCAAATATACACACTTTTGTGCGAGCGTGACGGCTCCTTGACGTATGTTTCAGTGCGGAAGCACTAATATCGTCAGAACTCCTACGGGAATCAATAATTTGCAAGATGGAAGGTAATGGACGAAAGACACTGCAAGTCGGTGTGCGATAAGTTGGAAATTTCGGTAGTGGACTGTGTCCGGAAGGTCAAAGCGCTCAAGAGTCCCGGTCCGGCACAAATTTTCAGTTTTTTCCATTGCATTGCCACATTGCCCTGTGTGGCTGGAAGTCTTGAGTTCCCATCCGACCTTTCCTTCTCTCTGCCTATCCTCTACTTCATATACACTGATGAGCCAAAACATCATGAACACTACCCACCGAACGGTCTAGGGCGCCTTGCACGGTCCGCGCAGCTCCCCCCGTCGGAGGTCCGAGTCCTCCCTCGGGCATGGGTGTGTGTGTTGTCTTAGTGTATGTTAGATTAATTAGTGCGTATGCTTATGGAAGAGAGACGAATAGGCAAACATAAAGAAGATACGGGACGCGGGAATCCTGCGGCTGGAACCGAGAATCTCTGAAATGGTGAAGTTGGTCGCCTGTTTGCGAACTACTCTCGTGAGCTCCTTTGGGCAGTGGTTTAAGGATGGTGAAATAACGAGTAGATCGTATGGTATTGGACTACCACGTCTCATCACAAAAGGTAGAGATCGGAGGATCGCTCACAGGCAGCGATCTGTGGCAGATCTGACGACGGAGTACAATGCTAGTGCAGGCACACGTGTTTCGGAGAACACCGTTCAAAGGTCACTCCTATGTGTTCCTTTGTTGACCCAACGACACCGTCAGCTAAGCAACACTGAGTTTTCACCGTCGATCAATAGAAATGTGTCGCCTGTCGAATGAATCGCATTTCTTGTGACGCCAGGACGATGACTGTGTCCTTACGCGCTGTCATCCATCATGGCTGCACGAAACATATACCGCGCCAAAGATGCAGGCTTGTGAGGGCAGAACTATGCTGTTGGGTACACTGAGTTGTGGTTCCATGGATTCTGTGGAGGTATCACAAGCTGGGAAATGGTCACGAATTGAACAAAAAATGGTTCAAATGGCTCTGAGCACTATGGGACTTAACTTCTGAGGTCATCAGTCCCCTAGAACTTAGAACTACTTAAACCTAACTAACCTAAGGACATCACACACATCCTTGCCCGAGGCAGCCGAGGCAGGATTCGTACCTGCGACCGTAGCGGTCGCGCGGTTCCAGACTGTAGCGCCAAGAACCGCTCGGCCACTCCGGCCGGCCACGAATTGAACAGTGACCTGAAAATAGAATAAATTTCCTTTACTTCACGTCTATGGTCACAAATTTCCGAGACTACTTGTTTCGGCCAGTAGTGACCGAAACAGGTCTGAAGATAGTTATTGCTGACCGAAACTGATAGTGTGAGGACTTAAAAATTTATAACCATAGACGTAAAGTAAAGGAAATTTATTCTGTGGTGGTAATCTAAGGCTTCATGACAGAATCGCACCATGCTTGAAGTCCCTCGCACCCTACGGCGATGGCATCTTCCAGCAGGTTAACTCTCCGTGTTACAAGGTCAGAATCGTTCTACAGTGGTTTGAGCGGCATTATAGTCATATTTAAGTCTTGTCTAGAAGATGTGCCTGATCTGTACCCACTAGAGCACATATCGGTAGCCAGCTGCGTGCCCATAAACCACCATCCAGTACTTTTCTGGAATTGCTTGATCTGTGCTTGGACATCTGCTGCCGCATACTTCTGGAATCCTGTCAAGGACTTGTAGAATCCATGACAAGCGGGATCTCTGCTGTACTGTCTTTGAAAAGTGGAGCGACACGCTATTAAGCAGGTGGTCATAATATGTTAGCTCATCTGTGTAAATAGTGTTACGGTTTCTGGAGGTAGCCGATCAGCACTGTATATGCGAGTTCTTTCCGTTCCGCTTCTAGGTGGCGTGGCTGCGCGTCGACACACAGACGATCCTGACGATTGCGACGCACGTGATCACCAAAAATCACCGCATCGGCGTCACCCACAGCGACCTGCACACGTGGCAGCTGCACGTACGGGACGTCCGGGAGTCCGACCGCGGCTGGTACATGTGCCAGATCAACACAGACCCCATGAAGAGTCAAGTCGGCTACCTGCAAGTGGTCGGTGAGTAGATGCACACATCAATTTCCCTTATGTAAATAGACTTGAATTTTTACATTCTGAAATGACACTTCGAGAAGTCTTGTAAAGTTATTTGCTCAATTGAAAACGTATGAATTAATATCCGTATAATCGTCTAAATCAGGATGTCCAACATAAGGTGTGCGAGCCATAAATGGCCTGCCATAGCCTGAAAAAGCTGTTTTTTCAGACATATCAGTAAGGGAATCAACTTTGATGAGTAATAGCATGACACATATGATTGTAAAACGCCACCGCATTATTCACCAACAACTGTTGTGTGCCAAAATTCTCGATTTGAAGAATGTGAACGGAAAGGTAGTGTGGATGGTCAGTTTCAAACCCCGCGCAAGAGGACTAAATCATAGACAATTTCAGAGACGGGATATCATGATATCATACACTACAGCCGAATTCACTGGCGCAGCAGATCGGCAACGCTCACACGGTTTTATTCTCTTTCGTAAAAAATAAAAATCTTTAAGAGCGGCAAAGGAAAAAGTATGATTTTTGGAAAATGAACAATGGTTGAATTCTCTTGCCTTTTTAGTTGACGTAGCTAAATATCTCGCTGACCTAAATCTAAAACTTAAGAGTTTTAGATTTATAAATCACTAACGTGTATAAACTGATGGACATAAACAAGTACTTATTAAAAAACTTATCTTGTTCGAGAAACAGATAGGGGAAAGATAGTTGTGTCATTGGGAGACCTCGTATTTGAGAAATCAAGAGACACTGCATTTGGACAAGTATGTTTCTTTGCTGCAAAAAATAAGGAAAGGGTTTCAGGAAAGATTACAGATTTTAAAAATCAAGGACCCTATGTGAAAGTGTGCCAAAGTCCTTTAGAGGTTAAGAATGAAGCCATGTTGCGCCTACAGATGGAGGAGAGATTCAGTTTTTAAAATCAAGAGCTCTATATGAACATGTTCCAAAATCCTTTAAAGACTGAAGCCATGTTACGCCTACAGATGGAGCTGATTGAATTTAAAAGTATTGAAAGCCTTCAAACAGCCCGCCATAATTTCCTGAAGAATGGACTGATAGAATTTTACAAAAAATATATCACACCCAGTCAGTATTCTAACATATCCAAGATAACACTTCAACAGGAACCACATATATTAGCGAGCAGTTTTTTTCCACGTGTGAAAAATGTATAACCTGAAACTAGATCTTCGCTAATAGAGCGAAGTTCTCAGAATTTCAACATCATAGAATTATCTCCCGAATATCGTGGGTCTCTGAAAAAAGGTCTGTTTAAGTTTTCGATTTATTCGCTTTACTTTTCACTAACTTTAAGTTTCATATTACGTTTGAAATATTCCAATACAAGAAATTTTTCCTGCCTACGTAGGAAAGTTGTTTAATTTCCATTGGTTCAGTTTCTTTACAAAATATTTTTTGGCTGGTCCACCATGGTCATAAAAACAATGCAGCCCACTTCGAAATTTACTTTGACACTAAATATCTAAATAATAATGCTTTAGCCGTTTGATTGTTATTTAAATTCGTTTGCAACTCTGTTGGAGTTTCGGCTCTGTAGACGTTTTCAAGTCATTCATTGTAGTCCTCTCGAAATCAGTTACACTGAGTGCTGTAGCACATCTCAAGAACATCACATTCATGGTTGAAGATCAGGCTGTCTCTATGTGAAGGATGTTATGTTCTAGACTTGTGCTGCTTTTTACCATCTGTCTGCTGACTGGTTTGATGCGACCAAACCTGAATTTTGCTCCTGTGCCAACCTAACTTATAACTAACGTCCACAATTATTTGTTACATAAATTCCAATATTTGCCTTTCCTCTGTTACATCCGTCTGGTGCTGTGAAGGTTGTTCCTTGATGTCTCAATACATCTTTTATCATCCTGTCCTATCATTTAGTCGGTGTTCTCCACATATTCCTTTCCTCCCCCAATGCGCGAAGAACCACCTCATTCATTACTAATTCTGAACATTTTTCTATTAAAAAATCGCATCCCAAACTCTTCATTTCACTTACATACAATTCTATGCTCTAAATGTATACTGTCTGAAATTTCCTCCTGAAATTAAGGCCTATGTTTGATACAAATGGACTTCTTCCAGCGACGAATGCCCTCACATCCTGTGCTCTTCTGGTTATTTCGTTCTTCCTGCTTAATCCTTCATGAGAAAATTCGCTGCCACGATAGCGGAATTCCTTCAGTTCGTGACAAGAGCCGAAGAGGCATTAGTATCCAAAAGGAAATAAAAATGAGGAAGCATTATTATTTAATCTCTTAATAATGGGAAAATCATCTGTACAATCGTTTGCACTTGTTTTCTGTCCTCTTTGAGTAGAGTAATGAATATGGGGAGAAGGTTTCGGTCTGCTATATCCACCATTTATAAAGTAGAATTATAGTTTATTTTAGGCTTACCAATGATTCAATAAAGCAAAATCGTGACCCACTGCTTGTATGTCGACAGATACAGCGTCCACACCAATAATAACACAAAACGTAGGCGCGTAATATCGAGGGCCACATACACAATGGAGAAACGGACTCTTTTGACAACTGTAGCAAAAATGCATTAAACTAAAGGACGATTTAGCGCTCAGTATTTTCTGTAAACGCACACACGGACATATACTAACCATATTACGCATTTAAGGCTCCACGGCTCTCACGTTGCAAATAACTTTCAACAGCTGCCGTGGTCGCTGAAATATCATACAACACAAATGACGTCTTTCCATATTGCGCACTTAGTTGTAGCGTAAAAGAATTCTAATTTTTAATGGATGAGTTAGTAGTATTGTATACAAGAGAAATCAACAATAATAGTAACTCTACGATGATGTGCTTAGGGATAGAATGTTATTACTCATTCCAGAGATGTCAGAAATGTGATAAATCCGCTAGTCCCATAGACGACCCTTTCGGCACCACTCTCCTAGTATTTCACTTCAGATTTGGCAGACTGCCGTCAAGAAAATTCAAGGTGGTGGAAAACAGCACCATATTCCCTATGTAGAAATGATGGCACATAAAAAATGTTTTTTTCTTCCCCCACTCTACTGTCTGGTTTGGTACAGCCCACTACGAATTCCTGTTTTATGCCAAACTCTGTAACCTCCCCACAAAAATTTAAAAGAAAAAGACAATACTTAATACAAATGGGAGCCGAGTGTAACCTCCCCACAATAAATTTCAAAGAGTGTCAATATTTAATTATGAATGCTAATGGACACTGCTCTAAGCGTAACCTGCCCACAATGAAATGTACTGACAATGGCAACAAAAATGTGAAATTCGCAATCTGACTCAAATATAAATTCTTCACAAAAAATTAAAGTCTATTCAGTGATAAGAAAATTCAATTAAACCGAAATATCGGTCTTTGGCCCTGTGCAAAACAATCAGAATTAAAGTCTTGCCTCAGAATAACTGGATGTCAAATTTCTGCTCTTATCTTTGGGCACGGCTTGGAGGAACTGCATTGCAAATAATAATATTCCTTTTTTCTGTAATTTTACTGAAAATTTTCTTTAAAAGAAGTGGAATGAAATGGGAAGTGCAACGAAATCTTTAGTTCAATAAAAAATAAAATTTTTGAAAAAATGCTTTTAAAAATAAAAATTATTATTGGGGCATTTGTTGGAAATTAATTACAATAAATAAATTTTTACATTATCTAATGATTATATTAATTAACAGTATACCTCATTCAGCATCTTGACCAGTGTTGCCGACCGCCTACATCACACAACCGCACTGGGCTGCTACTACTGACCGACCGCTCTGCATGACGACTATTAGCGTACTGCACTACATGACGACTAGTAGCGAACTGCACTGCACAACTACTACTGACCGACTGCTCGTAACTAAATCGAGCTACAGACTTCCACGACTACAGACAGAGTACAGCTCTGCATAGCGACAACTAGCGAACTCGTCGCAACACTCGCGCGGTCAAGCGCATACTCTCTGGTCAGAGATGCTGCAATGCCTCGCCATCGCTGCTGCGTTACATACGTGTTTCATAACCCTCCACTGGGGGGGCAAAAATTTGGCAGCGATGGTGAGTCATTTGGACTTGCCAATCGCGGCAAAATTTTTAATTAATTAATAAACTTCTACAATTTACAGAATATTTAGATGTAGTACATGAATTAAATGTTGTGCACACGCACTAAGTACAAAATATATAAGACAAAGACAAGATGTGAGTACAAAACATAGTAGCAAATCAGAAAAATGTATATACAAATTATTTGACAGAAAACAAAGTGCAGAGGCACTGAAAAAATTCATTGGCATATTCAGAACAAATAAACAGACTGGGAAAAAATATTATGTTGACAAGTGACATGAGTGCACATGCACTGCAGTTGAGAACATATCAACAAATGATGAAATGTATATACAATTAGTAACAAATGACATAAGTGCATACGCATTGAAGTACTGAATATACAGAATAGTACAAATCATATTGAAAAATGAGAAAAGTGTACAGGCACTGAAGTTCAATAGAAAACATATTAACGCCTAACATAAGTGCACATGCACTGTAGTTCAGAACATATCATTAAAATTAAAATGTATATACAATATAAAAGACAAGAGTGTACATATACTGTACTTCAGAACAAATCGAAAAATGTCTTTAGCATTTTCGCAATAAATAAACATAATGGCAAAAAAATCATGTCCAAAGTGCACACGCACTGAAAAAATGTCTTTAGCATTTTTACAACAAATAAACATAATGGCAAAAAAAAAATCATGTCCAAAGTGCACACGCACTGAAGAAATGTCTTTAGCATTTTCACAACAAATAAACATAATGGCAAAAAAAAATAACTGTGTCCAAAGTGCACACGCACTGAAGAAATGTCTTTAGCATTTTCACAACAAATAAACATAATGGCAAAAAAATCATACCGATAAGTGACATAAGTGTACTCGCACTGGAGTTCAGCGAATCGAAAAAAAAAAAAAATGTGTAACCCACGAACATAAATGATGTTACCAAAAAATGATTTTCACTATGTGACAAGAATTAGGATAGGAAAGGGAAGGATTGCATCATGGTTGTAGCACTTTAGATTGCACACAGCTGTTCTGAAAGTCCATATCTTTCCACAGAAGTACAACACCAAGTGACACAACTTGAAGTTCTTTTCCCATCAGAATTTATCAGTGTAGCCAAGACACTGAACTGTCGTAGTAATGTTCCATGTTTTCATTTTGGCAGTACATTAGGTACACCAAACAGTGGGACCATAATAATGTCTTCATCGCTCACGGTGGTGCACAGCATCTCGTGTCAACACCACGCTCTTACAAGGCACACCAACGTAGAATTAGTGCAAAACCAAAGATAGTGCTCCATGATCACTGGGATAGACAGGACAAATGGACATTGCAGTAATTCAGGGTAGTCAGCTTATGAGGTGAAGGACATCAAGTCACATAATATTGACAATTACAGACTTAATTAGCAGTTTGTGGCATTCATAGCCCAGTTATTGAACATTTCTGTACCAAGTATGTAGTATTACAGAAAAATGTTCATTAATTGTTTTACATGGAATCAGTAGCCTTCTTTTCCTAGTTACAAAGCATTATGAAATAATCGCATTCTTTTCCAGTTACAAAATATAGTATAATTAATTAATCATTTGTCTTCCAATAGTAATAATCATTAGCTTTTTCCTAACCACAAAGCATTATGAAACAATAGCATAGTTAATTAATTATGTGTCATTCCAATCTAGTAAGAATTATTAGCCTTCTCCTAATTACAAAGCATTATTAAACAGTCACATTCATTTCCAATTACAAAGTATGGCATCGTTAATTAATTATTTGTCATTTCAATAGTAATAATCATTAGCCTTCTCCTAATTACAGTTAATTAATCATTTGTCATTCTAATAGTATTAATTATTAGCCTTTTCCTAATTACAAAGCATTATTAAACAGTCACATTCATTTCCAATTACAAAGTATGGCATCATTAATTAATCATTTGTCATTTCAATAGTAATAATCATTAGCTTTTTCCTAATTACAGTTAATTAATCATTTGTCATTCTAATATAGTAAGAATCATTAGCCTTCTCCTAATTACAAAGCATAATTAAACAGTAGCATAGTTAATTAATTATGTGTCATTTCAATCTAGTAAGAATCATTAGCTGGCATCACGGGTAATCGTATTACAATAAACAGTGGCAGTCATTAGCTAGTGACAAAGCATTATTTAAATATATACTTTTTTTTTGTCTCATTAAGAGGTCATTACTCAAGTGACATACTATTCAGAGTTGATCAGTGTTATTCAGAATTTTCTCAAACTGATATCTCTACTTGGGACTGGTAATACATTTTTTTTTTGTTAGCAATGCATTGCGTTGGGATCGATAATTAATTGCTGAGGCATAACACTATTTGCTTTTGACCTATTGCTGCAAATGAGGATAGGTAACGTCATTCGTTATGAGTCAACTGTAGCAAGATTATGGAACAAGGCATTATATGTGATCACATTTATAAATCATAAACACAAATGGGTAAAAAAATAAAATGCAAGTACTAGAACAGGTATAATAAGTAACAGGCTTAGTAAGTATCATGAAAAGCTTCTCCTGGAAAAAATACAAAATGGATTATTAACCTGAAAGAAGAAACGCACACTATGCTGAAAAGTAGTGAAGTTCGAATTAACAGGTAGTGAAATGTGTATAGAATGTGTTCCATAGCTGTCCTTTCCAAAACTTTCTGTCATCCTACTATGCAATGTAACACCTGCTGTCAAAGCAAACTGCAACAAATACTTAAATAACTACATAACATAAATACATAACTTCAGCATTATCCTCATCTGTAAAGAAAAAAACTTCATTATCCATCACTTCATTATCCATATTATCATTACTTCATTATCATCATCACCTGTCATCTGCAAAAAATCACTTCATTACTCATTATACAACTATTCCTTATCTCTAACATATTTCATCACTAAAACTAAGATGTGTAGTTCTCTCTGACAGCCTGCATCAATCACCTTGTATTCTGAAAGAAAAAAATTAGTTAAGACTGCTATTCTACGATGAGTATAGTATATTCTTGTTAATGCTTGTTAATCCTGATCCATTTACTCTTCCTCATAAAGTTATTGCATCCTCTTTTCGTTTATTTCGTAGGTGAAATTCCCATTTCTGTTGAATTTATTTCTTACACGCATCATTTCTTTCTGAAATTGATGAACAAAGATTAATGTCTTGCATTTAAATCCTATACTCACTAAATAATGACTGGTTTATGGTGACACAATTAAGCATACAGCATAACATGACAGAAAACGTAATATGTCAAAGACATTGACAGTGTTCAGATGCAAAAATGTACACAGAATAATACGATGCAGCAGCAAAAATGTAAAACAGTCACGATGTTGAGATGTCATAAGGCAAAAAACATGTCAAAGTCGACTGCTGTGTGTTATATCTTAACTATTTCACAGTGCATATAAACAAAACATGAAAACAATCGTACATAAAAAGACAAAATGTGACGTTCGTTGTGTTCAGCTTGTATGTAGTGTAGTTAATCGAGGCGAGAATTAAAGCCTTTAATAAAAAAATGTAATGAAATTAACATGTCATTAGCTAACATTGCGTAATTAGTCATAAAATACGTAAGTTCGTCTGGAAAAGTATGCACGGTCTGATGTGTAACGACAAGAAAAGCGACCCGCTAACCTTACCTTGTCGGGCACTTGCCAAGAAAAAATACGATAATCATCAGTAATTAGTCAGGTGAAATAATTGCATTAGTAAATGGCATCATAGTATGTTGAATCATACAGTGGTTTCACTCAATAAACGGTTTAATGTTTGAGATATAGTGATTGCCTTTCGATTTTCTGGTTCTCAAAGTTTCGACGTGTACAACATTGGGGTGAGGGATGCTGCGAATCCGATATGGACCTGCGTATAGAAGTTCAAATTTACTGCACTTACCTTTTAATTTGCTGGATAAATAGTGTGTACGTATTAATATCTTCTGTCCAACGTGAAAGTCGCGGCGTGTACAAACCTGTTTTTGCTGTCTTCTCCGGCGCTCTGCGGCACGTTTGATGTTGTTCAGCGCAATGTTAATTATTTCGTGGTGTCGTAGGCGACGACTTTTGGGGAATTTTACTAATTCTTTAATTTTGTTTGGTGGTTCAAGGTTTTTCAGTATAACAGACGAAGATAGCATAGTGGATTCATTTGGAATGGAATTAATTACATCTTGGAATGAGAGTATGTGTGTATCCCAATCAATATGTCTTTTGTGGCAGTATATTCGGCACAGCTTACCAATTTCTTTCATTAATCTTTCACAGGGGTTCGAAGAAGCGTGGTACTTGGATATATAGATCGGAGAAATGTTTCTGGCTCGTAACATGCGTGTCCATACGCTACTACGAAATTGTGATCCATTGTCAGAAATTACTTTCATCACATGCCCTACATGAAATAGAAAATGTTTTACAAATGCTTTCGAAACAGTTTTAGCAGTAGCTTTGCGTAACGGAGTGAAAGTAACAAATTTTGAAGTGAGCTCAACAGCGACAAAGATGTAGCAAAAACCTCTGTTAGTTCTCGGAATTGGACCAAAAATATCTACAACGGCCATATGTCTTAATTTAACAGGTATAATGGGATATAATGGAGGAATATGTGAAGTGGTGTCTGATTTAGCTTTCTGGCAAATTTTACAAGACGCTAAAACTCGTCGTATACGTTTCTCCATGTTGGTAAAATAACAGTTCTGTCTCAGTATAAGAAAACATTTTCGTGCTCCGTAATGTGCGTAGCTTAAATGAGTGTACCAAATTAATTTGTTAACCAGTTCGTCAGGAATGCATAATAACAAATTGTTGCTGTCAGGATGAGAGCGGCGAAACAGAATGTCATTGCGCACAGTGTAGTGGTTCCTAATCGTAACATTATTCTTATCTTGCCAAAGGTGTTTAATTTCTTTCCACACGTTGTCTTTATTTTGTTCTTGTGCTATGTCCTGTAATGACGATGAAATAAAATTTTCAAATGCAACTTGCTGAATGTACATGACACTGAAATTTGTTTTGCAGAAGTTGGTTGCTACGTCTTGCTGATTGTTGCCGAGTGAACGCGATAGTGCGTCTGCTATAACATTTTGTGTGCCGGGAATGTGAACTATTGTAAAATTAAATTCCTGTAAATACAGTTTCCATCTACTTAATCTATCGTGAGTGAATTTAGCTGAAAGCAAAAATTGTATAGCTCTATGGTCTGTGTAAACGGTGGTATGTCTGCCATAAAGAAAATGCCTAAATCTCGTGAAAGCCCATACAACACATAATGTTTCCAATTCTGTAACGGAGTAATTTTCGTTCAGCAGGTGACAAAATGCGGCTTGCAAATGCGATGTTTTTAATTACTATTGAACCATCTTCTTCAATTTCCTGGAAAATATGTACGCCTAAAGCGGTGTTAGAACTGTCGGTGGCAATGGAAAAATTTCTGGTAAGATCTGGGTGCGATAAAAGTGGAGCATTCAACAAAGCATGTTTCAAATAACACTCTCGTGAACAAAATTCTGCGTGTCAAAAGTAATGTTTGCTTACGTTACTGGAGTATGAAACCTGTACTGTGTCTGGTCAAATTCTGTCGTACGTGCTATTATTTACGGAAGGATGCTGTGGCATTTCGACTATTTGAACTGCTCTGTTAATTCTTACTGACGTATTACGCTATGGATGACACCTATTGTCTGTTTCATTCATGATTATTTGTTGTTGCTGATGTTGTTGCTGCTCATAAGATCGACTGTTATTAAATGTACGCTGAAAATTGTGCTCATCATTTTTACGTCTGTCATGATAGTAATTTCTATACGGCGCATTGCGATAGGAATTGAAATGGTGTCTTCTTTGTACGTAGTTATTTCTTTGCTGCTGTGCGTTACTATTTGTTGTAGCTGGGACTATACGTGCACGCGGCGAAACATTAACGTTTGGTTGACCTTGTAGACTGCATTGTTGGTTAGGTATGCTAAGCGGCTTTCATGCTGTTGCGGTGAAAAACGTCTATTGTTACAAAAAAATGCGTTTGCTGTTAATTTTACACATACTGACGATTACGATTTTATCTGTTATTAAAGTTCTCGTGGTTCTGGAGTGCCTAATGAAAATTGTCACATTCGGTAAAAATTTGTCACATCGGGTTTTCTTTGTCATTTTTCTTAATTCTAGGTAGAGCAATAGTTAAAGAGCAGTTTTGATAGATATAAAGGATAGTAGAAGAAAAGGCAGCAGTGCAGAAAACTAAAGATGAAACAGCACTACTACAGCTCGGGGCCCTATGCTCGCTACGGCACATATTCATTAAAGGGTAATGAATCCCCTGAGGTCAATTACGCACTGCAACTAAATTTTACCTTCTGCGTTGCACGCAATAGCGGTAAAAATTCAAAAGCAAATAGTTGTATCCATGTTAATTCTAGTTTCTGCATTATAGGCAATGCTGTTGTAAATACAAAAATAAATTGTCGCATCTGGTTCAAAGCTAGCTTCCGCATTACACGCAATAGCGGTGAAGGTACAAAAATAAATTGTCGTATACAGCTCAAAGCGTGTACCTGTGTTCTGTCATTATTAAATTCTTTACATTTTCTTGCGGATAAAAATTGCTCGTAATCTACGTTCTCGTCATTGAATTTGTAAACACGTTCGGGTTTGTATGTGAATCTGTTTGTCTGTGTCATTTCGTACTTCAAGTTGCGTAGCTTTTCAGATTTTAAGTCGCGTAGCTTTTCGGATTTTAATTCGCGTAGCCTCTGTAAATTGTTCATATTATACACGCTGCGTGACTCTGACAAATGCTCGCAACGTGGCGGGTTCTGTGACGTATTGGTGACTGAAATAATTGTTAATTCTGTTACTTTACTACTTTCGTCAATTTGGTTGTTCTGACGTTCAAATTTCTCGTCAGCTTCTGTATTCGGAGTGTGTGAAACTTCCACTGACTCTAAATTAATTTCGTCGCGAATCTGTACTTCGTTTTTAGGGCATTCTTCAGTGACTGCATTAATTTCGTGTATCAGTGTTGCGTTTGCTGAACATTGTTCAGTGACTGCATTAACTTCGTCTTTATGTAATTCTGTTGTGCTTACACGTGTGCTACTTAATTCTTGTGCAACAGTGCCAACTTCTTCATTACTGTTATTAGCACAAGTCTTAGTATCCACACGTAATTGTCCTCTATTATCATAATAATGCGCGGCAATGGCTTCAATCTGTTCATTAAGCTGTTTATTCCGTTCACTAAGTTGTTGGATTTTTTTATTAATGTTGTCTTGTTCTTCATTCGATTGTTTATACCTTTCATTAATTAATTCACTTCGTTTGAAACTGTTTTTCAGTCTTTCATTCATTAGTCGTAAAATTGCTATAATGTGATCCCGGCCAAAATTATCTACTCCATTCTCTGTACTATTTGACTGCGTATTTGCAATTGTCGCGTTTTGTGTGACCATTTGGTCATTCTTTGGTTCATTAAAGGCTTTCCCCGTCAAATGTACACTCTCATTCACTATTTCGGAATTAAATAACTCCGGCGTACTTTGAGTATCCTGATCATTAGAAGAATTTGTCTGAACGTTATTTGAATTTTCCAAATCGGGTGTATTAAGCTCGGCAGCGCTCATTGCAATAGAGCGTCCCGCGTCATCAATTGTCGTCAAATTAACAGACGAGACAATTGAGTTCGTTTGTTCATTATCGAGGTAAAAGTCATCACTAGTGGTTGGAACGCACCGATTGTCAGTGAACGCAGGATTGTCATCATTACACTGCGTGTCACAGTTACTATCGGTCACGTTGTTTAAGTCGGTAATTTCGTTCATAATACCTCGCGATACACTATTCACAGTCTTTCGCGGCATTTTTACAGTAGTCACAAATATTCACAAAACAATAAGCACAATGCAAAAACAACCCACAAATACAACAGAGCAAACGAATTGTCGTTGATCTGTGGAAAGAAAGTCACAAAATTAGTAAAAGCGTTGCGCCAAATCCTAATTATATCTAAGCAAATAAGAGCAGATATCTGACTGTTTTTCGAAAGATTCTCAACGAAATACGATCCTGGTCTGGGTGTCGCCAAGTGTAACCTCCCCACAAAAATTTAAAAGAAAAAGACAATACTTAATACAAATGGGAGCCGAGTGTAACCTCCCCACAATAATTTTAAAAGAGTGTCAATATTTAATTATGAATGCTAATGGACACTGCTCTAAGCGTAACCTGCCCACAATGAAATGTACTGACAATGGCAACAAAAATGTGAAATTCGCAATCTGACTCAAATATAAATTCTTCACAAAAAATTAAAGTCTATTCAGTGATAAGAAAATTCAATTAAACCGAAATATCGGTCTTTGGCCCTGTGCAAAACAATCAGAATTAAAGTCTTGCCTCAGAATAACTGGATGTCAAATTTCTGCTCTTATCTTTGGGCACGGCTTGGAGGAACTGCATTGCAAATAATAATATTCCTTTTTTCTGTAATTTTACTGAAAATTTTCTTTAAAAGAAGTGGAATGAAATGGGAAGTGCAACGAAATCTTTAGTTCAATAAAAAATAAAATTTTTGAAAAAATGCTTTTAAAAATAAAAATTATTATTGGGGCATTTGTTGGAAATTAATTACAATAAATAAATTTTTACATTATCTAATGATTATATTAATTAACAGTATACCTCATTCAGCATCTTGACCAGTGTTGCCGACCGCCTACATCACACAACCGCACTGGGCTGCTACTACTGACCGACCGCTCTGCATGACGGCTATTAGCGTACTGCACTACATGACGACTAGTAGCGAACTGCACTGCACAACTACTACTGACCGACTGCTCGTAACTAAATCGAACTACAGACTTCCACGACTACAGACAGAGTACAGCTCTGCATAGCGACAACTAGCGAACTCGTCGCAACACTCGCGCGGTCAAGCGCATACTCTCTGGTCAGAGATGCTGCAATGCCTCGCCATCGCTGCTGCGTTACATACGTGTTTCAACTCTTCATATCAGAGTAACACTTGCACCCTTCGTCCTGAATTATTTGTTGTGTATATGAGAATCTCTGTTTTTCGCTAGAGTTTTTACCCCCAACAGCTCCATTTAGTGCCTTCGATGCCCGATGTCTTAACACGCGTCCCATCATCCTGTCCGTTCTTCTCGTCAGTCTTTCACACGTACTTCTTTTTTCGTTCAGTCTGTGAAAAACCGCCTCATTCCTTGTCTTATAAGTGCTTCTGTAGAGGAAGACATAGATTAGAATACATCAAGCAAATAATTGAGGACGTAGGTTGCAATTGCTATTCAGAGATGAAAAGGTTGATTCGAGGCGGGTCGCACCAAATCAGTTAGAAAGCTGATGCTTTCTGCTATTCAATTTTTTATGTCTTCCATGCGTAGTCCTTCACGTATTACTTTTCTTCCAACGAAAATACACTTCGTGGTCATACGCCAAATTAAAATAACTGTAAATTTGAATAATTCAATTTCAATGGTGTGTTTTCGGGTGTACAGTTAGGTTGTTGACGCAACGAACAACTCGATTGTACATCCGAAAAACCACCATTGATAAATTTTGCCAAGAAAACATCATATCACACTTTTGCAAGATTAAAATAGCAGCAAAGTATTCCCTTTTCTTAAGAGCCTTGAACATCGATTTCTGCCAGAGAGGTGTACTATACACTCTGCAAGTCACTTTGCAATGCGCGATAGAGGGTTAAGATGTTGTGACTTACGGAAAGGAGCAGCTCTGTTGCTACAACGCACTTCATGTAGCTGACAGTCCATCGTGGACGATTTTTTCAAAGACAGTTCTAAATGTTTGTTATCTGTCTGTCATATTAGGCACGGTGGATGTCTTATATTATACCAGGCGCCTCACATGATTGAATGTGAAGTGTAATGGCATTTTAAACTGCAAGTTGCAACATGTGGTACTATGCATGTAGCAATGCACGAAGCAGAGAAAGGTGAGGTACTAGCCTCCAGAGTATAAAGTTATTTCAACGCAAAAAAAGAGACAGAAGTATCCACAAAGGGCATGTGACAATTTAAAAGATATGGTCAAGTAAATATTTAAAGTATCACAGTTAAAGTAACGGAGACCAAGAATTTTTCAATTTATTACAGAGTTAAAAAAGTAGTCTTTAACGAAATTTTACTCAGTTTAAAAGTCATACAATTTTCAGTTGAAAATCAGAATTACTCTATCATTAGCAAGATGAACAGACAGAATAAGACTTCAGTGATTAAATGTAATCTAACTGTAATCTGCTTCTCTGTGTAAGGATAGCTGACTCAACACATCGATAATGGTCTGCTTTTCACATGCGAACGTGTTGTTTACAAATTAAAAAGGCCACTCATGGCAATCGGACACTTTGCTATAATGTAAAGTTAAAAGTGTGCTACACATACCTCACTTACAAAAAGGAGTATACCCAATTAATGGGACATGGAACACGGGATCTGTGCCGGAAATAATTACAGGCTGAGCAATACTCGGCACACTACTGTGCATGAAAATCATGATATACACTTATTACCAATTCCCGACACAAGAAAAATTCAACTAACACTACACGTAAAACTTGGCGCGTGGCCTTAAAAGTAATAGATTTCTGGAGAAGTAATCTAATATAGGTTGGCCTCACCACATTAAAAACTCCTTATAAAAACGCGTTGATAGCCTCCAGCATTGTTCTTATTTTATTTCGCCAAAGGTTGGCCAGGACCATTACAATAGAATTGGTCTTGGATGACAAAACCTCTAGTTCAGGTTTAACAAATGAAGGCTCTCCAGATTCAATATAGTGCAGTTGCTTACATGGAATTCCAGTGCATCATCAATAAAATCTTCCTCAGTAACCTGCCTCTAAGAGTTTAAGTGTCATCCGGTGGTAATGTCCCGTCAATTGCGATACAGCACACCCACCGACGATTACTGCTAAATTACTCATCTCCTCACGGTACACCACATTCCATCCTATAGGAGGGTATCAAAACTGGGTACAATCCGTCCGTTGTGTAGCATATTATTCCAGCACTCAAGCAATCACCGAGCAAGAAAAGGTCGCACATGAGCGTACGGGGCTAAGTTTCCTTAGCTGCTTCTACGTGTGCCCATAATCAGGAGGCCGCGAAATTCGTCACCCAACGACGAGCTCACTGGCTGCACTCGAAATCGATCGATATGAGCCGGTGCGCAGCCAAAATACAAAAGAAAAACAGTAGGAAGGGAAGAAAAAGTGGAGGAAAAGAAAAACGGCGAGGGAGGCAGGGAGTGGTCATGTAAGAGGTGTAACACTTTTTTCTGGGCCATTTTCTGTTGAAAAAAAGCCAGACTTTCTTGTGGGACATCGTGGAATATTATCTCTTCAGCTCCCAGAGTTTCATGAAGTTACGTTGGGTTAGGTCTGTAACGGAGGTGGGTTCGAAGCAGAGAGCAGTCATTGAGTGTCTTTTCGAGGAAAACCACAGCAAGGCAGATATTCATAGGCGCTTGCAGAATGTCTACGGATACCTGTCGGTGAGCAAAAACTCGGTGAGTCGTTGAGCGAGGCGTCTGTCGTCATCGCAACAAGGTCGAGCAAATGTATCCAATTTCCCGCGTGCCGGCCCAGCCGCTCTCAGCTGTAACCGGTGCAATGTTGGAATGTGTGGACACTCTCACTAGAGCTGTTCGACGGAACACAATCAACCACTTCACTGCTGAACTGGACGTCTCTGGTGGTAGTGCTGACACAATTGCCCACCAGTTGGGATATTCAGGAGTGTGTGATCGCTGGATTCCTCGCTGCCTAACCTAAAAGAGTTACGAAGGACCATCTGTGAGGAATTCCTTGCGCGTTATAAGGGTGATCGTGAAATTTTTTTTGTAGATCATCGTCACAGGTGAAGAAACATGTGTCCAACACTTCGAACTGGAAACAAAACGGCAATCATGGAGTGGCGTCACACCACCTCTCCTCTGGAGAAAAAAAAAAGTCACACCCCCAGCCGGTAAAGTCTTCTGGGACTCTGAAATGGTTTTCTGTTTTATGTCCTCCCTCATGGTGCAATGATCAGCTGTGAACTGTATTGTGCTACTCTCAGCAAACTGAAGAAACTATTTCATTGTGTTCGCCGCCACAAAAATGCAAACAGATGTCTCCTTCTCCACGACAATGCAAGGCTTCACACAAGTCCGCGCGTCCGAGAGGAGCTACCAAAACTTCACTGGATGCTCTTCCTCATCTTCGCTACAGCCTGGACCCCGCAGGTGTATTGGAATCCTGAAAATTTTTTAAAAAACCTGCTTTCAGAAAAAAGTTGTTGTATTTATTACTGAACGCCCCTCATAGTTTGTGTAACAATGCTGAGACTTCAGATTATTCTGATGTACCTCTTCAGTGTAAGTAAAATTCTAACAACAATTTTTTTAAAGAGAGAAGCAATTATTTTGACTACGTATCGATTTTATGGTATGAATAGATGGAAGTGGACGGTAGGGGGGCGTGGTTGAGAGTAATTTAGAACGACAGGCTCGAATGTCTCATGGGTGATATTGTAAGTATCTTATAACGCAGGCGAAATATATACGGTCGTGATTTATGAAGAGTCAATAAAACAGACAATAAGCGTGATAACAGCACTTTTACGCTTTCCTAACCCAGATAGTTTCATGTAGGGCTGGGTAATTCTTACAATGGTGTACTTCGTATCTGTCTCGAGCAGTAATCTAAGACTGAGTCAACGCACTGCTGGTTTTAGCTGTTTGAACCTTGCAACAGGACACAGCAGTGGTCACCTATGGACAAAACTAGGCTATGAACCTTTGCTGTACCACTTTGCTATGCTATCCACTACTTTACTTCTAAAATTGTTTACGTATCAAACACGTGTTAGCACATTCATCTCCAAAATTGAAAAACATGAACTAGTACAATAAAATAATTATTGATTATTTATCTGACTACATTGGCTCCATTCTTAAAGTTAATGTCGAAATTTGTTATTCAGAACTAAAGCAACTTACTTGAAATATTCAAAAGTCTACAGATCGGGTTCTTGTTATAGTGGAAAGTACAATTCAGCTTTTGTAGGTCTTTCGTTTAACTCATTTGCCACTTTCTGGGCAATTTTTTATATCAATATGATTATAAGATCTTCTGTTGGAAGCATTTCACAGCCGGCCGGTGTGGCCGAGCTGTTCTAGGCGCTTCAGTCTGGAACCGCGCGACCGCTACGGTCGCAGGTTCGAATCCTGCCTCGGGCATGGATGTGTGTGATGTCCTTAGGTTAGTTACGTTTAAGTAGTTGTAAGGTCTCGGGGACTGATGACCTCAGATGTTAAGTCCTATAATGCTCAGAGCCATTTGAACCATTTGAAGCATTTCACGTTTTAATTTCAATTTCAAACTATTTTACTATTTGCTCTCTACAAGAAGTTTAGTTCATGAGTTCTCCTCAAGAACCTCACAATAACCTCCACCTTATAACTACCATGTATCGAGATGCAACAAGCAATGGCAGCGCCAAAGAAAATAAAGTAAATGTAATTCAAAGTCTTACAGCAAGCTTGATCCGGTCTTATGCAGTGTGTAAGTGATGTATGTAACGTAAGACCGCAGGTTTTGTGCAATCCACAGCGCCTTGAAATACCATGCACAAGATTTTCATATTCTCTCGCTCGCTCCAAAAACTATTAGTCCCACATAAAAATTGCCAGGACGTTTTTGTAGGAAACTAAATGTAGTTAAATTTTTTACCGGGCTACGTTTTTTTGTAGAGGCCGTAGTTTTCGAATTATTCAAGAAAAATATACAAAAGTGACCTTCAATCGCATTTTTCTTGAATACCTCGAAAACCGTGGCCTACAGCGAAAACTATCCCAATACAAAAATTACATTAAATTTCATACAAAACGGTCCCATTCATTTTCCTGTCGGACTAACGGCCTGCTCGTAGAGAGCGAGAAAATATGACAGTCTCGCATATGGTTTCTGAAGGAGTTGCACTTTGCGTAAAACCGTTCGTTAGGAGCAGCTGAATCACCCCATATCTATCAAATACATGTGGTGAGGAGGCTGGAGGCTTCAAAACCAATAACTTCAAAACTGCAGTGAGAGGTTAACAGTAAGATTTACACTTCATTCTGGTAATTATCTGTATGACTTCGCCCCTACAACCCCATCAACGATGGAAGTCCGTAGTACAAAAATTTACAAGTTCGTGACCTCTCAGAAAAAGTACTGTCAAACAGTTCCTCCTTTTCATAGTTATGCTATAATTTCTTTTCAGCCGGCCGCTGTGGCCGAGCGGTTCTAGGCGCTTCAGTCCGGAACCACGCTGCTGCTACGGTTGTAGGTTCGAATGCTGCCTCGGGCATTGTTGTGTTTGATGTCCTTATGTTAGTTGGGGTTAAGTAGTTCTACTTCTAGGGGACTAATGATCTCAGATGTTAAGTCCTATAGTGCTTAGAGCCATTTGAAACATTTTAGAATTTATTTTCTCCTCAGTTCAGTAGTGTTCCTCGTCATTATTTAAACGAACTATCCATCCAATCTTCAGCATACTTCTGTAACACCACATTTCGAAACCAGTTCCAGTCTTGTCTGAACTGTTTATCATCCACGTTTGGCTTTCGTACGTAGCTACACTTAAGACACCTTCAGATGAGACTTCCTGACAAATTTGTGTTCGACGTAAACTGTTCTCTTCTTCACAAACGCCTTTCTTGCTGTTACAGATCTGCATTTTATAACCTTTCTGCTTTACTACTTTTAGCGTTCCGTTTTATATTCTAATTCCTTGAACGTTGCCACATTTAATTCATCTCTTATTCCGTTATCCTTGTTTCAATTTTCTTGATATAAAGCTTATAACTTGTTTCTAAGACACTGTAGACTCAATTGAACAAGTGCCTGTGGCTAACCTCAGACTTTATTTTGATTTAACTTTAATTATCTTTGCAATTTTATTCTTGGTTCCTACGCAGCTTCCTATATATACAGACTGAATTGAAACGAAGTTAAGTTACAATCATGTCTCGCTCCCTTTTCAGTTATAGCTTCCGTTTCAAATCATTCAAATCTACTTAATTTCGTCAAATTTCTGTACAAGCTATAGTTTTATCGATGCTACCTTCTGAATTTGAAAAGGTGTATTCGTGCACACTGAGGAAGCAAAATTCATGGGATACCTCCTAATACTGTGCCGAACTTCCTTTTGTCCGGATTGGAGCAGCAACTCGACGTAACATGGACTGAACAAGTCGTTGGAAGTCCCCTGCAGAAATACTGAGCCACACTGTCTCTATTCACAATTGCGAAAATGTTGCCGGTTCAGAATTTTGTGCACGAACTGACCTCTCGATTATGCCTCATAAATATTTGGTGGTTGACCAAACCATTCGCTCGAATTTTCCAGAATGTTCTTCAAACTAATGGCGATTAACTGTGGCCCAGTGGCATGGCTGCCGTCCTAAGGCGCCCGGGTTCGATTCCCGGCTGGGTCGGGGATTTTCGTCGCTCAGGGAATGGGTGTTGTGTTGTCTTCATCATCATTTCATCCCCATCCGGCGCGCAGGTCGCCCAATGTGGCGCCAAATGTAATAAGACCTGCATCAAGGCGGCCGGACCTGCCCCGTAGGGGGCCTCCCGGCAAATGACGCCAAACGCTCATTTCCATTTCATTTCCAGTGGCATGGCGCATTGTCATTCATAAAAATTCCATGAATGGCTGTAAATGGTCTCGAAGTAGCCGAACATAACGATTTCCAGTCAATGATCGGTTCAGTCGGACCAGAGATACCAGTCCATTGTAAGTAAACACATCCCCCACTATTATGGAGCCACCGTCAATTCGACTACTTGGATCCATTGTTTCGTTGGGTCTGGCCCACAGTCCAACCCTGCCTTCAGCTCTGACCACGCCTCGGTTTTCCAGTCGTCTAAAGCCCAACCGATAGGCTCACGAGCCCGGGAGAGACGCTGCAGGCGAAGTCGAGCTGTTAGCATAGCCACTCGCGTCGGTCATCTGCTCGCAAGGCCCACGTATGTTACATATTCATTTCTGCGGCTATTTCACGCAGTGTAGATTGTCTGTTAGCACTTACAACTGCATGCAAACTCCGCTGCTGTTGGTCGTTAAGCCAAGGCCGCCGGCCACTGCTTGTCTGTGATGAGAAGTAATGCCTGAAACTTGTTATTTTCGGTACACTGTTACCACTACGGATTTTGGAATATTGAATTCTTTAACGATCTCCGAAATGAAATGTCCTGTGTGTCTAGCTCTAACTATTATTCCAGTTCAGTTCCTGTTGTGCGTCCATAATAACTTCGGAAAACTTTTCAGATGATTCACCTAAGTGAAAATGGCAGCTCCGCCAATGCACTGTCATTTTATACCTTGTGTACGCTCTACTACCGTCGTCTGTGTAGGTGCATATCGCTATCCCACGACTTTTGTCACCTCAGTGAATTGTATAACATGCCCTGCTATGTACTGTTTTATCTGCGGTGCCTACGTATGTCATACGAACTTTCAGTGTCGTCATTGTGTACTAATTCTGATGCTCGTAATTCGAATAAATAAAATGAAGAGTTTGATTTATGGAGATATGATTATATACAGTGAGGCACCCGAAATGTGTTACCATTTTGTTTTTGAACATCAACTTTATTGCCAATACAATCTGAAAGGAACATATACTACAATGAAGAACCGTCCATGGAGATTTGTTCTAACTCAGCATATGCTCAATATGTCCACCATTTCGTTTCCTAACTTCCTTCAAACGAACACTGAAGTTAGTGATTACCCTACGGCACATGTCTTCCGTAATTTCATTGCAAGCTTGAAGAATAAGTTTTCTGAGCTCCATTAAATCACGTGGACGTTTTGGGAAATTTTTTTCCTTTGGGTACCCCCAAAGAAAAAAGTCACATGGATTGACGTCTGGACTATTGGGGGGCCAATTTCGTCCGTCATTGAAGCGACCTGGAAACCTGAGTGAAATGATCCGCATGTCGAAATGCTCGTGTAAAAATTCCAACACAGTGTTTACAGTATGTGGCCTTGCTCCATCTTGCTTGAACCATCGCGTGTTGAAAGGCACGGCAGTAGCAAGAATCTGTGGAATGAAGCTATTGCGAAGCATGCTCAAATAGCGCTCGCTGTTCACAGTTTCTTCAAAGAAAAAGGGTCCAATAAGTCCGTGACTGGAAATTGCTGCCCACGCTGTAATCCTCGGAGCATAATGTTGTCGTTCATGAAGCACTTGTGGGTTTTCAGTGGCCCATAAGCGTAAATTTTGTTTGTTAACCGCCGCCCGGTGTGGCCGTGCGGATCTAGGCGCTTCAGTTTGGAACCGCGTGACCGTTATGGTCGCAGGTTCGAATCCTGCCTCGGGCATCGATGTGTGTGATGTCCTTAGGTTAGTTTGGTTTAAGCAGTTCTAAGTTCTAGGGGACTGATGACCTCAAATGTTGAGTCCCACAGTGCTTAGAGTCATTTGAACCATTTGTTTGTTAACCACACCGTCTAAATGAAAATGCGCCTCGTCTGAAAAACAAACGTTGTTGAGAGCTTCTTCCCTATCCCCCGCCCACTGAGCAAACAGTAGTCTCTACTGCTTGTGTTCTTCAGTGAACTTCTGTGCACAGGTCATCTTGTATGGGTACATACGGAGGTCACTTTTAAGAATGCATTGAACGGAGCGTCTGGATATTCCCAGTTGCACTGCTGCCTTTCTACACGATTTCTCTGTTCGGCAACTAGTACCGCTTCAATATTCTCCGGCGAACAAACAGGCTTTGGCCAAGGTCGCTTCGCTTCCAATACTGTTCCTTCCTGTACAAATTTATCGTACAGCCTGTGGATGGTCTTCTTGCAAGGGACCCATCGTGTGTTAAACTGTTGTCGAAAACGCCTCTGAGTCACAACAAGCCTTTTCGTTTAGTGAAAAAGTAACACAATTGCCGATCGTTGCTGTGTCGTCAAGCCTTCCATTGTCAGCCATTGCTGCTTACTAGTCTCCTAGCGGCGATATCGTGAATTTCACGTCATTTCGTAACTCATTTGTTTTTCCAAGCTCTTCTGGTACTGCTGTAGAGATCCCAGCGGGATATCTAATGTGCGTCGTAAATTGTGAATTCGCGCACCACTCTGTAAATCTACGACGATCGTGTTGTATCTCTGATACATAGAGAGGCAGTTCCAAGGCAGCGAAAGCACAAAGAATTTCTGTTCCCGACCGCTGCACTTCTTGCAGGCTGGTCGTTTCACTTCCCATTACGCCGCCTTCGCTGAACGCACCCAAAATTAGTGGTGTTTAAATATTTAAGTCCCGCACGGAGCGCGTCGCGTGGCCATTACAGCGCGGCGTCACTTGTGGGCGACTTGGCGCGCTCTTTTCATCTCTGGGCGCGCCCCCGCCCGCTCATCCGCCCCCACTTTGCGGCCTTTCGTTATTCAGACGTCGGCTCAAAGGCCGGCCCTGAGACAGCGGAATCCCATCTTGGGGAACAAATCCAGTTTGGAAGTGAAATGCGGAGCCGGCAGTATTTGAGGGGAGCAGAACTTGCGGCAGACTCGCGGAAGCCAAAAACAACCGACCGGCGCTCCTGATACTTTAATCCGACAATCCGAGGGAACCGAAGAAAGCCAATTGCACATCCTTCAGAAGAGGGCCGTAGAAATGTAACGGAAGGCATTTTCTCCGAGGGTCGTAGCTGCTCGGGATGAAAATAATTTTTGTCGGAAGGGTGAAGTTTGCTGAGTCCAGATAAAATATTTACCTTTCTCTATTACTCTTATTCAAAAAAGCTCTACGAACAACGTCACGATAAAATTTATGACCTACGTATTTGATGTTCAAATTACTACATCTCCAGGTATTCGTACATAATCTCTAATTCCGGGTGATCAAAAAGTCAGTATAAATTTGAAAACACACATGTTTCACACATGTTTGGAATGACATGGGGTTTTATTAGAACCAAAAAAGTGCAAAAGTTCACAAAATGTCCGACATATGGCGCTGGACAGCAAAACCTCAGTGACTGCGCATGACAATCGTGTATAAAAGGGGCTGTAATGACAGAGAGAATCAGATGCGCCAGCAGTCGCAGCATGTTGACGTTACCTGAAAAGGAGCTTTTAGTGAAGCTGTATTATCAGAATGGGAAATGTGATAGTTCAGCGTTACGATCCTATCGCCATAAGAAGGGGATTCGAACGGGTAAAGGTCCGTTGACAAATGCAGCTGTGGTGAGAATGATTTCGTACCCTCCGATCCTATCCATACAAAATCCATCGGCATCATGAACTGTTACCTGGCGATTTAGTGAAGCAGAGGGCATTTGCGGTGTGGGCGTTTCAAAAGATGGCGGAAGATGACGATTGATTGAGTAACGTGTTGTGGACCGACGAAGGTCATTTCACGCTCCGAGGGCCTGTCAACGCCCACAACTGCAGAATTTGAGCTACCGAAAATCCTAGAACTGCCGTGGAAACTCCATTGCACGACGAGAAAGTCACGGCATGGGTTGGATTTACCACATCTACCGTTATCGGGCCTTTTTTCTTCGAGGAAATACGTGATGCTGGTTTTGTAACTGCTACCGTGACGGGTGAGAGGTACGCCCATATGTTACAGAATCGCATCATCCCCAGCCTGTCTGATAAATACGTGCTGGAACGTACGACGTTTATGCAGGATAGCGCTCCACCCCATATTGCTAGAAGCGTGAAAGATCTCCTGCGCGCATCGGTTGGTAATGATCGTGTGCTCAGCCGCCACTTTGGTCATGCTTGGCCTCCCAGGTCCCCAGACCTCAGTCCGCGCGATTATTGGCTTTGGGGTTACCTGAAGTCGCAAGTGTATAGCGATCGACCGACATATCTAGGAATGTTGAACTACAACATCCGACGCCAATGCCTCACCAAGCTCCGGACATGCCATACAGTGCTGTTCACAACATTATTCCTCGACTACAGCTATTGTTGAGGAATGATGGTGGACATATTGAGCATTTCCTGTAAAGAACATCATAATTGCTTTGTCTTACTTTGTTATGCTAATTATTACTATTCTGATCAGGTGGAGCGCCATCTGTCAGACATTTTTTGGTTGTAATAAAATCCCATGTCATTCGAAGCATGTGTGTCAATTTTTACCCCTCTATCTACATTATTCCGTGATTTATTTAGTTTTCAAATTTATACCGACTTTTTGATCACCCGGTACCTGCAACTATCTCACTAAAATGTGTTTCATACACATTATTAAAACAACATGTAATGGTGTGAAAATGTTGAGCCCCGTAAATTCTTCGAATTGAATTTACTGATATACTACGAAGAGCGTCTAGGTATAATACGTCATCTTTGGATGTATCTTGCCTGCACTATAATAAACTCGATCAGACGGATATTAGGACATATACTGAAAGACATACACATGAAGGTGAGATATTAAGCGTTAAAACGCATTGTTCGACGTCAGTAATTGTATGTATAACAGTTTACTGCGTTAAACGCTTTTTAACAGCACATTCTATCTCAGGGAAGACTTGATTTAACAATTTCTCCTGCCAAAAGTTACTATTAAACATATATAGATTTCGTTGGAATCCATTTATGATGTATGAGGATGGCAACTGTCTAGATTTTAGTATGTTTTCTAGCTTTTCGTATCTGAAATATACTTTCAAAAATATTAAACCCAAAAACAGATACAAGTGTACAAAATTGATAAAAATATATTCGTTATTCTGAACTCATACGTTGTATTAAGTCGTTACTTATTTCAGTCTCTGTAATTTTACTTGTAGCTTATTCCCTGTTATGTACGATGTTTGACAAGCCCTCTCATATTTTCACGGATTATTTATTTTGCGTTCAGGTGCCAGGAATGTCGGAGTGCATCTCTTCTTCGGATGTTTTGGATGCATTCTCAGAATTTCAGCGATAGATATTTCAATACACACAATCACGATTTTTAGATTTTTTCCACAGGTGAACAAAATTCATATACAGTTCACAACATAGAATATGCAATGTGGCAATAGAAAAATTATTTATTGCCTTTTCTTCAACATGTTCTGCATTACACTGTACGTGTCTACCTCGGTGACTGTAATATTTTGTTTATTAATTGAAATTTGGATTAATGTGAACGTTACAGGGCACATCCTCAAACGGAGAAACTGATATTTCAGACACATCAAAATTACACCAACCATTGTGCGTAATATTAGACTACCCCATGTTGTTGTTGTTGTGGTCTTCAGTTCTGAGATTGGTTTGATGCAGCTCTCCATGCTACTCTATCCTGTGCAAGGTTCTTCATCTCCCGATACCTACTGCAACCTACATCCTTCTGAATCTGTTTAGTGTATTCATCTCTTGGTCTCCCTCTACGATTTTTACCCTCCACGTTGCCCTTCAATACTAAATTGGTGATCCCTTGATGCCGGCCGCGGTGTGGTCTAGCGGTTCTAGGCGCTCAGTCCGGAACCGCGCAACTGCTACGGTCGCAGGTTCGAATCCTGCCTCGGGCATGGATGTGTGTGATGTCCTTAGGTTAGTTAGGTTTAAGTAGTTCTAAGTTCTAGGGGACTGATGACCACAGATGTTAAGTCCCATAGTGCTCAGAGCCATTTGAACCATTCTTCTGTAGCACCACATTTCGAAAGCTTCTATTCTCTTCTTGTCCAAACCAGTTATCGTCCATGGTTTCACTTCCATACATGGCTACGCTCCCTACAAATACTTTCAGAAATGACTCCCTGACACTTAAATCGATACTCGATGTTAACAAATTTCTCTTCTTCAGAAACGCATTCCTTGCCATTACCAGTCTACATTTCATACCGAGCGGTGGCGCAGTGGTTAGCACACTAGACTCGCATTCGGGAGGACGGACGGTTCAATCCCGCGTCCGGCCATCCTGATTTAGGTTTTAAGAGATTTCCCTAAATCGCTTCAGGCAAATGCCGGGATGGTTCCTTAGAAATGGCACGGCCGATTTCCTTCCCCATCCTTCCCTAATCCGAGCTTGTGCTCCGTCTCTAATGACCTCGTTGTCGACGGGACGTTAAACAGTAATATCCTCCTCCTCCTCTACATTTCATATCCTCTCTGCTTCGACCATCATCAGTTATTTTGCTCCCCAAATAGCAAAACTCCTTTACTACTTTAGGTGTCTCATTTCCTAATCTAATTCCCTCAGCATCACTCTATTTAATTCAACTACATTCCATTATCCTCGTTTTGCTTTTGTTGATGTTCATCTTCTACCCTCCTTTCATGACATTGTCCATTCCGTTCAATTGCTCTTCTAAGTCCTTTGCTGTCTCTGACAGAATTACAATGTAATCGGCGAACCTCAAAGTTTTTATTTCTTCTCCATGGATTTTAATACCTACTCCGAATTTTTCTTTTGTTTCCTTCACTGCTTGCTCAATATACAGATTGAATAACGTCGGGGATAGGCTACAACCCTGTCTTACTCCCTTCCCAACCATTGCTTCCCTTTCGTGCCCCTCGACTCTTATAACTGCCATCTGGTTTCTGTACAAATTGTAAATAGCCTTCGGCTCCCTGTATTTTACCCCTGCCACCTTCAGAATTTGAAAGAGAGTATTCCAGTCAACATTGTCAAAAGCTTTCTCTAAGTCTACAAATGCTAGAAACGTAGGTTTGCCTTTCATTAATCTAGCTTCTAAGATAAGTCGTAGGGTCAGTATTGCCTCACGTGTTCCAACATTTCTACGGAATCCAAACTGATCTTCCCCGAGGTCGGCTTCTACCAGTTTTTCCATTCGTCTATAGAGAATACGCGTTGGTATTTTGCACCCGTGACTTATTAAACTGATTGTTCGGAAATTTTCACATCTGTCAGCATCTGCTTTCTTTGTGATTGGAATTATTATATTCTTCTTGAAGTCTGAGGGTATTTCGCCTGTCTCATACATCTTGCTCACCAGATGGTAGAGTTTTATCAGGACTGGCTCTCCCAAGGCCGTCAGTAGTTCTAATGGAATGTTGTCTACTCCCGGGGCCTTGTTTCGACTCAGGTCTTTCAGTGCACTGTCAAACTCTTCACGCAGTATCGTATCTCCCATTTCATTTTCATCTACATCCTCTTCCATTTCCATAATATTGTCCTCAAGTACATCGCCCTTGTATATTGTCTCTATATACTCCCTCCACCTTCCTGCTTTCCCTTCTTTGCTTAGAACTGGGTTTCCATCTGAGTTCTTGATATTCATACAAGTGGTTCACTGTTCTCCAAAGGTCTCTTTAATTTTCCTGTAGGCAGTATCTATCTTACCTCTAGTGAGATAAGCCTCTACATCCTTACATTTGTCCTCTAGCCATCCCTGCTTAGCCATTTTTCACTTCCTGTCGATCTTGTTTTTGAGACGTTTGTATTCCTTTTTGCCTGCTTCATTTACTGCATTTTTATATTTCCTCCTTTCATCAATTAAATTCAGTATTTCTTCTGTTACCCAAGGATTTCTACTAGCCCTCGTCTTTTTACCTACTAGGTCCTCTGCTGCCTTCACTACTTCATCCCTCAGAGCTACCCATTCTTCTTCTACTGTATTTCTTTCCCCCATTCCCGTCAGTTGTTCCATTATGCTCTCCCTGAAACTCTGTACAACCTCTGGTTCTTTCAGTTTATCCAGGTCCCATCTCCTTAAATTGCCAGCTTTTTGGAGTTTCTTCAGTTTTAATCTACAGTTCATAACCAACAGATTGTGATCAGAGTCCACAGTTTAAAACCTGGTTCCTAAATCTCTGTCTCACCATTATGTAATCTATCTGAAACCTATCAGTATCTCCAGGCTTCTTCCATGTATACAACCTTCTTTTATGATTCTTGAACCAAGTGTTAGTTATGATTAAGTTGTGCTCTGCGCAAAATTCTATCAGACTAAGAAATAGCCCCTATCCATATTCACCTACTACGTTTCCTTCTCTCCCTTTTCCTACTACCGAATTCCAGTCACCCATGACTACTAAATTTTCGTCTCCCTTCACTATCTGAATAATTTCTTTTATTTCATCACACATTTCTTCAATTACTTCGTCGTCTGCAGAGCTAGTTGGCATATAAACTTGTACTACTGTAGTAGGCGTGGGCTTCGTGTCTATCTTTGCCACAATAATGCGTTCACTATGCTGTTTGTAGTAGCCTACCCGCACTCCTATTTTTTTATTCATTATTAAACCGACTCCTGCATTACCTGTATTATATTTTGTATTTATAACCCTGTATTCACCTGACCAGAAGTCTTGTTCCTGCTGGCACCGAACTTCACTAATTCCCACTATATCTAACTTTAACCTATCCATTTCCCTTTTTAAATTTTCTAACCTACCTGCCCGATTAAGGGATCTGACATTCCACGCTCCGATCCGTAGAATGCCAGTTTTCTTTCTCCTGATAACGACGTCCTCTTGAGTAGTCCCCGCCCGGAGATCCGAATGGGGGACTATTTTACCTCCGGAATATTTTACCAAGAGGACGCCATCATCATTTAATCATACAGTAAAGCTGACTACCCCATAAAGAAATTTAAAAAAATGTAATGCCATACACATATAGAATTCACAGATTCAATAAGTGCAGCAAATTGTTAACGCAGCCAGTACAGAAAGCAGTCATTTACTACTGAAATGACGTATATTCTCCATATAGGTGAGGCAGCTGATGTTATGAAGAGTTTAGACACACAAAATTTCAAACATAAACAAGAGAGGTACATTATGACATCGAATACCTGGGAAATTTTAATTAAATGAATTTGAGCAAAAGAGTATTGTAAAGTTCTGCAACAAATTATTATCGTGCTTCCGTTTATTGCACTCCAATTCACTTGTGAGTATATTTTCGTGTTTCATAAGAAGTTGTGAAGATAAGGTAACCAGAGGAATACTTTTTTAATCAGAAGCATATATTTCTAATTGACGAAACGTGAATTAAGATTGTAGAAGTAGCATTAAAATGTTTGAATTTAGGGCGAAGCTATAGAGGTAATTAGAAATAATGTGATAAATCGAATAGTAAAGAAGACGTTCGTATGCTCAATGATCGAATGTAAATAATGAATAAAGAAATTTATATGAAGTAGAACCAGAGTTATAGTATCATACAGCCTGGCCTACATTGACTATGGAGCAAAGTGAGTGAAACTTAAATCGTAACCACACATTTTATTGTAATCGATACTCAAGTGTGTTATTAACAGGGACCTGTGGCAATGCGATCGTCTTTTCGTAATTTGATGCATGAAAGTATAAAGCGTCATGGTAAAATAGTACGGAAGTAATATACTATACACTCTATATTAATTTTAGAAATCTCTTTGGTATTCTTTAGAACGCACGTAGGTTTTGCGGAAATATTTTCACACTGACCTTCAACCCATGAATCTTTGAATCAGTATATGTACCTCATACTCGGATACTCTGTCGGAATGCGACGCATGCTTCCTGAGGATAATGTTTGTCTTTTGTAGAGGACGTGTTACAGCACTGATACGTTTTGCAGAAGACCACTTGACATGAGAACAGAAGCTGACTGAATAGTTCTGTAGTATGTTTCCAGGTTTTTCACCTCATAAGGATTTGTACGCAAAAGTCTCAGGGTATGTTGAATCGACAGTTTTAAGTTGTAAACAGGAAAGGATCCGTTGTTACTAGATGTAAGTGAACTGGAACAGCTTAGGGAGTTAGGCATATTCGTTCTGTTAGACAGGCGGATAGTCCAGGTCTTGACAACGGGGTTTTGAAGGACAATAATCTGCTGATTGTTACCAAGTAATGTCACCGCAAAATGATGGAGTTTCTTATGGTTTTTCGCGTGTGAAAACCCGTTTTATTCACATTTTAAGTTTTACACGAAGGTATCACACCCACTCTAGCATTTCACACATGGTCACATTTCCGAACCAAAGAATAAGAGATCAGTTCAATTTGTTGTCTTGTGTACTAGTTCTACCATATCTCACATTTTCTACGCTGATTCCATAAGTCACTAAGTGAACAATGTATTACTCGTTACAGCAGAATCACGCCGAATCTTTTCTCCAGTCTGAGTTAATTCTCCATCATATTGACAGACTTTTCTTCCCCTGCTAGATAGAACAATTCCGTATTTTTCAATTTATCAACAAAAACACTTTCACTATTTGTGTTTATATTTTATTTTCTTCTTCAGCTGCGTTAGAAACCACGGCATCCTACTGCCTTTTTTAGTGTAAGGAGACCTAGTAATTAAAGTTTAGTCCAATATATCAACCAATCATGGACTAAAGAACACAATGGACTTAAGTGTGTGCCTGTCAAATTTCTGGACAATAATATACTGGTACCCATAAGCATGGAGAGCTGTATCAAACCAGTCTCAGGACTGAAGACCACAACAACAACAACCCATAATGTCCTTACACCTAAATGATCTATCAATATCCATGACCAACCGTTATAAAATGGGTGGAATTCACAGTGCGTAATGCTGCTGACCGCCATCTCTGGACAATCTAGGGCGAGGTTGTCCTGGGCGGTTAAATAACTCCTAACAAAACTGTCGAGCATCTTGCTAGGTACATCTGAGCTACTGCAGTTCCATGGTCCAAAGATTTTTGACAATTTTCGTTGAATGAATCACCAATGGGCTGCGTTTGATGTGCAATATGATTCGCTGCTATGAATTGCTTTGAGTCTATGTTTAGGTTTCTTTAATTCCACCTGTAGCTGAAAAAAAAAAACATTCAGGAGTGCTGAACACGCTGAAGCACTTGGATAATATTACCAGAGAATATGTGAATCCGTCCTCCTCCGTAGGTGTGTTATTATTGCGTCTGACTGCCATGTGGACCACCCAAATTTAATTCCCGGTAGTGCCAAGGCTTTCACCTTGGTGGAAGGACTGGAACGGTGTTCACTCAGGCTCATAGTGTTACTTGATGAACTACTTGAGTGAGAAGTTCGGCTTCCGGGTCTTGAAACCCGCTAATGGTATGGAGAACGGCGTGCTAGCCCATAACCCCCCAAATGAAAAATAGATGACGCCTTTCAGTAACAGGTGATTCTCTGTTCAACGCGGAGTTAAGGGAGAATCCAACTCGTTCCCCTTCACTCACACAGCTTCTCTCTCCTCCACATTATATTTTACATAACGATACGAGGCAAGCATTCCGAACTAGGGAAAGGTGACGTTTAGATTCGCAGGATGTGTTGATTGCAGAATTGTGTGACGTGGTTATTCTAAATGATATGTTTAGCGCTACTATCTAAGTTTACAATCATCTGGAGAGCTTAATTAGGTAGAGGGCACAGTCCGTTGACTATACTAAGCAAGGAAACTGTTGACAGCTTACTGACAAAGCAGCGAATAATCGAATAGGGCCTTTGCTAGTAATGATAGTTAATAGCTCAGGATAGCGAGGTGACTACAACGAAAGTTTGCATACTTGATTAAGATAATTAACTTTTTTATCGAACATCACTCACGTATTGCAGTTAAGACGTACGGGCTTATTCCTGCTCTGAATAATGCACTGCATTTGCCATACGCTAATGAATGTATCGATAAATATATGTTTACCTCACCACGAATCCTTAGCGTCACTCGCCACGAATGTACCACAGTTATTGTAATTATTATTATTCCTTTTCGAATGTACCACAGTTATTGTAATTATTATTATTCCTTTTCGTGGAAAAATGATTCGTTGTAGTGATACAAGTGCTTGGTGGCAGGTCAGAAGAAGCAAAGGACATTATGTCGCCTTAGCCGGGTGTGCTGGCACTATTAGTGGACCGCTGGCCCTTTCGTATGGTATTCAACAGGCTCCTTGACTTATTTAGAAGTACTGATGAGCGCATCGTACTAGTGCAGCATTCATCATATCTAAGTGGAGGGTGTATTTTGTGGCGGTGTTCGTAGCGACAAACGCTTGGCTGTAGAAATGGCTTACGAAGTCACCGCCACACTTTTAATAGCGGGCCGACCGGTCCGCTGGAACAGTGAACAGAAAGATGAAAACCCAAACACTCTGATTAAATAAAAGTCGGTACTTATCTTTATTAAAGAAGATACTGAAACACAGTAGTGAGCTCCGTGTCTACAGAATCTGTCTAGTTCGAGTCGGAGCGGCTAGGTCAGCGTCGGCTGACGACAAACAACAACTCTGCTGCGATGAACACACAACTGACTAGCAAGTACACAATTCGGTGGCGAGTATACAACTGAGCGGCGAATACAGAACTGTCCTAGCGCTCGCGACTCCAGCGCTTAAGAAGCCAGAAGCCAGCGGTGGCGCGCGCAGACTTGCGGCGATTTGCTGTCTCGCTGGCGCTGCTTATGCGGACGGCGTCCGGACTTTGATGCTGCCAACCTTTTGGCAGCGGGCTCGGGTGGCATTACTGGCTTGGACATAACAGTGTACCTAAGTCAAGTGCGAGTTTCAAAAAGCTGTAAAAGAGAACCGTTGCTCAGAATGACGTCGAATTTGAAAAGCTACTTGGACGTAGGGGAGAAACGTCACGGAACAAAAAAACGAAAATTTGATCACGATGCGCAACAACAGACGCGCGCAACGCAGCTGTTCCGTAGTTGCGTCCGAGGCACACAAAACGACTGTCTCCATGAAAGATCGAGCGCTACTGGTAAAGGTATTTTTCAAGATCGCTGATTGTGCACCAGTAGCCCTGCATACGTTCTAGACGCTCATGCGTACGAGAAAAGCCATTAGTTCGGCGTCTGCTAATGGTCTGAAGAAAATGATCATAAAATTCGAAAATACAGGTTCTCTTGAAGTGCAATGTGGCAAAGCAAGGGAAGCAGTTGATTCGACGTCTGTCGAAAATGTGGCCACAGCAGAGCAGATGGGACGAGCGGTGGTGCGCAAACACGCAGTGCACAGGGAACTGCCCGAACGTTGGATAAACCTGCGAGCATGATGCATAAAATCCAACGAAACATCCTGATTTGCTATTCATACAAAATCCCCCATGTTCAGGAGTTGCTTCCTGCTGACACGCCAGCGAAACAAAAGTTCATTCAAAATATTTCATGGACAATAAAGGTTATGAAACATTCTATGGACAGACGAAGCCCATTTCCGTCTCTAAGGATATGTCGATACGCAGAATATAGGCAACGGAAAATCCGCACGCACATCAACCGGTACCACCTCATTTCGCAAAGGCATTTTCAAAGAGATGAGTGACACGGTTCTGTTATCTGTACCGTCACTGGAAACCAATACGAGAGTCTTATGCGCACCAGCCGTCATTTCTCTACAGCCTGGTCGTCCACATCACCTGATCTTAATCCGCGTGACGTCTGGATGTGGGGGTTATCTAAGAGATGATGTATTCAGCACTCCAGTCACGCACGTTGTTGAACTGAAGGCAGGCACTGCACAACTCATGTTGAACATCACTCTCGAGACACTCAGGTCTCTCATGGAACATGCTGTTTCCCGATTTCAGCTTCTGGCAGGAAACGGTGGTCAGCATATACCCTTCACCAGTCTCATAAAAATTAGAAACCAATGTCATTTTGCAGTTTTTGGCCTCAGGACAGTTAAAAACCGACTTCTCCCATCCAGTATGATACGTCCTTACCGTGATGGATAGGCTTACCTATCCGTGACAACTTTTGACAGCCGAACTTGTGGAGTTCAAAAATGGTTCAAATGGCTTTGAGCACTATGGGACTTAACATCTGAGGTCATCAGTCCCCTAGAACTTAGAACTACTTAAAACTAACTAACCTAAGGACATCACACACATCAATGCCCGAGGCTGGATTCGAACCTGCGACCGTAGCGGTCGCGCAGTTCCAGACTGAAGCGCGTAGAACCGCTCGGCCACTCCGGCCGGCGAACTTTTGGAGTGATGCACATCGAACACTGCAGATGGTGTAATGTGCAACACAAACCACAGCCGTATATTGTGATCCTACTGTTATTTGTAGCCGTCCCTATTTACGTTGATACGCCTACAGCCTTATCTATTGCTAAATTTTCGTAATTTTTTTTGTTCCATAAGGTTTCCTCCGTGTCAACAATATGGTGTTGATTTTGACATCAATCTGAGCAGTGGTTCTCTTTCTACAGCCTTTTGAAACTGGAACATTTATTATGGACACCCTGTACTCTCTACAGTCATGCGAAGGACAAGCAAGATCATTGACTTGGTTGGTGTACGGTTCTCCCGTTATTGGCGTTGCAATATCACACTGTATGCTGTTCTGCTGATATTCATTCTCTCTCGGTATATACACTGACGAGCCAAAACATTACAATTTCTGTCTACCGCGACGTTGGATGCCACCTGATGGCGTTGCGGGCACGTGACGTGGTAGCAGAAGTATGTAAGAGGAGCAGACACGGACAGGGTGTCAGCGTAGCGAAGATATGGCCTGCAAATGGGGATATCCATTGAGATAAGCTACTTTGACAATGGGCAGACGATTATTACGCAGAGCCTGTGAAGGAGTATCTCGAAAACGACGAAGCTGGTCGAATGTTCACGAGCTACTATCGCGAGCGTCTACGGAAAGAGGTAGAAGGACAGTAAAACTACCACTAGGCGCTAAATGATTGAACGTCCACGGCTCTTCATAGAACGTGGGTTTCGGACGGTTGTCTGGTCTGCAATGCAGGATAGATGGTGGTCTGCAGCATCTCTGCTAAAAGAGCACAATGCTGGTGCACACACAAGTGTTTCGGAGCAAACCGTTCACCGTACATTGTTGGGAATGGAGTGCCGCAGCAGACCACCCCTACATTTTCACATGTTGACCCAGCGACATCGCCAATTACGATTGTAATCGGCACGGGACCATTGGGATTCGAACGTCGATCAATGGAAACGTGTCATTTTTTCTGGTGAATCACGTTTTTGCAGCACTAAGTTTATGATCATCTCCACAAACGCGGTCATGGAGGCGAACGGGGGCTCGAACGTGCAGCGCGCCACGGATGCAGGCTGGTGGGAGCAGTATTATGTTTTAGGAGACGTTCTTCTGCACTTGGATGGGCCCTTTGGTAGTAATCTATGACACGCTGATAGCTGCGAACCACCTGCAACCCTTCAAGCTTGTTGTCTTCCCCGATGGCGATGTCATCTTTCAGCAGTATTGTCTCGGAGACAGAACAGTGGTGCAGTAGTTTGAGGAGCATTATAGTGAACTGACGTTGATGTCTTGGCGATCAAATTCGCCTGATGTAAATTCTAAAGAGCCCGTTTGGGTTGCTATCGGGCGCCATCACCGTGTACTCAAATAAGCAGCCCGTTATTTAAGCTAATTACATAACCTATGTGTAGACATCTAACGTCACATACCTCCACAAACCTACCATCCACTGTCGGATCCCTCATATGCAGAATCAGTGAAGTATTTCGTTCCAAACGAGGACATACAAGTTGTTAATCAGGTGGTGAAAAGTGAACTATCCCTGTGCTGGTGCATGACTATATTCTTGTATTTATGATTTATGCACAATGCTTCAGACAAATTACTTCATAAACAGTTTCAAATACATAAAGATATTTTTTAATTATTTTTACTTCATTTTTCAGATAATTAAACAGTACCTCTCACATCAGTCATTTACGTGAATGCTTCTATTTTATGTAAGATCTTTGTGATCTGTAAAAGATGATGAAAAATAGTGTTGCTATGAAAAGCGGTCGATAGTATTTTTCTCACAAGTTATAAAGTCGCATCTAGGTTGATTATCACTTTCTTATTGTTCCGCCCCCTCTCGCCCATCCACCTTTTGAGTCAGGCCGAGCGGGATAGCTGCGCGGTCTTGGGCGCCTTGACACGGTCCGTGCGGCTTCGCCCCGTCGGAGGTTCGAGTCCTCCCTCGGGCATAGAAGTGTGTGTTGTTCATAGCGTAAGTTATTTTAAGTTCGTTTAAGTAGTGTGTAGGCTTTGGGACCGATGACCTCAGCAGTTTGGCTCCGTAAGACCTTAACACAAATTTCCAATTTTTTCCTAATTCTGAATTAAAGTCTTATGATGAGATACAGTATTGTGGTTAGCTCCTACTGAAATATTTTTATCTCGTTCACTGCAGATTTATAAAATGCAAGTCTTTGTACTGCTTTATTTGGTTCAATAATTTCTTTCTTTTGCTTACGGTAGCATAAAGAGACCATCGTCACCAGTAACGATACAGGATAGCAATTGACGCTGTTGTTCACTGGCAAATTGATGACGAGCAAGCAGAAATGGCATATGGCCCACCCGCTGATTTTTGTAGTTTTGGCTTAGAGCATGCTGTACCCATACATCCGATTTTTGAACCTGCCCATAGCAAGCAAATGTCGCACGATAGTTCATCATATTTGCCTGTTCTCGTGTACACTGACGTGGATGGTTGTGGATTAATGGGTTTGAACGATATTCATCAGACTCCGAAAGTTTTCCTGAACGTGGAGAGCTGCTGATGTCAAAACGATCCTCCTTACAACGAGAAAACCATTTCCTTGCCTCGATTTGTCCAGTGGCATTATCCCAATAAAAGGTGCAAATGTTTCTGGGTAGCTCTTCTGCTGTCACTCCTCCATTGAACTCAAACAGAAAAACATGCTGGAAGTGTTCCGATTTCTCCCCTTATCACTTCATTTCCTAATGTTAATAACTCTACTCACTATCTCCAAATGACAAAATAGCGATATGTAAACTCAAATAGCAACAGCTAACTGCAAACAAAAATGACACTCGATAAATAAACTCATAGTAACCGAATACCTACCTGAAAAACAAAAACGTTACGAACTTAAGCACCAACCAAATACTGTTATAAATGTTCAACTTACTCACTGTCTCCAATGTGTAGGAAGCCTAATTATATGTATAAGGAGACCTTATGTATCTAATACTGCTACGGTAAATAAATCACAGAAGAAATAAAAATAAATAACTGTTCGTGAGCAGTTCACAATCGGTAGTGGCAAGCACAGGAGTACCTGCATGCTGCAGTCATCGTTTCTTGATAGGTGAGATTTGGTCCCCATCCGCTTAAAAAGTAAACAACGGTCATTAACATCCTTTCTTTAACGTTAACAAACATGTCATACACTCGCCTTCACGTGATAGTGCCTTCGAATGCTCGTGGCCAGTCTATTTAAAAATTATTCTAAACCTCCTCTATTACGCTTTAAAGTATAACCCTTAAAATCTCAGTAATACAGGAACAACGTCTCATTGTAAAAAACTGTCGAAAAAAGCGAAGTGACAGTTAATATTGAAATCACTTTCCTCCTTGTGCAGGTGATGCGACTCCGTGATTCTATGTGACTAATTTCTAGTTCCACTACATATTAAAAATGTCACGTTTGGAGCATCATACACTCAACAGGTAAACTGTGAACATAATTTTCATATTTCGAGAAGGAAAGATGCTATTGTGTACAAGAGGAGAAAAAAACAGAAAGTAAAAATTTTCAGATAAGTGCCTCAACCTATACCTGAAGTTGTCCTAGTTAAAAATGCAGTATCAGAAGTTCTTTTCATTTCATCTGTGTCTGCTACATTGGTAATCGTATAAATGGCAATAATAAAAATTTTTATTTCGGCATACGTATTCAGATACCGTCATTTGTTGGTCGAGGGAACTTTGCTTCTACGTGTTTGGTTATTGCTTTCAACGGAGTATGTGTCAGCTTTGAAACTGTCCATAAACTGATCTGTTGTGTTAGTGGATGAACACAATGAATCCTCTAACCTTATAGATTTTTTCATGGTAGGACCATGTTTTGTGTTTCTGTTCCCGCTCATTGATGCAACAACCCAACAGTACTTGTAGGCGTCCTTATGGGGGCGGGGGTCACGTGGCCCCCACATGCAATCTGGGGGCGCACAATTTCATTCATTATGGAATTTTCACACATTTCTAGCAATGATTATCAGCGTCTGTACTAAGCTGGAGTTCAACACGACTGCGTCCGAAGGATAAGTACTGTGACTATAGCAACCACTATATATCTTGGATCTATTGGTTATCAAGTTGCTCACCAGAAATTAAGACAATTCCTAGAGGTCATCTCCTAGGCCTGTGACCATCATAAACTCTCTGTCGTGCGACACACTTGCAAATACTGTCGTAGAGGTACGAATACTGCTGTTCAGTTTGCCAGAATACCGAATAATTTGACAAACTGAAGAATGAACACAACCCTGGTTTAGTTGTGTGCTGTTAAAAGACGGTTCTACCAGCCAATTTGATTTTGGAAGAGTCCCCATATTCATCTAGTCAGGTCATGGTAATGGGCTACGCTTGTTCCAACTAGTCCAAAAACTTATCTGTGAAAAATCATTTTATTCATTTTAGTTATGTCAGTGACCTTGAAAAACAGAAAGCATGGAAGTAATGCAATAAAATCATTGATGTGATCATATGTGAACTTTCGTAAGTAAAAAAAAACGCTGTGGATGTGATTATAGTTGAATAAGTATTTTGTTCCTTCTTTCTTTAATTCGTGGGAGATTCGTGTCATTGTTGTTGATATCAAACAGAATTTTCTCAAAAATTCTGAATTTTTATGTTTCACATTTTATAGCTTCAGTGTCAATCCAACAACATTGAAGTATAAAAAATTTATTTGAATACTTTCTACCTATATTTCAATGTCATTGATACACTGGTTGTAATCACAGTGAGGTAATTTCACGCTACTGAAATATACAATTCGTTTAGGCATCTACCTTAAAAGTATTAAATCGAAAATTATCGATCTTTTGATATCAAGTTTTATATACTTCCTGTCATAATTAGTGCCTGGAGCCAGAGATGTTTTCAAATTCATCAAATCAGTTAAATCAAAATTGTCAGTTGTCAAACTTTCGCCATCCCCCCCCCCCCCTCATCATTGGACAAATTTCTGCTGACGCCCATGACAGTACCCTAGCGTGTTTGAATTTAATACAATCGGTGACGCCAACAATGCTTAGTAAAAGGCTTGGCAAACAAAAGTCAGTATGCCGCTGGTTACGGTGTGGTTTAGACGGAATTGGACGAAAAATTACTTCACGTTTGATTTAGTGGCACACACAGCATTAGTAACAAACGTGTGTTTTGATATACAACGGACAGTTAATTGATATTAATGAACAGTGTTTAAATTGAATTCTAGTGTAAGTTGCGTAATTTAGTAGCGAAGAAACCTCATTCGCATTAGCCATAAATATATGCCACAAGAGTAGTAAATATACTGACGGAAGAAAAATCGCAACACCAAGAAGGAGTTGTTTGACATAAACGAAAGTTGGTTGGCGTGTTCCTACATCTGGAGGATGATATCTAGTGAAATTTCGCGCCAGTTGCATAAGATTGGCGCTAGTAGCGCCACTCTGAGGGTGCAAACGAGATTTGCTGTACAGGTCGTGAGCATTTATTACCTTTGATATTGGACGTCCTGAGTTGATGTTAGTCAAGAACGCCTTTAAGGTGGCAAAACGCGATTATCAGTCTTTAAACGAGCTGGACATTCCTTCTGCTATTATGCAAAAAGAGTTGGCGGGAATGCAGCCACTCTACTGATTTCTGTCAGTGGTGGTCACGAGAACATACGGTCGCCGGACGGTCAAGTTGCACTACCGAGAGCGAAGACCATGGTGTTCAGCATATGGCTCTGGCGCATTGCACTGCGTCTGCAACAGTAATCTGAGTAGCAGTTGGCACCACAGTGACACAACGTGTTACAAATCGGCTACTTCAAGCACAGATCCGAGCCAGACGCCCTTTAGCTTGCATTCCACTGACCCCAATCCACCGCCATATATGATTTCAGTGGTGTCAAGCGAGAGACCAATGGACAGCAGGATGAAGGTCTGTTGGCTTTTCTGATGAAAGCTGGTACTGCCACGGTGCCAATGCCGGCCGTGTGTTGGTTATAAGGAGGACAGTTGAGGACTTGCAACCAACCAATCTGCGTTCTAGACAAAGTGGACCTACATCTGGAGTTATGGTCTGAGCAGAGCGCTCTCATGGTTATCCCAAGCACCCTGACTGGAAATTTGTGCGCCAATCTGGTGATGCGATCTGTTACGCGGCCATTCACAAACAGCACTCACGGGGTGTTTCCCAACAGAATACCGCTCGCCCACAAAGCGCTGTTGAAACTAAACATAATCTACAGATTATCGACATCTTGCGCGTAGTTACATTAACCTGTTATCTTTCAACGTTAATCACTTAAATACTTTACCTACACTAGTGGCCATTAAAACTGCTACACCACGAAGATGACGTGCTACAGACGCGAAATTTAACCGACAGGAAATAAGATGGTGTGATATGCAAATGATTAGCTTTTCAGAGCATTCACACAAGGTTGGCGCCGGTGGCGACACCTACAACGTGCTGACATGAGGAAAGTTTCCAACCGACTTCTCAAACACAAACAGCAGCTGACCGGCGTTGCCTGGTGAAACGTTGTTGTGATGCCTCGTGTAAGGAGGAGAAATGCGTACCATCACGTTTCCGACTTTGATAAAGGTCGGATTGTAGCCTATCGCGATTGCGGTTTATCGTATCGCGACATTGCTGCTCGCGTTGGTCGAGATCCAATGGCTGTTGGCAGAATATGGAATCGGTAAGTTCAGGAGGGTAATACGGAAAGCCGTGCAGGATCCCAACGGCCTCGTATCACTGGCAATCGAGATGACAGGAATATTATCCGCATGGCTGTAACGGATCGGGCAGCCACGTCTCGATCCCTGAGTCAACAGATGTGGACGTTTGCAAGACAACAACCATCTGCACGAAGAGTTCGACGACGTTTGCAGCAGCATGGACTATCAGGTCGGAGACCATGGCAGCGGTTACCCTTGACGCTGCATCACAGACAGGAGCGCCTGCGATGGTGTACTCAACGACGAACCTGGGTGCACGAATGGCAAAACGTCGTTTTTTCGGATGAATCCAGGTTCTGTTTACAGCGTCATGATGGCCGCATCCGTTTTTGGCGACGTCGCGGTGAACGCACATTGGAAGACTGTATTCGTCATCGCCGTAATGGCGTATCACTCAGCGTGATGGTATGGGGCGCCATTGGTTACACATCTCGGTCACTTCTTGTTCGCATTGACGGCACTTTGAACAGTGGACGTTACGTTTCAGATGTGTTACGACCCGTGGCTCTACCCTTCATTCGATCCCTGCGAAACCCTACATTTCAGCAGGATAACGCACGACCACATGTTGCAGGTCCTGTACGGGCCTTTCTGGATACAGAAAATGTTCGACTGCTGCCCTGGCCAGCACATTCTCCAGATCTGTCACCAATTGAAAACGTCTGGTCAATGGTGGCCGAGCAACTGGCCCGTCACAATACGCCAGTCACTGTTCTTGATGAACTGTGGTATCGTGTTGAAGCTCCATGGGCAGCTGTACCTGTACACGCTATCGAAGCTCTGTTTCACTCAATGCCCAGGCGTATCAAGGCTGTTATTATGGCCAGAGGTGGTTGTTCTGGGTACTGATTTCTCAGGAACTATGCTCCAAAATTGCGTGAAAATGTAATCACATGTCAGTTCTAGTATAATATATTTGTCCAATGAATACCCGTTTATCACCTGCATTTCTTCATCCGTTAGTGTACATGTTTGAGAATCAACGTGCTGCACCAAATAGGAGAAGCGGATCATCACTATAGTCATCAGGATGAAACTCGTTACACACTGCATGTGCTTCTAGAGCACTGACTCCTGCAGCGGACATGGAGAGCAAGAGAGCAAGCGGCAGAGGCAGACGATACAGCAGCGCACACCTGCGTGTTGAATGCGGGTCCTTTCCCGGTGTCGCTCTCGGCGCGGGCCGCTACGCCTTCGCAGTACAACAGAGATACGGCGCGCCACTGTAGCCAGGCGAGCGAGATCAGAGTGCACGGGATGGATGTCCCGCATGGGGCACAGTGGGAGCAGGCGGCGGCCTTTGCCTCTCTGTGGCTGCGGCAGTTTGTCAGCCAGCGTGTCACAGGTAGTGGGGCAGGCAACACGCGGCGCTGCCGATTGCGAAGCCATTTGGCGGGGCGGGGAGGCGGCGGTGTTTGTGCAGCGGCGGCGGCGGCGGCGGCGGCGGCAGCGGCACCGACCGCAAACACCATCCAGCCCCACAGCCCTCCACACGCCGACACCCGATCCGCCGCCCCCGCCCCGCGCGCCGTCGTTAAATTGGCCCGCCGGCAGCCAGGCCGCCTGTTTTACATACATTTGCATGTTATTACTTCACAAATCGAGTGGAAGCCGAGTGCTCGTGTGGCTCGTGGGCCTACGCGCGCTCTCTCGCCGCTGGCTGCCGGCTGCGCCCCGCTAGGCCTCTGCGGGACGTGACGCGCGTGTCCCGCACCCCCAGCCGCACACCGCCTCGTGTCGTGAAGAGCAGCCAAAGGCTAATAAGTCTGACGTGCCAAGTGTCTCTGACGACCTAAATGTAGATGCTAGCATTTTGTTTGCTCTGCATCTACGTTCTTTTGATTGGAATACGGTCTTTGAAGCGATAGTAGTACCCTCCGATACACCCACGAGGGACCACGAACCTAGGGTGACCAACATTTGAAAATGATTTTAACTGAGATGACCAACATCTGACGACGATTTAACGGGAGGTTTAAGGGAAATTTTTTTGCTTAATAAATATCAACTGCACAACTAGCCAACATTTTCTTGGAATGGGTAACGATGAACAATTAAATGTAAAAAAAAGGCATATTTTCCTTACTTTTATTCTAGTATTAAATACGGCATCAAATTTTGGGGTAGCACCACAAACTAAAAGAAAGTTTTTGCATTTCAAAAGCGTCTAACATGACTCATTTGTGATGTGCGTTCGGAAATGAGTATCACACTCAAGGCTACTAAATACAAATTTTACACCTAATTGAATCCTCTCTTTTTTGGACCTATGAAATGAAAAGTAAATCTGATCTAATCCTAACAAAAAAAATTATTTGGTTGTTGCATATAATACAAAATAATAACCCCAATTTAACAAATTTACCATGTTCTGCGTCCCCTTCAAGTTCCAAGATGCTATTCCAGACGGCTGTAAAATGAATGTGCACAACGGAGAATAATAAATGCTAAAATTAAGATTTGGCCCTGTCTGACTACCCCCAGAAGCAGAGCTTAGGATCTCTTAATTTTATAAATTACAATCTAAACGTAAATGAATGATGAATGCAACTAATCCTACTAAATGATAAACGTTGTTCCTGGTTATATATTTATTGTAGAATAAAAAACCTTCACATTACAAAGTTTACATTTCCTAAGTAACTCTGCCCCTTCTATGACTGCGCAGTCTAATATCAATAACGCGAAATGACTGACATCATCTACGTACCAAACACTAGAAGACACTACTTTCGAAGATGATCTACGGTGGTGTGGAGCCTCAGTGAAAATAAACTAACGTGATCACCGCTGTTTAGCTTTTATAGACCTAATAAGCCGAAGCAATTTGCGATATCACCGTATCTACTGCGTCCGGTGCGTTGAAGTGATGGTTCTCGTACTCGTCTGTGACGATGGAAGAACTCCATCCAAAAATAAACTCTTTCAAACACTAGGAAGGCAGAAGGCGGTCCTCTGATTAATATACTCTAATACTTTCTTCTCCTCTCTGTGTTCTACAGACCGCCGACCGCGGTGGCCGAGCGGTTCTAGCCGCTTCACTCCGGAACCGCGCGACTGCTATGGTCGCAGGTTCAAATCCTGCCTCAGGCATGGATGTATGAGATGTCCTTAGGTTAGTTAGGTTTAAGTAAGTTCTAGGGGACTGATCACCTCAGATGTTAAGTCCCATAGTGCTCAGAGCCATCTTTTTCTACAGACGAGAAACGCGAACTCCCAGTCACAAGGACGGAGTTCAGATAACGTCTCAACGTAAGTATAGGCAGAGGAAGTGCTCTCAGTTACTGAACGCTGCGTACTCAACGACGACTTCCAACCCGGAGGTGAAGTCCGGAATCGCAAAGGCTCGCAACAGTACAGTGCCTAACTGTTCTAACTGTAAACTCTCCTGAGAGCAAAGACAGCAAGTCTGTCCGCATCAACAAAGTTGATATCGAGCGACCGTCGCACACAAGCACTCACAGCGGAAGGCCTCGTCTCTCCACCGCTGGCCTCGGCTCAGCTCCCCACCATCGTAATTCCGAAAACGAATCATATTCCGGAAACCACGGAATATTCTCCCCCTCTATAGAGTCTTCCGAACGTCGATCAAACATATTTTAGTCTTTAGTCGTCCGGCGCAGAAAATTTGCGAGGAAAAAAGTATACTCGTACAATGATACGCTTCTGAGTAAAAATCCTTGGAAATAACCCAGCCTGCGTGGTTTCCGAGGTGACGCTTCCTCGTTCCTCTCACATGCGTCCAAGATTTTCGTAGTTTCCGATGTATAATCCTTCCCGTCCGGATACAATATTGGCCGGTCGCGACTCTATTGTGCCCCAACGCTCAGGTGTCACAACGTCCGTCTTGCTACTTCCTGTGTTTCAGCAGGACCAACGCAACTGTGTGGGCCTTCCACCCAGAGCTGGATTTCCGCCGGCTATTTCATTTCCACTGTCGTTCCAACCTCTGATAGTATGATAATGAAGACACTCCGTCACCTTTCATGCAGTAAGCGTTATCAATGATTTACAAGGCGTATATGACAATGTCAGTCTACTTTATATATTCATATATACGATGTAAAACCTATCACATGATACCTAATTGTGTTTGTAGATCACGGCAAAGTATGTGGATGGGTGTTTTTAAGGTGCGAAATTATAGCCACCTTACAAAGTAATGAGTTATAGAAGCTGCAGAGCACTCCAATTTTTACATTCCTGTGCAGATTAAATTCTTTGCAATTATAACCAAAATTGATTTCAGTCAACAGCTATGACTTTATAAGTTCTAAGCTGCTGCTGTTTTTCTGATCAGTCCACTTATTTTTCGTAAGGGAGAAAAAAACTCTTTTTATGCGTTCGACATGTTGTTGAATCAAATGAAAAATAAGTGAGGTACCGAGCTTGTTTAAACATGAGGGTTTCCATAATCCTTTTTCGTGTGTCCGTGTTAGCTCCGTGTGTTACCTGTACCTCAACTGCTGATGGATGCAAGGTGAAGCGCATCCACGGTTTGTGTGACCGAGGAACGAGTAAACATTGCCCCTCTTACTAAGTGTAAGTGTGTCATCCTTTCCCCGCTCCTCGGTTTCCCTTTAGGTTCAGCCAAACCATCTTCTTTCCGTAGAAGCACGAACAGCAAACAGACTGTATGTCGACAATAGTATCGGTTACAATAATAAAACTTTTCGTGATCCATAGTTCACTGAACTTGAACTATCAACAGCACTTGCGAGATCAATATTTATCTCAGTGATCACTGACGAAACACACGGGAGAAATAAGCGATCAATAAGGTAGCCCGGAGGACAAAAAAAAAAAATTGAAGTATCACGGGAGACACTGTGAAATACTGGAGAGTTGGTCACCCTCGAGGAATCTGACATTAACGTGGAAGGGGACGAGAAATCCATCTGCACGAGACACAGTGTCCGTGTTACATAGCTATAATGAGCCTAGTGTTTTTAAAACCTTCCGAACCTAGTGTGGAAAGTATGCGTGGGTGACTGACAAATTTTTGTTACTGTAATGAATTTTTAAATCTATGGAATAGTAACCCACACTTTCAGCTCATTTTTAAAAATTTTGTTATTTTAAGTAATTAGATGATGGAGGAAATTAAATTAAAGTAAAGTAAGTTTAAACTTTGATATTTATTAAAAAGTTCATCAATGTTCAATAAAACGTATAACACACGCCAAATCTGCCTCAAAGCTGGTGCCTTATTTACTGTTGCAAATTAATTAAGAAAAGTATTACTCAGAGGGGGTTCAATTAGCATAAAACGTAACCGAAATCAAGTGTTTCAATGGTTTGGGGACTGAGCACAATCAACCATACAGGGAACAGAAAACAAGTAGCTTATTTTCCAGAAATGCCAATATCTAGCCATATTATTTTCTCTGTACAATCACATTTGCAGCACTCAAGTAACATTTGAACATCAGTATCAACAGTTAGAACACAAAGTTTCACATTTGCGTCGTGAATGAAATGTAGAATTAAATGAGTCGGTTCTTAATTGCTAAAACAGGCAACTTGATATTTGTCGATTATAGCGGTAGCTACCACGAATGGGAAACAATAGTTTGAGTAAACCGTTCGTATTTGTTTGGCGTAGAATCCGAATAAACATTAAAATAGCGGGGGGAGGAGGGGGGGGGGGGTACCTATTTAAAAATAAAAAGTTAGCTCCGCCCACGAAAGAGGGGTGGTTAGGAGATGGCTAATTGTAGCGCAGACAGGTATCCCCTTTACTAAAATTAACTCAGAACATATTTGTCGTACTATGCATCGTTTTCGGAAAACTAAGTTTTCTCAAATTTAAAAAAAAAAAAAAACTGTACAGCGCCATGTTGTTGGAGGAGAAGCTAGATTTTCAGTAGGGTAGGAGGGTGTGGCTATAAGCATGGATGGGTAACATAGGTGGTGAAGGAGTGGATGTTGGTAAGACAGGAAAGGAGGAATACATCTACGGTTTGGGTAGTATCGTAATTCTAAAGGGAAAAAGCGAGTAGAGAAACATATTGAAGGAAAGGAAAAGTGGGAACCCTGATGAGGTGAGATGGGTGGGGTCGAATTATATAGTTGGTAGAATGGATTAATCATGGATTTTATCATCTGGAAGAGGAAGACGATTGAAGTTTCTGTGAGACAGTATATAGACAGGGTGTAGAGAGTATGTAGGTGTAGTGTCAGTGGAATATGTCGATATAGGTGAGGGACTGTACTAGGTATGGAAATGGGTAAGAGGTGAGACAATGGGATTGTTGGAATCGTGTCTGAGAATGGTGTAGATTGTTCGAAGAGGGAGGAGGAGGAGGAGGAGGAGGTGATTAGTGTTTAACGCCCCGTCGACAACGAGGTCATTAGAGACAGAGCACACGCTCGGATTAGGGAAGGATGGGGAAGGGAATTGGCCGTCTCCATTCAAAGGAGCCATCCCGGCATTTGCCTAAAACGATTTAGGGACTTCATTGAAAACCTAAATTAGGATGGCCGGAGACAGGTTTGAACCATAGTCCTCGCTCGGTGAAGCGTTCGAAGGTCTTCAATGAGAGTAAAGAGAGGTGGGAAGTTACTGAGACGGCAAAGAATTCATGTAGAGGAGGGTAAACGGATGAAGAATGCATGGAGGATTATATCACGGTCAACGATTTGGAGGGAGTGATAGAACGGCCATCGAGGCAAAATTTTTCTAGGAAAGGAAGTGTCGGATTAAGATTTTTATAGATGTGGATGACAGTGGAGCTCTGTAATTCCAAAATTCGGCCAGTTAGTAGTTTTAGATTTTCTGTTGGATAGTTAGTAGGTAAAGTTTTCATTTTAGCTGGAATTTGGGGTTAGTCAAAGACATTTTCGTGTGTTACTAAACTGGACACGATGACTGTAAATAGTGATGTAGAAGTCATAGTGGTGGAAGCTGCGGGTGGTTCTTCCCATAGTCGTCACCAAAATTTTTGAAGGATTCTTGTTGAGGAGCCTTAGATTGCACCAGAGGGTAAATTGACTAACGTGGATTGGGAGTGGTCTTTAGGATTTGCGGAGTCTAGAGTAGAGTAATAGGGAAACGGTGTCATCAGCATACTAAAGAAGGTGGAGTGGTGGAGATGATTTGGATAGTGCAAAGGATACAAAGGGGAGGAGAGAGGATAGAACACTCAGCACCTGCAGTGTAATGGAAGGTATGAGAATCGAGATTGTTAATAGTGACAAATAATGGGCGATTACGTAAAAAGTATGCAACAAGGAAGACATACATAATCGAAGTACATGTCTAAAGTTTGAAAAAGAGATCAGAATGCTCTATATGATCATACACTTTCTCCAGGTCATTGGGATATAAAAATAGCGGACTTTTTCCTGATGAAGTGGATGAATGGGAGATAATTGAGGTACAAGAGTCGATCATCAGAGGAGAAGTAGGAACGGAAGCCACACTAGTTAACAGGAAGGAGGTGGTTCTGGTTTAGGTATTGATGGATGCGTTGGGAGAGGATGGATGGATCAAAGATCTTACTAAATAGAAAAGTGAGGTTGATGTGGCCGTAAGAGGAAGTATCAGTAGGTTCGGATTGTGGAAGAGTAGGTTTTTGGAGTTTTTCTATAGTTTAGGATAGTAGCCTTTGGAGTGGATCATGTTATAAGGAATTTCAAGGGTGACGAGAAAAGAGAAGAGGCATTCTTTGTAGGCATCATTAGGTAATGCGATCGTGACCAGGTGAAGTGTTGCTCTGAGCTTGAATTGCTTGCCTTATGTCGTGTGCTGTCATGGGTATATTTACTTCTGTCTATGGCATGTGGTTCCAGTAGCTGAACCCTGGAGCAAGGGATAGGACAGTGGTATTTATGCTTTCATCGGTTGTAGGGTAATATGGAGTAATGCAAATGATGGTCGTTATGAGGCGTGAAGATGTAGGATATTTAGAATGCAAAGTGGTCAGCTTTGCTCATGCAGTCAGACAGGAGATAGTTGTTGTGGAGGAGCGGAAGTGAGGTAAGGAATTACTGTCGGTAATTCGATGAAATGCTTTTCTATGCTTGGAAGAGTTATCGGAGGTGTAACATTAATTTCGATATGTTTCTGCCTTTCCTATCGTTTAATAAGTTTATGATGTATTTGCAATGGACCTGTAAGTGTATGACAGTTATTGAGTCCGCAGGAAGGAGCCTGTAAACTACGAAAATATCAGAGTAGGAGCAGGGCTTGGGGCGTAGGGTGCGGCGACGAGGATATATGGTTTTGGGAATGTGGGCGTCTGATAAGGTCTACTACAAAAAAGGCGTGGCATGAGGGATATCACCAGGCAGCTGGAATGTTGGTGGATGGCTTCCAATCTCAGTACCTAAGGATTCCCAGTAGGTATGCCAGTTGGAGCAGGAGTAGCTTCGGATAACTTTTTGAGGGCTATTGAGATGGGGGATAGGGGTATGAAGTAGTGTTTAGGGAATGGCAAGCAGAAAATAGAAATATTAATTCCAGTTGGATAAAGGACTGATGCAATGATGCGTTGCCTAATACTCCTATTAAAATTATCATCAACTTCTCGTCCTTTTTATTTACGGAGGTCCTATTTCCTTAATTTACTACCTTGCAGCTACTGCTTCAGTTTTGATCTGCATATCAGAAGTAATATTTAATGGTCAGAATGAGCGTCATCACTGGAAATCGTCTGGAGTTTGAAACCTACTGTAAAATCTCTGTCTTACCGCTATGTAATCTGTATGAAACATTTTGATGTCTCCATGTCTCTTCAACTTACGCAATATTTTTAAACTAAGTGGTGGCAACTATTGAATTGTGCACTGAGCAAAATTTTTTCCAGATGTACTACGGAATTCCAGTCCCACATATCGAGAAATTTTTGTATCCCTTAACTACCCAAATATTTTTTTTTTTACCTTACCATACATCATTTTCTATCTCATCATTATTCCGAATCTTATAGTCATATAAATGTGTACTTCTTTGGTCGGTGTTGTCTTTCTAGCTTCTTTGTGTACGAAAATGCGTTCACTATATTACTGGAAGAAGATAAGCTAAGACGGAATGGCTGCATGAAAAATGTGAAGAAATCGAAAAAGAAATGACTGTCGGAAGGAAAGTCTGAGCATACAGGAAAGTCAAAACAACGTTCGATGACATTAAAATAAAGGGTGGTAACAGTCAGAGCGCAACGGGAATTCCACTGCTAAATGAAGTAAAGAGAACCGATAGGTGGAAAGAATACATTGAAAGCCTCTAAGAGGAAAAAAATTGTCTGATGTGATAGAAGAAGAAACACGAATCGTTTTAGAAGAGGTAGGGGATCCAGTATTAGAATCAGAATTTAAAAGAGCTTTGGAGGACTTAAGATCAAAGAAGACAGAAGGGATAGATAACATTCCACCAGAATTTCTAAAATCATTGGGTGGGAGGGGAAGGGGGGGGGGAAGTGACAACAAAACCACTATTCACGTTGGTGTGTAGAATGTATGAGTCTGGTGACACGCCATCTAACTTTCGGAAAAAAGTTATCCACACAATTCCCAGGACTGAAAGAGCTGATGAGTGCGAGAATTATGGCACAATTACCTTAACAGCTCATGAATTAAAGTTGATGACAAAAATAATATACAGAAGATTGGAAAAGAAGACTGAGGATGTACTAGCAGACGATCAGTCTGGTTTCAGGAAAAGTAAAGACACGAGAAAGGCAATTCTGACGTTGCAGTTGATAACTGAAGCAAGACTAAAGAAAAATAAAGACACGTTTATAGGATATGTCGACCTGGAAAAAGCGTTAGACAATGTAAAATGGTGCAAGATGATCGAAATTCTTAGAAAAATGGGGGTAAGCTATAGGGAGAGACAGGTAAGATACAATATGTACAAGAGCCAAGAGGGAATAATAAGAGTGGACGACCAAGCACGAAGTGCTCGTATTAAAAAGGATGTAAGACAAGGATGTAGTCTTTCGCCTCTACTGTTCAATTTTTACATCGAAGAAGCAGTGATGGAATTAAAAGAAAGGTTCAGGAGTGGAATTAAAATACAAGGCGAAAGGATATCAACGATACGATTCGCTGATGACATTGCTATCCTGAAGAAGTGAAGAGGAATTATATGATCTGCTGAACAGAATGATCAATCTTAACGAGTACAGAGGGAGCTATAGAGGGCAAAAACTGTGGAGGAAGACAGAGACTGGAATACATCCAGCAAATAATTGAGGACGGATGTTCTGCTCTAAGATGACAAGATGAAGAGATTGGAACAGGACAGGAATTCTTGGCGGGCCGCATCAGACCAGTCAGTAGATTGATGAAAGAAAAAAATAAAGGCTACTGACGATTGTCTAAGTAACGGGACCGAAAATACCGGCTTTGCAAAAGGGAAGAGACGAAGAGGCTGGCGGTAGGTAAGCCCGGAATGTGCAACGCGTTCGCTGTATTAATGGTACTCGTGTATTTGCTATTTAAATAAGTATCGCATCGGTTAGTGGGAGAGGCCATTGGAATTTACAAATATGTTAATGATAGCTGTTTGAGCACAAAAGAGAAAAGCTGCAGAATAAACGGTAGGGGAGTTCCGCTGTGCCGACACGGCACTGTAGCGGGATATAAGCATGCATTGAGCACAGCAGGGTTAGCCAATGTATTGGAGGTAGCGAGCAGGGCATTATCTGTAATAGCTAATGATAAGTGAATATCCTATGAGAAGGCTATCTATTGAAGCAAGTGTAACGTTAGGAGGCGTTTTATTAGCATATATCCGATGGAACATTACAGGGTTAAGCCGTTGTGTAATAAGTAACTGTGCATGAGGGTAATTGTGGTTCTCTGCGCAACGGGTAGTACGTAGGCTACTTGTCCATGGCCTTACTGAAAGAGCAAAATGCCGTCACCGGCGTCTAAATACTTACGAAGCACGCCAATATGAACTCTACTCTCTTCTTTGAGTACCTTTGGACTCAATGCATTAATTGTAAAACACACACTATCATCATCCAATAATCCACTAGTCTGGTACCCTGCTGCCCCAATACATCCATATCCCGCCCTTCCAATAACACCCCTGTCATCTTCATCTTCCCCGCAGGAACGTTAACCAAATTCAGAGACATACACGTCCTTGTAGCACTACTCATCAGTACTCGACCTCACACCATCCTTCCGTTTCCTCTCGCCCACATCTTATCTCTCAACAACATTTAATTTCTACTAGAGGTTCCACACAGTGCCATTGTAGTACTCGTGATTCCACCTCCATCACTTTCATGCATCACAATTATTCTATAGCAGCACCAGCATCATCTTTGATTACATTTTCAGTTCTGTTTGGATTTATATAAAATGTTTTAAGTCATAAAATTTGTCACAAAGTACATACTTTTAAAACCAACGTTTATTTCGAACGTATTATGTAATTAAAACCTACGTTTCTAGCATTTGTAGACTTAAAGAAAGCTTTTGACAATGTGGACTGGAATACTCTCTTTCAAATTCTCAAGGTGGCAGGGGTAAAATACAGGGAGCGAAAGGCTATTTACAATTTGTACAGGAACCAGATGGCGGTTATAAGAGTCGAGGGGCATGTAAGGGAAGCAGTGGTTGGGAAGGGAGTCAGACAGTGTTGCAGCCTATGCCCGATGTTATTCAATCTGTATATTGAGCATGGAGTAAAGGAAACAAAAGAAAAATTCGGAGTAGGTATTAAAATCCATGGAGAAGAAATAAAAACTTTGAGGTTCGCCGATGACATTGTAATTCTATCAGAGACAGCAAAGGATCTGGAAGAGCAATTGAACGGAATGGACAGTGTCATGAAAGGAGGGTATAAGATGAACATCAACAAAAGCAAAACGAGGATAATGGAATGTAGTCGAATTAAATCGGGTGATGCTGAGGGAATTGGATGAGGAAATGAGACACTTAAAGTAGTAAAGGAGTTTTGCTATTTGGGGAGCAAAATAACTGATGATGGTCGAAGTAGAGAGGATATAAAATCTAGACTGGCAATGGCAAGGAAAGCTTTTCTGAAGAAGAGAAATTTGTTAACATCGAGTATAGATTTAAGTGTCAGGAAGTCGTTTCTGAAAGTATTTGTATGGAGTGTAGCCATGTATGGAAGTGAAACATGCACTGTAAATAGTTTGGACAAGAAGAGAATAGAAGCTTACGAAGTATGGTGCTACAGAAGAATGCAGAAGGTTAGATGGGTAGATTATGTAACTAATGAGGAGGTATTGAATCGAATTGGGGAGAAGAGAAATTTGTGGCACAACTTAACTAGAAGAAGGGATCGGTTGGTAGGACATGATCTGAGGCATCAAGGGATCACCAATTTAGTACTGGAGGGCAGTGTGGAGGGTAAAAATCGTAGAGGGAGACCAAGAGATGGATACACTAAGCAAATTCAGAAGGAAGTAGGCTGCAGTACGTACTGGGAGATGAAGGAGCTTGCACAGAATAGAGTAGCATGGAGAGCTGCATCAAGTCTCAGGACTGAAGACCACAACAACAACAATGTAATTAAAACTTTTGTTAAACATTAAACATGCCAAACCTTTTTGTTAAAGAACCATTTTATCCTCTACCACACTCGTACCTCGTGATGAAACGAAATACAGATAAAGGAAACAATGGTACGGCAACCGAATTATACCATTCTGGTCCCATTTTTGCCTTCACACCAACTGCAACTGAAGTTGGTGGTGGAATGGATTTACAATTCTTCGGTAAGTAGTTGGAGCTAGTTGACAGCATATGCGTAAGCACAGAACGCGGAAATATCGCCTGACTACTAACTTCGGGTCTGCAACTGATGCAGTTGCACGTGGAATAAGGGAGAGTTAGTATAAAGAAAATTTTATGGCTTATACGAAACCGAGATCCATCGCCCTCAAACAGCTTTAGCATGAGGTTTGCTTTGCAGAGAAGTAACGGTCTTGTTGGAAAATTCAACATCTAATACAAACACAGCTAGTCAACAATGATGTTAGCAATAATATCGCCCTAGTGCATCCCCTATCCGGAGAACCTCCTCAATTCTTATCAGTCCATTTCACTTTCAAAATAATTCTATAGCACATGTCAACTGCATCGATACTCTTAATCTCCAATTTTCCCACAATCAATGATTCACTTTAATACAATGCTGTGCTGCAAACATCCATTCTCAGAAATTTATTCCTCAAATGTAGGCTAATGTTTGATACTATTAGACTTCTTTTAGCCAGGAATGCCTATAATTGTTTGCTGTCCTGTCCTCCTTGCTTTGCCAGTTGTGTTTTATTTATCTTCAAACGTAACAGGATTCCTTCACTTCATCTGTTCCATGGTCACTGGTTTTGATGTTACGTTTACCACCAATCTCAGTTGTTCTACTTCGCATTACTTTCGTGCCTCGGTACTACTTGGACTATTTATTCTTCGTTTTCACAGATGACAGCAATGTATCAGCGAATTTTGTCATTGATGACCTTTCACTCTGAATTTTAATGCCTTTCCTACTCCCACGCCCTTCCTTCTTCGATGTCTGGCCTGACGAAAGAGTGCATCCCCGACTGTCACCCTTTTCAATATGAGCACTTCGATCTTAGCATTCGATTCTTATTCTTCCCTTTTGGTTTATGTACATCCTGCATGTTACTCAGCTTTCCCTATAGCTTATATCCAGTTTCCTAAGAACTGAGAATATATTGCACCATTCTGTATCGTCGACGAATCCTACGGATGTGTCTTGGTATTTCCTTAGTCTTCCTTCATTTATCAAGCGGCAACTTCATACCCCCTTATGTAGAGCCTTTATGTTTCGTACAACCAAAATTATTCGTTTCAGCAACTTTGATGCATGGGTTGTTAAGCAAATTGTATGATATTTTTCGCATTTATCTGCCCGTCTACTTTCGGGATTCCTCCCTTCAATGTACTTCTTCCAACTATCCGCTATTTCCTGTGCTTAATGTTGATGCCTTTGCTTTTAATTTCATCAAAGGTTGGACTTTTCTGTATGTTGAACCTGTTACTCCGGCGACCATGCCTTTTTCGATTCTTCACCGTTTTCCTGTAACCAATTTGTTACAGCTTCTCAGCACCTCCTATTTATTTCATTTCAAACTGACTTATACTGTGGTATTCGTATATTTTCATGAGCAGTTTCATGCCTCCTTCTTTTGTCGATTAATTGAAGGATTTCTTCCGATCCCCAGAGTTTCTTCGCACCTACCTTCCTTGAACCTAAGTTCGTCTAACTACTGCGGTTGTCTTTTTTAGAGATTCCGCCTACTGTTTCATTCGTTATCGCAGTATCTACAGTCTTTGAGACCTTCGAACGCATATCATCATTCGTCAGTACTTCAGTATCTCATTTCTTTCCACAGTGAACCTTCAGGACTATTCTCTTAAACTTCAGTCAGCTCTTCATCACTACTAAATTGTAATTCGAGTCTATATCTATCCCTTGACACTCCCAAAGTCTAATACCTGATTTCGGAACCTCTGTCTGAGCACGATGTAATCAAGCTGGGATCTTCCCAAGTTTCTGGGCCTTTTCCAGTTATATTTCCTCCCCTTGTGATTTTTGAAAAGCGTTTTCGCCGTTGGTAGCTGAAACTTATTGCACAACTCAATTAATGTTTCTTGTCTCTCAGTTCTACTACGAAGCCCGTGTTCTCCCGAAACTCTTTCTTCTATTCCTTCCCATACCATTGCCTTCCACACCCCAGTGGTTATTAACTTACCATCTCCCTTTACGTACTGAACTACCATTTAAATATCCTTATATAATTTATCTACCTCTTCATCCGCTTGTAACATCAGCATGTATACCTAAACAATTGTTGTTGCCATTGGCTTACTGCCGATTCTGATGGGAACAGCCCTATCACTAAAATGTTCATATTAGCTCACCCTCCTCCCTACATTTCTACCCATGAGAAGTTTTACTCCTGTTATACCATTCTGAGCTGCTGTTCATCTCCCACTAATTCGTCTGATCACAAATTCTTATCTTCTTTCGATTTCACTTCACTGACCCTCACTATGCCTAGAATGAGACTTTGAATTTCTCTTTTCAGATTTTGTAGCTCCCCGACCACAGGAGACTTCTGAGATTCCACCCTCCGCCTCGGAGAATTGCCCTTTCGTTGGTTGCTTAATAGTTTACTCATGTTCACGTCTCCTTTAGCAGTCCCCTCCCAGAAATTTGAGTAAGGGATTAATCCTTTACTTTTTGCCAATGGAGAGTTCATCATAACACTTCTTCCGTTACAGGGCACATGTCTTTTGAATGCCCATTACATGTTTTTAATGTTTTGGTCTCCATTGCTTTCTACATCCTTATCCCATTGGTCATTGCTCTATGGTGGGTGGATGTCCAGAATCTCTTTCTGGTTCTCCGTCCCTTTGAAAAGCCTTTGTCAGAATTAGATTGAGCTCTTATACCTGGAATCGCCAGCTGCCATTGCTGATGATTTTTGTTTAGAATTAAAGCAATAACGTAGATCTATCCCACGACTCATACTATTTTGATGACTTGCCAAAGATGCTGCTAGGTGACCCGCTGTTGGTAATGAAGTGATATGAATTTTTATTAAAGATAGTGCAGTTTAGAAGGTCTACAACGAGATTAACTCTAATGAAAAACGACAATGACAAGCGATAATGACGGTTATCAGAAGTAATTTTATTCTATTTACATCTCTTCTACGTATACATCCAGGTATGTGCAGACCGTTGACGGACGTCTGTGACATGTTGCTTATATTTTCGACAAACAATTTTCTCGTGACCTTTTTCCTTGGAAAGAATGCGGTTATTATAGCGAGGAAATATCTTTAGGTTTCGTGACTAATAGTCTCATGTCGAACATTTCTACACACATCAAAGAAGTTTATCATCACCTCGGTTCAGAGAGTTCCGGAACCTGTACAGAAAATTGGAATAGAGATCAACATAAACATAATTTCGGGCCTTTTTATTGACCATGAAAGCACACATTGCATGTTGTACCACCATACAGAAAGACCTTCAGAACGGTGGTCCAGATTGCTGTACACACCGGTAGCTCTAATAGGCAGTAGTACGTTCAAAAAATGGCTCTGAGCACTATGCGGCTTAACATCTGTGGTCATCAGTCCCCTAGAACTTAGAACTACTTGAACCTAACTAACCTAAGGACATCACACACATCCATGCCCGAGGCAGGATTTGAACCTGCGACCGTAGCGGTCACGCAGTTCCAGACTGAAGAGCCTAGAACCGGCCGGCGGAGTACGTTCTCTTGCATTGATGCATGCCTGTATTCGTCGTGGCATACTATCCACTATTGGTCCAGCTTGTCTCACTCCTCAACGGCGATTCGGTGTAGATCCCTCAGAGTGGTTTGTGGCTCACGTCGTCCATAAACAGCCTTTTTCAATTTATCCTAGGCATGGTCGACAGGGTTCATGTCTGAAGAACACGCTGGCCACTCTAGTTGAGTGATGTCGTTATCCTGAAGGAAGTCATTCACAAAAGGTGCACGATGGGAGCGCGAATTGTCGTACATGAAGACGAATGCCTCGCCAATATGTTGCCGATATGGTTGCACTATTGGTCGAAGGATGGCATTCACGTATCGTACAGCCGTTACTGCGCCTTCCATGACCATCAGTGGCGTACGTCAGCCACATATTATGCCACATCAAAACAGTAGGGACCTCCACCTCGCTGCACAGTGTGTCTAAGGCGTCCAGCCTGACTGGTTTGCCTCCAAACATGTCTCCGACTATTTTCTGGTTGAAGGCTTATGCGACACTCATCGGTGAGGACAACGTGATGCCAATTCTGAGCGGTCCATTCGGCATGTTATTGGGCCCATCTGTACAACGCTGCATGGTGTCGCGGTTGCAAAGATGGATTTCGCATCGGACGTCGGGAGTGAAGTTGCACATGTAACACGACGTCTTGTGGCTGCACAAAAAGCATTATTCAACATGGTAGCCTTGCTGTCAGGGTTCCTCTGAAACGTAATCCGTAGTAGCGGGTATCCACTGCAGTAGTAGCACTTGGGCGGCCTGAGCGAGGCATGTCATCGACAGTTGCTGTCTCTCTGTATCTTCTCCATGTCCGAACAACATCGCTTTGGTTCACTCCGAGACGCCTGGACACTTCCCTTGTTGAGAATCCTTCCTGGCGTAAAGCAACAATGCGGAAGCGATCGAACCGCGGTATTGACCATCTAGGAATGGTTGAACTACAGATAACAAGAGACGTGTACCTCCTTCCCGGTGGAACGACTGGAACTGATCCCCTGTCTGACTCCCTCCGTCTAATAGGCTTTACTCATGCATGGCTGTTTACATATTTGGGCGGGTTTAGTGTCATGATGATCTCTCCATTGGCAAAAGATTCCGGAATAGTCCGCCATTGAGATATCCGGGAGGAGACAGTCAAGGGGGAGGGTACCATGAGAAAAAGATTGAATAATTAATGGAAGGATAACGTTCTACGAGTCAGACCGTAGAACGTCAGAAGCTTGAACGTGGTGGGGAAACTAGAAAATACTAAAAGGGAAATGCAAAGGCTCAATCTAGATATACTGGGGGTGAGTGAAGTGGAAAGAAGACAACGATCTCTGGTCAGATAATTATAGGGTAATATCAACAGCAGCAGTAAATGGAAAATGAATATGAAGGTAGGGCAGAGCGTTGGTTATTGTGAACAGTTTAGTGACAGGCTTGTTCTTATCAGAATCGACACAAACCAACACCAAAAACGATAGTTCAGGTATAGATACCGACGTCGCAAGCTGAAGAGGAAGGGATAGAGGAAGTGTATGAGGATATTGAAAGGGTAATACAGTAAGTAAAGGGGAATAAAAATCTAACAGTCATGGGGGACTGGAATGCAGATGTAGGGGAAGAAGTAGAAGAAACGTTTACAGGAGAATATGGGCTTGGGACAAGGAATGAGAAAGGAGAACGACTAATTGAGTTCTGTAACAAGTTTCGGCTAGTAATAGCGAATACCCTGTTCAAGAATCACAAGCGGAGGAGGTATACTTGGAAAAGGCCGGGTGATACGGGAAGATTTCAGTTAGATTACACAATGGTCAGACAGAGATTCAGAAATCAGATACTGGATTGTAAGGCGTACCCAGGAGCAAATATAACCTCAGATTACAATACAGTAGTGATGCAGAGTACCCTGAAGTTTAAGATATTAGTCAGGAAGAAGTGGGATACGAAAGTACTAAGAAATGACGAGATACTCTTTAAGTTCTCTAAGGCAATAGATAAAGCAATAAGGAATAGCTCAGTAGGTAGTGCAGTTGAAGAGGGATGGATATCTCTAAAAAGGGCCGTCACAGAAGTTGAAAAGGAAAACATAGGTACAAGGAATGTAACTGCAAAGAAACCATGGGTAATAAGAAATACTCCAGGTGATTGATGAATGGAGGAAGTGCAAAAATGCTCCGGAAAACTCAGGAATACAGAAATACAGGTAGCTGAGGGATGAAATATATATGAAGCGCAGGGAAGCTAAGACGAAATGGCTGCAGCAAATATGTGAAAGCATTGAAAAAGAAATGACTGTCGGAGGACAGACTCAGCATACAGGTAACTCAAAACAACCTTCGGCTACATTAAAAGCAAGAGTGGTATCATTAAGAGTGCAACGGGAATTCCACTGTTAAAAGCAAAGGAGAGAGCGGATAGGTGGAAAGAATAGATTGAAAGCCTCTATGATGAGGACGATTTGTCTGATGTGATAGAAGAAGCAACAGGAGTCGATTTAGAAGAGATAGGGGATCCAGTATTAGAATCAGAATTTAAAGTCAAATTAGGCAGAAGCGACAGAATTCCATCAGAATTTCTAAAATCATTGGGGAAGCGGCAACAAAACCACTACTCACGTTGGAGTGTAGAATGTATGAGTCTGGCGACGTACCATCTGACTTTCGGAAAAGAACCATCCACACAATTCCGAAGAGATCAAGAGCTGACAAGCGCGACAATTATCGCACAATCAGCTTAACAGCTCATGCATCCAAGGTGCTTACAAGAATAATATACAGAAGAAGGGAAAAGAAAATTGAGGATATGTTAGATGACGATCAGTTTGGCTTTAGGAAAAGTAAAGGCACGAGAAAGGCAGTTCTGACGTTACGGTTAATAATGGAAGCATGACTAAAGAAGAATCAAGACACGTTCATAGGATTAGTTGACCTGGAAAAAGCGTTCGGCAATGTAAAATGGTGCAAGATGTTCGAAATTCTGCAAAAAAAGTAGGGGTAAGCTATAGGGAGAGACGGGTAATGTACAATATGTACAAGAGCCAAGAGGGAATAATAAACGTGGATGACCAAGAACGAAGTGCTGCTATTAAAAAGGGTGTAAGACAAGGATGTACCCTTTCGCCCTTATTGTTCAATCTGTACATCGAGGAAGCAATGATGGAAATAAAAGAAAGGTTCAGGAGTGGAATTTAAATTGAAGGTGAAAGGATGTCAATGATACGATTCGCTGAAGAAATTGCTATGCTGAGTGAAAGTAGAGAAGAATTACATGATCTGCTGAACGGAATGAACAGGTTAATGAGTACACAGTAAATCGAAGAAAGACGAAGGTAATGAGGAGTAGTAGAAATGAGAACAGCGAGAAAATTAACATCACGATTGATGATCACAAAGTAGATGAAGTTAAGGAATTCTGTCTCCTAGGCAGTAAAATAACCAGTGACGGACGGAGCAAGGAGGACATCAAAAGCAAACTAGCTACGGCAAAAAAGCATTCCTGGCCAACAGTAGTCAACTAATATCAAATATCGGACTTAATTTGAGGAAGAAATTTCTGAGAATGTACGTCTGGAGTACAGCACTGTAAGGTAGTGAAAAATGGACTGTGGGAAAACCAGAACTGATAAGAAAAGAAGCATTTGTGATGTGGTGCTACAGACGAATGTTGATGATTAGGTGGACTGATAAGGTAAGGAATGAGGAGGTTTTAAGCAGTATCGGAAAGGAAAGGAATATGTGGAAAACACTCATAAGGAGAAGGGACAGGATGATAGGACATCTGTTAGGAATGACTTCCGTGGTACTAGAGGGAACTGTAGAGGGCAAAAACTGTAGAGGAAGACAGAGTTTGGAATACATCCAGCAAATAATTTCCAGCAAATACTGTGATACAGTATCCACAGTCAACAGTCAACGTCTATCTTCAGCAGTTCTGGGAACCGGGGTGAGGCAAAACTTATTTTGATGTGTGTATTAAGAATACCAACAGACTTTGACATATCGGCTTGCGTATGTTTCATACCTTCTCCTTCCTTCGTTTCTTCTTTGCTCAGCTAGTTAGCGGATTGTTTAAGTTATATCCTTCTTCTTTTTATTCCCGACTTTGGTCTTTCTATCTTTTCTCTGTTCGATCCGGTAGTGCTGGACCACTTCTTTGGCATCTATATACTCTTGGAATACGAATGACTTCCCCTCTATCTTAGTGATTTTTTCATTTTGTTCCGTAGATATGTATGTGTTCCTATTGTACCTATAACTGTGTGTTATTTATTTATGGATATTTTCAATTATTCTACCACAGACACACCCACAAGCTGCGACATAGTCACAGATTAAAAAACTAATCCAGTAAGTGTAGAATAAGTTACATTTCCGTCAACTATCACAAAACTGTTTGATCCTTAGAACTGACAGTGATGATCATCTTCAGGCCTGCAGCAAAACATGAGAAAAATACAATTAGTGGAAAGTTTACAGCTTAAAATAATAAAATACGTCATAATAAAATCTAATAATTCCACAGATGTGGAAACATGCACTTAAAATATGACGGGGCATACATGTTTTATAACATGTCCCAACATAATGAAGACATAGCGGGATCGTCACGTATAACACGCAGAATTAGCTTACTATCAACACATATATTTAAAATATAGTGTAAACTAGGCAGAGCCATCTGTTAACAGCGCTACTGTCGAAATAAACTGACACACAGTAGCCACAATATATGTGTGTGTCATAGACACGCAAGATGTAAGTGTAATCTTATCGATATACGTCTATTTTATAATTCTGCAAAATACAATACAATGAAAAATAGAATGGATACAATCCACAGCGGACTCATAAGTTGTATAAGTTATTACAGTGTCACGTAACAAATTAAAACATGAATAAAGTTAAACTTTAAAGGTGTTACAGAGGAAAAGTGGCAATATATGATTCTGAGACATTTTTGCGATGGTTTTAGAAAAAAAGTTATGCCTTAAGAGCCCACTGTAGATTTTACTTAATGTACGGCATTTTTCATTTTATTACATTTTCACAATTATAAAATTAACGAATACGCATACACTGAAGTGACAAAGAAACTGGTACAGGCATCCGTATTCAAACACAGAGATATGTAAACAGGCGTAATACGGCACTGCGGTCGGCAACGCCTATATAGACAACAAGTGTCTGGAGCAGTTATTGGATCGGGTACTGCTGGTCAAGATTTAAGTGAGTTTGAACGTCGTGTTGTAGTCGGCGCTCGAGCGATGGGACACATCTCCGCGGTATTGATGAAGTGGGATTTTTCCCGTACCAACATTTGAGGAGTCTACCATGAATACCACGAATCCGGCAAACCATCAAATCCCCGCAAGAAGAAAGGGACCAACGACTACTGAAGAGAATCGTCCAACGTGACAGAAGTGCAACCCTTCATTAAATTGCTGCAGATTTCAATACTGAACCATCAGCAAGTGTCAACGTGTGAACCATTCAACGAAATGGCATCGATATGGGCTTCCAGAGCAGAGGGCGCACTCGCATACCCTTGATGACTGCATGACAGAAAGCTTTACACCTCTTCTGGGCTCGTCAGCACCGACATTGGACTGTTGATGACTGGAAACATGGTGCCTGGTCGGAAGAGTGTCATTTCAAATTGTATCGAGCGGATGGATGTGTACGGGTATGTAGACAACCTCATGAATCCATGGATCCTGCATGTCAGCAGGGGATGTTCAAGCTGGTGGGGGCTCTGTAATCAAGTGGGGTGTTGCAGCTGGAGTGACATGAGGCGCCTGATACGTCTACATACGACTCTGACAGGTGACATGTAGGTAAGCATCCTGCTTGATTACCTGCATCTATTCATGTCCATTGTGCATTCCACGGACTTGTGCAATTCCAGGAGGACAATGCGACATCCCATAGGTCCAGAATTGCTACAGAGTGGCTGAGTTTAAACACTTCAACTGACCACCAAACTCCGCAGATATGAACATTTTGAGCATATCTGCGATGTCTTGCAACGTGCTGTTCAGAAGAGATCTCCTCCCCCTCGTACATTTACGGATTTTTCGACAGCCCTGCATGATTCATGATGTCAGTTCCCTCCAAAACTACTTCAGACATTAGTCGAGCCCATGCCACGTCATGTTGAGGCACCTCTGCGTGTTCGCGGGGTCCTACGCCATATTAGGCATGTGTATCAGTTTCATTGGCTCTTCAGTATATAATGTGCATACGACACGCGTGTACTTCTTGGTTACTGCACCTCCTCCGTCAACAGATGACTCTTCCCCGTGGTCTGGTTTGCACCATTTTTTAAATACAGGGTGATTATGATTAAAGTTAAACTTTCAAACCGCTGTAGAAATAACACCACTGGTCAGAATGACGTCAGATTACAACGCAATATTGTCGGAGAAGGGGGAAAAGGTATGACAGAAGAAAAATTAATAGTTACAAACTGTAGTAATTGATGGCGCTGTAAGTATCTTAATTTAATAGTGGTCGACTACAAATGACAAATAAATCATACGACAGTGCCTAACGTGTACGTTTCACGTTAAACAAACTGTACTAATCAGTGAGCGTGGGTGTACAGGTCTGAGACAATCAGTTATGCAAGCCCATCAACCACGGTAATCACATTGGGTGGGGAAAATCGGTTTTTAATTGTCCTGAGTCCAAAAACCGCATAAAAAGCATGAATAAAACCGTTTTTTAACTGTCACAGTATTTGCAGTTGATCCTGACGCAGTTTGGAATTCCTGTGTGATGGTCTGGATAGATGTTTGCCTATTACACATAATGACCCTCTTTAAATGTCGGTGGTCTCTGTCAGTCAACAGACGAGATCGGCCTGTACGCTATTGTGCTGTAAGTGTCCCTTCGCGTTTCCACTTTACTATCACATCAGAAACAGTGGACCTATGGATGTTTAGGAGTGTGAAAATCTCGCATACAGACATATGACACAAGTGACACCCAGTCACCTGACCACGTTCGAAGTCTGTGAGTTCCGGGAAGCGCCGCATTTTGCTGTCTCACGATGTCTAATGACTACTGAGGTCGCTGATATGGCAGCAGAATGCAGTAGGTGTCAGCAAAATGCACCTAATATGAAAAACGTATGTTTTTGGTGGTGTCCGGATCTTTTTGATCACGTAATGTAGGTCTGTATGTGTTGGCTTACAGTAGAAGTAATGCCCCGTTGGTCCATCGACTTTTTGCCTGGCCAAAACGTCCAGAAATGACAGACAGCCGCCCTTCTCCACTTCCATCCTAAAACTGATATTCTCGTGGATAGAATTCAGATGCTGCGAAACACGTGACAGTTCTTCTTCACCGTGGGGTCACACTACAAAAGTATCTTTCACATATTTCCACAAGATCTTTCGTTTGAATTCTGCTGAAACAAGTGCCCTCTCGTCGAAATGTTCTAGTTGTTTTCCCATGTTTTGCTGCAAAACTGAAGATAGTCATCGCTGACCGAAAGCAATAGTCTATTGACCAAATGTTTTGTGATCACTGATGAGGATAAAAGAAATTTATTCCAAAGACACACTTTTATTCCTACCTTGTGCTGTAATATGGCCATATGGTATTATGAAGTGTGTGGAGTTTAAGTAAAACACACAAATCAAAGTAGTAATATTAGTGTTGCGCTTGAAACTGGTAACACACTGGCGATCATCTTCGTATTGCACATCAGTCGATTTTCAAAGGGATACTAGCAAAGTTTTCTTAATTTAATCTTTAAATAGACTCTCTAGTTTTCTAAACGTTTTGTGGGCTTTTGTTTCCAGTTTTGGTTGGCACAATACTATGTGGTGCACTGGTTAATACAACGCATTCGCATTCGTTTAAGCAGGATTCATATCTTTGCCTGATCATCAAATTTAAAGATCCCATTGTTTCCTGAAACCTCCTTAGTCGACTGCAGGAATGGTTTCTTGAACAGCGCCACTAGTGAATGTGTTCCTCTTACTTATCGGATGTTAACTAGCTCTACGTCTTTAATCACGTTGGCCTAGACAGGAGCGTTAATCCTTCCAGTTTTGTTTTTGTTTTGGAGGGCCAGATATTCGAAGTCTGAAAAGCATCGCAGGGGGAACGAGACTCTGCTTGTCGCAGGCTGCCAAGATGGGTGTAGCGAGACACCGGAGTAACTTAAACCAGTTGGAGAACACATTCTTTCCCCGAGAGTCACTAACTTCGCCGATAGAGGTCACAGCTGGTGCGAGACGCTTATAACTTACAACGCTTCAATATGAGAACCTCCCCCACGGTGATTACTTCGAGATATTCATGCTACACGTTTAAAGCACAGCCGGAGATGGAAGTTAGGAAGCTATAAAACTTTTCTAAGGGAAGTTATAAGTAATCGCGTTGCCAACGGTCTGGAAGCACTCTACTCTGCAGGCGAGAAGAAACATGCGATTAACCTACACTTACGCGAAAACACGTAGGCGTTGATAAGTGAATGAAGAGTGTTGCTGAGGTCACCAAAACTTGAGATGAGCTCCTCGGGAATTATACTGCCTCAGAGATTTGGTCTCGACAGGAACCTGTAAATTTAGAAGTGACGCCACAGCAAGAAAGTTGCCATGTAGTCCGCTGAAAATAGCTTTTGTACCAGATCATCTGAAGATCGAAAGCAGTAGCATGTAACTATTTATCAGATGCTCTCGGAGACTGAAATATGACGTTCCACAAAGGAGAAGTAGCTACCCTACGGGGCAGAAATAACGAAGTTAATTCAATACTCAGTGGAATTACGTTAGTTTACAAAATTAAAAATTCTAATTAATGTAAGGAAGAACTTGTATTACGGCACTTACATAAATACTCCGCAAACCACCATATAGTGCGTGGTGGAGGGTACCTCCCATCAGTAGTTGTCATCTTCTTTCCTGCTGCACTCGCAAACAGAGCGAGAGAGAAACGGCTGTCTATACGCCTCCGTACGGGCCCTAATTTATCTTATCTTCGTGGTCTTTACGTGAAATGTATGTAGGCACTAGTAGAATCGTTCTGGTGTCTCTAATTTTTCTCAACAGTGTTCTACGAAAGAACATCGTCTCCCCTCCACGGATTCCCACTACAGTTCACAGAGCATCTCCATAATACTGATCGAAACTACCGGTAACAAATCTAGCAGCCCTTCCTTGAATTTCTTCTATGTTTTCTTTAAACCCGAACTGGTAGGAACTCCAAACAATTGAGCAGCATTCAGGAAGGTGACTCCATAAATTTCCATGCGCGATGAATCACACTTTTCTAAAATTCTCCCAGTAAACCGAAGCTGAACATTGGCGTACCCGTTACGGATTTGTTTTTCCTACTCATGCGCATTAACTTACATTTTTCCATATTTATAGCTGGCTGCCATTCATCACACCAACTAGATATTTTGTGGTGTCACCGCCAGACACCACACTTGCTAGGTGGTAGCCTTTAAATCGGCCGCGGTCCGTTAGTATACGTCGGACCCGCGTGTCGCCACTATCAGTGATTGCAGACCGAGCGCCGCCACACGGCAGGTCTAGAGAGACTTCCTATCACTCGCCCCAGTTGTACAACCGACTTTGCTAGCGATGGTTCACTGACAAAATACGCTCTCATTTGCCGAGACGATAGTTAGCATAGCCTTCAGCTACGTCATTTGCTACGACCTAGCAAGGCGCCATTATCAATTGCTATTGATCTTGTAATTCATGTACCGTCAGACCGACGTTCACCATTAATGGATTAAAGTTAAGTATTCCACCAGCTACGTCCGTTTTTTCTAAAGTCTAATTTCCTTGTCCTGTTCCAGACCTCACGCCAGCCTGCGTGAGCTAAAACACGTGCGTATCGGCTTCGTCTTGTAACCTGGTGTTGGCTCTCCTGCCAACCCACAACATATTTTGTCTAAGTCGGGTTGTATCCTCCTTCAGCCATTCAACCTCGACACCTTCCCAAATCACAGCATCACGAGCAAACAATTTGAGATTGCTGCCCATCCTGTCTGCCAAATCATTTACGTGTACAGAGAATAAGAGCGGTTCTATCACGCGTCCTGATGACACCTTTGTCTCTGATGAACACTGCCCGCGAGGGCAACGTACTGGGTTCTATTACTTAAGAAGACTTCAAGCCACTCACACATCTGGGAACGTATTCCTTATGCTCTTACATTCGTTAATAGTTTGAAGTGGGCACCATGTCAAGCGCTTTCCATAAATCTACAAGTGTGGAATCTGCCCTTTGCCGTTCATTCATGGTTCGCAGGGTGTCACATGAGGCCGGCCGGTGTAGCCAGGCGATTCTAGGCGCTACAGTCTGGAACCGCGTGACCGCTACGGTCGCAGGTTCGAATCCTACCTCGGGCAGGATGTGATGTCCTTAGGTTAGTTAGGTTTAAATAGTTCTAAGTTCTAGGGGACTGATGACCTTAGCCGTTAAGTCCCATAGTGCTCAGAGCCATTTCTTTTTTTTTGTTTTTTGGATGTCACATGAGAAAAAGGCAAGCTGAGGTTCACACAAGATATTTTTTTCTAAATTCGTGCTGATTTGTGGACAGAAGCTTTCCTATCTCGAGAAAATTTATAATATTCGAATATGTTCAAGAATTTTGCATGAAAACCGATGTTAAGGGTACAGGTCTGTAATTTAGCGTGCTGGTTCTTTTGTCCTCCTTATACTCGTGGTATAAGGGTAGCGTCCTTGGTTCGTAATCAAAACATTCTGGTCCCGCGTTCGCCAACGCTTAAATTTTGATAAATAATCAGCAATGGCGGCGGAAGACTTCCTAATTCTGCCAACGTCCTCGTCATAGAGAGCGGAGGAGCGAAAAGAGGTTCAGGACACTCTCTTGTCCTTGTGGTGGGAAACTCCCCTAAAGGTGGAAGAATCAGCAATTGAAGGCATAAGGATGCAGAAGGCAATGGAAGCCACTGCACTAAAGACACACAGTATGTATCCATAGCACCTGTGGCCTGTAATTGATAGTGTCATGATGATCTCTCCACTAACAAAATATTCTGGAATAGTCCGCTATTCGGATCTTCGGGAACAGACCGCCAAGGGGGAGGTGACTGTGTAAGAAAGATTGAATAACCAACAAGAGGATAGCGTTCTTCGAATCAGGATGTGGAGTGTCAGAAGCTTGAACATGATAGTGAAGCTAAAAATTCTGGAAAGGGAAATGCAAAGGCTCAATCTAGATATAGTGGGGGTCAGTAAAGTGAAATGAAAATAAGACAATGATTTTGGTCAGACGAGTATAGGATAATATCAACAGCAGCAGAAAATGATAAAACGGAAGTAGGATTCGTTATGAATTGGAAGGTAAGGCAGAGAGTGTGTTACTGTGAACAGGTCAGTGAGAGGGTCGTTCTTATCAGAATCGACAGCAAACCAACACTGACAACGATAGTTCAGGAAAACATGCCGACGTCGTAGGATGAAGATGAAGAGATACAGAAAGGATATGAGGACATTGAAAGGGTAATACAATACGTAAAGAGAGATTAAAATCTAATGGTCATGTTGTTGTTGTTGTGGTCTTCAGTCCTGAGACTGGTTTGATGCAGCTCTCCATGCTACTCCATCCTGTGCAAACTTCTTCATCTCCCAGTACCTACTGCAGCCTACATCCTTCTGAATCTTTGGTCTCCCTCTACGATTTTTACCCTCCACGCTGCCCTCCAATACTAAATTGGTGATCCCTCGATGTCTCAGAACATGTCCTACCAACCGATCCCTTCCTCTAGTCAAGTTGTGCCACAAGCTCCTCTTCTCCACAATTCTATTAATTACACTCCTGGAAATTGAAATAAGAACACCGTGAATTCATTGTCCCAGGAAGGGGAAACTTTATTGACACATTCCTGGGGTCAGATACATCACATGATCACACTGACAGAACCACAGGCACATAGACACAGGCAACAGAGCATGCACAATGTCGGCACTAGTACAGTGTATATCCACCTTTCGCAGCAATGCAGGCTGCTATTCTCCCATGGAGACGATCGTAGAGATGCTGGATGTAGTCCTGTGGAACGGCTTGCCATGCCATTTCCACCTGGCGCCTCAGTTGGACCAGCGTTCGTGCTGGACATGCAGACCGCGTGAGACGACGCTTCATCCAGTCCCAAACATGCTCAATGGGGGACTGATCCGGAGATCTTGCTGGCCAGGGTAGTTGACTTACACCTTCTAGAGCACGTTGGGTGGCACGGGATACATGCGGACGTGCATTGTCCTGTTGGAACAGGAATGGTAGAACGATGGGTTCGATGACAGTTTGGATGTACCGTGCACTATTCAGTGTCCCCTCGACGATCACCAGTGGTGTACGGCCAGTGTAGGAGATCGCTCCCCACACCATGATGCCGGGTGTTGGCCCTGTGTGCCTCGGTCGTATGCAGTCCTGATTGTGGCGCTCACCTGCACGGCGCCAAACACGCATACGACCATCATTGGCACCAAGGCAGAAGCGACTCTCATCGCTGAAGACGACACATCTCCATTCGTCCCTCCATTCACGCCTGTCGCGACATCACTGGAGGCGGGCTGCACGATGTTGGGGCGTGAGCGGAAGACGGCCTAACGGTGTGCGGGACCGTAGCCCAGCTTCATGGAGACGGTTGCAAATGGTCCTCGCCGATACCCCAGGAGCAACAGTGTCCCTAATTTGCTGGGAAGTGGCGGTGCGGTCCCCTACGGCACTGCGTAGGATCCTACGGTCTTGGCGTGCATCCGTGCGTCGCTGCGGTCCGGTCCCAGGTCGACGGGCACGTGCACCTTCCGCCGACCACTGGCGACAACATCGATGTACTGTGGAGACCTCACGCCCCACGTGTTGAGCAATTCGGCGGTACGTCCACCCAGCCTCCCGCATGCCCACTATACGCCCTCGCTCAAAGTCCGTCAACTGCACATACGGTTCACGTCCACGCTGTCGCGGCATGCTACCAGTGTTAAAGACTGCGATGGAGCTCCGTATGCCACGGCAAACTGGCTGACACTGACGGCGGCGGTGCACAAATGCTGCGCAGCTAGCGCCATTCGACGGCCAACACCGCGGTTCCTGGTGTGTCCGCTGTGCCGTGAGTGTGATCATTGCTTGTACAGCCCTCTCGCAGTGTCCGGAGCAAGTATGGTGGGTCTGACACACCGGTGTCAATGTGTTCTTTTTTCCATTTCCAGGAGTGTAGTTATGCGATCTACCCATCTAATCTTCAGCATTCTTCTGTAGCACCACATTTCGAAAGCTTCTATTCTCTTCTTGTCTAAACTATTTATCGTCCACGTTTCACTTCCATACATGGCTACACTCCATACAAATACTTTCAGAAACGACTTCCTGACACTTAAATCTATGCTCGATGTTGACAAAATTCTCTTCTTCAGAAACGCTTTCCTTGCCATTGCCAGACTACATTTTTAATCTTCTCTACTTCGATCATCATCAGTTATTTTGCTCCCCAAATAGCAAACTTCCTTTACTACTTTAAGTGTCTCATTTCCTAATCTAATTCCCTCCTCACCACTCGAGTTAATTCGACTACATTCTATTATCCTCGTTTTGCTTTTGTTGATGTTCATCTTATATCCCCCTTTCAAGACACTGTCCATTCCGTTCAGCTGATCGTCCAAATCCTTTGATGTCTCTGACAGAATTACAATGTCGTAGGCGAACCTTAAAGTTTTTATTTCTTCTCCATGGATTTTAGTACCTACTCCGAACTTTTATTTTGTTTACTTTATTGCTTGCTCAATATACAGATTGAATAACATCGGGGAGAGGCTATAACCCTGTCTCACACCCTTCCCAACTACTGCTTCCCTTTTATACCCCTCGACTCTTATAACTGCCATCTGGTTTCTGTACAAATTGTAAATAGACTTTCCCTCCCTGTATTTTACCCCTGCCACCTTCAGAATTTGAAAGAGAGTATTCCAATCAACATTGTCAAAAGCTTTCTCTAAGTCTACAAACGCTACAAATGTAGGTTTGCCTATCCTTAATCTTTCTTTTAAGATAAGTCGTAGGGTCAGTATTGCCTCACGTGTTCCAACATTTATACGGAATCCAAACTGATCTTCCCCGAGGTCAGCTTCTACCAGTTTTCCATTCGTCTGTAAAGAATTCGCGTTAGTATTTTGCAGCTGTGACTTATTAAACTGATAGTTCGGTAATTTTCACACCTGCCAACACCTGCTTTCTTTGTGATTGGAATTCTTATATTCTTCTTGAAGTCTGAGGGTATTTCGCCTGTCTCATACATCTTGCTCACCAGATGGTAGAGTTTTGTCAGGACTGGCTCTCCCAAGGCTGTCAGTAGTTCTAATGGAAAGTTGTCTACTCCGGGGACCTTGTTTCGACTCAAGTCTTTCACTGCTCTGTCAAGCTCTTCACGCGGTATCATATCTCCCATTTCATCTTCATCTACATTCTCTTCCATTTCCATAATATTGTCCTCAAGTACATCGCCCTTGTACAGACCCTCAATATACTCCTTCCACCTTTCTGCTTTCCCTTCATTGCTTAGAACTGGGTTTCCATCAAAGCTCTTGCTATTCATGCAAGTGGTTCTCCTTTCTCCAAAGGTCTCTTTAATTTTCCTGTAGGCAGTATCTATCTTACCCCTAGTGAGATAAGCCTCTACATACTTACATTTGTCCTCTAGTCATCCCTGCTTAGCCATTTTGCACTTCCTGTCGATATCATTTTTGAGACGTTTGTATTCCTTTTTGCCTGCTTCATTTACTGCATTTTTATATTTTCTCCTTTCATCAATTAAATTCAATATTTCTTCTGTTACCCAAGGATTTCTACTAGCCCTCGTCTTTTTACCTATTTGATCATCTGCAGCCTTCACTATTTCATCGCTCAAATCTACCCATTCTTCTTCTACTGTATTTCTTTCCCCCATCCCTGTCATTGTTTCCTTATGCTCTCCCTAAAACTCTTAACAACCTCTGGTTCTTTCAGTGTGTCCAGGGCCCATCTCCTTAAGTTCCCACCTTTTTGCAGTTTCTTCAGTTTTAATCTACAGTTCATAACCATCTGTCTTACCATTATATAATCTATCTGATACCTTTTAGTATCTCCAGGGTTCTTCCATGTATACAGCCTTCTTTCATGATTCTTGAACCAAGTGTTAGCTATGATTAAGTTATGCTCTGTGCAAAATTCTACCAGGCGGCTTCCTCTCTCATTTCTTAGCCCCAATGCATATTCACCGACTATGTTTCCTTGTCTCCCTTTTCCTACTCTCGAATTCCAGTCACCCAGGATTTAAATTTTCGTCTCCCTTCACTACCTGAATAATTTCTTTTATCTCATCATTCATTTCATCAATTTCTTCGTCGTCTGCAGAGCTGGTTGGCATATAAACTTTTACTACTGTAGTAGGCGTGGGCTTCGTGTCTGTCTTGGCCACAATAATGCGTTCACTATGCTGTTTGTAGTAGCTTACCCGTACTTCTATATTTTTATTCATTATTAAACCTACTCCTGCATTACCCTTATTTGATTTTGTATGTATAACCCTGTATTCACCTGACCAAAAGTCTCACTATATCTAACTTTAACCTATCCATTTCCCTTTTTAAATTTTCTAACCTACCTGCCCGATTAAGGGATCTGACATTCCACGCTCTGATCCGTAAAACGTCAGTTTTCTTTCTCCTGATAACGACGTCCTCCTGAGTAGTCCCCGTTCAGAGATCCGAATGGGAGACTATTTTACCTCCGGAATATTTTATCCAAGAGGATTGCTAGGCAGGACATTACCTATCCGTTGGAGCATGTGATGATAACTCTAAGGAGGAAGCTGAAAGATATGGGTTGCTCCGTTCCCCAAACTGCAGTATTGCTGTACCCTGCTGGACCAATAATCTTGCAAGAGATCAAGGTTGCTGGGTAATGTACTCGAGCATCTGTTGACTGGGATGCGTGTTGTGTTTGATATTTGTCAATTGTTAATCAAGACTGCTAAAGACAGTAAAGCTGCAAGCCCTCGGGAAAAATTACGGCTGTAGTTTCCCCTTGTTTTCAGCCGTTCGCAGTACCAGAGCAGCAAGGCCATTTTGGTTAGTGTTACAAGGCCAAATCATCCAGACTGTTGCCGCTGCAACTACTGAAAAGGCTGCTGCCCCTCTTCAGGAACCACACGTTTGTCTGGCCTCTCAACAGATACCCCTCCGTTGTGGTTGCACCTACGGTACGGCTATCTGTATCGTTGAGGCACGCAAGCCTCTCCACCAACGGCAAGGTCCATGGTTCATGGGGGGTGGGGGGGTGGGGCTAATAGTCATAGGGGATGGAATGCAGTTGTAGGGGAAGGAGGAGAAGAAAAAGTACCACGAGAAATCCGAGGAGCCAGCCATAGGGGTCCAAAGAATTCTCAAGATGGCTTGTATATAAGCCGAAACCAGCCAATAAAGAAGTATTATTGCGATCTCGACTGTTCATTTTAACTTAAATGTAACATCAGGTCGCTGCTCGCCGTAGACTGTGTTGTCAAAATTTATGAATGCAGAATAGTCCATAGGCAGTACAGTTGAATAGGAATGTATATCTCTAAAAAGGGCAATCGCAAAAGCTGGAAAGAAAACATAGGTACAGAGAAGGTAACTGCGAAGAAACCACGGGTAACAGAAGAAAGACTTCAGCTAGTTGATGAAAGAAGGAAGTTCAAAAATGTTCAGGGAAATTCAGGAATACAGGAATACAAGTCGCTGTGGAATGAAATAAGCAGGAATTGCAGGAAAGCTAAGACGAAATGGCTGCAGGAAACATGTGAAGAAATCGAAAAAGATATGATGGTCGGAAGGACTGATTCAACATATAAGAAAGTCAAAACAACGTTCAGTGAAATTAAAAGCAACGGTGGTAGTATTAAGAGTGCAACCGGATCTGTATTGTTAAATGCAGAGGAAAGAGCGGATAGGTGAAAAGAGTACATTAAAGGCCTTTATGAAGGGGAAGATTTATCTGAGATGATAGAAGAAGAAAGAGGAGTCGATTTAGAAGAGATAGGTGATACAGTATTAGAATCAGTATTTAAGAGAGCTTTGGAGGACTTAAGATCAAATAAGGCAGAAGTGATCGATAACATTCCATCAGAATTTCTAAAACCATTAGGGGAAGTGGCAGCAAAACGACAATTCACTTTGGTGTGTAGAATGTAGGGGCCTGGCGACAAATAGCCTGACTTTCGGAAAATATCATAGTCTAGTGAGTACAGATTATGGATTGACGGTAAATCGAGGAAAGACGAAAGTAATGAGAAGTTGCAGAAATTTGAACAGCGATAAACTTAACATCAGGATTGATGGCCATGAAGTAGATGAAGGAATTCTGCTACGTAGGCAGCAAAATAACCAATGACGGTCGGGGCGAGAAGGACATCTAAAGCAGTCTAGCACTGGCAAAAAGGACGTTCCAGGCTAAGAGAAGTCTGCTAGTATAAAACATTGGCTGTAATTTGGAGAAGAAATTTCTGAGAATGTACGTTTGGAGCACAGCATTGTATGGTAGTGAAACACGGACTGCGGGAAAATCGGAACAGAAGAGAATCGAGGCATTTGAGATGTGTTGCTAGAGACGAATGTTGAAAATTAGGTGGACTGATAAGGTATGGAATGAGGAGGTTATGCGCAAAAAAAAAAAAAAAAAAACAAAAGAAAAACCACCAGCAGGTATTGGCTTGTTGTTGTTCCGAGCGGAAATTTCGAGTTAAATGCAAGCTAAGTAAGGGGCCACTGCAGCAGAGTAATCACTTTAAAATTGAAATCGGGTTCCATGCGTGCCCGTCGGCTTATTTATTTTGAAACCATTCAGTTGCTTCCCTACATCAGGGGTGCCTATTACTATGTCCTCCATGCAGGAGACTGACCATCGGTCAAACGACGTATATGTAATGGGATCACTGCTCTCAGCTGCAGCGGGACTTTAGGCGGAATCAGCGGCGACGAGCGAGAAATGTACCGGACCGGGATTCGAACTGGTGGATCTCCTGCTTACTAGGCAGGTGCGGTAGCCACTGCGCCATGCGGGACACAGAGTTATCGCAACCGAGCGGACTATCTCGGCACACGCACGGCCGATGCACACTCCCATCTAGGGCCACATATCAGCAGTCCCTGTCCATTGACTCACTGTTCGTTACTCTGAGATTGCCCGTCCCTGGTAGCTGAGTGGTCAGCGCGGCGGAATGTCCTTCCTAACGGCTCGGGTTCGATTCCCTCCTGGGTCGGATATTTTCTCCGTCCAGGGACTAGGATCTTGTGCTGTCCACTGTATGTTGTGTTGTCCTTATCATCATCACTTCATCCCCATCAACATGCAAGTCACCGAAGTGGCGTCACCTCGAAAGACCAGGCGTACGGTCTCAACGACGGGAGGCCCTAGCCACACGGCATTTCCATTTTTACTGTGAGATTTCCGCAGAAGGTCGGATGTATTTGTGCATCCGCACTGAAGAAGTTGGATCCATTGCCCAGCTAGGCATCTCAGTTATATGAATACGTGGTGTTTGTTCTTTCGGATTTTATATTTGTACGATCCTTCTGCGTGAATGATTTATTAGATGTGAGATATTAAACTTAATCTTTCCTTTTGCTGTTTTCTATCTCAAAATCCAAACTGGTCAACGGGTGGCTAGTTAGAGTCCTTCGATTCTTTTATCGATGTTACATAGGAACAGAATTTTCTCGGTTTCTCGGCAAGATATTTTGCTAAGATATGGCGGTGTAGTTTTAGTATTCTTCTTTAATCTATCATCTTACAGCCACACGAATTTCTATTAACTTTTGCCCGTCGCCATCTGCGCGTTCTTTCTTGACCCAAGAGCACAACAGTCCCTGCTTCCTCAGCAATTTCCGAACTTCGTTATTAAACCACGGCGGGTCTTTTCCGTCCTTAATCCACTTGCTTGGCACATACTTTTTCAGAGCGTGACGTACAAACCCTTTAAACTTTGTCCAAAATTCCTCTACGTCCATCATATTGCAGCTAAATGATGTCCATTCATTTTTTAAGTGGTGTGCTACACATCGCCGCTATGACTACACCGTGGTCACTGATCTCTCTCTATACTGACAGCTTCGAGAAGGTTAGGCTGATTGTAGCAACAAGATGTAAAATATTTCGATTGCGAATGACCCTCGAAAATTGTTCAAGACACATTCCGGATAACGTGTTCAAAAGTACTTCACAAGACTACCTGCCCATACCCCCTGCAGTGAATCCATAGCTCCCAATCTGTGCATGGTAGGTTAAAGTCTCCTCCAACCAATGCTGCATGATTGTAGTAATTCCATACTATTGACCGTGGACTTTCTTTGAATAATTCTAAAACTCTTATAGTGGATTCTGGTTTCCGGTAAGCACATCCAGCAATTATTCTGATTTGACTTCCACCAATTATACGAATCCAGATAACTTCAAAATCACAGTAAAATTCCACCTCAAACGAGAAAATATTTTTGACGACTGTATTGAACACTCATCCTCAAATGGCTTCTAATCTTCCGATATACGTTGCGTGTCTCACTAAATATAACAGACCTCTGTACTTAGGCTTTTAGACCGCTCTCGGTTCAGAGAATAAGTTGAGCGCAACAACTTTGTCGAAGGGCAATTTAGGAACTTCGCTCCTAATACTTCGACAATTTGCTGTTAAAACTTCTACAGTCGAAGTGTCTGTTTTGTACGCGGTCTGATCTCGGTTTCTGCATATCGACGGGATAGCGCACATCACAGAACCTCAAACAATCACCTGGCCTAAAAAGTCCCAATATGCACTCCACAACTACTCTGCTACCCAAGTAGCTGATTCATTTGTCTTAATTTTCTCATACTGAGAAATCAGAAGGAGCGATCTATGTTTTACTTGGAAAAATTTTTCGATGGGGAACATCGCATAAATCAGTCTTTTATGTTTCGACAGTTTTAGCTGTCGTCTTCAAAAAATTTTTGTTAGAAGACGTATCCTATTTTAAGTTACGTTGTGTAAAATGTAGCAAATAATACAGGGTTTGTCAAAAATAAAAAAGAACTAACACGCCTCTGTGAGTGCTACATTTACCATCCTGTCGGTGCGCACAAGGTGCTTTTTAACTGTAAATGCTTTTACTTTTGACAAATGTGCGTATTATATGCTGCATTTAGCCCACCATAAATAGAACATGGCATGATTTATTAACAATGAAACACGTTCTACAACAAAAAATTTTTTGAAGACCAGGAGATGACAGTAACAATGGCCGAATACGGTTTTCAACAATAAGGATTAATTTATGCAATCCTAGTTATTGAAAGTTTTTTTCCAAATGATTCACTTGTGCAGTGCCCCCCCCCCCCCCCCCCGCCCCTGTTTCATCAAGGATAGTCTTAAAATTCTCCTCCCTAAAAGGCAGGTCGAGAAAACTGCAGTGCTGACCGTCACAGAATCGACGGAGCCTATGGTTGAGACCCTCCATTCCGCTTCAAACCAAAGAACCCTTACAACTTTGGATACGATGCTGCAAATTGTGAGCTCTGCTTGCATCCGTAGGCCGTCAGTTTTCATCACTGCTGCCAGCCACCAATATGAATCGAGAATGGACTCAGAAACCAAGCGACAGACATTGCTGTCGTCGTAAGGCATAACTTGCAGACGACTACATCCTGCACGTTCGATAGCCGCAGGCAGGGCCTTCTCCGCACCTCGGATGAGGCTTTCCGGCAGACATACCTAATCCAGATTGAAATGCTTTCCCGTACTGAATGCTATTTCCCTAAGAGGCTCAATAAAGTGCCTAACATTGGAGCACGTACTCAGCACAGATGTCGCGCTAATGTTATCCACAAAAATCCAAACTTTCCCCAATACCCTCCACTGTATTCATCAAGAAAGCAATTGATTATCGCTGAACCAACAGAATCACAGTGCTGACCTCAGCCGAATTACAGTGGAAACATCACTGAAACGCCAACCGACGTACAAAACCGGGCAGACTCACTTGCAGTACCTCAGTCTCACGTGCCTGCTGCCGCGCGAGTGCGTAGCATCTATCCCTCTTCAAGTTGTTGATACACATTCTAACTTCTACTACAGATTTGATGATAACATCCCAGTAGTGCAGCGTGGGCTAGACTTCATCCGCTCTCAAACAATGTCTTGTTCTTATTCCTAAGGTTATGTTCGGAAACCGCAGCTTATTGTCGATTTCTGTAGTGGATATACTGTTGATGATCGGTACAGTGTCCGGAAACCATTCGAATATATCGTCGCATCAAGATACTGTCACTATAATCTCCAGGAACAGGACAAGGATTGCAACTCCACATGGAAGGCTAAGCCCCAGTAATGTCATGCATCATTTCTCAGAATTTGAACTATTTATTTTTTTACAATAGTAAAACAGTTAATGACATTAGGAGTTCGGATCCTATGGTTCACAAGCCAAATCGCATTTTTCTTTTCAAGAAGATGTGATCACCAAAAATTTAAAATTCTTAGTTGAGGCAGTGCTGAATGTCAAAACAACTACAGAACTGACATTAAGCGCTGGATAAATATTCGATACTAAATAACTTGTGAATTCAACAAAACCAAACAGGTAATAACTTACAACTGTATTTAAAGCAATACCAAGTTAGCAAGGAGCCCCGAAACAATTTCAGAGCAACAATCTTTAATGAAGATCCCTTCTAAGAGAATGAATTGATTAGCAAAAATACTATTGAATAAAAACTGAGTCATGGGCAGTTAAGTACCGGTGAAATTTCAGGCCAGTCTTAAAAAAATTGCAGGTGGCTGAAAACTTGTTTCATAACATATCTTGGCGTACTGAATTCACTGGGTAAACATAATTTGCTAAAACAAATTTTCAGCACTTTTGAAATTTAGATTGTTGAAACAATCAATATTTATTTCGAACTCATGCGTGGAGTTGTTGGTTGTCGTGGAATGCATTCACAAAAAAGTTTGGACCAAAAATTTTTAAAATTGAGAAAGGAGTAGCTTTTTTCGTTTCAGCCAAATTGATTTTTTGCAAAGAAATTGAAGTATACTGACCTTTTTAACGCTATAGACGTACGAAAATTGCAGATCAGTTACAAACATTAAGTGTTTATAAAACATGACAAGAATTTAGTGTAAAATTGAATTACTACGACTCTATACAATATTTGGCCCAGTTTGAAGGAAAAAAATAAAAGACGACTTTATACGTTTGAAAATTGTATTCTTTATTTTCAGTTTACATATTAAATCAGACATCCCCGTCTCCGCTGCGTCCGCACGGGCAGATCGTCGGTCGCGGAACCGCGAGTGGTAGCCGCGTGGTATGAGGCGCCTTGTGACGGTTTGTGCGGATCCCCCGTCGGAGGTTCGAGTCCTCCCTCGGGGATGGGTGTGTGTGTTGTCCTTAGTGTAAGTTAGTTTAAGTTATATTAGGTTAGATTAAGTATTGTGTAAGCCTAGGGATCGATGACCTCAGCAGTTCGGTCCCATAGGTACTTACCCCAAGTTTCCATTTCGGTCGGGGATGCAGCTGCCCATGTGGAATAAAAGTGGATCTCTCTTGGCCGCCAGGCGTCGTACTATCATCAGTCACGTGCCTCCGCGTTGCCTTAGAGTTAGCATCCAGGGGCCTTACGCACAGAGTGTATGTAGGTACGTGTCTAACGTGGTTTTTAGTAAAAGTTAAGCAAAGTATTTAAACTGTGTTCGAATGTTGATGAGATGCTTGCCCCAAGAACCTTACAGCCCGCCGCCATCCATTCTGGACTAGAAAACTTTATAAATATTTACATCCCAGTTTACAACTCAGTCTGCCGCGAACGTAAAGTCGCATGACTGGAAATTGCAAAAATAAATAAATAAATAAAACAAATAAATAAAAATAAAAAAGAAATTATAGTTACGCTTCTTTATTTATTTTGATTTAGGATGTACATATAGATTAGGCACATACATACACAATTGCAGATTTACATACAGTTTATGCACAATACAGATATATTCATATAAAATTAACGTTTCAATTAAATTTCTGTACGGTACATATTTATCTATTGATAGAAAACTAACTATACTTCCATCAATTTTAAACATTTTTGACTCAAACGTTTTTCTGAGTATTTTGTCATAACCAGCAACCCCACGTGTGGGTTTGAAAAAATAATGATATATGTTTTTTCAAATTTCAAAAATTCAAACGTGGCGAAAAAATTTTGTTTAGCAAATTGAAGTTACCCACTGAATTCAGCATGCCAAAATATATTATGAAGCATATTTACAGGCCCCTGCAATGTTTTTACGACCAGTTTGAAATTTCACCGATGCTTCTCCTCAGTATCGCAGGACTGTATCGGTATTAACGATGAAGGGGTTAGACAGTACCTCAGTATGTGAAGCAATGAGGAACAAGCGGCTAAAGGTTACAGAAGGAAAGGCAAACTCAGCTTAGAGAAATGACGAAGCGAGATGAAAAATGCTCTCAGAAGTAAGTGACGGCGTCGCACCTTGAGCTGCCTGACAAACGGCACGCCATTACTGCGCCGCGCCGACAAAGCGCACGCAGCAGTACACAGCTACTCTAGTACCAGGTACCCCCCCCCCCCCCCCCCTCAGTCCCCACAACCAAGGCCCTCGCCAGGTAGGAAATAGTGCAACGAAGGTGTTACCTAAGCAATACGTGTCCAAATCAAACAGTTACACAGGCACATTAGCCCTTTACCAAAGGAAGCGAAAGACAAATAGACACCCAATCATGCATGGTTTGGATTAGCGACGAAGGCGAGTTTCATTTGGAAGGGTTCGTCAATAACCATAATTGGCGCATTTTGGGGGGACTGAGAATCCGCATTTCGCGATCTGGATCTCTTCACCCTCATCGGGTGACTTGTGGTGTGTAATGTCCAGTCACGAAGCAAACGGTGCCATATGCCTTGATGGGATGGTGACGACTGAACGGTACATGAAGGTTTTTCAAGATGATTTCATCCCCATTATTCAAAGTGACACTGATTTCGACAAGATGTTGTTTATGTAAGAAGCAGGAAACTGTCTGATGTCCTGGAGGAGCACTCTGGGGACCGCATTATGGCTCTAAGATACCCAGAGGCCACTGGCATGAGTCTCGATTGGCCACCATACTCTCCGGATCTGAACACATGCGACTCCTTTTTGTGGAGCTATATTAATGAAAAAGTGTACAGCAATAACCCCAAAAGTATCGCTGAGCTGAAAACAGCTATTCAGGAGGTCATCAACAACATCGATGTTTCGACACTTCAGCAGGTCATGCAGAATTTCGTCATTCGCCTCTGCCACATCATCGGTAATGGCGGCAGGCGTATAGAATATTTCATAATGTAAATCCGAATACCTGTAGTGAAGTTTACATGTTGAATAAGTGTGTGCACTCCGTAGTTTGTAACTAATTTACGTTTTCTTCGTGTAGTTCAATAATTGTCACCCTGTGTTAAAAAACACGAATAACCAGGATTAAGCACAAATGACCAGAAAGTCATACGACGCTAACACCCCGGGTGGGCAGAGTATAAAACAACAGTGATTTGTTCCGCAACCTTTAGATCAGTACAATAATCTTCAACACACTATGAGGTCACTATGAAGGGCACTGTTCACTACTTGCAGAAAAACTTTTAAAAATTATTTGGTTAGAGTGACAAAAACCTTAATAGTAGAACAATTACAAACGGAAAACCTTAACGCTATGTTAAAATGAATACACTCACAGTAATGCAAGACGAAGGCAGAGGCGGCCCGTCCCAATACAAATCTCGGCATCAGCAACCATGCGATTGAGTGTGTCACCAAACACACAAGGACACTGTATACTACCCCAGAGGCTCCCTGCGTCTAAGTTCATGCAGCATAAACCGTCAGAAATGTGGAGGGCTGATCCACTTAGCCCATGAGTGGAATACACCAGAAAAACGTCTATCCAATCAACGAGCTTTCTAGGTTCCCCAAAGATCAGCCTTCCACCGTAACGGTTGCCGCGAACAAGACAACACACTATTTCAACACGGGCGCGTCCTTGTGCCACAATGGCCGTCTCTTCCTTTCTCCCTTTCTCCGGTCTTGGACTCGATTCAGAGATCACTGCAAAACTCGCAACAGCGCGCAGTCGTGCCACCTCGCAGCGCGCCAGAACGGTGAAGTCACGCCAGTAGGCGGAGAAATACATATCGATACGAACCAGCATTGCTCAGACACATTCACATGGAATGTTGCAGATGCTTCGGATCTTGATGAAACAACCGTCCTTCAGAGAACACAGTAACTGATTTTCTTAGCTGGTCGACAGATTATTTTCCTGGCCACGTCTGTTTAAATGATAAGTTCAATATAAGTAAAATCAGATGAGTCACATGGGAGTGAAACCGTCATTCGTCAGATGACTGTGTGCGCAGAAAGATTTTTTTCAGTGGAAGATACCGGCTTGTGGCATGAATCAACATTGAATTGAGGAATAATACCATTCGACATATGACAGTTTCTAAAAATGTTGACAAGTGTGCGAGTTTTTCCTTTGGTAGGACATGTTGCTACTTTTACTCCTTTGTTATTCCCAGTTTTTATGTTAACCAAGTAACAGTTCTCCTTTGCGCTACCTGGTATCAGTTTTGACTTAACTCTTCCCACTCTTAGTGGGAAAGGAAGCTATAGGTACTGACGGAAAACGTGTAAGTGTAAACTTCGTCGGCCGATGGATGAATGTGTGACCCTGCAGCACGATTTCACCTCGCAATAGGCAAGGATAGTCAACAGGGAACATGTCAATACCAGGGCTAAAGTCTTGAGCGAGGTCGTTCAATTGGGATCAAGGAAGCCGATTTTAGCTATCGGCAAATCGCTCGACGTTTCAATAGCAACGATGCCACTGTTCGGCGATGTTGGTAGAAAAGTGAACTGTGGCCGAATACGCAGTCAAGATGTTAGTGGTCAACGTAGAGAGACGACAGCATGTGAGGTCCGAGCAATCGTCAGAGAGACACAGAGACTCGGATTCATCATTATCTTCGATCCAGCGTGCAGCTGGTGCTTCAGTGACTACGAGTGCCATTAATAGTCGGCTAATAGGCGGCTAACAGAATGCGGGCTGAACTCGTGGCTGCCCTTGTACCGACTGCCATTAACCTCTGAACACCAAAAACCCCGTTTACAGTGGTGTCTGGCGCATTCGGCCTGGAATTTTACTGACTGCTCTAGAGTTGTCTTCAGTGATGAGTTCCGGCTCTAACTGAAGCCCGATGAGTCACGAGACGTGTCTGGAGATGCCCCAGACAACGGTGGGATACCAACCTGACTAACTCCAGCCGTACTGCCCAACAACCAAGCTTGTGGTCTGGGGTGCCACTTTATTTCGTAGCAGAACCTCTTTGGTTGCCATCCGCAGCGCCACAGCTGTACGTCGACGATATTCTAGGCCCCGTTTTGTTGTCCTTGGTGGCAAGCCATTCTGAGCTTTCATTTCAGCATGATAATGCCCAACAGCACACGCCGAGTGACGCTATGTGTGGTTTACAGACGGAAGTATAAAGTGTCCGCCCCCTACTTCTCGTAACTGAATTACACCTAACTTGCTTACCTCGTGTCTCACAGATGTTGATCCAATTGGTTTCTTCAGCGTCCGGTCCAGAATTCTAACACTTGTGCCACAAATAGTGCATATCAATAAGTGATTAGGTTTAAATGCTAAGCACAATAAGGATCGTAAAACGTTAGGATGCCAAATAATTTCGTTTCATTTCACCAATCGCAAAATTAGTAAAACGATTTCATCATCTAGTTTGTCGTTAATTTTCATAACAAGATTCCGGTTCACTAATCGGTAGTTCCCGAGCACTGCAGAAACTACAAAAATGCTTCAGACGATCTTGGAAGCAACATAAGACCGCAGAAATGTGTCTTCCGAGGCAACTTACACAATTACTTCCACCCTTAAGCGGAGTTGCACATCGCATACTAGTTCGCCTGTTGCCACCTTTAAAAAACCGATCGTAGACTGCTCTGGATTAACATAACATCGCACAAGTATGTCAGTTGAGGCCATTTTTCAAAAACTGTTCCGTATTTATTTTAGGTCAGATTTTATACACGAATTCGTGTATTACCACCTTGGAAACCTATCGTAGACTATTAGCGAGCTGTCTTAGTAGTATGGCGCACTTGCGACTCGTCCATCCTTTATCATCAATAGGCAGTGACAGAAACTAAATTTTGTAATTAGCGTTTCATCTTGAATTGAGTGACATTTAAATTATTATTAACAAGTCCTCAATGCAACTAATGTCATCAGCATGGTTATAGCTGTACGTTAATAGTTACACAGTAATTATAAACAGTAAGAGAATCGCGTCTTGGCACCCAGCTTTGTAAGTGAATCTCTACCATCTATCTCTGTGCCCATGTTTGAAAATTCGTAGAAAGTGCGTTGTTAAACGACCATAAATCACAGAAATCAGCGTATTCACCTCGCCAAAACATGTGAGAAAACACTACAACATCAAAGCCATGACAAGTCGTAGATTGTGTAGCAGATTAGCTACCAACATAAATACCCAATAGCTGTACGTAAGTAAGAAAATAAAATGAGCCTCTGTAGATAGCACAAAAAGTGGTGAAACATGTCTGGGTAAAACGAAACTGAAATGTATCTTATAATAATGCGGAATTCCTCATCATATAAACAGTTTAGACAAGAAGAGAATATAAGCTTTTGAAATGTGGCGTTACAGAAGAATGTTTAAGATTAGATGGGTAGATCACGTCACTAATGAAGACGTACTGAGCAGAATTGGGGATAAAAGCAATTTGTGACACAACTTGTCTAAAAGAAGGGATAAGTTGATAACACACATTCTGAGACGCTAAGGAATCACCAATTTAGTACTGGAGGGAAATGTTGGAGGGGGGGGGGGGAAGATTTATTTGAAGTACGTCTCTTATAAGAAGGGTGCTCAAGTAATCTATATCAAAACAGACTCTCACAAATGCTGATGGTAAAGACATAAACGAAGAATTTCTAATAGTAAGAACACTGTAAAACAGAGATGCTACATGAAAATCAGAGAAAAACGCGAAAAAGGTTCAAAAACTTGGAACGAAGAACCGCAAAAAACCATAAACAGACAAGAGGAAGTATGTAATGAGTGCTTATAGAAGAAATCATTGAAAGTTAAAGTACAATACCATCGGAGAAGAAATGACGCAAACGACGTAGTTAGATCAACATTTAGCACATCGTTGGACACGTTTATAAGCAGAGTTGAAAACGACGTCAATGAGATACAAGAAATAGCATACAGATATACGGAAAAGCAGAAAAAAGGAAGAGAAACTACAAATCTAAATGTAATATTAACATTTGACGGGACTACACATTATAAATTACTATAGTGTAGCCCAGAAACAAAAGAAGCACATAATAAAGAACAACTGAAAAGAAAATATTGCATACGAGGATCTAATGCATGTGAAGATAGTTCTAAAAAAAAAGAAAAACTGAAAATCACCAGGGCTACATGGAATAAATTCCAAACTGATTAAGCGCGGATAAATTCTCTTACTATAAAGATTGGTACATACGTTTAACATGTGCGAAGTAAAATGTGAGATACAAGAAGAATAGAAAATAGCAAAGGTAATTTAAATACCTGAGATGGGGGGTAGATGTAATACGTGTAACTAAAGAGATTTAAGTGTTCTGAATAGTGCTTACAAAATATACAGCAAAATAATATGTTAAAGGCTTCGAAATATCTCGGATACGATAACCAGATTTAAGGAATGGGAGATCATGCACAGACGATGTTTTCACATTGAGACAGATCAATTCCATGTAATGTAGAATTTCACTTACCATGTAAGATTTATAAAAAAGCATTTGACAGAATTTACAGAGATAAGCAATAGACAATAACGCGAAAGAGAGGAATCCCTAAACATCTGACTGAAGTCGTAAGAGCCTCTGTATGAACACCGTAATAAGAATTGATACAGGAAAACAGATAATACCTGAAACACAAACAAATCAAGGAGTACAACAAGGGTGTAGTTCGTCACCAGTTCATTATTCATCATTCATTATTCATCATTATTCACTGTCTATACAGCTGACTTGACAGAGAATGAAAAATACGATGAATACCATGAGGCATAAATGCTGGATGGAGTAAAAATATTAACAAAAAAAATGGTTCAAATGGTTCAGAGCACTATGGGACTTAACATCTGAGGTCGTCAGTCCCCTAGAACTTAGAACTAACCTAAGGACATCACACACATCCATGCCCGAGGCAGGATTCGAACCTGCGACCGTAGCGGTCGCGCGGTTCCAGACTGAAGCGCCTAGAACCGCTCGGCTACTTCGGCCGGCAAATATTAACGTTATGTTATTTGTGGAACACCACGTTATCATAGATAACAGAGAAGATAAACTACTAATTACATTACATAAACTAAATGAAATAAAGGCAGTCTTCAATCTGGCTACATCTATAAATCAAGCCATGGCCTTTTAGATACTCACCCACCACGTACAAAAATAGGCATCAGTAATAAACCGATTGAATAGGTGGTCAGTTTCCAAAATTTAAGATGTGGCGTAGGCTATACAGTGAATTCCACCAGTGCCGGTCCTCAGGCAATGTGCTCGCTTTGCCAGTGGCAATGTAGGAGAGGAGTAACAACCTCGTTAAAAAAAACTGAGTCCATGTTGTCTCCTGACGGTAGCATCCTTAACGTCCTTTGAATGGGTAACAGGCGCATACAGTCAACGGTTGTGAAGGAAGAAGAGAATACAAAAGCCTCAACAGTGGAGAAAGCGGAAAAACTGTCCAGTTATCATATGACTTGTAGTGTCTGTACTCATGAGGAATGGTTACACAAGGCATCTGTTCTCTATGTTAGGATAGTGACAGTATATACACTGAAGCGCCAAAGAAACTCGTACAGGCATGCGTATCCAACGTATCCAAATACAGAGATATGTAAACAGGCAGAATACGGCGCAGCTGTCGGCAACGCCTATATAAGACAACAAGTGTCTGGTGCAGTTGTTAGATCGGTTACTGCTACTTCTAGAGGGTATCACGATTTAAGGGAGTTTGAAAGTGGTGTTACAATTGGCCCACGAGCGATGGGACATAGCATCTCCGAGGTAGCGATGAAGTAAGGATTTTTTCGTACAACAATTTCACGAGTGCACCGTGAATACCAGAAATCTGGTAAACAATTAATTTCCGACATCGCTGCGGCTTGAAAATGATTCTTCAAGAACAGGACCAATGACGATTGAAGAGAATCGTTCAACGTCAGAGAAGTGCTACCTTTCCCAAAATTGCTGCGGAATTCAATGCAGGGCCATCAACAAGTGTCAGCGTGCTAACCATTCCACGAAACATCATCGATTTGGGCTTCCTGAGCCGAAGGCCCATTCGTGTACCCTTGATGACTGCACGACGCAAAGGTTTATCCCTCGCCTGGGGCCGCATTAACACCGACATTGGACTGTTGATGATTGGTGCCATGTTCTCTGCTCGGACAACTCTCGTTTCAAATTGTATCGAGCAGATAGTCGTTTACGGGCGTGGAGATGTAGTCAGATGGAGGATTGTCCTTATTCATTTAGTTTACATAATTTCATTAGTGGTTTATTTTCACTGTTTTTTATGATAACTTGATCATTCACAAATAAACCTCATGAATCCATGGAAACTACACGTCGACAGGGGACACCTCAAGCTGGTGGAGGATCTGTAATGGTGTGGGGCTTACGCAGTTGGAATGATGTGGGATCCCCGATACGTCTAGATACGACTCTGTCAGGTGACTCGTACGTAAGCATCCAGTCTGATCACCTGCGTCCATTAATATCCATTGTACACTCCGACGGACTTGGGCAATTTCGACAGGACAATGCGATACCCCACACGTACAGAATTGCTACAGAGTGACTCCAGGAACACTATTCTGAGCTTAAACACTTCCGCTGGCCGCTAAACGTCCAGACACGAACATTACTGAGCACGTCTGGCATCCCTTGCAACATGCTATTCAGAAAAGATCTCCACCCCCTCGTATTCTTATGGATTTATGGACAGCCCTGCAGGATTCATGGTGTCAGTTTCCTCCAGCACTACATCAGACATTAGTCGAGTCTATGCCACGTCGTGTTGCGGCATTTCTGTGTGCTCATGGGGCTCCTACTCCATATTTGTTGCATGTACAAGGTGAACATCATTAATGTGATGACCCTGATGGGGAAGGCAGGTGATAGATTTCGGTGAGAAGGAGAATGCAGAAATGTTGGGGCTTGGCGAAGTCAGGTGAAAGGGAAGAGGAAGGAGGAAAATGAGGAAAGGATACACACTTTGTTCGAGTGGAAGACATACTGTCAAAAATCGACCGGGTATAATAGTAACATCAACCCTATAACAACAGGTGGAAGCTGTAGAATACACAAGTGACCGAACGGTGAAGACTAGACTGAGGACGAGTAATGGAGTGAAGGACTTCATCCAAGCGTACGCACCACAGACAAGAAATCTAGAGCAGAACATAGAGAAACTCCTAGAGAAATTGAGAATGTTGTTACTGTTGCGAAACGATCGAAATATACATGTAAGAAACGAAAGACTAGGGAAAGGAAGAGATAACTGGTCCATATGGATGTGGTAAAAAAAATAAAATGAGGAACGAGAGAAACTGTTGCGAAAGAAATGGTTAGATTGAAGGAATCACTTGGTTCAGGAAGAAAAATTGCCAAAAGTAACAAGATATTGGTGGTCGTAAATCCACCATGAAAGTGTGGAAGGGGGCCAGCGGCAAGTTGGACTGTTGTAGAAATAAAAATAATCAGTAATTCTTCTTGAACACTTTATTGGGACTACTAATTTCAACGCCTCAGTAGCGCCTATTTCAGACCCTATATGGTTACAAAAAATATGAAAATTTACTTAAAACAGTAAAATATAAACTAAATTTAGTAACACAATAAAACTGCTACATCAAACAAATAGAAGTAAGTAATTATGAACTAAAAGTAATAGGACAACAGTAGTTCATAGACAAACAATTTGAATACATCAGATCTGCTAAGACAACTACGGAACACAATGGATCGTAATGGGTTGTAGCAAACACACATATTCAATATCCAGCCTGTTGTCGTTGTTGTGGTCTTCAGTCCTGAGACTGGTTTGATGCAGCTCTCCATGCTACTCTATCCTGTGCAAGCTTCTTCATCTCCCAGTACCTACTGCAACCTAGATCCTTCTGAATCTGTTTAGTATATTCATCTCTTGGTCTCCCTCTACGATTTTTACCCTCCACGCTGCCCTCCAATACTAAATTGGTGATCCCTTGATGCCTCAGAACATGTCCTACCAACCGATCCCTTCTTCTAGTCAAGTTGTGCCTCAAACTTCTCCCCAATCCTGTTCATTACCTCCTCATTAGTTATATGATCTAGCCACCAAATCTTCAGCATTCTTCTGTAACACCACATTTCGAAAGCTTCTATTCTCTTCTTGTCCAAACTAGTTATCGTCCTTGTTTCACTCCCATACATGGCTACGCTGCATACAAATACTTTCAGAAACGACTTCCTGACAAATCTATACTCGATGTTGACAAATTTCTCTTCTTCAGAAACACTTTCCTTGCCATTGCTAGTCTACATTTTATATCCTCTCTACTTCGACCATCATCAGTTATTTTGCTCCCCAAATAGCAAAAAGCCTTTACTACTAAGTGTCTCATTTCCTAATCTAATTCCCTCAGCATCACCCGACTTAATTCGACTACATTCCATTATCCTCGTTTTGCTTTTGTTGATGTTCATCTTATATCCTCCTTTCAAGACACTGTCCATTCCATTCAACTGCTCTTGTTAGTCCTTTACTGTCTCTGACAAAATTACAATGTCATCGGCGAACCTCAAAATTTTTTATTTCTTCTCCATGGATTTTAATTCCTACTCCGAATTTTTCTTATTTTTCCTTTACTGCTTGCTCAATATACAGATTGAATAACATGGGGGATAGGCTACAACCCTGTCTCACTCCCTTTCCAACCACTGCTCCCCTTTCATGTCCCTCGACTCTTATAACTGCCATCTGGTTTCTGTACAAATTGTAAATAGCCTTTCGCTCCCTGTATTTTACCCCCGCCACCTTCAGAATTTCAAAGAGAGTATTCCAGTCAACATTGTCCAAAGTTTTCTCCAAGTATACAAATGCTAGAAACGTAGGTTTGACTTTCCTTAATCTAGCTTCTAAGATAAGTCGTAGGGTCAGTATTGCCTCATGTGTTCCAATATTTCTACGGAATCCAAATTGATCTTCCCCGAGGTCGGCTTCTACCAGTTTTTCCATTCGTCTCTAAAGAATTCGCGTTAGTATTTTGCATCCGTGTCTTATTAAACTGATAGTTCGGTAATTTTCACATCTGTCAGCACCTGCTTTCTTTGGAATTGGAATTATTATATTCTTCTTCACGTCTGAGGTTATTTCGCCTGTCTCATACATCTTGCTCACCAGATGGTAGAGTTTTATCAGGACTGGCTCTCCCAAGGCCGTCTGTAGTTCTAATGGAATCTTGTCTACTCCTGGAGCCTTGTTTCGACTCAGGTCTTTCAGTCCTCTGTCAAACTCTTCACGCAGTATCGTATCTCCCATTTTATCTCCATCTACATCCTCTTCCATTTCCATAACATTGTCTCAAGTACATCGCCCTTGTATAGACCCTCTATATACTCCTTCCACCTTTCTGCTTTCCCTTCTTTGCTTAGAACTGGGTTTCCATCTGAGTTCTTGATATTCATACAAGTGGTTCTCTTTTCTCCAAAGGTCTCTTTAATTTTCCTGTAGGCAGTATCTATCTTACTCCTAGTGAGATAAGCCTCTACATCCTTACATTTGTCCTCTAGCCATCCCTGCTCAGCCATTTTGCACTTCCTGTAGATCTCATTTTTGAGACGTTTGTATTCCTTTTTGCCTGCTTCATTTACTGCATTTTTATATTTTCTCCTTTCATCAATTAAATTCAATATTTCTTCTGTTACCCCAGGATTTCTACTAGACCTCGTCTTTTTACCTACTAGGTCCTCTGCTGCCTTCACTACTTCATCTCTTAAAGCTACCCATTCTTCTTCTACTATATTTCTTTCCCCCATTCCTGTCAATTGTTCCCTTATGCTCTCCCTGAAACTCTGTACAACCTCTGGTTCTTTCAGTGTATCCAGGTCCCATCTCCTTAAATTCCCACCTTTTTGCAGTTTCTTCAATTTTAATGTACAGTTCATAACCAACAGATTGTGGTCAGAGTCCACATCTGCCCTTGGAAATGTCTTACAATTTAAGACCTGGTTCCTAAATCTCTGTCTTACCTTTATATAATCTATCTGAAACCTGTCTGTATCTCCAGGCTTCTTCCACATATACAACCTTCTTTTATGATTCTTGAACCAAATGTTAGTTATGATTAAGTTGTGCTCTGTGCAAAATTCTACCAGGAGGCTTCCCCTTTCATTGCTTGGCCCCAGTCCATATTTACCTACTATGTTTCCTTCTCTCCCTTTTCCTACTACTGAATTCCAGTCACACATGACAATTAAATTTTCCTCTCCCTTCACTATCTGAATAATTTCTTTTATTTCATCATACATTTCTTCAATTTCTTCGTTATCTGCAGAGGTAGTTGCCATATAAACTTGTACTACTGTAGTAGGCGTGGGCTTCGTGTCTATCTTGGCCACAATAATGCATTCACTATGCTGTTTGTAGTAGCTTACCCGCACTCCTATTTTTTTTATTCATTATTAAACCGACTCCTGCATGCCCCTATTTGATTTTGTATTTATAACCCTGTATTCGCCTGACCAAAAGTCTTGTTCCTCCTGCCAGCGAACGTCACTAATTCCTACTATATCTAACTTTAACCTAGCCATTTCCCTTTTTAAATTTTCTAACCCTCCTACTCGTTTAAGGGATCTGACATTCCACGCTCCGATCGGTAGAACGCGAGTTTTCTTTCTCCTGATAAGGACGTCCTCCTAAGTAGTCCCTGCCCGGAGATCCGAATGAGGGACTATTTTACCTCCGGAATATTGTACCCAAGAGGACGCCATCATCATTTAACCATACAGTAAAGCTGCATGCCCTCGGGAAAAATTACAACTGTAGTTTCCCCTTGCTTTCAGCCGTTCGCAGTACCAGCACAGCAAGGCTGTTTTGGTTAGTGTTACAAGGCCAGATCAGTCAATCATCCAGACTGTTGCCCCTACAACTACTGAAAAGGCTTCTGCCCGTCTTCAGGAACCACACGTTTGTCTGGCCTCTCACAGATACCCCTCCGTTGTGGTTGCACCTACGGTACGGCTATCTGTATCGCTGAGGCACACAAGCCTCCCCACAGACGGCAAGGTCCATGGTTCTTGGGTTCCAGCCTATGAACCACTTTTAGCAAGAAATCAAGAATAAGAAATATCACAAAGGAAATGTAACACTACGACTTGTCGTTTTTTTGGATTCATAAATATTTTATCTGTTATTCCCGTTCTGTTGTAATTTAAAGTACTGACACTTTCCACGACAAAGCAAATTTACTCCTCAATTTGGTCCTACATAAATATATGTGTAAAATAAAATAAGAAAAGACTCTCTTTTTACATCATCCCTGTTACATTTTCTTGAATTCTTACTAACTGTGGTTCATATTTTGCACATGGAATACGTAAGTTTACTAAAGCCTGTTACAGTGACTCCACTGTGTTCCATAATTGTCTTAGCAGACATGATGTACTCATACATTACGTCTATGAACAACTACTGTTGTTTATATTGCTTTTATCTCATAATTGTTTACTTGTATCTATTTGAAGTAACAGTTTTTTTGTATTACTGAATTTATTTTGTATTTTATAGTTTTGAGTATATCTTTTTATATTTTTCTAACCTGATAGGGGCCTGAAGATGGCGCTATTGGGGCGATGAAACTAGTAGCCTAAATGAAGGGTTCAAATATAATGACTGATGGTACATATTTCTACAACAGATGTGGGTGGGGAGGGAGAAAGACGAAGACGCTCGTTGACTACTTTCGGGTCTAAATGCAATGTCATTGACAGTGTAAGAAAGCGGTAGCGCAAGAAAAGAGGAATAGCTGGGAGTAATCCAAACGAGGGTGGGGAAAGGAGATCACAGGGATAGAAGGATGCTGTATGGATTTACATCTACATCTACATAGATACTCTGCAAATCACATTTAAGTGCCTGGCACAGGGTCCATCGCACCACCTTCACAATTCTCTGTTGTTTCTTCTGTAACCCACAATTTTTTCGTAGTTACCTTTCTTATAGCTGTTCACCTTCTGTGGTTGTCCGTTTTAGGGATGTTCTTCCTCCTGAACCGAACTGTCTACTGTGGTGTTCATGATCACAGTATTTCTAGCGTCAGTAAAACTAAGAACGCATTTTATGATTTCTTCATACTCATTTCTTCATACTTCTCTACCTCAGTTCCTTGCATACTTCTCCTTTCTGACGATTCTTTTAAAATCGATGCTACTTTTCACCATCACTAAATAATGATCTGCGTCTATCTGCTTCAGACACGCCTTACAAGGAAACTTCTGACATGAGAGGAGAATAACTACGCTAACTGCGGAAAAAAAACAGTGCAGTTTTCTGCCACGCTTACGAAGTTTGTACAAACGCGCAAGAACGTTTGAGGAAATACCGGATTAAAGAAGTAGAGAGCCCTATGAAGCAGCCCTTTGAAATCTACATTGTTGTATCTGTTTTGTGCAAAAACAAAGATAAAATTTTATTTCAAAGTTATGATTTAAATGCCAAATTATCAGATGTTTTCTTTCATTCAGTATCTTCAAAAATTTCAGTGAATAGATTAATGAAAACATTTTTTGATTGTGTGTTTTTGAATATCACTGATAACCGTACTCTTATGAAGGCTATACATGCTACATGAATTAGTAGGTGATTTTTATAGGATTGTTACTGGCCATGCTACGTAGATCCACATTTTTTTTCGTGCACACGATATACTGCACAGCAGAGAGTATGCATTATTAAACGCCAACATGCATTTGTGAAGAGATTGTTCGTAATGAACTACCTCGTGTAGCCAGCGCAGGTTGGAATTACGTGTTAAAATAATGTATTGGAGGTTCCATTGCTTCATTAGTGTCCTTGTCTGCTGCAACCTTATCGGTGTTTCGCTCGGATTTTTCAGGCAAGGTTGTAATCACTATGACTGGCATTAATAGTGGTACATAGGTGACACACACAGTGGTTACGGTTACTACAAGCCACACCACAAGTTGGGAAACGGGGCCAATTTCTAGTAGTTTACTGTTGAGTTGAGATTTTCACAAATGTTTTATTCGTATCTTACAGAAACTAGCAGTACAGCAATACAGCCTTTTAAACACGCCCCTAGCGGCAATCAAGTAATTTATAGCAATAAAACAGTTAAAAAAATTGAAAAACACAGATGCTAGCAGTACGGCAATAAACTACCTTTCAACACACGCCGCTAACGCCAATCAAAGTAATTTTAAAAAAATTAAAGAACATTAGTAAACAGGCTACTAAAGTAAATACAGGACTTTGTTAATAAAGTACGGTGAGGTAGTGAAGCTACCAACACCGCCATTAAAAAAATTAAACAGGTCTCAGCAAACACACGATTAATGGCAATAAAAGGAATTTATAAACTTAAAGGAATTTAAAAAAATTTAAACAAAAGTGTCCTGGAATATCATTGGAACATAACAGATATGACAGACCCGTGTAAGGCGGCCACAAATCACCCACTCAGGGATGCTCAGGATAGACACAATACTGACCAATTTAAATACGCCCGTAAACACAATTGCCACTCTCAGGCTGGTCACTGCACCGACTTTTAGCCAGCGAAAACTTGTTATAAGATGGCTTAACTTGCTGACAGAATTAGAGCTAACCCCGTGCAAGGAAACATTACACCACACAGTTCTGAATTAGCGACCACATGATCAACCAACAAGAAGCATGAATTTACTCATAACCCACGACAGAATAGCGAAACAATTAAACTGCCAAAACTACACCTTCCATCGGACAGTAACGAGAGGAGGAGGAAAGATGCCTGTCTTCAATTACACCGGTGCCAGGGACAGGAAACCCGGTCGCCGGAGGCCACAAGGCAGAAGAGACGCTTGTTACACAAAATTATTACTTAATGATTAAACCTCCACGAACTTAACTTGCAATTATGCTCGAACAGGCAGTACACGACCTCCGATGGCAAGGATCCACCCATCTGACCGCGCACGCGTCACCAACGTACTCAACACGCCACGGTCACGCGACAACACGCTCTGTCACCGGAGTTAACGTCTTATTTGCAACGTTGACGGGTAGTGACTGCTCCTTCATGTTAGGTGTCTCCTTTTAATCTCCAGTGTTGAAACGGAGGATTTAAAGAAGCTTTTTAAGGTCCCACCAAGGCGAAATGAATAGTAACTACTCGTGGGGCGATTCTGTATACAACCAACACGCGAGGAGCTCTTCCGTCAACTCGACCCGCTCGTTACACACAACTGACATACATCACGTGACGACTCGGTACAACCGACCACGCCTGCTTCGAGCTGGAGAGCCACACTGCCCTCCCGTGTCCACCACACTCTCTCTGCGCGCAACGCCCCTACTTCCGCGCCACCACACGAGGTTACAACCGGTCAAAGATCTCACTTCCTCCATAGCAGTTTCCCGGAAGCAGAAACGCAGATATCGATAGCAGAGGGAAAAGACAACAAAGCAGCCACTTAATGACAGACAACATATCAAACAAACAAGTCAGGGGAAGAAAAGGAAAACCAATGCAATCTAAACACAAGGTGTAGCACGAGTCGATACACGGCTCAATAGGCTAGCTTAAATATTACTACTTTGCACACAAAGAAACGTTTGATACAACAAATAGAGTAGAGAATGTGTGTGTGTGTGTGTGTGTGTGTGTGTGTGTAAGAGAGAGAGAGAGAGAGAGAGAGAGAGAATTTATCACCGAATATAAACCTTTACAAACAATTATTTCCACTACTAACGTCGAAAATGTTTGGAGTTATAGGGTAACGCCATAGGCATCTGAATGTCGAAAATAAAAATGGAAAATATAGAAAATGCGGGGTGGCTCATTTGTATCTTCATTCTTCTGGCATAAAACAGGATGGTCATGTGGCCCAAATAAAAGACGGCCACCACCGATGAGTATCGGGTAATATCAACAGCAGCAGAAAATGGTATAACAAGTGTAGGATTCGTTATGAATAGGAAGGTAGGGCAGAGGGTGTGTTACTGTGAACAGCTCAGTGACCGGGTTGTTCTAATCAGAATCGACAGCAGACCAACACCGACAACGATAGTTCAGGTATACATGCCGACGTCGCAGGCTGAAGATGAACAGATAGAGAAAGTGTATGAGGATATTGAAAGGGTAATGCAGTATGTAAAGGGGGGACGAAAATCTAATAGTCATGGGCGACTGGAATGCAGTTGTAGGGGAAGGAGTAGAAGAAAAGGTTACAGGAGAATATGGGCTTGGGACAAGGAATGAAAGAGGAGAAAGACTAATTGAGTTCTGTAACAAGTTTCAGCTAGTAATAGCGAATACCCTGTTCAAGAATCACAAGAGGAGGAGGTATACTTGGAAAAGGCCGGGAGATAAGGGAAGATTTCAATTGGAATAAATCATGGTCAGACAGAGATTCCGAAATCAGATACTGGATTGTAAGGCGTACCCAGGAGCAGATATAGACTCAGATCACTATATAGTAGTGATGAAGAGTAGGCTGAAGTTCAAGACATTAGTCAGGAAGAATCAATACGCAAAGAAGTGGGATACGGAAATACTAAGGAATGACGAGATACGTTTGAAGTTCTGTAACGCTATAGATACAGCAATAAGGAATAGCGCAGTAGGCAGTACAGTTGAAGAGGAATGGACATCTCTAAAAAGGGCCATCACAGAAGTTGGGAAGGAAAACATAGGTACAAAGAAGATAGCTGCGAAGAAACCATGGGTAACAGAAGAAATACTTCAGTTGATTGATGAAAGGAGGAAGTACAAACATGTTCCGGGAAAATCAGGAATACAGAAATACAAGTCGCTGAGGAATGAAATAAATAGGAAGACGAAATGGCTGCAGGAAAAATGTGAAGACATCGAAAAAGATATGATTGTCGGAAGGACCGACTCAGCATACAGGAAAGTCAAAACAACCTTTGGTGACATTAAAAGCAACGGTGGTAACATTAAGAGTGCAACGGGAATTCCACTGTTAAATGCAGAGGAGGGAGCAGATAGGTGGAAAGAATACATTGAAAGCCTCTATGAGGGTGAAGCTTTGTCTGATGTGATAGAAGAAGAAACAGGAGTCGATTTAGAAGAGATAGGGGATCTAGTATTAGAATCGGAATTTTGAAAGAGCTTTGGAGGACTTACGGTCAAATAAGGCAGAAGGGATAGATAACATTTCATCAGAATTTCTAAAATCATTTGTGGAAGTGGCAACATAACGACTATTCACGTTGGTGTGTAGAATATATGAGTCTGGCGATATACCATCTGACTTTCGGAAAAGCATCATCCACACAATTCCGAAGACGACAAGAGCTGACTAGTGCGAGAATTATCGCACAATCAGCTTAACAGCTCATGCATCGAAGCTGCTTACAAGAATAATATACAGAAGAATGGAAAAGAAAATTGAGAATGCGCTAGGTGACGATCAGTGTGGGTTTTGGAAAAGTAAAGGGACGGGAGAGGCAATTCTGACGTTACGGCTAATAATGGAAGCAAGGCTAAAGAAAAATCAAGACACTTTCATAGGATTTGTCGACCTGGAAAAAGCGTTCGACAATATAAAATGGTGCAAGCTGTTCGCGATTCTGAAAAAAGTAGGGATAAGCTATAGGGAGAGACGGGTCATATACAATATGTGCAACAACGAAGAGGGAATAATAAGAGTGGACGGTCAAGAACGAAGTGCTCGTATTAAGAAGGGTGTAAGACAAGGCTGTAGCCTTTCGCCCCTACTCTTCAATCTGTACATCGAGGAAGCAATGATGGAAATAAAAGAAAGGTTCAGGAGTGGAATTAAAATACAAGGTGAAAGGATATCAATGATACGATTCGCTGATGACATTGCTATCCTGAGTGAAAGTGAAGAAGAATTAAATGATCTGCTGAACGGAATGAACAGTCTAATGAGTACACAGTATGGTTTGAGAGTAAATCGGAGAAAGACGAAGGTAATGAGAAGTAGTAGAAATGAAAACAGCGAGAAACTTAACATCAGGATTGATGGTCACGAAGTCAATGAAGTTAAGGAATTCTGCTACCTAGGCAGTAAAATTACCAATGACGGACGGAGCAAGGAGGACGTCAAAAGCAGACTCGCTATGGCAAAAAAGGCATTTCTGGCCAAGAGAAGTCTACTAATATCAAATACCGGCCTTAATTTGAGGAAGAAATTTCTGAGGATGTACGTCTGGAGTACAGCATTGTATGGTAGTGAAACATGGACTGTGGGAAAACCGGAACAGAAGGGAATCGAAGCATTTGGGATGTGGTGCTATAGACCAATGTTGAAAAATTAGGTGGACTGATAAGGTAAGGAATGAGGAGGTTCTATACAGAATCGGAGAGGAAAGGAATATGTGGAAAACACTGATAAAGAGAAGGGACAGGATGATAGGACATCTGCTAAGACATGAGGGAATGACTTCCATGGTACTAGAGGGAGCTGTAGAGGGCAAAAACTGTAGAGGAAGACAGAGATTGGAATACGCCAAGCAAATAATTGAGGACGTAGGTTGCAAGTGCTACTCTGAGATGAAGGGGTTAGCACAGGAAAGGAATTCGTGGCGGGCCGCATCAAACCAGTCAGTAGACTGATGACAAAAAAAAAAAAAAAAAAAAGGACTTGCCTACACAGAGTCCTGACCTGAATCCTATAGAACACCTTTGGTTTGTTTTGGAATGCCAACTTCGTGCCAGGCCTCACCGACCGACATCGATACCTCTCCTCAGTGCAGCACTCCTTGAAGAATGGGCTGCCATTCCCCAAGAAACCTTCCAGCACCTGATTGAACGTGTGCCTGCAATAGTGGAAGCTTTCATCAAGGCTAGGGGTGGGCCAACACCATACTGAATTCCAGCATTACCGATGGAGGGGGCCACGAACGCGTAAGTCATTTTCAGCCAGGTGTCAGCATACTGTGAATCACATAGTGTGGAGGGATGGCAGCCCCTTCTTCCTCAGCAGCCGAAACCAGAAAAAATGATTTCGGACGCTGGGATCAGGAGTGAAGTCACCTAACACATCCAAATGGCGTCTCATTACGTTCAGTTGGGAACCTGGCATACCAGTCCATATGAGGAATGTTATTGTCCACAAATTATTGCTTCCCAGATGCTGCTATATGAAGGGTACACTGCCACGCTGTTACGATCACTGTCTCCGAACTACTATTCTACAGCAGGCAGTACACATTGCTGTAAAATGTGTTCATATCCTTCGACATTTTGCTTTTCCGTAAGAGCAATAAGGGAACCACAATGGAACGGCAGAAAACATCCCTACACCGTCACATCAGATACTTCACATGTGTATGCTGGCATGTAACGTTCTGGAGGCATCTGCCAAACCAAAACCATTCCACCAGTTTGCTACAGGGCACAGCTTGATTCACCACTGAAAATCACTCGCTTACAATCATCCACTGTCCAGTGATGTTGCTCTTTATACCATCTGGGACGTCGCTTACCACTGACTGCGGCTACAAGTGGCTTATGAGGATCTACTCGACCATTGTACCCCATTCGTTCTGACTACCAACATCCAGTCATTGTGCTAGCTGGACTGCTGGTAGCACCGTGGAGCTTAAGACTGATTCCTTCCACTGAATTCATCCCATTTTTTACAGTCACCATCCACAATGGTCGACGGTCTCTCTGTCCGTCAGTAGATGACGTCTGCCTGATCTTGGTTTAAGTGCGGTTGGTTCCTCGCGTTCCCAGTTTACAGTCACATAACTAACAGTCGTAGTGGGCAGATTTAGAAGGTTTAAGTGTCCATGACTGATCAGTTGCTCAGGTGAAAACCAATAACTTGTCCACGTTCTAAGTCACGAACTCTCCTGACCGACCTATTCTGAAATTTCTGCTTATCTACTGACACTACACCACTCCATGCCCTCTTTTGCTCTCACGAATCTACCTGTCGTGACATCTAGTGGTTAATTCGCCATTATGTAAGCGTATTCGGGTGGATTTAATCAGACAGAGTAGTTATTACTACACTACTGGCCATTAAAAGTGCTACACCAAGAAGAAATGCAGATGATAAACGGGTATTCATTGGACAAATATATTATACTAGAACTGGCATATGATTACATTTTCACGCAGTTTAGGTGCATAGATAACGAGAAATCAGTACCCAGAACAACCACCTCTGGCCATAATAACGGCCTTGATACGCCTGGGCATTGAGTCAAACAGAGCTTGGATGGCGTCTACAGGTACAGCTGCCCATGCAGTAGTGACTGGCGTATTGTGACGAGCCAGTTCCTCGCCCACCATTGACCAGACGTTTTCAATTGGTGAGAGATCTGGAGAATGTGATGGCCAGGGCAGCAGTCGAATATTTTCTGTATCCAGAAAGGCCCGTACAGGACCTACAAGATGTGGTCGTGCGTTATCCTCCTGAAATGTAGGGTGTCGCAGGGATCGAATGAAGGGTAGAGCCACGGGTCGTAACACATCTGAAATGTAACGTCCACTGTTCAAAGTGCCGTCAATGCGAACAAGAGGTGGGCCGAGACGTGTAACCAGTGGCATCCCATACCATAACGGCAGGTGATACGCCAGTATGGCGATGACGAATACACGCTTCCAATGTGCGTTCACCACGATGTCGCCAAACACGGATGCGACCATCATGATGCTGTAAACAGAACCTGGATTCATCCGAAAAAATGACGTTTTACCCTTTGTGCACCCAGGTTCGCCGTTGAGTACACCATCGCAGGCGCTCCTGTCTGTGATGCAGCGTCAAGGGTAGCCGCAGCCATGTTCTCCGAGCTGATAGTCCATGCTGCTGCAAACGTCGTCGAAATCTTCGTGGAGATGGTTGTTGTCTTGCAAACGTCCCCATCTGTTGACTCAGCTAGTGATACGAGGCCGTTCGGATCCAGCACGGCGTTCCGTGTTACCCTCCTGAACTCACCGATTCCATATTCTGCTAACATTCATTGGATCTCGACCAACGCGAGCAGCAATGTCGCGTTACGATAAACCGCAATCGCGATATGCTACAATCCGACCTTTATCGAAGTCGGAAACCTGATGGTACGCATTTCTCCTCCTTACACGAGTCATCACAACAACGTTTCACCAGGCAACGCCGGTCAACTGCTGTTTGTGTATGAGAAATTGGTTGCAAACTTCCCTCATGTCAGCACGTGGTGTGAATGCTCTGAAAAGGTAATCATTTGCATATCACAGCATCTTGTTCCTATCGGTTAAATGTCGCGTCTGTAGCACGTCATCTTCGTGGTGTAGCAATTTTAATGGCCAGTAGTGTATTTACACACTACCACTGAAATATTGTCCCTTATTAACTGGGTGTAGTCCTAGTTAGTATAAATGTATCTGCAGGCCCATGTTCACTGGAACGTTCATGACTCTGTTATCCTCTAGATTCACCCTGTGACTCTTCGCTGTAGTATTCAGAAGTACTAAAGACAGTAAGGCATTCGCGCTTTAATGAGGGCTTTAATCCACTTTTCGGGCTGCACTTATTTCAGCTGAATCTAACTTGGCACTAAAAATGCAAAAATCTGTTGTTGCTTACTGCTAACGTTGTACAGGAAGATTGTAACATAGATGTGTAACGTGCGTTTCTATCAGTTTTCGAATACAATCTTAGACGGCACACAGTAAATTCTTTACAGAACAATCCTCCTTGTTTCGATAACTATGGAAAACTTATCAGAGAACAGCAACCACGAAAAACAATATAAAATCTTGAATCTATACTCATGTTGTTGTTGTTGTGGTCTTCAGTCCTGAGACTGGTTTGATGCAGCTCTCCATGCTACTCTATGCTGTGCAAGCTTCTTCATCTCCCAGTACTTACTGCAACCTACATCATTCTGAATCTGCTTAGTGTATTCATCTCTTGCTCTCCCTCTACGATTTTTACCCTCCACGCAGCCCTCCAATGCTAAATTTGTGATCCTCTGATGCATTAGAACATGTCCTGCCAACTGGTCTCTTCTTCTTGTCAAGTTGTGCCACAAACTCCTTTTCTCCCCAATTCTATTCAATACCTCCTCATTAGTTATGTGATCTACCCATCTAATCTTTAGCATTCTTCCGTAGCACCACATTTCTAAAGCTTCTATTCTCTTCTTGTCCAAACTATTTATCGTCCGTCCACGTTTCACTCCCATACATGGCTACGCTGCATACAAATACTTTCAGAAACGACTTCCTGACACTTAAATCTAGACTCTATGTTAACAGATTTCTCTTCTTCAGAAACGCTTTCCCTGCCATTGCCAGTCTACATTTTATATCCTCGCTACTTCGACCATCATCAGTTATTTTGCCCCCCAAATAGCAAAACTCCTTTAGTACTGTAAGTGTCTCATTTCCTAATCTAAATCCCTCAGCGTCACCCGACTTAATACCACTACATTCCATTATCCTCGTTTTGCTTTTGATGATGTTCATCTTATATCCTCCTTTCAAGACACTGTCCATTCCGTTCAACTGCTCTTCCAAGTCCTTTGCTGTCTCTGACAGAATTACAATGTCATCGGCGAACCTCAAAGTTTTTATTTCTTCTCCATGGATTTTAATTCCTACTCCAAATTTTTCTTTTGTTTCCTTTACTGGTTGCTCAGTATGCAGATTGAATAACATCGGGGAGAGGCTACAACCCTGTCTCACTCCCTTCCCAACCACTGCTTCGCTTTCATGCCTCTCGACTCTTATAACTGCCATCTGGTTTCTGTACAAATTGTAAATAGACTTTCGCTCCCTGTATTTTACCCCTGCCACCTTTAGAATTTGAAAGAGAGTATTCCAGTCAACATTGTCAAAAGCTTTCTCTAAGTCTACAAATGCTAGAATATACTCATACATACTCATACAACAAGGAAAGATCGGTACTGATAAGAATAGACAGTTGCCTCATTAATGAGCAGTTTTACATTGAGGTCACTGACGATTTTTGTCGAATAATAATTGGGCCCATGGATGATAAGGAACTACGTTTTAAGTTTAACTTAAATTATAGAAAAACGTGTTTCCGTTGTGAATAAGGAAGGTAAACATTACTCCAGAACCCCACGCCTGAAACATCAAACCACAATATGTTAGTAAATCTGTCAATCCATAGGTAATCTATAGTCCTCCAGAAAGACATTAATCTAACGACTTCTCAAAAAATTATTCCTAGGTTACCTTCTCTTTTCTCAGAAAAATAAGCAACTGTGTAGCTCTGTAGCAAGCGGTGAGTGTTAAAACTGGCGGCATCTACTACTTAAGCCAATATTTCCTTTTACTTTCTTCAGTGGTTATTATGTTGAGATAATAATGCTACGTTTGCAGTATGTTCTGCACCACAGAAACTACCCCAGGGGTACATTTTTGTTGAACCGAACATACTTGGACACATTCCCTTCACTTAGTAATAGTAAATTCATGTACAGGGTGGCGCACGAAATATGTTACCATTTTGTTCTTGAATATAAACTTTATTGTCAATACAATCTGAAAGGAACATATACTACAATTAAGAGCCGTCCATGGAGATTTGTTCTAACTCAGCACATGCTCAATATGTCTACCATTTCCTTTCCTAACTTCCTTCAAACGAACACTGAAGTTAGTGATACCCTATGGCACATGTCTTCCGTAATTTCACTGCAGACTTGAAGAATAAGTCTTCTGAGCTCCATTACATCACGTGGATGTTTCGGGAAAAATTTTTCCTTTAGGTACCCCCAAAGAAAAAAGTCACATGGATTGAGGTCTGGACTATTGGGGGGCCAATTTCGTCCGTCACTGAAGCGACCTGGAAACCGGAGTGAAATGATCCGCATGTCGAAATGCTTGTGTCAAAACTCCAACACAGTGTTTGCAGTATGTGGCCTTGCACCATCTTGCATGAAGCACTGTCTGTTGAAGGGCAAGGCAGCAGCAAGAAGCTGTGGAATTAAGCTATTGCGAAGCATGCTCAAATAGCACTCGCTGTTCACAGTTTCTTCGAAGAAAAACGGTCCAATAATTTCCGTGACTGGAAATTGCTGCCAACGCTGTAACCCTCGGAGCATAATGTTGTCGTTCATGAAGCACTTGTGGGTTTTCAGTGGCCCAAAAGCGTACATTTTGTTTGTTAACCACACCGTCTGAATGAAAATGCGCCTCGTCTGAAAACTAAACGTTGTTGAGAGTTTCTTCCCTATCCTCCGCCCACTGAGCAAACAGTAGTCTCTGCTGCTTGTGTTCTTCAGTGTTCTTCTTCAAATGGTTCAAATGGCTCTGAGCACTATGGGACTCAACTGCCGAGGTCATTAGTCCCCTAGAACTTAGAACTAGTTAAACCTAACTAACCTAAGGACAGCACAAGCATCCACGCCCGAGGCAGGATTCGAACCTGCGACCGTAGCGGTCTTGCGGTTCCAGACTGCAGCGCCTTTAACCGCACGGCCACTTCGGCCGGCAGTGAGCTTCTGTACACATATCATCTTGTATGGGTACATATGGAAGTCACTTTTAAGAATGCGTTGAACGGAGCGTCTGGATATTCCCAGTTGCACTGCTGCCTTTCCACACGATTTTCCGGGACTTCTCTGTACAGCAACTCGTACCACTTCAATATTCTCCGGCGAACAAACAGGCTTAGGCCGAGGTCGCTTCGCTTCCAATACTGTTCCTTCCTGTACAAATTTATCGTACAACCTCTGAGTTACAACAAGGCTTTTCGTTTCATGAGAAAATAACGCAATTGCCGATCGTTGCTGTGTCGTCAGTCTTCCATTGTCAGCCATTGCTGCTTACTAGTCTCCTAGCGGCAGTATCGTGAATTACAGGTCATTTCGTAACTCATTTGTTCTTCCAGGCTCTTCTGGTACTGCTGTAGAGATCCCAGCGGGATATCTAATGTGCGTCGTAAATTGTGAAAGAAACAATTGGTAACACATTTAGTGCCCAACCCTGTATTTAAAGGATATCGCATCTTGCAGCCTTTAACCAAGAATCTTGTAACTGGAAAGTATCTCATTCTTTCGCTTTATTGTCGACGTTGTCTTGCATTTACATGTACTTAAATTTTAAAGGGAAGTTACTGTTCAGTAGATTAAGTTTACGAACTTTTCAGTTTGTTCTACGAGGGGACTCCAAAAAGTAAGTTAGACACTGCTGTGTCGTCCGAACAAGACACAGCCAGGGCAAAAGCACCACAGGCACAAAAATGCGAACTTGTGCCAGTGCCATAGAGACCCGCCACCATCGCCACGAACGGCAATGAAGATGAAGATATCGACTTCTCCGCGGCCAATTGCCGGCCGAGTACAATCTGCCAATGATCGCGCGAAAACGGACAGAAGCCTACTTGGGAGATAGAAGAGCAGCTCTCGCCCACTTGGTTATAGATCATTGTCCAGGGCTGAATTAGACAGGGAGCGTCGTTTAGTGAGCGCTTATAAGTAAACAGACAGTTGTTGTACATTCCATTTGTTATGTACTGTGAAGTTTGCCTACGATTATTTGCACTTAGCCTTTGAGAGACATTTTTGTGTAATATTACAGGCAGTGTTGCAGAGTTCATTATTCAACAAGTCACATAGATAAGTAAGTCTGTCTAACTCATTTGTGTGACTTTGTGACTAATTTGTTGGAATGTTGTAGAACCTTCGTTCTCCCATCCTCTTACCTGATCCTTAGGCGTAGTTGTGTAATAGTGGCAGGGTGAAATTGTCTTAGCGGTGTACTGCACCTAAAGCTGTTTCACGAACTCACAAACTCGGCCTACTGTAACAACAGTGACAATTCGGTCTCCACAGCAGTAGCGACGAGGCCTTCAAAAAACTGCAAAACTGGCGGCGAGGATTTACAGAACACATGCCATCCAGTGCTAACACCACTGAGCAACGAGAGTGGTGAGATGTCAGAAGAGTGAATATGTTGCGGGTTTACTGCAGAGACAATTCTGTTGAGGTATACTTTACAAGTACTTCGTAGTGTGTGAGTGTAATGGCGTGGCAACTGGGAACGTACTACAGAGTTGAACTAGACTAGACCATACGATTCTTAATGGCAAAACATCGAAATTTTACATATATTTACGTGAAACATTGCCCTTATGTGTACGAAACGCTATAGTGAAATGGTTAGACCAAGATCGGGCGGACATGTTTGACGCTGATCGGGAAAAAAGACCATCGATATTCACCATAGATGACACGTCCAGGCAACGGAGCAATTGATTCGTGGCAACCGCAGTTATTCTGGAGTGAGGACGTTCAAACAGCGGTTCTCGTCTGGCTTCGTGAGCAAGGAGCGGATTTCTGTCGTTGAGAAAGTTAACAATTGGTAGAAAGTCCCGACCGTAGTTTACAGAGTCTTGGTGACTATGCTGCTAAATAATGTTAAGTATCTAGGTCACTTCGACGTCTAGTGTAGCTTTTAGTAAACGTTACTTGGTCTGCCATAACAACGTATAACTAACTTTTTGAAGTATATGAAGATGCTATCTCTTCTTTCGGACATGTATGAAAGAACAGATACCATCTTCATATAGTAAAGCCTAACCAATCATTGACCTTCTTCTTCTGTGCGGATGACTCGCAATGCCCGAACTCTTACGGGACTGCCGCGAGTAATGATTGTAATGGGCAGGGCACTACGAACGTAGTATGTGGACATTAAATTTAGAATGTGGGTCTCGCGGGGAACGTGCAAAGGATGAGTCTCTGAAGTCGCACTATCCGGTGTGCCCTCGGTGGCTCAGATAAGTCCACCCCCCGCAATGTGATTGAGAGGAAAAGCCCGACCACCCTATGGCCTGCAGTGTGGAGAGCGGTCCAGAAGCCGTTCCTCCCCACGCGAGTACGAGCCACGTGGTACCAGGTGGTGAACGGGAAAGTTCTAACACGACAAAGGCTCCATGCTATTGGGATGACGGATTCCCCCCTTCGCCCACGTTGCCACCTCGTGGATACTGAAGGACACCCTTTAACTTCTGGATCGGCGTTAGAGATATGGCTGCTAGTGCTGAAGATCCTTGCCTATTATACCTGCGTATCGCGCCTCGCACAATTGAGCCACGGCTCCTCCTTTGTCCGGAGGATACTTATTTCCCGCCTGCGAAGACTCACGCTCTCACATAGTTTAAAGGCTAGTCCATATACCACCTCTTTCGAGATGATGAGGAGATGGTACTTGATTACTGGCAATTTCTCCAGAACAGTCATAGCACACTTGAGCGTACACCCCGATACCGACAGCTATTTGAGAACTATTTGCGCAGTCTCTTCGATAACCCCTCTCACAGTTAGGGAGTACCGGGCAGAGGATGACCGTCGTCATGGTGCTCCACACGCTGCGAAAGGTTTATCAACGTGGAACATGGAATCGGTACGCAGGCGGGCCATGCACATGGAATGGCGTGCAAGATTTATTTACATTTTTATTTCTCTATTACCTATCATTATACTATTAGTTTCAAATTCCATTTCATAGTTTCGAAGGTACTCTTGTTCTGTTTTTACTATGGATGTAAACTCTTAATTTTACTTGTTGTAACTGAAAGACGCCTTTTTCCTAATAAAAAAAAATTAAAATAAGATAAAAAAGATGGATAGAGTGTCTGCCATGTAAGCAGGAGATCTCGGGTGCGAGTCCCTGTCGAGGAACACATTTTCAACTGTTCCCTCCCCCCTTTTATGTATATCAACGACTGTCGGCAGCTTAGGGTTTGATTTAACTATCATTTCAACTTTTTGAAGATCCCTCCTACATATATTAAAGCTAATCTATGTACGATACGTGTCGGCAAGAGCATCGTCAATGAACAATCAGGAACTGCTTCTGACTGCTTAATAGTGTGATGATCTCATTTTAATGTTAAATAAACGATCAACAAAATTAAAAGCGACGAAAATAGTCAATAAGGAAAATCTGGCTTGGTGACGTTTTTCCAAATAAATGTCTGAACTAGATTGTCTGGGAACACGCTATAAACTTTTACCTAACAGCAGTGGGCCATATGCAACATTACTTCTCAAAACACGAACGTCATTCGTTTCAGCGTCAGATGAAATGAGGGTACGTCAGCAGTTAAACGGATTAATACTCTCATATCAGGTTATAAAATACATGAAATTAAAGTGCGACGAACTACTTTTGGCCTACGTGTTAACTGCCACATTACTGGCAGTGTATGATAAGAATATTGCCTTGCACATGCTCATGTTGGGGACGCTAAGACTTTGCTTCTCAGGGCCACGACTGCCTTCTTTCAAGCCAATCCGAAGCATGCACCCTTCCATCTTACTTCTAATTAGGAACTCTTGTGTGTGCTGGCGGTGTGCATAAGCTAGTATGAATCCAAAAGCTTTAATGCTGCAACTGGTAGCGCATTCTTTTTATACACCTCACGTGCTGTTCATAGTTTGCGTGCCGACAGCTTTCTGTGTGGACAAATATGCAGTGTACACACGCAACTTGAGTTCATTATGTAGTCAGCGTCCCTTTACTGACTTGCTTCCGCGGAAAATGAAAATCTCGTGTTCTGTCACTGGTCCACAGGCAAAGTGGTACTGTTGAACAAGACGATATATGTCGGTGCTAAGTACTACTGGATAAGCGCCCTCTGTCCACCTAAAAAACGATGGTCATCACTTCCAAAGAGACCGGTGATCTGATAGGAAACGCTGCTCAGGTCTAAACAGTCTCGCTCTGGACTTGCCACGGCCCACTCCTAAAGGCGCTGTCCACTAGCTCGGTGGTGTTCCTCTCGTGCGACACTGGGCCAACACAACAGATTTATATTCTGAGAATTCGCTAAAATTGGAAATATTCAGTTAAACAAATCCTTATCTAGACCCTCAGACAGCAAAAAGTTGATTGCCCGTATCTACAGCAGCTGCAAGGCTACACATAAACCAATGTTTATGAAAATACAGTGCCAGAGAATGATACGTGTCAGTGACGTAAACATCATACCGCTTATTCCGTTCTTGGTAATAACTATTTATTAGCGGAGGGGAATTACTTCTATGGTTCAAGAAGTATACAAAGAGGACAAAGACATATACTGGAATATATACAACGGGTAACAGACAGAGTATACGAGAAAAAGTTGTGATGGGTGACATTAAATCAGTCAAAAGACTGTTGAGAAAAAAACTTGACCACTTACATTCCTGGAGTATTCAGTGGATGAAATTTCAGACGACCGTGCAGGACGTTCTTCGCTGAAAGCTTGCATATTCATTATTAGGAGTGGTCGGGTATTATGCTGTCATATACTTCTGTTGGCTAAGTTGATTTGTAAATTGTACCGTCTTACGTAAATGTGGATCATAGTGGCCGTGCGGTTAAAGGCGCTGCAGTCTGGAACCGCAAGACCGCTACGGTCGCAGGTTCGAATCCTGCCTCGGGCATGGATGTTTGTGATGTCCTTAGGTTAGTTAGGTTTAACTAGTTCTAAGTTCTAGGGGACTAATGACCTCAGCAGTTGAGTCCCATAGTGCTCAGAGCCATTTGAACCATTTTTTTTTTTTTGTGGATCATAATTATCAGACACTTTAAGTGAGATTAATCTGAAAACAAGACAGCTGGCTACTCAACTCTTTAACGGTCATGATGTGCCCATTTTAGTCCTAGGTGTTTGTGGTTTTGTATCGTGGAAGCTGGCGCAATGACATTCGTGATAACAGTTTAGCTCGCAGCAGACAGTGTCCAACCATCGACACCGGCGGTTTATCATCCGACGCTTCGTGACAATAGACAGCCAACATGTTGATAAGTCTGTACGATATGGCAGTCATACTGACAAGGCCACAGCCATTCTGGAGCAAGTTTATATAGGATGATCCAGTACCTGCTCTTTGCTGCCTGCAAGACTTTAGTCCACATACACGTACTCAACACCCTCAACCACAACGGTATCTTAGCGGAACAAGTTGATATATTACGTTATGACACACCCATTTGCCGGAAACACATTCGAATTAGCATAGCGAAACTCCACCCATTTTGGTTTATATGAAATACGTATTACTGTACTTTGATCGCCGATATCAGCTGAATGTTCTTTCTGATTGCACAGTTCACAGAGTTCCTTGCTGGGCTGTGTCCGATAAATTTCTATACACTCTCAATCACTTATGCTGGTACACTTGAACACACGTCATCCGAACTGGAGTTCATATCGGCTTTTGTCTCTACCTGCCGTAATTCACGCAAATGTTATTATAGATCAGGTATCTTGACTACTGATTTTGGAAATATAATTATATATCTGCCAACCATGTTATGACCAGCATTTAATTTGGAATACCAACTCCATTGGCGCCACTAACATAAATAAAAGCTTGCGGAGTCTGTTCGTCATTCTTTGCCATAAAAGTGCTTGCTGTTGCGATGGCTGAATGTTGTCGACCACCTCATGACGAAATATCATCACGTGCCATGCTTTTTGGAGATAACACTTTGTCCTATGCGCGTGGGCCTGGGTTTGATGACATTGCGGAACATACGATTTCTGTTCTGTGCTAATGCCAGGAGGTCAGGGTATTTACGTAAATAATTCAATGCCTTCCACTCACCTACCCACACCTGAAACTAAATTCTATGCTCTCTCGTTACTGTCGATCACCCAGCGGAATAGGTACGTTACATCATGTCGAATGTGTGTATCACTTGACTGCATGTACGTATAAAGAAACACTTAATAGCTTAAACTCCGTCCACATTCCCTGGCGGGCCTATTGGTCCCGATTGACCGCCGTTATTGGATGCGGTATGGAGTGGCATGATGTCTGCTTAGTTTACTGACTTTTGTCAATTACCGTAACACAGGTAGCCATATTACGCGATCAAGGAGGTCCTCATTTGGGATCACAATGCTGAGTGCACCTCATTCAAGTCCTCTAACCAAGAAAATAATCTCTGGCAGTACCAGAAATCGAACCCGGATCCTCCGTATCACAGTTAGCCACGCTGATCACTCAGATGTGGAGGTAGCCACATGAGCAAACGCACCCATCCTTAAACTAATCTTTTATAAATTTCTCTGAGAAATATCATCGGAAAATGAAATTAAAAGTAGTTCGCAAACACTAGGTCTTACCGAGGTTTCTAGGAGTTTTCTCGTGGTTGTAGGGGCAGTTGCAGAAACTGGAAATTCCCTCGCAATTCCTAATTGTAGCTCGCTGTGCCCCACTGTTATCCTGGGTGTCAATCCATGAAAAGTCCCTGATACTACAATGCGTCTTTACGTTATCAATCCACTCCACGCAAAGTGTACAATACTATGTGATTGGGAAATACACTAGACGACCGCAAATTAAAGCACAAGGTATTTCCTGAGTGAAAAAACTGGCAGACAAGGTGAGATTGGCTCTTTGCCTGAAAAGGTCTCAAAGTCCAACTACTGTTTGGACGCTAGAGTGCACAATTTGAGATGTTCACACCTATCACCACTGTTTAGGCGTTAAAAATTCGGTGCATCATTTACTAACATACTTTTAGACAAAGAGGCAGCGCAATAGGAATTCACAATCCAAGCAGATCCAGGTGTATGGGGAATTTTCTTTCAATATTAGCATACATTGTTATTGTAATGGATAAGGGAAATTTCCAAGATAACAGTTGCTTTTCAGACAGCGAGAAAATTCACCAGAATTGCCAAAGAAACCATGTAAATTAGCCCAGTCACGATTTCAGTATGTTTCTTAGTGTTTGCGAGTGAGCAACTGCTCCTTTAATCTGCCAGGAAGTTTCATATCAGCGCACACTCTGCTGCAGAGAGAAAATCTCAATCTGGAAACATCCCCTAGGCTGTGGCTAAGCCATGTCTCCGCAATATACTTTCTTTCAGAAGTGCTAGTTCTGCAAGGTTCGCAGGAGAGCTTCTGTAAAGTTTGGAAGGTAGGAGACGAGGTACTGGCAGAAGTAAAGCTGTGAGGACGGGGCACGAGTCGTTCTTGGGTAGCTGAGTTGGTAGAGCACTTGCCCGCGAAAGGCAAAGGTCCCGAGTTCGAGTATCGGTCCGGCAGACAGTTTTAATCTGACAGGATGTTTCATAACAGCGCACACTCCACTGCAGAGTGAAAATGTCATTCTGCTCCATTCATTGATTTGAAGATGGTCGGCGACGGCCAAAAGCGGTAATTTGTTGTTGAAATTATATGAAATTACGCTGGGAAATAAAGCGTTTAAAAAGTATAATAAACAACCCGTGCCATGCAAATGTTTCTGAAAACACATCTACAGATACCCGGACACAGTGTAGTGGGCACTTCTATTTCACCGTATTTGGCTCTTTATGATCATCGGCCAGCTTCATCTACTGTTACTAATTCATTCTCATGAGTCTGAGACCAACTATTCTCAGATGCATTCGGCACTGTAGGTCTGGAAAAATTATTCACACGAGTGGACTTGGCTCGTATGGGGATTTTGTTACTATATTCTTCGTCAGTGAGTGACTAGTAGTCTCGAACCTAAAGACATGAGTAGAAGCCTACAGAAGGTTCAGAATACTGGCAAACATAATATTGTCAACTCTGAATGCGTGTGCGCATCCTCCGAGTACTATTAACACATGGGGCACTGGACGTTGAATCCTATTACATCAAATGTAAGTTAATGAAAATGAGTACGAAAAGCAATCCTATAATGTTCAATACAGTGTTGGAGATGTGCTGCTTGACACACTCACATCTATTTAATATCCGTGCGTAAAGTTGCGGATCGTCGTGAGATGGAACGAGTACATAAGATTAGTTGTCGGGAAGGCTACTGGTCAATTCCTGTTTATTGTGAGAAATCTAGGAAAGTGTAGCATCTATAAACGAGACAGCGTACAAACACTAGTGCGAGGAAGATGTTCTTCTTGCGAAATATTATTGAGAAAGTTTCGACAATCGGTATATGAGACAGGCTGCACACATAAATGTGTAAACCACAAACACACACTACCAGCCTTATACGGTGTAGGAAATCATTTGACATTCGAAAAATCTTTCAGTCCTCGTGGAATGGATAGGGTAAATAAAGGTTCTGTACGGTTTTTAAGGGAATCGTATACCATCCTTCGTGCAAAGTAGTGGCAAGTTCAGATAACGCTGATAGAGGTGGATATCGATCATGCACCCTTCTCTGGTCGCCAGAGGAGATGCGACAATTCGTCCTCGTCCTCACAAAACAAGCCCTGGACAATGAGAGCTGGGTTATCAGTGGCCCTGTCGTCTTTGAATATACCGTCACCATCGGGGAACAAATATTGCACCATGGATGGACTGATCAGCCATAAATGGCCACATAATCCATCATTAGCAGTAATCTAGCCTTAAAGAATACCCATGGGGCCTAAGGAATACCGCGCTATGGCTGCCCAAATCATCACTGAATCTCTCCATGTTTCACTCTTGCGACATGTAGTCGGCCAGCAGTTAGAAACGGTGGAAACGGTATGAAGCAAGATTCTTCTGACTAAATCACTTTCTTCCATTGCTCCACAGTCCAAAGTTTCATGACTTCGGCACCACATTTTACGTCTATTTGAATCAATGAAGTGTTGTTTCGAAAGTTCCGTTCGCTCGGCAGTTCCCAGTTTATGGAGGGCCCTTCGTGCAGTTTTGGTGCTGGCAGGCTTAGCGTGAGCGACGTTCAGTTCTGCAGCGACTTTCGCAGCTGTCTTATTTTTCGCCACAATCCTGTTCAAAGGCCGTCTTTCGTGAACGATCAATAAACACTTTCATCTGTGTAGTAGCTTGATGGCTAATGTTTTTCTCTTTTCCCTGTGTGGTATAAATATTCGATATGATGCGTGTTTAAACAACACTCTTCATACCCACCATACAGGTACCAACAGTTTCCTCATGTCCGGAATCACTTACCTACAACATAATGCACTCGCTACTACACAGAACACTGTTCTGACCACTATTGACAATTGCAAAGTGTTGAGGAGATTGCACAGGTACCATTCGTCGTCAAATACCTGCAGGCTTGGTTAGCATCGAATTTATGTTCAAGCACGCATTTCTCGCAGTGTATTCACATTTATGTCTAACCCCTGTATGTAAATGTAGACATAGAAGACAGCGTGAGCTGTCTACGGCCACGATAACCGCTGTAGTTACTTCACGCATAGGCGCTAGTCCCCTTATAAGCAGTTTATGAATTGGATGCGCGTCGATGTGCCGACATGACTGAAGCAAGCAAGCTCTCAACCATCCTGCAAACCTAGGCTAATCACCTTGAGAAAAATTTGGTGACAGCAGTAAATCATCTGCAGTTTTTCTCGTGTTCGAATGGAGAAGATTTCTAAAGTGATTAATTTTATCAATGAAATGTCAATATCTAACGTTTTTCAAATATTTTTACTCCTTCATATCAGATAAAATAAATAAAAGAGTGTGTGTCTGGAGCTTACAGGCCCTCAACGGCGAGGTTATCACAGGCTTTACACATACAAAAAGACACGATTGTGGATAAAACGACTAAAATTGTTGTCGCACAATGAGAGGGAAATCTATAAAATGACGCTCATTCACTTAATCCCATCTTACACGCATTGACACACAAAATTACTCTAATTGACAAGCCTTAAGACAACGGAGAAATGGTGTAAAACAGAAGTGAAACGAGAGGAGCTAAAAAAAGCCACATTGAAATGTAACTGACCACTTACAAGAAGCTAGTCAGCACATCAACAACCTCCCCATAAATGTGTAGGAAACAAGTTGGACACAACCTGAAGACCCTCACCCATTAGTTTGAACGTTACTTAAAATAGAGGACAGACCTGTCGGTAAATGTGCCACCGATCTCCGGTTGGAAAATAAAAACCAGTCTACTCAAATGTGCCACACACTAATCTGTACTCCACAAGCACAACTCACTGGACGGTCCTCTCGCCAGAGGAAGAAGTCATGCGTCTTAGGGCTGTGGCCTAAGCGAAGACGAGTAAGGAGAACCTCGTCCTGTCTGCGTGGTTGGAAGAAGGTACACCACGGCTACGTTGTGGGCTTTCCTAGTCGGAGCTTATTGTCTGTCTCTTGCAGGCACTTATCTTTCTATCGACGAATGACTGTACCTCAACAACGAGACGATAGCGTGTAGGTGGGTGGCACACTGTACTAACACAGGACCACGACACACTTCCCTTGCTGCAACATCCACCCTTTCGTTCCCCGCAATATCCACGTTCCCTGGCAGCCAGCAGAAAGACACTACCTTTCCCAGCCTTCGTAGTCGGAGGGGGAAGTCCTTGATATCCTGAACTACTTTATCAGCTGGATACAAACGTTGCAGAGATTGAAGTCGGAAGAGACAAGGAATTTAGCAAGCACGGCACATATAATCACATCTCAAGATCGCGGATGATTTGGCGTCGTATATAGTGAACTCTGGAGGCAACCGAACGTTGAGGACACGATTCAGGAAAACAATAGTGCAACCAACGGAGTCCCCCTGTTTAGTCCTGTCGGCGAATGCGACTACATAATTCTGGTGCTTGTTTATAATGTCGGAATATATCGTATTAAAAACAGAAGCTGGGGTGCAATCTCTCCTGTACCCCAAAAAATATGAAATTATTCTGAGCTTATGCAGTAACCAGATTGACAGTTGGTTAAAACCCCGGATTCTACATTATACGACTAATTCGAAATACACATGTGATAAATGTGATAACTATTAACAAGCGTGAAGTTAAAATACAGAATTTGTTATGAAGTACCATGACTACAAAAAAAGCAACAATACACGGGGGACTAGCCCGTAGAAATGAGTTCACGTGCTGCCATATGATAATGGATATCAATAAGGCGACGACAATCGACGGTCCTGTCTTTCAGTGCAAATGCACACCGTGCCAGCTCTCTTACTAGAATGAATGATTCCGAGTAACGAGTCCATGGCTAGTTGTCACTACGTCAGGCTGGGAATCCGGGTCGAAATGGAAGCGTGCTGGGATAGTCGAAGCGGGTAAGGCGATCGCTCGGTAAAGCGTGAAATCTGGATTCGAGTCCCGGTCCGACACAAATTTTCATCTCTTACTATTGACATATTTCAGTCTCCAAATGTGGCTAATGATACTAAAGCCCTTGAAAGATACGGAGACGATATTGATTTCAAGGACGCCAAGAGCAGTGAACGAAACATTTAAAAGTCGAAAATGTGATAGAAGGATGAACCTACAGATAAACGAAGAGAAAAACTAGGTTTATGCCTGAAACTAACAAAGTTTATCTTAATAAATCGCCTTCACAGAGATTGTTTCATATAAGTTTTAAGTCGTGCGTAGTTTCATTTACTTGGTATCAGAAGTAAACTGTAAGAACGATGTCAGTTCTGGAACTAGAAAACGGATATTGTCCACCATTTAGTGCTACTGTGGACTTAAAAAATATCTGAAGTTTAAGCTGCTGTCCAAGAAAACCAAAATTAGGGTGCATAATGTCTTACTCAGGCTGGTACTGCCACGTATTTTAACGACGTTTGATAGAAGCAACTTCGCATATTCTAAAGAAAGATCTTGAGACAAATTTTTGGGCCAGTGGATGAAAATGGTGCCTGGAGGAGGAGAGTCAACTGTGAACTATTTCCATAGGTTGTATTATAAATATGGATTTCTTTCAAACTTGATGTACATATCCCTTAGTTTCATGCAACAGTCGCTGTGGTGGTAAAAACTGTATACCTTTCATAGTTAAGGAAATGTGACATCATAAGCTATGAGATGCCTGAAAATCTACCGCATCACGCATGATGTTTAGACACGTTACTTTTGTGCTACTACTGCAGTAGCGATAAATTTCGGAGGCAGTATCGAAATGTGCCGCTACATGCACCTACTGAAGTGTATCACGGTACCACATATACACTGACAGAAAAGAAATAGCAACACCAAGAAGGAGTTGTGCGACATAAACGAAAGTTAGTAGGCCTGTTTTACATCTGAAGGTAGATGTCTATTTAAATTACGCGCCAGACGCATAAGAGTGGCGCTAGTAGCACCACTATGAGAATGCAAATTAGCTTTGTTTAAATACACGCTGTAGCGGTCGTGAGCGTTAGTTGCCTTTGAGACTGGACATGTTAGTGAAGATTGGCTTTAAAGCGACGAGGATTTCATTATCAACACCTTGGTGTCGTGTAATAGGGCTACAAGAATCTAAATGTTCCTTTGCGATACTGCAGGAAGACTTAGCATGAATGTAGCCACAGTACATTATTGCTGGGTTCCCCCCCTCCCCCCTTCCCCCATTTCTACACCCTTCATCTCCTTTCCCAAGGTGGCTTCTGTCAACTCCCCCTCCCAGATGATGTCCTCTCTCCCTATTTATCCCCCCCCTATCAACTCTGATCCTCACCTCCCCCTCCTTTGTTCTGTACTTGTCCTGGGCTCCCTCTCCCTCCCCCCTTTCCATCCCGTTTTTTCACCACCTACCCTCTCTCTGCCTCCCTTATCTCCTATGAGTCCTTTCTGCTCTCCCCTCCACTGCCTTTCCCACTCCTTTTGCGTCCGCCCATCCCCCCCTTTTCTATGTCCCCCTCCTCCATCGCCTCCCCCTTTTTTCTTTTCCTCTCCTCCCTCCCTTTTCCCCGTCATAGGTCTGGGTCCTCCCTCCCCCCCCTGCCGCCATGTCACCTGTATAGTGCTGTTGTAAGTGAGTGTTCCGTGTTGTGCGTCCCCTGTCAGTGTTGCGAACAGCCGCCATACTGTCGCTAGTTGTGTTTCTTATCTCATGCGAACAGAAACCAGACTGTCGCTGGTTTTTTAATTTTATTTAATTGTGCCTGTCTATTTCTTCATCCGCATCGTCCCTGCAGTGTTTTTATATTTTAAATTCCACACCTTACCGCCATTTTACAGTTTTTTACAATGTCACCGTTTTATCGCCTGTTGTATTCTCATTATATTTTTTAACTTTTCTGTAGGTTGTAGAGCAGCATATTACGCTCCCCCTGGGGGAGGGGGATTGAAATCCAATAAAGAAAAAAAAATATTGCTGGCAGCGGTGGTCACGAGAATGTACTAAGACTTCAGTGGTGTCAAGCGACAGGTCGTTGGAGGGCAGGGTGGAGGTTTGTTGTGTTTTCAGATGAAAACCGGTTCTGCCTCGATGCCAGTGGCTGTTGGTTAGAATGAGGCGAGTTGAGGGTTTGCAACCAAATCGTCTGCATGACAGACACGCAGGATCTACACCTGAGAGTTATAGTATGGGGTGCGATTTCGTATGACAGAAGGAGCACTCTGGAGGTTATCCACTGCATCTTGACTGCAAATTTGTAGGTCAATCTTGTGATTCGACATGTTATGCTGGCATTCATGAACAGCATTCCAAGGGGTGCTTTCAACAGCTTAACGAGCCCCGACAAGCTGCTACGTAGCCCAATATGCTCTACAGAGTACTGACGTGTTGCCTTGGCCTACTCTATCACCTGATCTGTCTCCAATCGAATAAACATCAGTTATCATTGTACGAGATCTCCAGTGTCATCCACAAACAACATTAACAGTCCTTGTATTGATGAGTGAAGTGAAACAGACATGAAATTCCATCACACAAACCGACATCCAGTTCCTATAGGACGCAATACATACACGTTTGTATGCTTGTATTAAACATTTTGGCGGTTGCACCGGTTATTGATGTACCAGCATGTCATATCTCTATGGTTTATCTCGCGCTTACATTAACCTGTGACCCTACAACGTTAATCGCTTAAATAGGTATGTCCCCTAGATAAATGTATTCCTGAAATTTCATTATTCTACATTAATTACTTTTTTGTGTTGCAGTTTTTCTGTCTGTTTAGTTCAGGAGATATGACGTGATAAACACTGAGATGCTTGGAAAACTGCTGTATTGTGCATGGCAAACAAACAAACACCGTCCGAACAGGCCTTCAAGTCCCAGTGGTACCGACCAAGGCCGACAGCGCTTAAGTTCGGTCATCAGACGGGAACAGGTGTTAACACTGCGGCTTATTACGTCTTCTCTACTAACTCTGTTCGCAACACATTTTACAGACAGTGTCCACATACGGACCTACAAAATTATATCACTGAATGACACATAAATCAGAAGGTATGACGTCATAAATACTGAGATATATGAAAAAATGTCTCATCGTTCACGAAGTTTTAATACATATATTCTGTACTACTAAGACACTCTCGTAGTCGAGTCAACTTAAGTAAATCCCTGAAACCTGACAACGCTTTTGACAGCTTTCACCTGCGAAGTGCTAACGACTGTAGGCGAAAACTGTAGGGCTATGAAGAGACATTGCCTTAGAGGCGTTTACAAAGTCGCTCTGTACATACGCGAAGCAGCTGCGCCCAGCTTACAGAACGTTTCTTAATTTGTATATTGTACTTATACATTTGTATTTTATGCATACCCTTTTGTACGACAGTTTCGCAATTTGGAAGGTGTTTTCACTAATACATACAAATTATTTTTTTCGATGCTTCACTGCAAGCAGAGTTCATTTTTTTGGCTAATAGAAAATTGGAAAAATGTGATTTATAAAGGGTGTTTCTTATTAACCGTTAAAAATCTCCAAAGCGACGTAGATGACGCTGAGGCAAATAATTTGATATAAGACAAATGGAGGCTGCAGATGTTGGAAAATACCCCAAAAGTGGACGACAAATGTTGAATATGTAGTCACTTTTCGTTCACTTTTGAGGTATTTCCCCGAATTTTGCGGCCCCTTAGCCCATGTGCTTAATGTCAACTACGTCTGTTAGGAGTCAGTTAATAAGAACCACCCTGAATAATGAACCAGAAATTGTAAGCTTCATTAAGAGGAAAAAGCTGGAATTGACAGCACGTGTACTGAAAGTTAAGTACAGATTGATGAAGAGGGCATTCAAGGCAGTGCCTCAAGGACAGGAATAAACTGCCACCTGTGGAACTGAAGATGCCAGCTTAATCCTTTCGAAACTAGTATTCTAGTGTACATACATGCAGTCAAGGCAATGAAAAGCTTCATATCTGAAGATTCCTTAGTATTACAAATACAAATACTAGTCAAGCCTTCAGGTGGTGTGTTGCTGGTAACCGTGGATGGCATCTGTACGATTTTCTCAAAACGATTCACTTGTCAGTCGTGGTCAGAACGGCGTTCTGTATAGTTGTGAGTGCATTCTGTCGAAGCAAAGTGGATTCTAATGTGGTCAAGTTGTTGATGCTCGTATTGTGAGTGCTGTAACCAAGGTAGCCTAAGTGTTTGGTGCTTCAACAGGCACAGTATAGAAAATTTATACACATGTTGTAGAAACGGAAATACATCATCCGGTAAGATACAACGCGGACGAAAGTGTGTGTTGAGTGATCGTTACTCTTCAGACTACTGTGAAGTGCATGGCAGAGGATACATCCGATTTTACCAGTTATTAGGTTGCCTTACCATCCATTCTCGTATCGATTGCGGGAAGGATGTTTGCTTAATTGCTGAAATTAGTCTAATTTTGTTTTCGCGATCACTGTGAGATCACATAAAGTTGGTCCTATAAACTTTCTAAATTTTTCACGGGATAGTTATCAAGGTTCTCCCAGTTCAGTTTTTTTAACACCTTCGAGACATTCAACCATGGATCAAACAAACCTGTGACCATTCGTGCTGCTCTTTTTCCTATCCATTCAATACAACTCGTTACCCTTGTTTGTTATCGGTCCCACATACTTAAGCAATATTCTAGGGTGGGTACTACGAGTGTTTTGCATGCAGTCCCCTTTGTAGGCTGATTGCAGTTCCCTAGTGTTCTACCAATGAACCGCAGTCTGTCATTATACCCAGATACTTGAATAAATTGATCGATTCCAACTGTAGTTCACTGATGGTGTAGTCATTGGATAGTAAGATTTTTTCTTTTAATATTGTGAAGTCCACAATTTTACATTTATGAACGTTGAAATCGAGTTGGCAATCTTTGTACCACTCTGAAATCTTATGAGGATTTGACTGAATATTTGCATAGCTTCCTTCGGACAGCTGTTCGTTATAAAAAGCTGCCCCGTCTGCGAGAAGTCTGAGGTTACAAATATTATCGTCCGAATGGTCATTTAGATGCACTACTGGCCATTAAAATTGCTACACCACGAAGATGACGTGCTACAGACGCGAAATTTAACCGACAGGAAGAAGATGCTGTGATATGCAAATGATTAGCTCTTGAGAGCATTCACACAAGATTGGCGCCAGTGGCGACACGTACAACGTTCTGACATAAGGAAAGTTTCCAATCGATTTCTCATACACAAACAGCAGTTGACCAGCGTTGCCTGGTGAAACGTTGTTGTGATGCCTCGTGCAAGGAGGAGAAATTCGTACCATCACGTTTCCGACTTTGATAAAGATCGGATTGTAGCCTATCGAGAATGCGGTTTATCGTATCACGACATTGCTGCTCGCGTTGGTCGAGATACAGTGACTGATAGCAGAATATGGAATCGGTGGGTTCAGGAGGGTAATACGGAACGCCGTGCTGGATCCCAACGGCCTCGTATCACTAGCAGTCGAGATGACAGGCATCTTATCCGCATGGCTGGAACGGATCGTGCAGCCACGTCTCGATCCCTCAGTCAACAGATGGGGACATTTGCAAGACAACAACAATCTCCACGAACAGTTCGACGACGTTTGCAGCAGCATGGACTATCAGTTCGGAGACCATGGCTGCGGTTACCCTTAACGCTACGTCACAGACAGGAGCGCCTGCGATGGTGTACTCAACGTCGAACCTGGGTGCACGAACGGCAAAACGTCATTTTCTTCGGATGAATCCAGATTCTGTTTACAGCATCATGATGGTCGCATCCGTGTTTGGCGACATCGCAGTGAACGCAAATTGGAAGCGTGTATTCGTCATCGCCATATTGGCTTATCACTCAGCGTGATGGTATGGGGTGCCATTGGTTACACGTCTCGGTCACGTCTTGTTCGCATTGACGGCACTTTGAACAGCGGACATTACATTTCAGATGTGGCTCTACTCTTCATTCGATCCCTGCGAAACCCTACATTTCAGCAGGATAATGCACGACCGCATGTTACAGGTCCTTTACGGGCCTTTCTGGATACAGAAAATGTTCGACTGCTGCCCTGGCCAGCACATTCTGCAGATCTCTCACCAACTGAAAACGTCTGGTCAATGGGGGCCGAGCAACTGGCTCGTCACAATACGCCAGTCACTACTCTTGATGAACAGTGTTATCGTGTTGAAGCTGCATGGGCAGCTGTACCTGTACACGCCATGCAAGTTATGTTTGACTCAATTGCCAGGCGTATCAAGGCCGTTGTTACGGCCAGAGGTAGTTGTTCTGGGTACTGATTTCTCTGGATCTATGCACCCAAATTGCGTGAAAATGTAATCACATGTCAGTTCTAGTATAATATATTTGTCCAATGAATACCCGTTTGTCATCTGCATTTCTTCTTGGTGTAGCAATTTTAATGGCCAGTAGTATATAACATGAACACCGAGCGTTTCGCTCACGTCCCTCGGGCACAGCAGAAGTTACTTTTACATTTAGCAATGACCCTCTAAGATAACTTGCTCCGTCCTCCGAACAAAAAATCCAGAATACAGTTTCATTTCGCTTGGTACCCCATGCTTTTGATAATAAGCGTAGATGTCATACTGTGTCTACGCTTTTCTTAAATCGACGCTACTGCATGTACCTGATTGCCTTGATCCATGGCTTTTAGTATGCCATATGAGAAGTTCGAGATAGGTTTCGAATGATCTCTGTTTTCGGAATTCATGCTGGATGTTGCGGGAAAGGTCATCCTGTTCAAGATACCTCATCATGTTTGCTCTCAGAATACGTTGAACGTTCTACATGAAATAGATCTTAAGGATATTGAATGGTAGTTTTCCGGATCCCTTATACTATCCTTCTGGTAGCCAAATTTTTTCACCTACAGGGCACGTTTTTTTGTTCGAGGGATCTACGGTAGAATATATTTAAAAGAGTCGGTAACTCAGCCTCAAATTCCGTACAGAATGTGATAGTTATTCCATCTGGCCCTGACGCTTTGTTCATTTTTAATGATTTCAGCTGTTTCTCAAGGCCACTGTCACTAGTATCTATTTCACTTATCTTTTCAGAGGTACGAGAATTAAATTGGGGAATAATCTTGGGTTTTCCTTAGTCAAGGAACATTTAAAAAGTGTTTTAAGCATTTTTTATTTTGTTCCGCTACCCTCAACGTCAAGGTCCTGTCTCGTCGGTGAGTGGCTGACACTGAGTTTGGTGCCCGTTACAGCCTTTAAATACGACCAGAATTATTTATGTTTTTTGAAAACTCTTTCGGCGATATTCCGCTACGAGAGTCATTGAAGACTTCGTGCATTGCTCTCATGACAACCAAACGTGTTTCGTTCAACATTTATCTATTGACCTATTATCCATTAGCCTCTGTTTCTGTAGGAGTTTCTATACAATTTCAGCTCACAATGAAGGGTGCCTCTCATCGTGAACTGTTATACTGGGTACATACCTTTCCGTGCATGGTCAACTATTCTTTTAAACTTAATTCCTCTACACGGTCGTGGGTTCCTCATTGAGATATGACTCAGATGCTTCTTTATCTAATTTAGTTGACATATAAATCTTTCTACTTGTTTTAGTTGCCTTTTGAACTTTGGTAACACAGGTCTGAAAAAAAATATTTTTTGAAAGTTGTTTGAAATTTGATAACTGACTTTTATGTACTTATCAGCGCTGATTTAAAAAATGCAATCCATTTTTTTCTATCACGTCAGATTTTCTCACAAAAAAGCGAGTATTTTTGGATGTAATAACAAAATTTAAGCAAGTTATCTCATTTTTTCCAATGTTATAAAATTTTATTTTATTTATAAATCATGTTCTAAATCACATTTCCAGTACACTTCCAGTTCTCTTTAAGCTCATAAGTCCTTATAATAACGCTTTCGCTTTCTATCGAAGCTTCTCTTATTGTTTTTCTGGCTGTGGACTCGTTGAGGATCATCCCTTTTTATAATCCAGCAGTAGTCTGCTATTATCTTGAAGTTCCATCTTCCTTAATATCTTCTTTTCATTTCTTTGATGACTTGGTGGAATCTTTCGTCCTGCTCTTCACTTACATCACCAAGGTTTGCAGGGAAGTAGTCAAGATGTGAGTGGAATAATTGAACTTTAATGCTCATCTTACAGCCCAGCTTCTTAAAGTTGTCGAGCATGTCTGCGACGATTGTCTCGTAGTTTGGATCTCTTTCATTTCCTAGGAGACCGGTAACAACTAATTTAAAAGATGTCCATGCTGCCTTTTCTTTTGTTTCCATTTTGTTCACAAAGTTGGGATCTGCGATTACTTTTTAATGTCTGGTGCGACAAAGACTCCTTCCTTTAGCTCTGCCTCTGAAAGGAAACTGTCCACAAAGGTATCTGAAGCATTCCCCTTCTTTTGGCAATGCCTTAACAAATTGTTTCATCAGCCCCAACTTAATATGAAGTGGTGGAAGTAACACCTTTTTCGGATTCACGAGGCTTTTCCTCTCAACATTTTTAACCACTAACTGTAAGGTTTTCTCAAGAGCCAAACTTTTTTATGTAGTGTTGTTTTCTTTCTCTGCTATCCCATTCACAGAGAAAGCAAGGGAAATTTGTATAGCCACTTTGTTGGCTAAGCAGTATTGAAATCACTTTTAAATCACCACATAGTGTCCATTTGTGGTCTGAATAGCAGAGTTTGCTTAAAACCACTTCAAGATTTTCGTAACATTCTTTTAAGTGAACCGAGTGTCCAACTGGTATAGAAGCATACTTATTGCCATTGTGTAGAAGCACTGCTTCAAGGCTCTTTTTTTTTTTTTTTTTTTTGAAGAATCAATAAAAAGTCTCGACTCATCAGAAGCATATTCTATTTTGAAACGCGCCATAAGTCCAGAAACACCACGTCACCTTCTTGAGAGAAGAAAGATACAAACTCCTTTTCCCTCGATCGATACCAAGAAAAGATGTGCCCGGAGCCAACATACGTTTGTTTTTCAATCTAGATCCTGTCGATTCTTTAGAAGGGCGTAGGTTCTAACTAAATCGTTCAGTTCAGATTGTAAGAATGGAATGGGATCGGTTGGGGCAGGATCGCAGCAATCTCTGTCTTCTTCACTATCACCTTGCTAAGACAATGGCTCGTGATCATCTATATCATCCAAAGAATCTGGAGGAGAAGGTATTGGTACCTCAGGTCCATGAGGAACAGGGCGAATGTCTGATTGTTTTTCAAATTGAAACCTCGTACGTTCCGAAAACAAAAATAGCAGTCATCACTACGATTTTTGGGATTTCTTCAACAAACACTGAACAAACTGTTTGTGTGGAGCCCAAGGCTTATCTTGATCGCCTAACTTTATACCAAAATAGGCGAAATATACTTTTTCAATAAAATCGGATATGTTTCTTTAATGGTTTTTAATGGTATAGTTACCACAAATGTAGCAGAATCAATGTGGCGAGTTTATACATCCTCTGGTAGCCATTGTCCATTGTCCATAAGACAACTTCACAACACGAGAAAACAGTCACTACTTTAAAGCACTAGTAAAAACATTACGTGAACAGCGCAGAGTGAAGAGGTACTGTGAACTGAACGACAATAGCAGAAGATCACTGCGCGGTGACGGCGGGGGAAGGGGCAGGGCGACAGGCACTGACATGAAAATACTGCTGGTTTCTTCTAATTACTCTTTATTTTACGTATATGTAGTATAAAAACAGCTACATAACAGTTTATGGAGATCCTAAAAACCAAAATTTAAACTCACTACAGTGCTGAAATATCTAAAAAAGCTAAAACTAGACAAGCAGTTTGTGAAATAACTGTACGTGATGGAACTTTTTTACTATTTTTCCCGAAATGAGCGTTGCAAACACTATAAAATCACTTAATAAATTTGAAATAATTTTTATGTCGCAGACCTGTGTAAACACTGTTGCTACAACTGCCTCATGGTCACTGATACCTTCTTGTACTATACGCAATTTCGCCTGCCCCAATATTCTACTTAACTATCGTTTGTCAGTCAGTCTACTCACTGTGTTCATTCATCATAGATTCCGAGACAGCATGCAGTTTTGCAAAATGAATAAAATATTGAGCACAAATTGAAACTAACTGTCAGACAGGACTTTGATCCTGAACCCATGCCAATGCGAGACAGTAGACTACCAGCTGTGTTTACGGAGGTGCCTGCAGGACTCACTCAAGGTTTTATGTTACCACAAATTCGTATATATAACTTCCGACTGAATTTTTTTAGTCGGTTTGCGATACCTGGTTAGCTGAGCTGGTAGGCGTGAAACAGCTAGGTTTCAACTTGTAAATGTCCATCGAAGAGCATATACCGCTACAGAGCATATATATGAAAACACTTTTCGCCGTTCCAAAACTCTGTCTATTGGATTCGTGAGGTTATAACATTAAGCCACCAGATAAGATTTCTAACTGACCTTAAAGTTACAAACTAGTTAGGCACACAATACGTAATTTTGAAATTGTGTGATATCAGAAAAGATGGGAGGCTTTGCAAACGTTGTCAATGGCAATGGAGACTTTTTTTGGCTAAACGACCTGTTACAACTGCAAAATAATGCTAATCAACGTTGACCTGATTAACTCATAAAGAGAATAATCAATGATATAATACAAGAATGTAGGTCTTAGAGTTAGAGCTTGGTGTACAATATACGTAATTCGTGTCGGTGCAAGTGTGCAGATACAAGTATTTATTAGCTGCCTTTCATTAAAACTGTAATTTATGGGCTACCCGTTTGCTTGTTCAAAAGGAAAAACACAAGAAGAAGGCAAAAAAGTACGATTTAGTCCCCTCCGAACCGAATGCACTGCGACATTTATTGCAAAAAGGGGAACTCACAGCAGCTGGAGAACCAGGAGCGGAGGGAAATTATCTGGCGCCTATTGCGTATAGATTTCGGTCGGAGCGTGGCGGTGGTGGTGGTGGCAGTAGCAGGTGTTAAAAAATATTGCCAAGTGGCAATCGGCGCCGGCGCCCGTTAAAAGAAGGAATTAATGGCGCGGAGATAACCCGGAGCGCGTGTTGGGCCCGGGGCGGCTGTTTTTGCCCGGCCGCGGCGCGTATGCATGAATACTGTGTACCGCGGGCTAGCCCCTCTCCATCACACGGAGCGTTAAATTACACGGCAGGCGCCGGCAGGAGGAGCCCATCTTTCCACCGCGCTGTTGCCGTCGTTTTCTTACCTCTCCAGTACAGGAACGCCTTCTTTAACGTTTTCCTCTGTTTCGTGTTCTCATAACCAAAATTCATTAAGGTGGAGGAGTACCTTCTTCAGCTATTAACGTGATAATATTTTGAGTAGTACGCATCACTTCTTACACATTGTTGACTAATACTAGCTAAGAGTCTTGGCAGTAGGTTGAATAATTTCAGTTGTAAATGTTACTACTATCGATCCGCAGCAACTTTAGTGTTACAAAGCTGTACGTTATTCTTTCTAGTTTATTTCGATTACTTTTCAGGGGCTACCTACACACGCTGGAAATAACGTAAATTAAAAGGAAAAGGAGACACTGTATCTATAGGAATTTCACAATTCTATAAGGTAATACTAGTAGCATAGTATCTCATATATTTCACATAACAAAATGGGATTCAAATTTTTTACCTCAGATATACTGAAAACGGTATTGCCATTACGGAAAACTCAATTTTCACTAAAAAGTACGAATAAAAATCTTTGCTCTAGGGTTCCGTTCAAATTCTGTATATAGATTGTAATTGTGACACTTCGGCGACTTGCTCGACTATGGTGATGAAATTCACTGGACATGACGGGATATCAATTCGAGTCTACACAGAGTACGCGAAAGAACTTGCCCCCTTCTAACAGCCGTGTACCGCAAGTCTCTAGAGGAACAGAAGGTTCCAAATGATTGGAAAGGAGCACAGTTAGTTCAAGTTTTCAAGAAGGGTCGTCGAGCAGATGCGCAAAACTATAGACCTATATCTCTGACATCGATCTGTTGTAGAATTTTAGAACATGTTTTTTGCTCACGTATCATGTCATTTCTGGAAATCCAGACTCTACTCTGTAGGAATCAACATGGATTCCGGAAACAGCGATCGTTTGAGACTCAACTCGCTTTATTTGTTCATGAGACCCAGAAAATATTAGATACAGGCTCCCAGGTAGATGCCATTTTCCTTGACTTCCGGAAGGCGTTCGATACAGTTCCGCACTGTCGCCTGATAAAGTAAGAGCCTACGGAATATCAGACCAGCTGTGTGGCTGGATTGAAGGGTTTTTAGCAAACAGAACACAGCATGTTCTTATCAATGGAGAGACGTCCACAGACGTTAAAGTAACCTCTGGCGTGCCACAGGGGAGTGTTGTGGGACCATTGCTTTTCACAATATATATAAATGACCGAGAAGGCGGTGTCGGAAGTTCCATGCTGCTGCGGATGATGCTGTAGTATACAGAGAAGTTGCAGCATTAGAAAATTGCAGCGAAATTTAGGAAGGTCTGCAGCGGATAGGCAACTCGTGCAGGGAGTGGCAACTGACCCTTAACATAGACAAATGTAATGCATTGCGAATACAAAGAAAGAAGGATCCTTTATTGTATGATTATATGATAGCGGAACAAACACTGGTAGCATTTCCTTTTGTAAAATATCTGGGAGTATGCGTGTGGAACGATTTGAAGTGCAATGGTCATATAAAATTAATTGTTGGTAAGGCGGGTGCCAGGTTGAGATTCATTGGGGGGTCCTTAGAAAATGTAGTCCATCAACAAAGGAGGTGACTTACAAAACACTCGTTCGACCTATACTTGAGCATTTCTCATCAGTGTGGCATCTGTACCAGGTCGGGTTGACGGAGGAGATAGAGAAGATCCAAAGAAGAGCGGCGCGTTTCGTCACAGGGTTATTTAGTAAGCGTGATAGCATTACGGAGATGTTTAGCAAACTCAAGTGGCAGAATCTGCAAGAGAGGCGCTCTGCATCGCGGTGTAGCTTGCTGTCCAGGTTTCGAGAGGATGCGTTTCTGGATGAGGTATCAAATATATTGCTTCCCCCTCTTATACCTCCCGAGGAGATCACGAATGTAAAATTAGAGAGATTCGTGTGCGCACGGAGGTTTTCCGGCAGTCATTCTTCCCGCGAACCATACGCGACTGGAACAGGAAAGGGAGGCAATGCAGTGGCGCGTAAAGTGCCCTCCACCACACACCGTTGGGTTGCTCGCGGAATGTAAATGTAGATGTAGATGTAGATTAGGAGAACACAACACCCAGCTCCTGAGTGGAGAAAATCTCCGACCCAGCCGGGTATCGAACCCGGGCCCTTATTGACATTCTGTCGCGCTGACCACTCAGCTAGCGGGGGCGGACAACGGCGTAATGCAAGTCTTTTTATTGGGCGCCTCTTCGGCGACTTTGGTGTCCCAAACTTACACCCGGCGTATTTCCGGGTTCTCCTACAACGCGACCTACCCGCAACGTCGCACCGCTGTGCGGGCCGAAGTCAGCAGAACTTCGCCTGACCTGCAGGAAGCAGGCTAGTTACGAATGCGCGCACAAGAGCATTAGAGGCCGCCACATATTTATGGACTTTTTCGTGTATCCGCCGCTCCATTTTGCTCAGCCAATCCGGGCCCACATTACCAGACCAATAGATATCTAGTAGTCAACCGCCACATTCCGTCTCCGCCAGCAGAAGCAGAAGTTCGCTGGCAGCACGCCGCCGCCTGGACTCGACGTTGACTTTGCAGCCCGGGACCGCCGCGCATTGCGACCCGCTGCTCCGGCTGTGAACTAAGACTGGAACCCCTTATATTGCTCGTTGTGCATGTCTAAGAAGATAGTCGTTTTCGTTTGCAAGAGAACTTTTCACAGGATATTCTCACTCAAGGATTTATTTATGTTGTTTTCCAAGAACTTTAAATCGTTAAAGAAGTCATTCCTTTAGTTTCAATAAGGATTTTTGTTATTTGTTTTGAACTACTAACACAGCACAGAATTAACGTTTGTGAACATAAACTGACTGTGTCAATAAATTGATATTTGAGTGTAATCACAGACTCACTGTAAAAGTGTCCCAAGTCAGTTATCCAATCGGGGAAAGGGGATCTACAGATTAATTTGGAACCCGAAGAACATCTTGTTCCTGGCGAATTGTATCATAATTGAAAAGTGGACGCTAGGTTAAAACAAAGACTGAAAAAACCGAGGCTCAATCGAGATTTGATCCAACGGCTGCTCGTATTATATTATGTTCTTTATATTATTTAAAAAAGCATTAACAACAGTATACCAGTAGGGCTGTAATAATAAGAAGTCTTTGCTGTAGGATTTAGAAACATCTGAACCACCTTAAATTTTGAGGTGGGTTACACTCTACTGTTAACGAAATAAATAAATAAGTGCTTTTGTGCTAAGTTACCAGGCCTGACATCAGTGCCGGCCGCGATGGTCTAGCGGTTCTAGGCGCTCAGTCCGGAATCGTGCGACTGCTACGGTCGCAGGTTCGAATTCTGCCTCGGGCATGGATGTGTGTGGTGTCCTTAGGTTGGTTAGATTTAAGTAGTTCTAAGTTCTAGGGGACTGATGACCACAGATGTTAAGTCCCATAGTGCTCAGAGCCATTTGAACCACTTTTGAACCTGGCATTAGTGTGGAAAGTTCATCTATAGGTTTCGATGAGTAAGTTTGCGAGTATCAAAATGTGTGACTAATCTGCCGTGTCTTTTGACTGCATTGACTTAGAGCCTTCAGTTATTTACACCGCCAAGGGATCGTAGTCCTTAGTATTTGACATACATTTCAACTTGATTAGTTTATGGGGAAAAATGAGTATTGTTCAGACACACAGACGAGCAACAAATCTCACCAAGGCACAAAAGACTTAAAATGCGAAATAAACTTTAACTTGATACCTCTACCCAGTCCTATGTAAAGGAACCTTAACAACCGGAGAGAGAAAAAAATGTTGAAATGTGTGTGAATTCCTAAGAGACAAAACTGTTGAGGTTATCGGTCTCTAGACTTACACACTACTTAATGTAACTTATGCTAAGAGCAGCACACGTACCCATGTCCGAGGAAGGGTTCGACCCCCGGCGGAAGGGGCCGCGCAATCCGTGGCATGGCGTCTTAAACCACGCTTCCACTCCGTGCGGCTCGGATAGAGAGACAGACAGAAGGACGGGCAGTAAAATTATCATAAAAGGATTCCAACTTTACTTATTTTGTACATTTGCCAATTTTTGCTCCAAGCTCTTGTACAGTTGACATTACATTTCAATGTGTATTCTACGAGTATATGCGATTTGATGAAGTCACATTTACAAGAAAACCTAACTCCAGTTGTGAAAATTTTCCTTAACATCTTTTCGATTAAACCCAGTAATCCATTTAATTTGTCTTACTTCTGTATCACTAATTGTCGCTGTTGGATTACATTTCAAAAATCCACCAAGCCAGTCTTTTCACGCCAACTGTTCTTTTTCAGAAAATCTGTGAAGAATGTTATTATTTTTCTGCGAATTACAAGGATACAATACATACTTAATGTGCAAACAGTCCTCAGAGTTCATCGATTAAGAAATTTATCCGTTTGCGTAAGGCTTCCTCTTGATAACATATGAAAGCAGAATCTTGTTATAAACAATATTTGATTATTGAATGAAGCTGACAGGTGCTTCCAACATTCTTTTTTTTTTATAATTTACACGTCAAGTTCCGTATTGAGGAGCAAATGTCCAAGATCTTGGAACGTCTCGGTACATGGAATTCCACCATAAAAGTAATAAAAATAAAATGTTTAGGAACCCGAAAAAAGTCAATCTATAAATTTAAGTGAATTCAGTCATCAATACAACAAGAATCACCTTAGTTTTTTCAAGGAACTACTCGACGGAATAGGAGTGACCCATGAGGAATCTGTCCAGTTTCGATTTGAAAGCGTGGATTACTGCTAAGATTTTTGAATTCGGGTTGTAGCTTATTGAAAATGGATGCAGCAGTGCACTGCACACCTTTCTGCACAAGAATTAAGGAAGTCAGATCCAAATGCAGGTTTGATTTCTGCCAAGTATTAACTGAGTGAAAGCTGCTTATTCTTGGGAATAAGCCAATATTATTAACAAGAAATGACAGTAAGGAATTTATATATTGAGAGGCGAATGTCAAAATACCCAGCCTCGTGACAGGGGTCGACAAGAGGTTCGTCAACTTACACCACTTATTGCCCGAACCGCCCGTTTCTGAGCCAAAAACATCATTTTACAATGGGAAGAGTTACCTCAAAGTAGAATACCATACGACATAAGCGAATGGAAATAAGCAAAGTAGACTAATTTTCGCGTCGAACGATAACTCACTTCAGATACCTTACGAATAGTAAAAATGGCAGCATTAAGTCTTAGAAAAGGATCCTGAAGTGGGCTTTCCACGACAGTTTACTATCTATCTGAACACCTAGAAATTTGAACTGTTCAGTTTCACTAATCATATGCCCATTCTGTGAAATTAAAACGTCAGGTTTTGTTGAATTGTGTGTTAGAGACTGTAAAAACTGAGTATTACTGTGATTTACTTGCAAGTATTGAACTTATTTCTTCTACAAATTTTAAAGCATCTTTTACTGGCTCTGCATTCTAACTCACTTAATTTGCCTGATTTTTTTCAAAGATTTAGCATTATGAAGAGTTGTATCATGGTCAATATTCTTTTTCAAAATTTCGTAAGTTTGGCACCCTATGGCTATAAACCGGTCACGACTACCTGCTTGGACTGTGAGATAAATGGATTCACGAGTGGAGTAAATATGGCAAAATAATTAAAATACACGGCATTCAAGCTATCAGTACAGGATGATTATATAACAAAAAGAATCAAGTACAGAAGAACATAAAATAAACAGGGCAATGTAACACAGCAACACGTGCCACATTATTGGCGCTATTCGTTCAGTTCGATTATGTAAATTGTGCAAAGATGACAGCGTGCCAAGCGACAAAGCAAAATAAAATAGCTTCGTATTGGGGTTGCTTTCCTACCGGGCAATCACTATCTTCACCGTAGTCCGCCTCCATGGCTGAGTAATCTTCACAAAGGACTCCTGCTCGATCCGTGGTATGTCCGGCTTTATCTGTTCTATCTTGTCCGAACGGCAGAGAATCTATTTGAGGAGGTATGGCTCCGCTTTCGAAATTTTGCATTAACTGCTGGGAGGGTAGATGCTGAAGTCATGTCTTCCAATGCTACCATACGATCAGATATAAAGCAGACTAAGAAAGAGGGGTCCATCAGTATGCCAGTTTATTATATGACGCTAGCGACACACAAGGTCTAATAACGTAATGTCGTTTGTGTCTTCTGTATAGTGCTGAGGCAATGCGTCAATGGACAGTAGCCTTGTGGTATAATCATCCAGTCCAGGGCCTAGCAGTTCTCAATGACGGTGGTATTCGCAACCAATCTACTGCTTATGTCCACAATGAGATTTCCACTCTGCAGCGGAGTGTGCGCTGATATGAAACTTCCTGGCAGATTAAAACTGTGTGCCCGACCGAGACTCGAACTCGGGACCTTTCGCGGGCAAGTGCTCTACCATCTGAGCTACCGAAGCACGACTCACGCCCGGTCCTCACAGCTTTATTTCTGCCAGTATCTCGTCTCCTACCTTCCAAACTTTACAGAAGCTCTCTTGCGAACCTTGCAGAACTAGCACTCCCGAAAGAAAGGATACTGCCGAGACATGGCTTAGCCACAGCCTGGGGGATGTTTCCAGTTTCATATCAGCGCACACTCCGCTGCAGAGTGGAAATCTCATTCTGGAAACATCCCCCAGGCTGTGGCTAAGGCATGTCTCCGCAGTATCCTTTCTTTCAGGAGTGCTAGTTCTGCAAGGTTCGCAGGAGAGCTTCTGTAAAGTTTGGGAGGTAGGAGACGAGATACTGGCAGAGGTAAAGCTGTGAGGACCAGGCGTGAGTCGTGCTTCGGTAGCTCAGATGGTAGAGCACTTGCCCGCGAAAGGTCCCGAGTTCGAGTCTCGGTCGAGCACACAGTTTTAATCTGCCAGGAAGTTTCATACTGCTTATGTCATTCCACGAAGGCCTGAATTTGTTCAAGAATCTGATTTACGCGAACGTAGCATACGTTGGACACAATGTACTACGGATCCATAGCCTTAAGTTGTTGTTGCAAAGTTCGAAAATTGATTTGTATATTTCATTCACCTCCATTTAGTCGTCGAATTTGAAACAGAGACGAACATTGCATCAGCCGATTAATGCCCTCAAGTGACCGTACTTGAAAGCTGTGAATGAAAGTGAGATACGTATAATCATTGTTGTAAAGGTTGTCCCAGAAGGAATGGTCAATATTCAAGGATATGACAGGAACGATCATTCCCACCAAAAAAGTCCAGTAAATGTGGGCTCTAAGGTGTATACCTTAAGTACTATGAGCAGTTGTTTATCTACGCTACTGCGAAACCCATCTCTTGTGCCGAAGAAGTGTTCGTAACTCTTAAGGTATACGTTTTATAGCCCATGTTTACTGGACTTTTTTGCTGTGAATGTACGTTTCTGTCATATCACTGAATATTGACCATTCCTTCTAAGACAGTGAGCTGTATGAAGGGGACAAGATTGAAATTTAGTCTCTTAATTATTGAACACGATGTCTGCTGGCCAGTCATTCCCGCAAAATGAATAAGGAATTGAATACTGGCATACCTTAATCATAATGACTGGACGAGAATTTGACTTACACTTAATTGGAAATCATATTAAGGACAGATATTTTACGTGCTAAAAAAAAGAAAAAAGTCTCGGAGCAGACGTACTCCATACGTGAATTTCAGAATATTTACTCTTTGCAAAGAAGCCTTGCCAGCCAAGTTGCTTTGGTACATAACGAAAGCAATGATATGATATTAAGAGTGCAGTGGGAGAGCGGATAGGTGGAAAGATTACATTTCAGGTCTCTATGAGCGGAAAGACTTCTTTGATGACGTAACGGAAGTTGAAACAGGATTAGATATGAAAGAGGTAGGAAATCCAGTATAGAGCTTTGGAAGACTTAAGATCAACTAAAGCAGAAGGGATAGATAACATTGCGCCAGAATTTCTAAAGTCATTGGGGAAGTGGCAACAAAACGACTATTCATGTTGGTGTGTATAATGTATGTGTCTGGCGATATAGTATCTGACTTTCGGAAGAACGTCATCCACACCATTCCAAAGATTGCAATGGCTGACAAGTGCGAGAATTATCGAACAATCAACTTAACAGCTCCTGAGTCCAAGTTGCTTAAAAAGAATAATATACAGAAGAATGGAAAAGAAAATTGGCTTTAGGAAAGATAAGGCATCTGATATGCAGTTTTGCCGTTGCTGTTGATAACGGAAGCTAGACTGAAGGAAAGTCAAGACATTTTCATAGGGCTTGTCGATCTTGAGAAAGCGTTCGACAACGTACTGTGGTACAAGATGTTCGAAATTCTGAGAGGGATAGGGGTAAGCTATGGGGAGATAAGGGTAATATACGATATGTACAAGAGTTAAGAGAGAATAATAGGAGTGGACGAGAAAGAACGAAGTGCTCAGATTAAAAAGTGTAAGACAGGGATGTAGTCTTTCACCGCTACTGTTCAATCTGTATATCGAAGAAGCAATGATGGAAATTAAACGAAGGTTCAGGAGCACCATTAAAATTCAAGGTGAAAGGATAATAAGATTCGCTCATGATATTGCAATTCTCAGTGGAATTGAAAAAGAATTACATGATCTGCTGAATGGAATGAACAGTCTAATGAGTACAGAATATGGATTGAGAGTAAATCGAAGAGAGACGAAAGTAATGAGAAGTAGCAGAACTGAGAACAGCGAGAAACTTAACATCATGATTGATGGTCACGAAGTAGATAAAGTTAAGGAATTCTACTACCTAGGGTTAAGAAATTCTAGTATCTAAACTAAACTAAAATCCGACAGAACAGGCCTTGGAAGACCCAATGGTTACCGACTGGCCGCCGTGTCATCCTCAGCCCTCAGGCGGCACCGGATGCGGATATGGAGGGGTATGTGGTCAGCATACCGCTCTCCCGGCCGTATGTCAGTTTACGAGACCGGAGATGCTACTTCTCAATCAAGCAGCTCCACAGTTTGCCTCACAAGCGCTGAGTGGACCCCGCTTGCCAACAGCTCTCGGCAGACCGGATGGTCACCCATCCAAGTGCTAATCCATCCCGACAGCGCTTAACTTCAGTGATCTGACGGGAACCAGTGTTACCACTGCGGCAAGGCCGTTGGCAAATTCTGCGACCTAAGCAGCAAAATAACCAATGACGGACGGAGGAAGGAGGGCATCAAATGCAGACTAGCACTGGCAAAAAGGGCTTTCCTGGCCAAGAGAAGTCTACTAATATCTAACATAGGCCTTAATTTGCAGAAGAAATTTCTGATACGTTTGAAGCAAAACATAGTATGTTACTATAACATGGGCTGCGGGAAAACCGGAACAGAACAGGATCGAATCATTTGTGATGTAATGCTAGAGAACAATGTTGAAAATTAGGTGGAGTGACAAGATATGCAATGAAGAGGTTCCCTGCAAAGTCGGCGAGGGATGGAATATCTGTAAAACACTGACGAGAAGGAATAGGAAGCTAGGACATCTATTAAGACATCAGGACACAACTTCCATGGGACTACAAGGAGATTTAGAGGGTAAAAACCGTAGAGGAAGACAGTAACTGGAATACATCGAGCAAGTACTTGAGGACGTAGGGTGCATGTGATAATCTCAGATGAAAAGCTTGGCATATTGGCACAGGAGAGGAATTCGTGGTGGGTCGCATCAAAATTAGTCAGAAGACTGATGAATTTAAAAAAAGCAATAAAACTAAAAAGTGTATCAATGCAATCAAGTGTTCAATAGTTTTCGAGATATGACGTGATAATTCTGAAGCTTTGTTCCGTAAAGGGAAAGTCTCAATCACTGAAAGAAAGAAAATTCTCATATCTCTGTCCATAATTGAAGTTAAAAACATACTTTAGTTATACTTCCAGAGATATCTATGTCATACCTGAATTTTAGATTGTTTTTACTTGATTTCTGTAAAAGGCACGAACATTGAAAGTGATTTTCTATCGCCGTGGAAAGCGAATTGCCTGAAGACTACTTGTTGCGACGAGGCCACGAACTGCACCTTAAATGTCAGATGTTATAGGATTCATGCTAGGCTCGTATAGATCATGTTTGCTCAAACCTGATCGGAAAATCTGAGGTGCCATCAAGGGAAATGCGTGCCCCATGGACGCAGTACTGACTAATCTTCTTGAGTAACCAAAATGTCATCTGAAAACAGTGCTGCAAAGCGTCATTGTACCTAAAGAAGGGCGTTACGGAATCACCAAAAGTTTCTGTAATGTGTACTTATTTATGGGCGACCAGTTCCCGTCAAGCGACCATCTTCAAGCCACCTATAGAATAACAACTTGTACAAGAAATAGTAGATACCAAAATAATTAATGAGAACTATGCTGTATAGCAGGTATTCTCGACTACCATTACATCAAGTTAAAGGAAGTTTCCTTGGCTTCAAGTACACATTTATTATCAGTTGTGGCATATAAATTAAATAGTGAAAATTACAGTATGCGTAAAGACATTTAAAATACAGTACAATTAATTTACATGCACGTTATAAATACACTGAAATCTAACATGAGTACCTGTCTCTTACGAGTGTGGGAACAGTTTTTGTAGGCCTCTATTGGTGTGGGCAGTCCACGGCCCAATGGTTTGACTCATTATAGACGGGTCGGTCATGCACCGTCGATTGAAAACTTAAACATTTACTTAAAGTTTTAAACATGACTGCGTGATCAGCGACAGTTTACAAATTAAAATTAAAACAATTAAAACCCGCAGTCGCAAAAAGTAAGTCTTTTGACCTGGTTTCGGCGCTTCTGTGAGTGCCATCATCAGAAATTAAACATTCAAATTGGCCTGTAACATAAATACAAAAAAATTACGAATTTTTATTATATAAAAGTGTAAGCACTGCCTAACAGTATAAGAAAGAAACAGTATTTACATGTCATGCATAAAATGAATATCAAGCGATATAGCTTTAATCACAATTAAAAAAAAACCGATCACTTGGAATGCAAGCTACTATGGGTTGTCAAGCCACAGGTAGCAACAGACTGAGGGCAGGTGAACATTATACAAAGAGTACCCTCTAGTAGAAGCAAATAAAAGTAGTAGGCAATTTAACATTTAAAATATAGACATATGAATATTAAGATGAACATTATTTAGTACATGAAGTAACAGGCAATGTTTTATTTGACAGCAACAGACATGGTAACTTTTTGTCTACGCAAGAGCTTAGTAGTACTGTTTTAAGACTGAAAACTGACTAACAATACAAAAAAGAAACAGCACTTACGTGTCACGTATAAAATAAATATCAAGCGATAAAGCTCTCGTCACAAAATTTTTAAAGTAGGATGCGTGGAAAACGAGCCACTAAGAGTTGCTCGCATATGTCGAGCTAAAGCTGATGCTACCTGTAGCTCGACATATGCGAGCAGCTCGTAGTGGCTTGCTTTCCACGTATTCTACTTTAAAAATTCTGTGACGAAAGCTTTATCGCTTGATATTTATTTTATACGAGGCATGTAAGTACAGTTTCTTTCTTGTACTGTTGGTCAGTACTTACACTTCTATAAAAAAAATTCTCATAATTTTTGTAATTATTTTACAGGACAATTTGAATGTTTAATTTCTGATGAAGGCACTCATAGAAGTGCTGAAACCAGGTCAAAAGACTTCATTTTTGAGAGCGAGGTCTGTAATTGCTTTAATTTAAAACATTTGCTATGAAATTTAACCTTATGTGATTTAAGTAATTATATATGGCTACAAATAATAAATAAGTTGGGCGTCCCAGAACTATTGTGACATATCTCGAAGGGTTATAGAAAGTGTCTCGAGGAACAAATCGAGGATAGGAACCAGTGTCTAGAAGCTTAATGGACGTTTTCTGACAGATGTTTCCATCTGCAGTTTATTTTTCTTCTGTATGCCGAAAAACCGTCGGATATATTACAGGGGAAAAATAAGCTGCGGAAATTTTTCCCATAACTTTTCTACTTACGTTATAGGCCAGTGCGATCGTTTAATTTCGGATGAAGGCACTCATAGGTCAAAAGAATTTTTGAGAGCGAGGGCCGTAATTGCTTTAATTTCTAATATTTACTATGAAATTTAACCTTGTGTGATTTAAGTAATTATATATGGCAACGAATAATAGGTAGGGTTCCTAGAAATATTGTGACATATCTAGAACGGTTCTAGGAAGTGTCTCGAGGAACAAATCGAGGATAGAAACATATGTCTGGAAGCTTAGTGGACGCCGTTTTCGGACAGAAGCAGTACGTGTTGGAAGCCATCACTCACTGATGCAACAGAGCATCGTATTTATAGGACACAAGGCCTTTCTACCCAGCAGCTTGCTCCTTCTTCTCTATTGGCGATCTTGCCAATGAAGCGCAACCACTGAATAACAAACAACATTGGAAGATATTCCGCCTGCAGTCCGTTAGCGTAGAAAGTCATGTTTGCTGCCGAAGGTGTGGCCTAATCTCAGGCGCCAGCGATTATAACTCCGACGCTCTGTAGCGTCGTTGGATGACATTTCCGGAAACGGGTTCCTCAATACACTCTCCACACTCCCTCGTTTTGTCACACATTTCTGGGACACATAGTGTATAAGTAAGTAAATGACTGGATAAATCCCACAGGACTGATGATACTGAACGGAACCAGTAGGATATACGACGACTCTCTTTTTTCACCCTACAATCGGTCAGAAGTTAAGACCATAGTGAAAATCCGATGAAGCGCTATGCAGATGCATTGCACAGTGCCTCTAGTATGCCTGTCGACAGAGTGACGTTTCACTTTTCAGTTCTGAGCGCACAGCAAGTACGTAAAGAAGGTTGCATAACTTACAACATCTACGTCTTTGGTTGTGGACGACGAAAAAAATTAATAAAATCATGAAACAGGGGAAATCACCTGGATCCTCATGTTAAAGTGAACATTCTCAAATATGGACTTGACTAGACTAGACTTAATAATATAATCTCCTGGTGCCAAATAGTACACCAAACCAGAGATCCTGTTTGGCGTGGATTCTACAAGTCCTTGACAGGATTCCAGAAGTATGTGGCACCAAATGTCTAAGGACAGGTTCATCAATTCCCGAAAATTATAGAATGATGGTTTATGGACGTGTACGGGTATGGAGACAATCCCAGGAATCCATGGACGCTGCATGTCAGCAGGGGCTGTTCAAGGTGGTGGAGGGTCTGTAATGAGGGGGTCGTATGCAGCTGGAGTGGTATGGGACCCCTGGTACGTCTAGATACGACTCTGACAATTGACACCTACGTAAGCATCCTGTCCGATCACCTGCATCCGTTCGTGTCCATTGTGCATTCCGACGGACTTGGGCAATTCCAGCAAGACAATGCGACACCCCACATGTCGATAATTGCTACAGAGTGGCTCCAGCAACACTCTTCTGAGTTTAAACACTACCGCTGCCCCACAAACTCCACAAACATGAACATTATTGAGCATATCTGTGATGCCTAGCAGCGTGCTGTTCAGAAGAGATCTCCACCCCCTCCTACTCTTACGGATTTATGGACAGCCCTGCAGGATTCATGATGTCAGTTCCCTCCAACACTACTCCAACCATTAGTCGAGTCCATGCCAAGTCGTGTTGCGGCACTTATGCGTGCTTCCGGGGAACGATATTAGGACAGTGAACCAGTTTCTTTGGCCTTTCGCTGTATATGTATTACTTGATGGCCTTAGTGAGTTAAATATATGGCAATGTCCTGATTGATCATCGCCCAGCCCAAACCGTTAAGGATAGAAGCTTGAAAATCAGAGAAGATATTGATCATATACTGCAGACATCGTTTAAGAAGGGCAGTCTTCGAAATTCCACCCCCAAGGCGCTGATAAAGGAGGTTTTGTTGTTTTTTTTTTTAAACTATGCGCTATTAAGGCAATTATTAAGCTAGCCATACGAAAACTGATATTTCCTTTCTCGGTCAGAAAGAAAGAAAGATGTTTTTCAGAATTTTTGCGAATTTAACCCCAAGGGCCTCATTATTAAAGAACCAATAAAGAACTTTTATACCTACATCTATGAAAACTGGTATCTAAGTTCTCAATTACAAATAAGAAGTACGTGTTTCATTATTTTTGGGAATTCAACTCCTGCGGAAATGTTTCATTAAGAAGTTATTTTTGAAACTAAGTATCTGGAAAATTCAATCCCTAGGGAGTTTAAATAGGAGATAAAAAATAATATGAAATAATTTCGTAATTTTTAACCAAATTTAAAGCTAAATTGGTACTTGACTTCTGAAGGAATATGTCTATGGGAATATCATTACAAGAACTGAAAAGGCGTTATTAGCAAGCACCTCCGACTCCAGCTACCAGAATCGCTTTTTGTTCAGAAGCACATTCGGAAAGCACCTTGCTTCTATGACCTTAATTGACGTGAAGAGTTCAGAAGATTTTTCAGTTTGTGAACAACATACAAATTCGCCTAAAGAAAAAGAAAAAATCTTTGCAGATCGAGCAGCATATGCGAGTGAAGCATCGGGCACTAAGTTAGTTACATACAAAACAGATCCCTGCTTCCCTTTATATGTATCCGGTACTCACACCTGCCTATGAGAGGGGATATTCCATTTTACCACCATGTCCATGGATCGAACACGACTATGAACTTGTAAAAGATGTTGAGTAGACCAGCTTTGCCACCGTAGATTCCGTATGTCCCCAAATGGAAGCAGGACGGCCTTGATGATACTGTCATCAACATCATGCGGGAGGTTAAGCACCCCGACGGTACCTGTACGTGGAATGTTGCTGGGAGCCATGGACGTCCGGTAGAAGACAAAGCTGCGTCAGAAATTGAGTTACAAAAGTGATACGCTGAGAGACAAACAACGATGCGATGGACACAAGGATTCATATAACACTGAAGGGAAACTACACTGTAAGCGAGAAGAGCCAAAACCTACTCGCCCGATGCACATAAGCGGGAATGTTAGACGAGGAGGCCCGACATTCGTGTTGATAGTTCGTCTATGAGTGAGTTCGCGAGCATCAAACTTTGTGCCATATATGTCTGTATCTTTGATTGCATTGACTTAGAGGTTTAAATTTTTCGCACTGCCAAGGGACAGTGGATCTTAGTATGTGACATAACTTTCAAGTTGATACTGTTACACCTTCCCGAGGAAAAGGGGTCTTAACAGTCAGACGGACAGATAGATATACAGACCGACAACCAAGTGATCCTATAAGTGTTCAGTTTCTTTCGAATGAGGTACAGGATCCTACAGATCTCAAACTTATACCAAACTGCACAGAAGGCTTTGTATAAACACAAACTAGGCTTGTGTCTGAGGGCAACTGAGTGTTGCATGGATATGGATGGATCCCAAACGTTTCCTGTGTGTATTGGAGAGCATACCAAATTGTTTCGCTGCCGTTAAGAGTTAATGTGAGTGGTACACACACACACACACACACACACACAAAATATATATATATATATATATATATATATATATATATATATATATATATATACTGGGTGTACATTTAGTCCGGGAACACTTTCAGTTATTTATTGCACAAGAACTACAATTTGTACAGATGTCATACATATTGCATTTTGAAGAGAAACTCTAAAAGTCTTTTTTACAAACATTGTATACGCTAACCGTGAGTGACCCCGCAGACGTCAATACGGTAATCGAATTCTTGCCATACCCGTCCCAGCATGGCATCGTCGACTGTGGCATTCGCTTCCCGTATTCTCTCCAGGAGTTCTGCTACATCACGTGGTAGAGGTAGTACATTCACCAGATCTTTAATGTGTCCGCACAGAAGAAAGTCACACGGAGTGGGATCTGGGGATCGGGGAGGCCATTTCATGAACTGCTGACCCCTTTAGCACGGCCGATCCATCGATGCGGCAGCTCCGTGTTCAGGTACCCACGAACCTCACGATGAAAATGGTGTGGAGCCCCATCCTGCAAAAAGATGAACGGAGACTCCGATTGCATTTGGGGCATCAGGCATTACTGCAATATGTTCAAGTAGGAATATCCAGTGAAAGTGCTCTCTGCGAAGAAGAATGGCCTGTACAGTTTTCGACGTGACAAGGTACGAAGAACAGTTACCTTTGGGGAATCACGCTCAAATTCAATTTTTTGTGCAAGTGATAAATGGCCTTCCTTGTTGGTAGCTTCTTACAGTACGTGGTTCTAAACATCTGTTGAACAGCTGTAGCACACTTGTTTTTGTCGAACTCCAGCACACAGAAAGCTCGTTCCGCACCTGACCTCGCCATGTGTGCGACTAGCGCTGACTATCGGCAAATTGCCAAACTACGACGTGGCTGTATATACGAAAAAAAAAGTAAACTTTCAGGGTTTCTCTTCAAAATGAAATATGTATGATATCTGTAGAATGCTTTGTTCTTGTGCAATAAATAATTGAAAGTGTTCTCGGGCATTATGTACACCCTGTATATATACAGTGTCTCTTGTAGGGATCTTTACAATAAGAGATATTAGGAGTGTTACAGAAGCATAGTAGCCATAATTCCTGCAATCAATGCAATTGGAAAGAAGATATATAATACAACGTAATCTGCATGGCGGAGGGTACTTTGTACCAGTAGTATCAATATTTTTTCCAGTTTAATTGATTGAGGGAATAATGGCAACTATGCTTCTGTAACACTCCTAATATCTGTTATTGTAAAGATCCCTACAAAACACACACGAAGGTCGGTGCTCAATGGTCGCACATTCTTTGAACGCAGGTCCTCTAAATTTACCCAAGAGCGTTTCGCGGGAACTACGTCGCATTTTTGTCAGGGATTCCCGTTTATGGTTCCAAGCATTTCTGTGAAACTTAAGTACAGGCTGTACCGACTTTTTGTGATCCTAGCACCGCGTCTCTGAATCCATTTGCTGTCTGTTGTCAAGACTACTACATCTCTAATGAATTTTCTTATGCCTGTAGAATGGTCTTGTGCGTATATCGGCCAGTTAACTCCGTAGGTGCACCTTGGACGACCGACCAGTCGTCCGTTAATCCTAAATCTGGGTCAGGACGGAATAGCACACTAGCGCGAATGAGAAGGCTCGAGAAGAGACGCTACAATTCCGCTTTAAAGCTTATTTTAATTAAACTCTTAGCAGATTACTTAATTACACGTCCAATTACTGAACTAATCCTCTCGTCACAGTTATCGTAATTTAATCGGGAGCAGAATATCCCTACGTGCAACCTCCAGACAGCTCTAGTGCCAATTCCTGGCTCTGCGGAATTGACATTCCTCGCTCGTTTCCGTAAGAGGCGGCACCACGCCTCCGACACTGGCTTTTCCTGCCGTTCCGCTTGGCGCTATCGGCTACAAAGGGCGGTGTTATCTGGCGGCGGAAATTCCGTCGGAAGGCTGAGCCGCTGGGGCGCTAATCCCGCAAAAGCGGTAGGGTGATCTCCTTGTAGTCGCGTATGCGGGCGGCCATTGTGGGTCGTAGGACGTCTGACGGGCAGCTAGCAGCTAGCAGGTAACGGGGCACGCGCTTTCGCGAGGCGAGCCGGGCCGAGCCCGCTGTGCCGGCGGCCAGCACGTGTGCGCTACAATTCGATTGGCCGACGGCAGGCAGCTGCCAGCTGGGCCCCTTGTCCGCAGCAGGGCCGCGCCCTTGCCCGCTGCCTTTCTCTACGGCGGACGGCAGTCCCCTAAAACCTTATTAGCACTTCACCTTCTGGCCGGCCTTCTACCATCGCCGTTCCCGCGCTAGTAACTGTGCTCTCTTTGCCTTACGCTTCCTGTGTAGACCTGCTGTTCCCGTTGGACACTTTCTCCATTTCAACTCGCCACGCCTTACTTGTTTACAAAATACCTTTAGCGCTTTGACGCTCGGCACCCTAGCTTGCGAGATGGGCAGATTGGCCAGACCCAGACAACATCTGCCGGGCGGTGTAACAAACTGTCAGTCTGGTACAACCGGCGAGCCTAATGCGCAGGGTCAAACGGGAGCGGATGAGGGGGATCACGTGAATTACTACATGATTTTTTTATTATGGAGATTCGAGTCTCAACTTTAATTGCAAGAAAACCAGTAGACCTATCGCAAAATGAGTTATACCAATATGTTTCGTGTTTTATACTGTTATGATATCTGGAGCAATTTGGTTTTAAGGTTCAATACATACTTTTTTAATTTTAGATTGTAGTAAGGGTTATCCGGTTTTTGGTGACTCTGCTACGAACTGCTCACTTCAGAACTATACAGGATGGTCCATTGACCGTGATCAGGCCAAATATCTCACGAAATAAGCGTCAAACGAAAGTAAGTGGTTTTTAGGCGCTATGTTTAAAATGCAACGATCTGACATAAATTAGAGTGCTGAAAGTAATCCATCATTATTGTTGTAACTTGGCGAAAGTTGGTTTAGTCCAGGCAGTTGACGAATGTTATTTATCCATGATAATGGTGGTTGAGCTCCCTGACTGTGGATTAAATGACATGAAGTAATACGACACACAAGACCATTTGGCTTGATGGTGCATCTGTGCATCTGTCATGAAGACATCGACTGTATTTCAGGCACAATATAGTACCTATGGCGTTCAGTCGTAGCATGTAAGACGGCTACAGACTATCAAATGTGTTCAAAAGTCATTGCGACAATCCCTATTGACGAAATGTTCGCTGACGCTTCCGAGTGATGGTAAACGTCGTTTAGCATTCGCTGGCGCTGAGACGACGAGATTTCATCGAACCAACAAGGTGTACTAACCAGGTGTGCAGCATACTATCTACCCCAATAAACTGGGAGAGTAATTTTCAGTAAAAACACCAAAAGAATGAGTGTCTGAGAGGAGAAAGTCATTTTAGGAGCGAATCACGAACTTCAGTTTTACTCGAGCTACCCCCATCTTTCAAGCCGAGAATGTGTCTGGATGACAGACAACACACATTGCATGCCCACGCCTCAATGAGGCTACGCTCTGCCGCCTCTCAGGGGCATAACCAGTACTAAAGAACGCCTAGCGTCGCCGTGAAGCATCAGTGAACATATTGTCTCTAAAAAACTTTGTTCCCATGATGTGATTTATCACCCCTAGACGTTTGTTGCAAAGATTTTAAAACATTTTGTTGCTAAAGGTTGGTAATTTATGGAGATTTAGGTATCACTTTCCCGTGACTGTGACGCTAAAATTCGAGATAATGTAGTAGTAGCTGCAACTGAAACAGCATTCTATACAAACTGAGCACCAAAATATTATAAGAAATTTACCGCATTCTTTATCATTCCAGAATACGCTACCGTCGCTACATCTCATACTGCAAGGTGAACGTAAAACAATAAATCGAAGTAAAATAATAAGTCGAATCAGAGGGTGTGAGACGTCATGGCGTGCGAGATACGAATGGCTTACTAGCTACGCGATGCGAAGGATTGATATAAAATTTACAAATACGCCATTTCATGCGCTGATATAAATGCACCAATATAACGCAGTGGTTCTGAGCGGATGTGTGGGGGGCAGCACCCTATAAAGAAACCGGCTCTTTTTAAACCTCTGTGCTACGAATCAAATAAAATGCTTAGGCATTCACTCCCCTTCATGCGAATTTTGCAGTGATACTGTGTGAAGCCATTCACTGTTAATTGTCTCATTTATTTAAAAGTTCCTCATATTGAAAGTGTGAATGATTTTATACGATTTACAGAAGAAATTTATTTTAATATTTCTCTTGTTCTTCTACTGAGAGAAGTTGCGCAAGTACTCAACTAGAGCAACTAACTTGATCATAACGAATGTTTCAAAAAGAATTTTAGAGTTTCAATTGATCACTGTAGCTCTTAGATTTGATGTTAAGTAAAGTTTCAATTTAAAGATGAAAGGGCAAAAACACAGTTCAAAGAAGGGGTGTATGTTCGTCAACAGTATTCCTAAACTATTTGCTTGAAAGCTGTATAGCAGCGAAGGTTGTATGTTTTGTAGCTTGTGAACAGTGCACCTGTCATTAAATCTGAACGTATGTACGGAGAAGGTTCTCAAGTTTGATCCTCGCCCCTCACGTGCCCTCCACCCCCCCCCCCCCCCCCCCCCCCAAAGTGCTTGCACTCGTAAGCGTTATGCCTACTTTCAATCTGAAAGCTGTACATAATATATTTAATGGTGAGCGTGTGTGAGAGAATCTAACGCGGTATAATCAGTTTGTTAGACCTCCCCCCCCATGAACCATGGACCTTGCCGTTGGTGGGGAGGCTTGCGTGCCTCAGCGATACAGATAGCCGTACCGTAGGTGCAACCACAACGGAGGGGTATCTGTTGAGAGGCCAGACAAACGTGTGGTTCCTGAAGAGGGGCAGCAGCCTTTTCAGTAGTTGCAAGGGCAACAGTCTGGATGATTGACTGATTTGGCCTTGTAACAATAACCAAAACGGCCTTGCTGTGCTGGTACTGCGAACGGCTGAAAGCAAGTGGAAACTACAGCCGTAATTTTTCCCGAGGGCATGCAGCTTTACTGTATGATTAAATGATGATGGCGTCCTCTTGGGTAAAATATTCTGGATATAAAATAGTCCCCCATTCGGATCTCCGGGCGGGGACTACTCAAGAGGATGTCGTTATCAGGAGAAAGAAAACTGGCGTTCTACGGATCGGAGCGTGGAATGTCAGATCCCTTAATCGGGCAGGTAGGTTAGAAAATTTAAAAAGGGAAATGGATAGGTTAAAGTTAGATATAGTGGGAATCAGTGAAGTTCGGTAGCAGGAGGAGCATGACTTCTGGTCAGGTGACTACAGGGTTATAAACACAAAATCAAATAGGGGTAATGCAGGAGTAGGTTTAATAATGAATAGGAAAATAGGAATGCGGGTAAGCTACTACAAACAACATAGTGAACGCATTATTGTGGCCAAGATAGATACGAAGCCCACACCTACTACAGTAGTACAAGTTTATATGCCAACTAGCTCTGCAGATGACGAAGAAATTGAAGAAATGTATGATGAAATAAAAGAAATTATTCAGATAGTGAAGGGAGACGAAAATTTAATAGTCATGGGTGACTGGAATTCGAGTGTAGGAAAAGGGAGAGACGGAAACGTAGTAGGTGAATATGGATTGGGGCTAAGAAATGAAAGAGGAAGCCGCCTGGTAGAATTTTGCACAGAGCACAACACAATCATAGCTAACACTTGGTTTAAGAACCATGAAAGAACGTTGTATACATGGAAGAACCCTGGAGATACTAAAGGGTATCAGATAGATTATATAATGGTAAGACAGAGATTTAGGAACCAGGTTTTAAACTGTAAGACATTTCCAGGGGCAGATGTGGACTCTGACCACAATCTATTGGTTATGACCTGTAGATTAAAACTGAAGAAGATGCAAAAAGGTGGGAATTTAAGGAGATGGGACCTGGATAAACTGAAAGAACCAGAGGTTGTATAGAGTTTCAGGGAGAGCATAAGGGGACAATTGACAGGAATGTTGGAAAGAAATACAGTAGAAGAAGAATGGGTAGCTTTGAGGGATGAAGTAGTGAAGGCAGCAGAGGATCAAGTAGGTAAAAAGACGAGGACTACTAGAAATCCTTGGGTAACAGAAGAAATATTGAATTTAATTGATGAAAGGAGAAAATATAAAAATGCAGTAAATGAAGCAGGCAAAAAGGAATACAAACGTCTCAAAAATGAGATCGACAGAAGTGCAAAATGGCTAAGCAGGGATGGCTAGAGGACAAATGTAAGGATGTAGAGGCTTGTCTCACGAGAGGTAAGACAGATACAGCCTACAGGAAAATTAGAGAGACCTTTGGAGAAAAGAGAACCACTTGAATGAATATCAAGAGCTCAGACGGCCTTGGGAGAGCCAGTCCTGACAACACTCTACCATATGGTGAGCAAGATGTATGAAACAGGCGAAATACCCTCAGACTTCAAGAAGAATATAGTAATTCCAATCCCAAAGAAAGCAGGTGTTGACAGATGTGAAAATTACCGAACAATCAGTTTAATAAGCCACAGCTGCAAAATACTAACACGAATTCTTTACAGACGAATGGAAAAACAGGTAGAAGCCGACCTCGGGGAAGATCAGTTTGGATTCCGTAGAAACACTGGAACACGTGAGGCAATACTGACCTTACGACTTATCTTAGAAGAAAGATTAGGGAAAGGGAAACCTACGTTTCTAGCATGTGTAGACTTAGAGAAAGCTTTTGACAATGTCGACTGGAATACTCTCTTTCAAACTCTAAAGGTGGCAGGGGCAAAATACAGAGAGCGGCAGGCTATTTACAATTTGTACAGAAACCAGATGGCAGTTATAAGAGTCGAGGGACATGAAAGGGAAGCTGTGGTTGGGAAGGGAGTAAGACAGGGTTGTAGTCTCTCCCCGATGTTATTCAATCTCTATATTGAGCAAGCAGTAAAGGAAAAATAAGAAAAATTCGGAGTAGGTATTAAAATCCATGGAGAAGAAACAAAAAATTTTGAGGTTCGCCGATGACATTGTAATTTTGTCAGAGACAGTAAAGGACTTACAAGAGCAGTTGAATGGAATGGACAGTGTCTTGAAAGGAGGATATAAGACGAACATCAACAAAAGCAAAACGAGGATAATGGAACGCAGTCGAATTAAGTCGGGTGATGCTGAGGGAATTAGATGAGGAAATGAGACACTTAAAGTAGTAAAGGAGTTTTGCTATTTGGGGAGCAAAATAACTTATGATGGTCGAAGTAGAGAGGATATAAAATGTAGACTGGCAATGGCAAGGAAATCGTTTCTGAAGAAGAGAAATTTGTTAACATCGAGTATAGATTTAAGTGTCAGGAAGTCATTTCTGAAAGTATTTGTATGGAGTGTGGCCATGTATGGAAGTGAAACATGGACGATAAATAGTTTGGACAAGAAGAGAATAGAAGCTTTCGAAATGTGGTGCTACAGAAGAATGCTGAAGATTAGATGGGTAGACCACATAAGTAATGAGGAAGTATTGAATAGGATTGGGGAGAAGAGAAGTTTGTGGCACAACTTGACCAGAAGAAGGGATCGGTTGGTAGGACATGTTCTGAGGCATCAAGGGATCACCAATTTAGTATTGGAGGTCAGCGTGGAGGGTAAAAATCGTAGAGGGAGACCAAGAGATGAATACACTAAGCAGATCCAGAAGGATGTAGGTTGCAGTAGGTACTGGGAGATAAAGAGGCTTGCACAGGATAGAGTTGCATGGAGAGCTGCATCAAACCAGTCTCAGGACTGAAGACCACAACAACAACAACAGATCGGCTGGTCTCGCATTAATAATTCTGTTGACATCTTCGTTTTTCACAAGACTTGTAACTGCGTACATATCTTTTCAATTTGTCGCAAAATCTAGTGCTTACGGTTTTGGTGTCATGTTGGTACACTAAACTTTGATGCAATAGGTGTTCCGCTGTCTTCTAGACTTCAGTGATGAATCAACTTCTAAACTTGCACTAATAATAACGCGATGTGCGTAGCTGGGGATAAAAATATTATCGCAATACACTGCAATGGCATACTCATGAAAGACAGACGCTTTTCGTGTGGCGTATGAGAACAGGTGCCGGAAGAGACTATTTACTTGATGTAAGTGACCAACGAGTGATAGCCTGATAGATGATTCATTCAACGGTTATATAAAGACAGCTGAAGAGTTGTTAGTGAGATTACACAGTTAGGTTATATAAGAATTCTGTGTATCCGAATTACGCATATTTTGGATCCGTGCATTTAAAACTCAAATATTGCCAGTAATAATAATGGACATCAGAAAATACTTTTTCGTAGAAGGAATTTGCAACCAGTATGGGCAGAAACGAGAGGTGGACAATTCAATTAACTGTCACACGGGAGCAGAAGCCCTTCCATCTTCCACTAACGCAGTGTATCCGTATAGAGATATTAATGAAGAAATAGCAGAGCACGGCAGCAGATGTACACATGCATTTTCCCTTCACGCCATATTCAACGGAAATAGGGAATGAAAGACTAATAATGTTAGGAAGATCCCTCTACTGTGCACTCACAGAGATTACACCACAGAATGATTACGGTGTGTTTAAATATCTGTCTACGTATTACAAAACGCTTTGCTACGCGGTCGAAAGTTTGTTTTTCCACTAACTTTTAGAATCGTATTTATCAGTGAATGTTTTAGCCGACTACGAGGTGGAATGCTGTGGAGGTATAAAGCTTTGGTTTCAGTAATAGAGTGGGTTTTCCGCTTTAGTATTCGTCTTTTAATTTTTTATCTTTTCAGCTACCTTTGAAAGTACTAATCATATTCTCTATAATTTGTTACTATTATCGATCTCCTTGAATCCATTTCATTTTCTGTACGTATTCGTACACAATACTGGCACGTTTGAAACCAATGGCTGAGATGTATCTTGAATCCTCAGACATAGTTCTACGTGGTATAGAATCTGCAACGTCGCCTTCAGTAGAGTTTGAGAAATTATACAGAACACACTGTTGAGGATACAGTCCGGAGCAGTTTGTAGCAAGCGTTACATGTCTCGCTGTCTATCCCGAAGCAATGTCATTTGATACCAAATGGGAGCCAGTTCCTCCGCCCCAGAGCACTAATGGCTTCGATCGAACTTTGAAACAAGTGGAGAGAACCATAGTGCAGTATATTGTGAACTCTCTCTGTTACTCCGAGGCTCCAGTACCAAAGCATGCATGCTATTACATAACAGTAGCGCGAGAATTACGTGAAAATAGATTGAATTCGGGTGCTTGTTATTGTAACACATCAATTTAAGTGCGTATTTTGCACTTAAAATCACGTTGTACAGTTATTTGTAACCCACACTAAACAACAGTAATCCTGAAATATTGTGCTGAAAAACGGAAATGAATTTCATGATCCTACTTTCATCAGACGACTTAAGCATTAACATGTTTAAACTCCTGAGCTTTGAATAAGTTTCATAAACTTTTTCAGCTGTTTTTGGTTTTGGTATAAACAATTCCCATGTGGCTATTAGATGTCTTCATGCTTCGCTGCGATTAGAGGATGAAAAAAATTCTATAAATATTTTTTGACGTGGATGTAGAGGAAAACTGAGAGGAGAAGCTGGACTGAAACAGTGAGTGAAGAAAGAGTATTGGAAAGTTTTGGTGAGAGGTGGAGGCTGCTGCAGGTTTTAAATGAAAGAAATAAGAACTAGATGGAACACTTGTTGAAACTGGAGTGACACTTTGGAAGGAGTAGTTTATGGAGGGAGACTGAGAGGAAGTTGGAGATTCAAGATGGTAGAGAAAGCTAAGCGGAAATTTTTCAGGCTTGAAGCGGATCGCTGAACACAGGAGAGGATGAAGTGTTACCACGTAAAATCCTGTCTTTGGGCAGAACACTTGTTATGGCGAGCCTTTTCGTATCACATTTTTTCGTCTCTAATGCTAAGACTTATTTTAGATATATTCATTTGTCTCTACAATTACTTTCGTATGCAACTATATTTCTGAGAAAAACTTTTATTTATTATGGTTGTTATACTTTGAATACGTTATTCTGTTTGTAAGGACTACATGCTAACATATTTTCACAAACATTTGTTGGTATCGAATTGGTGAGCACTTTAACCTCCGTCGTATGTACTGGGTATCGATAATATTTATCTATTATTTCAAAGAAGTAAAATTACTTGATTAATTTTTATTTGTTTACATATAGATATCTGTTAGCCTGATACACATTGAATCCCCACCCCACTACTGCCTTAGCACGATGGTAAAGTTGCGAAAATAGAATAATGCAGCCATTTGATAAATTGGAGATGGACCGCACCATTTTTTTGGTTCCTCTACAGGTATGCTATGTAGTGTGATGGCGCATGGGTTTGGTACAATGCAGACACGTTCCTGGGAAAAAGCTTTATCTCTTGGAAGCGATAGTTAAAACTTTATCACTACCCCTCATACAGTATCAGCAGAGAAGAATAGGCACAGAGCGAGGATAATCACTATCGGAATGAGGGTAGTAGCTCAATGTAAACTGCAGATATGTAAGAAGCAGAAGTTTACTACAATCGGTACTGACGTTCTTGCAACTCTGAAGCAATGTGTTACAATTCTGATCGAGATTTCGGCAGTTAGCAAGGCACTAGATTCGTACTTACCGGTAAGGATGCCCAATACTCCATCCGATTATCGTTATACGGATCGTGATACCATCCTTGATACCTTAAAGTATGTTCAGGTACTGTCCTGCAGAAACGACATAGCCGAATGTTTCCTCGATTTCTGGGCAGTCAGAGCTCAGACTTCAACGATATCCACATTACTGGGATTTTAAACAGCAACGAAGTGAACATTATTTTATCTTTGATTTTAATCTCATTATGAAATTTTGCAACTTTCGCGTCTAATGTGTAATAAAGCATTTAACATCCACATAGCTTCCCGGTCTCAACAGATATAGTAAATTACGTAGGGATTCATCCACCGAATTTATTTCGTTCTGAATTTGTTTTCTAGAAGGACAGGCACCGACTTACATTCTTTCTTTGTTAGTCTGCGTCTTTACGGATGGATTAAAAGGTGGTGTCCTGTAGTGATACATAGTTTGAGTTTAATTATAATGCCATGAATAATTATTTTATTCACTTCTTATTTCGTAATTCATTCCTTATCCTAACCAGATTTTTTAATGTCTTTCGGCAAATATGCGTTATCGGTTTTCTTGATACAATGATGACATTGTCGCAGCTTTCAGTGCTTATTGCACGTTCCAGAAACGAGCCTATCTTCATTCAGTAGCCAGAATGCAAAGTCCGATGCCAGCTTTTTAATGTCAGTTTATTTACAAGGTGTGTTTTTAGGCAAAAAACTGTTAATTATTTTTCCTCAGTCACTCATCACTGTGTTAATGATAGACGGCAACACAGACTCCACCGACTTTTCATCATTATAATCGTCCTTTCTCCCTTTGCTTATCTTGTCCGGTACAAACAGCATTGAAACAATTGTAATACGGACAGCTGTATTATAAATTGTAGGAATTATCACCACAGTGTGGACTGTCACGGGTTTTCGCTTTGGGAACATGGATAGAAGTGCGAAATTTCCCGTATGTCTTCCACACAGCAGTGTCAGTCACCAAGCGCTCATTTACTGATAGGATACAATTAGTATGTAATTCCGTTTACTTTCTGGTAATGCTCGAAACTGGCATACACATACACTACTACAAGAACATACAATAAAATACGAGCGCCGACTTTTCCAGGGAATTTCAGTTCAGTTGCTGTGGCTTTATATTACGAATTTAATGGATGGAACTATGCAATGCAGACTTGGCCCCATTCATTAACATTTCCGGATAAGGAGGTAATCTCACTGGCTTATCAACAGGAGGCCAATCGAGCGAGCCATGGAGTTCGCTTCCCACAGCACATATTTTTTCGCAGGGTCGTAAATATCCGAGCGAATCATGGACCTGCTGCCGAATGCTATCAGATGTTTAACATAAACAACCTAAGTAAGGATGACCGACATGGGAATACGAGACCACCACCATACCGATGCCTGACCCGCTGAGTACATCTGCTTCAATTCATATGACCTAGGAACCACTTAGGACCAGAATTTGCAGCAGACGCACGTGTCTCCTACGCAAATAGCGACGATTAACGGGGTATGCTGACTGTTCTAGACATTAGCTCTATACCGTCAAAGAAGAAAGTTAAGATATTAAAACTGTTATCTGTGCTGAACTGTGCTGTACGAAAAATTTCTGACAACTTTTATTTAAATAGCCCTAATTTTTGCAGTGAAATTTAGCGTACTGCCTTGCTTTTTCACACAGTACATTAAAAAAAGTGATGTAACTACTATTGCAAAATAGTTTGTAAACCAAGACAAAAAGCCTGTTGTACGATTAAATCACCTATCTTTTGAATGGTTTGATATCCACAACCTCACGATATCGTATTCAATTATTTATTCTATATTCTGCAGTCGGCGCAGTTAATAACAACAGATGCATTATAACTATTTTATGCCCGTAATGTTTCCTCTATGCTCTTCTGTTCTGCTTGAGTAACCGTATGTTTTGTATATATCATACTAACCTGACTTTCCTTGTAGATATACCTCTGCGTAGACTTCTTTCCACATGTACGATCTGTAACACTTCTGAGTTTCGTATTTCGTTCTTCTGCGACACCACATTCCATTTTTTTTCGCCACGTCATCATGAACGAAGTACCATTTTCATCTAAGTTACGTATAAGATAATCGTGTCGGGGCTAATTTGAAGACGTGGTTATCGAAAGATAGTGAAAGTAATGATTTTTCGAGATTTTGCTTAACATTTTATTTAATATATGGAAATTGATTATCTCTTTTCCGTCACAGAGGTGCTCTTTCTCTGTAAAGTAGGCAATGTTCTCTCTTCGTGGGATCACAAATGGAAATCTTCATCGCAAATTCTTGTTCTCGTGTGGTGCTATGTAATTCTTGTGGCATTTTTACTACGGTACTGATACCTTGCGAAACTAATTTTAAATACCACTAAGTGAGCAGAAAAGGCCAAAACAAACCAACCTATATACTTACACGTACTACATATGTGTATTTCAGAAACATCTTTCCTCAATCCCATGTCCATATTTTGTACCAACAGACCTGTTTTCTTAAAGGAAACCTTCTTCAGATATACGGATATGCTTCTGACGATTTCACTTTAGACATGTCCCCGCCCGCATGAACCATGGGCCTTGTCGTTGGTGGGGAGGCTTGTGTGCCTCAGTGATACAGATGGCCGTACCGTAGGTGCAACCACAACGGAGGGGTATCTGTTGAGAGACCAGACAAACGTGTGGTTCCTGAAGAGGGGCAGCTACTTTTTCAGTAGTTGAAGGGGCAACAGTCAGGATGATTGATTGATCTGGCCTTGTAACACTAACCAAAACGGCCTTGCTGTGCTGGTACTGCGAACGGCTGAAAGCAAGGGGAAACTACAGCCATAATTTTTTCCGAGGGCATGCAGCTTTACTGTATGATTAAATGGTGATGGCGTCCTCTTGGGTAAGATATTGCGGAGGCAAAATGGTCCCCCATTTGGATCTCCGGGCGGGGACTATTCAAGAGGACGTCGTTATCAGGAGAAGGAAAACTGACGTTCTACGGATCGGAACATGAAATGTCAGATCCCTTAACCGGGCAGGTAGGTCAGAAAATTTAAAAAGGGAAATGGATAGGTTAAAGTTAGATATAGCGGGAATTAGTGATGTTCGATGGCAGGAGGAACAAGACTTTTGCTCAGGTGAATACAGGGTTATAAATACAAAATCAAATAGGGGTAATGCAGGAGTAGGTTTAATAATGAATAAAAAATTAGGAATGCGCGTAAGCTACTACAAACAGCATAGTGAACGCATTATTGTGGCCAAGATAAACACGAAGCCCACGTCTACTACAGTAGTAAAAGTTTATATGCCAACTAGCTCTGCAGATGACGAAGAAATTGAAGAAATGTATGAGGAGATAAAAGAAATTATTCAGATAGTGAAAGGAGGCGAAAATTTAATAGTCATGGGTGACTGGAATTCGATAGTAGGAAAAGGAAGAGAAGGGAACGTAGCAGGTGAATATGGATTGGGTGGAAGAAATGAAAGAGGAAGTCTCCGGTAGAATTCTGCACAGAGCATAACTTAATCATAGCTAACACTTGGTTCAAGAATCATAAAAGGAGATTGTATACATGGAAGAAGCCTGGAGATACTGAAGGTTTCAGATAGATTATATAAGGGTAAGACAGGGATTTAGGAACCAGGTTTTAAATTGTAAGACATTTCCAGGGGCAGATGTGGACTCTGACCACAATCTATTGGTTCTAATCTGTAGATTAAAACTGAAGAAACTGCAAAAAGGTGGAAATTTAAGGAGATGGGACCTGGATAAAATGACTAAACCAGAGGTTGTACAGAGTTTCAGGGAGAGCATAAGGGAACAATTGACAGGAATGGGGGAAAGAAATACAGTAGAAGAAGAATGGTTAGCTTTGATGGATGAAGTAGTGAAGACAGCAGAGGATCAAGTAGGTAAAAGGCGAGGGCTAGTAGAAATCCTTGGGTAACAGAAGAAATATTGAATTTAATTGATGAAAGGAGAAAATATAAAAATGCAATAAATGAAGCAGCAGATAGGAATACAAACGTCTCAAAAATGAGATCGACAGGGAGTGCAAAATGGCTAAGCAGGGATGGCTAGAGGACAAATGTAGGGATGTAGAGGCTTACCTCACTAGGGGTAAGATAGATACTGCCTACAGGAAAAATAAAGACACCTTTGGAGAAAAGAGAACCACTTGTATGAATATCAAGAGCTCAGAAGGAAACCCAGTTCTAAGCAAAGAAGGGAGAGTTTTGGTTTGGTTGGTTGGTTTTTTGGGGGGAAGAGACCAAACAGCGAGGTCATCGGTCTCGTCGGATTAGGGAAGGACATGGAAGGAAGTCGGCCGTGCCCTTTCAGAGGAACCACCCCAGCATTTGCCTGGAGCGATTTAGGGAAATCACGGAAAACCTAAATCAGGATGGCCGGACGCGGGATTGAACCGTTGTCGTCCCGAATGCGAGACCAGTGTGCTAACCACTGCGCCACCTCGCTCGGTCAAAGAAGGGAAAGAAGAAAGGTGGAAGGAGTATGTAGAGGGTCTATACAAGGGCGATGTACTTGGCGACAATATTATGGAAATGGAAGAGGATGTAGATGAAGATTAAATGGGAGATATGTTACTGCGTGAAGAGTTTGACAGAGAACTGAAAGACCTAAGTCGAAACAAGGCCCCGGGAGTAGACAACATTCCATTAGAACTACTGACAGCCTTGGGAGAGCCAGTCCTGACAAAACTCTACCATTTGGTGAGCAAGATGTATGAGACAGGCCAAATACCGTCAGACGTCAAGAAGAATATAATACACTCCTGGAAATTGAAATAAGAACACCGTGAATTCATTGTCCCAGGAAGGGGAAACTTTATTGACACATTCCTGGGGTCAGATACATCACATGATCACACTGACAGAACCACAGGCACATAGACACAGGCAACAGAGCATGCACAATGTCGGCACTAGTACAGTGTATATCCACCTTTCGCAGCAATGCAGGCTGCTATTCTCCCATGGAGACGATCGTAGAGATGCTGGATGTAGTCCTGTGGAACGGCTTGCCATGCCATTTCCACCTGGCGCCTCAGTTGGACCAGCGCTCGTGCTGGACGTGCAGACCGCGTGAGACGACGCTTCATCCAGTCCCAAACATGCTCAATGGGGGACAGATCCGGAGATCTTGCTGGCCAGGGTAGTTGATTTACACCTTCTAGAGCACGTTGGGTGGCACGGGATACATGCGGACGTGCATTGTCCTGTTGGAACAGCAAGTTCCCTTGCCGGTCTAGGAATGGTAGAACGATGGGTTCGATGACGGTTTGGATGTACCGTGCACTATTCAGTGTCCCCTCGACGATCACCAGTGGTGTACGGCCAATGTAGGAGACCGCTCCCCACACCATGATGCCGGGTGTTGGCCCTGTGTGCCTCGGTCGTATGCAGTCCTGATTGTGGCGCTCACCTGCACGGCGCCAAACACGCATACGACCATCATTGGCACCAAGGCAGAAGCGACTCTCATCGCTGAAGACGACACGTCTCCATTCGTCCCTCCATTCACGCCTGTCGCGACACCACTGGAGGCGGGCTGCACGATGTTGGGGCGTGAGCGGAAGACGGCCTGACGGTGTGCGGGACCGTAGCCCAGCTTCATGGAGACGGTTGCGAATGGTCCTCGCCGATACCCCAGGAGCAACAGTGTCCCTAATTTGCTGGGAAGTGGCGGTGCGGTCCCCTACGGCACTGCGTAGGATCCTACGGTCTTGGCGTGCATCCGTTCGTCGCTGCGGTCTGGTCCCAGGTCGACGGGCACGTGCACCTTCCGCCGACCACTGGCGACAACATCGATATACTGTGGAGACCTCACGCCCCACGTGTTGAGCAATTCGGCGGTACGTCCACCCGGCCTCCCGCATGCGCACTATACGCCCTCGCTCAAAGTCCGTCAACTGCACATACAGTTCACGTCCACGCTGTCGCGGCATGCTACCAGTGTTAAAGACTGCGAAGGAGCTTCGTATGCCACGGCAAACTGGCTGACACTGACGGCGGCGGTGCACAAATGCTGCGCAGCTAGCGCCATTCGACGGCCAAACCGCGGTTCCTGGTGTGTCCGCTGTGCCGTGCGTGTGATCATTGCTTGTACAGCCCTCTCGCAGTGTCCGGAGCAAGTATGGTGGGTCTGACACACCGGTGTCAATGTGTTCCTTTTTCCATTTCCAGGAGTGTAATTCGAATCCCAAAGAAAGCCGGTGTTGACAGATGTGAAAATTACCGAACTATCAGTGTAATAAGTCACAGCTGCAAAATACTAACGCGAATTCTTTACAGACGAATGGAAAAACTGGTAGAAGCCGACCTCGGGGAAGATCAGTTTGGATTCCGTAGAAGTGTCGAAACATGTGAGGCAATACTGACCCTACGACTCACCTTAGAAGAAAGAGTGAGGAAAGGCAAACCTACGTTCCTAGCATTTGTAGGCTTAGAGAAAGCTTTTGACAATGTTGACTGAAGTACTCTCTTTCAAATTCTTAAGGTGGCAGGGGTAAAATACAGGGAGTGAAAGGCTATTTACAATTTATACAGAAACCAGATGGCAGTTATAAGAGTCGAGGGGCACGAAAGGCAAGAAGTTGTTGGGAAAGGAGTGAGACAGGGTTGTAGCCTATCCCCGATGTTATTCAATCTGTATATTGAGAAAGCAGTGAAGGAAACAAAAGAAAAAATCGGAGTAGGTTTTAAAATCCATGGAGAAGAAATAAAAACTTTGAGGTTCGCCGATCACATTGTAATTCTGTCAGAGACAGCAAAGGACTTGGAAGAGCAGTTGAACGGAATGGACAGTGTCTTAAAAGGAGGGTATAAGATGAACATCAACAAAAGCAAAACGAGGATAATGGAATGTAGTCGAATTAAGTCTGGTGATGCTGATGGAATTAGATGAGGAAATGAGACACTTAAAGTTGTAAAGGAGTTTTGCTATTTGGGGAGCAAAATAACTGATGATGGTCGAAGTAGAGAGGATATAAAATGTAGACTGGCAATGGCAAGGAAAGTGTTTCTGAAGAAGAGAAATTTGTCAATATCGAGTATAGATTTAAGTGTCAGGAAGTCGTTTCTGAAAGTATTTGTATGGACTGTAGCTATGTATGGAAGTGAAACATGGACGATAAATAGCTTGGACAAGAAGAGAATAGAAGATTTCGAAATGTGGTGCTACAGAAGAATGCTGAATATTAGATGGGTAGATCACATAACTAATGAGGAGGTATTGAATAGAATTGGGGAGAAGAGGAGTTTGTCGCACAACTTGACTAGAAGAAGGGACTTGTTGGTAGGACATGTTCTGAGGCATCATGGGATCAACAATTTTAGTATTGAGGACAGCGTGGAGAGTAAAAATCGTAGAGGGAGACTGATCACAACAACAACAATTTCGTATGACGCTGCATCCTATGCAGCGTCTTTTTTCTACTCTACCTTCACCAATTTTTCTGTTTAGCAAATCGTTATTCTTCTACAGCACATCATTGCTTTCCTGCTCGTACATAATATAATATCTGTTTTAATATGCTTACTTCCTCAATTAATCATTTAATCTATATATTCCTTACGTTAGATCAAAAGTGATACATCATGGTCGCAAATTAACAGTGATGTAATGTTTGCAATTTTAATTATAATCCGAATTTTTCTTTTACCTTTTTTTTGCTTTTCAAATGCTGTACTAGATAAACGGCTACAACGATTGTATATATCGTTGTGATGTAACTTCTGAGTAATTAAGTTTTATCTCTCTTTGGAGTTGTTAGTCTGTCCATGAAGAGAAACAATGGGAATGTAATAAAACTACAGAAAGATCTGTTATTGTAAGACAGCAGTACATCTTCATTTTTACGTTACAGTTACTTCAAATTTTATTGAAAAATTCAACTGTATTTTTAATTGACAATAAGTATTATAACAGTATTATAACTGTAAAAGAAAGAACACTTAGAAAAAATTATGGCTTAACAATTCGGATCCAGATTCAGATTTTTGAAAAAGTAAAAATACTATACCCAACGAATAAACAGAAAAAAGGCCGTAAAGATTACGATAATCAGGGAATTTTCACATACTCTAGGTTTTTGGGAAGGAGATCAAACAAAACAATAGTGCATGCGTCCAGACACATTCGATCATCGCTCTTTGCACATGAAAAAATAATGGTCTTCAACAAATGTTGATTTCTCGTATCATGATTGACACATCCGTGAAAGAGGAGCGTTAAAGATTAAATAGTTACCTCTAAGTCCATTGCCATTTTAGCAGGTCATAATTCTTTAAGACTGACTGATAACGATGCGTAACGTAATTTTGCTCCTGTTTTCTATAATTCAGTTAATAATTACATCTGTGGCAAGGCATGAGACGTCACTCACGGCTATGCCGTGTAATATGCCGACAGCTGCTATGTTTGTGCTTCCATTGCTTGAGCGAGCAGAATCATTTGGTGAGGCACATTGTGAGTTATGATGTTGTCAGTTATGCCGCTGTCCATTTGATGGTCTCCCGAGGACTGTCGGGGCATGCTCTGTCACGGTTTCATCAGTATAACGTAGTTGAGGCTAGACGAAAGGTCATTTTATTTCTTCAGTAACCGTAAAAGGAGATAAATGAGTCACATAATACAAACATTGACGCCATTTCAATGCTTGCACAAGCTAGCTTTCACAATATGACCAACAGATTTCTCTTACTTGCGTGAGTAACCTCGGAAACCGCATGTCGCATTTCAGAATGTTCAGTATGGGCATCAAAACTCCTACAACGGCTGAAGGATACTCCACGAAATCACAGTATGTGATGGTCCACTGTTAGTGTATATATTTGACGAGAACTGTTTGAGTCCCTACTGTCAGCAGTTCAAACAGTTAATGGTATCCACTTATGGGAATATTTGCAGGTGATCAAGTGTAGATGTGGAAATCTGATATGCCTGCCACTGTCGCACTCTTCTGAATGATATAATTTTTGATTAAATGGTCCATAAGCTGATCATGTTGTTGGTCTACAGGAGACCAGCTCTGTTAGTGAGACTATTTCACCTCGGATCGGTTCAAATTTCAAATCTTGTCATTAGAAATGGATCAGAAATGACTTAAGGAAGCGGAGGAAAACTTAAACCAAGCTGGTCAATAGAGGATGACCAGTCGAGGTTTAAATCTCACTCTTCCATAAAATGGGATACTCCCCCCTCAAACAACAATGATGATTGATCGATAAATACTTCTAAATTGTAGATAAAAATTACTAGCGTGTGTAGTATATTGAAAGATGGGTGTATTTATTCTCCATGCTCCCTGGTATTACCACTAAATTGACCCTTCAGCTGAGTGTGGCTACGCTGCTGGTCTAGCACCTGCTTGGAGGCACGTGGAATAGGAGGAGTGTCGAAAGGGTTGCCTACCTACAGGGGCCAAGGACCTGGTCACGTGAAATGAAATGTCTTGTGGCTACGGCGTCCCGTCGGGTAGACCGGTCGCTCGCTACAAGTCTTTTTAGTTGACGCCATTTCGGCGAGTTGCGCGTCGATGAGAATGAGATGATGATGAAGACAACACAGCACTCAGTCCCTAAGCGTAGGAAATCTTCAAGCCAGCCGGGAATCGAACCCGGGTCCCTTTGCATGGCATTCGGTCGAGCTGACCACTCGGCTATCGAGGTGGACACTGTCAACGGTTGTTTGTACAGATACATTTTTACAGTATTCAGCAAAGGTGGAGCCGAGGGTTTTGCCCAATTGGGTTGTTTTACAGGGACCGTTTGTCACTTTACTCATGCACTCATCAATGTCCCATTCCCACCACCGCCTTCCCCACAGCCCTCCTTGAACACTTGATCACACTCCAATATGCTTGCTCAGTTTATTCGGCATTATTTATTTTCTACTGTGCTGTTGAAAGCAATGGCCTGCACCGAGGAAAATACATTTCTCCAGCATTTACATAACAGTCATATATAATACTTACATTGTCTTTGTGGGGGTCTCTATTAACTATTTCCGTATAGTTTGCAGCTAAATAATAAAACAGCAGGCAGACAGGCGCTATTTACTCCTTTTTTCTGTCTTGATTTTCTGGAAGCTTTACTTGTATGCCAGTCAACTTCTATGTATTCTTCTTACCCAAGTAAACAAATTGTAAAACATTGTCACAGTATACAGTCACATTTCTGTAAGTTTACCTGCACTAAATACTGTTTTTGGCATTTAATACACGTTGACAGTCTTCCACAAAGTGAAACACACCATACATTCCGTATTTATAAATTGTAGCTTTCAATCTGGTAACACCACGATCTTTAGCCAAGAAAGACATAAAGGTTTCTCATACAAACATATCAAGGACAGTTTACGATATTGATAAGATAGTCACCTTTATCATTGTTCACTCCTGGGCTTGTGTTTTGACCTATAAATTTGTTATATTGAGTAGGTGCATAGGTTCGTAGCGTTTCTGTTATGCATGTTGGTATTCAGGTTGTTAATGGTTTACTTATCGATGGTCATTTTTTATTTATACTTCACTGTCACTATTTGAATTTATACATTGTCATTTTGTCTTTTGGAGACAGTGAATGAAGCTGTAGACGCTAGAATGTGAAGTGCCAAGTGGAGAAATAGGAACTTACTTGACATATTCTTCCGTTTGAATTCAATAGAGGGATAACAGCAGTGGAGGCAGCCAGAAGAATTTGTGCCTTGTATGAGGATAATGTCATTTGACAGGGCACGGTACGAAAATGGTTTTCTCGTTTTAAGGAGGGTCGCTTTGGAAATAGTGACTCTCCACGTTCAGGAAGACCTTCAGGGTTTGATGAAGATCGTTTAAACGCATTGATCCACAATATTCCACGACACTGTACTCGAGAACTGGCATATGTGATGAATTGTGATCATTGCACGAGCGTTCAATAGTTGCATGCAATCGAGAAGGTTCAATATTCGGTTGTGTGGGTGCCACAAGCTCTAAGCAAAAATCACAAAAACGAGCAGCTGCTCATATGTGCATCTCTGCTTCCTCGTTATAATTTGACTCGTGAGCAACACCGATCATTCATATCCTGCACCGTTACTGGTGCAGGGAAGTGGCGTCTTTATGCTAACATAAGGAAAAGAGAAAGGAATGACTGTTGTTGTAGTTGTTGTGGTCTTCAGTCCTGAGACTGGTTTGATGCAGCTCTCCATGTTACTCTATCCTGTGCAAGCTTCTTCACCTCTCAGTACCTACAGCAATCTACACACTTCTGAATCTGCTTAGTGTATTCATCTCTTGGTCTCCCTCTACGATTTTTACCCTCCACGCTGCCCTCCAATACTAAATTGGTGATCCCCTGATGCCTCAGAACATGTCATCCCAACCAGTCCTTACTTCTTGTCAAGTTGTGCCACAAACACAAAAACGTACATTCACAGAAATTTCTTCCTCAAATTATGACCGATGGTTGATACTAGCAGACTTCTTTTGGCCAGAAATGCTAGTCAGCTTATTATGTCCTTCTTCTTCACCCGGACAGTTATTCGTGTACAACTGTAAGTCAATAGGTTCGCCAACTGTTGCGCCAGAAAATCGGCACTACGTGGTGTCATCTAGCGTACATTGATAGAATGTTATCACCAAAGTGAACACAGTAAACACCCAAATGGGAGCCAGAAGAGAGGTGTGAAAGTTTTAGTGTATGAGTGATCAAAGTAACCACGACGGTCAAAATATACCCGTTTTACGGTATGTGTAAATCAGTATGGTACTTGTAACTGGGTGTGTTCCCCGCGATTTTACAGCTTTACTTGAAAATAAAATATGTTTAAGACTTTTCCTTTTTAAACACGACGGCCTAAATCTAGGAAATACAGCTACTGATAAAAAAACAACGTATCACCTTTTTCCTCCACTGTGTGGGATGGTCAAGACATTACGGAGTACCAGGAAGCAGCGGTCAGATAACATCTTGGTCGTTTGCGTGCCAAGTATCGCGAGGTGAAGCCAGAGTGTTGGCTTATCTGAAATCAGAATTAGATGGTGCGTCTAAATTATGCTGCTGCTGCTCACGAATACTGAGACCGCTAAGATTTGTTGCCTGCTGTTTCTTACTTCCCAAGAAATGTAAGATGGGCATTTCTTTGTTATTGGGGAAGTGATGTACTGTCATAATGAAGTGAGCAACGTTCTTTAGAAGCTGCACCTCACATTTTGAAAGTACACAGCTACAACTTTCCGATCTATCTTGCTAAACGAATGTACCGCAATAGTCAGTGGCATAACGTCATTGACAGTTTTCTTGTGACACGAATAATTTACTGAAACATAGTTAATTGAACGGTACAAGTGCCTAAGTTGTTGCGCATTGTACCATGCGTCACTTTGAGGAATTAGTTTGGAAAATTTGCGACTGAAGAAACAGCTTTATAATTCTCCTACTTTTAGTTTCTGATCCTAGAGTTACAATTCATTTTTCTATCTCTTCGTGTCGCTATTCTTGTGTTTGGTCCTTCTTAACATCTATAAATACTTAACCATCAGAAGACAAATGCTAAAGTCACAGTTCTCGTTCGAATGAATTCAGATACTGAGAAAGCCATCTATACATACAAAGGAATGTATTTTATTCATTAGATATTAAAGGGTGAATGGCCTTTCAGAGCATGATGTACAAACTTTAACACTAAAAGCATTTTGCATGTCTCATGTAATTACAAACTATGAAGGAAAAATAATCCAACAGTAATAGAGAGTTTCTTAAACCTTGTCAGGGAACAAGAGAGGCAAGATATTTATAGTGCCGATAACATATATGGTAAATATAATGCTTTCCTTAAAACATTTCTCATGCTCATTGAGAGTTGCTTTCCATTAGAAAGTTCTAAATGGGGTACTAGCAGTAATAGGCAGCCCGGGTGGCTGAATAGTGGGATAAGTATATCATGTAAGCAAAGTGGGAATTATATCAAAATTTTAGAAGTAGTCACAATCAAGCTACAGTAGCCCACTACAAACATTATTGTAAGGTGCTTAAAAATTTTATTAGGAAGGCAAAGAAGATGTGGTATGCAAATGGAATATCCAATTCACAGGAAACTCACAGGTTCCATGACCTTGGAGATTTGCTCCTCAATTTAGTCCTACGGAACTTGGCGTGTACATAAATAAATAAATAAATAAAATTGCCTGCAGCTGGTACATTTTTTTGTTCTGCTAAAGGCATTCGCCTGTGTAAATCACAAAACCCTCTTAAGTAAATTAGAATATTACTGTGTAACAGAGAATGTTGCAAAAGGTTCAAATCCTATATCTCTGAGAGTGTCGATAGGAAAGAGACTGGTATTAAGATATCAGCCAATTGAGAACTAATAACATGTGGTATACCACAAGGTTCTGTTTTAAGGCCCTTACTATTTCTTTCATATGTCAATGACCTTTCATCTGAGCATTACCAGATGTCAAACCTATTTTGTTTGCAGATTATCGAAACATTGCAGTAAGCAGAAAGTCAATTATAGCCATAGAAAGCTCGATCATTGAAATTTTCACTGGAATTAATAATTTGACAATAAACTTTGATTTTTTGCAATACAATCAAGTCAGAACTTGTAAGAGGTTTCCCGCCAGGACGTGCCTTAAAAATAAGACAATAAACAGACCCAGTAAGTTGCCAGCTTTAAATTCTTGGGCTAACAGGGTGCTAAAAAATTCAACTGGTAGGAACATACCACAGAACTGCAGAAGCGCGTCTCCGTATTTGCGATGCAAATGTTGTGAGACATAGGTGATGCAATAATAAAAGAGCTAGAGTATTATGCTTACTTTTGTTCTATAATGTCGTGCGAGATTATTTTTAGAGGTACCTCATCGAGCCAAAGTAAGGTTTTCCAGGTCTTAATTTTCAAAAAAAGATTTAAAGTCAGTTATGTTGGTTCAGAAATGTACCTTCTATTCTGGAACACAGATTTTAAGTGACTTGCCAACAACTACAAAAAGCTCCGCTACAAATAAAATAGAGTTTAAGATTAATTGGCAGCTAACTCCTCCTAATGCATTCATGGATGTATTAGTAGAATCAAATGGTCTGTATATGCTAGTAATAATACAAAATAACGTGAATATTGTGACTTCTGAAATTTTCCCGGCGTATTCCTTCTTCCAGTAGTTTTCGGGTTTGCAGCCGGATCTCATCAACATTGTGCCACGATATTTCGGTCCAGAGACGTGCGGCCATCATCAGGTGTCTTCAGTACTTCGTCTATTCACCTGAGGATGGCCGGACGTCTCTAGGTAGAAATATCGTGGCAGAATGTTGATGGAATCCGGCTGCAAACCCAAAAATTACTGGAAAAAAATGTGAATATTATTTTAATCTGACGTCTGTACAAATTCAGTGCAGTAATGAGATCATTTTAAATTAATGTTGTAAAATGATTTTTCTACTTCATGATCAATGGCTTTGATAGCCTGCATATTGAAAATTTATGTGGTTTCTGACAATGTTGCTATTATCTTTTAAATGAAAATACGCTTTAGAGTTTTTGACTTAGTCCACATTCGTTCTTTATAAATAATTATTATACCTTCTTGTTTTTCATATTTCCTGAGGAATCTCCCGACTATGGACACATTACAACTAAAATTATATCTCTCGTTAATATGCATGGTTTGGTTTAGCGACTCAGCACACTTTCATTTGGATGGGTTCGTCAACAAGTAAAACTGTAGCATTTTGAGGGACTGAGAATTCGCATTTCGCGATCGAGAAGTGTCTTGAACCTCAACTGGTGACTGTGTGGTGTATCCTGTCCAGTCACTGAATAATCCGTAAGATATTTCTTAATGGCACGGTGACGGTACGTGAAGGTTTTGGAAGATGATTTCATCCCCATTATCCAAAGCGAGCCTGATTTAGACAAGATCGTTTATGCAGACGGAGCTCGACAGGAGATCTTTTGACGTACTCCGGAGTACTTTGGGGACCGCATTCCGGCTCTTGGGTACCCAGAGGCCACTGATATGAGCTTCGATTGGCCGCCATACTCTCCGGATCTGAACACTGCCACTCCTTTTTGTGGGGCTATATTAAAGACAAGGTGTGCAGCAATAACCCCAAAACCATTGCTGAGCTGAAAACAGCTATTCAGAAGGTCATCGACAGCATCGATGTTCCGACACTTCAGCCAGTCATGCAGAATTTCGCTATTCGTCTGCGCCACATCATCGCAAATTATGGCAGGCATATCGAACATGTCATAATCTAAACCTGAATATTTTTAGTGGCGTGTACACCTTGAACAATGTGTGTGCACGCCGCAGTTTGTAACTAATTCACATTTTTTTTCATATAGCTCCACAACTGTCACCCTGCATGTATGCAACAAAGGTGTATGAGAGTATGGCGGCCAATCGAAGCTCATGTCAGTGGCCTCTGGGTACCCAAGAGCCGGAATGCGGTCCCCAAAGTACTCCGGAGTACGTCAAAAGCTCTCCTGTTGAGCTCCGTCTGCATAAACGATCTTGTCTGAATCAGGCTCGCTTTAGATAATGGGGATGAAATCATGCCCCGCGGCTAACGGTGCAGTTTGTACGTCCTAACGCAAATCGTTTGAAAGTTACAATTTTATTTCATACAGTTCAATAATTGTCATCCTGTAAATAGCAAAATGTCAGTCATACTTTGAATTTAAATTACACCGTGACTAAAGATGTCTCAACATTCAATTTCGCCCAAAATGTGGTAACTATACGAAAGTACTTTAAGTGACAATTTTATGAAGTCCAGGTTCCTTCTTAATACTTGTTAGTGAGTCTCTTATAATCCATCGAGGATAGTATTGTGGCAGACGGAGTACTTGTTACTGACGCTTTGTCAAATTTTAGTGTGGCAAACAGAGAGGGTGTATGTCATTTGTCGTTTAAAGTACTGAAACGTTGCATACACACTAAAAACGGCTTGTTCTTGAAATTCAGAGCTCCAGCTAACATCACTTATGCCATAGAGCGGGAGAGACAGCACCTACGCCTACATTCCGAGTAGGCAGAGACATAATGGAGATGACTGTGAGCCATGTGCGTTTGGCACAGAAGATTCGAGTTATAGGGAACAAAGGTGGCACAGTGATCGCAGATGGATTACAGGGCAAGTAATATGCATGCCAGCAGATCAGTGACAGACAAGACACTCACCACATTCACCAAGAGGTGGCTAAGAACGGAATGTTGCCCCTTGCATGTCACCGATGCCTAATGACAGTATGACCAAAGTCGGCCGCGTGTTAAACCCCGGTGCTAGAATTGTTAATTTGTCGTAATGCCCGATGACGTCCTACTTGTCTAGAAATTTTCCGGTATGCAGCCCCGGCAGATTTTTAGCGGTTTCGAGAATCTGCTTCTTGTGCATGTTGATCCATGAGATGTAACCGCCTAATACAGCGGCGCCCAGTGGCTCGAAAATCGTTTATGGCCCCCATGGGTAGATAGAAGTGCAGTGCGGTAGTATCCTGTTCCGAGATGAGCAGAGGTTTACTCTGCGGATATGCTCGATGACGAGTAGTCGAACGCCGTGGGTTACAATATAATCCTCCGATGTTGCGTAACACCAGCTGGCATTAGGTAAATACAAGTGAGGGACGATCGGTCGTGAAAGGGAAACTACAGTGTAAATCCGATGAAGCTTTGCACAGGTGTGTTCGGCAGTGCCTTTAGTATGCCCGTAAATAGCGTCATGTCGCTCTTCCCAGTTCCGAGCGCACAGGGAGCGCGTATCGATGTCTATAAAATAGTGTTTTCCGAAAAGCAGGGATACCTGCCGTAATATTTCGTCTGTTTTCATGCAACCTCACGTCATGTGTCATGGATTTCCTTCTTCGTGACAGTTCTCGGCACACACTGCTGAAGCAGTCAGGACGCTCCTGCAGCGTTTTCGATGGAAAGTGTTTGTTTGTCCGCCATACAGCTCACACATGGTTCCTTCTGATTTTTCATCTCTGGTCAGATGAACCGCTAACCATGAATACAACACTTTGGGACAGACCACGAGCTGCATTCCAGCGTAGAAAAGTGACGGGCTGCCTTTCATGATGAGGATATTGGGAAGTTGGTACAACTCTCCAACAGATGTCTAGGTCGCAGCGGCGATTATGTAGAGACGGAATGTGTAGCCAGCTGTTGCAAATAAAACACTTTGATTTTCACTGTGGTTTCCATTTCGCAACCGATCGTTCCCTACCTTCTGAAATGCCCTCGTAGTAAGCACGCTACAATATCTCTTTCATAGATCCCGCCGTGAACGCTGTGGTCTAATGGCATCACTTCCTGCTTAAACGGAACGCATCAGGCTGGAGGACTGGGGGCCCGACCGAAGCCACTAGGAGCGGGGGGGGGGGGGGGGGGGGGGGGGGGGGTGTCATTACTGACCTACAGTGTGCTTCTGTGTAGGACTGTCGTAGCTACCTGATCCACTGTACGAGGAGATAATATATATCCCGTACTGTCATGTGTGGGCTCCACGATTTCTATTGACTTGGGTATGCCACAGGTAGAGTGAGATCTCAGTAAGTGTCATCCGACTTATTTTTCAGAATACCTTCCCTACGTACATCTGTCTCACCTAATCTGTATGTCTGGGCCACGTTTTAAGGCCAGTGTTCAGTAATATGTCTTGTTTTCGAAGCTCTGTTAATTCATGGACATGGTTGTACGCCGACGAACCTTGACCCAACGCTACGATACTGGTACTCAAATACTTCCATGACTGCGGAATGTGTTGATTAAAATTACACTTTTGTGCTTGCTTATTACTATTTTCAGTTTAGAAAAAAATTTCTACATGGAATAGTGTAAGTACTTGGTAGGTGTTGGGTGTCCAATGTTACTGGAACTTTTCGATTGGAGATCGCAACACCGCATGTGCAGCCTGCTGGCATTTTTATGACATGAGAAAGATAGCATCATTGGCACGAGGTCATGGCAGCATCATACACACGGATGATTTCGACAGCTGGCTGCAGTGGATTGATGGCGAGAGGGACTCAGGTCAAAGGCGTGGCACGATGGGTAGACAGGAGGCTGTCCAGAAGGACAACACCGCGAGAAGATTGTAGAACTGTTCTAATCGCGCTGAGAAATAGACGGGTGACAACAACTAAAATACAGGCAAAGTTTCAGTACGATACGTCGGGAACAGCTTACTGGAAGCTGGTACGAGATCGCTAGTTTCCATGCGTTTACCGTTGAGACCATACAGCAGAGTGTTAAATGGCGCTAAACCAGAGACAACTAGGACAGTGAGTGGCGTAGCATGGTGTTCAGCGATAACCTGGCTTCTGTCTGTAGCGCCCAGAAAGATGCCAACGTGTCTGTAGACACTGATGAAAGGTGAAAGAATGCGGGGATTCTGGAGACCCATTCTCCTCCAGCTCTTGGAATCATCGTGAGAGGAGCTATGGATTTGACAATAGGACTGATCCGGTGATCGGTGATCGGAAGCTGAATGCGCATAAGTATGTGGCAAAAATGTTAAGCCCCGTTGCCATAAATTTGACTATCAGGGTACCAAATATAATGTTCTAGAAGGATAGTGTTATACACTACACTGCAGATAACATCGCAAGTACCTAGAAGAATAGATCCTTGGCTCACTATACGTCCATCTTAATACAGATTGTTGTGGGACCTTGGATGTTCAGTGTAGAATATCGAATCAAAACTCCTATCAGACGTCTAATTTTCCAGTCGTTATTTAATTTGAGCTACCAGTTTCGGCGGTACATTAGGTGATCTTCAAGCCCCCGCTTACAGACAACAATGGTAACAGTGTGAACGACATAACAAAGGGGGAGTGTGTAAGTCTTATATGATGTGGTAATATGTGGTAACATTTAACAATAGCAACCTGAAGATAAATTAAGGAATAAAATAAGAGTAAACTTGCGCATTGTATTAATATAAACCAAGGAACAAAATATATATGCCCCATAATCGTAGAAAAGAACCTACTAAATGGAGGTCAATAGTGCATGTTACGCATAGATAATCATGATGTAATGCTAATGTCAATGCCGGTTGAACGTATGGAGCAAAACAGTTATAGTCATATACTGATGAGTGCAAACTGAAGGTAAAGTATTTATTTATATGTTGTCATGTTGATAAAACATAAACCACTTACTGGAGGAACAAGCCCAACAGACTACTAATAACTAACAAAATAAGAATATAAAGTTACATAAATCAATCTATCAATCACTGACTCATAAGGTGCCATTCATTTCATAAAATATCTTTAATGAACCAAACTGTGAATCTAATGTAATATACCGCAACGAATTCCCACTAAGCAGTAATTATTCAAATATATGGGAAATAACCAATGTTACAAGGACACAGATAAGTTTGCTTTACCAGCAGTGTATAAGCAGGCGTGTGGCTGGTTGATATTCCAAACCGTGAACTACGAGTAAATATAAAGAAGAATATGTTTCTCTATATGACACGGACACAAGGGGGAGACTAAGGAAAGTATGGCCTACGACATAAAAACAACCAGAAAATATGTATCAGGGTATAGTATACAATGTGAAATATGTCAGTTCGTATCTTCATGAGAGAGTGGTTAATTGAGAATGTGGATGTCAAGTAATATACCAGAACATTATGTGAGGGATTATCAGGACGCTAGAGGTAAAGGTGTGCAATCTGAACAAACACTCATGTCCACTAACAAAATTTGTAAATGGGTGAAAACGAACACCGTCATGTACTGTCAAAACAACGTAAAGACGGAAGAATTCAAAACATTAACACCATAATGTCAACATTGCATCGGTTTATTTAAAATCAGTGGTTTGTAACACTGCTATCCTTTTTATACGTGTTGTTCTCAATCTGATGTGGAAGCAGTTTCTTTTCTGATTTTTCCACTCTTGTTTAGTTCATGACAGTGTGTTAAGCATTCATTCACATAAGGCATTTCTGTACCATGACCACTGTTGATTGCTTGCGCAAGAGGTCTCTTTCTTTTAAGATTGGTCTGCTTGAAGCACACGGGCTTGGTTTGCCAAGAATGGTTGTAGGCTAATGTACAAGAGATATGAAGTTATACATTTCTGACCAATTAGTTCATCGATAAATGCAATGAGCTGTGCTTCACATTTATGTTTACCTGTATATCAGAACACATTAGTATAAATTCCTGGTTATGACTCAGAAACGCTTTCATGTGTACTGTATATTTGAGACACCATTTTACGGGGTGTACCTTACTGTAGATTGTAATTGTTATACTTCTCCTTGCAATTACGTACAGTAGACGTGTAACTACACAAGATATTGTTCTACTCGTCTTCATAATGTTCAGAAATATTTCATTACACTTATTTCTTACTTGGTCTGTGACGTCATTTTTCTAGGCTGCGCTACAATCGTGCAAAGACAGAACAGATTTTTCAGGTTTCAGTACCTTTCAAGTTTTACCACAAGTCCTGTATGACGTTAACGTCGTCTAGACGTACTCATTTGCTTACCTTCATTCTTCGACGTATAACCAGGATGGTTGCTACACGTCATTTGTTGGCATTATGTTGTTGAAGTTCTGAGTTCTTCCCTCTTTCCATTGTTTTGATGGTACATGACGGGTGTTCCTTTTTACACGTCTGTAACTTTTATTAGCTGGCATGGGTGTTTATTCAGATAGCACACCTGTACGTCTAATGCCTTGATACCAGACAGTGTTCTGGTATATTCCTTGAAATCCATATTCTCAGTTAGCCACCTACACATGAAGGTACCAAATGACATATTATACATTGTGTAGTATACCTTGACACGTGTTTTCTGGTTGTTTTTCTGTCGTAGGTCATACTTACCTTTTTCCTCCCGTGCTTAAGAGCTACGGGACATATATAGGTACGTGTTTTTGGTTGTTCTGGTTGTTTTAATATATTGTGTATGTATTGCAATGCTCTTCTGTAGACGTTTTTCATGGTTTATGCTTTGATACATCACCCAGAAATACGCCTGCTTACCAGCGGACTTATCAATTTTATGATAACGTTGGTTATGATAATTTCCATATATTTAAATACTTACTGTTTAGTGGGAATTCCTTGCGTTATATTACATTAGATTGACAGTTTGGTTCACTAAATATGTTTTATTCATTTAGCGGCACCTCATGAACCTGTAATGTAACTTTATATTCTTGTTTTATTAGTTATTACTACTGTATGGAACATAATGATACAGATAGTTATGGGGATGATATCCAGTAATTGGTTCATGTTTCACTAGCATATGACAACATATAAACAAATATTTTACCTTGCAGTTTGTACTCGTCAGTATATGACTAATTGTTTTGCTCCGTATGTTCTACAGACATTGACATTAGCAATACACTGTGATTATCTAAACATAACATGCAATTTTGACCTCCGTTCAGTATGCTTTTTTGCGGTTATATGTCATATATGTTTCGTTCCCTAGTTTACATTAACACAGGGTGCAACTGTTCTCTTATTTTATTTCTTAATTTACCTTAGCTTTGATGTTACCCCCTGTATAGTTTGGTATTTTTATATGTTACTACATATTATCACTGTATATAAGATTAGCACCATCCCCTTTTGTTACGTATTTCACGCAGTTACCATTCTTGTACACAGGGACCTGAATATAGCGTAATATACCGCCGAAACTGATAGCTCAAATTTAATAACAATTGGAAATTTAGACTGCTGAAAAATGTTTTGATTCGACATTACAGATCCTTGACTAGCTTGCTGCTCTAATTTGTCACCCTTAGAATACACTTGCGGTGGGGCTAGGGGGAGGAGAGGGGGAAGGCTACTAATTTCATACCAGCATCCAGGCAGTAATCTTCATTCACTGATACACCATGTGTCTGCGGCCTGGCAAGACAGTTTGAAGCTATTTAGTTTCACGCCGCAACAAATAGAAGAGTGTGTATTCGTGCCAGTAGGATCACCCCTAATACTGACGTTGATGGTAGGCATCAGTTCCGAACGAACTAAAAGTCTGATCATTTAATACTCTTTCTGTGATGATAGTTACTATACTGGTGCTTCATGGTGTACTACTTCCCATTACTGTTAGCGTACGTAGCAAGAAAATGTTTAAAACTATAGCCAGTTATTTGAGAAAAAATAAAGAGAAATTAACCAACTCTGAATGAAACTCTCACATGTCAACATAACATACACCTTCGGCTATCTATACATTAATCTGTCACCTCCACAATTGTCTACATCTGCATGATTACTCTCGAATTCACAATTAAGTACCTGGCAGAGGGTTGGTCGAACCACCCTCAAGCTACTTCTCACCGTTCCACTCTCGAAAAGCGCCTGAGAAAAAGGAACATATAATCTTACCGTGTGTGCTCTGATTTCACTTATTTTATTACTACAATAATTTCTTCCTTTGTAGGTTGGTGCCTACTAAATATTTTCATTCTCCGAGGAGAAAGATGGTTACTGAAATTTGGCAAGAATTACCTGTCCCTGCGAAAAGCGCCTTTGTTCAAATGGTTCAAATGGGACTTAACTTCTAAGGTCATCAGTCCCCTAGAACTTAGAACTACTTAAACCTAACTAACCTAAGGACATCACACACATCCATGCCCGTGGCTGGATTCGAACCTGCGACCGTAGCGGTCGCGTGGCTCTAGACTGTAGCGCCTAGAACCGCTCGGCCACCACGGCCGGCAAAAGCGCCTTTTATTTTATGATTGCCACCCCAATTCTAGTATCATATCCATGTTACTCTCGCCCCTATTTTGCGATACACAAAATACGCTGCTGTTCTTCGAACATTTTTGATGTCCTCCGTCAGTCCTATTTCACGCGAATCCCACATTGCACAGCAATACTCCAGAAGAAGGCCGGCAAGCGTAGTGTAAGCAGTCTCTTTAGTAGCCATGTCACACTTTTCAGTGTTCTGCAAATAAAACGCATTCTCTGGTTTGCCTTTCCCAAAAAGTTATCTACGTGATCTTTTCAGTTTACGTTATTCGTAATTGTAACCCCTAAGAACTTAGTTCAATTCACAGCCTTTAGATTGTGTGATTTAATGTGTAACTGAAATTCAGCGGATTCCTTTTAGTATTCATGTGGATGACTTCACACATTTTTCATTATTTAGAGTCAGTTGCCACTTTTTGCATCATGTAGATATCTTGTTTAAATCATTGTGTAATTGGTTTTACAAGAGGGCAGCCCAGATTGTCTCGTAAATCGTTTACGTAGATCAGGAACAGCAAAGGACCTGTAACACTTCCAAAGTACAGGAAAAAGGTGTTCTGTCCTGCACCTCTTGTCGCACGTGTGACGTCACATGCCACTGCATAGAGTCATGAGTCGAAGCCCATGTCCGGTACCATGTCCGAAACGGTCAGTAATAGTGTGACTCATTTTGGGTTAAGAAAGAATATTCAAAGCTGCGCCTCCGATTAAATTCTGCCTTCTTAGGAATTCTCTGCACGTCCGAAAGTAAGGCGTGCTTGGTTCTCTTTATGCCATCCGAGCGGCGGTCTGCTTGTAGATGTGCAGGAGTGCACGGTGGTGTATCGGCAGACGTGGCCGGAGCTGCAAGGTAGCGCGCGAGAGAGAGGGAGAGGTACTCGCGGAATGGTGTGTGTGAGTGTGGTGTACGGCGAGGCCCGCGGCGGCGCATTACTATGCAGAGTGTGCAGCCGGCACCTGACTCCGGGGCTACCAGCTACAGGTGAGGGAGCCGCCGCCAAAGGCCGAGGGCGAACTAGCGCTCCCATAAACGCTAACGTTAGTGCACGCTCTGCGTCCTTAGCGCCGGGCGGGCAGTCGCCGTCTCGGCAGCTCAAGCTAGTGCGATAAGACTGCTACTGTTCACGATAAACAGGCCGAGGCGCCTAACTTTGACACCCTAAATAGCATTTGACTCGTGAAAGATATCTGTAATCTCTTTGAACCGACAGATATAGAGACCAATGGCTCACGAAAATAAAACAAGGTGTTTTTGCAATATCGTTTATCACTGAGATGCAGGCAATGATTTTCTCCTTTTGGAAAAATTCTTTTCTCCTGATTAGCAGCTCGGTGTGAAACAAACCGGTGGTGTAACTGTTTTATATGACTGAATAGAGATTACAGACTACAAATGTATTAAACATAGGGGTTATTAATGAAAAAGAAAGGCCCGGATCTAGCCGTAATAAGGTGATATAATTTTAATATTTACATAACAGGCCTGGCTAACTGCCGTTATCAAGTGGCCTGCGTAAATAGCGTTGGTAAGATTATCTTTACGTAAGATGTGGCTGTTTTATGTTTACATCTGCGTTGGTACTTGCGTCTAGTTGGAAGTGATCACCATATTACTTCTATAGTAGATTTTTTCTGTCACGTCTTGGTAAGTTACGAAACGTGAAAAAGTACGTCTCTGACAGATATTTTGACAGTTCAGTATTTTAACAATTCCTTTCTCTGATGTTGTATGTTTACGAAATATTCAAAGCTTACCAGAGATGATGGTATTACATTTCGTTGTTCTCAGTTTCTTTTAAATTTTATCTATGGTCTTTGTATCTTTTGCTTCCCACGTAACTATTCCTTTTAGTTTTCTGTTACGTCAATAAAGCTTTCGAATAGTATTTATGTTTACATTTTGTGTGTTTATTTATAATTTCGTGTCCCTGTTTCCTTTTATAAATATATATTTATTGTTCTTTGAGAATAATTATAGTAAGTGCTGTCAGTATTTTGTGTAATATTTCTAACGAAGATTAATTTTGCTCTGCTTTATTGTGTGGAGCTTTCAGATGCAAATAGAAGTGAGCCATGTGCGGCTCGCGTTGATGCCATTTTGGCTTGGCATGTTGTAATAGTGACAATGGCGTCTCGTTTTCTTAATTGGCGCCACTGCGTTTGCTCGCCTTGTCTCTCCGTGAGTGGCAGCAGCAGCGCTTATCGATAGCGCGTACTGTGGTACCATCTTTGCAGCGGCCTCTAGTATTTCCCGGTCGTCGTGTGTCGAGCTAGTGGAATTGGGACGGAGCAGCAGTGAGGTCCGGACAGCCAGTATTTGCCCGACTGCTGGCGACACACATGCACTGTCCGACGGAAGGATGTGGTCGCGAGAGTGCACGACCACGTCAAGGACCGGATACAGCGAGTTTTAGTTGAATGGACCGTCATATTCGAGTACTTAATCGTCGACTAACAACTTATTGCCATGAGGTCACTTGGGCGGGCGGACACAGACACACACACACACACACACACACACACACACACACACACACACACACACACACAGGTGAAACCGGTTGGAGTAGCTGACGAATCGCTCGAAATTTGAATAGGGGCGATTCCAAATGTTCAACGCTTACACACTACTTAACCTAAATTATCCTAAGGACAAACACACACACCCATGCTCGAGGGAGGATTCGAACCTCCGCCGGGACCAGCCGCACAGTCCATGACTGCAGCGCCAAAGACCGCTCGGCTAATCCCACGTGGCAGCGATTCCACTGTTCGAAGATATTGGCAGGAATGTATGAACTGTGGCTGTACACAGCGCCAAGAAGGAAGCGGTCGATCTAGAGACGACATAACATAAGGACGGAGAGTCGTCGGAGAGGCACTGAGAGTCCCGGATTCGTGATTATCAACGAGCCGACCTGCAAATGGTGTTTCAGTGACTACAAGTACCGTTAATAGGTGGCTCACAAAAGGAGGCTGAGGTCAAGGCACCCCATTTTCCGACTACCATTGAGCTCCGTACACCAACAACACCGTTAGTTCTCGGGGACATTCAGCCTGGAATCACGTTGAGTGGAATAGAACTGACTTCGGTAATGAGTCCCGCTTCGGACTGAGCCCCGATGACCAATGAGAGACGCCCCGACCAGTTGTGGGATACCAACCTGATTATTGATGAGAGGTAGATAATTGTTTTTGTAGTATAAATAGTACATTTGGCTTCCAATCAGGTAGATTGATATAAATCAACCAGCAGGATCTTTTTCGCTGTCATCCGTGGCACCCTTGCAGCACAGCGGTGGTCCATAGTATTCTACGCCCCGTTTTGTTGCCTTTCATGGGAAGCCGTACTGTGCTTAATTTCAACTCAGTAACGAGAACTCTCGTGTGGCGAGAGAACTGTTCGTCTTCGTGCGTGCCAGACGCTACCTTGGCCAACAAGGTCGCCGGATCTGTCTCCAATGGAGAAGGTTTGGTTTGGTGTGTTATGGACAGAGTCATCCAACCAACTCGGGATTTTAACGATCTAGCGTGACAATTGGCCAGAGGTTTGCACGGTATCTCTCAGGGCTACATCCAACAACTCTTTCAATCAATGCCAATCTAAATAACTGACTGCATAAGGGCCAGAGGTGGGCCCAACGTTATTGACTGAATTTTTGAAGGTCCTTATCTTGAATAAATCATCCATTTTTTCTGAGACTGTAATCATTTGTTTCTCTGTACATGTGCATCACAGCTACCGATATCCGTTGCATTCGGATAATTCCTTCACGGTGCGACGTTTGTTTTAGAGTGTGTTCAGAGATGCCCGTGTTCACATCCTCACATTTACATCTACATCTACATCTACAACTACATCTACATGCGTACTCTGCAAGTCAGTGTATGGTTCATGTCACAGGGTGCCTTGTGTCACGTTTAATTCGTTTTCTGTTCCACTCGCAAATAGAGTAAGGGAAAGACGACTGTCTATTTTACCTTATTTACCTTATTTCCGTGGTCATTATGTGAAATGTACTTTGGCGGTAATAAAATCGTTTTCCACACAGCTTCAAATGTCAGTTCTCGTAATTTTCTCAATAGTATTTGGCGAAAGGAATATCGTTTTTCCTCTAGGGATTCCCATTTGACTGCACAAATCATCTCCGTTATACCTGGGTACTGATCGAAGCTACGGATAACATATCTAACAGCCCGCCTCTGAATTGGTTCAATTTCTTCCTTTAATCCGATCTAGAGGGTGATCCAAAACACCCGGGCAGCACTCGAGGATGGATCGTACATGCGTTCTGCGGATCTCTCTTTCAGGTAAACTACAACTTCCCAATTTTCCCTCAATAAAGCAAAGTGACGATTCCCCTCCCTTACTACAGTCCTTACGTGATCGTTCCATTTCACATCTCTTTGCAGACGTTACGCCTAGATATTTAATTAACGTGACTGTGTTAAGCAACAGACTACTGATGCTGTGTTCGATCATTACTGGATTGTTTTCCTACTCATCTGTCTTAACTTACATGTTCCTACGTTTCGAGCAAGTTGCTATTCATCACATCAACTAGAAATTTTGGCTAAGTCACGTTGTATCCTCCTACGACACCTTGCCGTACACAATAGCGTCATCAGCAGATAGCTGCGGATTGCTGCTCACCCGGTCCGACCGATCGTTTATATAAACAAAGAATAAGAGCGGTCCTGTCACACTTCCCTGTGGCACTGCCGACGATACCCTTGTCTCTGACGAATACTGGACGTCGAGAAAAAGTTACTGAGGTCTTCGAGTCAGTCAGATATCTCTGAAACAATTCCTCATAATTGTACTTTCGTGTCAAACGCTATCCGAAAATCTGTTAAAATGGACTGCTTCTCAGGAAATCACATGTGGAAAGGGCAAGCGGAATTTCCCACGAACGACGTATTCTAAATCCGTAATGAGTTGTGGACAAAAGCTTTCGTGTCTGAAGGTAATCTGTTACATCCGAAAAAAGAATTGTTCAAGAATTCTGCAGTAAACCGATGTTAAGGATATTATTCTACAATTTTTCGGGTCCGTTCTTTTACACTTCTTAAATACAGGAGTCACCTGCGCTTTATTCCAGTGTCGCTTGGGACTTGGAGCTGTGCGAGAGATTTTCAATAAATGTAGGCTAGGTAAGGAATCAGTGCCGTAGAGTATTCTCTTGTAAAACAAAACTGGTATTCCATTCAGACCTAGCGACTTACTTTTTTGCAATTATTTCTGTTGCTTCTCTACTCCACTGATGCCTGTTACTGTGGTCTCCATACTGTGGGACGGTCAAATTACGGTGCATTTGTACTATCCTCCTGCCTGAATGATTTCTTAAACGCAAAGGTTAAATCTTCCGCTTTTGTTTTGCTGTCTTCTGTTGCCACACTAGACTGGTCAGCTGGTGACTGGATGGATTTTAGCTGGGACCAGAATTTTCTTGGGTTCTCCGAATGATCTTCTGCGCAGGTATGGAGGCCTGATTGGTGTGGCTATCAACACAGACTGCCCAACTTGTTTAAGAGAAACAGTGTAGCTCTCGAAACCATGAAACACAGCGTCGGGGCAGTGATCGCAGAATGACAGTTACCTGACAGAACTGTCAAGCCCAGTCAACGACAAACAGTTCCAAAAACAAAAGGATTTGCCAGTGTTAGTGACTGCAGATGTATTTAAAATAGTAATAAAGTGAAGGCACATGGTTGCGACCGCAGTATGAAATCGGGTACCTTGCGAAAGGCCATAGTTCATAGTGGTACATAAATCTACAGGTCTTCAAAGTGCCAGACAATACAGAAATTGTCAGCAGCTGACTGAAGGCGCGTAATTTAGTCCATAGGGACAGACCAGACAGCTATAGGGAAAGACGGGTAACATACAATCTGCAGAACAACCAAGAGGGAACAGTAAGACTGGCAGACTAAGAAGGAACTGATCGGATTAAACAGGGTGTAAGACAGGGATGTAGGCTTTCGCCCCTACTGTCCAATGTATACGCCGAAGAAGCAATGATAAAATGAAAAGGAAGTTTCAAGAGTGTAATTAAAATTCAAGGTGAAAGAATATCAGTGGTAAGATTCGCTGATGGCATCGCTATCCTCTGCGAAAGTGAAGAAGAATTAATGATATTCTGAATGGAATGTGTACAGAATACGGAAATCGAAAAAGAAAAAAACTAATGAAAATAGCAGAAATGAGAATAGCGAGTACCATAGCTTGACATCAAATTTGGAGACCACGGAGTAGATGAAGTTAAAGAAGTCTTCTACCTAGGCTGAAAAATGACCATGACGTACGGAGCAATGAAGACATAAAAAAACAGACTAGCACAAGCAAAAAGGGTATTTCAGGCCAAGACAACTCAGGTAGTATCAACATAGGCAGCGTTGTATGTTTGTGAATCACGGACAGTGGGAAAACCGGAACAGAAAAGAATGGAAATATTTGAGATGTGGTGCTACTGAAGAATGTTAAAAGCTTGTTGGACTGATAAGGCAAGGAACTAGGAGGTTCACTGCAGAAAGTATGGAAAACACTGAAAAGAAGAAGGGGTGGGATGATAGAACAACACTGTAGGGGAGTACAGCCAGCACATAAATGAAGACGTAGGCTGCAAGTACTACTCTGAGACGAAAAGGTCGGCCACGACGGCAAATCGTGGTGGACTGCAACAAACCAGTCAGAAGACTGATGACAAAAAAATGCCTTCCTTTTTACGCTTTCTTAGACGTTTCTTCTTTCTTGGACTGCACGGAATCCGGAAAAGCTGAACAGATCTACTTTGGCCACATAACATCCATTTCCCTGGTTACTGTCCAGCGCACATCCAGTTTATTTCATAAGTCATAGTTACATGTTCTGTTTTAGTCCCGTAATCCATTTATTCGCATTCCTATCTCTCCCTGTAATTTGCAGCTTGCATCTCTCCATGGTAGCTGTGCCACCCGCAAATTTTGAATTGTCTTCGTGTTAAAAGACTACGTCAGCATAGACTAGTCAGACGAGCTGTTGATAAATATTTAGTTTCATACAACTCTAAACCTTCACTTTGAAAACTTAATTGGGTTACCAAGAACACTCTGGGCCATTTTTACTCTGCTCTTTATTTCTTCTGCTGTTGATTCAGCGGTGGTTGTTATCACTCATCGTCGGTAATAATAATTTTCAACAGTAACTATTTCTCTGATTTGAAAACCGACAAGTAAATAAATGGGTTGTAAAATGATGTTTTAAGGTTGTGATATTCTAGCAGTAGAGCAGTTTATTGAAGCTCGAGAAGGTAACACATGGTGAAGAGACTTTCATCAAATAAAATTGGCATTATTTTAGCTACAGGCCTCTGGTTAGTACGTATTATTACTGAAAGAACTCTTAATAATATAGATTCAGTTCGTCACAAATTACAGATGTGAAAGTGGCCATTTGACTATGGAAACAATGAAAACGAAAGGGAAGAACTGAACGAACCTGGAGCACAGCTTACGATGTTCAATAGTGGTAGTGGGCATCAAACCATCGAATAGGACTCGAGCCTTGGGCGTTCCGTAAAAACGTAATCATACAGAGTGTAAAGGGTGTAAGTTCAGGTATTCCTATTAGTGACCATTTAGTGGTGCAATACGAAAGTACAGGCAACATCAGGTGTAAAGATTGTGACTTATTTGTGGGAAGACTGTTCGATCCACGGAAAAGAAAAAAAACCAGTGATGTGTGTACATATTGAGGGACCACGTATAAAAATATCTGCTCATATACTCATACCCCGTGTATGTAGATAGTCCTTCTATAGGTTTTTCTGAGTGTGTTTGCGAGTATCAGAATATGTGTCATAAATGGCCGTATCTTTTGACAGTGTTGACTTAGAAGTTTACATTTTGTAAGGAGCCAGGGGACCGTAGAAAATAGTATTTGACATAAATTTCATCAATTATTGATACCTGTACGCATTCCTGATAAAATGGGGTCTTAACAGACAGGCAGAGAGACAGACGGAGAGCAAAGTGATCCTATATGTATTCCGTTTTTACGAGTGAGATACAGGACCTGTGGTGTCACCGCCAGACACCACACTTGCTAGGTGGTAGCCTTTAAATCGGCCGCGGTCCGTTAGTATACGTCGGACCCGCGTATCGCCATTATCAGTGATTGCAGACCGAGTGCCGCCTCACGGCAGGTCTAGAGAGACTTCCTAGCACTCGCCCCAGTTGTGCAACCGACTTTGCTAGCGATGGTTCACTGACAAAATACGCTCTCATTTGCCGAGACGATAGCATAGCCTTCAGCTACGTCATTTGCTACGACCTAACAAGGCGCCATTACCAGTTACTATTGATACTGTGCATAATGTACCGTCAAGAGCGACGTTCACCATTAATGGATTAAAGTTAAGTATTCCACCAGCTACGTCCGTTTTTTTCTAAATTCTAATTTCATTGTCCTGTTCCAGACCTCACGCCAGCCTGCGTGAGCTAAAACGCGTGCCTTTCGGCTTCCTCTAGTACCCGGTGTTGGCTCTCCTGCCAACCCACAACAGGACCATAAGGAGTGAGCCGTGGCGCCATTGAATTAATAGACAGTTCTGTCTGGCGCCACTGGCTCACGGGTAGTATCGACTATCCCTATTGCGGCTCCATTGCCAGTATCTTTAAGGAAGAGTTGGTATCTGTGGTTGTGTACTTGCAAGGGAACCTCCCAATCGCACCTCCCCTCAGATTTAGTTATAAGTTGGCACAGTGGATAGGCGTTTATAAACTGAACACAGATCAATCGAGAAAACAGGAAGTTGTGTGGAACTATGAAAAAAATTAAAAGTAAAATATACAAACTGAGTAGTCCATGCGCAAGATAAGGAACATTGGGGACAGTCTGGGCACAGCAGCGTCGTGGTCCCGTGGTTAGAGTGAGCAGCTGCGGAACGAGAGGTCCTTGGTTCAAATCTTCCCTCGAGTGACAATTTTAATTTTTTTTCCGCGAAGTTATGATCTGTCCGTTCGTTCATTGACGTCTCTGTTCACTCTAATAAGTTTAGTGTTTGTGTTTTGCGACCGCACTGCAAAACCGTGCGATTAGTAGACGAAAGAACGTGCCTCTCCAATGGGAACCGAAAACATTTGATCGCAAGGTCATAGGTCAACCGATTCCTCCACAGGAAAACACGTCTGATATATTCTATACGACACTGGTGACGGCATGTGCATTACATGACAGGAATATGTTGTCGACCCACCTAGCTTGCACACTTGGCGAATGGGTAAAAAGATTCTTCTACCTTGCCTGATTTAGTTTTTCTTTGTATGTGGTAATCACTCCCAAAAAGTGATGAAAACATAAGAGTTTGTCAGATAATAATTGTCTGAAAATAAAAGAAAATTAAACTTTTCACTCGAGGGAAGACTTGAACCAAGAACCTCTCGCTCCGCAGCTGCTTACGCTAACCTCGGGACCACGGCGCTCCCGAGCTCATACTGTCGTTGAAGTTGCCTATCTTGCCATGGACTACCCAGTCTGTATATTTTGCTTATTTTTTTCATAGTTACACACAACTTCTTCCTGTTTTCTCGATTGATCTGTGTTCAGTTTTTCAAGGCCTATCCACTCTGCCAACTTATAACCAAATCTGAGGGGGGTGCGATGGGGAGGTTCCCTTGTTAGAAAGTCTTTGCTTGCCGATATATATTTATGTATATCGGCAAGCAAAGGCATATGTGGGGTCGCTGACCCGAGAAAGAGGAGGCACCAAGTTTGGGGATTGGCAGTAGCTTCGCGACAATAGGTTGTCACGAGGCCTGGGCGGCCGAAGCCACGAGCTGCGCAAGTAGGGCCTGCACAGAGCGAAGATACCGGGATCAGGAGCAGGCCGACATCCCGTCGGTTGGTTGGCAACATTCGTGTCGGACGACTGCTTGTGGCCTGGCTGCCCTCTTCTACCTGGCTTTCATCGGCATCACCCAGTGACCGCTGCGACGCACCGTGAATCCATGGAACTACTTTCTGATAAAGGGGAGTAACATTCTGTAATCTTCGTGGTGATTTGTGGCATTGTATACCTGCCCTCATTATTTTCTGATGTGTACCCGACTCTCAGAGCTTTACCATGTCGGCTCTTTGATCGTAAATACAGGGCGTAGTATTGTACTAAGACACTAGTTGTCATTAAAAAATTTGTCCCGCTATTATATTGCCTTCCTTTTCTGCTTTATACCCGATCATTAACGCTCTTATGAATCAACTCCTGGTCGTAAATATAGCGGGAACATTTGTACTAAGGCAGAGGTTGCAGTTAAACAAAACAGGGGCCTTGTAATTAGATTTAGTTGTTAACCGATTCAATCCTTTGATTATAATTGCATTTCTCTGTCATTAATTATAATCTGAACAACTTGTTGTACTAAGCTGTTCGTTGCAGTGTTTGAAAGACCAGATCATTTTATTGTTGTATTTCAGCTGGATCTTGTGTTTCCGCTGAGTGAGTTGTCATAAGTGTTCACAAGTAAAGTTTTAAGACGTTTCTTCAGAGCGGTCTTAATAACTGAATAACTGACAATCAGTTTAACTTTGAAAATATTAACAGCTCTCACCAGGGCTTAAGTCAAAATAAGATTGTCAAAAGTGATCGGTTGGGATCCAGTAGCGCCTCAGTTACCGATTCAAACTAAGAGGTAGGTTGCTTCGAAGTAAGCCTTATCATTGTAATATTGTTTGCTAGCCTGTTTAACCTTTAAGCACAGGTGCGCATCTTAACCCCGAACCTTTCGAATACAGCTTTGAAATTATAAGTTACATCATGTGTTTTGAGTAACTGATTCACTCTTATCAGTGGTGTTGATATAGTTTTCATGTGTTGCAAAGGGCATTTAATGAGAGAGACTGTGTCCAGCGCGGTAGTAAACACCGTTGTTTCACCCGACGACGGGTGGGCTGCAGGTCCAGCCGTCTTGAAACCATCGTCGTATTGTTTGCTGTTTTGATTTCTTTTGTCAAGCTTATCCATCTTAAGATTTAAGCTCAAAATAATTTTGCAAATTTCTTCATTTGTATAAAAAACAGATATTTATGGTTATGTATTGTTAAATAAACAATTTGCGTGAAACGAAAGCTATATTGGTGGATCCTCCCTTCCACGTTTCTTTAATTCCAGTAAGAACTCTTAGAAATAAGCTGAACCATATACACCATTATTTCCTGGGTTAATGAAAAATTTAGAAAACGCTTGTGTTGCAATTGTTTGAGCGTTAACTAAGATATGTTCCTTTAACAATAGGAGTGTTAGTGTTTTACAGAATAATGTTCAATTAGGTCCCAAAATTTATTCACGGTACTGGATGACATCCAATTTCGTTCTGTGGTAATGGTCTCAAATACGTTGGGAACTACTTCACAGCAGACAGCACTAGTCAATGGCGAGCTTAATAACACGTAAATCTTAGAAAGATTATTAATTAAGAAATAATTTGTTATAGTGGATACAAATGTAATAACCGCTATTCGTCCATTTTACTCTTTGCTTCTGTTAGATTCGTGTACTAAATTTGAATTGACAGGTAAACGGTTCTGTGGAGTGAAGTATTGGCTTAGAAAGAAAGCTTTGACAGTTTCATTTTCTGCTTTTGCACATTGCGTGTGGGGAAGCGCAACGTATTTTCCAGCTCTACGTCATACTGATGGGCGTGCATGAGGTAGAGGACAGCACGTACGTCATCATGCCACAGCGACCAGAATCGATCAGGCGCTACAAGTAGAACTCCATCAGACGCAGTGTGTATAAATGATGAGAAACATTTGCAGGCTCCTGCGCTGACGTGGCAGTGGCAGGAGCAGCGATACGCCGCAGAGTGATGTCCTGGCGGGCTGGCTTGATGAGTGCGTCCGCTGTAAATCGGGGTTCCAGTAGCGCTTCTATTACTCGCTTCTGTCTGCTGCCTCCCGGCTCGCATGCCCCACTGCCCGGGAAATATCACGGCATGCCGCTAGGGCTGTGACATTGCGGCCGAAGTCAGACGAGAATACTGAAAACTGACGACATTGTAGGGGCATTCAGTAAGTTATGCAACACATTTTCTTTCTTGACCACATTCGATGGAAAAAAATGCGGAATTTTTTGTGCGACATCAACTCCTACAGTTTCATAACGTTCCGGTAGGTGGCGGAGCTGTACACAGCCTTCAAAATGGCGTCTGTAGCGTAGGTGCAGCCCAATCAAAAAGCTGTCAATTTGAAACTTCCTGGCAGATTAAAACTGTGTGCCGGACCGAGACTCGAAATCGGGACCTTTGCCGTCGCGAGCAAGTGCTCTGCTAACTGAGCTACCCACGCACGACTCACGCCCCGTCCTCACAGCCTTACTTCTGCCAGTACGTCTCTTACCTTCCAAACTTAACAGAAACTCTCCTGCGAAGGTTGGAAGGTGGGAGACGAGGTACTGGCAGAAGTAAGGCTGTGAGGACGGGGCGTGAGTCGTGCTTGGGTAGCTCAGGTGGCAGAGCACTTGCTCGCGAAAAGCAAAGGTCCCGAGTTCGAGTCTCGGTCCGGCACACAGTTTTAATCTGCCAGGAAGTTTCATATCAGCGCACACTCCACTGCAGAGTGAAAATCGCATTCTGGAAACATCCCCTAGGCTGTGGTTAAGCCATGTCTCCGCAATAATCTTTCTTTCAGGAGTGTTAGTTCTGCAAGGTTCGCAGGAGAGCTTCTGTTAAGTTTGGAAGGTAGGAGACGAGGTACTGGCAGAATTAAAGCTGTGAGGACGCGGCGTGAGTCGTGCTTGGGTAGCTCAGTTGGAAGAGCAATTGCCCGCGAAAGGCAAAGGTCCCGAGTTCGAGTCTCGGTCCGGCACAGAGTTTTAATCTGCCAGGAAGTTTCATATCAGCGCACACTCCGCTGCAGAGTGAAAATCTCATTCTGGGAGCTGTCAATTTCTTTTGGCAGAAATCCAGAGCGTCGCAAATATTCATAGGCCCTTGAAAAATGTCTACGGAAACCTGGCAGTAAAGAAAAGCAGCGGTGAGTCGTTGGGCGAGGCGCCTGCCGTCATCGCAGCAAGGTCGCGCAAACCTGTCCGATCCCTCACGTGCCGGCCGGTCACACACAGCTGTGACTTCCGTAGTTTTGGAACGTGCGGACAGTCTCATTAGATATCGACGGGTTACAATCAAACACCTTGCTACTCAACTGAACGCTGCTGTTGGTAGTGCTGACACAGTCGTCCATAAGTTGGGTGTAATGAGGTGTGTGCCCGCTCTGGGTTCTTCGTCGACTAAAAGAAAAGCAACCGAAAACCATCTACGTGGAGTTGTTTTGCCAGTTACGAGGCTGATGGTGACAATTTCCTGTCAACATGGTTTCATCACTTCGAAATGGAAACAAAACGGCAGTTCATGCAATGGCGCCACACCACCTCTCTCTGGAAGAAGTTCAAAGCCGCGCCCTCAGTCATGGCGACGATCTTATGGAACTGTCATTTCCTCCCTCATCGTATCACGATCAAGTTTGATGTGTATTGTGTTATCCCCAGGAAACTGAAGAAACGCCTTCAGCGTGCTCGACGCCACAAAAATACAAAAGAACTTCATCTCGACAGCGCTAGGCCACTTACAAGTCTGCGCAATCGAGAGGAGCTCACAAAACTTCGCTGGACTGTTCTTTCTCATCCACCCTACGGCCCGGATCTCGCATATTTAGACTTCCATCTGTTTTTCCCAATGAAGAATGCACTCCGCGGTAAGTGGTATGTTGATGGTTGAGAGGTTATTGATGCAGCAAGACAATGGCTCCGAGGGAGACCATTAGAGTGTAACATGCTGGCACACGGGCCCTCCCAGTAAGGTGCCTAAAGGTCGTCGCACTGAACAGAGATTATGTTAAAAAATATTTTATTTTAGCCAAAGGAGTGGGGAATAATATGGTGTACTGAAATCCCGAATAAAACCAAGATCCCTTCAGAAAGAACGTGATGAATTTCTTAATGAACCCTCCCGTTTTATTTTTTTTATTTTTTATTTACACGTCAAGTTCCGTAGAACCAAATTGAGGAGCAAATCTCCAAGGTCACGGAACGTGTCAGTACATGAATTACAACATAAAAGTAATAACAGATGAAAATAAATGTTCATGAACATGAAAAAAGTCAGTCCATAAGTTTAAGTAAACGCTATCAGCAATACAATAAGAATCAGCTTAATTTTTCAAGGAACTCCTCGACAGAATAGAAGGAGTGACTCATGAAGAAACTCTTCAGTTTAGATTTGAAAGGACTTTGATTACTGCTAATGTTTTTGAATACTTGTCGCAGTTTATTGAAAATGGATGTAGCAGTATAATGCACACCTTTTTGCACAAGAGTTAAGGAAGTCTGATCCAAATGCAGGTTTGATTTCTGCCGAGTATTAACCGATTGAAAGCTGCTTATTCTTGGGAATAAACTAATATTGGTAACAAGAAACGACAATAAGGAATACACATATTGAGAGGCTAATGTCAAAATACCCACACTCGTGAACAGAGGTCGACAAGAGGTTCGCGAACTCACACTACTTATTGCCCGCCAAAAATATCGTTGTAGAATGGGAAGAGTTACCCCAAAATATAATACCGTACGACATAAGTGAATGAAAATAAGCAAAGTAGACTAATTTTCGTGTCGAAGTATCACTCACTTTTGATACCGTTCGAATAGTAAAAATGGCAGTATTAAGTCTTTGAACAAGATCCTGAACGTGGGCTTTCCACGACAGCTTACTATCTATCTGAACACCTAGGAATTTGAACTGTTCAGTTTCACTAATCATGTGCCCATTCTGTGAAATTGAAACGTCGGGTTTTGTTGAATTGTGTGGTTCAAAATGGTTCAAATGGCTCTGAGCACTATGGGACTCAACTGCTGTGGTCATCAGTCCCCTAGAACTTAGAACTACTTAAACCTAACTAACCTAAGGACATCACACACACCCTTGCCCGAGGCAGGATTCGAACCTGCGACCGTGAATTGTGTGTTAGAAACTGTAAAAACTGAGTCTTTCTGTGATTTAACGTTAGTTTATTTTCTACGAGACATGAACTGAGGTCATGTACTGCACTATTTGAAACTGAGCCAATGTTGCACTAATCATCCTTTACTAGCAAGCTAGTGTCATCAGCAAATAGAAATATTATAGAGTTACCCGTAATACAAGAGGGCATATCATTATATAAATAAGGAACAGGAGCTGCACCAACACTGATCCCTGGGACACCCCCAACTTGACAGTACCCCACTAAGATCCCACATCACAGCCGTTATCAACATTGTGAATAATGACCTTTTGCTGCCTGTTCCTAACGTAAGAGGTGAACCAATTGTGAGCTACTCCCCGTATTCCGTAATGGTCCAACTTCTGGAGCAATATTTTGTGATCAACACAATCATATGCTTTAGTTAAATAAAAAAATACGCCAAGCGCTCGAAACTTTTTGTTTAGTCCATCCAGTACCTCACAGAGAAAAGAGAATATAGCATTTTCAGTTGTTAAACGACTTCTAAAGCTGAACTGTACATTTGAGAGCAAATCGTATGATATAAAATGATCAATTATCCTTACATACACAGCCTTTTCAATAACTTTAACAAACACTGATGCCATAGAAATAGGTCTAAAATTATCTGCATTATCCCTTTCTCCCTTTTTATAAAGCGGCTTTACTACTGAGTACTTTAATCGCTCAGGAAAGTGACCATTCCTAAAGGAAAAATTACAAATTGGCTAAATACAGGGCTAACATTTGCAGCAAAGTACTTTAATATTCTGCTAGACACTCCATCATAACCATGAGAGTCCTTAGTGTTCAGTGATTTAATTATTGACTCAATCTCCCTCTTGTCTGTATCACAGAGGAGTATTTCAGACATCAATCTCGGAAAGGCATTTGCCAAGAAAGTTACATGACTCCCTGTAGAAACTAAATTTTTATTTAATTCCCCAACAATGCTCAGAAAATGATTGTTAAATGCTGTACATATATCTGATTTATCAATAAACAGAAATATTTTTACTGCGAACTGACTTTATATCGTCAACCTTGTGCTGCTGACCAGACACTTCCTTCACAACTGACCATATGGTTTTAATTTTATCATTTCTCATTTATGATTAACGTATAGTTATCTTAAATGGCATTGAGCAAGTAGCCCACTTGGAACGCTTGAAAAATAGATCATTTGTTTCCTGTAAAATTGAAAGTAATGCTAAATTTGATAACGTATTTTTAAATCTGATAAACAGTTTCATTCGTACTAAAATGTAAACTTTCACGGCCGGAAGTATCATGTCCATTATAATTATCCGGGCTGTTATGCCGTGGTCGGTTGATTAATTCTTAGGTGATTCCCAACGTTTCGTCTCCGACTGCGGGAGACATCTTCAAGGGGGTCCGTAGCTTGATGGAAGGTCCAAAACACACACTGTCTCGCTACTGACTGCCGCTAAATTCCGTGTCCGCGCGCCCCCGCGCCGCGGCGTGACGTCACGTGTTTTGAAAACGTCAGTGCAATTGGCCACTGTCCGTCGCCGTCGATCGCCGTTGCCATCACCCAGTAGTGGACGAGTGGTACACATCTTCTTTAACACCGGCATCCATATACCGTTTAATTTGACGCCCTCCTCCCTTCGGTTAAAATTATTTGGGTGTTTAGCGATTTCGATTGCCTCCCTGTAGAGCCTTTGGAAGAGCACAAGGGAAATTGTAGAAGAGGAGAAACGGAACGATCAGCTGTTGCGGAGCATGCTTTCCAGCCAGGGAACCACAATATTCGTTTCGAGGAGACGCAAGTACTAGCGGCCATGAGCGGATACTACGAAAGGCTCTACAGGGAGGCAATCGAAATCGCTAAACCCCAAATAATTTCAACCGAAAGGAGGAGGGCGTCAAATTAAACGGTATATGGATGCCGGTGTTAAAGAAGATGTGTACCACTCGTCCACTACTGGGTGATGGCAACGGCGATCGACGGCGACGGACAGCGGCCAATTGCACTGACGTTTTCAAAACACGTGACGCCACGCCGCGGCGCGGGGGCGCGCGGACACGGAATTTAGCGGCAGTCAGTAGCGAGCCAGTGTGTGTGTTGGACCTTCCATCAAGCTACGGACCCCCTTGAAGATGTCTCCCGCAGTCGGAGACGAAACGTTGGGAATCACCTCAGAATTCATCAACCGACCACGGCATAACAGCCCGAATAATTATAATGGACAAGTTTCATTCGTAACACATTTATTTCTAGGAAATCATTTTTGTGTCCACGTCCACGGTGGCACTCTCCATATAACCGCTGCATCAGGTGGAAGGACCCCTTGCATCCGGAACAGTGGCCGTCGGCGGGAATTTCTAAAGCCCTACTATTAGACCTGTAGCAAAATACTTTTGTATAAGACATTTTCGACATACTTTCTTTCACCATACATAGGATAACTGAAATTATTAAGTTCTTATAAAATGATGATGTTTTGAAGGAAATATCGTTCCTTTTGGTCACAAAATCGAGACAAAAGCATGCACCGAAAATAAACTTTTCAAGATATCGCTACACACGCTGACAGAGAATTCGATTTAGAACGCTGGCATAGCGATCCCTGGCCTATACAAAAATCCCTCCACATCCAAAAGGAGGTCCCCCTGCATCTTCTTCGTAGGCACAACTGTCATGCGGACCCCTTTGGCAGCCTCTGTCACCCGCTGCCGTGCTCACTCGATATGCGTTCCGCCACGTTTTGCACAGAAATTGTAAGAGGCTGGTCTGATCTCAATTTCGAGCAGACTCATAATTTCCACAACGCCTGTTAGGCCTTGGTTGAAATTACGTGTCGACTGCGGTAGTTGTTTCCGTTCTGATTGGTTTTCGGGGACACATTTGCCTTGTAACTGGATATTGGAGTTTCTGGCGAACTTGGGTTGAACGCTACAATACTTCCCAGAGAAGGTTAAAAAAATCAATTTTTAAAACATTCTTAAAGAGGGCTATCTACTTAACTCGAGCACACTCTAATAACGTAGAACCCTAGCTTTACTATCAACTGCCGTTGATATACTTATCTTACAGTCGTTTGTTGTCCAGGGTTACTGGTCGCCAGTTTCATATGTTGACAAGACAAGCGTGTAGGAATTAATTTTTTAATTAATGATACACATGCTACAGATTCTAAAAACGGTCTCGGATTCCTTCCTAAGTTTCCCACTCACTCACAGATGGCACTCGGATCCACTGACAATGATTTTCTTTCAAGCTCTTTTCACACACACCAGATGGCACACGCCTCGTCTGGAAAGGGTTTTGTTCTCAATTTTTATCTTTTGTAGCTAGATGGACCTCACATCGCCTGCCGCTGGGCGCGTCTTCCTCCGGAGCGCATAATAAATATTGTTTGCAGCTTGGAAGCATAGAAAACATTAATTAACTTCTGCTTCCTACTTTTCTACATAATCAAAAAATATTTTACTTAAATTATAACTTAATTTGGATGTTGAGAAAACATTCTGTATTTTGTAAGGAACCAGTGCCAAGAGCATACGAACGGAATTCGCTAATCCTACCAGCGAAACTCTACACGTAAAAATGTTACCTTACAAGTTTACACAGTTTTGCAGAGACTCAAGCTGAAATCTTACAAGGAAGACTAAACAAGTAAAATCCTGTCGCTCGACGCCAGTATTTAAACTGGCTTTCGAATTCTGCGCATGTTAGATTGCGCGTTAAGTGCTGCTTTTTCCAATGAAGAATGACTGGATTCCAGAGCGAATCTTTCATTGCGTAACGTAGTGTACCCAGTTATGAGACTTCCTGGAAGCCTAAAATTGTGTGAGGAAAGGAGGAGTTGTGCGTTCCGATGGCAATGTTCTTACAACCTGAGCAATCCAGTATAAGTCACGGCCGGACACCACAGGTTTGCCTTTGCTATTACATTTGTCCTACTTTCCAAACTTCTACGAAGTTCTCCTGCATACTGTCTGAGACTAGCGTTGTTGGAATAAATGGCTTAGCCCAGCTTAGGGGTAATTTTTCGAGGATGAATCTTTCGCTCTGCATTGGAGCCTGGTCTGTTTAGTGTTACTGGAAGATTAAAACAGTCTGCCGGACCAGGACTCAAATCCGGGAGGTTGCATTGCCAGCGAAAGGCACGGGTCTGGGTTTGAATCCCGGTTTGGAATCTATGTTACTAAACCACTATCGCAGAACCGAGCACCAGTCGCAGGCTTCTATCTAACCGAAAATATTAGATTTTCAATATTTGGTGAAATTACTGTCAGAACTGAAAAATTTAGAATGCTGTCATATTCTACTCATGAAGAGGTGTAATCGTATGTCAAATGTTTATAATCTTCTACTAAAGCTTAACACACTAAAGAAAGTATTACAGTAAAAAACTGTGTGATGGCCTTGACGCAACACAGCCCGCATCTCGTGGTCGTGCGGTAGCGTTCTCGCTTCCCACGCCCGGGTTCCCGGGTTCGATTCCCGGCGGGGTCAGGGATTTTCTCTGCCTCGTGATGGCTGGGTGTTGTGTGCTGTCCTTAGGTTAGTTAGGTTTAAGTAGTTCTAAGTTCTAGGGGACTGATGACCATAGATGTTAAGTCCCATAGTGCTCAGAGCCATTTGACGCAACACAACTGGCGGCGCGCAAATACCCGGACTTTATTCATCCCGTATTTGAGAATGAGAGGACTTAGTGGCATCCAACAAACTTTAAACGTAATTTAAACTTGTATGGAACTTTCTCTCGCTGATACCTGCACAAAGTGACGACAGGAAAAAATGTACCGCTTACTGCAGTTTCGCTGTTCATGCGGTAAGCCTTTTTTACTTCCGACTCTATTCACAATACTGTTTGATCATAGTGTACAAATATGTCACTGAATGTAACTGCAAAATAATATTTTACGACGCGTAATTCAGGAGATATGACGCCATCAATATTTATATACGTGAAAAACTAACTTCTGCTTAAAATGGAGCTCAAATTACACATACTGTATTCATCTACTGTCTGATAATGAGAGCACTTAGCGAGTTTCAAAAAGCTTTAAGCATAATTTCAAATTCTTTGTAAATATTTACTCGCTTACGTACTTAAAGTGAAACATTTAACTCATTAACTCATCTGTAAAGTAATCAGATTCTTTAAGCTATTTTATACACGGGGGGTTCACTGGCACGAATTAAATCTATCAGGAAGTTTTATGACTGCATTTTTCGTGAAATATGAGGTCTCGGAACTGCCTTGGTTGAAGTTCCGGGGAAACTGATCAGTTTGATCGAAAGCTTCTGTATGCTGTGAATACGGGAGCATGTTGTGCATTTAGTGCAACAAATATTACTTGTCTGGTATTATTCTTCCCATCTATAACATAGGTAGATATATAAACAATTGCAACAATTACTGCAACATTTTTGAGAAAACTAACAAATATCGAGTTTTGGTACAAGAACCAGAAGGGAACAAAAAGAGTGGAAAACCAAGGACGAAATGGTCGGATTAAAAGGAGTATAAGAGAGGAATGTGGTCTTTCGCCCACTACTGTTCAATGTATACATCGAAGGAGCAATGACGGACATAACAGAAATATTCAAGTGTGGAATTAAAATTCAGTGCGACAGGATACCAATGATAACATTCTCTAATGACTTTGCCATCGTCAGTGAAAGTGAAGAAGAATTACAGGATCTAGTGAATGGAAAGAACAGACTAATGACTACAGAACATGGATTGAGAGAAAATCGAAGAATGACGAAAGCAGTGAGAAGTGGCAGAAATGAGAACAGCGAGGAACTTAACATCGGGATTGGTGGTAACGAAATATACGAAGTTCAGGAATTATGCTACCGTCACGGACGAAGCAAGGAGTACATAAAAAGGAGAAGGGCGTTTCTGACCAAGAAAAGTCTACTAATATCAAACAGAGACCTTAATTTGAGGAAGAAATTTCAGAGAACGTATGTTTGGAGCACAATATTGGGTTGTAGTGAAATGTGGACTGTGGGAAAAACCGGACCAAAAAAGAACAGAAGAATCTGAGATATGGTGCTACAGAAGAATGTTGAAAATTAGATGGACTTGTAAGGAATGACGAGGTTCTCCGCGAATCGGCGAGGACAGGAATACATGGACAATAGGGCAGGGCAGGGCGATAGAACACCTGATAAGATATCGGGGACTGACCCGCCTGCTTCTAGATGGAGCTCTAGAGAGTAAAAACTGCAGAATAAAGCAGATTCTGGAATACATCCAGCATATAATTGAGGATGTAGCTTGCAAGTACTACTCCGACATGAAGAGGTTGGCACAGGAGAAGAATTTGTTGTAACCTGCATCAAACCAATGAGAAGATTGATGACGAAAAAGAAAGATACGCCCCTATGACAGTGCTACTTGTCATTTTTGATGCTAGAAAGTTTCCTACAGTCAAAATATTACCCTGTAAAGCTACCATATACGTGCTAAGTTGGCAGTTGGCAGTGTGTGGTCTCGGTCAGGTGTCCATGAAGCAACCTTAGGTCTTTTGGTTATTTTGTTTCTGTAGTGGGATCAACTGTAGCAGTACTTCGAGCCAAGGACAGAGCACCAGGCACAGGAAATTGACCACCACCAATTACGGCTTTGCTTATTCAGTGTCCTCAGCAGTAGGGAGACACTTCCGTGCAAGCCAACGCCCGGAAGGCCAAACATCGGGAAGCCATTCTAGTTTGACCAACGTCTACATGACAACAACCACTTTGATCAGTGCCTTCGTTCCAGAACATTTCCTCATGACGCACAAGTGCAGATATTTCCGCGAAGTCAGCAGGGAGCAGCTGCATTTAGGCACATATCTCGTTAGCCGTCGTCGTCGACTTGCTGGGCTACGTATCTGCGTCTAGTCTGTAGCCAACCACAGCCTCTGAGTCGTCGCCACAACTATGAAGCCGCTGGCACTGCAGTACCCGGGCCACGAACTATGGTCCACCGAGGTCCTGGGAGCCAGCGCTCCTCTGCCCTCTCAAAGAGACTGCTCGCTGACGTGCTTACTGTTCCCCTGTGGCCGAGGAATGAAAGGACGACATGTCAGCACCCTGCCGTTGGAGTTCGCTATCCCGCCACCGCGGTCCTCCAGTCGCCGCCGATTGCCTTGCGCCGCAGAGTCACTCACGTGCTGTGGGCGTCGCCGTCAACTCTGCTCCTGGCGTGCCAACTACGCTAGCTCAGTAACAAGCCTTCTCTGTTGCATGTGTACACCGCACGTTGAGTCTTTCACTCCCGCCGCTACAATTTGGAACATTACTAAAGCGCGCCACAGACGAGGGCGCATTTGAACGGCTGTCCAAGTTGAAAGAATGCATAAAGAGCTCTTTCATGTTTCACTTTTGTTTTTTCGCAGCTGCTTCCGATACGCTACATTTCGTTAGTTATCAGGCACCCACACTATGCACCACACTACTATCGTGGGTAGTCCCGTCAACATCGAGGTCATAGAGACGAAGCACAAGCTCAGATTGTGTCAAGATTGAGGAAGGAAATCGGCCGTGCCGTTTGAAAGGAAACATTTAGGCATTTGCCTGAAGCGATTTACGGAAATCACGGAAAATCTTAAACGTGGCTGCGAAACAGCAACCGTGTAAATCTGAAGAGACTTAAAAATCAGTCAACCAATTGCAAATAAAGGTCTATTAGCCCTTGACCTAGGTTTCGATATTTGTAAAAATATCTTCTTCAGAAGAAGTGGACCATATTACATGATGGTACATTAGATTAGATGAAGCCGAACGGCTCTTGTCAATTGTAGTTGACAAGAGCCACTACCCGTGGGCGTTTGCTAGTGAGCATTCATTCTAAAGTACGATATATGTAAACTGGCTGCTGTCTAAAGCCATGGCTTGCGATAATTCTTGTTCTGTCAGTTTTACATATGACAGCTCGGCTTCATCTAATCTAATGTACCATGATGTAACGTAAGAAGACCCATTTCTTCTGAAGAAGACGTAGGTCAAGTGCTAATAAACCTTTATTTGCAACTAGTGGTTGAAAAATCAACCTTTTCAAATCACGGAAAACCTAAATCTGGATGGCTTGACGCGTGTTTGAACCGTCGTCCTCCCGAATCCGAGTCCACTGTGCTAACCAACTCGCCGCCTCGCTCGGTACGCTGTTACTTTGCCACTCCACCTCTAGCCACGGTAATGGCTCCAGTTCATCCTGGAAAAGAGTTCACAAGTTTACTGATGTTTACAATATCTAGCTAAAGCCACAAATTGATGATTAGATCCCGTAGAGTTAACAAACTGCTGGGATGTTGGTCTGTCTGTTCAGCTATCTTCCAAATAGCATCAGAGATTAAGATCGGGTTGTTTTTTTTTGTGGGGTTTAAGGGCGCTCAACTACTAAGGTCATTAGCGCCCAGTCACAGTTATTAGAGCAAATGGAATCTAGTAAAACTCAAGGGGAGGGGGGGGGGACACCAGAAAGGCTTGACGAAGATGCAGATAAAATAAGTAAAAAAGTTAGATGTCATCGGACAAGCCAGTCAAAGTTATAAAACGCAGAACACGAGCAGCTGCTCGAGCGCCATCAGCTAAAATATCCGGTAAAGTAGATGGCAGGGACAGGACAACACGAGATTGACTAAAACGGGGACACGACAATAAAACATGGCGCACTGTTAATGCCTGACCACAAGGGCACTGCGGGGCACGTGCCCTTAGCGCTAGGATTTCACCCGGAACAAGTCCCGCCCATTCACCCCCCTCCACGCCTATCCAAAGTAGAAGGTCCTCCCCTAAACAGCCGCCAGTTCAGCAAACTGGAAGTTACATCAAAGTTGTTATCGTCACAGTCCAACACATGTTACACTGTGATGAAATTTAGCAATGATAAGAAATTTAAGTCTTTCTGGATAGTAATATAATACGAATGCGTATTATTAAAGAAATAAAAATATTTATAGAGGATTGAAAGCATCGCCAGCAGTAGAAAACAAAAAATAACGTGATGTTATTGAAAGGCAATACGGACAAATTTTCATTAACTAATTCACTTATTATAGTACGTTTATTTGAGAGAAACAGCAGAGCAAACATACAATGCGAAAACAATGGTTTTGAATCTCTCATGTCGGTAGTAAAGCCGCGGATGCAGTCGACTAACTCTGTTGTCTAAAATCAACGTTATACATAAATAAGTGAAAGTCGTTTTGTTTATGTAGACCCTCATAGTAGCTCACGAAAATTAAAGAATATAAGAATGCCATGAAGTACAACTGCCTAATGAAAGCAGTAAGATATTTGCTTATATGACAAATGGCTCTGAATACTATGGGACTTAACATCTATGGTCATCAATCCCCTAGAACTTAGAACTACTTAAACCTAACTAACCTAAGGACAGCACACAACACCCAGCCATCACGAGGCAGAGAAAATCCCTGACCCCGCTGGGAATCGAACCCGGGAACCCGGGCGTGGGAAGCGAGAACGCTACCGCACGACCACGAGATGCGGGCTTTATATGACATATTTCGTTAGTATTTGCAGGGGTAATGGGTGAATTTTAACTTTTAAATTCTTACAATGCCATACTTGCGCATTATAAACGAGGTTATAAAGAATTGTGGCGGTCCTGTGTAATTAGTGTCCTATATGCTGTTGCAAACGTCTCAGGACAATAATCTGTCGTTATTCTTTGTTCTGTCTATTTTTAACCAAAAGATAAATTAATTTCATGTCATTCAAACCATTTTTAAAAATAATAATGATGATGTGTATGTTTGTCACAGAGCAGTTAAGAAGGAAATAAATGCTGCAGTGTTTCACGGCTGTAAAACGTCCTTCATGCTGTGCCAGCGCTTCTTCCACCCCTAAAACTTTTCAGGAAAACTATTCAGTGAATAACACGCAAAAACAGCCTGGATTGATCTAGCAAGAACAAAGTAATTTTGATGCCCTCTGGAATTATAGTGAACACTGGTGCTTGTTTGGCATATACTGTCAGTTCTAAAAACCGTGGTTCCTCTTTCTCCAAGCAAATTATTCTTTGAGGGTAGGTTTTTCCTGTTTTAGCTTTGGGTGCTTTTTCTCACATAGAAGTATGTTTCTTCATAGGCTATTCATCTGAATACTGAGTTCTTGTATTCAAAAAATTCAGTGCTAAATTGTTTTCTCTTATGTTTGCTGTGGAAGTACCTGACTCAGCTGAGGCCAATTGTGCACGTTTTTTGCAACGTGTCTTTTAAGTATGTGGCAAAATTTAGGACCTAGCAAGATATTAATTTAACATTCACTCCAAGTGCAGCCAAACGCGGTAAACCACGTGGGTCAACTGAAACCAAGCCCAGGCGCCGAACAAAGACCGGGAAAACCGGGGGTGAGTGGGCGGGACTTGTTCCGGGTGAAATCCTGGCACTAACGATTCCTCTGCGGGGCTGGGTCGTCACTGGAGAGCAGGTAGCGGTGGCTAAACCGGCAATGCCCAATCCGGAACCTGGTCAGAAGAACCTCCTCTCGCCGAGATGGTCGGGAGGAGGTTGTCCGAGCAGTTGGGAGCGGTTTTACTGCCCGGAGCTTGTTTCCTTGGAGGGATGACCAAGCATCCCACCACGACGACACAAGCCTCTTAAAAACATCCCCACGAACGTCAGAAGACGGGACACAATGGGAGGCTGGCCGAGGCAGGAGGACTGCAGCATCCGCAGCCTCATTCCCAGGCACTCCTACATGTCCAGGAACCCACAGAAAGCTGACAGGAGAACCATTATCAGCGAAAGAATGGAGGGACTGCTGTATCCGTTGAACCAAGGGATGGACCAGATAGGGAGCTCCAAGGCTCTGAAGAGCACTGAGTGAGTCAGAGCAGAGTACATACGATGAATGGCGGTGGCGGCGGGCATACTGAACGGCCTGATGGAGAGCAAAAAGCTCGGCCGTGAAGCTGGAACATTGGTCGAGGAGCCGGTATTTAAAGGTGGCGGCCCCGACGACAAAGGCACAGCCGACACCATCGTCAATTTTGGAGCCATCGGTGTAAATAAAGGTGTGACCGGCAAGTCGAGCACGAAGTTCGACAAACCGTGAGCAATACACTGCAGCCGGAGTACCCTCCTTCGGGAGTGAGCTGAGGTCGAGATAAATATGAACCGGAGCCTGGAGCCAAGATGGTGTCGGGCTCTCACCCTCTCTGAAGGTGGTAGGGAGGGCAAAATCCAATTGTCGAAGCAGGCGACGGAAGCGGACTCCGGGGGGCAGCAAGGCAGACACATAAACCCGTACTGACGGTCGAGAGAATCGGCGAAGAAGGACTGGTAAGAGGGGTGGTCGGGCACAGACAACAGCCGGCAGGCATACCGACACAGCAGTACGTCGCGCCGGTAGGTCAATGGTAATTTGGCAGCTTCAGCATAAAGACTCTCGACAGGACTAGTGAAGAAGGCTCCGGTCGCAAGACGTAACCCCCGATGGTGGATGGAGTTGAGATGGCGTAAGAGGGATGGCCGAGCAGACGAGTAGACGAAGCTCCCATAATCCAGCTTCGATTGGACTATGGACCGATACGAGCGAAGCAGGACAGTGCGATCCGCTCCCCAAGATGAACCACTAAGAACTCTGAGGACATTAAGGGAACGTGTACAACGGGCCGCCAAATAAGAGACATGCGGAGACCAACACAGTTTCCTGTCCAACGTGAGCCCTAGAAACTTAGTTGTTTCCACGAATGGGAGAACAACGGGACCGAGATGTAAGGATGGCGGAAGGAACGCTTTATATCGCCAAAAGTTGATAAAAACCGTCTTCTCTTCAGAGAACCGGAAGCCATTTGCCACGCTCCATGAGTATAGGCTGTCTAGACAACGCTGAGGCGCTCCAGGAGGCATGTTCTCTGGGCACTGCAGTAGATCGCGAAGTCATCGACAAAGAGAGAGCCTGAGACATTAGGTGGAATGCAATCCATAATTGGATTGATCGCGATGGCAAAAAGGGCTACGCTCAAGACGGAGTCCTGAGGCACTCGGTTCTCCTGGAGGAAGACGTCGGACGATACGGAACCCACACGTACCCTAAACTTTCGATCCGTTAAAAAGGAATCAATAAAAAGGGGCAGGCGACCGCGTAGGCCCCACCTGTGCGTAGTGCGGAGGATACCTCCTCTCCAACAGGTATCATAAGCCTTCTCCAAATCGAAGAACACGGCTACCGTTTGGCGCCTTCGCAAAAAGTTGTTCATGATGAATGTCGACAAGGTCACAAGGTGGTCAACAGCGGAGCGGCGGCGACGAAAGCCGCATTGGACATTGGTAAGTAGCCGTCGAGATTCAAGAATCCAATCTAACCGAGCATGAACCATGCGCTCCATCACCTTACAGACACAGCTTGTAAGAGAAATGGGGCGGTAACTAGAAGGAAGGTGTCTATCCTTCCCGGGTTTGGGTATAGGAACAACGACGGCGTCACGCCAACGCATGGGGACCTGACCTTCGGTCCAGACGCGATTGTAGGTATGAAGAAGGAAGCTTTTGCCCGCCGGAGAAAGGTGTGCCAGCATCTGAACGTGAATGGAATCTGGCCCCGGAGCAAAGGACCGGGACAGTGCAAGCGCACGTTCGAGTTCCCGCATAGTAAAGGGGGCATTATAAGTTTCTAGACTCAGCGAGTGGAAGGAAGGTCGCCGAGCCTCTTCTGCCTCTTTCCTGGGAAGGAAGGCAGGGTGGTAATGGGCGGAGCTTGAAACCTCCGCGAAAAACCGGCCGAAGGCGTTGGAGACAGCCACAGGATCAACGAGGACCTCATTACCTGAGGTCAGGCCAGGTACCGAGGAGTGGGCCTTAATGCCCGACAGTCGGCGCAGGCCACCCCATACGACAGAAGAGGGAGTAAAACTGTTAAAGGAGCTGGTGAAAGAGGCACAACAAGCTTTTTTACTGTCTTTGATGACTCTACGGCATTGCGCTCGGAGTCGTTTGTATCCAATACGATTCGCCAACGTAGGATGGCGGCGAAAGGTGCATAAAGCACGTCGTCGAGCACGGATAGCGTCTCTACAAGCCTCGTTCCACCAGGGGACGGAAACGCGACGTGAAGAAGAGGTAATACGAGGAATGGAACGTTCGGCAGCATTGATGATAACAGCCGTGAGGTATTCGACCTGACTGTCACTACTGAGAAAATCGTGGTCCGGAAAGGTCGCCAGGGAGGAGTAAAGTCCCCAGTCAGCTTTCGGTATGTTCCAGCTCGAAGGACGTGGGGATGGGGTGTGGTGGAGGAGACGAACGACAAAGGGGAAGTGGTCGCTCGAATAGGTGTCAGAAAGGACATACCACTCGAACCGACGGGCAAGAGTGGTAGAACAGATCGAGAGGTCCAAGTGGGAGTAGGTATGAGTAGAGTCCGAGAGGAAAGTCGGGGCGCCAGTATTGAGGCAGACAAGATTGAGATGGTTGAAGACATCCGCCAAGAGTGAGCCTCTTTGACAGGATGCAGGAGAGCCCCAAAGGGGATGATGGTCATTGAAGTCGCCAAACAATAAAAACGGCGGAGGAAGCTGAACAATCAGGTGCATCATGTCAGCCCGACTAACAGCGGTTGACGATGGAATGTAGATGGTACAAACTGAAAAAGTAAAAGCAGAAAGAGTAATACGGACAGCTATTGCTTGGAGTGGGGTGGTCAATGGGATGGTATGGTAATAGACATCGTCCCGAACGAGCAACATGACCCCACCATGAGCTGGGATACTGTCCACAGGGGTGAGGTCATACCGCTCCGAGGTATTGTGGGGAAAGGCAATACGGTCAGTCGGGCGCAACTTGGTTTCCTGGAGACCAAGGACGAGCGGACAGTGCAGGCGGAGGAGCAGTTATAATTCCTCCCGATTAGATCGAATACCTCTTATGTTCCAATGTAACAAGGCCATCGCTAGTCAAAAAAGAGGGGGAACGAGACGGGGGAAGAGCTGGTCACCTCGACGGCCGCGGAGGGCCAGGTTTCGAGGGAACAACGCTACAACCGGCGGGAGGCGGATCCTGTTCCATCGAGTCGTCACCAGCTGCGGCCGCTGTCCCTGGTTGTGTAGGAGGGGCAGCATCATTTGCCGACGAGAGGCCAGCTGAGCGCCTGGCAGCAGAGCGTCCCGGCGAAACTGAGGACGGCCAGGAGCAGCGACTCACGGATGGAGCGTCAGACGAAACGCGCCGGGGTGGAGAGGGGGATAGAGACTTCTTCTTGGAGGCCTTCTTGGAAGTCCGAGAAGGCACAGGGATGGTGAGCTGGACGCGAAGAAGGTCCTCACGCGCGGGGTCCGTTTTGGAACGCCGGACCTAGGAAGCGGGGGTCCGGAACGTTTCCCAAGATCGGGTTGTGTAGCGGGCTAGTCTAGATCCGATAAGATATCCGAATGTTCGTCAAACCAGAAACGTCTGTGTGTATCCCTGTTAACATGGCCGCTGTCATCCAGGAAGATGGAAATTCCCACTCATCTTGAGGATACAACAGGAAGTTACTTAGTTTCATGTTCCATGCATCATTTTGCAAGGTAAACTGTAATTATGTGGAATGGGTCATTTTACATTTACGTCGCAAATTAATTTGCACGTATCGTTACACGCTGAAACTTTGTAAGGATCTAAGGGTCTGATGTCAGTTATTAGTTCCAAACCACCATCTTTTACACATTACACAATAGAAATTCTTCTATGGATAGGTGCTGTAAAGGAGAAACTTTCTCATTTTGTTTTCAAATTTTACTTTACTGGCTGCCAGACATTTTATATTACTGGGTAAGTAATCAAAAATTTTTCTTCCAACATTGTGTACACCTTTTTGTGCTAAATAAAACTGTAATGTGGAGTAATGAATGTCATTGTTCCTTCTGGTATTGTAATTACGTATATCATTGTTCTTTGTTAACTGTAGCGGATTATTTACAACAAACATCATCAGGTAGTAAATATACTGTCAAGCTGTACTCAGAATGCGCAATTCCTTAAACAAGTCTCTGCAAGACTATCATGAGTGAGTACCACATATTACTTTTACAACACGTGCGAGAGACACTTACAGGTCTTAAAAGAAACACCTCGGCCCTGAAATCCAATCTCCGCACGCTGCAGGTTAAACGATTCGTTGAAAAGTCGGTGCACTCGAGGCTCTTGAAGAGATGGAGAAACATGCCTACTGTGCCCACAGTACATACCTACTGACCTTTTTGTGTAATTTTTGGCCTATTTAAGACGTCAAGCTTTATATACAGCTTTGAACAACAACCTTTTGCGAGGTAAACGACTTCAAATAACCATTGCCTTTTGTCCCCTTCACAATTTTCTGTAGAAAACTAGGTAAGATGAATTAGCATTAAGTAACTGCAGCAATCTGTGTAGAAATTGAAGCGATTGTCATTGACAAGACTTGACACCCGTCTCTGGTCTTTGTCAGAACGTTCTACGACAGCTGTTCTTTCGCCGTCCTATATGGAAGCGAATAGTACTCCACTCTTTATCGACACGTTACACGGACCGTATTGATGCATCATCGAATCGAAGAACATCATCGACGGTGTGATAACGAAAACGTCCGAACACGACACTTCGTTTGTGCCATTGTGACAATTCTCACGTAGGTCCATCTTTGAACTGATTCAACACAAACGACCTGCTCATTTGCAGTATTTCACTACTGTGATTTGTGCCGTCGTTTGGTTCGGTATATACAGCTTGTGCCACGGAGTTGATGCATACCGGCGTCTCTAATGACCTCGTCATCGTCAGGGCGTCAATCTCCCTTTCTTTCATCACGATAAAGAACACCGCTTCAGCTGTATGATAAATACTTATGACCCAACTAGTTTCCTGTGATTAGAGCCACATCTTCAGCGATACATATTTATTTCATAAATTAGTTCAAGCCATAACGTGTAGACGACCCAGCATTCGCTGTCCAATGTAATAAATGTTTATCAGTCCAGAGGTCGGTAGTCACGTTAAAATACGGGAGAATGAAAGAAATATCATTCCGATGAAGGAAGCGAAAGAGGGAACATTGTCGTGAGTGAGGACTTTGGCACGTAGCGATCGCTGAGACTGGAACTGAGCAGAACCGAGCCTCTAACGCCATGAAACTAATTTGATCATAAACAAATATTTCTCATACAGCTGAAGTGGTCTTTTTCAACATGATGCATTTCTACAGCTGTGGATACTCTAGGTACAAAATTTTCTAATTCCTTCCTTTTATGAAACAAATCCCCCGAGATTGTTTTTGAACACTTTCCATCGCATTCGACGATCCTGAGTATTGAATTTCAACTGCATGTAAAGTACATACGTGCATAAATTTGAGAAGCTGAATTTTCTTCGAGGTTTCATTGGACATCTAGCACGTCTAGTCTTTTCCTTGCTATCAATAATTAACTTTGCTGTGCTGTTGAGACTTTCCCGATTTAATAACTGCTTCATTGGATCACGGGTGTCGAGTGGGATAAGGTTGTGGAAGTTGTACAATGTTACAGTGAGATAGCTGCACGTCATCTTCAAGTGCTTACTGACGTGTTGCTGCAATGGCTCGCCAATATGTACGCTGACTCGCTAGAAAAGCTCAGGCGCCAACGGGTGGGATGTAACGTGATCGTAGACCAATTGTAGAGCACGGTGACATCCAGTGCCTCCTGTCAGAGAAAGGGGCCACGGTCTTCACATTCGCGGCCACAAATCGGGGGCCAGTACGTTCGCGGGCAGAGTGTTGGTGCATAGTTTCTGTATTGACTCGGATTCGTTCGTCTGCGGTCGACCTTAGTACCTCCAATATGGGTCCCATGCCTTGCTGAGTTTAAATCCCGTGTCTCTATTGATCAGGTCAGCGTATTTAGACTGCTTCTTTACTGATGGAGTTCCAGTGCTTGGAAGCGGACGAAAGGATCTTTATTACCTAGAAAAACATCTGGCTTGTCTTCTGAGACCTTTTGCTAAGAAAATGTGAACATCACATCTGAAACTCAGAAGATTTTATACAACGACTAAAGACTTTGCGTCTCGAACCAGTTGACGTATTAGTGAGTTTCGATGTGGTCTCTTTGTTCACACGAGTATCTCCGGAGGATTCATTACAACTTATAGCATTTAAGTTGGAGGAGGACTTCTTACTTCTATTCACACATGTACTTACCTCGACTTGCTTTTTATTTAACGAACAATATTCTGAGTAAACTGACGGGTTGCTATGGCTATCCTTCTGTCCTTTTTATGGAAAACTTCGAGGAAGAAACACTTCATTAATCTTGTTGAAACCTAAACGTTTCTGGAGATATATACGCGACACCTTTGTGGTTTGGCCACAGGGAGCAGCATTTCTCGAACACCTTAACTCCCTCCATCCGAGCATTTGCTTCACCGTGGACGTGGAGAAAAATAGAGAGCTCCCGTTTCTAGATGTCTTAGTCCGCAGAAAAGAAGATGGTTCCTTGGGTCACAGTTGTTTCGTAAAGCAACTCACACTGAGCTACATCTACGAGCTACGAGGTGCCTCCACCCATCTCAAGGCAGTGGCGCGTTATGGACTCTCGTTCATAGGGCTAGAGTTATCTCAGGTGCAGGGAACTTATCAGCAGAGCTTCTCCATCTTCGCTCTATGCGTGTGTACAAAACAGATCTGTAATGCATATCAACCTGCACGCGCTAAAGCTCAAGGACAACCAGATGAAACCGAGAATTCCACGAGTATGGTGGTGGCATGTGCTTTAAGATTGGCAGGCTGTTCAAGAAAGATCAAATAATATTTGTCTTCCGACCTCCAGCGCGAGGGCAAACCATGCTTGTTTCTGTCAAAGACAATCTATGTCTAAGGAGAGCAGCGTTGAATAAAACCCCATATCGGCGTGGGAAATTATACATTGGCCAGACTTGTCACACTGTTAAGGACAGGTGCGCTTAACATAGACGTCACTCCATATTGGGTCATCCAGAAAAGTCTACTGTGGCTGAACACTGTTTTACATGGGACATAGCATGAAGTACGGAAAGACAAAGATCCTTTCGTCCGCTTCCACATACTGGGACTCCATCATTAAAGTAGCCGTTGAAATATGTATTAGTAACGACTTGATCAAGAGGGACACGTGATTTCAACTCAGGAAGGCATGGAAACCAGGCATCGGCGGCCGCAGTCGAACGAATCCGAGTCAACATTGACGGAGAATCGGAGTCCGCAAATTTAAACTGGGCGCCAAAACACAGCTCGAGCGCCGACTATGCCGCGATTTCCGGCTGCCCTTTACCAGCGTTGCGAATTTCAAGACGGTAAACCGAATCTCCAGCAGGAGACCTGTATGTCACCTTGCTCTATGATTCGTCTACGATGACGTTGTCGCCCCACCTCCTAGTACCTGCGCTTTTCTGAAGAGTCAGAGGACATATCGGCAAGCCATTGCAGCAACAGCTCAGTAAAAGCCTGAAGAAGAGCAGCTGCCTAGTTGAAATATAATGCAACTTTCATAAAATCATCTGACGTGACGCCCGTGAACCAATGAAGCATTAACTATTTGGCTTTTACCCAGAGGAATACTTGCAAACTTTAACATAAAGAATGATATGGGGAGTCGTCAGCTGAGTTCACCAAGCAAGAAACCGACCGAAAACAATCCTCTGTTCGTACACTTGTGGTAGCGTCACATAACATTCATAAAACAATACTAGAAGGAAATAGGAGTGACATTACAGTTCACTCTGCCTTAGTGTTACACAGGAAGAAGCGATGTACTAAATCACAAAAATCTTTTCCATCTACCAAGTAATGTATAGAATTAAATAGTTAATAAAATTAAACTGAAATAGAAATTGGAGTGATGTACATGGTGTTTCGAAACTCGACAGCAAAACTTCAGAAATGGAATCCTCACATAGCAAGGAAAAAAAAAAAGGTTACAACATGGGCTCTAAAATGTATACCTTAAGATCTAAGAGAACGTCTTCATCTTCGATATTGTGAAACAAATCTCTGAAACTGTAAGCTCTTTGCTTTCTAAGTTTTGGGAGCTGTTAATGTGGCCAAAAACAAGAAAAAAAGTCCGGTAAACATGCGTTCTAAAGTGCATACCTTAAAATCTGTGAGCGCTTGTTGATCTTTGCTACTGTGAAACACATCTCTTCTATTGAACAATTGCTCATTCACTTTTAAGAATGCATTTTAAATCACGTGTTAACTGAGTATTTTTTTTCTTCCTCCTCCAACACACGGAAAGCAAAGAGCAGGCAGTAAACGAGATTAGTTTCACAGTATCGAAGGTGAAGAAGTACTCATAGCTCTTAAAGTACGCATTTTAGATCCCATGTGTACTAGACTTTCTATATTCTTGTTGTGTGAGGAATCCATTCCTGAAGTTTTGCCGTTAAGTTCTGAAATACCCTGTATAAATGACAATTTATTAAAAATACACAGATGGTAAGCAAGCTGACATGTTTTTCATTGAGTAAGTGAATTACGTCTGCGCAACTGGTTTGTTTCACAATTCAGCGAGAGATTGTAATTATAATCCATGGAACTTCCAAATAACTAAAAACTAAAATGAACTATTTAAGTAGTAATAACGTGTCCGAGGCCCACCTCACCGTGAGCGTGATTTTCGAATTTATCAATATTGTGTGTACAGTAGAAAGATTTAAACGTGGAATGAAATATAAGGTAATCGTCGATAATAAGCGCGTACAAAGAGAGTGACGTGTGTATTCACTGATGTAAGGCTTTACAGCCAAAAGGCAGTTTAAAAAGTAGTGATCTACTTTCATCCGCTTCGTGTAGGAGACTCTTTCGATGTATATACATCGGTGTAACATTTTTACACGACTGCTACGTTTGTCGGGCAAAAGAGAAATGCTTCTGCTGACTGAATTATTAATTTTATGAAACTGGAATTATTGTGTGAAGTATTTAGACATTTTTTAGTTTCGCAATAAATAAATGATTGCTCTGCACTTATGCTGAAGCAGTTAGCAATCGAGAAAAAAATGGCGCATTTCTAGTATCACAAATATGTTGGTATCCATCTGTAGCGATCTCTTGAGCCAAGTATTTGATATCTGCAAATCAAGTTTCTGTGGAATTCACATAGGTAGTCTTCCAACAGGAGTAAAATGCCATTTTTCATTACGGTATATTGTGATCGTATGATATTGCCCATTTGGACGGAGCTTCCACGTATTCGACAGCAAACATGGAAATCGTTTATGAAAGGAATTCTCAGTGTTTAAATGAAATGATGCAACTTCAAATAAAATGTACAGGCAGTAGGAATACTACGTTTTTAATTAAGGGGTTCTGAGAAGCAGTGTAAAAATGTGTGTGTACTCGTACAGTGCAAAGTTACGATATAGATCGTGTACTTTCACGTGCTGCCAGATATAATCTACGAGTGACTGTATATGTCTTCACACGTACAGTTGTGCAATGTGCCAAACGTGAATGAACCTTCACTTTCACGGGAATGTCATACCGACAAAATAGGACAAATACCCTGGTGCATTGCTCTGGTGCAGACTAGCTAGATGTCTGACGGAAGCTAATATGCATGTTAAAATATGCAAGTCTGACAACACCGGAAAGAAATCCGCGTCGAAATTGTTTTCCGCGTAGACTGTTAGATTAAGCTGAGGCGCCGCTCATGAAATATTCATGCGCGTCTTAATGGAAATACGTATTTGTTCTAGAAATTATGAGTTTCGATTCCACAGTGTTTTGTGAGAAGAGAAATGTGTACCGAGGCTTTCTGATCGCGGTGTGCAAACAACGTTACACGAACTGCGACGTAAGCAAAGTGTCTCTTCACCTCCTGGACTCCAAGACGTTTCTAACTTTGGAGTATTACTGATGCTGAGCGCTATACTTTGTTCTAATATTTCAGACATTTGTATTTTAATTTTAATAAAGTTGAAATCCCATGAGAGTACAAATATTATCTTTCGTTATCCGAGTTCTGGAATAAATTCTTTGCGTTGTGTACTGTCATCACTAAACATCTGATATTTGCGTTAATTTTTGTGGGCAGGTAAGCACGTATTTACACAGTTTGCTTTGCGTGCAGAAAAATCACGGGGCGCTAATAAAATATTAATGAGTAAATCGATCGCAACGGGCACACGCGCGACCTACATTTTGAATGCCCAAACGTTATGAGGACTAGAGATGGAGGCCGTGAATGTTGTTAATGTAAAATTCCTCTGGGTCTAATAGAGAAATCGCATAAATTTTTGCATCAGAGTGAAGTTTAGAATTTGAATTAGAAAGGAAATTTCTGTGCAGAAAGTGCCCGCCTGAGCAAAGCTTTATTGTGTGAACAGTCTCTTGGTGCGGTTATATCAAGTATTCGTCCAGCAAGATATACAAGAGGTCCATACCGAAAAACAGTAGACAAGTCCTACTACGTTAAAACTATAGGCCGTGACTTGAGATCTCCACAGATAGCTCCATTGTTTGACAGTTAACCGCAAACTGTTGAGGTCTGCATTGGAGTCCATCTTCGGCACGTAGCTTCTATGTGCTGAGAAATTTCTGACAGCGCACAGTCTACAATAGAATGATATATTTTTGGTTATAGAGTTTGTGACAGTTCTGTTGTTTGAGCCTATTGGATACTGTGAGGACTTCAGAATATATCAGCTAACAGCATGCCGTTCAATCCCTATTTTTCGCACTCTGTGGCTGGCAAAACAAACGCATGAGATGCCAATCTTTTTAAAAGTTTACCAATTAAGAATACAGGTTCTCTTTCTTGAGCCCAGTGAACACCGCGAGTATCTTTAAATATAACACGGCTACACGAGGCAGAATGCCAGTCAGCACCGGGTTTTTGCACCAACCGGCTGCCAACTTTAAAACGGTGACCATTTATGGTACAGAATATCGTAAGAAGGCAATCACAATTTTCAAATTTGACTGCCTTTGTGAATCGTTGGCAAGTGGAAGGGGATGAAGTCCTAACGCTGATGACTGGTCGAAATCTACACTGACGAACGTAATATGTTTGGTGCAGGAACGATTACTTTTTCAGTATTGGGAAGGCAGTCTGTAGTAGGTAAGTGATCGAGTGAGTGAGATGCGCGAAGTATTACTGGGTAAGAGACGATTTAGTGTTAAAAGTCATAGATTGTGGCGTATATCTAAGTATGGTAGCGTGGTAGACTGAGAAGTAGACGAAGCTACACGGAGAATGATCGTGAAAATATATTGGATAGAAGGGACATGTAAAATTGCTGTTTGTGCTTGTACAACATAACTGTCAATTTTCGAGTTAAGTGGAAAAAAATTATTGATCAAAATCTTACGATTTACAATATATAATTTTTGCTCCGCCTCGCGTTGTCATGTTAATGGTATGCCTACATATATAATTCTACTCACTGTTGCGTCTTTAATCCTTGTGAACGATCTACACATTCAGTTAATAATTTACGTCGTCGGTTTTCCAACAATTACCCCCAGCTTTAGTAAATCGTTGTTGAGGGCAAAACATTAACTAATAGGAAGAGCCGACGACTGGATACTGATCTGAGATCTCTGAGACACATTGAGAAAAAGTGTAAGAGAGATGTCAACTTCTTCCACGGCTGAGGGTATGATTAAAGGGTAGCGTTCTAAGTTGACTTACGTTCCTTTTTATACGAATGAAAGCTTTTCCGTAATTTTGTCTTTGGGCTCTATCGATGGCAAGCTGCCTGTTTGCAGCAATATTTAATTTAGTAGCGTTTAAGAAGATATCTGAGAAATGGGCCTCATGATACCCGGGCGAGCAGGCTGTAAAAAGCTGAAAAAGCTACTCCTGGTGGATTTAGTCTGTAATATATCGTTGGCTGTGTTCTGAGAAAGTGTGAAGTTGCCTGAAAACTTCTTGTTTGGACCGTGTGACTAAAGTGTAACATTTATTTTCATACTGACAGAGAGAAATGAAGCCAACTCTTTGTCCTGAATAACATATGACTTGACTAAAGCTACGTCGTACAACAGGAGAAAAGCTCCACAAATACTAATCAGACGAGAATCGTATTTAGATGCAAATTAAGCAGATAAGCAGGCTGTTTCACTATTAGAATTAGTAATGAAATGTTTGGGTAGAGAACAACGAAACAAGGAAATAATCCCAAATAAACATAGGTCGATAAACCAATGGTTTTCCCGATACGGTGTATCACGACTGAGTCGTTGAACCTTATAAAAGAGTCAGCTTGACGAAAAACACAGTACAACAGGTTCATTATATGGAAGGCTACAGCAATTACTCTCATCCATTCTCATATACGTTCAGATGTGCTCCATGTACGTTGGCAACCATCCTCAATACACAATCCGTTCCCTGGGTTCATCGTGCTGAAATCATAACAAAAGCTGAAATCATAACAAAAGCTTTTAATAACTGATGATTAACTGACAACCTCAGCTGCCGACAGGTGTTGTTGATATACCTTTTTGAATTGTGAAGAACCCAAACAACTCTTAAAAATTGACGTAAATATCGCAATTAAACTTGAACCTAACAAATTAGATCTCCAACTTTCCAAGAAGTAGAAAGAGTCTTCAAAGGCCAAAAAATTTTAAGGCATGTGGAGAAGTTTAGGTTTTTATTTAAATATGGAGATATTCAAGTGACCCCATTTCACAAGACTCTAACAAAAATTTGGACAAAGAACAATTTCCTGAACATTGGACAGTGGTCATCATCCACCCATTACACAAGAAAGGGGATGAGAGCAAACCGGACAACTACAAAGGAATCTCTCTCCTAAATAGCACATACAAGATTTGATTCAAGATCCTACGTGAAAGTATCAAGGAACAAATAGAACATGACTTAAGGGAATGCCAGGGATGTTTCAGACCATGAAGAAGCTGTGCAGAGCAGATCATTGGGCCATTTGTCTAGTCACTGAAAATGGCATACTCCAGGAAACGGAAGAAACGTCTGGCAGTATGATTTGTAGATGTGTGTCCATTGACCATCAGTACCAAAAATTTTAAGAAATATGGGACTTAATCCAAAACTAATTAAATTAATAGGACTTACTCTGACCAAGATCAAATCGAAACTAAAGTTTACAGGAGAAGTTACTGAATCATTCCTTAGAAAAACAGGCCTAAGGCAAGGTGACTGTCTATCACCATTACTGTTCACCTGTACACTGGTAAACATAATGAGAGAATGGTACAAGGATAACCGTAAGAACATAAGAACTGGAAGTGTTAAAAACTATAAAAGTTTGAACTTCTTGGTATACGCTGATGATACGCGCTGATGATCTTGCTCTCCTAGCCAACAATGTTCAAAGAAGCAGGCAAAAAGATAAATCACTACAAGAAAAAACACAGGAAATTGGCCTCAGAATATCATTTGAGAAAACAGAGATTATGCTAACCGATCCACTACTTGCAAACAAAATTATACTAAGAGAACAAGCAAAGATGAAAAAGAATGAAGACTGGATTTAACGTTCTGTCGGCATCGAGGTCAGTAGAGATGGAGCACAAGCTCGGCTTGGGTCAAAGATGGGGAAGGAAATCGACCATGTCCTTTCGAAGGAACCATACCTGTATATGCCTGGAGCGATTTAGGGAAATTACAAATTACCTAAATGTGGATGGCTGGATGCAGGTTTGAACCGTCGTCCTCCCGAACGTGAGTCCAGTGTGCTAACCACAGCGCCACCTCGCTCGGTTACAGAACAAGAAATCGAAATTGTTGATAAATTTAAATTGTACATTGTTAACGTACTGGTAGTTGTCGTCCAGGATGCTCATCATCTTTTACGTCCTTATGGCCTTCTTTGAAATGCTTATGACCATTGGCGTCCGCAGAAATTTATCCAGGAAGGGGAGGAGGGGAATGGTAAGATCCAAAACTTGCCAGTTTTGGTATAACTGAATCGGTGTGTTTGAAAACGTGTGGAACTCCAAGAAATAAATTTGATATGGAGTGCAGAGAACTTATTGTATTTCGAAATATTAACAGTTATCCATTTAGTTTTTATGAGTCAGATTACTTTGATATCTAAACGGTAAGCATTAGAGTATTTCATTAGTATACGAAAAGCACACCTTTTTGACGTTATTAATATGTACATGGATGCCAACCTCTTTGATTCAGTGATCTGAATCAATATAAACATTAGATTAAATCCAGAGTATAGAATGAATTCTGAAATGAAGCCGGAAAATATCACAAAAATAATTTGATCAAAAATGGTTCAAATGGCTCTGAGCACTATGGGACTTAACATCTTAGGTCATCAGTCCCCTAGAACTTAGAACTACTTAAACCTAACTAACCTAAGGACATCACACACATCCATGCCCGAGGCAGGATTCGAACCTGCGACTGTAGCAGTCCCACGGTTCCAGACTGCAGAGCCTAGAACCGCACGGCCACAGCGGCCGTCTATAATTTGATCATTCTGGCACAATAATTAATTGAAACTGAAAATAAAAATCGGAACTAGCAACAAAATCCTGCTGGATTGCAACAAAAATGTCACACTAAGACAACTCGACGTGGAGGTACGGGGAATAAACGTCAAAAAAGGCCTAGTCAACTCGATGCCATTTATAACACTATCTGCTTATAAAACTTCACAAATTTATCAAGTTCTGACATAATGGAGGGTAGGACTAGGAACTTGGGTATGAAATATTTTTATTTTTTACCAATATCCGTAACAGTTGCGGTAACAGTCAACTCTCTCTGGCGGCTAGTTTGGGGCAATCACGTCCGTTTTCAAACCATAGCCTTAAACATAAGTGTATTCATACAGTCCACCAATGTGCATATAAGTAACTAATGGTCATTTCCGCCGTTCGAAACCATTACATGAATAAAAATGTAAGACTTCATACCAACATACAGGGTGAGTCACGCAAGACGTAACACCTCTTTTATTTCATGAATGGCTACGCATATCGGAACACGGTTTTCCGAAAATGTTAGAGCGTCGAGGAGAACGTGTTCCTTTTATTTTGTAAATGTTTTTAGCGCTGTAGTCAACTGAGATATTGAAATAAGTACTTTTTTTGAAATGGAACTCTATACTTTTTATAACTGCATTCGGTAGCACTTGAGAAGGCAATTGCAGTGATAATGTGTTTGTTAATGTTGACGTTGTAACATGCGGTAAAAAATTCGAGAAATAACCTGGACAGTGAGAGCACGGAAGCCGGAAACAGAATTTTCAGCACAAAACACTGCCAAGCAGGTGACTCGGACCAGGCCCGTAGTTGTATATCGTAAGGTAGGCCTGCGCTACGAGAATAAAGTTTTATTTCTCCTTGAACCAACTTAACGACCTAGATACAGGCTACGAATGTTGTATATGGAAATCCGACATAGGCTAGAATCTAACGTATCACAAAGGGCTTAGGAAAGTTATTTCAAATTTGTGTATCCTCCAAGATTTACGTGAGCTGAAACAGAGAAATGAACTGTTCATTCTTCAAAAATAAAGAGGTCTTATACGCTGCAAGACGCAACTACAGTATTCAATATCTGAATGTTAGAGGGAAGATTTGACCTCTCTTTTCCTGAACGTGGGTGTATGCTTCTTAGAAGTAAAATACTTGCTGTCCGACAACTGCCTCTTCCTACACTGCTCTAAATTGTATCACGTGAGATACATTCGTTGAACTAAACATTTTACTAAAAATACTTTGGTCACCAACTGTACAAAGCAAAATAAATATTCTTAACGAAACGTCGTTTCATGCTGAACGTAACCGTGTTATGACAATGTTACCTGCTACGTGAAATACACGCTGTCGACTTATTCGACATTGCAATGCAAGTTCGTCCACAATTTACTAACAATGATTCAGTAGCCACCCAAATCACATAACATAAATTGTGTCTACCGAAAATAATTTACCCTTTATTTAAACATGCGTTCAAACTGTTGGCCATGGACAGAAAGACAAATTTGCTATCACCGTTCAAAAGAACGATAAACAGATGTAATTACAGTGGATGATATGGTTAAGCTTGCACTGGCGATTCGACGACACATATCGTCTGGTGTAGTTGAGGCTCCGTCGAAGACTACATCTTTGAGCGCTCCCCAAAGAAAGAAATCGAGATAAGTCAAACCGGAGGAACTCACAGGCCATTTGACAACAGAATTTCGTCCTATCCGACATCGAGGGAAGTTCTCATTCAGTATTTGTGTTGTAACACGGGACGAGTGAGCTGGACAACCGTCGTGTTGCAGCCACGTACACTATCGAATATCCAGTGGTACCAGTTCTAGAAGAACCGGCAGAGTTCAAGAATGGTGCAAATGGCTCTGAGCACTATGGGACTTGACATGTGAAGTCATCAGTCCACTAGAACTTAGAACTACTTAAACCTAACTAACCTAAGTACATCACACACATCCATGCCCGAGGCAGGATTCGAACCTGCGACCGTAGCAGTCGCGCTGTTCCGGACTGAAGTGCCTGGAACCGCTCGGCCACCGTAGCCGGCGAACGGCAGACTCTTCGTCAGAAGGTGTGCGTACGAATGTCAATTTAGTAGTCCCGAGATGATATAAGGCCTCACGGTGTAATTTCTTGTGACGGATGGAAATTCTGCCGATGCAGAATGCGAATGACACTCGTCTGGCTGATTCCACATTCCTTGGCTATATGTCTTGTACCACTGTGCGGATTTATCATCGCCGTAGGAAAACCAGCTTCTTTGTCTTCTCTGTCAGTTGCAGTCTTATTTCATGTCCTCTTTTTGACGTTCAAGAAGCCTGTTCGCACTAGCGTCTTAATAATTCGCGCAGTTGTCTGGTGCATCGGGCGTTAGCGATGGGGATGGATACACCTATACCGCTGTACTGTTTCTACGCTATTTCTTTTATATTCACCACATAAAAGTAGAATATCCAACTTCTCGTCTTTGGTGTACATGTCTGCAACGAATGTTGAGGCAGAAATGAATGGGCTGCAGTGCAGACAAGTAAACAGCCATACGTGTTGACATTCTGATACAGCTTCGCATGAGAGGTTGCTTGGCGGTGTTTGCACCGCTACTGTCGATTCCGGCCACCGTGCTCTCAAATTCTAAGACACTTTTCGAAGTTTTTACCTCAGGTTTCAATGTGAATATTAACGAACGCTATATCACTCTAACTGTCCTCTCAAGTGCAATCGAATGCAGTAATAAAGAAAAACCTACCTGCTGCAATAGCTCCATTGATAACAGCGCTAAAAATATTAACAAAAAAAAAAAAGACGTGGTCCCCGACGCTCTAATATTTGCCGAAGACCGCGTTTCGAAACGTGTAACCGTACACGAAATAAAAACGTTGTTACGTCTTACATTACTCACAATGGTTCAAATGGCTCTAAACACAATGGAATTTAACATCTGAGGTCATCAGTCCCCTAGCAATTAGAACTACTTAAACCTACCTAACCTAAGGACATCACAGACATCCATGTCCGAGGCAGGATTCGAACCTTTGACCGTAGCAGCAGCGCGGTTCCGGACTGAAGCGCCTAGAACCGCTCGGCCACATCACGCCTGCTTACATTAGTCATCCGTATAAGATGGGTGTCTTCTAGTCGAACGCAGCAGACTCTGAGTTCGACTGGAAAGAAACCATATTATATAATCGTGTTAAGTCTAACATTTTGTACTCATATAATGGTTTCTAACGATGGATATGAACATTTGTTACTCACATATTCATTGGTGAACTGTATGATTACACTTACCTTGGTTTGATAATGGACGTGATGGTCCGAAACTAGCCACCACAAAGAAATGACTGTTACCGCAACTAAGAGACATCTATTACCAAAACTCTGACGGATATCGGAAAAAAATTTAAAATGTCCTTTACATATGTTCACGTTAATGAATTTATTGTATTACTTTCGTGATTTCTACTTTTGTAGTCTCAACGGTGGAAAGTTGGACAAAATTTGCTTTGAAAGCTACATTTCTTGTGTGCAGTGCAGGCCATGGCCAATACCGACGAGATGACCGTGGGCAGCTCCCATAACCACCCTCAAATTGGCCAGTGAAATCAACTTTTAACAGCCTACGTCTGCACCAAGCTAATCTTAGTCACTCCAGACTGTCACTTTACTTTGACTGCATGTGATGATGTGTTTCACCCGGAGACTATGAGAAGGTCCCAAACCCGGGGAGTGCATTTCTTTTTTTGAAATATCACACCTTGCTCCCTCTCTTCTATCGAAAAAATGGTATATTTGTTTTTCGAATGATGTGTCTGGGATTAAGTATAGATGTACGCACCTACAATAAAGCATGTCTGTGGTCTTCCGCGTGTTCTACAATAGCTCTGCCGTGTTTAGTGGTGCAGAATGAGCAAGCCATCAAGGGTTTTCCTTCTCCAGAAATAAATGGTGACCTACCACTTTTATTCCGTCGTGCAAGAAGGAGAAGGGGCGTCTTTATGGGAAATGAAGAGGTATGACTGACACGTATACTGCTACATGTTTACGTGTTGGGAATCGGCGACGAAATCCGTGCGTCAAGTTCTTAGAGTGACTCCTTTCTATAGTATGGTAAGGGCTAAAAAGGAAGAGACAGAAGAAGGCTGAGGACACTATATAGGCTCGATTGTGTAAAGGGTCGTGTACGTCTAGACTGCAGATCAACGCTGAAAGCGCAACCGCACCAGAAAATCGGCGGAATTTCCCGTGAACAGAGTGACAATTTAGAAAACTCAAGATACTGTATATAGTGAATGATAAAACTACAGTATTCTTCGTCGCGATCGGCTACATTAAATCTGGAGTTTAGTGGAGTCGCAAACAATGACCACTATAAACTGGAAAGATTTCTATAAAGAATAAAAAGGCTGTACACAGATTCCAGGATGGCTGTAAGAACTCCCTTTACTTCCCCCTAGTTATAACACTCGTAAATCTTTGTTTTACTCACAGCTGGCTCTCGAAAAGCATTATTGGAAATTTCTGTAACTTTGTTGCGATTTATTCCGTACTCATCACAAAATTTCATACAAATTCTCTGACCCATTTTTATCCAGAACAAAAAATCGCCGATACTACCAAAACACTCACAGCGTTCTTGACAGGTGACAACAGACGAAATATCCGATGTGATTAACACGCAGAGATATTTTTGAGACGTGTTTAGCAACCCAACGAAGAAGTCATGTGAATATGACTAACACAATAGACGAAATTACAAATCTCTCGTTAATCTTAGAACGCATTTGATATTATCTTGAACACTGCGATCATTTTAACATTAAGTTCTCTTTATAAACTCACGATGTCACTAAACCACTACTATTTTTCATTCCATATGCTCCACGTAAAACTGACCAGGGAGCGTATTTTCACGAGACTTAGATTTTGTACCACCTCGCTCAAAATCCCTAACCTGCTCTGGTTGTACTGGAAGCGCAGCAAGTTCGAACAGGTAGACCGACATTACTGCCTTCTTTTTCCCGCAGAAACAAACTACAGTGTTAGTTTGTGCTTCAGAGGTAATACATACGGAACAGAACGGCGGAAAGGAAGAAAACTGTCACAAATCAACTGCACCTATTGAATGGAGGAGAATAAAACGTCCGAATTCATTTTGAGTTCGTGTAAAAGTGGCAGAATCAACTCGTAACTGAAACTGATAAAATACTGACTAAAAACCCTCTCCTGAAGTTACGGTACATCTTCTGAACAGTCCGTGCAGTGTACGCCTACTAGAGTGTTATGCCGTGCTAGGACTGCGTAAAATGAACGTTCTCTCTAGGGCTGTTAACAAAGAGAGGGTTCCAATTCCTGGAACGTCTTCCGAAAATCCCACTGTTGCTGACGTTTGTCTCGACAACTATAGCGGTCTCCCACGCCAAAGATGAAGCACTTAGAATTATTCTCGCTATGCAATGATTTCTCCACTGATACCGTGTCTCTACCACCTCAGAAAAGACGAGCAACACCTTGTCGGTCTGCAGTCCTGCCTATGTTAAAGTGCGTTCACACTTGCGAGCAATATGACCTCAAGCTCTTCATGAGACACTCCCGAAAGAAAGTGGAGAGGCGAAGAACGTTGCTCCCGAGCCTGTGGACATTTTTGCCGATGCATCAGTGCCGGTCGCACTGAGCCCGAACACCGCTGCGGGATAGCCGGAGAAAACGACAGAGGGTGGCCGGCGCCGAGCGTCTGACGACCCGCTCACAACCAATGAGCACACTTGCGAAAACTCATATACGAGGTAGTAGGAGTTTCTGCTTTTGTTTTTCAGCAGCCTTATGACTGGCTTGATGCGGCACGCCACGAGGTCTTCTTTTGTGCCATTATGAAATGAGGTAAATAGAAACAGTTCTGCCGCGCGGGATTAGCCGAGCGGTCTAGGTGCTGCAGTCATGGACTGTGCTGCAGGTCCCGGCGGAAGTTCGAGTCCTCCCTCGGGCATGGGTGTGTGTGTTTGTCCTTGGGATAATTTAGGTCAAATAGTGTGTAAGCTTAGGGACTGATGACCTTAGCAGTTAAGTCCCATAAGATTTCACACATATTTGAACATTTTTGTAACAGTTCTCATATTTACAAGAAAAGTTGTAATTTCAAAAAGAAAACGAAAATCAAAATTATATGGGATTAAGCATCATTTACATAACTTAAAAGTTATAATTAGTTTTAGGACGTAGCTCACGATTTTATAACATACAAGAAATAAAAATTTGGTTTTTCTGGTCATTTTCCAGAGAGGGGTTAATAGAAACAGCAGTATTCAATTTTTTATTGTCTCTATTTTTTGGTTCTTTGTGTGAATAGGGGCAAATCAAAATCAGGTTCAGAAAAAGTGCTATTCAGTACACAACCAAGAACATTGAAAAAAATTTAATTTCTTATTAATTTTCTCAAATAAAGAGTGTTATATCTCTAAATACGTTACTATAGCATTAAATTGACGGATTTGTTTCGTTTGTTAATACATTTAATCTCTGATCTCAGCTTTAAAGGGCAAAAGTCTTTAAATCTACAAGACGTAGGTACCACCAAGAAGTAACGGAGACCTTTCGAACAGCATCTGCTTGACTCACAAACGATTCCTGATTGTTAAAATTAGCGTGTTTATCTATCTTGATTGAGATAAATGAAAAAAGGAAGAAAACCGTGCCTTCTAAACAAAACGTATTACATGTATTCAATCTGAACGACTGCTTACTTTTGCCATAAACTTCAATCACAGCTTAAAATTCTGGGAAGAGAACAGTGTCAGATGAGTCTTCATTTCGGTCTGACTCCTGGTCTTCTTCCGAAGAAACACTGACGACTGTTTTTTCTATTCACCCCACAAATCCCGGAAACAAAACCCTATGTTTTCAATTAGCCGAAATGCAAGTGAGATTTACGTACTCTTTAAAACTGAACTTTCGGTTTATGAAATGGGACTACATATTTATTTTCCACTTACTTAAATTAAAAGAAGAGACATTAGTCTGGTGCTTGAAGATAAAGTTCGAAGTAAGCAAATTCAACGCCGCAATAGATGTTTGTCATAAAGTAAACAAAACATCAACTGACAGTGTCTCCAATTTTGAAATTCATAACTTCACAATTAGGTTGATTCAGTACCAACTTAGACGAATAAATCCTTAAATGATGTTCGTCAACACAGCAAAAAATATTTTTGAAACTTTCATTTCTGTTCATCAAAAAATGGTTCTGTATACAGAAAATGAAACCACCTGTTTCTCTATGTCTCTTTGCACTTTCAGCAAAACACATTTGGTCTCTCTACTGTAACATTTCAGTTTATTGGAATGATTTTCTACCGTTTCAGGATAGATGGAGATGTTTATCATACAAAAGTTCTTATCTGGCTGGCTCTGAGCACTATGGGACTTAACATCTGAGGTCATCAGTCCCCTAGAACAAAGAACTACTTGAACCTAACTAACCTAAGGCCATCACACACATCCATGCCCGAGGCAGGATTTAAACCTGCGACCGTAGCGATCGGGCGGTTCCAGACTGAAGCGCCTAGCGCCGCTCGGCCACACCGGCCGGCTCTTATCTGGTCCACACTCCATTTAATCTCTCTCTTTACAGCTTACAGCTTTTTAGCAATATCGCTGTCATTTCAAACTGCATAGATATAACGGGCCTACCGTAATTCGATTAATTCTCCTCAGTTTTGGGGGCTATTCCAAAAATAAGGAAAGATCAATGGAAACCATACCGAAAATCTAAACTGTTTTACTTGTTACATTTAACTAATCCTTCGAGCTACTTGTCTACATAGTCGCCGCTCCAAATTATTCATCTGTCCTAGCGTTGTACCAGTTTTCCAACATCCTCATCAAAGAAGGCGGCTTTCTGTGCTTTCCGCCAATTATGTATGCGGGACTGGAGCTCGTTTTCTGTGCCAAAATGTTGTCTTCATAGCCCAGTTCTGGCTGTATGGTTGGTGATCAAACACTTCCCAACGAAAACGCTGCGGGAGCGTCCTCAATTCCCCTGCAGTGTGCGGCCGAGAACTGTCATGAAGAAGGAAATGTATGAGAGTTACGTTACGTGGGGTACATGAAATCAGGCGATATCTCTCGGCAGGCACCCATACTTGACGGGAGACAAAAGAGCGACGTGACGCTATTTACGGGCATGTTAGAGACCCTGACCAATACATATGTGCAAAGCTGTGTCGGATTTTCACTGTGGTTTCCATTTCGCGACCGATCGCTCCTTGCCTTACGAATACGCCAAATATGTAACAGACCGAAATCCCATCAATGCACATAATATAAAGTAATGCCAAAATCTGATGCATGTATATGGGGCTCTTAACTAAACAATGGTCATGAAACACAGTTTTCGTTGACACCGACAACATCTTTGAAACTCTGAATCGCTTTGTTTCCTCCCCTTCCCATCCACCTCTTACTTGCACTCCTGTATTACAAGAACGTTTCCGTGGATGCGCTGACTCAATAGCTTCAAATGAGAAATTGAAAATGATAGAAATTCTCTGAACCCTTGCTGACAGAACTATATTTGTCATATCTCCCGCAACGAACACGAGAACAAATTAATAGCCGAGTGGGATTAGCCGAGCGGTCGTAGGCGCTGCAGTCATGGACTGTGCGGCTGATCCCGGTGGAGGTTCGAGTCCCCCCTCGGGCATGGGTGTGTGTGTTTGTCCTTAGGATAATTTAGTTTAAGTAGTGTGAAGGCTTAGGGGCTGATGACCTTAGCAGTTAAGTCCCATAAGACTTCACAAACATTTTGAACAAATTAAGAGATTGGTTTAGGTACAAGTCCTGTCCGACATTTTCGCAGTCTGAGCGGTTGAACCGAATGGATGTCTTGAAAATGAGACAGAAGATGAGCAACAACAAAAATAAAATCAGAATAATAGAATGTACTCTAATTAAATCAGGCTATCGCTAAGGGGACTAGATCAGGAAACGACGCATGAATAATTTATAATAACACAACTAAACGCTACAGGATGGAAAACGTGTCTCAAAAACATAAATTTGTTTTGTATATGAATTTAAGCTTTAAGAAGTCTTTGCTGAAGGTATTGTTTGGAGCGAAGCTTTTTTGCGGAAGTGAATCTTGGTCAATAAACTGTTCATATGTGAAGAGAATAGAATTTTTTTAAAATGTAGTGCTACAGAAGATCGTTGACGATTAGACGGATTAATGAATAACAAATGAGGAGATACTGAACCAAACTGGTGAGAAAACAAATGTATGCCAACCAGAATGCAAGAAGGGTTAGTTGATGAGATACGTACTGAGGCATCAAGGAATGGTCACTTCGTGTTTAGAATGAAGTGTGGGGAGTAAAAATTTGAAGTGGGAGACAAAGTCTTGAATAGAGGAAGCAATATGCAGAGACGGAGAGGCTTGCACAGGATAGACAAGCATGGAGTGCTGCATCAAACCAGTCTCAGGATTGAACACCAGAATGTAGCTCATCGAAGGAGTTTTTATGAACTCTGTGGCAGAAGTATAGACAAGTTATATCACGTGTTGTGTTAAAGTAATGTATCACTCAACAACAGCTTACATTGTTTATCCGATCTAGAGGGGAACGTAGTTCATCCACTTATCGAAAATCCGGATAATCCAGAAATTCACAAAAACCTTGAAATGACACTGTTTAAATGCCATAAACGCACTCTTTTTATTTATTTTCACGGAATAACGTAAATTATGCATTACTTTAATATATATTTTGACTAGACATTGAAACATGACACAGTAGCACGCAATTTACATTCAGCAAGACCATGCACGATTTTTCTCATCTTACTTCAGCCGGAGTTGTTTCTGCCTGGCGTTACAAATAAACGATTATTTTGTCCCGTTGCCATATTGCTTGTACAAGTGTCTTATGTCCTCAGTCTGAGCATCTGTTTCGTCAGATAATCCATGATCACTATCGTCATTGTCGGCAGATGATTAAATAGCGATAAATTCATCAGAAATAAATATTCTGGAACCTAAGTCTTCAGTTCCTTCCAATTTGACCAAATTCAGCAGAAATATTTTCCAACAATTCTATACATGTCCATCTACTTTCTCTCAGATGTCAAAAACTCGGAACAAATCGGGACAACGCATTACTAAGCAACTCAGTGCTAACTTGTCAACTGACAATGTGCCACGATTTGAGTACTGTAGTCCATCCGCCTCAAGTGACCGGTCATATCCATGACACTTTTAAAATCGTGACGTAACGTCATGGTCAGTGAGCGGCAGTGACAAAGTATCAGCGACTCGACACAGCTAAAGCGCATCAGTAGACTCAAACGAAAGCCACTGTAGTCGTGACCGAAACGGTGGTTTCTCCAGTACAGTTTCTTACATTATGATGCGCTACGATACTCAGAAAACTTTAATGTCAACTGACCTGGTCGCAAAAGTTTACGCAATTAAAATATTGCGTTTTTAAATATATCAGCTACTTTTTGTTCTTAAATTTCCCCCTGTATATAGTTCAAAGGAGTTTCAGCCTTCCATTCGCATCATATGGTGTTATCGATATTAATTTTGCAGACCACAAGTCCGAAAGGCTGCTGTCAATTCATCATCAGCATATTTCTTGATTTTATGAACATTTACTCCCATTACTTTTAAGTTTAGTGGCGACAGAATGAGAAGGTGCATGTAGCTGCATTTTTTGAATGGTTCATCCCACGGGACCCGTGCGGCTCATCTCCAACAGAATGCAAGTTCACAAGTAACTATATTGAAGGAAATGACCTCTGAAAGCCCACTGGGCTCCGCAACGCTCTCGACAAAGTTGTCTCCATCTGGAACATCTCGGAAGTTGCCTGACTGTCTAGGTGTGAAGATTGGAAACGACGCAGATCAATCTGCCGGAACTATTCTCATCCGCCCTATGTTTTGCTATGGGGGCAGCTGCCCTCCGCGGTAGTAGTAAGTTCGTGACGTCGCTGCACCACTATATACCACGTCGCAGTGTCAGAGCCGGCGACTGTCCAAGCTGTCAGATTCATGCATGTTGATCCGACGTCTGGATTGGAGGCCGTGTGCACTATCAACTCTCCTGTGTAAACGTTCCTGAAAATACACTGCCTGACGAAAAAAAGTCAAGCTCACTAAAGAGGGGAAGGAACAGAAGAAAAACTTTGGGGATTGAGATAATATGTGATGTTATTTCAGTGATTAAAAAAACCGAGTCGCATTTATAAAGTACTTGGCCGTATGAACCCACTTGCCGGTATGACGTTGCACCCCATCTGGCCTTGTTTTATGCACCCTCTCCTGGGGCAAGTTGCCCCACAACTGCTATAATTGAACCTTGACAGGCCGGTCGAGGTGGCCGAGCGGTTCTAGGCGCTACAGTCTGGAACCAAGCGACCGCTACGGTCGCAGGTTCGAATCCTGCCTCGGGCATGGATGTGTGTGATGTCCTTAGGTTAGTTAGGTTTACTGATGACCGCAGAAGTTAAGTCCCATAGTGCTCAGAGCCATTTGAACAATTTTGAGCCTTCATTCCATGTAGGCTTTCACGGCCGGCGTCTTTATCAGTAAACTCTTCCGGGCTAAGTTGCCGTGGTCGATCTGTAGAACTTCTTCTCCCTGACGTTTCGTTCTCAACTACGGAGAACGACTCACCTCGGAAGATGTTCTCCGTAGTTGAGAACGAAACGTCAGGGAGAAGAAGTTCTACAGATCGACCACGGCAACTTAGCCCGGAAGAGTTTACTGATAAATTTTGAGCCTTGATATCCTGGGCACTGGCGCCGAGACGAAGATGTTATACGAGGGATTGATCTGGAGACCTAGCTGGCGACGGGACCACTACAATACCGCGGCGGCAGATCATAGAAACACATGCTTTGTATGGACGAGCATTGTCCTGTTGAAAAACGTCACAACGTTTCTGTCGCATGTGAAGTAACACATGAGGACGCGGGATGTCTGTTAGTACCATTGTGTCCTCATTGCTCCCTCAGTCACTGTCAACCGTGAGCTGAAGTCATACGCGATGGTCCCTCTCACCGTGACGCCAGAAGTGTCTGTCCGAAACAGCAGAAGAATGCGACAGCTTCCAGGTCGCCGCCATACTCGCCAGCGGTTGTCATATGGTGAAGCGTAGAACTACCGTTCATCGCTGAACAGAACGCTAAACCATTCATCAGCAGTCCACGCTTCTAGGTCACAGTATTGCTCCAAACGCGGTCGTTTGTGTAGTGGTACTAACGGCAGCCTATGCATTGGACGATAATTTACAAGCCAGGCTGCTGCTAGTCACCGACCAATGGTCTGGGATGACACATACTGTAGTAGCGAGACCACTGCTTGTACTCGGATGGCAGATGCAGAGTGAAGAGGTTACGATGTGCTTAGTGCACAAATGGGCGATCCTCCCTTCGGGTGATCGTCGTTACCTTGACGACGAGTGTGCCTGCCTTCATGTTCCCATAAAGTCCAACAACACACCACTGTTCCCTCTTAATGCCCCACAAATTGCGTGATTCAACCAAAACCAGCCCTTAGGAGATCCGAGGCTCGTTTCAGTCTCTGTCAGGAGCTTATCATGCTGTCTCACATGAGTACGTGGCACTTCCGTGATCACTCGTTATCTGACGCTGTTCACGCATCTGATGTACCATAGCAGGTTTGTTGACAACTCTAATGCACGCTTCAGGCCAGTCTGTCATGCAGAAGTGTAAGGATAATTATTTCCATACCCGCCATTGAGATCACACTATATCTTTTGGGTGCTTCACTTTTTTTCTCAGGCAATGTATACAAAACATTAATTATTATTTTCTGTACCAAACGATATTTCCCAGTTGTACATCATTTTACAGCGTTCCAATTAGTCATGCCTTTCTTTTTGGACGTATATGCCGTTTTAGTAAGGACAGCACATACCAACTGGACTGTTATTTGATTAATTTATTCATCACGGTCGTAATTCCGGCATATTACGCCGTTTTAAAACGATAGCTCACTATGAAGTGCATCAAAGCATGATTATTCCTTTTAAGAGAATTCTGTCCTCTTGCCAATCAAGTTTCCACATGGAGTATGTAAAAATGGTTGATACGAGGACTGTGTCCCTTGAAAGTGGAATGCGCTAAATGCGGTTGAGCAGGGTGGTTTGGATACAGAGATAAATGTTTGACAAACCACTGGACTTTTCTTTAAGTTTTTCGCTTATAACCATTTATTAGATGTTACAGAAAATATTTGCGTTGTTGATACCTAAACAACACATTCGTGTCAAAGAAAATATTTACTTACTTTGGTACTTGAACAACACAAACAAAGAGTTAATTTTATCAAACCTTTAAAACAAATGCAGCAACTACAGTTATAAATCTTGACTCAATAGACTAGAAAAATTCCTCAGAGATCTTTTAATAGGTGATACCAGCTAAAGTTTCGATTTAGATAGAACAAATGAACTTGAAAATGTTTATCAGAAACAAATATTTTATGACCAAAGAACAAATGAATTGAAAGAATTAACACTAATGACTGTAAATTTTTGAAAGAGTTCTACATCTACATACATACTCCGCAATCCACCACACGGTGCGTGGCGCAGGGTACCTCGTACCACAACTAGCATCTTCTCTCCCTGTTCTCCTCCCCAAAGGGAAAAATGACTGCCTGTATGCCTCTGTACGAGCCCTAATCTCTTATCTTTGTGGTCTCTCCGCGAAATGTGTTGGCGGCAGTAAAATTGTGCTGCAGTCAGCCTCAAATGCTGGTTCTCTAAATTTCCTCAGTAGCGATTCACGAAAAGAACCCCTCCTTTCCTCTAGAGACTCCCGCCCGAGTTCCTGAAGCATTTCCGTAACACTCACCTGATGATCAAACCTACCAGTAACAAATCTAGCAGCCCGCCTCTGAATTGCTTCTATGTCCTCCCTCAATCCGAACTGATAGGGATCCCAAACGCTCGAGCAGTACTCAAGAATAGGTCGTATTAGTGTTTTATAAGCGGTCTCCTTTACAGATGAACCACATCTTCCCAAAATTCTACCAATGAACCGAAGACGACAATCCGCCTTCCCCACAACTGCCATCGCATGCTCGTCCCACTTCATATCGCTCTGCAATGTTACGCCCAAATATTTAATCGACGTGACTGTGTCAAGCGATACACTAATAATGGAGTATTCAAACATTACGAGATTCTTTTTCCTATTAATCTACATTAATTTACATTTATCTACATTTAGAGTTAGCTGCCATTCTTTACACCAATCACAAATCCTGTCCAAGTCATCTTGTATCCTCCTACAGTCACTCAACGACGACACCTTCCCGTACACCACAGCATCATCATCAAACAGCCGCACATTGCTATCCACACTATCCAAAAGATCATTTATGTAGATAGAAAACAACAGAGGACCTACGACACTTCCCTGGGGCACTCCAGATGATACCCTCACCTCCGATGAACACTCACCATCGGGGAGTCCAAATGGCTCTGAGCACTATGGGACTTAACTACTGTGGTCATCAGTCCCCTAGAACTTAGAACTACTTAAACCTAAGGACATCACACACATCCATGCCCGAGGCAGGATTCGAACCTGCGACCGTAGCAGTCGCGCGGTTCCAAACTGCGCGCCTTGAACCGCTAGACCACCGCGGCCGGCAATCGAGGACAACGTATTGGGTTCTATTACTTAAGATGTCTTCGAGCCACTCACATACTTGGGAACCAGTCCCATATGCTCGTACCTTAGTTAGGAGTCTGCAATGGGGCACCGAGTCAATCGCTTTCCGGAAGTCAAGGAATGTGGCATCCGTCTGATACCCTTCATCCATGGTTCGCAAGATATCATGTGAAAAAAGGGCGAGTTGCGTGTCGCAGGAGTGATGGCTTCTAAAGCCGTGCTGATGCATGGACAGAAACTTCTCTGTCTCAAGGAAATTAATTATATTCGAGCTGAGAATATGTTCGAGAATCCTGCAAACAAACCGATGTTAAGGATATTGGTCTGTAATTTTGAGGATCCGTCCTTCTACCCTTCTTATATACAGGCGTCACCTGTGCTTCTTTCCAGTCGCTCGGGACTTTACTTTGGGCAAGAGATTCGCGATAAATGCAAGCTAAGTAAGGAGCCAATGCAGTAGAGTACTCTCGGTAAAACCGAATTGGAATCCCATCAGGACCTGGCGATTTATTTATTTTCAACCCATTCAGCTGCTTCACAACCCCAGGGATGTCTATCACTATGTCCTCCATAAGAGAATCTGTACGAGACTCAAACGGCGGTATGTTTGTACAATTAAAACTTGATCACACCATTGGCAACTACAGAGAAAGAAAGCAACAACTGAGTTGATTAGAAATAGTTTACAAAACTTTAATTTCAATAGCTGTCAAACAGCCAGCCGCTGTGGCCGAGAAGTTCTAGGCGCTTCAGTCCGGCTGAAGCCGGACTGATTCAGTTCGAGTCCTGCCTCGGGCATGTGTGTGTGTGTGTGTGTGTGTGTGTGTGTGTGTGTGTGTGTGTGTGTGATGTCCTTAGGTTAGTTAGGTTTAAGTAGTTCTAAGTTCTGGGAGACTGATGACCTCAGATGTTAAGTCCCGTAGTGCTCAGAGCTATTTGAACCAAGCAGAAAGCCGTTTTGCTCATGGTGCTCAGGCTGACGCGGCCACTACTCCCAGGCTCACGCCTTCCTTCGCCCGGGCGTCGGTTGCTGTTTACTGCTGTGCAGTTCCCCGGCTACGACGGCCACAGCTCCTCGGCCAACGACTCCCTCTTCCCTGCCCCAGGAAGCTCACGTGTCCGGCATGCAAGCCGTTCGGCTCACATCCGTCACGCCCTCTCTCTCCGCAGGCTTTTGCTATAACCCAGACAACGGCTCTGCGCTTGCACATAGTTTAAGAAGGCATTTTCATGACACGCTCACGCCCTGTGACCATAGTTAGCCCGTCCAAAGACTCTCAGCGGCGTTGGCCCTCGATAGGTCGGCAAAGACAGTATCAAACTGTTCCGCATTCATTTCCATATCTGTAAAGTAAGGTTCAGTATTAGTAAATTCTGTGTACATAAGTGAGTGAAGGAATATCTAACATGCTGACACATTTGTATCAAAGTTTTTTTATCAGTAGCTTTTTTCAATGTTTGTATCAGCATAATTTTCTGTTACGTAGTACGTAGCTCTGTTTAAATAGACCTCAGCTGCACTTTTATATCTTATGGGTACTCTAGTTTTATGCCAAGTGCATTCAGATACCTTGTATCTTTCACCTATTTCCTCAATACATTAAGTTTAGCTTACACCTACGGGTAATAGCATCTACATGACTGCAGCAAAAGTTACAAAACTTTTTTGGTTTCTAGAAACCACATCAAACACTCTGACTCTTCCACGATGTCGGAATTTATTCTATACTTTATATTTCACTTAATCCTCTGGGATTTGCGCTGATCATCTTTGCTTCTTATTTTGTAACTTATTTTATTATAGATAGTGTTATGTGTAATGTGTCCTGGTTCTTCTGCACAACACATTGCAAGGTATCCCAGATATGGTCAATAATGTTCATGTCTGGAGAGTTTCGTGTAGCCAGCGGAAGTGGTTAAACTAAGAATAGTGTTCCTGGAGCCTATATGTAGCAGTTCTGGACGTGTGGGGTGTAAAATCGCCCTGCTGGAATTGCCCAAATCCGTCGGAATGCACAATGGACATAAGTGATCAGACAGAATGCTTATGTACGTGTCACCTGTCAGAGTCATATCTGGACGTATCAGGAGTTCCATATCACTCCAACTGCCGTCGCCTCACACCATTACAGACCCTCCATCAGTTTAAACAGTCCCATGCTGACCTGCAGGGTCCATGCGTTCATGAGGTTGTCTCCATAACCGTACACGTCCATCCGTTCGATACAATTTGAAGCGAGATTCTTCCGACCAGGCAACACGTTTCCAGTCGTCAAAAATCCAATGTCTGTGTTGACGGGCGCAGGCGAGGCGTAAAGCTTTGCGTCGTGCAGTCATCAAGGGTACACAAGTGGGCCTTCGGCTCCTAAGGCTCATATAGATGATGTGATGTTTCATTGAATGGTTCGCACGCTGACACTTGTTGATGGCCCAGCATTGAAATTTGCAGCAATTTGGGGAAGAGTTGCACTTCTGTAACGCTCAGTCGTCTTTGGTCCCGGTCTTTCAGGATGTTTTTCAGGGAAAATCCACACTTCATAGCTACCTCGGACATGTTGTGTCCAATCGCTCTTGCACCAACAATAACACCACGTTCAAACTCACTTAAATCTTCATAACCTGCCATTGAAACAGCAGTAATCGATCTATCGACTGCGCCAGACACTTGTTGTCTTGTATAGGCCTTGCCGACAGCAGCGTCGTATTCTGGCTCATTACATATCTCTGTGTTTGAATACGCATGCCTGTAGCGATTTCTTTGGCGCTTCAGTGTAATAGTATTATTTTGTGAAAGTATAAACTCAACTCATTGTAGTAGCAGGCAGAGTGACTATAATGACATTGAGATTTGATTTTGGTGTGTCCCAGAATAACTCGAGCAGCGAAAGTGCAATGCCCGCCATTAAAGAAGTCTTTCAACATATAACATGCGTTTGCAATGCTCATTCTTTTCTCTGAGTCCTTAATATAACTGAGCTTTGTGTCTGGTCACACCGACACAGTAAAACATCAAATAGTACGTACAGCAGGTTATATTTGTAATTTATGGGTCTTATAACAATGGAAAACTCGGAGAACAGTGCGGGAGCTGGAAACGTAAGTCAATAATGAGATTAACAGTTATTTATTTGCTCTAATGATTGACATTAATGACAGTAAGATTAATAGAGAGCAAGGTTCTCTAAAACTCTAATCATATTCCAAAATGACTAACACTGTGAGGAGGTACCATGAAGTGTGTAAGATTATATGGAGAACGAGCTATAAATTTGTTAACCTGGGCAAGTCGCGAAATCAAAGTTAGTGGCACAACAAGATGGCACAAGTAATAACCAAATTAGGCAACACAAGTTGCGTGGCAAAGTGAGCAAGTAAGATGCTACTAATAATTTGGATCGCTCCACTTCAATGTGTGAGTCACTTTTTTATTTTTCTGAGTCAGATGTTTTGAGGTTGTTTGGATGTGGCCCGCCATAAATTTCTCTCCCATGCCAACATCTTCATCTCAGAGTAGCACCCTAAGTCTGCAGTTATTTGTTGGATTTACTCTAGTCTCTGTCTTCCCCCACAGTTTTTACACTCTGCAGCTCCCTCTAGCGTGGTCTCCCAACGCATATCGTATCACCATGTCTCATCTTCCTCTCAGTGTTTTTCATGTTATACTTTCTTCTCCGATTTTACGGAGAACTCCTCCATGTATTATCAGTCTCTCCATTTTTCAACATTTTTGTGTACCTAGCATCGTATCTCAAACTCTTAAAATTCGCAACATTCCCTATATGAACATCAGCTTATTCTCTCAATATGGCAACATGCAGACTGAAGTCAGAAACAGCTATACTCACACGAGATTTCTGTCCCCAAAAGAGATTTATTTGTGTGTTACACCTGTTGCAATATATTATCTGAATGTTGGGTGACAATGACTAAAAGGTCGAAACTGGACAGTAGCAAGTAAACTGAGAATTTTGCAGCTCCATTCTTTCGAAAAATATAACAGGCTTTGGTCCCAAGTTCAAACGAAATTGTCTTAACCCTTTGTTTGCCATCAATAAAATATTTGGTGCAATTGTAACAATTACTTTGCAAGTATCTTCATAAAAGTAATGTTTTACAGTATTTTATATGACTTGACAGTGGAAGCACTAATAAACCAGAGATTGTCCAATTTTCGCGGTGGTATGATAGGGGATGTTTCACTGTGCTACAAAATGCGTGTCTCTTAATGTTTTCTTTTCAGGCATATGTGCAGCTTCATTTCATTTATCCGTTTAGTTCGTAGAAATTATGGTTTGCAACAGCTGATGTGTAGTGTTTGATTTGATATTGGTGATAGCGAATATATTGATACCCCTCCAGCTTGCAGTGACAGCAATACCTGCAGATTCATTCTATCTTCTGAATCAAATTAACGGAAGATAGAGCGACGTTTTCATTGTCACTGTCTCTCGGCAGTTCATTCAGTGGCTGATATAGACTAGGCCAGCTGCACGGGCAGTCCATGGTTCAGTGCTAGGAAGAGGATATGACACTTACTTGCCATTGTTCACAGACTGAAACAAATCATGAACTTGTTGTTTAGTATGAACCCTGACTCTTAGTGAAGACTTGTAATTTTAGTAACAACAACACAACATCAACAAGAACTGCCCATCTCAGAACAGTGAAATCATAAACAAGGGAAACTTACAGAGAACTGACTCCACAAGATGAAGGAGCTTTAGCCGATATCTGAAATCTAGGAAAGCCGGGACAAATACGTTATCCAACACTGGAGATGGCTGCTAATTGTTAATACCTACCATTGAACGACATGGTACTGCTATCAAACCACTGGTGGCTTAGGTTATCAACCTAAGCAGCTAGCTCCGTGCGTAAACACTAGTAAACAGAGAGTTAAAGGAGGCATGGAAGCCGGCCGTTGTGGCCGAGCAGTTCTAGGCACTTCAGTCCGGAACCGCGCTGCTGCTACGGTTGCAGGTTCGCGTCCTGCCTCGGGCATGGACGCGTGTGATGTCCTTAGTTTAGTGAGGTTTAAGTAGTTCTGAGTCTAGGGGACTGACGACCTCAGATGTTAAGTCCCATAGTGCTCAGAGCCATTTGAACCATTTTGAGACATGGCGTCAGAGCGATGTGGCCTATACCCATAGAAGCTATGAATGTTGAAGATATTTGTACTTTAATGTGAAAGTTTAGATTTAAGTATCTGTTACTTAGTTTCTCTGAAACTGGTACTGCAGTTATTATATTGCGGAGCCTGATGATGAGGCATATCACTGGCTCTGGAATCCAGATTGTCATTGTGGGTTCTCGGTATATTTCTCTAGCTTACGCTGCAACGCTCGTTAAAGAAGGAAACTGTATACCATATTTGAATGTGGTTACATTACAGGAATGCTTTTCTCTTGCAGTTGTGTTTGGTAACGCGGTAGTCCAAATGCTCCCTTGCCGTCTGTCGACAGTTCTTCTACAGTGTTCCAGTTAGCTATCGATCTTTCGAGTTCGCTACATAATTGTGGCAGTAGTAAAGTTTCCAGACACAGGTGCTGTTAATTCCTCGGAAAACTACCAGAAACTTGAACCTGGTGGCCGGGTTGTTATTGACAAAAAACGCGCGACATGTACGCGTGTTAGCAAACGACACAATGGCTGGAGACCAGCGGAGAGCCTGGTGAGTTCAGGACGGGTGCGACGCCCCGAGAGCCCGGGAGGTGGCTGGGCGAACAGTGTTGGGGGGGGGGGGGGGGAGGGGGAACGGGGCGACGTCGCGTGCTGACGCTACGCCAATAGCGCTCTTGCGGCCCGCTGACCAAGTTGTGTACGGCCCCATAAAGCTGGCGGGACGGCAGTGGCCTTACGGCTGCTGAGCACCAGTGCACGCCTTCCCGGCTCGCTTTATGACTTTACACCTCACCCTCCAGATAGACGCCGCGATAGAGAGATAAAGTACAGATACGTCGCTCCGCCCCGTGCCCTGGAATGTCTTGTAAATGGCTTACGAAGGTGTTACAGATTTTGAGCTTAATGACCTGAGTGCCTCCAAAGTTCTCAGCCCTATCCCTGCCATTCCAATTTGAAAGAAAGTATGTGCTAGAAAAGATGCACAGTTCAGCACACACTGTCAACAACAATTAAAATTCGCCACATTTTCTTGTAATGAAACTATACGGTTCCAGAGATTTTCTTAAGTCTCAACAACCAATGACGTTTATATAGAGACCGAAGTGACGAATGAAAATTTGTTCCAAGGCCAGGATTCGATTCCCGGGTTCGAATCCCGGCGGGGTTAGGGATTTTCCCTGCCTTGTGATGACTGGGTATTGTGTGAAGTCCTTAGGTTAGTTAAGTTTAAGTAGTTCTAAGTTCTAGGGGACTGATGACCATAGATGTTAAGTCCCATAGTGCTCAGAGCCATTTGAACCATTTTGAACCAGGGTTCGAACCCTGGTTTCCTGATCACTAGGCAGATGCGCTAATCACTATGACACCCTGGCAACTGGGCTTTGCGCAAATACATGGGCTATCCTATCACGCCTCCCTCCGCAGTTAAAACTGCATTCACTCCGCAGTCCACGTAGTCATCATCATCAGTTATCTGCTATATTAGCAGGTCCTTTGCCTCTCCATTTTCTGCGATCCAGTGCTTCCTTCTTAAGGCTGCTGTATGTTGTACCATCCATCATGTCATCCAGTATCTGGAATCTCTTCCTTCCTCGCTTCCTTTTCCCTTCTACATAACCTTCTAAAACTGTTTTTATCAGTCCGTCATTCTTTCTTAATATATGCCCAATCCAATTTCTTTTTCTTCTCTTTATTACATCGAGTAACTGCCTTTTCTCTCCCACTCTTCTCAGTACTTCTTCATTTTTTACTCTGTCCATCCAACTTATTCTTTCCATCTTCCGCCATGTCCAGATCTCAAAAGCCTCCAGCCGTTCTCTGTCTTTTTTCCTCATAGTCCATGTTTCAGCGCCATATAGAAGAACACTCCATACAAGACATTTTATGAGATTCTTTCTGAGTTCTCTGTCCAGACCGCTGCAGAAGATTCTCCTTTTCTTATAAAACGCCTCTTTTGCCATTGCTATCCTTGTTTTAATTTCTTTGGTGCACTTCCAGTCGGTGTCTATCCTGCTTCCAAGATACTTAAAATTTTGCACCTGTTCTAGTGTTTCTCCATTCAGCACAATTTTTATTTCCTTATTTCCTCCTATTGCCAATACTTTTGTTTTATTTGTGTTAATTTTCATTCCATATTTTTTTCCGTTGGTTGCAATGGTGTCCACCAAATCCTGTAATTCATTTTCCCCTGTGGCTAGAAGGACCATGTCATCAGCAAATCTCAAGCACCCTACTCTTCTTCCTCCAATTTCTACTCCTTTGTCATCTAATGAGCATTGGTCAATCATATTTTCTAAGTACAGGTTGAAAAGAGTAGGTGATAAACAGCATCCTTGTCTTACTCCTTTCCCTAGTCTGCTCCAGTTTGTAATTTCTCCTCTCACTTTAACTGAAACTTTTTGATTAAGGTACAATGAGTTATAAGTCTTCTGGTTTTCCAGTCCACTCTATTTCTCTCATAATAGTCGCCAGCTTGTCCCAAACCACATTGTCAAATGCCTTTTCTAAATCGATGAAGCACATATACAGGCCTCTTCCTTTTTCAATAAACCTTTCCCCCAAGGTTCGTAGGAGCCCAATTGCATCTCTGGTGCCCGTATTCCGTCTAAAGCCAAACAGCTCCTCGCCGAGATTCTCCTCTATTACTTTTTCAAGTCTTTTATAAATTATTCTTAACATCACTTTGGCTGCATGTGAAATGAGGCTGATTGTCCTGTGCTCGCTGCATTTCTTCCTCTTAAAATGCTGTGTCAGTTTAGGGGAAATGCCGACTGCACTGACGTGTGAATAGGGTTTTGAACTGAGGAGGGAGGCTGTAAGGTAGTTCGTGCAATTGTGCAAAGCTACAGTACCAGTGTGGCGTAGTGATCAGTGCATTTCCATAGTGAGCTGGAGACCCAGGTTCGAATCCTGACCTTGGTGAAAAATTTTCACGTCTGCATATATGCATTCGCTTCTGCGCCTCCCACAAATAACCCATAGTGCATAACTTGTAAATGACGAAATACAATGCAGCTACAAAAACTTCAACACCATGACAGGGGCATGCAAACAAACGTCGAATTGGCTTGAAATGTATTACATACAGGGTGGTTCATTGATCGTGACCGGACCAAATATCTCACGAAATAAGAGTCAAACGAAAAAACTACAAAGAACGAAACTTGTCTAGCTTGAAGGGGGAAACCAGATGGCGCTATGGTTGACCCGCTAGATGGCGTTGCCATAGGCAAACGGATATCAACTGCGTTTTTTTAATAGGAACCCCCATTTTTTTATTATTTATTCATGTAGTACGTAAAGAAATATGAAGGTTTTAGTTGGACCGCTTTTTTCGCTTTGTGATAGATGGGGCTGTAGTAGTCACAAACATATGTCTCACAATTGTAGACGAACAGTTGGTAACAGGTAGGTTTTTTAAATTAAAATACAGAACGTAGGTACGTTTGAACATTTTATTTCGGTTGTTCCAATGTGATACATGTACCTTTGTGAACTTATCATTTCTGAGAACGCATGCTGTTACAGCGTGATTGTCTGTAAATACCACCATTAATGCAATAAATGCTCAAAATGATGTCCATCAACCTCTATGCATTTGGCAATACGTGTAGCGACATTCCTCTCAACAGCCAATAGCAATAGCTCGGCGATATTTTGGCACTGTACTCCTTTCCCACAATTCGGCAATGATAATGCGAGACCACATCGAACTGCGCAGCTAGAGGAACTCATGGAACGAGAGGACACTCGGCGAATGGACTGCTCTGCCCGTTACACCGACTTAAATCATTCCGAGCACTTCAGGGACGCATTGACAAGACATACTGCACCACGTCCATATGCACCAATATGCACCAAAGACCATCCAGCAATTGTCAACCATACAGGTGGAGGAGTGGAAAATCGTACTACAAGAAGTCCGCACCAACTTTGTGGTTATCATGCGAGTGCGTTGTAGAACATGTATTGCTGTTCATGGTGATCACACACCCTACAATGTTCAGGGGACCGTCATATGCCGCGGTGACTTCTGTGTAATTACTGCCTTTGAATAAAAGTGTCATTTCTGTCTGTTTAATTGAGCATTTTTTTCCAGATACATTATGTACTATAGTGTAGCAGATCTTTCTACGTACGGCCCAAGTTTCATCGAGCTATGTTTGTTGGCAGCGACACTTCAAGATAAAGTTACTTTCGACGCAAATTTTTGCCCACCAGTGTATATCTGCATATAAGAGAAGATTACACAGTAGGTTTCTCGACCAGAAATCGTCTTTGAACGTTAGTAGTTTGTGAACAGATCTTGTTATGCTTCGTGCAAGAAGGAAGAAGTCTACCAGCACGTTTCAAGATTCGAGAGCGGCCAGATTGTGGCCTGTCTAGACTACTGTTTATCGTGGCGTGATATTGCTACTCAAGTTCGTCAATCTCGCATGAGATGCGAATATGAAATCGATAGGTTCCGAAGGGACATGCTCAGCACCTTGCGTAATCTCAACGCCCCCACGCGACTAGCGCCCGAAATGAGAGGACAGATATTGTTCGCTCGGTCATGCAAGATCATACACCTATGTCGCGTACTTTGATTCAGGACATGGGCTGGTTGTCAGCAGCACTCACACAGGTAGTGCAACGACATCTTGAGCACCTCGGACTCTCATCACGGCGACCATAGTTGCGGCTTCCGTCGACGCCGAACTGAGGCCATGATAAAAGCCGGAAGCGATGCTAGTGGTGTCATTGCGATGTCTCGTGGGGAGGGACAAATTATTTTTGTCTGTTGTATTTATTTTTCAACATGACTCCCTTATACAAAGTTGTGTCATCCCGTACAGCCCCGCTATTCTTCGAACAATGACGCTGGCAACATCTTGTTCGCATGGTATTCACAAGAAGAAATCCAATGAATTTACATAAAGTGAACAATATTGTCACTAAATAGGGCCTTCCTGTCCACCTTTCAGCGAACATCTGGTGGTGGTGTCACGGATAAGATGTGGAAAGTGGTCTAGGGCTCCATCAAATTAGGACCAATCAGTGCGTGAAGTTCAGGTGTAATATCTTCGGACAACTTGGGGAATATGTTTCTCAGAAACACATTATACATTGGTATCGATATGAGGGGAGGAACCATATACAAACTGTAAATAACGGTTGATTGCACTCCCCGATAGTTCACTGTAAATCTGTGTCGATAGCTCTTAATAAATACAAATGTATCGTGTGCGTTAAACGGCATACTTATCCCACAGCATACCTGGCTTCGTAATTTTCGATTCTGTCATTTTCTGACCTGGGTCCCAATTAAAAATTGCCCGTCTTCATCATTGCGATGGAACACACCCTCTACATTATTTTATTTACTGTATTTCCGTTGAAAATTCTGATCGTCACCGTCAAATACACTTGAGAATCTCTTTCATACGTTGTATTTCATGGCTTATACCTCTCGGTTTTCATTGAAATTGCGACTACGGTCAACCATCAGCTGTATAATGGAATAACGATAACGAAAAATTGGGTCGGACGGCGACTCAAACCCGGATTTCCCGCTCATCGCGAGTGGTCGCCGTATCATAAGGCAATCGGAGCGGGACGCATGGCCAGATCCAAACCTCCATATATCATCAGCAGACCAAGAAAGGTAGACCAATTGTCTTACAAACTCCTTTCACCAAGATACAGCGTGGATCCTTGTTAATAGCGAAACCTGACAGGAGTGAAAGTATGCGATGACGAAAGTAAAAACTTTCTGGAAGCAGTGAGAATGCAATAATGTTACCATAAATTCGTTTGATATGTTGACGCCCCATCTAAATCAGCTAAAATTTGACGTAAAGCGTCTCCAGATAAGCAACGTACCTCATTGAATGGGCAGTTAAGAGTAGCACCTGATCATCTCATAGGGGCAAACATTCTTCCAGGAAACTTGACGGACTTTCGAATTCCAGCGCGATCTTCGAGGATTTCTGGAGGATGTTGTGGATTGGGACACACGCACATTTTCTGCTGATGTAAGCCACATCTAATTTTCCAGTATGGTCCAAGATGGAGAGGTCTAGCAGGGTGTGTACCTTCGCCTCCAAGCGTCTGCAGCAATCCTCTGATTCTTTCTGTCTGCGTAATCTTAAAAACGAGTCACACAGCACGCCTGTTGATATGGCTGCAGAACTGGAGAGTCGAATTGCATGGGCTTGAAAAATTTTACGAGAGGACCTGGACGTGCCTGAAAGAATTTGTAACTCTCTACAGAGACAAGTGTAATAGTTCACCCAAATTGGATGATACATAGATCAGCTTCTTTAAGACGTAAGGAAAAGTAGGGGAACAGTGTACAGTTAAGCAAAAAATATTTTCACACGTTCATACCTAGTAACCTGAGAACAACTGTGTGAAGGGGGATGTAGCTTCTCTGCTATTGTAGGTTGGTACTTTGAAACAAGAAGACAGCTACCACATAAATAATACCATAACCGGTTTCGAACAAACAGGTTCATCTTCAGACGGCTTTCATATCAAGACACACATTTGTTGAAGTTCTTTTGTTGTTCTTTTAGTGAAAGGATCTTGCAATAGTGGTTCCCTACAGTAAAAAATCGATGTTAGAAACGAGCAATTTAACCGTAATTTTCTTTTGTATTGTGTTTAATCGTTATGAAGGATACTTACACTTAAATAGGTCGTTTGTAATCGATTTTTACTGTAGGGCGTCAGAATCCCAAGAATCTTTCAACACATAAACTGAACTTCAATGAATATGAATCTTGATATGAAAGCTATCTGACGACGAACTTGTCGGTTCGAAACCGGTTACGGCACTATTTATGTGACTAAATAGCATCATCAGTTGTGGCTGGTTGTTGTCTTCTTCTTTAAAGGAATAATACTATATTTTGTACACAGCCACGGCTCAAAATGTCAGTTCTAGAAAAAATAGCATTATTTTTACTGTACTAAATAAATGTAATTGCAAAAAAAGTACAGTAAAGTTTAACTGCAGATATCAAAAAGATACAAAAGCACACGTTATCCCATCCTATGTGGTAATATTATACGCAGTGGTTGAGGAATTGTGCGTTTGACTCAGAACTTATATTAAATGTGAATGAAAATAATCGGTACTTAAACTATCTGCTATTTTCGGCTAGGAGAGTAGAATATTTAAACATATGTAAACAGCAATATGAAATTTGTAATTACTTTCAGTTTCAATTTCCAAAAATGTTTAGAATGTTCATTTCTTGGTCATCACAAACATAGTCTTGGGGTATCTTCTCCAGTACAAGCACAGGACGCAATACACCTGTACGACAGTCCTTCTTCGCCTTTACTTACTTCCACACAGGTGCAACATATCTTACGCGAATTACGAAGTTAATAAAACATATAGTAACAGTAATAATAATATCGGAAACTAAATTAACGACCCATAAATGATGTAGATCACACAGTTGCCCGCGATACCATACAACACGAAATTTTCTATGTCGTTTCACTTACTGGCTGCCTGAACACCGATCGTCCGCTTTCGCTTCTGCATCCGAACTGTACTCTTTGGTGTCCCCAGCCGAACTGTCCGTTTTCGCGGCTCCATCCGAACTATCCCCGTTGGTGTCTCGACGAGAACTGCCCTCTGCCCGTCTCCGTCCGCGTTTTCCCACGCGTCGAACATCTTCGCTCAACTGACTAGTGCAGTTCCTTTTGATGAATTTCAATTTACCAGATATAAACTGGGACACTCAGATGTTTAGGACAGGTGGTAGGGACAGAGCATCGAGTGACATTATACTGAGTGCACTATCCGAAAATTACCTCGAACAATTAAAAAGAGGACCGACTCGTGTAGATAACATCTTGGACATCCTGATAACAAACAGACCCGAACTTTTCGACTCTGTAAGCGCCGAACAGGGAATCGGTGATCATAAGGCCGTTGCAGCAGCCTGAATATGGAAGCAAATAGGATTATAAAAAAAGGCAGGAAGGATTATCTGTTTAGCAAGAGTAATAGGAGGCAGATTTCAGACTACTTAACAGATCAAAACGAAAATTTCTGTTCCGAAACTGACAACGTTGAGTGTTTATGGAGAAAGTTCAAGGCAATCGTAAAATGCGTTTTAGACAGGTACGTGCCGAGTAAAACTGTGAGGGACGGGAAAAACCGACCGTGTCTCAACAACAACAGTTAGGAAACTACTGCGAAAGCAAAGAGAGCTTCACTGTTTAAACGCAGCCAAAACCTCTCAGACAAACAGAAGCTAAACGATGTCAAAGTTAGTGTAAGGAGGGCTATGCGTGAAGCGTTCAGTGAATTCGAAAGTAAAATTCTATGTACCGACTTGACAGAAAATCCTAGGAAGTTCTGGTCTTACGTTAAATCAGTAACTGGAACGAAACAGCATATCCAGACACTCTGGGATGATGATGGCATTGAAACAAAGGATGACACGCGTGAAGCTGAAATACTAAACACCTTTTTCCAAAGCTGTTTCACAGAGGAAGACACCACTGCAGTTCCTTCTCTAAATCACCGCACGAACGAAAAAATGGCTGACATCGAAACAAGCGTCCAAGGAATAGAAAAACAACTGAAACCACTCAGTCCACTAGACCTGACGGAATACCAATTAGATTCTACACAGAGTACGCGAAAGAACTTCCCCCTTCCAACAGCCGTGTACCGCAAGTCTCTAGAGGAACGGAAGTTTCCAAATGATTGGAAAGGAGCACAGATAGTACCAGTTTTCAAGAAGGATCGTCGAGCAGATGCGCAAAACTAAAGGCCTATATCTCTGACATCGATCTGTTGTAGAATTTTAGAACATGTTTTTTCCTCGCGTATCATGTCATTTCTGGAAACCCAGAATATACTCTGTCGGAATCAACATGGATTCCGGAAACAGCGATCGTACGAGACCCAAATCGCTTTATTTATTCATGAGACCCAGAAAATATTAGATACAGGCTCTCAGGTAGATGCCATTTTCGTTGACTTCCGGAAGGCGTTCGATACAGTTCCGCACTGTCGCCTGATAAGCAAAGTAAGAGCCTACGGAATATCAGACCAGCTGTGTGGCTGGATTGAAGAGTTTTTCGCAAACAGACACAGCATGTTGTTATCAATGGAGAGACGTCTACAGACGTTAAAGTAATCTGGCGTGCCACAAGTGAGTGTTGTGGGACCATTGCTTTTCACAATATATATAAATGACATAGTGTCGGAAGTTCCATGCGGCTTTTCGCGGATGATGCTGTAGTATACAGAGAAGTTGCAGCATTAGAAAATTGCAGCGAAATGCATGAAGATCTGCAGCGGATAGGCACTTGATGCAGGGAGTGGCAACTGACCCTTAACATAGATAAATGTAATGTATTGCGAATACATAGAAAGAAGGATCCTTTGTTGTATGATTATATGATAGCGGAACAAACACTGGTAGCAGTTACTTCTGTAAAATATCCGTGAGTATGCGTAAGGAACGATTTGAAGTGTAATGATCATATAAAATTAATTGTTGGTAAGGCGGGTACCAGGTTGAGATTCATTGGGAGAGTCCTTAGAAAATGGAGTTCATCAACAAAGGAGATGGCATCAGTGTGGGATCCGTACCAGTTCGGGTTGACGGAGGAGATAGAGAAGATCCAAAGGAGAGCGGCGCGTTTCGTCATAGGGTTATTTGGTAAGCGTGATAGCGTTACGGAGTGTTTAGGAAACTCAAGTGGCAGACTCTGCAAGAGAGGCGCTCTGCATCGCGGTGTAGCCTGCTGTCCAGGTTTCGAGAGGGTGCGTTTCTGGATGAGGTTTCGAATGTATTGCATCCCCATACTTATACCTCCCGAGATGATCACGAATATAAAATTAGAGAGATTCGAGCGCGCACGGAGTCTTTCCGGCAGTCGTTCTTCCCGCTAACAATACGCGACTGGAAGAGGAAAGGGAGGTGGCATGTAAAGTGCCCTCTGCCATACACCGTTAGGTGGGTTGCGGAGTACAAATGTAGATGGAGATGTAGATGAAGCCATCCATCTGATTGGCTACAGCTTATTCTACATTACTTTACATTTTAACATATATTTAAATAACCAAGCTTGACCAGTTTCACGTTCTAAATAAAGTAAGAATAATATGCGTTACATAATAAATATTAAATTCTTTCACATAAAACCAATACAATTTCCTCCTTAACTTTGAATGTCACGGCCAGTAGCCTTGCACCAATGTGCTTTCTGATAAACAAATGAAGTACAAAAGTAACTATTATGCACTAAACTTTACAACAAATATTTTGTTACCTAATGATTCAATAAGGTGTCATGCTGTCATCGTTCAATGTGTTTTGAGTGGGGGAAATGATGATCTAATGCTTAACTGAAAATACTGATAACTTAAATTTACTATATCTTTTAAACAAATAAAGTTACAGAGTTGATATTTACAACGTTTGTCATTTTAATCGTGCGCTTCTGCATGAAATGTCGATCGTTAAATTGACCAAAGCGTTCAGATTTTAGCATTCAGGTCCTTGTTTCAAATCTTGTTACTTACACTTTAACAAATGTTCAAATGTGTGTGAAATCTTATGGGACTTAACTACTAAGGTCATCAGTCCCTAAGCTTACACACTACTTAACATAAATTATCCTGAGGACAAGCACACACCGAGGGAGGACTCGAACCTCCGCCGGGACCAGCCGCACAGTCCATGACTGCAGCGCCTAAGACCGCTCGGCTAATCCTGCTTGGCACACCTTAACAGTAACTCCTGAACTAATATGGATACGATCGATATTCAAGTTTTATAGGGATCACCGTGAAAATTTATGGAGGATGGCAGATTAAAATTACTGTGGCTTGATTCCCTGCACTAGCACAGAATTAAATAGTTTTCATAAATGTTTCCCTTAATGGCCGATCTTAGGTCTGCCATATTTAACATATGGCTACAAAAGCCTTCTACTAGGTTCTTGTCTGTGTCGTTCCCCCAATATAGCGCATAGGCCTCAATAGACAACAAACGCATGTGAGTTTCCCCATCTCGTGGTGAAACTGCGCTCTGTGTTGCATCCACTCCTGGACGACAGGGTTCATTTCACAACTCCTGAAGGCTGACTCTTTCGGCCATATACTTAAATGAGTGCGAAATGCTCGTTAACTCACACTTACTCTGTTATTTACTAGATATATTCCAATATCTGTCTTCCTCTACAATTTTTCTCCTCTATAGCTCCCTCTAGTACCATGGAAGTCATTATCTCATGTCTAAACAGATGTCCTTTCATCCTGTCCCTTCTCCTTATCAGTGTTTTCCACTTATTCCTCTCCTCTCTGATTTTGCACAGAACCTCCTCATTCCTTACCTCATCAGTCCACCTAATTTCCAACATTCGTTTGTAGCACCACATCTCAAACGCTTCGATTCTGTTCTGTTCCGGTTTTCCCACATTCCCTGTTTCAATGCCATACAATGTTGTATTCCAGACGAACATTCTCATAAATTTCTTCCTCAAATTAGGGCCGATATTTGATATGAAGAGACTTCTCTTGGCCAAGAATGCCCGTTTTGATATTGCTAGACTGCTTTTAACGTCCTACTTGCTCCGTCCATCATTGGTTATTTTACTGCCTAGGTAGCAGAATTCCTTAACTCCATCTACTTTGTGACCATCAATCCTGATGTTAAGATTCTCGCTGTTCTCATTTCTACTGCTTCTCATTACCTTCGTCTTTCTTCGATTTACTCTCAGTCCATACTCTGTACGTATTAGACTGTTCATTCTGATCAGCAGATCTACTCACTCAGAATAGCAATGTCATCAGCGAAACGTATCATTGATATCCTTTCACCTTGAATTTTAGTTCCACTTCTGAACCTTTCTTTTATTTCTATCATTGCTTCCTCGAAGTGCAGATTGAACAGTAGGGACGAAAGGCTACATCCTTGTCTTACACCCTTTTTTAATACGAGCACTTCTTCTTGGTCGTGCACTCTTATTTTTCCTTCTCGGCTGTTGTAAATATTGCATATGACCCGTCTCTCCCTATAGCTTACCCCTATTTTTCTCAGAATTTTAACATCTTGATCCATTTTACATTGTCGAACGCTTTCTTCAGATTGACAAATCCTAAGATCGTGTCTTGCTTCCATTATTAACCGCAACCTCAGAATTGCCTCTCTCGTGCCTTTACCTTTCCTAAAGCCAAACTATTCGTCGTCTAGTGCATCCTCAATTTTCTTTTCCTTTCTTCAGCATATGATTCTTGTAAGGAACTTGGATGCATGAGCTGTTAATCTGATTGTGCGGTAATTCTCGCACTTGTCAGCTCTTGCCGTCTTTGGAACTGTGTGGATGATGCTTTTCCGAATGTCAGATGATATGTCACCAGACTCATTCATCCCACACACCAACGTGAATAATCGTTTTCTTGCCACTTCCCCAAATGATTTTAGAAATTCTGATGGAATGTTATCTATCCCTTCTGCCTTATTTGACCGTAATCCTCCAAAGCTCTTTTAAATTCCGATTCTAATACTGGATCCCCTATCTCTTCTAAATCTACTCCTGTTTCTTCTTTTATCACGTCATTCAAATTTTCCCCTTATAGAGGCTTCTAATGTATTTTTTACACCTATCCGCTCTCTCCTCTGAATTTAACAGTAGAATTCCCGTTGCACTCTTAATAGTATCACCCTTGTTTTTAATATCACCTAAGGATGTTCTGACTTCCTTGTATGCTGAATCTGTTCTTCCAACAATCATTTTCTTTTTTGATGTCGTCACATTTTTCCTGAAGCCATTTCGTCTTATCTTCCCTGCAAATCCTATTTATTTCATTCCTCAGCGACTTGTGTTTCTCTATTCCTGAGTTTACCGGAACATTTATGTAGTTCATCCTTTCATCGATCAGTTGAAGTATTTCTTCTGTTACCCATACTTTCTTTGCGGCTACCTCCTTTGTACCTATGTTTTCTTTCCTAACCTCTGTGATGGCCCTTTCTACAGATGTCCGTTCCTCTTCAGCTGTGCTGCCTGCTGAGCTATTCCTTATTGCTGTATCTATAGCCTCAGAGAACTTAAAGCGTATGTCATCATTCCTTAGTACTTCCGTGTCCCATTTCTTTGCGTATTGATTCTTCCTGACTAATGTCAAACTTCAGGCTACTCTTCGTCACTAATATATTGTGATCTGAGTCTATGTCTGCTCCTGGGTGCGCCTTACAATTCAGTATCTGATTTAGGAATCTCTGTCTGACCATGATGTAATCTAACTGAAATCTTCCCGTATCACCCGGCCTTTTCCAAGTATACCTCCTCCTCTTGTGAGTCTTGAACAGGGTATTCGCTATTCCTAGCTGAAACTTGTTACAGAACTCAGTCTTTCCCATTCGTTGTCTCAAGCCCGTATTCTCCTGTGACCTTTTCTTCTACTCCTTCCGCTACAACTGCATTCCAGTCTTCCATGAGTATTAGATTTTCATATCTTTTGTATCCCGCCTGGAAGTTGGCGCGTGGGTCTACTCTTGTAAACTGAAGGGTAGGCCGAATGTAGGAAGTGAGTAGGAGCAGGAAAAGGCGAAAATCTCTCGGTACTGCTCTTAGAAATGGTTTTACTATATCACAATATTAACTGAATACATAACTTAGCAACTGAAAAGCCCGTATTCCCGTCGTAAGTAGTACATAGTCTCAACAGCAAGCCAACTCCTTCTGACGTTGAAGCAATGTTTCCAGGCCGTCTGATCTTGATGAAAATGGGTAGAATCTGGAGCGGAGCTCGTAGATCTGGACAGCGCCTGCTAGAGGCTGCTGTCGTCGGTGTCGGTGTCGTAGTGCAATCCTATGAACTTCCACCTACGCCGTGACATCGTAGCTACCGACACCACAATATCCCTTTACATACTGTATTACCCTTTTAATATCCTCATACACTTTCTCTATTCTTCATCTTCAGTTTGCGACGGCGGCATGTATACCTCAACTATCGTTGTGTACATCTACATCTACATGGATACTCTGCAAATCACATTCAAGTACCTGGCAGAGGGTTCATCGAACCACCTTCGAAATTCTCTATTATTCCAATCTCGTATAGCCCGCGGAAAGAATGAACACCTATATTTTTCCGTACGAGCTCTGATTTCCCTTATTTTGTCGTGGTGATCGTTCCTCTCTATGTAGGTCGGTGTCAAAAAAAAATATTTTCGCATTCGCAGGAGAAAGTTGGTGATTGGAATTTGGTGAGAAGATTCCGTCACAACGAAAAACGCCTTTCTTTTAACGATTTCCAGTCCAAATCCTGTATCATTTCTATGACACTCTCTCCCATATTTCGCGATAATACAAAACGTGCTGCCTTTCCTTGAACTTTTTCGATGTACTTCGTCAGTACTATGTGGTAAGGATCCCACACTGCGCAGCATTATTCTAAAAGCATAGTGTAGGCAGTCTCCTTAGTAGGTCTGTTACATTTTCTAAGTGCCTGCCAATAAAACGCAGTCTTTGGTTAGCCTTCTCCACAACATTTTCAATGTGTTCCTTCCAATTTAAGTTGTTCGTAATTGTAATACCTAGGTATTTAGTTGAATTTACGGCTTTTAGATTAGACTGATTTATAGTGTAACCGAAGTTTAACGAGTTTCTTTTAGTGGATGATCTCACAGTTTTCGTTATTTAAGGTTAACTGCCACTTTTCACCCCATTCAGATATCTTTTCTAAATCTGTTTGCTGTTTGTTTTGATCTTCTGATGACTTTATTAGTCGATAAACGACAGCGGTATCTGCAAACAACCGAAGATGGCTGCTCAGGTTGTCTGCAAAATCGTTTATGTGGATAAGGCACAGCGCAGGGCGTATAACACTACCTTCGGGAACGCCAGAAATCACTCCTGTTGTACTCGATGATTCACTTTTGTTGTACTCTACGATTTTTTTTCAGAGTTGGTTTGCTGTCGATTCTGATAAGAACAAACCTGTCACTGAACTGTTCACAATAATACAAACTCTGCCCTACCTTCCTATTCATAAAGAATGCTACTCCCGTTGTACCATTTTCTGCTGATGTTGATATTACCGCATACTCATCTGACCAGAAATCCTTGTCTTCTTTCCACTTCACTTCACTAGACTCCACTATATCTAAATTGAGCTTTTGCATTTCCCATTTCAGATTTTCTGGTTTCCTTACCTTGTTCAAGATTCTGACATTCCACGCCTCGACTCGTAGACTGTTATCGTTCCGTTGATTATTCAGCCTTGGCGGTCCCCTCCTGGAGACCCGAATGGGGGACTATTTCGGAATCTTTTGCCAATGGAGAGATCATCGTAACACTTCTTCAATTACAGGCCACTTGTCCTGTGGAAACACAGTATGTGTCTTTAATGCAGTGGTTTCCATTGCTTTCTGCATCCTCATGCCGTTGATCATTGCTGATTCTTCCACCTTTAGGGGCAGTTTCCCACCCCTAGGACAAGAGAGTGCCCTGAACTTCTGTCCGTTCCTCCGCCCTCTTTGACAAGGCCGTTGGCAGAATGAATGGTGACTTCTTATGCCGGAAGTATTCGGCCGCCAAAGCTGATTATTAATCAAAATTTATGCAGCGGAGCGATTCGAATGCGTTTTGATTACGAATCAAAGACGCTACCCCTAGACCACGGATACATACTTACCAGATTATATTATTTTCATTAAACGGTGGTGGGGCACTATATCGCATGTCTTCCGAGACACAAGTAACTAACTCATCATCAACCTTGGCTCATTAGTTTAAGGCATAATGGGTCAAATTGACGGAAATAGTGGAGTTTCTCAATGTCTCTGTTTTCAGAATACAGGAGAAGCATTCACGGGACAATTTAGATTGAAAAAATGAAGAATTTGTTGTGAAAAATCATGGAAAAGTCCCACAGTTTCATGAAATTACGGTAGGTGGTAGTGCTATACGTGGCATTCAATATAGCGTCTGTAACGGAGGAGCGTTCAAACAGAGAGCTGTCATTGAGTTCCTTTTGACGGGAAACTAGAGTATCGCGGATGTTAATGGTCGCTTGCAGAATGTCTATGGAGACCTTGCAGTGAAAAAAAGAACGGTGAGTCGTTCAGCGAGGCGTGTGTCATTATCTCAAGGTCGGAGAAACCTGTCCCATCTCCACGTGCTGGCTGGCCGCACACAGCTGTGGCGTGCTGTGTTGAATGTATGAACACAATCATTCGAGGTGATGTTCCTATCGGTGTGCTGACACACTCACCCATTAGTAGGGGTACTTAAAGACGTGCGCCCGCTAGGTTCCTTGCCGCTTAACAGAGGGCCATAATGAGAAACGAAGGACCATCTATGCGGTAATTATTGCGCGTTAAGAGGCTAATAGTGGCAATTTTTTGTCAAAAATTTTCACAAGTGCTTTCCTTATTTCGGACCAGAAACAATACGGCTATCCATGGCGTGGCGCCTCATCACCTGTCCGCCAAAGGAAAAGTTCAAAGCCACACACTCAGCTGGTAAAGTAATGTTGGCGGACTTTGGAACTCTGAAGAGGTTATTATGTTTGATGTCCTATCTCATGGTGCAATGAGGAACTCTGAAGCGTATTGTGGTACCCTCAGGACACTGAAGACTCGACTTCAGCGTGTTCGTCACCACAAAAATACGAACGAACTTTTCCTTCTCCATGACAATGCAAAGCCTCACATATGTCTGCGCAGCCGAGAGGAGTTCACAAAATTTCATTTGACGGTTCGGCATCATCCATCCTAAATCTCGGATATGTTTCACCTATGAAGGATGGACTCTGCGGGAAGCATTACGTGTACATTGGAGAGGTTACTGATGAAGCAATACGTTTGCTCCGTCGTCGTCCAGTAGCGTGGTACCATGCGGGCACTTAAGCTGGCGTAATGCCGTCGCATTAACAGAGGTTACCTTGAGAAACAGGGTTTTGTAGCCAAAATAATACAGAGTAACTTACTGGAATCCTGAATGAAACCAAACTGTTTCCAGAAAAAAAAATCGCGTTACTTATCGAACGCCCCTCGTATGTTGATCTTTCTGGAAAAAATTTTCGTTCTCCGAAAACTTCATAATGTTTGAGCATAAAACATATTCCACAATCGTACGACACGTTTTGGAAATTATAGGCCTTCTGTTATGTGCATCTTGTGATAACCTTTGTCGAAAAGGAAATGAGATGCACCTTTTATACCCAGTGGGTAGGTACCTTTCCTTTGTCCAGCTACCCACGGTAAACCACTGTTATATGGAGAGCATGTTATTTCGCATACGCTCTGGTTCTATCTCATGCATATATCGTATGATCAATATACTCTGTTCTATTTCAAAGGTACGTCATAGCGTCAAGTTTTGAGCGAGTTTGGTTCATTTCCTATTTCATAATCACTTAACAGTAGTAGTTCAGGTATTAGTGCGATATTCTAAGAGGGCAATCTTATTACTGTTTTTATCAATGAAACAGATAAAAGAACGCGACGACTTCCTGACTTTTTTTCAATGAGGATGTACTAATATCGTCAGAAATCTTACGGTAATCAATAATTCGCTAGTAGAGGTTGGGAGTTAATGGACGAGGGACGCTACATTGCATCGTGCGATAAATAGACATTTGAGTCGGCCAGGAACCGTGTACGGATGGCCGAAGCGGGAAATCCGTGTGCGAATTCAGGTCCTGCACGAGTTTTCAGCTTTTGCCACTGCATTACCACAGTCCACTGTGCGGCTGAAAAGCATGAATTTCCCATCCATCCTTTATTCCCTTTATTTCCCCATCCTCTATTTCACATACATTTCTGAAGACCGAAGAAGTCAGTATTTTGGTCGTCATCTCCATTTTTGACGCTGGCTTGGTCACGGACCGATGATTCCGATCCTAATACCAAATTTTCTTAGAACTTCCGAGTGCTTAGAAATTCATTGACAGTTTCTCGCATCGTTCTTTTTACATTCACTTTGGCCCAATTCATGTAATATACCCACGACCAAAGCACGCTTTAGAAAAGCGTTTCCGTATAACCCGTAGTTCTATTGCCCATGCAATCTTGACAACACCATACATGTGGAGCAGATCGACATCAGTAAAAGAAAAAAAGAGGGGAGTTGTGTGCTGGGGCCTGGTAATCCACAGCAGGGCCGCTCTGATCGCCGGCCCTGGCGGAGAGACGCGCGTAATCCCGCAGGAGCCGCGGCAGAAGGGCCGCCACCAGGTAATCGCCTGCCTCCCTAATCCCGCGCCCAGGAGCCCCTCCGCCCTGCTGGAGCGGCGGCAAACTGCGGCCCACCTGGTCGCTTCCAGTCTCCTGACTGCGTCGCCAGAACGGACTCAGTGGCTGCGGAGGAAAATGCTCTCCACTGCGACTACCTGCTGGCCTGATTTCAGCAAAACAATCGAATACCTCTTCCTTATTACACTACTGGCCATTAAAATTGCTACACCACGAAGATGACGTGGCATAGACGCGAAATTTAACCGACAGGGAGAAGATGCTGTGATATGCAAATAATTAGCTTTTCAGAGCATTCACACAAGGTTGACGCCGGTGGCGACACCTACAACGTGCTGACATTAGGAAAGTTTCCAACCGTCCGCAGCTCGTGATCGTGCGGTAGCGTTCTCGCTTCCCACGCCCGGGTTCCCGGGTTCGATTCCCGGCGGGGTCAGGGATTTTCTCTACCTCGTGATGAATGGGTGTTGTATGCTGTCCTTAGGTTAGTTAGGTTTAAGTAGTTCTAAGTTCTAGGGGACTGATGACCATAGATGTTAAGTCCCATAGTGCTCAGAGCCATTTGAACCAAAGTTTCCAACCGATTTCTCATACACAAACAGCAGTGGACCGGCGTTGCCTGGTGAAACACTGTTGTGATGCCTCGTGTAAGTAGGAGAACTGCGTACCATCACGTTTCCGACTTTCATAAAGGTCGGGTTAAAGCCTATCGCGATTGCGGTTTATCTTATCGCGACATTGCTGCTCGCGTTGGTCGAGATCCAGTGACAGTTAGCAGAATACGGAATCGGTCGCTTCAGGAGGGTGGATCCCAACGGCCTCGTATCACTAGCAGTCGAGATGAAAGGCATCTTATCCGCATGGCTGTAACGAGTCGTGTAGCCACGTCTCGATCCCTGAGTGAACAGATGGGGTCGTTTGCAAGACAACAACCATCTGCACGAACAATTCGACGACGTTTGCAGCAACATGGACTATCAGCTCGGAGACCACGGCTGCGGTTACCCTTGCGGCTGCATCACAGACAGGAGCGCCTGCGATGGTGTACTCAACGGCGATCCTAGGTGCACGAATGGCAAAACGTCATTTTTTTCGGACGAATCCAGGTTCTGTTTACAGCATCATGATGGTCGCATCCGTCTTTGGCGACATCGCGGTGAATGCACATTGGAAGCGTGTATTCGTCATGGCTATACTGGCGTGTCACCCGGCGTGATGGTATGGGGTGCCATTGGTTACACGTCTCGGTCACCTCTTGTTCGCATTGACTGTACTTTGAACAGTGGACGTTACATTTCAGATGAGTTACGACCTGTGGCTCCACCCTTCATTTGATCCCTGCGAAACCCTACATTTCAGCACGATAATGCACGACCGCATGTTGCAGGTCCTGTACGGGCCTTTCTGGATACAGAAAATGCTCGACTGCTGCCTTGGCCAGCACAGTCTCCAGATCTCTCACCAACTGAAAACGTCTGGTGAATGGCGGCCGAGTAACTGGCTCGTCACAATAAGCCAGTCACTACTCTTGATGAACTGTGGTATCGTGTTGAAGCTGCATGGGCAGCTGTACCTGTACACGCCACCCAAGCTCTGTTTGACTCAATGCCCAGTAGCGTCAAGGCCGTTATTACGGCCAGAGGTGGTTGTTCTTGGTACTGATTTCTCAGGATCTATGCACCCAAATTTCGTGAAAATGTAACCACATGTCAGTTCTAGTATTTGTCCAATGAATACCCGTTTATCATCTGCATTCCCTCTTGATGTAGCAATTTTAATGGCCAGTAGTGTACAAAACTACCCAGCTGCGGGTAGGGTTGCGCTCTGTTGATCCCGTATTAAATTACGTATGCATATAGACAGCTCATTCATTCCAGGAATCAAAAATCTGCTTTGTTAAGATAGGTCTTCTGGATTTGAGGCTGCATTGTCATCTGTAAATTCCGACGTTTCGGCGACTCTATACCCTGAGGAAGGCGCCTTGCAACAGTCATTGTCATCTGTAAATTCCGACGTTTCGGCGACTGTTGCAAGGCGCCTTCCTCAGGGTGTATAGTCGCCGAAACGTCGGAATTTACAGATGGCAATGCGGCCTCAAACCCAGAAGAATTTTATTAACTGTGACAACGTCCGCGGAAGCCTAGTTTACAAAAATCTGTTTTGTTTGTTATCGACATTTTTACTGACAAGATATTGGTCTTGGGAATTCCAAGAATTTCGAGCAGGCTTTAATTGTAAGACTGAATTCGGATAATAAATAAAAGAAATACTATTTGTGTCGTATATCTAGAAATTAACAGTGTCCTAATTTTTTCCTATACATATACTGTGAAATCACGCTTCCTGCCAAATTACGTGATTCTAGGTCATCTTCAAGCATCCTATAGGTTTTAGTCAGGATTTCGCGAGTATCATAATATGTGATGTAAATGGCCATATCTTTTGATTGCATCGACTTAGAAGCTTAATTTTTATACACCAGCAAGAAACTATAGACCTTAGAATGTGAAGGATATTTCAATTAGATACGTCTATCCGTTGCAGAGAAAACAGACAGACGGTTGGATTACTCCTACAAATGACGAAAGAAATATTTTTCTCGTGTGATATGACTACAAATTAACATTTTCAGGAATTTTTACTTTACTTTTACCGTTAATCCTTGCTTCTTGCCAAATTTCATGATTCTAGTTACCAGCAAGTACAGGTTTTGATGAGTGAGTTTGAGATCATCAAAATATCTCATTTAAATATCCGAATCTTATGACTGCATTGCCTTAGAAGCTTCAATTTCTTGCACTCTTAAGGGACGGTCGACCTTTGTATGGGACATAAATTTTAACTTGATACGTCAAACCGTTTCTGAGAAAAAGCGATCTTGACAGACGGACAGACAGACAACCGGACAACAACTTTTTTGTCTTGTGATATAGTTACAGATTAACAATTTCCGGATTGTTTATTTTACTTTTACTGTGAAACCGTCCTGCTTGCCATAGTTCATGTTTATAGGTGAAAAGGAAGTACTCTATATGTTTTGATGAGCGAGTTTGCGTATATCAAAATTTGTGGCATAGATAGCCGTACCTTTCGATTGGATTCACTTAGAAGGTTACACTCACTACGCAATCAAGGGACAAAAGACCTTAATACGCGACATAAACTGCAACTTGATACGTCCATCTGTTCCTGAGAAAAAGCGTTTTTACTAGTCGGACAGATGGACAAGCAGACGACCAGTAAAGTCATCCTATAAGGGTTCCGTTTTTACTGTACGGAACACTAAAAATGTTTAAAAACTATTGATGGCTACTACTTTCCTAGCAAACAACGCAAAGATAATATTTTTATAATAAATAAAATTGTACAGGGTATGTCATAATTAACAGAGAAAACTGGAAGTGGAAAAAGTACATGGTAATAGAAGCAAAGACTTTCCAGTAAATACGAGTGCGCTAACGAGTCACTTGGGCTATAACTGTGAATCTGTGCCTATGGCCACCACTGACCTTGACGTGAAATATTGTCCCGCTTATAACAATTGTATTTGAAATTACAGGATCCCTGCTAATGATGAGAATTGATGTTATTCTGATATGCTAAATAACTATAGCATCATGTGAAGGGGGCGGAGTGCAAGATCTTACGTGGCCTTTACCTTCCGGCATAGCTACAAGAAACTCTCCGCTACTCATGTACAAGAATCAAGCTTTGCGTGATGGAATTATTAAAAGAGAATTGGCCCTCCTGTATAAATAACAGCGGACGTGGGCGGTGTCCATTGTCAATAATTAAAGAATGACTACTGAAATCATAACAAAATTCACCTTCAGACATTGTTACCGAAACAACTCTAACCAACGTGGCAGAAATAATTGCATTACCAATGATATAAGGAGAGGTGCTATACATGCAAGGGAATTCATACAGGCATGTGGCGTAGTAATGAAGATCCACTGTCATAAGAATCCACTCACAAATTGCGAAAGAACTGAAGTTGCTAAAAACGGAATGCATGACAACAGTGCTAAGCAAAATCAAAAGTTATGACTTCCTATAAACTAAACGATGCCTGAACGACAACATACTTTGCTCGATACGAGACGCTTGGTTGACGACATACGGAAGTTTGGATCTGGCCGGGAGCCCTGCACTGATAGCCAAATGGTAACAGGAAAATCTGGTTTGAGTCCGTATCCGGCACAAATTCTCAATTTCGTCATTCCATTCTACAGCTTATGGTTGTCCATATTCGCAGTTACAAATACATTTAACATCCTTTGCAGTCTTCAGTTCACGTCAAACAGGCGCAAGTCAGCACTTACCTCGCCCACAAAATGAGTCGGTACAGCATCAGAGGCAAACGCAGGCTTGCATAAATTTTGCGTCTCTGACTTCCCGGTGTTTCATGCACCAAAAACAAGAGTTCGTCATCCATACACAGTTAGTTCGCCAAACGGTCGAAGGAAAATCGACTCCTCGGATCCCTTCCTAATAAAATTTTGAGAGTAGCCAACGGGAAGTTACCGTACAAAGGGAGAGCTTGTTTTTGACTAAAATTATGTGCCATCAGTTCGCACAACTCAGACGTTTCGACAACCAGGCATTCCATGGCTGGCCATCGATATAGTCTCTACACTCCAGAAGGACACAGAGAGAAATGGTTCAAGGAAGTCCTCACTCCATAGTTTTCAAAGCATGGCCGTGTAAATGTCTCTACAAAGAATGAGAAATCTGCTATCAGTGAACACCATAGCGCCGGTCAGTCACAACACCCCTCCGCGTAAACAAAACTCATATTTGTCACTGACGAGTCCCTTAGCACACGGAGGAGGAAATTAGTGACTCAGTATGGCGTACACTCCCGTGACACGGGTCGACAAGCTACCTGTAGAATTAGTATTTGTTTTCTGAACCACCCACCCCCAGCCCCTCTCTCCTTCTCTCCCTCCCTCCCACTCTCCCTCCCTCTCTCTCTCTCTCTCTCTCTCTCTCTCTCTCTCTCTCTCTCTCTCCACAAACACTGAAAAATCCTGGTTATCGTGAGGAGACCCTTGCGACGCCGTGCGTCAGTGCAGTCCGGCTGAAGCCTTTTCACAGTGCATGCGGGGGTGGGATGCATTCCTGTGTCCCATCGGAAGAGGAATTCGTTTTACCCTTTCGTAACTTCACAAAAGGCCCGCCCACTAGCCGTGTGTTAACCTGGCTCCAGTTCAGGAAAAAGGGTTTACTTAGTTACAAGATGTAGTAGAGGGTAACAAAAATTGCTCGTGCTTTACCTCTACCAGAAAATGCAACTAAATTACAGTCGGAACATGGGATGAGAAAGGACTTACCTTCCGACCTTCTGTAATGGTTTCTGCTATTTATTAGCGTAATGCTCATTCCTTTCCTGTCAGAGGGGTGGAAATCAGCATTGTATGAAAGAAATCGGCTAGATAATTGATGGAAACTAATCAAGAAGCGAAGGGAGAGAATGATGTACGTGAAACGAGCAAGTCAGAAATTGGTGGACTCTTTTTCAAGATGAAAACATTTCTTCTGAGTCCACACGCAGGGTATACCTTAACAAGACGATAATAATTCTGCACGTTACGTTTTACAATTTACTGAACGCTCATGAGGTATAGCTGGGTAACTTTTCACAACAGGTAATCGTACACAATAAACTACAGTAAAGAATATTGGCCCATACTGATTCCATTGTCCCATACTAAGCCCTAAAATCTGTAACAACATATTAGTTATTTTCTCTCTTTTCCTTATTTTAGTAAAACTATTAATAGAGCAAATATGATAGTCTGACTATAAAGTGTGTTATTTATCATGGAGAAAACTCTAATGTTTATGATACATACAGTCATAATGCGTAAAGCTGGAGCAATGCTCAGCACCTAGAGAGAAAATCTACTATCTTTGTGAAGCAATATCTGTCTTCTGTCTGACGTACTTCACTTGTCTTTCCCATCTTTACCCTTTTCTCCTCCTGGCCTTGTACGGTTATTATGTGTATGTTAACTTAAGTGCGTGTGAACAGTAATAAGCATTAAAATTATTTCTCACATGATGTAATAGTACATTTTTTCAATCTAATAACATCCTTTATTAGGAGGTTTTCTAACGAAATGAAGCTGGGTGTTATTGGATGAACGGTAATAACCGGCTTGTACGAAGTTTGCTTATGGCTATCTCTCTGAGATTGCTACTAATTGTAATAATTATTTAGGTCTTGCTTGCTATTTAATTTATGAAGTTGGATTTGCTAGTGCGGACAATACTGACGCACTTAAGATAATCACAGCTGACACGGTTGTTCATGATGATGACTGGTTTGTAGCCGCTCAACTACGCGGCCATCAGCACCCGCAGAAAGTCCCAATTTTTTCACAGTCCGCTCTAGCCACTGTCGTGAATGATGATGATGAAATGATGAGGATAACACAAATACCCAGTCCCCGGGAAAAGGAAATCCATAACCCGCCCGGGAATCGAACCCGGGACCCCGTGATGCAGAGGTAGCAATGCTAGCCACTATACCACGAGCGGCTGACTGATACGGTTGTGAAAATAAGAAACCAAGCTGGCCATTCCGGAAACATAATTTTTCGTGCAAACTGAAGATTTCCTACTTATCTTCAATTTGACTCTCCAGCAGAGTTAAAAATAGTAAGTTCAGAATACAACGCAATACGAAAATTACATGAAGCCAAAGAGACAGACGTATGTCGAATACAGTGGCATGTCATGAATTAAGTGCCCAGTGGAATTTCATAATGACGATTCTATGAAATAATTTCTCCTCCAAATCGTCATCGACTCTATACTGCACTTTTGATTACAACAATTCAGCATTTTTCTAACGGACGTGTCATTTAAGTTATGTGTGTGACGTATTAGTTCTTTTGTTTTGTTACGTTCAAACCTGATTTTTAATAATACTTGAATCCTTGATACTTTGCAAGGTAGAAACAATTATGTGACTGCCTCAACGCATACGCTCCGTTTTTAATTGATAATTTTCTGCAGGGAAGTTAGGAAATATTCAGCGAAATTGTCAGAAACAGGATAGTTTCAGAAAGAAAATGTACGCATCAGTCGGGATTTCACAAATGTTCAAATGTGTGTGAAATCTTATGGGACTTAAGTGCTAAGGTCATCAGTCTCTAAGCTTACACACTACTTAACCTAAATTATCCTAAGGGCAAACACACACACCTATGCCCGAGGGAGGACTCGAACCTCCGCCGGGATCAGCCGCACAGTCCAGGACTGCAGCGCCCTAGACCGCTCGGCTAATCCCGTGCGGCGGGATTCCACAATTACGAAGAGTGATCTTTAATTCATATCAGCTTTAGCCAAAAGAGGAAAGTATCCTCGGTAATTATTAACCAAATTACTGATTTCTAAGCTAGATGATGCCGAAAAATCTACATGAAAACTTCGTTGCTGATGACCCTTCTATCGTTTTTCAATATAAAGCAGCTAAACTATGACGGCGAGATAGTTTGCCAATTTGTAATTGATTTTTGTCTGCGGATATCACATCTAGGAACACCCTTTTTTTCCAGTAACTACAGATATGCGGAAAGTTTTAGAGGGAAAGACGGTCTGTTCGGTCGGGCGCCAGGGCGCTGGCAGCGAGGTGATTGACGTGACAGCGTAGACCGCAGTTGGCTGGGGCTATGGATTTGCGGTCGGGGGATATGGCGAAGTTCGACGTGCCTCGTAAAATATTGACAGTGCCTAAATCGGAAAGAAATGTGCTCCTCATTTCTGAGAGGGGGGGAAGAGATTGGAGCGGTCCCGCAGAGCAGTGACCGCCACCGGCTGCTGTCAGAACGTTGAGTAACAGACCCACAGGAGCTGCCGCCGCTTACCGCGGGATCATAAAAATGAGAAAACTTTTATTCAGCTACCTGAGAGATGTTGAAGCTGCGTCGCAGATCCATAAAGCAGAGTAACTCAGTGTGGCTCATTTGAAGAGTGAAATGATTTGGTATCCATATCTAGTGTCCTAGCTTACTACCACTAAAACTATTTTCCGTTGCGAAACACGTAGCCAAGGAAACGGTGGAAATATGCTTGTATACCCTTGTAAGCTTTCTACAAAAACTTATCTACAAATGAAAATAACGAATATTCTTTTTTCAAAAACTTTCTCGTCGTGTATTGGAAAATATGAAGGAAGATAGAATTCAACGTCCTGTAGATATCCAGGCTTTTAGATACAGAGCCCATGCTCGTATTGGGTCAACAAAGGAAATCGGCCGTGCACATTGAAAGGAACCATCCCGACATTTGCCTGGAGCGATTCACGGGAAACCAAAGTCTGGATGTTCCTCGTGTAACATGTGCTTTATATATCGCATTCAGCTGCTAAGCAATATCGACTGTTTGTTGGCCCAGTATCCCGCATGTGAACAGTTTTGTGAAACAAAACTTTAAACTTAGTGAAATACAGAATTTCAAATAATGAAAACTAATCTAAGTAAATTCCAAAACTAACTGACTGTGTACTCAATGTAAACTATTTAAACTTAATGAAAACTATTTAATTGAAACTCAGTACTAAAGTACATTATGAAAGTTGCAAGACATGAAGTGCACTCTCTCACCCGAACTATCCACAAAAATAAAATACCGCTCTACTCAGAAGAAAAGTAACTGTTTGAGATTAACTACACTGCTCACTATAACTTAATCTGCGTGCTTAGCCACCGGCCGGAGTGGCCGAGCGGCTCTAGGCGCTACAGTCTGGTACCGCGCGACCGCTACGATTGCAGGTTCGAATCCTGCCTCGGGCATGGATGTGTGTGATGTCCTTAGGTTAGTTAGGTTTAGGTAGTTCTAAGTTCTAGGGGACTGGTGACCTCAGAAGTTAAGTCCCATAGTGCTCAGAGCCATTTGAACCATTGTTTGCTTGCTTAGCCCAACACCTGATAATTCCGACGGCGAACCGTTTCCTCATATCAACCAAAAGTCAGATCTGCTCCATGAAATAAACGTTACTTACTTCATGTTCAGCACGTTGTTTCGTGTCTGGTGTCTTGACATTCGCGAAAGCAAATAGAAGCCAGCAGGTACAGCAACTAAAGAAAAAATAAACTACTCACTACTATTTTATTTCTTTTAGCTTGTCAGAAACAATCTTCATGGATTCGTGTCACGTAAGGAGCAATGCACACACGACAAAATATTCAAACATATACTGGGAATGATGGAGGAGGGATTTACTTTAGAGGAAGTTGTCCTTCAGAAAGTAAACACTGATGATTTACAAAAAAGACTGTACAACATATGAGAACTCGAACAATTACGACATTCTCTCAATACAAAGTTACAGATAGTCCAACCAGCTGCGTTATTTGTGACAAAATAAAACGGAAGAAATCAAATCAACATTAATCATAAATATTATTAATTATCTGAGGGACAAAGATTTCCTTCGGTTAACTGTTCTGATAAACAGACATTTCGTTCTTGAGCTTGCATTGGCTACCTTGAAAAATTCCTTTAAAAATATGCTCCATCAATAGAGCCAATAAGTTATGTTTTCATCTCCGTAATAAAATATTCCAGATATTTTCTCTTAGATTAATAAATATCAAATCCTCCTCCTCTGAAACCTCACCTGTTCGCTACTGTGCCTCAAATAAGGATGCCCCAGCCCTGCACAACTGGCAGGCGGGCAAGTGAACCACAGATAAACACACTGAAGGATCTTATCCACTACTCGTGCTGCGCTGTCATTCGTCTTCGTGCCAATACAGTAAAGATGGTAGAAAACATAGGAAAACCTTACATCCTATTAAACAGTCGGCAAGCGTAGGAGTTGTAACTAAAAGCAGCACTCTTCCACTTCCGTGAATTATTTCGTTTTACCTCGAAAGTCCAAGAACATACCTCTACTGCATAGGCTTTGCGTGCATGAAGCGAATCTTTTGTTAGGGATGCACAACGTGGACAGTGCAGTTGAGGAATGTTCGTCGAAATCGATAGCCGTAAAACAATATGCAAGAACCGACACGCCATTCGCCTGTTTTAGAGAAAAATCAGAAATTATAAAATTTGCTGCGAAATGTGAGTGCACTTGGTGAAATCACTTGGTACGTTCATTTCCTACCTTTTTGTATCATTTATTTCACAGGATGAAATCTTGAGCAACTAATATTCCCAATGATTTTTTTGTTGCTGTAGAAATTCGTTACTCAGGTCCTGATGACAGTATGAACACTTTCAAAGTATACCCTTTTCTGGCTGAAGTAGATTAGTTACTGTTTGGAGACTGAATTTGCTCACGATTTCTCCCTTCACTTCACTTTTAGGTTTTAATCTTGTATCCCTTCTTGTTGCCTATAGATTAAAGAAATTGTTTTGAGATCATTGTTCTGTTGTCCGTTGTAGTGAACAACACAGTATTACAAGTAACTTTCCGCAGTTATCTGATCTTTCAATTCGACAAAATGATGCCTAAGATAAATAGAAGTTTGACATAAAGGTTCCATTATTTTCTGTTAAAGAAAGTAGTCTGCTACAATCAGTCTAAACTCATGTGGTTTATGGCCTCTTTTGACGTTGCACTTTCATGATTATGGGTATCCGAACATCGTATACCGGGGTATTCCTATTAGAATTGCACCTGGTTTCAACAAAAAGGCCAGTCCTGGTATTTAATAATCCTTTAGCATTTGGAACTTTATCTAATCGGTTATTGTCTTTACTGATACTAGAAATCAGTGTTTCGTATGCACACGGGCCAAACAAAGACCTTTACTTGCTAATGTTACGTGGTGCAGGGTGAAACTGGAGTAGGTCTGTTTAGTGCTGCCCCGGTCTCCATTCGACACATTAGCACACACTGGATACTTACTGTGAATAATCCAGTTTGTGTGCGGGGTAGCCGCGCGGTCTACGGGCGCCTTGCCACAGTTCGCACGGCTCCCCGACGGAGGTTCGAGTCCTCCCTCTGGCATGGGTATGTGTGTTGTCCTTAGCGTAAGTTAGTTTAAGTTAGATTAAGCAGTGTGTAAGCCTACGGACTGATGACCTCAGCAGTTGGGTCTCATAGGAACTTACCACACATGTCCAAATAATCCAGTTTAAGCAACGTATATTTATCTGCACGACAACAGTGTAAATATTACAGTGAAGATGGATGATGTAACCGACAAAGGGCTTCGATATGTGGATTCGTTTCTTTCTGACATCGAAATTGAATTGAACTGAATTTAACGTTTCAGCAATAGCCCATATCCAATATGAAGGTGGTATCTGTTATTTCGGAGCTCTCGAAGAATGAAATTACAACGAAATCCAGACCATTAGCTGCTTACAGGCGATGATGAATATCAATGGGGACAGTTGAAAGTGTGTGCCCCGGGATCTCCTATTTACATAGCAGACGCTCTATACGACTGAGCCATCGAGGACACAAAGGATAGTGCAACTAAAGAATTTATCTCTGGCACGCTCCCCGTGAGACTCACATTTCCAACTTATTGTCCACACACTATATTGGCAGTGACCCTGCCCACTATACTCATTACTTGCTGCAGTCAATCTTCCGATTCCCGTAAGAGTTTCAGCAATGTGACTACATCCACACTGAAGAAGATCATTGGCCGGTAAGCCTTATCTACATGAAGATGGTATCTGTTCTTTTGCACATGTCCGGAAGAACAGATACCACCTTAATATAGGATATAGGCTATTGTTGAAACGTTTAATTCCGGGGTAGATCACACGAGACCTGGCCACGGCGTCCCCAACACTACCAACCAACCGGAAGTCGACAAGAAGGGACAGTCAAGGAAATTAACCACGAAAGGGGAGGCGGAAATGGAAGAGAAGGACAGTGCGGCATCAGCTGCTGGGCTTGCCGGGAGACTGAAATAACATAGTGCACCTCAACAATAGTCGACCCAACCACGCCAAGCACATTCCATCCGCGCGGGGGATCGCGCAAAACCCACGAAGGTAAGTGACAAAATAGGCGCGTTAGAGTGGACGCCGTTCAGTCACCGCATTCTTATTCTGTAGGAGGGTCCAAAGACCGAGCCTTGGTTTGTCCTGTCTCCGTAATGGTAGATGACAGTCCATCCATTGACCCATACTATAGCATGAGCCTTGGCTGCAGGGAAAGAGACGTTCTCTGGGCCAATGAAAGTACACAGTTCGACACGGATGGAACGGCTCTGAGGAACACTGACGCCGGTCGGGCGATGGCATCATCGTCCACCAAGTGACAGGTGGAGCATAGGGGAGTGTCCATTAAGGCAATTACATGTAAACGCTGATTAGTGACAAGTTTCCTCACACGTCTTGATACCATGTCGCTCGGACTGATGTCGGGAAGTATGGCTGGTGAAGGTTGTGCGTCACCGCCGTCCACCTTATTGTTGTTGTCGTTGTTGTTGTTGTTGTGGGCTTGAGTCCGAAGACTAGTTTGATGGATTCTCCGTGCTACTGTATCTTATGCGACCCTTGTCATCTTGGAATAACTACTGGAAACTATATATTCCTGAATCTGCTTACTGTATTCATCTCTTGGTCTCCCTCTACGATTTTTAGCCTCCACGCTTCCCTATATTACTAAATTGGTGATTCCTTGAAGTCTCAGAATGTGTCCTGTCAACCGATCCCTCCTTTTGGTCAAGTTGAGCCACAAATTTTATGTCTCCCCAGTTCTGTTCAGTACTTCCTCATTAGTTACTTGATGGACCCATCCAATATTCTGCAGCACAACATTTCCAAAGCTTCTATCCAATTTTTATCTAAACTGTTTAATGTCAATTTTTCACTCCACACGGTTACACTGCAGGTAAATACCTTCAGAAAATACTTCCTAATTGCTCGATATCCGATGTCAACCGATTTCTCTTTTTCACAAACGCTTTTCTTACTATTTACACCAGTCTACGTTTTATATCCGCTCTACCTTGGCCATCAGATATTTTTTGCCCAAATAGCAAAACTCACCTACTACTTTAATTGTCTCGGTTCCTAATCTGATTCCCATAGCATTACTTAATTTAATTCTATTACATTCCATTATCCTTGTTTTCTATTTGTTGATGTTCATGTTATAGCCTCCTTTCAAGACACTGTTCACTCCACTGAACTGCTCCTCCAAGTTTGACAGAATTACAATGTGATCGGGAAACTTCGAAGATTTTATTTATTCTCCCTAAACTTCAATTCCTGTTCCAGATTTTCCTTTGGTTTCCTTTCATGCTTGTTCATTGTGCACATTGATTTACCTCGGGGATAGACTCCATTTTCAACTACTGTCTTCCTTTGATGCCCATCGGCTCTTATAACTGCTGTCTGGTTTCTGTACAAATTATAAAGAGCCCTTCGCTATCTGTACTTTATCCCTGCTACCTTCGGAATTTCAAAAGTTTTCTCTTAGTCAGCCATGCCTAATTAAACTGAAAGTTCGGTAATATTCACACCTGTCAGAAACTTCTTTCTTTAGAATTGGAATTACTACATTCTTCTTGAAGTCTGATGGTACTTCACCAGTCTAATACATCTAGCACGCCACATGGCTGGTTTTCCCAAGGCTGTCGGTAGTTTAGAAGGAATAACGTTTACTAGCGGCTCATATTTCTACTCAGATCTTTCAGAGCTTTGTGAAATTCTTCTAGCAGTATCGTATCTCCCACCTCATCTTCATCTACGTCAACTTCCCTTTCTCTCTTGTGTAGATGCTCTATGTATTCTTTCCACTTTTCAGTTTCCTCTTCTTTGTTTAGGATTGGTTTTCCCTCTGACCTCTTATTTTCCCAAAGCCTCTTTTAATTTTCCGTAGTGAAATATGCTTCTAAATCCTTACATTTGTCCTCTATCCGTTACTGCATAGCTATTTTACACTTCCTGTCAATTTCATTTTTAACCGTTTGTACACCCTTTAGCCTGCTTCATTTACTACATTTTTAAATTTTCTCCTTTCATAATGAAATTGAATTTCTCTTGAGATATCCAATGATGTCTGCTATATCTTATGTTTTACCCTATTTGATCCTCTGCTGTCTTCACTATTTCGTCTCTTAAGACTAACCGTTCATCTTCTACTGTACTCCTTTTTACTGTTCTAGTCAACGGTGGCCTAGTGCTCCTTGTGAAACTCTCAACAACATCTGGTACTTTCAACTCATTCACGTCCCATCTTCTTAATTTTTTCTGTTTTAATCTACATTTCATTACTAAGACATTGTGATCTGTCACTGGAAATGTCTTATAATTTAAAATCTGGTTTCTAAATCTCTATCTGACCATTGTACTATCAATGTGAAACCTTCTGGTGTCTCCATTTCTCTTCCACGTATAAGACCTTCTTTTAATATTCTTAAACAAATTGTTAGCGATGATTAAATTATGCTCTCTGCAAAATTATACCAGGCGGCTTCCCTTTTCATTCCTCTCTCCCAGTCTACATTCACCCACTAGTTTTCCTTATTTTCCTTTTCCTACTATCGAATTACAGTCCTCTATCACAATGAAAGTTTCGTCCTTTAACTATTTTAATAATCTCTTTTATCTCATAATACAATTTTGGAATGTATTTATCATCTGCGGAGCTAGTTGACATGTAAACTTGTGCTACAGTGCTGGCGTGTCTATCTTGGCTACGATAATGTGTTCACTATGCTGTTCGTAGCAGGATACCCGTATTCCTATTTTCTTATTCAATATTAAATACACTCCTGCATTACCCTTATTTGACTTTCTGCTTATAACCACGTATTCGTCTGACCAGAAGTCATGTTCCTCCTGCCACTGAAGTTCAGTAATTCTCACTACATCTAACTTCAGTCTCGTTAATGGATGCTTAATCTTAACATTGCTGCAAGGCACGCCACCCGGTAGTTGAATGTTGAATTCTTTTGGACGTGGTGGGCGCGTACTTGGGAGTCCATTGTACATAAATTCCACGAAAAAGACAGCCAGATGCACAAACAGAAGCGCTTCATGTCCTACCGACGCCAGCGGGGAGATGGAGGCCGGCGTGTAAATGTCCAAGACTTGCCGCGTGTGCGAGTTCGCTGTGGCCGACCACCGTTTGTTTATAAAGTTCAGTATAAGGCTGCCGCACCTGGCGTTGGTGAGCCAAAATCCCCCAGCTTTCCGGGCAGTTGGGGTGAGTGTACCATATTTGACTTTGAAAATGTTACCAGCCGTCAGGAAGTAGCCCAACGCGGCCTACAGGCTGCGACCAATCACTGGCAACATTGGAAAGATTTGTGCTTATTCACAGCAACGTGGAAACAACACGCACGTTCAGGTATTCCACACGTTGCAAGGCATTAAGGCAACTGAGGCGATATTGCCGAACGGTGGTGCGGGTGACCTGGAGGGGTCGCCGTATGTGGGCTATGGTGCAACGGGCGGTGTATGTAAAGACGATGTCAAGGTTTTGGAAGATCTGGACGCAGGGTAGATGCGCCAGTACTTCTCGTGCGAGTCTTCTGTCAATTGGCAGCGCCGTAGACTTGGCAACACTCAAAGCAATGCCTGCCACATTCCCGTACGTGCAGATGAGATCAGGAACAAGCGCCGTCTCTTCCCACGAACGTATCAGCAGCAACAGGACGTCTAGATAGGCACGACAATGGAACATGTTCTGCCACAGGGTGAATCCTGACAAGTGCGCCGTGCGACTTCCAACAAATGGCTCCAGGGAGAGAGCGTAGAGAAGCATCGATAGAGTGCATCCTGACGTAAGGAACGGGGATCGTTATGGTCCGGCGATACGACCATTAGCTGGGCCGGCCGCTGTGGCAGAGCGGTTTTAGGTGCTTCAGTCTGGAACCATCCTGCTGTTATGGTCGCAGGTTCGAATCCTGCCTCGGGCATGGATGAGTGGGATGTCCTTAGTGAAGTTAGGTTTAAATAGTTCAAAGTCTAGGGGACTGATGACCTCAGATGTTAAGTTCCACAGTGCTCAGAGCCATTTGAACGACCATTAGCCTGACAAGGGAGTGGGCGATGGCGTAGAGAAGTCGTAGGGTAAAAGTGAAGCGGGCCACGAAGCCCATCCGCTCCCTGACAGCAAAGAGGTAACGATGTCGGATCCGACCAAAAGCGCTGTCAAAATAGACGGCCACCAATGTTGCACGGAGATTGTACGCAGTTGCTATCACAGCCCGACACTCACAAGTGGCCGTCTGGGCGTAGACGGATCCACCCGGCGTCGTTTTTTTCTGTGAACGTTATACTAGGAAGGATCCGACAGCATCATTTCTTGCAGTCGGCATTGAGTCGTCAACAGTCCTTGGAACATCGCAGTCAGCCTTGGTGCCACCTAATGTTAGAAAGCCCAGTAAAATTCCACAGGGAGACCATCCACGGCAGACGACTTGTTTGGAGCACCCTCTTCTGTCTCGTCTATGACGTCATCAAAGGTACGTCCTCCATCAGGGTTTCCGTTTCGATGCTCGACATGGTGTGAGTGATGTGGAACGAAACAGGCTCCAAACCATGTTGATCGTACTGGTAAATATGGCGAAAGTGTTCCACAAATACAGCCATGATAGCTGCCTGACTGGTGGCCCCATGCTCCCCACAAGTGAAGGGCTTCGAGCTCAGTTGTTGTCAGCGATAGATGTTGTCAGTCACCATGTGATGGATTGAGGGGTCTTCCTGTTTCGTCGTACCTTGACGACGAGTTCTCACGACCACTCCCTGCAATCTGCAACAGGTCAGCGCAACTATGTGAGCCTTGGTCCTATTGCGATCTATCTGAACGGTAGGAGAGGGTGGTTGCCTATCAAGGTCACGAAGTACATTGCAGTGGATGTCTGTTGTGTGGCGGTTCCATGCAGACAGCTCCCTCCAAACTGCAAGACTCGCCATATACCAGCCATGGCGCGCTCCAGCCACCACTCCATCTTCGTTGTATATGCCAGATTCCGGCATTCGCATGCTGTCAAAACTGCCGCAGTCGGGACTGGTATGGTACGTGGTTCTTAACTTCCACGGCGCACGACTGCCCCACACCGCCTGCCGTGGGAAGAGGATAGTGTTAACGTATGAACGGTGATCTGAGAACGCCATGGGATAGCCTCTGGGAGACATAAATCCTATCCAGGTGACTCGAAGAGTGGCCTGTCTGATATGTATAGCCTTGTGCATCGCCATATCGAATCTCCCATGTGTCACAGAGGGAATGTTCGCTGACAGCAAAGCACAGTTTCTGGCAGCAGTTGAAGTGTCGTTCTTTCCGATGTAAAACACAGCTGAAGTCACCGCCAAGATACAATCTTCGTAGCATCCAAGAAAGTGAGGGGTGGTCTCCTCAGAGTAAAATCGAACTCTGTCCTCGAACTCTGTCCTCGAACTCTGTCCTTGCTGTGGCCAGAATAAAGCGGGTGGCCACCATGATGCGTGTCACGACGGACGGAAAGTACATGGCGTGCTCAACTGATATGCCCTCACGTACAATCGCGGTAACTCCCCGTCCAAGATCGCCATCAGGAAAGGCGCAAGGAGCGTAAACGGCCCGGCCACATCTGGCAGGGCGAACAAGTGCACCTCTTGAAGTAGCGTGACGCCGAGGTCAGAAGTCCAAATCATTTCCCGCAGAAGTTTGAGTTTCACCTGGCTATTAATTTTGTTGATGTCAATCTTAGCCACTCGATACGCCTAAGCTGTGGCCGCCGTATGGGGGAAACCCGATGGTAGGCAACTGGATGGGGAGAGGCAGAAGCGCCGCTGGATGGGTGTCTGTGGTATACACTGCTGCTGCCATGCGTTTACCGCTCCGTCGCTGGTGCCGGAAAGTGAGAGGTGGTCTCCTCAGAGTAAAATCGAACTCTGTCCTCGAACTCTGTCCTCGAACTCTGTCCTTGCTGTGGCCAGAATAACGCGGGTGGCCACCATGATACGTGTCACGACGGACGGATGTTGTCAATCACCATGTGATGGATTGAGGGGTCTTCCTGTTTCGTCGTACCTTGACGACGAGTTCTCACGACCACTCCCTGCAATCTGCAACAGGTCAGCGCAACTATGTGAGTCTTGGTCCTATTGCGATCTATCTAAACGGTAGGAGAGGGTGAGTCCTCGACATCTTAGCTTCATGCTGATGTCGTCGGCGCGTCAGATGTGTCCATACGATCCATTGCAAACAGTGCCGATGGCGACAACAGAACAGCCGAGCCACCAGTAGAGCGGAGTATTTTGAGACAGTTGATATGCATCGCACTTGTCAGTGCTGGTCCGTCTGCCAAAGTAACATCCCAGTCATCTTCATCGTTTAAAACGAGAAACATATTGAATTGCGCCCAGCGTTCTGCGATGTGACCGTGAATCACGCCGTAAGGCCGTAAGGCTGTTATGATTTCTTCCGCCGAAAGCTCGAAAGGCAGTTCAAACGTGCGTACGGAACGAACGCCCAAACCCGAATGCTGTGGATTACCTGGTGCTGTCTGAAATTTTTATAACTGTAGCCTGTGCTGTATTTCATTGCATTCTTCTAAGAGCTCACCTTGACACTTTGCTAGAAGCATATCGCTGAAATCCAATTCCACGGCGTTACACGTAAAATACTATTTGCATATACGGCGTGGTTCATTCTTCGTGACCGGGCCAAATATCTCACGAAATAAGCGTTCAAATGGTTCAAGTGGCTCTCAGTACTATGGGACTTAACTTATGAGGTGATCAGTCCCCTAGAAAGTAGAACTACTTAAACCTAACTAACCTAAGGACACCACACACATCCATGCCCGATGCAGAATTCGAACCTGCGACCGTAGCGGTCGCGCGGTTCCAAACTGTAGCGCTTAGAACCGCTCGGCCACTCCGGCCGGCGAAATAAGCGTAAAACGAAAAAACTGCAAAGAACGAAACTTGTCTAGCTTGAAGGGGGAAACCAGATGGCGCTATGGTTGGCCCGCTAGATGGCGCTGCCATAGGTCAAACGGATATCAACTGCGTTTTTTTAAAAATAGGAACCCCCATATTTTATTACATATTCGTGCAATACGTAAATAAATGTGAATGTTTTAGTTGGACCACTTTTTTAGCTTTGTGATAGATGGCGCTGTAATAGCCACAAATGTATAAGTACGTGTTATCTCGTAACATTCCGCCAGTGCGGACTGTATTTGCTTCGTGATACATTACCCGTGTTAAAATGGACCGTTTACCAATTGCGGAAAAGGTCGATATCGTGTTGATGTATGGCTATTGTGATCAAAGTGCCCAACGGGCGTGTGCTATGTACGCTGCTCGGTATCCTGGACGACATCATCAAAGTGTCCGGACCGTTCGCAGGATAGTTACGTTACTTAAGGAAACAAGACGTTTTCAGTCACATGTGTGCGGCATATCAGACAAACAGTGTAACTGAAGAGTTTCTAGGAAACAGAACACAGCATGTCATTCTGAGCGGAAAAAACGTCTGCAGAAGTAAATGTAACTTCTGGTGTCCTCCAGGAGAGTGTTAAAGGACCATTACTTTCCACATTGTATATAAATGACGCAGTGGATTTCGTCGTAAGTTACATGAGGCTTTTCGCGGATGACACTTTTGTATACAGAGATGTCGCGACACTGGAGAAGTGTAGTGAAATCCAGGAGAACCTGCAGAGAATCGACGTTTGGTACAAGGAGTGGCAACAGACCCTCAACATAAGCAAATGTAACGCATTGCGAATACAGAGACAGTATGGAATCCATACGAGACAGGACAGATAGAAAAGAATATAGAAGATCCAAAGAAGAGCATCCCGTTTCGCTACAGGTTTATTTATTAAAGCTTTATGCAGATGCTCAGCGAAGTCCAGTGGCAGACATTGCATGAGAGGGGGGGAAGAACATTTACTATCATACATCGGGAGAATTTTGCAAGGGTATATCCCATCAATGGGCATTAAAATCTGAACTGTTCCTAGATACAAGAGTTTAAACCGTATATTTCATGCAACGCTCTTCGTTGTAAACAAATCAAATAGTTCAAAAATGGTTCAAATGGCTCTGAGCACCATGGGACTTAACAGCTGAGGTCATCAGTCCCCTAGAACTTAGAACTACTTAAACCTAACTAACCTAAGGACATCACACACATCCATGCCCGAGTGAGGATTCGAACCAGCGACTGTAGCGGTCGTGTGGTTCCAGGATGAAGCGCCTAGAACCGCTCGGCCACTCCGGCCGGCTCAAATAGTTACGGGGGGCACGAGAAACGTTTACTATTTATCACTTTGATACTATTCCACACATGTCGCAGTTGCATTAGCCAAAAGAAATCCAAAAAACTACCGACACACAAGATTGTTCCTTCCATATCTTACACCCACGCACTACTGTATAGTTATTCACTCGTCTACTGTACATTTTCAGACCGGAACTGCACTTTACCAATGTGGCGGTTGCTCCAACCCACCACGTGTCGGTAAACAAAGTACACAAAGAAAACATTTGATAAATTAAAAAAAATCCCCCAAAATATTACTGTTGAATAAACATCACATTAAAATACATTAAATGAGTTCACTTCAATTATGCAGAGAGCTATAATACGACCCTGAGCTTCAGGCCAACGGCGCGTGCCTAAGCAAGGCACAAACGCAAAGTTCGTACTGAAGTTTGACCAAATTACGAAAATAAACTCTCTTATGGGGGTTTAGTGGCAATCTCACATCTGATCTCTACATTTGGACTTTAGTAACGAACAGATGTTGAAACATTCTAATACTTTGTTAATATTACCATAAATCGAGAGCTGCGTCTTCCACGTCTGCCCAGCGCCGCTACCCAGCACCAAGAGGACCTGCGGCCACATCGCCCAACCGTTGCTTGTTCAAAAGGTGGTGGAGGGGGTGGTTCGCCAACCTGACACGGCCAATACTCGTGTCTTCGCGACCTCTCTGACCTGACTTGCACACTTTCTTTGCCAGACTTGTTTGTGTTTAGTGGTTGGAACTATCCTACCACAGAACCACTCTATTCATGCAGTGCTACAACCTCTGACTACAGCTTTCTGCTCCTTCAGATAATTTCTCAATAATACAGTCCAGGTCGCCCAAGGGAAAGGATGCAGGGAAACGTGGTACACATGAATAAATAAATAAATAAATAAATAGACACCGTTTGGTCCATTCTCTCCTGCTTGTTACACACTGTTTTATTTCTGTCGAGTAAAAACACTCAATATTATTCTCCTGTACCGGAATTCATTGAGAAAAATATAGAACGGGACAAGAAGTTCCTTTTTCCTTTTCATTACGTATATATAGTGAAAAGACCACCAAGAAAAAATACACGAATGGAACAGGAAAAGGGGGAAGTGACTCTGGTACACAAGAAAATGTGGCTTGCGGAATACATATGTAGTTGTAGATGTAGATGCGGTTTACAGATACTTTTGATCATGTATTTGACCTTGATTTCAGAGACACAAATGAAAATAAATTAAACGACTAGCCGCAGATGTCTTGAAGGAATGTAAGGAAAGTATCCTAAAAACTCAGGTAAATATTGTAAGATAGATTTATTCAAACCCATGCTCAACACATGATTTCAAAGAGCACGTGTTGCATACACCAGTTTTCATACAGGCTATTTGCTGAGAAAAAGGGAGGTACTGATACACAGTGTAAACACACACCACATTTCAATACCGGTAATAATGCTCGGAGTACGAAACATAAGCCTACAGTGAAATAAAATCGTGAGTACGAAACATAAGCATACAGTGAAAGAAAATCGCAAATGATAACTAGCTTTACCTCACTCGTGGCTGGTCCCAGGCCATCTGTTGCTTTCCAAAAAGTGTGTCTCACAAGAATTTCCGACTTCTTACGGTACGCAAAGAACTTTCGCGTCTTTATACTCTTGGCTACTGGCGCCAGTGATCATTTAGAAAGTTATCCTCGACACTGCAGTCGCGAGTTTGTGTTCAGGCTTTGAAAGGTGACGTAAATACATTAGAAAAACAGAAATAGCGGAAAGCATCCCAATACTGGCAGTTTTCAAGCTAATAAAAAATGACGCCCTGTACAGTGGCAAAGCGAGAATTTTCCGTTATACGAGCTACCAAAACTATCCCGTCATCAGACACAAAAATGACCGTAATTATCAACCAAACTACCACTCACGAAATGTGTGCAAAATTACATTTTTATAACAGTGTAGCATGCAAAATTCTCGCAGTTTTGTGAGGACACCGCACAGAGAGGAGCGTTGTTTGCAGCTGGAGGTTATAACGAAACTGATAGCAGAGATCAGAAAGCTTTCATTAGAAAACGGTCATATATATGAAGGACATGAAAAAGACTCTCCTTTCCGTCTGCCATTGACAAACGTTATTACCTGCTATTTGTGATGCGCGTTGCCGTGGCTGCGCCGCCGTAGGTGTACAAAAAAGCCGGCAATCTCTCGTCCGCAGCACGAGAGGCAGCCGATGGGCGGCACTTGTCGGCAGCGAGTGGTCCTGATTGACCGCCCGGCTCAGTACACTTGCAGGGGTCATTACGCGCCACGGGGGAGCAGTCATTGGGGAGGAGGGGTGGGGGAGGGGCCACTCTCCGCAACAAGCAACATCGACCTGACTGCCGGACGCAGCGGACGCGTGCAAGTGAAAAGCAATTAAACCGCCGGCATCGGGGCTAAGTGGGCCCTACGGACAGAAAAAAGTCTATAAGGCTCCACCCGTCGCCAATATCGTTCTCGTTGTCCGGCTACCAATAGGCGCTCGTTGGGGAGGACAGAGGAGTAGCGGAGGGGTGAGAACCTCATTAGCCTGCGTCTCTCCAATGTGCGGACTGTGGGAGTGACCGTCGCCAATGTGAAGCGTGCTGTCGTCTCTAATTCTAAGCCCTGCGGCAGTTCCCCGAAAACTAGTAACACCTATTGCAAACCGTGACCTCATGACATTATATGTAAACTGGGGCCGCCTAGGGGGCTTGTCTACAGATGAGTCTCTTATGTAGCCAGCAAGTGAACTGTCAGTGGGTGGCCAGTGGAGCTGTACTGGTAACCAATCGACAGCCGCCGCAACGTTAGTCGGGCGTGTAGGTACTCCACTGGAAGAAATCGTAACTGCCCCTAGGTAATGGCTAGCTTGATTGAGCACCCAAACATGGCGAAATATCGCAACAAATATGTAGCGACAAAATGAGAGTTCTGATTGATCGTATGGTCACTATGCAACCAAAAGTAAGACTTACAGCGAAAATGATTTCTTCGAAAAGGATCACAAGTAATCATGTTTATTTTTGTAAATCACCATAAATAATCATATTTATTGTAGTTTGAGAAGACTATATTAATATCTTAATGCTAAAGAAAACAAAATTTGCCATGAGCGATTTTGGACGCTTAGCAGCAGCGCGGGATTAGCCGTGCGGTCTAGGGTGCAGCAGTCATGGAGTGTGCGGCTGGTCCCGGCGGAGGTTCAGTCCTCCCTCGGGCATGGGTGTATGTGTTTGTCCTTAGGATAATTTAGGTTAAATAGTGTGTAAGCTTGGGGATTGGTGACCTTAGCAGTTAAGTCCCAAAAGATTTCACACACATTTGAACATTTGACGCTTAGCAGCATTGTTTAACTTTCTGAAAAGTGCCACGGCGCAAACGTTTTTGGCTTTAGGATTCTGGGTGACACATAGCCTCAGAAAGTTCCAGTATTTCGGGCAAGCATCAGTTTGGGACTCTTAACATTTTCGCTATATAAACATGCAGTAATTCAGAGGAATTACGACAATATTGGGAAAATTGTTCATTTGGGTGTGCACAACATTGTGGACTTTATCAGCAGTTCCATGCTTGATCTTAATTATTATTGTTCATAGCGGTTTTAGCTGATTTCGAAATTGCCGCGCGGGATTAGCCGAGCGGTCTAAAGGCGCTACAGTCATGGACTGTGCGGCTGATCCCGGCGGAGGTTCAGCCGCATGGCATGGGTGTGTGTGTGTTTGTCCTTAGGATAATTTAGGTTCAGTAGTGTGTAAGCTTAGGGACTGATGACCTTAGCAGTTAAATCCCATAAGATTTCACACACATTTGAACATTTGATTTCGAAATTATGTGAGGACTGTAACTGAACTTCAATGAACCATAGTGTACTTTCGTTGGTGACTAGTTTGTTTACGTAGGCCTGCTGCCCGATAGCAAGTTAGCTTTTTTCGCTAATAGACACTACCTCTCGCCCATTCAGTGAGCTGTTGAATATGAACCTTAAATTCAGCAAACATGAAATATGTGTCGAAAACCATAATTTAGCTACGACACTAGAGTTACGTGGGAGTAAGCTTCTCAGACAGTTGCAGGAGGTTGTAGTCTGGACTTCAGAATCCTAATTCAGTGTTGTGTTGTTGCGCCATAGACGATCGGCGAACCAGATGTATCACACGTTGTCACTGCCCTGCAGTGAACTACTTCTTACAAATACCTGACGTCACGGAGCAAGGGAAACTTACGTACAAATGTTCAAATGTGTGTGAGTTCCTAAGGGACCAAACTGCTTAGGCCATCGGTCCCTTGACTTACACACTACTTAAAGTAACTTATGTTATCCGAGGGAGGACTCGAACCTCCAGCGGGAGGGGCCGCGCAGTTCGTGACATGACGCCTCAAAAGGCGCGGTCATCTTTGCGAGAAACTGGAAATCACTGTCCGCTGGCTGAAAGAGGATCGCTATCGAGGCGCAGCGGAGAGATTATAGAGCGGTAATCCGCGAGTCGTGAAGTCAAGCCCATTTGCAGCATCTTTTTCCCAGTTCTTCTGGTACTTACACTAAAAATAATAGGAAATATATTGCATGTATTGATATTTTCATTCAAGGTGTAAAAAGGAAAGGTAAAGGATTTAGGGCTTATACATGAGAACTTCGTATGTACAATTAGGTACTTCCATTATTTTACAGCTGATGATAGACAGGTCCTTGAGTGATATTCATCGCGAAAACAGGGGCGCAATAATTTTATTGGCTTCTTGTACAGGTTAAAGACGCTTGTTTTGTATTACATGGTTCTTTTAATGTTTCTGTAGAAAAATAAAATTGGTTACACTCTTAAAAGGTTCTCTCTCATTGAACAGCTTGGCAACAAACGCATCATTTCAGCAAATACTGGTGACGGTAGCTGGTGATGTACAGTAGAATGTGTTTTGATGCAGTATTCTCGGAAAGTGATTTCTTTTTGATAAGAGCAATTCTGAAGTTTTTGATCAATTGTAAACTTGACAATAATAACATAAATCGCACCGTTGCGTTAGTGGAGAGCATTTGGGGACAATCAATCACTTTACTAGCACACGACGGCAATCCTTCATCACCTTGAAAAATCTCGTTGTATAATTGTGGAGTTTTGTTCTCCACACGAGTCAAAACTCCTGCACGAAGGGTTTCATGACACCAGTCAAAATGTTTTAGTATAAGGTTGTTGTATGTTTCCCAGATTTTGATGAACCATTCACGGCATTCCTATATTTTTCGGCGTACCCGTCCACCATTTTTTGATCCTTGATCCAAATGAGACTCTCTAACAAGCACACGCAGACAGTTGGCAATAAATTTCCATAAAGGGTTACCGCAGATTCTGCTGTTCACTGCTGAGTTATCTTGTTTATATCCTGTCGCGTCACGAGAACTACTTTTGTTCCTCGATGGTAGAGGGTTTGGTTATAAGCCGATTCGTACTGGCAAGAGAATATATGAATGTAAGTAATCTACTATACGTGACGCTAAAAAATTGTATTTCGATTGACACCAATGCATGAAAAATTTCGACATATGTTTCACCGTACACTTTCATTACAATCCCTTCTGAGAAAGTGATTTATAAAGTCCTCGCGGACTCTGGAAATAAAGTTCTTTCTTGAAAATTTGTTTGTAATCCCAGTTTTCCATTAACTTTCTTTTTCATGTGTTTTTTTTTTGAAAAAATCACTAAATACTATATATTGTGTATTATTTCAGTTCATTTGCAGTGTAAGGAATGTAAAGAAATCGACCACACGATCTTCGGATTACCGTCCTGCACCCATTCCGCTGTGCCAATCGCTGCCTTGACACAATGCTAACATTAATGTCTCATTACTCGCCCGACCCGAGCCAAAATGCTACTTTCTTTCAACGCTTGGCAGTATGGAGCTCTCACTCCCGTCACTTTCATTTCTGGCCAAACCTTGCATGTACATTCAAATCTGAACGAAATCGGTGGTGTAGTACAGGTGTGGGATACAACGTCAATAGAAATTCTCAGCCGGAGAAAAGTTCCGCAAACGAGGTAAATACGAGAAAAACATAGAATTCCGGTGGAAGAGAAACAAACAGTGTTATTGCTCGAAAATCTTTGGAAGGAATGCATTAGTTTGATAGAAGATAAAAACCAAGACAGTTCATACGTACGTCACATGAGACTGTATAATTATAAAAAAACGTAGTAATACATCGAAGAACTACCGTAGTATCGGGAGCTGGACAAAAAGCTTTTAATGCCATGAATGGCTGCGTGAGACAGAATTAGCATTACACCTGCAAGATTGTCTAAATATGAAGTATGTAAGGAATGTGGCGGAGGATATTATGCACCTATATTAGCGATTGTCCGTTCTATTCTGTGCACGCACTGGGCGAGGAAAAAATGACTGTATAACTCTTTACACGGTCGAATTCCCTTATCTTAATCTCCTTCTCCCAATGCAGTACAGCGATAGTGGCAGCGCAGCTAACTCACGGATTTCCTGGATTACCTATTTTCCAAATTTATTCAAGAGGGTTCCGCTAGAGCGACGTTGCTTTTCTACAAATATTCCTATCCTAGCACTGCGTTTCTGGGCTCGTATGCATTCATGTCTATCTGCTAGGGACACCAAGTGCAGGAACAGTCCACTAAAAGTGATCGCCATAGCTTTTTACATGCGCTTTCCGATACACGTACAGTGCGCCTCTTCAGAGACTTTCCCACAAACCTACGATTCCATTCTCCTTCCGTACGACAGATATTACGTGTTCGTCCTGTGTCGTATCGCTTTTAGTATCAGCGCTAAATATTTAAACGAAGTTCCAGATGTTTTCCACCGATTCCGTAAAGTGACTGTTTCTATGTTGAACGGCGATTGTATTTCTATTATCCATAGAGAGAGCTGACATTCATTCTACCAAGTGAAAATTTTGTCCAATTGTTTCTCAATTTCCTCTCCAACGACGATACCTTACTGGAAACATAATATCGTCAGCTAGCAGATGGAGTTACGTTTGGGATTAATTCTGCGTAGCCAAAATTGGAGTACGAATGATTCGTAGTGAACGTGCAGTACGAATTTCGATGGCAATTTATTACACTATTCAGATCATTGGTCTCCCACCTCTCTAGTAATTTATTACACTATTCAGATCGTTGGCTTCGTATTTTGCTGAGTCGGGGAACTTGCGTGCCTCAACTACACACATAGCCGTTCCGCGGACGTAACCACAACAAAGGAGTATATGTGGAGAGGGCAGACAAACTTGCAGTTCCTGAAGCGCTCCTCTCCTCCAGCCTTTCCAGCAATTGCAGAGCCAACAGTCTGGATGAGTGACTTATTGACCTTGTAAAATTAGCCAACATGACCTTGCTGTGATGATACTGTGAACGGGTGAAAGCAAGGGAAAGCCAGAGCAGCTATTTGTTTTTCTAAGGGCACGCAGCTCTACTATGTGGCTTAATGAGGGTGGCATCCACCTGGATAAAACGTTCTAGACGTAAAATAGTACATCGTTTGGATCTGCGGACGGGGACTACGCAGCAGAATATCGACGTCAGAAAAAACTTAACTGGCATTCCACGGGTCGGGTCGTAATGTGGAATGTTGTACATGTGTAAGCGAACGTGGGAAGTGAGATTCCTTTGTCGGGTCGGTAAGTTAGAGAATTTAAATAGAGAAATAGACAGGTTGAAGTTACCTGTAGTGTGAATTAGTGAAGCGCAGTGGCAGGAAGCATTCTGGTGCCGTCAGTTCAGAGTTATCAACACCGAATCAAGTACTGATTATGCAGGAGTAGACCTAATAATGAATGAGAAAATGGGGAATGGGTAAGCTACAGTCAAAAGTATAGTGAACACATTGTCGTAGCCAAGATAAACACCCACCACATCAGTATAAGTTTGGTGGTTAAGGGGAAAGAAAACTTGCGAAAGGTGGCTAGAATTCGGTAGTAGGAAAAGGAAGAAAAGAAAAAAAATAGTAGGTGAACATGGACTGGGTGAAAAAAATGAAAGACGAATCGGCTAGTAGAATTGTGCGAACGGTATAACTTAATCTTCGCCAACACTTTGTTTATGAATCATGAAAGAAGGTTGTGTACGTGGTAGAGACCTGCGGACACTGGATGGTTTTCCATAGATTATAAAATGGTAAGACAGAGATTTCGAGAATACATTTAACTGTACACTCTTCCAGTGCAGGTGTGGTTTCTGACCATAATGTATTGGTTATGAACTGAAGGTTGATACTGAAGAAACTGCAAATGGTAGTAAGTTGAGAAGATGAGACCTGGATAAACTGACGCAACCAGAGGTTCTTAAGAATTTTAGAGCTAACATAAGGCAACGATGGAGGTAAACGGAGGAAATGAATACAGCAGAAAACCACTGGATAGAGAGTTGAAATGGGGAAGATAGTAAAGTATTAAAGGCAAAAATACAAAGCCTAGAAAAATCAATGGGTTACACAGGAGATATTGAGTCTACGGCAGATGAAGAAGACGAAATGGAATTCAGATGTTTAAGAACGAGAGTGAGACAAATAGCAAAATGGATAAACAGGAGTGGCTAGAGCACAAATGCAAGGCTGTAAAAGAATGCATAACTAATGAAAAGATAGACGTCTCCTACATGAAAAATAGAGTGATCATTTGAGAGAACATAACCATCTACATAGCTACACGAATATGAAGAGCTCAAATGGCAAGCCAATACTGAGCAAGGAATGCTGAAAGGTGGAAGGAGTACATACAGTATCTATATAAGGGAAACAAACCTGAGAATAATGTTGTAGAAAGAGAAGAAAAAGTATGTGAAGATGGGAAAATCTGATATGATCTGAGAGAGCACTGGAAGACCCAAGTCGAAACAAGTCTCCTGGAATAGACAAGATTCCGTCAGAGTTTTTAAGATTCTTGGGAGTGTCAGCCATGACAAAACTATTTCTTCTGGTAAGCAAGATATATGAGACAGGTGAAATACACCCAGACTTCAAGAAAAATGTAGCAATTCCAATTCCAAGGAAAGAAGGAACTGACAGGTGTGAACACTACAGAACCATCAGATTAATAAGTCAACGTTCCAAAATACTGACACTAATTATTTTTCAGAAGTATCGAAAAACCGGAAGAAGTCGACTTGTGAGGAAGGTATGTTTGGGTTCCGGAGAAATTTAGGAACACGCGAGGCAATACTGCCCATATGACTTATCTTAGAACACTGGTTAACGAAACGTGATATTATGTTATAGTACTTGTAGATCTTTGACGATGATGATTGGAATATGTTGTGGTCTTCAGTTCGAAGACTGGTTTGATGGAGCTCTCCAAGCTACACTACCCTGCGTAAGTCTCTTCGTCTCCAAATAACTACTGCAACTCGAACACTTCTCAATCTGATTACCGTATTCATCTCCTGGCCTTACTGTACGATTCTCACGCTCCACACTTCCCTCCAATACTAAATTCGTGATCCCTTGATGCCACAGAATATGACCTATCAACTGATCCATTTTTGTAGTCAATTTGTACAACAAATTTCTTTTCTCATCAACTCTAGTCAGTACTACCTCATTACTTATGTGAACTACCCAGAAAATATTCAACATTCTTCTGTTGCATCACATTTCAAAAGCTTTTATTCTTTTCTTGTTCAAACTGTTTACTATCAACGTTTCACTTCCATAGATGGCTACACTGCAGACAAATACCTTCAGAGAAGACTTCCTAACTCTTAAATGTATATTTGGTTTTAATAAATTTCTCTTCTTGGGGAATGTTTTTCTTGCCATTGCCAGTTTATCAGCTCTACTTGCGCCATTATCAGTTATTTTGCCAACCATATAGCAAAATCTATCTACTATTTTAAGTGTCTCGTTTCCTAACCTAAATCCCTCAGCCACACCTGATTTAATTCGACTACAATCCATTTTCCTTGTTTTGCCTTTGTTCTTATTCATCTTATATCTTACTTTCAAGGCACTGACCATTCCGTCGAATTGCTATTCCATGTCCTTTGCTGCGTCTGACGGATTTAAAATGTCATCGGCAAACTCCACTTTTCTTATTTCTCCTTCCTGAATTTTTATTCCTACTATTTTTTCTTCGGTTTCCTTTACTACTTGCTCAGTGCACAGAACAAACGACATCGGGGATCGACTAAAACTCTGTCACATTCCCTTTTCAGCCACTGCTTTCTTTTCATGTCTCTCGATTGTTACAACAGCCGTTTGGTTTCCGTGCAAGTTGTAAACAGATTTTCGCTCTATGTATTTTATCCTTGCCACCTTCAGAATTTCGAAGACATTATTACAGTCAACGCTGTCAAAAGCTTTCTCTGAGTCTACAAATGCTATAAACATAGCTTTACCTTTCATTAACCTATCCTCTAAGGTCAGTCGTAGGGACAGCATCGCTTCACGTGTTCCTGAATTTCTTCGAAATGCAAACTGATCTTCATCAACGTCGGCTTCTACAAGTTTTTCCATTCTTCTGTAAAGAATTCGTGTTAAGTATTTTGCAACCGTGACTTATTAAACTGATCGGTAACATTCGTACCTGTTTGAGCCTGATTTCTTTGGAATTTGAATTATTATATTCTTCTTAACGTCCGATGGTATTTTGCCTGTGTCATACATCTTGCACGTAAGATGAAATAATTTGTCATCGTTGGCTTCCCAATGCTATTAGTAGTTCTAACGGAATTTCGTCTACCTCCGGAGCCTTGTTTAGGCAGGTTTTTAGTGCTCTGTGAAATTCTTCTCACAGTATCATATATCCCATCTCATCCTCATCTACTTCCTCCTACTACTTTCAACTGAATAACCCTTGTATAGAACTCCATATATTCCCTCCACCTTTCAGCTTTCCTTTCTTCGGTTAGGACTAGTTTTCCATCCTAGCTCTTGATATTCACACAGCTGCTTCTCTTTTCTCCAAGGGCCTCTTTAATTTTCCTGTAGAGCGTATCTATCTTACCCGTATTGAAACATGTTTCTAAATCCTTACTTTTGTGCTCTAGCCATTCCTGCTTAGCAATTTTGCACTTCCTGTTAAGCTCATTTTTAGACATTTTTATTCCCTTTCACCTATTTCATTGCTGCATTTTAAAATTTTTACCTTTGATCAACTGAGTTGAATATCTCTTGTGTTATCCAAGGTTTTCTACTAAGCCTGGTCTTTTTACGCATTTCATCCTCTGCTGCCTTCACTATTTTATCTCTTAAAGCTACTGCGTTCCTTGCCCCTTTACGAGTCATCCAGTGCCTAATGCTCCATCTGTAACGTTCCACAACCTCTGGTTCTTTCTACTTACCCACACCCATCTCCTTAATTTCATAACTTTATGCAATTTATTCAGTTTTAAGTTAATAACCAATAGATTGTGGCCAGAGGGCTCATTGCCCCTGGAAATAACTTACAATTTAAAATATGGTTCCAAAATCTATGTCTTACCGTCATATAATGAATATGAAATCTTCTGGCGTCTCCAGGTCTCTTCCACACATACAATCTTCTTCTTTCATGATTGTTAAACCAAGTATCTGCTATGAATAAATTAGGCTCTCTGCAAAATTCTACCAGGCGGCTTCCTCTTTATTCCTTTGCCCCAGTCCATACTCGCCTACGGTTTTACCTTCTTTTCCTTTTCCTACACCAATAACAATTAAATTTTCGTCTTCCTTAACTATCTGAACAATTCCTTTTATCTCCTCATGCATTTCATCAATCTCTCCAACATTTGCGTAGATAGGGAAGATTCTCTACGCGGATGATGTATGCATGATGGCTAATTCTTGCGAAACTCTTCAGACTTACATAAATCTGCTAAATGCCTCCTGCAGAAGATTTGGCTTAGCCATTAGCATCACTAAGACGCAAGTTCTCAAACAGCCACGTAGAGGTCTTAATGCAGATGACTCCAGTATTGAGATAAATAACAAACCCTTGCAAAATGTGTCAAATTTCAAATACCTGGGAAGCCAAATTAGAAATGACAACAGCCTGACAACGGAAATCGCAGCGCGTATAGCCAGCGCCTTCGGTAAGCTTAATGACCGAGTATGGAAATCACATGATCTCAAACTACAAACAAAAATTGCAGTCTACAAAGCAGTAGTATTTTCCACCTTACTCTATGCCTCGGAAACCTGGTGCTGTTACAAAGCTGACATTAAGAAGCTAGATAAATTTCATCTTCGATGTCTGAGATCAATTCTGCGCATCAAATGGGAAGACCGTGTCCCAAACACGGAGATTTTGCGCCGCGTGAAACTGGCTGGTATTGAAGCTTTAATAATGAAACATCAACTGAGATGGAGTGGTCACATAGTACGCATGAATGACAGTAGGCTACCTAAAGCGGTGTTCTACTCGCAGCTCTCGTGCGGGAAGAGGAGGAAAGGTGGTCAACACCTGCAATATAAAGACACCATTAAACGCCACCTTGCAGCCTGTGGCATTCCAAGCAACCGTTGGGAGGAGCTAGCATTGCGCCAATCGGAGTGGCGATCAACTGTACATAAGAGCATCGAACAATTCGAGCAAAAGCGTCTAATGAACCTGGATGCTAAAAGAGAGCTCCGAAAATCTCAGCTCAAGCCTGTCTACACGTATACTTAAAACTCTGCTGGTCAACTTCACTGTGCTTCATGCAACAGGATATTCAAAGCGAAATTCGGATTCGCGAGCCAAATCCAAGCCTACCACAACAAGGACAGAGAAGATTGACGGAGTCGCTGTCGCCGGACACGGCGAGGAGGACATCATCAGATAGTTGGGATATAAACTTGTACGTACTACTGTCGTGGGTGTTGGGTTTGTGTCTATGCTGGCTACAATAGTGCGTTCACTATACTGTTCATAGTAGCTTACTCATATTCATATTTTCTTATTCATTATTATACCTGCTCCTGCATTACCTGTATTTGATTATTTGTAACCCTGTATTCACTTGATCAGAAGTTTGTTCCTCCTGCACCGAACTTCACTAATTCCCACAATATCTAACTTCAACCTATCCGTTTCCCTTTTTAAATTTTTTAGCCTACCTGCGCCATTAAGGGATCAAATATTCTACACTTCAATCTGTAGAACCTTTCACCTTGGTTCTCTTAATGACGATATCCTTCTGAGTATTCCCCTCTGGAGATCCGAATGGGGAACTACTTTACCTCCGAAATATTTTACCTATGAGGATGCCATAACGATTTAAGGGGATACGGAATCGGATTTTGGGTTAAAAAATCGAATTTTTTTTTATTGGCGTATTATATTCTGCCATGTTTCCTCTTTAAAATGACGTATCATACATAGCTCTACTACAATTATAACTATTTTATTTTTATATATTTGTGAGATCGGGTATTGCGCTTTAGTTATACACGTCTCTCGTGGCTGACCATGAACTTTTTGGCAGTACCTTTAAAGTGACATGAATTCAAATATCCCGGTTTCCAGCGACTATTTATACACTAGTTGCCCGAAAATGTTTCTCTCTGGTTTCCTCAAGTTACTCTTTGACTTTGTGGCGGGACTGTTTTGTAAACAGTGTGATATAAGAAAGTAGTTGTTGTTGAGTTATTTCGTATTTAGTGCTTCATTTTTCGCAGTGAAAATGCCTAGAGCTAAAGCAAAAGTATTTAAAAAGCGTGTGAACTGGCAAAAGAAAAGAAATAATGATTCATTAGCAAAGCAAAGCAGTTCATCATCATCACTGTTGGAAAATGTGAATCCACTTATTACTGATTTGCCGAACGAACTTACACCAAATGAAAACAGTGCTTCTCATAAAAAACTAAGAGATTTGGAAGAGAAATATAATTTACTTGATAGAGGGAATGAAGTTTTTGAACTCATTGATACGAATATATTGTGTGAAGCTCTTGAAAACAGTTTGTGCTGCAAAAAATGTCATGGAAACGTTTCTCTGAAAGTAGAATCCCATGTTGGCCTGGCTGCCCAGTTTAATTTAATATGCAGTGTTTGTAAATACAGCTGTAAGTTTCCAAGTTCGGTTTCAGTAACTGTAAATAATGGATACAAGAAAACTGAACTTTATAGTGTAAATATTAGGTTAGTTTATGGATTGCGAGCAATTGGTAAGGGCAAAGCAGCTGGTGATATGCTATGTGGTGTTCTAAATCTTCCAAGTGCACCTTCAAAGTTTGAAGCTTACAATTATGTACTAGGATCTGCAGTTGAAGATGTAGCACAGAAGTCAATGCAGGTTGCTGTGGAAGAAGCAGTGGAAGAAAATGACGGCAGTCGTGACCTCACAGTGGCGTTTGATGGCACGTGACAGAAAAGGGGCCACACCTCCAACAATGGTGTTGTAACAGCAACTAGTGTTGATACTGGCAAGGTTATTGATGTTGCAATAATGTCTAAATACTGTAGGTGCACAGGCAGGCTGAAAAATGAACACAGTGATGACTGTATTGCTAATTATTATGGTAGTAGTGGTGGCATGGAGGTTGCTGGGGTGAAGAAAATTTTTCATCGCTCTTCACAGTGGTATAATGTTCGCTATGTCAAATATCTGGGAGATGGTGACTCTAAAGCATTCAAAGAAGTTTTGGAAAGCAAACCATATGGGAACAGTGTAAGTATAAGCAAACTTGAATGTATAGGACATGTGCAGAAGAGAATGGGTGCCAGGCTGAGAAGGTTAAAATCAGTTATGAAAGGGAAAAAACTAGATGATGGGAAAACCTTGGATGGCAGAGGAAGATTGACTGATTCCATAATAGACCACATTCAGAACTGCTATGGCCTTGCAATCAGGCAAAATACAGGCAATCTTGAAGAAATGAGGAGAGCTATATGGGCTTTATATTTCCACACCGCATCCACGGATGAGCATCCACAACATGGTTTGTGCCCCAAAGGTGAAAACAGCTGGTGTAAATACAATAGGGGACTAACAACAGGAGAGAAATACATTCACCACCACAGTCTACCATCAGCCATCATGGCAGAAATAAAGCCCATTTTCAGAGATCTGGCTGACAGAAGTCTTCTGATGAAATGTCTTCACGGAAAAACGCAGAACCCCAACGAGTGCTTGAATAGTGTGATATGGCATCGTCTCCCAGAAACAGTGTTTGTCGGAATTAATACACTACATTTTGGTGTGTATGATGCTGTGGCAACCTTCAATCTTGGAAATATAACTAAATGCCAGGTCCTTCAAAAGTTGGGTATGTGTGTTGGTTCCCGTACGGTACGTGCTATGTTCTTTTTAGATCAGCACAGACTAAGGCATGCTGATAATATAATCAAGACATTAGTGAAAAAAGCAAGACAGGTGCAGAGGGGTGCCAAAAGAAGACTTGAAGATGATTATGAAGACTGTGAAGGGGGTATTAGCTACGGATCAGGAATGTTTTAATCTTCTTTCTCCGTTTCCCGTAAGTTTACTTTTTACTTCATCTAGGAACATTATCTCAGGTACTGGTCAACCTAGAAGTCTGAAATTTTTATGACGTAGTGACATAGGTCCCTATTACATACTGAAACAACGATTTTTTAATTACTTGATTTACAAAAGACTTAGGGGTGATAGTCTAGTAAAAAGCGATGGAAAAAATTTACTTAAAAATAAATGTACAATATCTCTGTAAGAAAATACTTTGACAATAAACTGTTGTTTCAGTATTGTTGTAACATATGAATGCACATACAGTAAAATTTTTACCTCTCTGTCTCCAGTAGTTTGTGAGAAAATGTTCCCTATAGTAGGCATATATTAACATTGCGGGGATAGGTGATTCCGTATCCCCTTAACCAATCCCTCGGAGAAAATTACTGCTATAGTTTCCCCTTGGTTTCAGCCTGTAGCAGTACCAGCAGCCCATTTTGGTTGATGTTGCAATACCACATCAGTCAGTCATTCAGACTGTTGCCCCAGCGACTTTTGAAAAGGCTGCTGCCTCTCTTTAGGAATAAAACGTTTTAAAATATTATGAAGACAACAAGGGTAAAATACAGGGAGCGAAGCATTATTTACAACTTGTACAGAAACCAGAATTTAGTTCTAAGCGTCTTGGGACATGAAAGGGAGGCAACGGTTGAGAAGGGAGTGGGACAGTATTGTGGCCTATCCCCAATGTTACGCTATCTGTTCATTCAGCAAGAAGTAAAAGAAATCAAGGAGAAATTTTGGAAGGTAATTGCAGTTCAGAGAGAAGAGCTAAAAAGTTGAGGTTTGCCGACGACACTGCAATAGGCTATTTTCCTGCATTAAAAATATGGTTCAGACTGTTGTTATTCGGAGTGAATATAAGTTTCAAATAGCATTTACGATCAATATTCGCACAAAAAACATCTTATCTTTATGTAATTAAAGCTTAAAAATCATTGAATATCAAGATTTGATCATGTGATCGAAAACGCTCTGCTATTGGCTGAAGCTCTGGTGACATTTTTCTGAAGAAATATGAATCTTAACTTTATCTTCGATAAGGATAGGAGCTGAAGTAATGAAATAAAATTTGCGCTAAAGGCAGTCTTAAACTCAGGTCACCTGTTTACTAGGCAGATGTGCTAGCAACTACACCAGGACGGCGAGGTGGCTGCCACAACTCTACGGAAAACGCTAATCCAAAGCGCTCCCTAACACAAACTTCAGTTCACGCCTTCAGGCCATTTCCCCCTTTTTAAATCGTCAGTATTTCCGAGGCTATCCGATACTGGAATAGCGCCCCAGCTTTGTACGTAATGGGGAAATCCTCAGGCGTACATGATCTATTGATCTGATGGAGTTATATTTTCCTGGAGACATACGAGCCTTAACTTTATCTCCAATAACGATGGAAGCTGAAGTAATGAATTAAGATTTGTTTCCTGCTTATTGCGCAGCTGTGCTAACCACTAAATCACTGTCGCAAGATTGTGCTAGGAAGGGCGTTGGAACAGTATACTCCCTGCAGCTCTAGAAACCACATTGCCTCGGTGGTTTAGTAGTGCATATGCGCGTAGTAAACAGGGAAACCTGGGTTGAAGTTCCAGCTTGGCACAAAATTTAATTCATTACTTGAGCTTCTATCCTTATAGAAATTCCAATTTAGTTTTTGCAATGTGTAGATGGATTCGACCCATACAAATATAATGTCAACAGAAGACGTCGGCTTTTTTTCCTGTAAGGAGAGTGAGCAATGGTTAGCACAGTGGACTTGCATTCAGAAGGGTTCAAACCTGCGTCTGGCCATCCTAATTAGCGCTTTCCTTGATTTCTCTAATTCGCTTATGGCAAATGCGAGAATGGTTGTTTTAAAAATACACAGCCAATTACTTTTTCCTTCCTTCCTTAATCTGAACTTATGCTCCGTCTCTAATGACCTAGTTGTATACTGGACGCCAAACATTAATCTCCTCCGCCTACTCTTTGCTTACCGTTAAAAACAATTAGATTTTTAAAGCGCTATTTTACGTGCTCATTCCATAGTGCTGTCCAAAGTTAGTCTAGTGCGATATTCGTTTCGTCGAATGAATTTTAAGGGGCAGGAAGAGTAACCAGTATTCCAGGAACAACAGCACTCCCCTCGGCCGTGCTACTACCACCATGCAACAGCGCTGCTCAGTCTCTGTTGGAGTACTAGTTATTGTTCCTGTACTAACGTCCCTATCAATATCGATAAAACGAATATCGCACTAGAATAATATCGGAACGCTCTATCGCATTCATCTACATCTACATCTACATGATTACCCTGCAATTCACATTTAAGTGCTTGGCAGAGGGTACATCTCTCTACCATTCCACTCACGAACAGCGCGCGGGAAAAACGAACACCTAAACCTTTCTGTTCGAGCTCTGATTTCTCTTATTTTATTTTGATGATCATTCCTACCTATGTAGGTTGGGCTCCACAAAATATTTTCGCATTCGGAAGAGAAAGTTGGTGAGTGAAATTTCGTAAATAGATTTCGCCACGACGAAAAACGTCTTTGCTTTAATGATTTCCATCCCAACGCGCGTGTCATATCTGCCACACTCTCTCCCCTATTACGTAATAATACAAAACGAGCTGCCCTTTTTTGCGCCCTCGCCAGCTGGGAAGAACCACAGCTGTGGGCAATAACACGTTTACTGGAAGTTTTCTCGCAAGAAGCCACTCGAGATTTTCCCGGCAAGATTCCCCGTCGTAGCGAACACAGATTCTTGCATTGAAAGTTTGTTATTCGAAACTAGTGGCCTGCCCCACTTGAGTTAGTCGAAGGCGTAAAATTAGTGGGTTATAGGCGAGAGCGCGCACATGAAAGCCCGTCCAGCTATCCACTGCTCTGATTTGGTAAACACTTGAACACCTGCAGCCGCACGTCCTTCAGAGGTTGGCGACCGCTGTGGCCTCTCTAAACGGATTACAGAAATCCCCCAGTTCACCATTCATACCGTTAGGCTGTGGCCTTCGGCGGCTAGGCGCGGAGGTAGCCGTGCTCTGTCTCGCGTACTGCCTTTCCGCAAAATCTTATAATTACAAAATCGCGTAATTCTCTTGTGCCGATGCGTTTCCACATAGATTTCCAACACCGTAATTTAGAGTATTACTGCAACAAACTCTAAAGTGTCACGTTAAATGGACTCATGTAAGGTGCAAGGCCGTTACCAGTTTACAGTTAGACTTCAGGCCCACCATAAAGTTGGTCTGATATTCTTTACGAATGTAGTCTTTTCCGTTAGGTGATAGTATCGAATACCTTCCGGGAGTTTACAAACACGCTATCACCTGCGCGCTCATTAACAAACAGAGAAGGAAACCTCTGCAACAACGCTCGAGAGATTGTCAGATCTGGATTAATGTTTTTATCGGTTGTTGGGGTCCAGAAACGTTAGTGTACAAATATGATTTAGAATAAAAACTGGAGAAATTAATGAATCATACAACAGTGCAATCAGTTACACTTCACATAACTTCGGAAATAGTAAAGTCTTTACTTCGTTTGAAGAACATTATTTATAAGTTCTGTGTGTGAATTTATTTTCCCCCCGTTTTGTTTTTTTGTCAGTCTCCAAGTAGCGATAAATGCGCACGATTGCCATTCAGAGTATTTTACAAAGACTGAATGCGAGTAGTGAAGCCCCAGAGTGCCGCGTGACGGCTGGAAGCAGCAGACGCATTGTGCTGAGAGCCGCGGGCGCTCGTGTGTTGCAGTTCCGCCCGACATCCTGGACTACCCGACGAGCACGGACATGGTGGTGCGCGAGGGCACCAACGTGACGCTGCGCTGCGCAGCCACCGGCTCGCCCACCCCCACCGTGACGTGGCGGAGGGAGGGCGGCGAGGACATCCCGCTCGGCAACGGCCAGCACGGTGAGTGCAGCCGGCACGCACTCTGCCAGCCGCTGATGATGTAAAAAGTTCGAAACGCCTTTAGAATCACGTCTATTCAAAAATTTTGTCAGCAAAATTATACCTTCTATGTGTAGAGAAAAGGTGCCTATTATGCGATGATTCCCTAATATGAGACACCCCAAATGTGATCACGTTAGGGGTTGCACTCTCGTGGAGAGTTTCTTAAACACGTCTGTTGCGTGCCAGACGACGACACAGCTAGTAGGACGCCATAGTTGAGCTGGACACAGTACGTAGAGGTTGATACGAAATTCCTTGTGTTTGAAGTTTTTGCGACATCGGTGTTAAGACAATATTTCAGCTTAAGGATGAGTCGATATTACTGAACTCTTTTATTGTTGTTATTTCTGACGGTATTACCTATAATTATTGACAATTAGGTTCATTTACCAACGAACGTTGTTAGCAAGTGCGTGATTCTTCGTGTAAGATGGCGAAATTCCTAATATGCGATAGTATGGGGATCCAAATACGCGACAGTGTCGCATATTACGATACCCATCGCAGAAATACCTGGAGATAGTCAAATAGGTCAAACATCGCGTTCGTGCTCTCCTGCGTTACTATCTCCTAATGTGAAGCAGTTGCAAGAATCTAAGCAGAAGAAATCAGAGGCTGAAGCTAAGAAAGCAGCCAGAAAGTTATTTGGGGAGAAGAGTGGAAACTCTTCAAATCGTAGACCTAAAGCGGAAGAATCGTCTAGTGACTCGGCATCCGATGTCCATCTTGATGACAGTGGGGATTCAGACAGCAGTGATGACGATGACGCAGAGTGTCTGTTCTGTACTGGGCGCTTTTCTGAAGACAAACATGGGGAAAAATGGGCAGAGTGCACGAAATGTTATCGCTGGGCTCATGAAGATTGCGGTGTCGCAGAAGACAATTTTGTTTGCCCGGATGTCGTAAATATAAACCTAAGTAGTATGAAATGAGTCAAGGAGAACAGAAATGAATGAACATGTAAAAATTGTATATTCATATGTCATTATTCTGTAATAAAATAATTAAAGCAAAATATTATTACCGTCTCATATTAGGAAACCTTGATCTAATTTCTACGAAATGCCTTGTTTGTGAAGATTTAATTACTACTCTGAAATATTGTTTATTATTGCAAATACGATAATTGCATGATAAAATTAAATTATGCAAGATATTATTACCATCATAAAAAATACAGTTGCACTTACTTTTAGGTCTTTCAAATGGGTTTACAAAAGTGTGTCTCATATTAGGTGCCTTTCCTCTATGATCTAAACACTAAACACGTTAATGTAAGTTTCTACAGTTGGTTTACTGGCCACTGAAGACTAATAAATACAACTATAATTAAGTAAACACGATGTGTCTGTGGCTGCTGGCAGAGTTCCGCAAGCGACTTTCACAGCCATCTGGGATTTATGTGATTGTCCAACAGTCCATCCCCCATCCATGAAGAAGGTTTTATTTTGGCACTGGGGGTGCTACTTATGAAGATATGGGTGTGTAAAGAGAGCGTTTGTTCGCCACGACATAATAAATGTAATTGGTGTTTATCCGTGCACGTCGCTTTTTTCTTTAAAAAAAAGAAACAAAAAGACCCTGACGCACTCCTGCAGCCCCATGGCTACTATATGGTACTGTACCACTCCAACCTCTATCCACGAAGATTTCGTTTGGAACTGCGGGTTTCGAGATCGAAGATGTGGGTGTCAAAAAGGGGTGTCGTACCAATGGACTTCTTATCGGATTACGCTGAAGCAGCTTTGAATTCACTGCCGAAGTGGCCGAGACTAGCCAAAATGTTCCTTCTAGAATGTTACAGAATGTCGGAGAATGCTGCAGAATGTTCCAAAATGTTATATAATCTTCCAGAACATTCTAGAATGGTGTGGGGCTCCGAGGTAGTCCCAAATTAATGTAAACTGCAATACTTACACAGTCTGGATATTTTCGGCAAACATTGCCAGTTTTTCCAAAATCAACAGATGAAATCAGCATATGAAATCAATGCATGTTTGAAAAAAATAATTTCTTTGGTCTCGAGTGACGAACGTAACAATGAAGAAGAAACATCAGTATTCAGTTTGCCAATGATGTACAAGCGAAACAGTTTGAGGAGAAAAACTCTTACAAAATGATTCAAATGGCTCTAAGCACTATGAGACTTAACATGTGAGGTCATCAATCCCCTAGACTTAGAACTACATGAACCTAACTAACCTAAGAACATCACACACATCCATGTCCGTGGCCGGATTCGAGCCTGCGACCGTAGCAGCAGCGCGGTTCCGGACTGAAGTGCCTAGAACCGCTCTGCCACTGCGGCCGGCAAACTCTTACAGATTAGTGAAGGCACGTAACCAGTTGATTGTGTAACAGGCCATACTGAACTTTCAAATTAAACAAGAAAAAAAATGTACAGCATATCTGCCGACTATCTGAGTTAATTCATGTACGTGACTATCACTAAAAAAAGGGTAGCGACAACTATTACTTCACCGGAAAATGTTATCTACTGTTTAATGTACTCGCTGCCTAGGCTCCAACCAGACTGTCAACTATTCTTAGTCTCGCGCAACTGTTTATAGCCGATTTCGACTCCCCCGAGTCCACTGCGCTCCTTGATGGTGTTTCGTTTTATAGAGCTCTCGCTGAGATTCTGTGGAATACATATTCTCTCCACTTCTTCCAGCTCTGGTGGATGCTATGGCCGACGATATTTTTATAAACTGAGTGCCGGCCCTCAAGCGTTGCTTAAACTGAAACCTAAGTCCCTCTTTAGTAAGTTTTCTGACATTTTGATTTAGATTAATTCCTTAACTATGCTGTCCCATAACCTGGTCGTTTGCATTATGATACTGGTCTCATTTCTCTTCATTTCACACCCTATTGTTTCAATAGGGTGTGTCACTGATGTCCCTTTCGTCTCTCTTCGACTGTTCGATAGTCTGCCCCCCGTAAGACATGCCACATTTGTATAGAATGCGATACACGTTCGACTTTCGGACACCTAGATAATCTTTAACATTACAAAAAATACTTTTTATCTTAGATGAATACCCACCCATACCCTCCATGAACCATGGACCTTGCCGTTGGTGGGCAGGCTTGCGTGCCTCAGCAATACAGATAGCCGTACCTTAGGTGCAACCAAAACGGAGGGGTATCTGTCGAAATGCCAGACAAACCAGTGGTTCCTGAAGAGGGACAGCAGCCTTTTCAGTAGTTGCAAGGGCAACATCCTGGATGATTGACTGATCTGGCCTTGTAACATTAAATAAAACGGCCTTGCTGTGCCGGTACTGTGAATGGATGAAAGCAAGGCAAAACTGCAGCCGTAATTTTTCCCGAGGTCATGCAGCTTTATTGTATGGTTAATTGATGTTGGTGTCCTCTTGGGTAAAATATTCCGGAGGTAAAATAGTCCCCGGGCAGGGGCCTACTTATGAGGACGTCCTTATCAGGAGAAAGAACACTGGCGTTCTACGGATCGGAGCGTGGAATGTTAGATTCCTTAATCGGGCAGGTAGGTTAGAAAATTTAGAAAGGGGAATGAATAGGTTGAATATAGAAGGAATTAGTGAAGTTCTGTAGCAGGAGAAATAAGACTTCTGGTAAGGTGAAAATCGGGTTATAAATAAAAAATCAAACAGAGGTAATCCAGGAGTAGGTCTAACTAGGAATAAAAAAAATAGGAGCGCGGGACAGCTACTACAAACAGCATAGTTGAACGCATTATTGTAGCCAAGACAGACACGAAGCCCACGCCTACCACAGCAGAACAAGTTCATAGGCCAACTACCTCCGCAGATGAAGAGATTGAAGAAATGTATGATGAAATAAAACAAATTATTCAGATAATGAAAGGAGACGAAAATTTAATATTCATGGGGGACTGGAACTAGATAGTAGGAAAAGGAAGACAAGGAAATGTAGCAGGTGAATAGGGACTGGGGATAAGGAATGAGAGGGGAAGCCGCCTGGTAGAATTTTGCTCAGAGCATAGCTTAATCAGAGCTAACACTTGGTTTGAGGATCACAAAAGAATGTTGTATACATGTAGGAGGCCTGAAGACCCTGGCAGTTTTCGGATAGATTATGTGATGGTAAGACAGAGATTTAGGAACCAGGTTTTAAATTGTAAGACATTTCCAGAGGCAGGTGTGGTCTCTGACCACAATCTATTGGTTATGAACTGTAGATTAAAACTGAAGAAACTACAAGAAGGTGGGAATCTAAGGAGATGGTACCTGGATAAACTGAAAGAACAAAAGGTTGGAGAGAGTTTCAGGGAGAGCATTAGGGGACGATTGACAGTAACAGGAAGAAGAAATACAGTAGAAGAAGAATGGGTAGCTCTGTGAGATGAAATAGTGAAGACAGCAGAAGATCAAGTAGGTAAAAAGACGAGGGCTAGTAGAAATCCTTGGGTAACAGAAGAGGAATGGAATTTAATTGATGAAAGGAGAAAATACAAAAATGCAGTAAACGAAGCAGCAAAAGGAATACAAACGTCTCAAAAATGAGCTCGATAGGAAGTGCAAAATGGCTAAACAGGGATGGCTAAAGGACAAAGTAAGGATGTAGAGGCATATATCACTAGGGGTAAGATAGATACTGCCTAAGGAAAATTAAAGAGACTTTTGGAGAAACGAGAAAATTGTATGGAAATGAATATCAAGAGCTCTGATGGAAAGCCTGTTCTAAATAAAGAAGGAAAAGCAGAAAGGTGGAAGGAGTATATAGAGGGTTTATAGAAGGGCGATGTATGTGCTGGCAATATTATTGATATGGATGAGGACGTAGATAAAGACGAAGGGCGAGATATGATACTGCGTGAAGAATTTGACAAATCACTGAAAGTCCTAGGTTGAAACAAGGCCCCGGAAGTAGACAACATTCCATTAGAACTACTGATAGCCTTGGGAGAGCCAGCCCTGACAAAACTTTACCATCTGGTGAGCAAGATGTATGAAACAGGCGAAATACCCTCAGACTTCAAGAAGAATATAATAATTCCAATCCCAAAGAAAGCGGGTGTTGACACGTGTGAAAATTACCGAACTATTAGCTTAATAAGTCATGGCTGCAAAATACTGACACGAATTCTTTACAGACGAATGGAAATACTGGTAGAAGCCCACCTTGGGGAAGGTAAGTTCGGATTCCGCAGAAATGTTGGAACACGTGAGGCATTATTTACCTTAGAAGAGAGGTCAAGGAAAGGCAAACCTACGTTTCCAGGATTTGTAGATTTAGAGAAAGCCTTTTTACCATCTTGACTCGCATACTATCAAATTCTGAAGGTGACAGTGATAAAATACAGGGAGCGAAAGGCTATTTACAGTTTGTGCAGATACCAGATGACAGTTGTAATAGTCGAGGGGCGTGAAAGGGAAGCAGTGGTTGTGAAGGAAGTGAGACTGGGTTGTAGCCTGTACCCGATGTTATTCAATCTGTATATTGAGCAAGCAGTGAAGGAAACAAAAGAAAAATTTGGAGTACGAATTAAAATCCATTGGGAAGAAATAAAAACTTTGAGAATTGCTGACGACATTGTAATTCTGTCAGAGACAGCAAAGGAACTGGAAGAGCAGTTGAACGGAATGGACAATGTCTTGAAAGGAGGATTTAAGATGAACATCAACTAAAGCAAATCAAGGATAATGGAATATAGTCGAATTAAATCAGGTGATGCTGAGGGTATTAGACGCTTAAAGTGCGGGGAAAAGTCAGGACATGTGGGGACCAAGCAGCAATCGGTATTGTAATTGTAAACTGTCGAAGCTGCGTTGGTAAAGTACCGTAGCTTCAAGCGGTGATAGGAAGCACCGAAGCTGAAATCGTTATAGGTACGGAAAGCTGGCTGAAGCAAGAGATAAATTCTACCGAAATTTTTACAAAGGCACAGACGTTGTTTAGAAAGGATAGACTGCATGCAACCGGTGGTGGCGTGTTTGTCGCTGTTAGTAGTAGTTTATCCTGTAGTGAATTAGAAGTGGATAGTTCCTGTGAATTATTATGGGTGGAGGTTATACTCAACAACCGAGCTAGGTAAATAATTGGCTCCTTTTACCGACCTCCTAACTCAGCAGCATTAGTGGCAGAACAACTGAGAGAAAATCTGGAATACATTTCACATAAATTTCCTCAGAATGTCATAGTCTTAGGTGGAGATTTCAATTTACCAGATATAGACTGGGACACTCAGACGTTTAGGACGGGTGGTAGGGACAGAGCATCGAGTGACATTATACTGAGTGCACTATCCGAAAATTACCGCGAGCAATTAAACAGAGAACCGACTCGTGGAGATAACATCTTGGACCTACTGATAACAAACAGACCCGAACTTTTCGACTCTGTAAGCGCAGAAGAGGGAATCAGTGATCATAAGGCCGTTGCAGCATCCCTGAATATGGATGTAAATAGGAGTATAAAAAAAGGGAGGAAGGTTTATCTGTTTAGCAAGAGTGATAGGAGGCAGATTGCAGACTACAGATCAAAACAAAAATTTCTGTTCCGACACTGACAATGTTGAGTGTTTATGGAAAAAGTTCAAGGCCATCGTAAAATGCGTTTTAGACAGGTACGTGCCGAGTAAAACTGTGAGGGACGAGAAAAACCCACCGTGGTTCAACAAAACAAAGTTAGGAAACTACTGCGAAAGCAAAGAGAGCTTCACTGCAGCCAAAACCTTTCATAAAAACAGAAGCTAAACAATGTCAAAGTTAGCGTAAGGAGGCCTATGCGAGAAGCGTTCAGTGAAATCGAAAGTAAAACTCTATGTACCGATTTGACAGAAAATCCTAGGAAGTTCTGGACTTACGTTAAATCAGTAAGTGGATCGAAACAGCATATCCAGACACTCTGGGAAACAGAGGATGACAAGCGTATAGCTGAAATACTGGACACCTTTTTCCAGAGCTGTTTCCCAGAGGAAGACAGCACTGCAGTTCCTTCTGTAAATCCTCCCACGAACGAAAATGTGGCTGACGTCTAAATAAATGTCCAAGGAATAGAAAAGCAACTGAAATCACTCAACAGAGGAAAGTCCAATGGACCTGACGCGATACCAATTCGATTCTACACATAGTACGAGAAAGAAATTGCCCCCCTTCTAACAGCCGTGTGCCACAAGTCTCTGGAGGAACGGAAGGTTCCAAATGATTGGAAAAGGGCAAAGGTAGTTCCAGTTTTCAAGAAGGGTCGTAGAGCAGATGCGCAAGACTATAGGCCTATATCTCTGACATCGATCTGTTGTAGAATTTTAGAACATGTATTTTGCTCGCGTATCATGTCATTGCTGGAAACCTAGAAACTACTCTGTAGGAGTCAACATAGAATCGTGTGAGACCCAACTCGCTTTATTTGTTCATGAGCCCCAGAAAATATTAGATACAGGCTCCCAGGTAGTTGCCATTTTCCTTGAGTTCCGGAAGGCGTTCGCTATAGTTCCGCGCTGTCGTCTGATAAACAAAGTAAGAGCCTACGGAATATCAGACCAGCTGTGTGGCTGGATTGAAGAGTTTATAGCAAACAGAACACAGCATGTTGTTCACAATGAAGAGACGTCTACAGACGTTAAAGTAACTTCTGGCGTGCCACAGGGGAGTGTTATGGAACCATTGCTTTTCACAATATATATAAATGACCTAGTAGATAGTGTCGGAAGTTCCATGCGGCTTTTCGCGGATGATGCTGTAATATACAGAGAAGTTGCAGCATAAGAAAATTGCAGCGAAATACAGGAAGATCTGCAGCGGATAGGCACTTGGTGCAGGGAGTGGCAACTGACTCTTAACATAGACAAATGTAATATATTGCGAATACATAGAAAGAAGAATCCTTTATTGTATGAATATATGATAGCAGAACAAACACTGGTAGCAGTTACTTCTGTAAAATATCTGGGAGTATGCGTACGGAACGATTTGAAGTGGAATGATCATATAAAATTAATTGTTGGTAAGGCGGGTGCCAGGTTGAGATTCATTGGGAGAGTCCTTAGAGAATGGAGTTCATCAACAAAGGAGATGGCTTACAAAACATTCGTTCGACCTATACTTGAGTATTGCTCATCAGTGTGGGATCCGTACCAGGTCGGGTTGACAGAGGAGATAGAGAAGATCCAAAGAAGAGCGGCGCGTTTCGTCACAGGGTCATTTGGTAAGCGTGATAGCGTTACGAAGATGTTTAGCAAACTCAAGTGGCAGACTCTGCAAGAGAGGTGCTCTGCGTCGCGGTGTAGCTTGCTGTCCAGGTTTCGAGAGGGTGCGTTTCTGGATGAGGTATCGAATATATTGCTTCCCCCTACTTATACCTCCCGAGGAGATCACGAATGTAAAATTAGAGAAATTCGAGCGCGCACGGAGCCTTTCCGGCAGTCGTTCTTCCCGCGAACCATACGCGACTGGAACAGGAAAGGGAGGTAATTACAGTGGCACGTAAAGTGCCCTCCGCCACACACCGTCGAGTGGCTTGCGGAGTATAAATGTAGATGTAGATGTGGATGTAGTAAATGAGTTTTGCTATTTGGGGAGCAAAATAACTGATGATGGTCGAAGTAGTGAGGGTATAAAATGTAGACTGGCTATGGCAAAAAAAGCATTTCTGAAGACGAGAAATTTCTTAACATCGAGTATGGATTTGAGTATCAGGATGTCTTTTCTAAATGTATTTGCATAGAGTGTAGCCGTGTATGGTTGCGAAACATGGACAGTAAATAGTTTAGACAAGAAGAGAATAGAAGCTTTCGAAATGCAGTGCTGCAGAAGAATGCTGAAGATTAGATGGGTAGATCACGTAACTAATGAGGAACTACTGAATATAATCGGGGAGAAGAGGAATTTGTGGCACAACTTGACTAGAAGAAGGGATCGATTGGTAGGACATGTTCTGAAGCATCAAGGGATCACCAATTTATTATTGGAGGGCGGCGTGGAGGGTAAAAATCGTTGAGCGAGAACTAGAGATGATTACACTAAGCAGGTTCAGAAAGATTTAGGGTGCAGTAGGTACCTCGAGATGAAGAAGCTTGCACAGGATATAGTAGCATGGAGAGCTCCATCAAGCCAGTCTCTGGACTGAAGACAACAACAACAACAGGTGAATGGAGCGAAAAACGCTAGATGCTCTTTCCGGATATTCGGCCAGCATATGATAGATAAGCCATTTTTGGGTTCTCTTCCTCCCGTCTCGATCTCATCCTCTTTGTCAGGCGTTCTTCTTTTTTAGTACATCACCCATTCAATTTGATCATATGAGTATACATTACTTCGGACGCTATTAGTAGGTATTGTAACTCCTCGGCGAGACTCTCTTTGTCTGAAAGTGTTCGATCTGTTTGGACCAGACTCTTTAGCATCAAATTCCTTTGTGGTGGGTGGTGGTTGCCTGACATTTAATGAAAGAGATCAGTTTCTTATCAAAGATCGTAGTGTACGTCGAGGCTCGAGCTCAGGCATGAAGGGTGGCCCGAGATCAACGTTAGTTCAGAGTCTAGTTGGCGACCAGCAGCGACTGCATATAACAGCAAACCTCACAGCACCTGAGAAGACGACTGGGCCTTGCGCCGTTATATTGTGCGTAAAATTGAAACAACAACTTGGCAGAGCACCTGCAAGTTCATCATTAACTAATCGCCCCGAGAAAACCAGAGTGACATCACATGACCTATTTGAAATTTTACTGCATTACTTACTTACTACTCCCCAGAAACTGACAACATATTAAAAAATAATAAACCTAACAGCTACTGCATTTTCTATCACCTGCTTTTGGAATATAATCGTCCAACCTGACGGCGGATCTCATTTTCGTGAGACTCAAAACATCAGTAGAATCAAATGAATTCGCTCCTGAATATTCTGATAACAAATCAGTGCGTATTATTGCCGCGATATGTGTGAAGAATGGTTCCTCAAGTGCAATGTCTTCGCTCTCTTTCTCTGCCACACACATTTTGTTCATAATATCTGCATCATTTAGCTGCCAAATTGCTGCTTCAGAGCCATCATTATTTAACCACTAATGAATATTTTTGTCGTCTCCCAGTACGTTCAGCAAGTACATAAAAATACTTTTAGGTGCCTTGAAGGTTGTGTCTAAAGCATCTATGAAACGTGCAGTAGAATAAACTGTAAATATTAGTGGAACCAGGGTCATTGCTGTTGCACTTGATGGGGCATAGCAACGTCGAGGACATCGTTCCTTGAATAGTGTAAGTGCTACTTCTCTGGAAAATGGAAAAGTTGTTGATGTTGAGTGCTTATCTAAGTGCTGCCACAACTGCCATGATAACACTGAAGGACATATTGAACATTAATGTTCTAAGAACTATGATGGTTGCAGTGGAGGTATGGATTGTGATGGAGCTCTAAAAATATTTCAGAGGTCGGTGCCCGTTTATAACGTTAGATATACGAAGTACCTGGGCGATGAGGACTCTAAGGCTTTCAATAAAATTAAGGAGGTCAATGTTTATGGCGATACATTGGCAACAAAACTGGAGTGTTGTGGACATGTGCAAAATAGGATGGGTGCTAGATTGACGAAGCTACGAAGAGAAATTGTGGCCGAGGCAGATTGACAGAAACTAAAATAGACCTTCTTCAGAGTTATTATGGACTAGCCATTAGACGAACTGCACCTCTGAATGATGTTACACCAATGAGAAAAGCTATATGGGCCACCTATTTTCATAAGTTGTCCACACTGTTCACGGACTTTGCCGTAAAGGAGCAGATTCTTGGTGTGGTTACCAAAAAGCAAATATACCGTCATAAGCATTCTCTTCCTGAACATGTTATGAATGAAATAACACCAATTTTTAGAGGCGTGAGACGTGAGGTGAGTGGAAATTATTATCCAAGAAAGTTTTTGTAGGTCTGAATACATTTAAGGTTGGTGTACTAGATGCAGTGATGTATTTCAATGATGGAGTGATAGGAAAGCTGGAAGTTCTGAGAAATTTAGGCATATAATGTGGCTCTAATATGGAAGATCAATTGCTTGCATGTGACAGACAATGGGTGAATGAAGCTGAAAGATTCACTCTTCAAGTTACGAAACAAGCAAGAACTAAAAGGAAGCCAAGAGGAAGCTTGAAGGTCAAGAAACGCTGCAGGATGAAGACTATGCTTCAGGAATATTATGAGGCACAGTGTAATTGGACTCATATCTCCATTTGCATTTTCCCGCAAGTTGTATTTTTCAGAATTCAGGTACAAATATTTCCTAAAGTTCATAAAGCATTGCTCCAATTTTTTTCTGTAACTTGCAATAGTCCATATTTATGTAGTAGACATAAGCTTTATTGCAGAATCAACTAAATTATAGAAAAAATAACATTTTTATTAGGAAAAAATTATAAAAGTTAAAATGAAAGATGTTACATTTTTTTATCCCTATAATATACATGTTGTTGTTGTGGTCTTCAGTCCTGAGACTGGTTTTATACAGCTCTCCATGATACTCTATCCTGTGGAACATTCTTCATCTCACAGTACCTACTGCAACCTACATCCTTCTGAATCTGTTCAATGTATTCATCTCTTGGTCTCCCTCTACGATTTTTACCCTCCACGGTGCCGTCCAATACTAAATCGGTGATCCCTCTTTGCCTCAGAACATGTCCTGCCAACCGATCCCTTCTTCTAGTCAAGTTGTACCACAAACTCCTCTTCTCCCCAATACTATACAATACCTCCTCATTAGTTATGTGATCTACCCATCTAATCTTCAGCATTCTTCTGTAGCACCACAGTTCGAAAGCTTCTATTCTCTTCTTTACTAAACTATTTATCGTCACGTTTCACTTCCATACATGGCTACACTCCATACAAATACTTTCAGAAACGATTTCCTGACACTTAAATCTATACTCGATATTAACAAATTTCTTCAGATACACTTTCCTTGCCATTGCCAGTTTACATTTTATATCCTATCTACTTCGACCGTCGTAAGTTATTTTTCTCCCCAATTAGCAAAACTCCTTTACTACTTTAAGCGTTTCATTTCTTAATCTAATTCTCGCAGCACCACACGATTTAACTCGACTACATTCCACTATTCTCGTTTTGCTTTTGTTGATGTTCATGTATTATACTCCTGTCAACACACTGTCAATTTCTTTCAGCTGCTCTTCCAGGTCTTTTGCTGTCTCTGACAGAATTACAATGTCATCGGCGAACCTCAAAGTTTTAATTTCTTCTCCATGGATTTTAGTTCCTTACCCGAATATTTCTTTTGTTTCCTTTTCTGCTTGCTCAATATACAGATTGAATAATATCGGGGAGAGGGTACAACCCTGTCTCACTCCCTTCCCAACCACTGCTTCCCTTTCATGTCCCTCGACTCTTATAACTGCCATCTGGTTTGTGTACAAATTGTAAATGGCCTTTCGCTCCCTGTATTTTACCCCTGCCACCTTCAGAATTTGAAAGAGAGTATTCCAATCAACAATGTCAAAAGCTTTCTCTAAGTCTACAAATGCTAGAAACGTGGCTTGCCTTTCCTCAATATATTCTATAGGATAAGTCGTAGGGACAGTATTGCCTCAAGTGTTCCAATATTTCTACGGAATCCAAACTGATCTTCCCCGAGTTCGGCTTCTACCAGTTTTTTCCATTCGTCTGTAAAGAATTCGTGTTAGTATTTTGCAGCTGTGGCTTATTAAACTGATAGTTCGGTAATTTTCACATCTGTCAATACCTGCTTTCTTTGGGATTGGAATTATTAAATTATTATATTCTTCTTGAATTCTGAGGGTATTTCGCCTGTCTCATATATCGTGCTCACCAGATGGTTAAGTTTTGTCAGGGCTGGCTTTCCCAATGCTATCAATAGTTCCTATGAAATGTTGTCCACTCCCGGGGCCTTGTTTCGACTTAGGTCTTTCAGTGCTCTGTCAAACTCATCACACAGTATCATATCTCCCGTTTCAAATTTATTTACCTCCTCTTCCATTTCTATGAAGAGAACATCGTCCTTGTATATAACATCGTCCTTGTATAGAACCTCTATATACTCCTTCCATCTTTCTGCTGTCCCTTCTTTGATTAGAAATAGATTTCCATCTGAGCTCTTGATATTCATGCAAGTGGTTCTTTTTTCTCCAAAGGTCTCTTTAATTTTCCTATAGGCAGTATCTATCTTACCCCTAGTGATACATGCTTCTACATCCTTCCATTTGTCCTCTAGCCAACCCTGCTTAGTCCTTTTGCACTTCCTTTCGAACTCATTTTTGAGACGTTTGTAATTCTTTTTGCCTGCTTCATTTACTGCATTTTTGTATTTTCTCTTCTGATCAGTTAAATTCAATATTTCTTCTGTTACTCAAGTATTTCTATTAGCCCTCGTCTTTTTACCCACTTGATCCTCTGCTGCTTTCACTATTACATCTCTCAAAGCTATCCATTTCTTCTACTGTATTTCTTTCCCCCATTCTTGTCAATCGTTCCCTAAGCTCTCCCTGAAACTCTCTACAACCTCTGGTTCTTTCAATTTATCCAGGTCCCATATCCTTAAATTCCCAACTTCTTGCAGTTTCTTCAGTTTTAATCTACAGTTCATAACCAATAGATTGTGGTCAGGGTCCACATCTGCCCCTGGAAATGTCTTAAAATTTAAAACCTGGTTCCTAAATCTCTGTCTTACCATTCTATAATCTATCTGACACCTTCCAGCATCTCCAGGCTTCTTCCACGTATACAACCTTCTTTTATGATTCTTGAACCAAGTGTTAACTATGATTAAGGTATGCCCTGTGCAAAATATACATAACAGGTGGAATGAAACAGGTCTAGTATCTCAGTCATTATGTCATACATATCTGGTAAAAATTCTGTCTCCTTCCAATGTATAACATTGGATTAAATGGTATCTCAATTTGAGGAAGCATTTTGGAAAAAAATTGCATCATTTTCTTTGTAATTTTTTTAATAGCCCTAAACGGGTTTAAAAATATTTAAAATACTTCTAATTTGTTTAGAAAGTGCGGTTCATTACCTGATATCAATAAAAATCTGTAAAAAATATACATTATAAATAGTGCCTGAAAGAAATAGGTGTTGATTTTTACTTAATATTGAGCCGGAAAATACCCTGTATCCTTAAAGGGGCCTCCCAAAGACACTTGCTCTGCGGCCGTTATCACGTGCCTCCAGGCAGCCGGGTTACGTCGCAGGTGGATACTTGACGTAGTTATAGGTGCTTGTGGAGGAAACACTAAAGCTGTAATGCCCACAGTCTCTGTAAACCATACGTAACCCGTCAATCGGTGGAAAAAAAAGTAGGACTAAGGCTCAGAATCACCAACATTCGTCCTATCTTGGTGAAATGTTTTGCACCATTTCACTACCGCTGTGCCCGAAATTGCATTTGGTCCACATACTTTCAGGATTTCGCGTGAATCTATGTGCTATGTAGACGTTTCGCCCTCGTACTGTTCCATGTACTTCATCTTAGGAGTACGTTTTTAGTCCTCGCACCATTTTGATCGGACACTATGAGGCACCTGTTTAACCTACCGCAGCAGATATGTGTCTGGGGACCCCAGAACTTCAACTATATTCTGCCCATGTGTCACTCTTGTTGTGCAATAGGCTTAGCGTGAGATGACATGTGTAATTTACTTTTTGAAGCCCTGCGATAAAGAACACAAGAGCTACTGTTGCGATAATGTTTGAAGAGACACTAGCACGGTCATTTTTCTTTTCATCTAGAACATAAAAATTAATCTGATTTTCAGTACCACAAATGACTTTCACATCTTTTAAGTAAGTCTTAAGAGCAACTTCTGACTAAAGCTACAGCATTCCAAATTTCATTTTACAGTCTTCAACCAATTTCAACCATGAATTCCAATCTCTAAGCATTTAAGGAGATAACGTAAGTTCATTTACACGCCGTGACGAATATGAGCTAAGTTAAATCACAGAATATGCTGAATGCACACGAAAATATCTGAAAATAATTTTTTCTGCTCCATTTTGTTATAACACGAACAGTAGTACGAAAATTTAAAACGAAGTCTTAACATATTACTGAAAATATGAAACATTGTAGTATCTTGTCGTTCAAAATTACTATGTGGGTGCGAAATTCTCTTCAGACGGTATATCCCCTGACAGAATATCTATCTAAACAGCTGATATGTACCACAAACAGAATGAATAAGATCGTTCTCACTGCTCAATGAAAAATGTGGAACAAAGTATTCAAAGCAAGCAAACGAAATGACGAAAAGTCTGTTAACCAGATTTTTCGAGCCGGATGTGGAGAATTGTGGAACATGGAGCAGCAGTTTACTTAGCTTTTATTAAACGAAATGTTCCCGGAAACGCGGGAAAAGATTTTTCATTATATGAGAACTAACGCAAATATCAACTGCAGTATTAATTACAGACGTATGGATTTTTCTTTCTTTACCTTTATTTCTCGCTTTTATAAAACTGATTCTGTTCAGGTCACCCTCTACATATTGATTGACTTTTAATTCGGGTATATATTGTTTAATGAAAAGCACTTCATAAAAGCTTCAGGACGGTTCAAACAAAAGCTTTGTAAAGTTATTGTTCCTTTCCGTACACATATGATCATTTTAATATGCGTATATTAATATGTATAAATGAATATGTGTAAGAGCTGTGCCATTAATAATTTACGGAACAAAAAGCGATAAACATATAAATGACGACGAAGTTACTTGCGCGTTGTTTTCCATTAACTGACAGAACACTAGAAATGCCTAATATGTGCACTGAAACAAATAATTACGTAATTCATAGAGAAAACATTGCCTGTGGATATTGTAACACAGACACAGTCCCTTTGACAGTTCAGAGATGTCACTAAACTCGCCCACAGTTGTAAACAACCATGCATGAGCAGTGCCTATTAGACGGACGGGGTCAGGCAACCGAAGAGTTCCAGTCATTCCACCGGAAAGGAGGTACACGGCGCCGGCCGAAGTGGCCGTGCGGTTAAAGGCGCTGCAGTCTGGAACCGCAAGACCGCTATGCTCGCAGGTTCGTATCCTGCCTTGGGCATGGATGTTTGTGATGTCATTAGGTTAGTTAGGTTTAACTAGTTCTAAGTTCTAGGGGACTAATGACCTCAGCAGTTGAGTCCCATAGTGCTCAGAGCCATTTGAACCATTTTGAAGCTACACGGCTCGTGTTGTCTGTAGTTCAACCATGCCGAGGCAGTCAATACCGCGGTTCGGTCGCGTCTGCATTGTTACTTTGTGCCAGGAAGAGCTCTTAACAAGGGAAGTGTCCAGGCGTCTCGGAGTGAACCAAAGCGGATGTTATTCGGACTTGGAGGAGTTATAGAGAAACAAGAACTGTCGATTACATGCCTCGCTCAGGCCGACCAAGACCTACTACTGCAGTTGATGAACGCTACCTAAGGATTATGTCTCGGAGGAACCCTGACAACAACGCCACCATGTTGAATAATGCTTTTCGTGAAACCACACCACTTCGTGTTACGCCTCAAACTGTGCGCAATAGGCTGCATGATGAGCAACTTCACTCCCGACGACCACGGCGAGGTCCATATTTGTAACCACGACACCACGCAGCGCGGTACAGATGCTCCCAACAACAAGTGGAATGGACCGCTCAGGATTGGCCTCACGTTCTCTTCACCGATGACTGTCGCATATGCCTTCAATCAGACAATCGTTGGAGAGCTGTTTGGAGGCAACCCGGTCAGTGTGAACGCCTTAGACACACTGCTCAGCGAGTGCAGCAAGGTGGAGGTTCCCTGGCGTTTTGGGGTGGCATTATGTGGGGCGACGTACACCGCTGGTGGCCATGGAAGGCCGCGTAACGGCTGTACGATACGTGAATGCCATCCTCAGACCGATAGTGCAACCATATTGGCAGCATACTGGTAAGGCCCCCCATCGTGCACATCCTGTGAATGACTTCCTTCAGGATAACGACATCGGTCGACTATAGTGGTCAGCATGTACTCCAGACATGAACCCTATCGCACATGCCTGGGATAGATTGAAAAGGGTTGTTTATGGACGACGTGACCCACCAACCACTCTGAGGGATTTACGTCGAATCACCGTTGAGGAGCGGGAAAATCTGGACCAACTGTGCCTTGATGATCTTGAGGATATTATGCCACGACGAATATAGGCATGCATCAATGCAAGAGGACGTGCTGCTGGTTATTAGAGGTACCAGTGTGTACAGCAGTCTTGGCCACCATCTCTGAAGGTCTCGCAGTATGGTTGTACAACATGCAATGTGTGGTTTTCATGAGCAATAAAAACGGCAGAAATGATGTTTATGTTGATATCTATTCCAATTTTCTGTACAGGTTCCGGAACTCTTGGAACCGAGGTGATGCAGAATATTTTTTGATGTGTTTACAAAACGCAGACAAATATTTTCTGGAAAAAATCATCACTGGTGACGGGGCTTAATGTTATCAATACGAACGTACCAGAAAATGACGAAGTGCAGAAATTCACGTGAAGGGTCAACGGCTTTGACGACATAACCGAAATTCAAGTCAATATGACGCACGAGTTGAACAACATCCCAAAGTACTTTCCCGATAGTTTCACGTGTTTGTATGAACGTTCTGTACCTTGTATGCAAGTGGGGTAGATTATGTAACACACATCAAGCATATTAAAACCTACATAACAGTAAAAATCGAATTAAGTATTATTTTTTTTATTTGAGGCAACTGGTTTCAACAGATTATGCTGTCATCTTCAGTCTTAAAATATTTTCTTACAAAACATGTTCATTTTATGCTGAACTCAATCACAAGATGGCAAGTGGATAAAAATAGCACTGTTTATAATATGTCCAGCATATATAAACAATTGTGTTATTGTGCATGGTGTCTGTATGATGCAACAAGCAACTGTGGCCAATAAGTGTATGGACAAACACAAGGTGCTTTACGTTTTTACATATTTTTAGCGGTTAAAAACATTTTATAATGTGCTATTTTTATCCACTTGCCATCTTGTGCGTGAGGTCAGCGTAAAATTAACATGTTGTACAACAAAAGGTTTTAATACCTGAATATGACAGCACAGTCTGCTGAAACCGGTCGTCTTAAATATAAAAAAAATTAATTCTATCGTTGCTGTTGATTGGTTTTTAACAATAAAACAGACTGTCCGTTATTTCTCTCAAAATGAGAAAATTCAGTCACTTGAAGCATGACCACAATCTTAACTTTTATCTTTTTTTTATTAATCCAGTCACTAATTTTTTTTGGAACTCACCCGATAACCATGCGTGTTAAAGCGACTCTTCCGAGACGAGGAATTGCGCCGACCCCGGATCCCACACCGGTTCCCACCAGATCGCCGAAGTTAACCGATGTCGGACCTGGTAGAACTCGGAGAGGTGACCGTCAAAGTCTGCCGATCGCTGACGGCAAACACGTTGCACACAACCCTTGTGGGACCAACGGAGGAGCCACTTGATTGAGAAGAAGCGGCTCTGATCACAAAGACCGACAATGGCGGGAATATCGGTGCGCTGACCACATGCCTCTATATATCCACATACACTTACCCCTTTGGGCTGATGATGCCACGGTGGTCGGTCGGACCGTTGGTCCGCCAACGATTGTTCAGACAGAGAGTTGTTTTTTCGCTATTCCGATCACCCTTTATGTGGCTTTCAGTTTCCCACATCCCACTATATGAATACCGGAATGGTACCCAAATCCCGCCTGTTACACGATTTGCAAATATTTAGGAAATTTTCACCTCCTTTCAAGTGAATAACGCTACAGGCAATCAGTTGGGGTATGCATATTTTATCTTGGCAGGGGGGGGGGGGGGAAGGGGAGGTAAAAGATTGGCGACAGAAGGGGCATCCGGCCACCCCTTGAACTATGCCAGATCCGCTAATACCCATCTGTGCCGATGCAGGAAAAAGGTACAATAAAAAGAAGAGAAGACTGACGAGATGTTCAGGTGTTCTGTTGAAAGTGAAAGCGTTGACTTGTCCTTTCAAGATTACACTCCTGATTTCCATTACCAGTTCGTCCTTCTCCGAATACGACTTCCATCGTAATTGACCTCTTCGTCTGTGGCTACAACGTTATGAAGGGACAGTACCAACGATGCCTACATTACAGGCCATTTGAATAATCTCACTGCATAAAATTGTTGTCGCTCGCTAGAAAGAGCACGCTGGTCGCTTTGGAACGTTTTAGGTGGGGTAGAACTTGTACCAGACAGTCATCTGATCCTCCACCACCGATATAAGTCATGATAGTCATGTGGTTTGTATGTGTTAGTTGACTCATGAAATCAGTGCAGTAAGAAGGGTCGGCGTGGAGACGTAAGAGAATGATAGAAAGGAGGCATGCTGTCTGGACATGGCCATTAGCACAACAGGAATGAATTTTTCTGATTTCTTGGTATGCTTTTGACTGCAGACCATGGGAAAGCACTGTCATTCCATTTTTGAAATGTGGCGGTATTGTCTATGTTCTTTAAATATGGATTGTTTATCAGAGAACACTTACTACAGCGAGATACAAAAGTAAGGTCGATAACATGAAGTCAGTTCAGTATATTTCCGAGCTGCCTATTTTTACGTGGGTGTGGGTTTCAAATGTGGCGGTACTGTGTACATTCTTTCAGCATAGATTGTTTACCATAGAATGCATTGATTTACTACTTCATTTGCTGTGTCCTGTTGTTACGTGGCAGTTTTTTCCCAAACTGTACTGTAACCTGTGAAATAATTTAATATGCACATCCCAATAGTCAATCAAGTTAGATCACTTACGCTGCATTAGAACTGCATGAACTGTTCGTTAGATGATTTTAATTCTAATTTAATATCTATATTTCTTTTCCTCTTGGTATGCGAGGGAGTCTTGTAATTACAGCACTCTATGGGCTCTCAGCTGGCCCATGAAAGTGTAGTTTGACTTAGGGTAACGAATGGTCGTAACTCTGTTTTCTCCTGAAAGCCGTTCCCTGCACAGGTATAGAGCAGAGGAGGACAGTATATTGTCCCAACCCAGCAGTAGATTGGAGTGAGGACGTGAGTGTGCCATAAAATTTCATTGGACGAGAAGCGAAAGGAATCCTTTTTAACCAAGGTAAGAAACTGAATATGAACTCTGTAGCATGGGGGCAGGCGTTAGGCCCAGGCTAGGCAGCTTGAATGTTCGTTCAAAGTTTTGTGAGGGGCTCTGTGGTTGGCTCATCGTGATTATTTTGGTAGTGGGGGCGATTTCCTATTGCTGGCCATTTCTGAAAATCTCTCATACAGTGGGAGAGATTTTCTGCCTTCTTCCCACAACACGGGAGAAACATACCTTCTTGGTTAACCATGACAAACTGTGAAAGAGTAGGAAATTGTTGGGCTTGTTTATTAAATCATCATTGGTCGGAACTCGAAAGGCCTGCTGAAGGTGGTGAGCAAGATTCCGATGCTGGCAGAAGCAGCCAAGTTTCGTAGAGAAAAGTCAGAACACTCTTCCTTCGAGGAAGCTGCAGACCCTTGTTCCAGAGCTTGGGGCAATATTCTGGGAGTTATAGCTATAGAGCGAGATGTCTCTGACTTAGAGCGGAACACAGAAGCCGACCTGAAACAGCCACCATTGCAGCCGTCTTCTGCCCTCACACATCTTTAGAGTGGTAGGCACGATCTGTCATTGCAGCCACCGAGGCGATGGAAGCGCGAAGTCAGTTAACTTGCATCAGGGTTTCATTATTAAGATCCAGTTTTCACAGCCAGCTTGTTGCACTCGCCATGCGCAGAGGCAAGAGTATTTTTCCGTTACTTTTCTTTTTATCGTTAACCTTTTCCGCAATCATTGGCTTATTTTCGACAATGTCTTACATGAAACCCACCCATCCGGTGATCGAGCAGGCTAAGGCAACATGTCAGCACTCTGTAGAGCACGGTCGGTTACGACAGTTGTATGTGTGCGACGGTTATCCTGCTGGATAATACACACTGGAATGCTGTTCATGAATGGGAGCCAACAGGTCGAATCACCAGACAGAAGTACTAATTTGCAGTCAGGATGTGTGGGATAACCACGAGAGTGCTCCTACTGTCATACGAAACCGTACCGCAGACCATAACTCCAGATGTAGGCCTTGTGTGTCTAGCACGCAGAGGGATTGGTTTCAGGTACTCAACTGGCCCTCTTCTAACCAACATACGGCCGTCACTGGCACCAAGAAAGAACCAGCTTTCACAAGCAAATATAACAGACCCCCACCCTGCCCTCCAATAAGCTTTAACTTGAAACCACTGACGTCGCAAGAAATGGCTCTGAGCACTATGGGACTTAACATCTATGGTCATCAGTCACCTAGAACTTAGAACTACTTAAACTTAACTAACCTAAGGACAGCACACAACACCCAGCCATCACGAGGCAGAGAAATTCCCTGACCCCGCCGGGAATCGAACCCGGGAACCCGGGCGTGACTGACCTCGCAAATGGAGGTGGTTTGGGCCAGTGTAATGCATGCTATAGGCCATCTTGCTAGGAGCTGTCCCTGAAGTAACTGACTAGTAACAGGTCGTTGCGTCACTGTGTTTCCAATGACTACTGCTGCAGCTGCAGTATGATGCGCCAGAGCCATACGCCGAACACGATGATCTTCCCTTTCGGTAGTGCCACGTGGCCGTCCGGAGCCCGGTCTTCATGCGACCGTAGGCTTTCGTCAACACCGCTGCCAGCAACCACGTTCAGTGGCTACATTCCTGCCAAGACTTCGTGCACTATCGCAGAAGAAAAATTAAGTTTCTCGTAGTCTTATTACTCAGTGAGATGTTAATAATGGCGTCTTTGTCTCCTTTAAGGCATTCTTGACTAATATCAGTGCACCACGTCCAGTCTCGAAGGTAGCTAAGGCTCACGGCCGTTACAGCCTGTATTTGAAGCAAAGCTGACAAGCAACATTATTATGCGACTTGCGCGAAATTTGACTAGACATCTTTCATGTGTAGAAACACGACTTCCAACTTTCATTTAAGCCGCACAACTCCTTCTTTGTGTTGTTTGTTTCCACCAGTGAAATCTTTGTCACCACTCAAGCTCGGTTGTTTATTAGTTTTCCTAGCTTTTGCCACATATTGTGTTGGCGCCTCTCTTGTTTATGTCATCCTCTATAATGTTGCTTCCTTTGCAGCAGAATTCTCTGCTTCTATTGCAGTTCTCTAGTTTTGTTACTGGGCAGATCGCTGAGACTCTACCTGCTGCACATCATCACTTTCGTTCCAGCTTTATTTATCTGTAGTGTCAAGGAATAGCGGAGCGCAGAAGGCGCGACACGGTTGGCAGCTGGCGGTCGCCTTGCGTCCCCACGGCAGCACGACCCGCCCCGAGGGTGAGGGAGGAGAAGGGGGCGTTGGACATAACTCACGGCCGCAGATTATACCCGCGGCGCAGCTCGCACCGTCTGAAATAGTGTTATGGCCACCGCAGACGGCCGGGATCCGAGGCAGCGCGGCCGCTATTCATGGTTGGTGACGTCACGTCACCCAGCTGTACACCGCCAGCGCGACTTGCAAATATAATAGCTGTCCGGGGTAGCCAGGCAGCCCTATTCTTTCTGCCTCCCACTTACCCTCCATCCCTCATAGTAGCGATCCACCGTAAATGTATGGTTCATCTTTTACTACACTCATTAACGAAGAGTTAATCTACGTAATGGAGCTAGATTACCTCACGAGTAGCATATTAAATGTTAATCTTATTTGTGTTACTTTATTGTTTTCCAGCTATACCACGAAGTGTGTCGCGAGGACTTTTGTGTACCGCTGTAACTACCTACCCATTCCATTCCTGCACCTGTCGTGAACCGCTGGCAGTCCTCCTTGGGAGCTCAAGCTATACAATGCAATCTCTACAATGAATGCCTAAGGCAAAGGAAGTTTCCGAGGAAATGGAAAACAGCAATTGTAGTCATAATAAAGAAAGGACCTGATAACGACACTGCAGAAGTAACGGCCGATTTGCTTGTTAGATCTGTTTGGAAATATGCTGGAGAAATTGCTAGCTGACAGATTGGCAGCACACCGAGTGTTGTGCGGAATGAGAAGCAGGCAGTTCGGCTTCAGGCCGGGGCGCTCGGCATCTAATGCAATCGCCCTGGCGGCAGAGGTCTGTGGCTCGACCCCGCACAAGTACGTGGTTGGCATCATGGTGGATATCAGTGGCGCCTTTGACAACCTGTGGTCGCCTTCGCTCTTCTCTTGCTTGCGGGAGAGTGTCCAGGGCCGCTATACGGTTGCCTGAGGAGCTATTGTAAGGAACGGAAGGTCTGGCTATCATCCCCCGGCGAGAGAGTTGGAAAAGCAATCACTAAAGGATGCCCCAAAGATCCGTTTCACGACCCCTCTTCTGGGACATCCACAAGGAGCCACTACTAGACAGTTTACAACAAAGCGAGGAAGTGCTGGAGCTGATAGCCTACGCAGATGACCTCCTCCTGTTGGTCGGTGGCCGTAGCCGGGACGACATAGAACCGACAATTGAGAGAGCCGTACAGAAACTCCAACAATGGTACAACATGACTAAAATACAATCTCACCCAGCAAATCCACATACCTGCTGTTAAAAGGACATCTAATTAGAAATCCCACTGTCAGAATTAACGGCTCACCAGTTCTCCACCGACGTGAGACACGATACCTAGGAGTCATCATTGATGAGACGTGGAACTTCGGGAAACACATTGACACCGTAACCCAGAAAGCTCTCCAGATATTAAACAATCTCATCTCGATAGGTCGCAAAAGAATACATATCCCCCCCCCCCCAACCTTATTAAACCTTACCGTAACTGCAGCCTAACCTCAATAGTGGGTTACGGCTCGGAAGTCTGGGCGCACAGGCTCACGAGGGTTGTGCTGCCGTGACAGTGAGAACGGTCCAGAGAAGTATGATATTGAGATCTGTGGGGGCCTACAGAACATCTCCAGGGGGGGGGGGCTATTAGTCATAATGGGGCTCTGCCATCTGGACATCAAAATAAGGGAAGAATTGGCTTGGTACTGGGCAAAAAAGGGAAATTATGAGAAAATTGTAGACATCATGGGTGTAAGGGTGGTGGACAAAAGGAAAATAAGGAAAAGAGGGGAGGAACTTTGGCAGGAGTCTTGGGAGGTAGAAGAAACTGGACATAGAACTTTCCAGTTCATACCAGATGTGAGGGAGCGCTTGGACATGAAATATTTTGAGCCAACACGAGGAATGATCCATTTTCTCACCGGGCATGGACCCTACCCGACATACTTATGTCGATTTCGGAAGAGGGCTACACCCGCGTGTGACTGTGGCGTGTCAGAGGGTACTCCCGACCATGTAGTTTACGAGTGCCCCCTCTTCAATGATGTTGCGACAACATTTGGAGACACACTTTCAAACCACGACACATATCAACTGCTTAGATATGAGGACACTTTCCAATTGCTAAATACATTGCTCAACGAGGTATCATGGAAAGTTTTAACAGAATACTTGAGGACATGAACTGAATAACTGAGACAACCAACACTGATTGCGTCCAGAGCCCTATTCCCATACCGCCTGTGCGTGGACTGGCCGACTTTCCATCATAGTTGGAATTCGCCACGTGCAGGATTAGGGGGAGCCGGGGTCAATGCTACCGATAATGACACGCACCGGAAATGACATAGGATAAGTTAGTTTGTAGGACTTAGGTTAGGAAAACTATGCTACGGAGCTGCAGCGAATCAACATCGTGGCCTGCCCGGTACCAGGGCCCGCTCTTCGGGTTTAGCTCGATGAGCAAGGCTATCAAAGTAGTAGGTTTATATCTCTCACTGGCACATATGTGACGCTGCAGGAGACAGGAATTCGTTATAAGAAATAGATATAAGTCCTAGGTACTAGACATTAAATGCCCATTGTATGTAATACTAACTGTAGCTCACCTGTAAATTGCAACTAGCTGCAGTATGAGTACCAGTTGTATAATTATTATGACCCACTAATCAGATAAGGAAGTAGGTTAATATTGTATAATTATTATGGTTTGTAATAAAGATTTCTTTTTTAAAAAAAAGGCTCCCTCGTTTTACCTTCGTCGTCTTTTCGAGAGATATATGTAGGAGGAAGCAATCTAGGATAAGGACGGCTGTAGAGTACAGGGAGGTTAATGTGGCCCTTCGTCTTATTCTCTTCGAGACTGCTGCAGCACATTCAAAACTGTTCAAAGATATTTTTTTAAGTTTTGTCGGCAAGTACAGGGAGACAGCTGCACGCGCTCATTTGTGTAGCGGAAATTTTTGTGTTTTCTCCACGTCTGATATGTGGCAAGTCACAAATGTATTTCCAAGTATTAAAAAATATATTTTGTGATAGTTATTTGCTGTAAGCTGGTAAACCATATGGTTATGAATTGCCTAGGTACCGAGCGAGGTCGCGCAATGGTCAGCACACTGGACTAGCTTTAGAGAGGACGACGGTTCAAATGCGCGTCGGCCATCTTGATTTAGGTTATCCGTGATTTTCCTAAATCGCTTCAGGCACATGCCAGGATGTTTCCTTTGAAAGGGCACGGCCGAATTTCTTCCCCATCATTCCCTAATCCTATGAGACCGATCGCTGTTTGGTCCCTTCCCCCGAATCAACCAACCAACCAGCATATGTTACGTAATCTCTATCCCTTTCTGTGACCTTCCTCGAGCGCGAAGCAAGGGTGTCTACGCCGTGTCGGTACCAATCCTTGTACTGGTAGCGGAGCCGGTGCTTCGTTGAGTGAACTTCCTTTGCTGATTGACAGGTGCAGCGCCAACTGCTGAGTCGTAATGCGTCTGTCCTCGCGAATGACAACATCAGCTCGCTGCAACATGTCAGGTATGACAGCCGTAGATGGTCTGCCCGACCGCTCCAAATCGTGCAGCTCCGCCGAACCGCCTCCTGATGACCTCACCCTCCGTGCCTAGCGACTAACTACACTTCTGTCGACATTGAACAAGCCTTTGTGAATATTCCCCACAGTTTCTTTCTCTGCAATGAGAAATTCAATGACGGCACGTAGCTTGTAACGTACATCTATACACGCCATTTTGAAGCTGTCTTGCAGCTACGCTATCTGTCAGAACTGACGGAAACTTGGTGTGCACACTCAGGAGATTTCAAATAATACGTACGTAACGTTTCGCATTCGTAGCTATGTTTTCGGCTGAGAAAAATAAAGTGCGGCGCATTACTTTCTGGGCAACTCTCGTATGTTGCGGCAGCAGGGTTGTTCTCAGGCGGCTTCAAATGCTGGTTCTCTAAACTTTCTCTGTGGTGTTCTTCGGAATGAATGTCTACTTTCCTTGAGGGATTTCAACTTCAGCTCCCGAAGCATATGAGTAATACCTGAATGCTGATCGATCTTACCGGTAACAAATATAGCAGCTCGCTTCTGAATTTCTTCGATGTCTTCTTTCAGTCCCACCTGGTGCGGATCCCAAACACTAGAGAAGTACGCAAGAGTAGGTCGCACTAGCATCCTATATGCGGTCTCCTTTACAATGAACTAATCTTTCCTGAAATTCTCTGCATAAACCGAAGTCGACCATTCGCATACCTGCCACAATTCTTTAACGCTCGTTCCATTTCATATTGCTTCGCAACGTTACGACCAGACATTTAAACGACATGATTGTGTCAAGAAGGACTCTACTAATACTGTATCCAAAGATTACCGTTTTATTTTTCCTACTCAGCCGCATTAACTTACATAAGAGCCTCCTGTCATTCATCACACCAACTATACATTTTGTCTACGTCATCTTGTATCAACCTGCAGTCACTTATCTTCGACACCTTCCTGTACACCACAGCATCATCAGCGAACAATCGTAGATTGCTGCTCACCGTGTCCGACAGACCATTTATGTATACAGGGTGTTACAAAAAGGTACGGCCAAACTTTCAGGAAACATTCCTCACACACAAAGAAAGAAAATATGTTATGTGGACATGTGTCCGGAAACGCTTACTTTCCATGTTAGAGCTCATTTTATTACTTCTCTTCAAATCACATTAATCATGGAATGGAAAAACACAGCAACAGAACGTACCAGCGTGATTTCAAACACTTTGTTACAGGAAATGCTCAAAATTTCTTCCGTTAGCGAGGATACATGCATCCACCCTCCGTCGCATAGAATCCCTGCAGCCCTGGAGAATGGGTATTGTATCACAGCCGTCCACAATACGAGCACGAAGAGTCTCTACATTTGGTACCGGGGTTGCGTAGACAAGAGCTTTCAAATGCCCCCATAAATGAAAGTCAAGAGAGTTGAGGTCAGGAGAGCGTGGAGGCCATGGAATTGGTCCGCCTCTACCAATCCATCGGTTTGAGAAGCGTACGAACACTTCGACTGAAGTGTGCAGGAACGTCATCGTGCATGAGTCACATGTTGTGTCATACTTGTAAAGGCACATGTTCTAGCCGCACAGGTAGAGTATCCCGTACGAAATCATGATAACGTGCTCCATTGAGCGTAGGTGGAAGAACATGGGGCCCAATCAAGACATCACCAACAATGCCTGCCCAAACATTCACAGAAAATCTGTGTTGATGACATGATTGCACAATTGCGTGCGGATTCTCGTCAGCCCACACAAGTTGATTGTAAAAATTTACAATTTGATCACGTTTGAATGAAGCCTCATCCGTAAAGAGAACATTTGCACTGAAATGAGGATTGACACATTATTGGATGAACCATTCGCAGAAGTGTGCCCGAGGAGGCCAATCAGCTGCTGATAGTGCCCGCACACGCTGTACATCGTACGGAAACAACTGGTTCTCCCGTAGCACTCTCCATACAGTGGCGTGGTCAACGTTACCTTGTACAGCAGCAACTTCTCTGACGCTGACATTAGGGTTATCGTCAACTGCACGAAGAATTGCCTCGTCCATTGCAGGTGTCCTCGTCGTTCTAGGTCTTCCCGAGTCGCGAGTCATAGGCTGGAATGTTCCGTGCTCCCTAAGAGGCCGATCAATTGCTTCGAACGTCTTCCTGTCGGGACACCTTCGTTCTGGAAATTTGTCTCGATACAAACGTACCGCGCCATGGCTATTGCCCCGTGCTAATCCATACATCAAATGGGCATCTGCCAACTCAGCATTTGTAAACATTGCACTGACTGCAAAACCACGTTTGTGATGAACACTAACCTGTTGACGATACGTACTGTTGTGCTTGATGCTAGTACTGTAGAGCAATGAGCCGCATGTCATCACAAACACCGAAGTCAACATTACCTTCCTTCAATTGGGCCAACTGGCGGTGAATCGAGGAAGTACAGTACATACTGACGAAACTAAAATGAGCTCTAACATGGAAATTAAGCGTTTCCGGACACATGTCCACGTAACATCTTTTCTTTATTTGTGTGTGAGGAATGTTTCCTGAAAGTTTGGCCGTACCTTTTTGTAACACCCTGTATAGTGAACAACAGCAGTTATCACACTTCCCTGAGGCGCTCCTTGCGATTCCCTGGTCTGTGAGGAACACTCGCCAACGAGGACAATGTGATGGGTCCAGTTACTTCAGAAGTCTTCGAACCAGTCACAAAATTCAAATGTGTGTGAAATCTTATGGGACTTAACTGCTAAGGCCATCAGTCCCTAAGCTTCCACACTACTTAACCTAAAGTATTCGAAGGACAAACACACGGACCCATGCCCGAGGGAGGACTCGAACCTCCACCGAGACCAGCCGCACATTCCATGACTGCAGCGCCCTAGGCCGCTCGGCTAATCCGGCGCGGCGAACCAGTCACATATCTGGGAGCTTATTCCCTATGCACGTGCCTTAATCAAGAGTCTGCGGTGGGGTGCCGTGTCGAAAGCTTTTCGGAAGTCTGTGAATATGGAACCTGCCTGTTGCTGTTCATCCATAGTTTTCAGTATATCATGTAAGAAAAGAGTAAACGGTGCTTTCTAAAGCCCTGCTGATTCGTGGACACGAGCTTTTCAGTCTCTAGGAAATTTATTACATTCGAACTCAGAATTCTGCAGCAAACCCATGTTAAGGATATTGGTCTGTAATTTTGCAGGTTCGTTCTTTTACCCTTCATATATACAGGAGTCACATGCGCTTTTTTCCAGTCGCTTGGCACTTTGCGCTGGTCGAGAGATTCGCCATAAATGCAAACTAAGTAAGGGACCAATGACTTAGAGTACTCTTTGAAAACCGATTTGGGATTCCATCCAGCCCTAGCCACTTACTCGTTTTCAACGCTTTCAGTTGTTTCTCTACGTCAGGGATGCTTATCACTACGTCATCCATACGAACCTCTGTGCGATGGTCAAGCGACCGTACTTTTGTACTATTCTTCCGTGTAAACGATTTCTTAAACGTGGAATTTAAAACATCCGTCTTCCTTTTTTTATCTTCTTCTGCCAAACCAGACGGGTCAAACAGTGACTGGATGTAAGCTTTAGACCCACTTCGCGGTATTACATAGGACCAGAACATTTTCGGGTTCTCTGCCACATCTTAAGACAAGATATAACGTTGGTAGCTTCTGTCTGCGCGTAGATCTTTCCACAGACCCACGAATATCTACAACCTTTGCCTGACGTCATTTTAGCATCCTGTTTTGAATCGATTCAACAACCTGTGCTTCCTCAGAATTTTCCGAACTTTGTTATTAAACCATGGTGGGTCTTTTCCATCCTTAATCCACTTACTAGGTACATTCCTGTCCATAGTACGATTAAAAATCTGTTTAAACTTTGCCCATAATTTCTCTATGTCCATCATTCCGGAACTAAGTGATTGAAGTTCGTTGTCTAAGTGAGACGCTAATAACTGTTTATCTGCTCTTTATAGCGGAAGCACTCCCCCAGCCTCTGGACTGATTTTTAAATTTCGTAACCATAGTCGCTGTGATGACATCACGATGACCAATCCCCATCTCCATACTGACTCCATCGATAAGGTCCAGTCTTTTGTAGCTGTAAGGTCCAGGACAGTTCCGTTGCGTGAGGGCTGCCGAACTAGCTGCTCAAGACAGTTTTCGGAAAATGGGTTCAAAAGTACTGCACAAGACTGTAACACCTGCAGTGAATCCATATACGCCCCAGTCTATACTCGGTAGGTTAAAGTCGCCACCAACTAGTGTTGTATGATATCGGTACTTATGCACAACTGACCATAGACTTTCTTTGAATGAGTCTAGATCCACACAGCGGAGTTGGGTGCTCGGTAAAATCATCCAGCAATTAACTTGGGTTCACATAGATCTCATATCACACAAAATCATAACCTCAGTAGAACCAATTCTTTTGTCGATTGCAATGAACACTCCCCCTCCTACGTGTCTTTACGATAAACATTCCAAGACTCGCTAAATATCTCTGAGCTTTTTACTTCGAGTTTTAGACAGCTCTCAGTCCCAAGAATAATTTGAGGTTCAGTTACTTCCTGGAGGGCAGTAAATTCGGGAACTTTGTTACGAATACTTCCACAACTTACAGATAAAATTTTTTACAGTCGAACCGCCTTTACTTTGAACGCGGTCTGATTTCCCTATATGCGTATCGACTGGCGAGCGTTCATGAGAGTACCTCAGACTAACGCTTAGCCTAAAAAAGCCTCATATGCACTCCACAATTACTCTGCTGCCCGAGTAGCTGTTTTCTTTGTGTAGTGCACACCGACCTGTCAAGGGGAGTCCTGGAAATGGCCACCCGATAACGCAGATCCAGTAATCCGCAGCGGAAGACCGTCTATAGAGATTTAAATGAATGCGTATGTTGAAGGATAGTGTCTCGTGAGTATGTGTTCAAATACGAGGATGGCCTGCTCTGTTTTCAAAACTTCGTCATTATGTGAGAGACAACTGACGAGTATCTAGAAACGCATGGAAATTCACAGGATATTTTCTTTATGTCGACTGACACAATACCTCTTACATCAGCACGCTTATATATCGAAGTATGTGCTTATACAATTTCTTTTGTAGCTCTGAACACTTCTACTTGACACAGCGGTATGCGACGCTTCCTCAGACATCTTGTATAGGAAGACTAGGTATCGGAATTGAGGTCAGAGATTGATAGGTGAAAAAAAAGTTTTCAGAAATTTCTTTGCGTTCGTGGATCACGTACATTATAGAAACACGCCCAAAATTTTCTACCTTCTTGTGTTCAGTAATAATGGTCTTCTATTACTTCTGTCATCTGTCTTCTGGCTAGTTCGATGCTGCTAGCCACGAGTTACACTCGTGTGATAACCTGTACATATCACAGTAGCATTTACGCCATATGTCCTCCACGCCTCCCTCCAGTGCCATGCAAGATATCCACTGATGCATTGAAACACGTCCTATCATTCTGTTCCTTCTTCCAGTCAGTGTTTTCCACATGTTCCTTTCTTCCCTGATTCTGCGGAGAATTCCTGATCTTCACCTAATTTTCAACGGCGTTCTGTAGTATTACATCTCAAACGCTTCGCTTCTCTCCTTTTCCCGTTTTTCCAACAGTTCATGATTCATTACCATACAATGCTGTGCTTCAAGCTTCCATTCTCAGAAATTTCTTCCACAAATTAAGGCCTATATTTGACACTGGTCGACTTCCTTAGGACAGGAATAGCCTTTTTGACTGTGCTAGTCTGCTTTTTATTCCTCCTTGTTTCGTGTGTCATGGGTTATTTTGCTCCAAGGGTGGCTAAATTTCTTATCTTCGTCACACTGTGGTCATAAATTTTGAAGTGTGTTGCTAATCTCATACCTGATACTCCTAATTATTTTCGTCTTTCTTCGATTTTCCTCGCAGCAATATACTGTACTTACTAGACTCTAAATTGCGTTTAACACGTCCTGTAATATCTCTTCACATAAATTAAGGATCACAATGTCGTACTCGAATCTTATCATTTATGTCCTTTTACTTTGCGTTTTAATCATACCCTTGAACCTTTATTTTATTTCTTTTACTGCTTCTTAGATGGATAGATAGAAATAGTAGTGGAGAAAGACTGCATCCTTGTTTTAAATCCTTTTTAATCACAGCACTTCGTATTTGGTATTTCATTCTTAGTGTTCCCCCTCGGTCTTTGTGCATTTTTTATACTACGTTTCTTGCCCTGTAGTTAAATATTATTTTTCTCTGGATTTCGAACATCTTGCAACCTTTTACATTTTGCAGATGGACAAATCTTATGAATCTGGCTTCCATTATTAAGCGCTACGCTTATGGTGGTTTATGAAGAGCCATTGAAATAGTTTTTGAACTATGAACTCTTCATGGTAGAAATAATAGCAGATAATGAACACCCCGTTGAAGAAGAGAGGCAGGAGGACATAGAAGTGTAATAAATCAATAACTGAAGCCAACAGCTTAGAAATACGAATAATTCCCTTGTCCTGTTCTAGTGGAGAGTGAAACTTTTGGATACTTAAGTTTCTGTATTTCTTGCCGACAAAAGAGTATATAATAACGTTCACTGCGAGCATATAGCCTGGACGCTTTTACCAGGTCGTTGAGAAATGAACGTGCCTCAAGCGGAAAACTTCGGCCTGTCCGAAGATTTTTCCGAAACATAACTTTCTGCGCGGTAATTGGGTGCTGTCAGCAACTTCTCTCAAGCTGGAGGACTCCTCCGGAAAACCGCACATTGCTCCAACGGCATCACGTCAACTAAAGAGTAAACCAGAAACCACGTCTGCCTTAAAGAGGCAGAAAGAGGAAAAAACGGACACGAGGGAATCTTTCTGATACACTTCGTAAAGGATATATTTCACTGTGTAACTGGCGCTGTTCGTATGATCAGTCACCATGATTAATGCAGTTGCGGCAATTAACGCTTCTTGCAAGAAATGTACTTTACTACTACGGTCTCGTGGTCTACAACGTTTGGTCAATTTAATACTCAAAATATCAAGCCGAAGTTCATCCAGAATCCAGATAAACAGTCAGCTAACGAAAACATTTAAGTGCTATAGTCGAGCAAGGCAAGGCTATCCAATGTCGATGGTTGTGTTCACCGTAGCTTTAGAACCTCTGCTAGCCACTCTGGAACAACAGCTGAGAGGGCTAAACATAAATACTCAAAGTATCGTATGTAGGGCACACACCGATGATATGGACATGTGCTTACGAATGACAGTGACGTAGAGAAGGCTGTGTGAATCATTGACCAATACGCACTGGCGTCAGGGCAAAGCTAAATACATCGAAATCAAGTATTATGAACATCGCATGCGGAATACCTGTGCAAAATCCAAGACAACTAAATGTGGACTCCCATCCGAACATACTGCGTCTTGATGCGATAGAAGTCACATTATCGCCAACAATTGTAAAACAATCCTCGAAAGCAAACGAATAAGTGTAGAAGAACACGGCACGAGAAAACTCTACGAATTTCAGAGAGCACCACTAGTAAATATGTGTTGTTCTTGTTGTGGTCTTCAGTCCTGAGACTGGTTTGATGTAGCCCTCCATGTCACTCTAACCTGTGCAAGCTTCTTCATCTCCCAGTACCTACTGCAGCCTACATCCATTTGAATCTGTTCAGTGTATTCACCTCTTGGTCTCCATCTACGATTTTTACCCGCCACGCTGCCCTCCAATACTAAATTGGTGATCCCTTGATGTCCCAGAACATGTCCTACCAACCGATCCCTTCTTCTAGTCAAGTTGTGCCACAAGCTCCTCTTCTCCCCAATTCTATTCAATACCTCCTCATTAGTTATGTGATCTACTCATCTAATCTTCAGCATTTTTCTGTAGCACCACATTTCGTTAGCTTCTACTCTCTTCTTGTCTAAACTATTTATCGTCCACGTTTCACTTCCATACATGGCTACCCTCCATACAAATACTTTCAGAAACGACTTCCTGACATTTAAATCTATACTCGATGTTAACAAATTTTTCTTCTTCAGAAACGCATTCCTTGTCATTGGCAGTCCACATTTTATATCCCCTCTACTTCGACCATCATCAGTTATTTTGCTCCCCGAATAGCAAAACTCCTTTACTACTTTAAGTATCTCATTTCCTAATCTAATACCCTCAGCATCACCCGACTTAATTCGACTACATTCCATTATCCTCGTTTTGCTTTTATTGATGTTCATCTTATACCCTCCTTTTAAGACACTGTCCATTCCGTTCAACTGCTCTTCCAAGTCCTTTGCTGTCTCTGACAGAATTACAATGTCATCGGCGAACCTCAAAGTTTTTATTTCATCTCCATGGATTTTAATTCCTACTCCAAATTTTTTTTTTTGTTTCCTTTACTGCATGCTCAATATACAGATTGAATAACATCGGCTACAACCCTGTCTCACTCCCTTCCCAACCACTGCTTCTCTTTCATGCCCCTCGACTCTTATAACTGTCACCTGGTTTCTGTACAAATTGTAAATAGCCTTTCGCTCCCTGTATTTTACCCCAGCCACCTTCAGAATTTGAAAGAGAGTATTTCGGTCAACATCGTCAAAAGCTTTCTCTAAGTCAACAAAAGCTAGAAACGTAGGTTTGCCTTTCCTTAATCATTCTTCTAAGATAAGTCGTAGGGTCAGTATTGCCTCACGTGTTCCAGCATTTCTACGGAATCAAAACTGATCTTCCCCGTGGTCGGCTGCTACCAGTTTTTCCATTAGTCTGTAAAGAATTCGCGTTAGTATTTTGCAGCTGTGACTTATTAAACTGATAGTTCGGCAATTTTCACATCTGTCAACACCTGCTTTCTTTGGGATTGGAATTATTATATTCTGATTGAAGTATGAGGGTATTTCACCTGTCTCATACATCTTGCTCACCAGATGGTAGAGTTTTGCCAGGACTGGCTCTCCCGAGGTTGTCAGTAGTTCTAACGAAATGTTGTCTTCTCCGGGTGCCTTGTTTCGACTAAGGTCTTTCAGGGCTCTGTCAAACTCCTCACGCACTATCATATCTCCCATTTCATCTTCATCTACATCCTCTTCCATTTCCATAATATTGTCCTCAAGTACATCGCCCTCTTATAGACCCTCTATATACTCCTTCCACATTTCTACATTCCCTTTTTTACTTAGAACTGGGTTTCCACCTGAGCTCTTGATATTCATACAAGTGGTTCTCTTTCCTCCAAAGGTCTCTTTAATTTTCCTGTAGGCAGTATCTATCTTACCCCTAGTGAGATAAGCCTCTACATCCTTACATTTGTCCTCTAGCCATTCCTGCTTAGCAATTTTACAATTCCTGTCGAAATCATTTTTGAGACTTTTTGTATTCCTTTTTGCCTACTTCATTTACTGCATTTTCATATTTTCTCCTTTCATCAATCAAATTCAATATTTCTTCTGTTACCCAAGGGTTTCTACTAGCTCTCGTCTTTTTTTACCTATTTGATCCTCTACTGCTTTCAGTATTTCATCCCTCAAAGCTACCCATTCTTCTTCTACTGTATTTCTTTCCCCCATTCCTGTCAATTGTTCCCTTATGCTCTCCCTGAAACTCTGTACAACCTTTGGTTCTTTCAGTTTATCCAGGTCCCATCCCCTTAAATTCCCACCTTTTTGCAATTTCTTCAGTTTTAATCTACAGTTTATAACCAATAGATTGTGGTCAGAGTCTACATCAGAACCTGGAAATATCTTACAATTTAAAACCTGGTTCCTAAATCTCTGTCTTATCATTAAATAATCTGTCTGATACCTTTTAGTATCTCCACGGTTCTTCCATGTATACAACCTTCTTTCCTGATTCTTAAACCAAGTGTCAGCTATGATTAAGTTATGCTCTGCGCAAAATTCTACCAGGCGGCTTCCTCTTTCACTTCTTAGCCCCAATCCATATTCACCTACTATGTTTCCTTCTCTCCCTTATCCTACTCTCGAATTCCAGTCACCCATGACTATTAAATTTTCGTCTCCCTTCACTACCTGAATAATTTCTTTTACCTCATCATACATTTCATCAATTACTTCATCACCTGCAGAGCTAGTTGGCATATAAACTTGTACTACTGTAATAGGCGTTGGCTTCGTGTCTATCTTGGCTACAGTACTGCGTTCACTATGCAGTTTTTAGTAGCTTACCATTACTCCTATTTTTTTAATCATTATTAAACCTACTCCTGCATTACCCCTATTTGATTTCGTATTTATAACCCTGTATTCACCTGACCAAAAGTCTTGTTCCTCCTGCCACCGAACTTCACCAATTCCCACTATATCTAACTTTAACCTATCCATTTCCCTTTTTAAATTTTCTAACCTGCCTGCCTGATTAAGGGATCTGACATTCCAAGCTCCGATCCGTAGAACACCAGTTTTCTTTCTCCTAATAACAACGTCCTCTTGAGTAGTCCCCGCCCGGAGATCCGAATGGGGGACTATTTTACCTCCGGAATATTTTATCCAAGAGGACGCCATCATCATTTAATCATACAGTAAAGCTGCATGCCCTCGGGAAAAATTACGCTTGTTGTTTCCCCTTGCTTTCAGCCGTTCGCAGTACCAGAACAGCAAGGCCATTTTGGTTAGTGTTACAAGGCCAGATCAGTCAATCATCCAGACTGTTGCCCCTGCAACTACTGAAAAGGCTGCTGCTCCTCTCAAAAATATGTATCGCTTCAAAAATAATCTATGTGGTACAAGTGATACTCATTCCTCGAGACACGACTATCGGAATTACGTCGGCCTTAGGTTTCTCCGTAACCCACAAAAACAGCTTGAATGTTAAGTGTGACACACACTTCCTGCAGAAAATGGTGGAATAAACCTTGTGAATATTAATATCAAGTCCAAAGCTTTTTATGAGTATCTACTATGTATAAACTGTGAAAGATATCATCGAACTGATTAACATCATTATTGCTCAATGAAAGAAGCCTTCAGTATTCACCCACCTATGATCATGCTACGGGTCTCAAAATGATTTCATCGTAGCGAGCATTTTTTAATTAACTTCACACAAAAACAAACATTCCGGAGAAGAATACAACGAAGCAAATGAGATATATCTTACCCTAAAGCAAAATAAACATCACACGCGATCGACCTGAAACTCACAGACAAAGGGTAAAAAGCCACCTTGAAAAAAATCATTTGTTAGAACGTCATCCAACCGTGAAGTATGTAGCATTTCACGGAAAAGTTCCTAAAAACTCAAGATTTTGTTATACCCACCAAGCAGGCTCTCTTAAGCCTCCATCTTACTATTTAATCAACAGTGAGAAACATAAATTAGTGTATAAAACGTAATCGAAATTCAGCAGGTTGTCACGCAGAAGATAGTGAGTATGAAAAGAACAGCCCGTAAATGTATTACATCACGAGACTTGCTAAACCCGGAGAAATTCAGTATTACTCTAAAAACGCAGTGAAATGAACTTGATTAAAGGACAGTCTACACACTATATACTGACGACAGAAGTAAAGGCAAGGCATAGTATTGGCTGCACAACACTATAAAGCATATCTCCTTAACGAAAAACAAAAATTATTAAAAAAAAGTTAGCAAAATTATTACAACTTACGACTACGTAACAAACAAGTGACAAACTGAAAACGACAAGATGAAAGTAAATGAGAACAAAAGTTATCTAGATAAAATCCTCAGCAGTTTTTCACAAACGAAAGATGAGTTATTTATTTTTATGACAATTCTCCCGAAGTAATAACGGTTTACAAACGCAGACCTCGATGTACAAAACAAGTTGGAAGTGTTTTCGCCCAACACACCATAACCTCTAGTGTAAATGTGTTAAAATTTGTACAAAAGCGCATAAACAAATTTTGCATTATGCTGCTGTGATTTTAACGTGAAGTGTTCGTGTAACGTTAAATAGGTTCACAGAAAACTCGGGAACAAACGTGTAACGTTTTTGACAAGTGATCAAAACGTCCTGGGTCCTGCGTTTGACCCTAGCTTCAGCTTAAATTTTGCATCGTTCAGCCAACGCCATTGTCAAAGAGGGCAACCTCTTACCCTTGGTGTCAGTTCCTAATAGGGGGAAGAAGAAACAATGTTCAGCGGTGTGAGGATGCAAAAGGCAGTAGAAACAATTTCATTTATGTTACTGAAAAAATGTTATGACGGCCTCTTCATTGGCTAGAGATTCTGGATTAGTCCCGTATTTTGATCTTCGACAGGGGACTGCCAAGGGAGAGGAAACCATGAAAAAAGATTGAATAACCAACATCATATACCATGAATCGGAGCCTGAAGTGTCGGAAATTTGAAAGTGGTAGGGGACCTAGAAAATCTGAAAAGATAAATACAAAGGCTCGGTCTAGACATATTGAAATTCAGTAGGATTTCTGTTCCGACATATATCATTTAATATCAACAGCAGCAGAAAATTGTGTAGTGGGAATAGGATTCGTTATGAACAGGGAAGTAGGGCAGATAATGAGTCACTGTGAGCAGTTCAGTGATAGGATTGTTTTCATCATAATCGACAACAAAACAACGCAAACAACTTTGGTTCAGGTATACCTGCTGGAGTCACAAGCAGATGATGAAGAGATAAATTATATGAGAATGCTGAACGGGTTAATCAGTATGTAAATGGAGGAGATAAGCTAACAATCATGAAGGATTAGAGCGCGGTTAATGGAAAGGAGTATCACGAGTTACAAAGACTAAATGAGTTCTGCAAAAAATTTCAGCAAGTAACAGCGAATAAACAGTTCAAAAAACACAAGAACAGGTTGTGTACTTGGAAAAGGCCTGAAGATACGAGAAGATTTCAGCTGCGTTATATCATGGTGAGACAGAGATCGTGGAATCCAATAACAGATTGTAAGGCGTACGCAGGTGAGACAGAGATCGTGGAATCGAATAATAGATTGTAAGGCGTACCCAGGAGGCGATAGATATTCAGATCACAATTTAGATGTGATGAAGAGTAGATCGAAGTGCATCAATATAGATCTGCGTAGAAAGAATTAGGATACTGAACTAACGAGGAACGATGCGATGCATGTCAAATTCTGTGAAGCCTTTGATGCCGCAATACAGAAAACCACAAAGGAGAGCTCATTTGAATGGAAATCTTTAAAAAGGAAATTACAGAAGTCGAACAGATAAACAAAAAGATACAAGGAGTACAGATGTGAAAAAACCTGGGGTCAAAGAAGAAATACTTCAGCTGATCGACAAAAGTAGGAAGTACGAAAGGGTTCAATAAAAAATGCGATGCATTTTTTCGTCGGCAAATTTCGATTAAAAAATGCGGAATTTCTTGTGACACGTAGAATATTACCACTTCAGTCTCAATAGTCTCGTGAAGTTCCTAGGCGGCAGCGCAATAAGCAGCCTTCAAAAAGGATCTGTAGAGGAGGTGCGTTGCAGGTAGAGAGCTGTCATTAAGTTTCTTTTGCCAGAAAACCAGAACCAGATATTCATAGATGCTTGTAAAATATTTATGGGGACCTGGAAGTAAACAAAAGAACGGCGAGTCGTTGGGCGAGACGTCTGACATAATCGCATAAGGTTGCGCAAACCTGTCCGATATCCAATGTGCCAGTCGGCCGCACGCAGCTGTGAGTCCTGCAATGTGGGAGCTTGTGGACACTAGACGGGTCACAATCAGCCTCTTCGTTGCTGAAACAGACGTCTCTGTTGGTAGTGCTGACGCAATCATCCCCCAGCTGGCGTACTCAAAGGTGTGCTCTTGCTGGGTTCCTCTCCGCCCAACGGAAGTCCATAAATAGCAACAGAGCACGATCTATGCGGAATTACTTGCGTGTAACGAGGCTGATAGTGACAATTTCTTCTCGTACGTCGTCACAGGTGATGAAAATTGGGTTCAGAACTTCCAAACGTAAACAAGATGGCGATCCACGGAGTGGCGCGGCACCACCTGTCGTCCGAAGAAAAAGTCAACCAGTAAAATCATAGCGACCGTCTTTTGGGGCTCTGAACGGGCTATTCTGTTCTTGTGTCCTCCCTTGTGGAGCAACGATGAACTTTGAAGCGTATTGTGCTATCCTGAGGAAAAAGGAAGAAACGATTTCAGCGTGTTCGTCGCCACAAAAATACAAACGAAGTTCCCCTTCTCCTTGACAACACAAGGCCGCACACAAGTCTGCGCAGCCGAGAGGAGCTCACAAAACTTCATTGTACTGTTCTTCCTCATCCACCCCACAGCCTGGATCTCGCACCTTCCGACTTCCGTCTGTTTGGCTCAATGAAGGATTCACTTTACGAGAAGCAGTACATCGATGATTGAAAGGTTATTGATGCAACAAGATGTTGGCTCTGACGTCGAGTATCGAGTGGTACCATTCAGGCATGCAGGTCCTTTATATTGGAAAACAGAGTTTAGTAGCCAGAAGTATGGGAAATAATATGGTGTATTATGGTATAGTTGAATCCTCAATAAAACTAATTTGCTTTCAGAATAATAGTGTTGCATTATTTAGTGAATTCTCCTCGTACAAAAATGTTCTGTAAATTCAGGAATACGGAATTGTAAGTCACATAGGAATGTAGTAAACGGGAATTTTAAAGAAGTCAAGGCAAAATAGTTACAGGAAAAAACATGATGAAACTGAAAAAACGAGTGTTGTCGCAAGGACAGATTCAGTACATAGAAAATTCAAAATAATTTTCTGTGAAATTAAAAGCAAGGGCATCGACATTGAGAGCGCAATTTGAATTACACTGTAAAACGTTGAGGAGAGATTGGATACCTGAGACCATCACGGCGAAAAAATTTGAGAGGCAGGACTTGTCTGATGAGGAAAAGTTGTATTCGATATGGCAGACATAGGTGATCCAGTATTAGAGTCATAGATTAATGTAGTTTGGAATACTTGTGATTAAATAAGGCAAAAGAGATAGTTAACATTTCTTTGCAATTTATGGAATCATTGGAGTAAGTGGTAACCAAACGACTATTTAAGTGGTGCGTAGAATGTGTGAAACTGGAGGTAAACCATCAGGTTTTCTGAAAAAAATATCATTCAAAGAATCTCAAAAAAGCAAGAGTAGATACAAGTGAACACTGTCGTACAATCACGTTATCAGCCTGCGGGCTTTCAAAATAATAATTGAAATGAAATGAGGTGTGTGGTGGCCCTCAGCTACTTACACTCCGACTCAATGTTGCAATATTAAAAATTTTGGCTGGTTTCGTTGTCTAGGGGCTGGGATACGTAGTTGCCGCATTACAGGCCAAATACTGCTGAGTCTACAGTATACGATAAGAATACACACACGAATCGAATGGTCGAAGGTTTCTATCACTCGGCAATTGCGAATTATGAATGTAACATATAAATTTATAAATGAGAGATTGCAAATAAATAAAATCTGCAGGTACTATCTTAACGACGTTAAATGATGAGTACGATAATAGAAGTACTTTTAAGGATGCGTTATATTTCTGTAAAACACTTACAGGTGTCGATGGTCCTGCAATTAAATAAAATATAAGTTGAATAACAGGGAAACAATAGATTCCTACAGCACGTAATTAGTTATGAACAACAACACAGCTCGCGAGATATTCACTTCTAAACGCACACTGTATCTTCACTGTAGAAGCCACGGAAATCTCACAAGTGCACAAGTCAGCTCTCCCAAGTACTTCTCTCTCTTGCGACCACGCGCAAACCGCTCCACTCTCTCCAAATCTCTCTCCCGCGACTGTCGGTCGCGCTTTCACGTCCAACACTTTCCACGTCCTGTCCCGTCCCATCCAGAACTGCCCCGCTGCCAGAACTTCCCGTGTCCTCCCTCGAAACGATCCTCCTCTCCCACTTCCATACAGTCTCACCATTAACGAGCGCTGTGATTGCCCTTGAGCGCACCCTCCGTGTCTCCAATTCAACGTACACTCACTAACATATTTAAGCACATACGAAAAGCCGGAGTTACATTTAAATAACTTGAAATTAAATAAATATTCCTATGGCTGGACCATAAACACGCTCTAACACGCATTATTAAATATATAAATAAATTAAATAGATGTTATCAAAGGAATAGCAAGCAAAAGTAGGTCAGTAGGCTAACATCTCTGTGCTTTCTAAAACATAGTAAATAATTGACCAATTTCTTCATGAATAGCATATATCGGATATAAACAAAGACTTTTATTTTTTATTTTTTATTTTTTTTTTGGTCATCAGACTACTGACTGGTTTGATGCAGCCCGCCACGAATTCCTTTCCTGTGCTAATCTCTTCATCTCAGAGTAGTACTTGCAACCTACGTCCTCAATTATTTGCTTGACGTAATCCAATCTCTGTCTTCCTCTACAGTTTTTGCCCTCTACAGCTCCCTCTAGTACCATGGAAGTCATTCCCTCATGTCTTAGCAGATGTCCTAACATCCTGTTCCTTCTCCTTATCAGTGTTTTCCACATATTCCTTTCCTCTCCGATTCTGCGTAGAACCTCCTCATTCCTTGCCTTATCAGTCCATCTAATTTTCAACATTTTTCTATAGCACCACATCTCAAATGCTTCGATTGTCTTCTGTTCCGGTTTTCCCACAGTCCATGTTTCAATACCATGCAATGCTGTACTCCAGTCGTACATCCTCAGAAATTTCTTCCTCAAATTAAGGCCGGTATTTGATTTTAGTAGACTTCTCTTGGCCAGAAATGCCTTTTTTGCCATAGCGAGTCTGCTTTTGAAGTCCTCCTTGCTCCGTCCGTCATTGGTTATTTTACTGCCTAGGTAGCAGAATTCCTTAACTTCATTGACTTCGTGACCATCAATCCTGATGTGAAGTTTCTCGCTGTTCTCATTTCTACTACTTGTCATTACCTTCATCTTTCTCCGATTTACTCTCAAACCATACTGTGTACTCATTAGACTGTTCATTCCGTTCAGCAGATCATTTAATTCTTCTTCACTTTCACTCACGATAGCAATGTCATCAGCGAATCGTATCATTGATATCCTTTCACCTTGTATTTTAATTCCACTCCTGAACCTTTCTTTTATTTCCATCATTGCTTCCTCGATGTACAGATTGAAGAGTAGGGGCGAAAGGCTACCGCCTTGTCTTACACCCTTCTTAATACGAGCACTTCGTTCTTGATCGTCCACTCTTATTATTCCCGCTTGGTTGTTGTACATATTGTATATGACCCGTCTCTCCCTATAGCTTACCCCTACTTTTTTCAGACTCTCGAACAGCTTGCACCATTTTATATTGTGGAACGCTTTTTCCAGGTCGACAAATCCTATGAAAGTGTCTTGATTTTTCTTTAGCCTTGCTTCCATTATTAGGCACAATGTCAGAATTGCCTCTCTCGTCCCTTTACTTTTCCTAAAGCCAAACTGATCGTCACCTAGCGCATTCTCAATTTTCTTTTCCATTCTTCTGTATATTATTCTTGTAAGCAGCTTCGATGCATGAGCTGTTAAGCTGATTGTGCGATAATTCTCGCACTTGTCAGCTCTTGCCGTCTTCGGAATTGTGTGGATGATGCTTTTCCGAAAGTCAGATGGCATGTCGCCAGACTCATATATTCTACACACCAACGTGAATAGTCGTTTTGTTGCCACTTCCCCAAATGATTTTAGAAATTCTGATGGAATGTTATCTATCCCTTCTGCCTTATTTGACCGTAAGTCCTCCAAAGCTCTTTTAAATTCCGATTCTAATACTGGATCCCCTATCTCTTCTAAATCGACTCATGTTTCTTCTTCTATCACATCAGACAAATCTTCACCCTCATAGAGGCTTTCGATGTATTCTTTCCACCTATCTGCTCTCTCCTCTGCATTTAACAGTGGAACTACCGTTGCACTCTTAATGTTACTACCGTTGCTTTTAATGTCACCATAGGTTGTTTTGACTTTCCTGTATGCTGAGTCGGTCCTTCTGACAATCATATCTTTTTCGATGTCTTCAAATTTTTCCTGCAGCCATTTCGTCTTAGCTTCCCTGCACGTCCTATTTAGTTCATTCCTCAGCGATTTGTATTTCTGTGTTCCTGATTTTCCCGGAATATGTTTGTAGTTCCTCCTTTCATCAATCAACTGAAGTATTTCTTCTGTTACCCATGGTTTCTTCGCAGCTACCTTCTTTGTACCTATGTTTTCCTTCCCAACTTCTGTGATGGCCCTTTTTAGAGATGTCCATTCCTCTTCAACTGTACTGCCTACTGCGCTATTCCTTATTGCTGTATCTATAGCGTTAGAGAACTTCAAACGTATCTCGTCATTCCTTAGTTCTTTCGTATCCCACTTCTTTCTGACTAATGTCTTGAACTTCGGCCTACTCTCCATCACTACTATATTGTGATCTGAGTCTACATCTGCTCCTGGGTACGCCTTACAAACCAGTATCTGATTTCGGAATCTCTGTCTGACCATAATGTAATTTAATTGAAATCTTCCCGTATCTCCCGGCCTTTTCCAAGTGTACCTCCTCCTCTTGTGATTCTTGAACAGGATATTCGCTATTACTAGCTGAAACTTGTTACAGAACTCAAATAGTCTTTCTCCTCTTTCATTCCTCGTCCATAGCCCATATTCTCCTGTAACCTTTCCTTCTACTCCTTCCCCTACAACTGCATTCCAGTCGCCCATGACTATTAGATTTTCGACCCCCTTTACATACTGAATTACTCTTTCAATATCCTCATACACTTTCTCTATCTGTTCATCTTCAGCTTGCGACGTCGGCATGTATACCTGAACTATCGTTGCCGGTGTTGGTCTGCTGTCGATTCTGATTAGAACAACCCGGTCACTGAACTTTTCACAGTAACACACCCTCTGCCCTACCTTCCTATTCATAACGAATCCGACACCTGTTTTACAATTTTCTGCTGCTGTTGATATTACCCGATACTCATCTGACCAGAAATCCTTGTCTTCCTTCCACTTCACTTCACTGACCCCTACTATATCTAGATTGAAACTTTGCATTTCCCTTTTCAGATTTTCTGGTTTCCCTACCACGTTCAAGCTTCTGACATTCCACGCCCTGACTCGTAGAACGTTATCCTTTCGTTGATTATTCAATCTTTTTCTCATGGTAACCTCCCCCTTGGCAGTCCCCTCCCGGAGATCCGAATGGGGGACTGTTCCGGAATCTTTTGCCAATGGAGAGATCATCATGACACTTCTTCAGTTACAGGCCACATGTCCTGTGGATACACGTTACATGTCTTTAATGCAGTGGTTTCCATTGCCTTCTGCATCCTCATGTCGTTGATCATTGCTGATTCTTCCGCCTATAGGGGCAATTTCCCACCTCTAGGACAAGAGAGTGCCTTGAACCTCTATCCGCTCCTCCGCCCTCTTTGACAAGGCCGTTGGCAGAATGAGGCTCAGTTCTTATGCCGGAAGTCTTCCGCCGCCAATGCTGATTATTTATCAAAATTTAGGCAGTGGCAGGGATCGAACCCGGGACCGAAGACGTTTTGATTATGAATCAAAGACGCTAACCGTAGACCACAGGTACAAGATTTAGATGAATAAATATATTTATAAGCTTGCTGGTACCATTTTTTTCGTGTAACCGTGGAGTACTTATGGCCTGACGCGATCGATAGTAATCGGCCACTTTGACCTGCAATAACTAATGAATTATTCAAGTTACATCCCTGTAATTCATTTCAATTTAGGTTTACACTAATAGCTTTCTAAAGTCACGGCGATCGACAAAATCGGACGAAGCTTTTATATTTTGGAAATTCGTTGCTTGGTATTACTTATATAACTTACTGTCGGATACTAAACTTTAAACTAATAAAGATATTGAAAGTCTGATTACACCACCAGGATCGTCGTGCAAATAATAGTAATGTACATGTTTCTTTTTTGAGGAATCATGATTCATCTGGCTACTATTAACTTCCATACGAACTGTGAAATGTCTGCCATTAAGGTTTCACAAAGTCCCCCATCTTTGGCGCTCCCGGCATAGACATCTCCTTCATCGACACGAAGCACCGTCCTCGTCACAGCGGAATTCCCAGCCACGCGGCTGGACCATGCACTGGGGCTACCTCTCTCGTCCGGCACCATGTGTTTGCTGCCGGGCCCGGCTTTGACGAGCGTCCTGTGCGACCGCCCCAACTACGAACATGTAATACTTCCAGGGCCCCACAACTCGCCCGTTACAAGCCCATGGATATAATTTTCCAAAAAGAGTAATACACAGAAAAATGAAAGAGAAAATTGAGTATATATAGTTGATTGTGTTTGGTTTTCGGAAGGGCTGTGCCGTGCTTTAGCGGGGGACAACATAATTAAGGTCCGGTCACGCTTCGCAGTTGGCCACGGCGCCGATGATGCGTTTCCCCCGCGGCAGAGAGCACGCGAGACATAAAACCGGCCGGGTGCAGCTCCGACCCGAGGCATAGTAACAGCGGAGGAGTCTGGTGTGTGACAGACAAACGATCGCAACTTGGAGCCAGCGCCGGGTGTCGCAGGCAGCAGCTGCAGAAAGACGCTCCAAGTGGCGTTCGTCCACAACGGTGCGCCGTCCGGTGTTGATTTCGTTCCGAAGTGGCTGGCTCCTAGAATGGGTCGGCAAACGGCTGCTATCGCCGGAGCGTACGCGTGGAAAGACGGTTGCAGTCTGCAAGCTGACAACGAATGCGAGAGGTCCCGTATTCCTGGTAGCGTGCGCCTATGGAGACAATGTGTGAAAGCAGGCCCATATGTTAGAAAACTGGGTGACGGCTGTTAGGGGCCGGAAGAAAGCAGTCTGTAGAAAGCCCAACTAGCAATAGAGGCGGCAGTGCGGGCAATATAGACGGAGCCGCAAGTTCTCTTTGAAAGCACGACAGCCTTGTGTGGAGCGCGTGTCTCAGCTAGCGGACAGCGTCCATTTACTATCGACAAGCAGACATCGCTTCCTCGTCCGAGTGGGAGGTGCCTGCTATCTTGGCTCCAGTGAAGATCGTGATGTCTGCACACAATTGAATAGTACCCGTGGTGCGTGCTCTACAATGGCGGGGCACAAGAACAGTGTTGCGCCTGTGGTGCGCTGTGAAAACATGTGTTATGCGCCTGTGGTCTAGCTGTGATTCAACTTTAAGCTGTGTTAGCAGAAGTGCTATTTACTGCTGTTTTATCAGCGGTGCCACTGTACGGTCATGTTGTCCATGCTTGAAATGCGTTTAAGTGTTAAATTAGACCGGAGAGCGTGCTCTTAGATTACTAATAGGTTTTCTATGTACTTTTCTTTATCTTTTATTTTTCTCTTTCTTAACTGCAACATTCTTGTTATTTAAAATTTTTTCCGAGTTTGTAATATGTCATAAAGTGCTAATATATCATAATATGTTTACAAAAATAGCTCTGAGCGCTATGGGATTTAACAGCTGAGGTCATCAGTCTCCTGGACTTAGAACTACATAAACCTAAATAACCTAAGGACATCACACACATCCATGCCCGAAGTTCATCATATAGCTCTGGTGCATCGTCCTGCGTCTGCAGCAGTAATTTGAGCAGCAATTCACACCACAGTTACATTTCATTATTACTATTTATTTATTATTATATGATGCTGCCTTTTACAAACGATCTGCCACCTAATTACTAAGAGAGGTGGTATTTTCACAATATGAAATTGCACATGTACAGAATGTTAACTCATTTGATATTTCTTGTTTGTAATAAGGATAAATAATATTGCAACTTTAAATACATATAGACTTAAGAGTAATTAGAAAATGAAAATCTTAAAATTATAGTTTATGAATGGAAGACAGAAATTTAGGAAGATGGAAAGAGGTTATGACACATTATCACTTTAACACATATTACAAACTCGGAAAAATGTTCTAAATAACAAGAATGTTGCATTTAAGAAGGAGAAATAAAAGATAATAGATAATCACTTACATGTGTCTTAGAGTCACCACCTAGCTGTTTTGGGTGTGAGGGCTCGGCAAATCATCAAGCCAGTCACATTCGAGATACCGTACAATATACCGTTTATACCCATTTCATAAATTTATATGCACAGACATGTGTTGTATTCCTGTTATATTACATTCGTTTCAGATCATATGTGCTTTACACAAGGGCATAATCGGTACATTATTTGTGCAACGTTTACTTGTTGTTGTTGTTGTGGTCTTCAGTCGTGAGACTGGTTTGATGCAGCTCTCCATGCTACTCTATCCTGTGCAAGCTTTTTCATCTCACAGTACCTACTGCAACCTACATCCTTCTGAATCTGCTTAGTGTATTCATCTCTTGGTCTCCCTCTACGATTTTTACCCTCCACGCTGCCCTCCAACACTAAATTGGTGATCCCTTGATGCCTCAGAACATGTCCTACCAACCGATCCCTTCTTCAGGTCAAGTTGTACCACAAACTTCTCTCCTCCCCAATCGTATTCAATACCTCCTCATTAGTTATGTGATCTACCCATCTAATCTTCAGCATTCTTCTGTAGCACCACATTTCGAAAGCTTCTATTCTCTTCTTGTCAAAACTATTTATCGTCCATGTTTCACTTCCATACATGGCTACACTCCATACGAATACTTTCAGAAATGACTTCCTGACACTTAAATCAATACTGGATGTTAACAAATTTCTCTTCTTCAGAAACGCTTTCCTTGCCATTGCCAGCTTACATTTTATATCCTCTCTACTTCGACCATCATCAGTTATTTTGCTCCCCAAATAGCAAAACTCCTTTACTACTTTAAGTGCCTCATTTCCTAATCTAATTCCCTCAGCATCACCCGACTTAATTAGACTACATTCCATTATCCTTGTTTTGCTTTTGTTGATGTTCATCTTATATCCTCCTTTCAAGACACTGTCCATTCCATTCAACTGCTCTTCCAAGTCCTTTGCTGTCTTTGACAGAATTACAATGTCATCGGCGAACCTCAAAGTTTTTATTTCTTCTCCATGAATTTTAATACCTACCCCGAATTTTTCTTTTGTTTCCTTTACTGCTTGCTCAATATACAGATTAAACAACATCGGGGAGTGGCTACAACCCTGTCTTACTCCCTTCCCAACCACTGCTTCCCTTTCATGTCCCTCGACTCCTATAACTGCCATCTGGTTTCTGTAACGTTTACTTACTTATTGAAATGCCTGGGCTAGCTGGAGAGAGCGGATTAGGTTGTGGAAAGGGGCCAAAATAAGTTGCTGTCAGTTGCACTCAACATACAAACTTTACTTATCAACACACAATATTACTACAAGGATGCAGAACACTCAAAACTTTAATCGACCTCCCTTGATTAACTTTAGATCGCCTGAAGGCCACACTCAAAATACAAGACACAGGGCCTAAGCAATAAATTGAAATACAGGGTTCTTCTGGAGGTTCCATCCAAAAATCTTTTCTAAATCTTGGATCTAATCAGGCTGAAGACCTTAGCAATTTAATATTAATGGAACTTGGCTGGAGGCTGCATATTAAGCAATAAGAAGAGTTTCAATCAAAAGACATTTCATGCAAAATTCAGCTGAAGGCCCTATGCAAAAGCATAACAATCTTATGCCTCAAGTGCAAGACAAGAATATTAATTTAGGAGATATTAAAACTCGGCTGAAGGCCCCACATCAGGAAATAATTTAACGGCTGAAGCCCTAGAAAGAAGAGTTTCAATTTTAAAAGGCAGAAGGCCGTATCTTAAAACATTTCATACAAAATTAGCCTGAAGGCCCCTATAAAGAATAACAATCTCATGCCTTAAAGACAAAACAAGAACATTAATTTAAGAGATATTGATACTCGGCTGAAGGCCACACGTCAACCAAATAACTAAAACCCAAACAGGGAAATTATTATGTAACACACAAGGAACGGTGCTCAGAAGTTTCCAATGGTCGGCCAGAGATTGTAACGCTAACGCCCGTTTAGGTGAGAAAGGCAGCCTGTCCAACGACTTCTTAATCTAAAGGCGACCCAACCGACAGACAGCCGACAGATCAATCAACAAAATCAGTTCCGTTCTAAACAACCAGCAAAACGACCACAAGATTTCAATCCAACGACACACAGAATATTGCCGCCCACAATGACCAACAACAACTCAGCTGTCGAACTAACGCCATGCTAGACAGCAACAACACTGCCGAAAATTACGTCAAAGACCACGGCAAGTAACCAGAATATGAACGGCCACAAAGTAGGGAGTAGGCATTAGGAGTGATTTAAAATGGAATTATCATATACAGTTGATCGTCGGTAAAGCAGATGCCAGACTGAGATTCATGGGAAGAATCCTAAGGAACTGCAATCCGAAAACAAAGGAAGTAGGTTACAGTACACTTGTTAGGCCACTGCTTGAATATTGGGGTCCACACCAGATAGGGTTGATAGAAGAGATAGAGACGATCCCACAAAGAGCAGCTTGCTTTGTTACAGGATCATTTAGTAACCGTGCAACCGTTACGGAGATGATAGATAAACTCCAGTGGAAGACTCTGCAGGAGAGACGCTCAGTGGCTCGATACGGGCTTTTGTTGAAGTTTCGAGAACATACCTTCACGGAGGAGTCAAGCAGTACGTTGCTCCCTCCTACGAATATCTCGCGAAGAGACCATGAGGCATTAGAGATTAGAGCCCACACAGAGGCATACCGAAAATCTTTCTTTCCACAAACAATACAAGACTGGAATATAAGGGAGAAACGATAGAGGTACTCAAAGTACCCTCCACCACACACCGTCAGGTGGCTTGCGGAGTATGGATGTAGATGTAGATGTAGAAAGCAGAAGATACCGCTGGTAAACTCCAATAACAGGGAATAAATTAAGTTAAACTCGACAGGAAGACGGCTGCAACCTTAGCCGACTTGAATATATACACGTTGTTGCTCACGGGAATTTTCCTAAAGCGCAGCGACAACGAGGATCAAACGAAGAAATATAAACAGTTGAGGCTCGATAGTAGGTTAAGTTAAGACTCAAATTTCATGTCCAATATTGGTGGGCAACGAACTTCGTAGCACTCACAAGCAGCACCTCACACTGCATCCGCACGTGCACACCGCCAGCAGTCACAGCCAGAGTATGCGCAGCGGATACTTCCTTGCTGCTCCACGCCAACCAGCCGACTGCCCAGGCCCGGAGACGGTGAAACGAAGAAATATACGTCGGCCGATGAGACGACCAACCGAACGACCAACCAACGGTCGTCGCGCTCCAATCTCCCACCGTCGGACGGACGGTTCATATGTGTCGCCAGCGGTCGACGAGCACTGGCTGTCCGCGCCTCACCGGCGCTCCGTCTCCCGACTTCACTGCTGCTGCGTCCCGACTGCACTGACCGCCAGACACAGGACGACCCGGAAATACTATCATTCGCTCGAGAGATGCTACGACAGTGCACTTATCGATACGTGCTGCTGCTGCCACTCTCGGACAAGTAAGGCAGGAAGTTAGTGACGCCAGTAAATGGAATAAGAAAACGAGGCGGCAGTACCGTAATAAAAGATGACAAACAATAAATGGCATGAACGCGAGCCGTGCGCGGCTCACTCATTTCTAAATGTTGTGTGACTGGTGTTTGTGTTGTCTGTAAAGTAAAACCTTATCTATATTTAACAACCAAATGCCCCATTTTCATTACAGGTATTATTTTATCTACTGTTAATAGTAATTATATCATTTAAATAACACGTATTACACACGACGATTCTGCGCCCATTACTTCTGTGTTCCTTGATTTAGTCTTATCTTACATCTAAGTCTGCACATTAATCTCACTGTTTGTATCTGTTTCAGCGTCTGTTTCTGTGTTTGTGCCATCCCAAGTATCCTGTTCCCGTGCATGTATTTGTTCTTGTTTGCACACATTATTAGCTATGTCACTGATTATGCTCCAAACGTCTAGCTATCGTAGAACTTGTCATATGTTGTCACACTCAGTTCGGGGTTGTATGCTGCAATGAAACTTCTCCTCATAAAGGAATAATTATTAATTAATTAACTTACAATCATATAACATTAAGTAGGGACATTACAATGTGCATGAGTCTGACACAGTGTAAAGTACGATGTTCAGGATTTCCTATTATTCTGCAGTTCTGCAGGTGTAGATGGGACCCCCCCCCCCCCCCAACCCCTCTGTCGAATCCCATTTTCTCTGGCAAGGCAGCATTTCGCCACTGCTTCAGTTGGCGCATTTCTGTGATGTCCTATCCTATAATTTCAAAGGCCTTGTCGTGTCTGCCCTTCAACTAATAAGCTGCTGCTCTCTGACGGATTGTGATGTCAATGGGGCACACCACCATCACCACGCAGAGTGCCTCCGTCGATGTAGTACCGAAGCCCCGACATCTTGAGCCGATCATTAGTTTGTTCATGTCTCACAACGCTTTTATGTGTTGCAAGCTTCAGTCGATGCATCCCGGCGTTCACTGTAAAGCATACTATGAATTCGAATAGTGCGATATAATATGTACGCACTCTCTTTATGGGTAGTCTGTATTTTGTTGTATTTAGTCTTGCTAATTTATACTTTATTTTCACTGCTTTGTCGGTGATAAGTCTGAGATCAATAGATCTGTCTCCAATCGAGGACATGTGGGATATCATAGAACGACAACACCAGCATCATCCGCAACTATTATTAACTATCCCTGAGTTGATAACCAAGTGCAACAGGCAGGGAACTCCATCCCACAAATTGAAATCTAGCTCCTGTAAAACACAATGAACGCATGTTTTCATGCTTGCAATCAACATTATAGCGATTACACTGGTTATTAATGTACCATCATTTTCCATTCGCAAACGCTTATCTCGCGCTTAAGTTAACCTGTGATCTTGAAATGTTAATCACTCAAATATGTTACCTAGACAAATGTATTCTACATTAATCATTTTTTGGTGTTACAGTTTATTTAGTCTGTTAGCTTAATGTTTGGCGTTTGGAGAACCAGTCTCTCTCTCCATTTTCCAGCATTGTGTAAGTCTTCTTCTGGACTGCTATAATAGTCTATTTCATTTTTCTTGTGGTTTTCATTGTATAAATAGCTGTAGATCTTGGGTTTGTTAAGTATTTCTCATTTATACTCACTCAGGAAACAGTGCCTTGTTTTTTCGCCCAGAAAGCTTTCTTTATTATTGTTCTTTTCCAGATTGTATGGTTAATTAGTTGAAAACATATTGATTTGCTTTGTGGTTTCCTTCCATTGTTAAACCAGCTTCCATTTAAAGTACAAGATTTGGCTAAGTTGATGTTTAATCTTAGGTACATCTTCACAAATGTCAATGCTGCTCCTAAGCAATTCATTTTGTGTTCGGGTATGGGGTCTTTAGACATACATACCCGGCACACGTTTGCTTGAACAACAGGTGCCTAGTGACAATTTCATACAACATGGATCGTGATAACTATGGAAAAGGGCTGCTGTGAGCCATAGCCGTGTACCGAAATTTCTCGGCAAAGCGCTACTGTTCCAGCTCCACGAGGACCTCATTGCTAAGGGCGGTTTGTCCAGGGCTCACTTCGCTAGTTTCCCTACACCAACGACGCACTATCTGTTTGCTCCTGACGTTCGCCCCACACCTCAAGGAGCGGATGCTGAATTTCGATCGGCGTTGATTTGTGCGTTACGAAACTTTATCACAGACAGAACGTCGCAGTCGAATGGGAGAGACAAAAGCAGCCGGTTTCAAGCATTGCTGTAGCACTGCTGACAACATTCCAGACTTGTACTGCCCTTATTTGATCGATACGAAAGAGGCTTTTGTGCAAGGGTACCAGTTTCGTTCTGTGTATGTTTGGTGCTTCAGATAAGGCAGTAATTATACGCATTTCCATGTTGCTGGCCGATGGGTTAATTTTCGGTTTTCTGTTTTTTTTTTTTTTTTTTTTTTTTTTTTTTTTTTTTTACTTCGCATTTCGGATCTTTTCATCGTTACAAGAGCGTGTAAAGTACTTTGATGAGCATCCAGACGTAACCTTAAACTTGATACTCGTCACTTACATCCCCTCATCCACAAACCAACTCTACTGGACTGGTGACTAAAGTCATACTCTCTAGCTTGGAAAGAAATAAGGAAATGACGGGGTCTTTTTCGAAGTTCACCATTTTCAAAATATATTCGGAGATTGATTCTTTTACACGCACAAAAATCTTTTATAACGAACATCAATGCCGATAACTTGTAATACTCCCTGGGACACAACTGGTGGGGGACCCTTAAACCGTCGACGCTACATACCTGGTACTCCCGCGGCGGTCGTATTATTTCTGCTCCACACTGCTGTTGGCTTTCCTGAAATTATGTATATAAATATGCAAGCAGTTTTAGGGGAGCCACTCGAAAGTAAAAGCAATACTATCCTACGACTGGTATGAACAATTATACTCTGAAAAGATAAGAAAATCGCAGGTTGCACTGTTTACACCCTAAGTTGTAAGTGTTGATGCCAATTAACATTCTTGCTAATTTGATGAGAGATCATAATTATCATTCCCTTATTATTGTACAGTATTCTAGACGATGTTAATGTCTGTCACTGTTGTACTTTACGGCTTCACACGTATTTCAAAGTCTTACTCTGGCCAAGCCTTCGGTTATAGATACACAGGCAATGACGACGATCATCTGTTCAGTTATCACTTGGACGAGCGTACGAGCAACCGACACGACATGGGTGATTGTTGACAATGCGGGAGCCGAATGGTCGAACGAAAGTTCTTACGCTCGTCACGTACACACTGATATCTTATACCAGTCCTTCTTGACATTTATAATATTATTACGCTGTTCTTAAAAGTTAATTTACAATTCACAGTTCTCACTTGTACGAGCGTGCGCGTAACCGTCGCTACGCGGCTGATTGTTGATGATGCGGAAACGCAATGACCGAACGCATGTTCCCACGATCGCTACACCTGATTGCTCTCCTGTGTGGTAAACTATTTTATTGATTCACATTAGTTTCATTCCGGGAGGCCGAACACGACGCGGATGATTGATGTTGTACGCTACGACACGCCAACCGGCTGATACTCAAATACGTTATCGGAGGCACTGCCCATACTTAATTACTTCTTTATGCAGTTTTCATTGAATCCACTTCCACATGTCATTACTTCACATTAACAGTACTTGCAGCTACACTTGATCTTCCAAAACAATGCCTTCGCCATGCAAAGCTACCTACAACATAGCAGCTCCGTGTCCCGTACTCGACTTTGCAGTGCAGCGTCTCACAATGATACTCAGCAACCAAGCCAAGAGATATGACAATACGCATACAAACTGATGGGCTCAGTGAAGGATGATTTGGGTTGGAGGAAGCCCGGTGTCTACAAGATTACTTCCCACTGGGGGAGAGTCTATATTAGACAAACAGTTCGTACGGTCCAGGATCGATGCGTGGATCACCAGCGCCACACGCGTTTATTTCAGCTAGAAAAATGTGTGGTTGTGGAACAAAGCCTTATTAAAGAACATGAAATGTTGTACTATGGGAGACAGGTGGTTGCCCAAGCGTCGCGTTATTGAGACTGCGTAATGAAAGAAACTATTGAAATCCGGCTATCTAACAATATTATAAACAGGGATAGGGGGATTTCGTGTTCATAAATATTCTGAAAGTAATAGTTACATGAATTCTAAGTGCTTTGTACAGCTCGTCTAAAAATGGTAAATTCATACTCCATTTTCCATGCGAATTTAGAACACGACAGGCATCGGACAAATCATTTTTCACCGAAACGAATGAGCCTTTTCAAATTTCGCAATTCACGCCGATGTTCACTTCTGTAAGTTCCATAAAAGCATGAACTTAAAATTTTTCGATATCATTCAACGTGTCCCTACATAGCCATCCGATGGCTCGCGTTCCTGTTTGCGGATTATATATCAGCGTATTTTATCGAAGAGCACGGCACTGGCGGTGACAGATAACGTTTGCGAAAGACTTTGAGCGAATGAACCCCGAAACTGTTTAGAAGTTCTTTATTCAAGGTGGTCAGAAAAAATCTGAAAAACTTATAATGATGTTGCAAGGGAGTGTTTTTTTTACTTTTATTTCTTTCCAGCGGGTTCCAGTACAGTATTTTTAATACTATACGACTGTATTTGTGTGTGTGTGTGTGTGTGTGTGTGTGTGTGTGTGTGTGTGTGTGTGTGTGTTTGTAATGTTTGTGTTAGATGATGATGATGATAATGATGATGATGACAGTAGGAGGGAGAGGGTGAAACATGGTCCCAACACGTAGCCCACTCCTTGCGAATAGCACCAAGGGGCCGCCGATCTTAACGTCCCCATACGACGGACGGACCGGCATCAACAGAGTCGCAAGCCCTCACTTCATCGGACATTGCGTAGACATTTGGTATTTAAACCAGCACTGGTGGTTAGGAACCTTACGACACCCCCTCTCCTCCCGGTGCCGTCTAAATCCTGACACCGAAAATGCTTCCACCACCAGGATTCGGACTGCATTACCCTGGTCGTTCAGGAAACGTTGTGCTGAGAAATAAAAAATCGAAACACTGCACCGTTTCCGTGCTATTTAGCATTGAAATTAGCCAATCAGATCATTGTGCCCGCAAATTAAAGCACGTGCGCACGCTAAGATGCAGTAATGAACAGACATCTCTCGGTTGATTCGAAATGCGCAGTTGCAGTTGAAATATGACGTTTCTGAAAGTGATAAACTTGAGGTATGTGAGCGAAAGCTGTATTTGTTGGTTTGAGGAAAGCAAGCGAAGAATACGTTTGGAGAAACCGGCTTTGACGTACTGCTTGAATTTGCGCACACGTCAACCTGATTGGTTAACTTCAAAGATAAATAACTCGAATACGGTGCATATATGGAATTTTTTCTTAAGGATTATTTACCAGCATGGCACCTCCTGCAACACCGTCACAAGCTTTTCAGACTGTTTTTAACCACCCTGTATACCGTCGGTACAGCCCGGAGCGAACTCGTAAACGGAACACTCGCCTCTCAAGCCTTAGTAAAAAAAAAAAAAAAGTGTGAAATCTTATGGGACTTAACTGCTAAGGTCATCAGTCCCTAAGCTTACACACTACTTTATCTAAGTTATCCTAAAGACAAACACACACATCCATGCCCTCCGCCGGGACCAGCCGCACAGTCCATGACTACAGCGCCTTAGACCGCTCGGTTAATCCTGCGCGGCTCTAAAGCCTTAGTGAACCTGCCCCAGTGCTCAGATTTTGTAATTGCAATCGTATCGCGTCTGTAATTTTTCTTGTTGTAAATCTGTGCTAGAAGAACATCTCGTCTTAATTTCACATTCGTATATTATTAATTATGACTGTTATGCATTTTTCCCCATGAAGCATGGACCTCGACATTGGTGGGAAGGTTTGAGTGTAGGTCTAACCACAATGGAGGTGTGTCCGTTGAGAGGTCAGACGCTTGTGTGGTTCATGGAAAGGGACAGCAGCCTTTTCAGCAGTTGCACGGATAACAGCCAGGATGGCTGACTGATCTGGATTTGTAACATCAAACAAAATGGCCTTGCTGTGCTGGTACTGCGAATGGCTGAAAGCAAGGGAAAACAACAGCCGTAATTTTTCATGTGGGCATGCAGCTCTGCTCTATAGTTAAGTGAACATGGCATCTTCTTGGCTAAAATATTCTGGATGTAAAATAGTCCTCAATTCGGATCTCCAGGCGGGGAATACTCACGAGGATGTTGTTGTTGGGAGAAACAAAACTGGCGCTCTACGGATCGGAACGTGAAATTTCAGATCTCTTAATTCGTCAGATAGGTTACAAAATTTAAAAAAGGAAATTGATAGGTTAAAGTTAGATACAGAGGGAGTGAGTGAAGTTCGATGACAGGAGAAACAGGACATCTGGTCAGGTGAATACAGAGTTATAAATACGAAATCGAATAGGGCTAATGCAGGAGCAGGTTAATAATGAATAGAAAAATAGGAACGCGGATAAGCCACAATGAACAGCATTGTGAACGCGTTATTGTAGCCAAGATAGACACGGCGTCCACAACAAACACAGCAGTAGCAGTTTAAATGCCAACTGGCTCCGTTGATGATAAAAGAGATTGAAGAAATGTATCATGAGATAGTAGAAATTATTCAGCTGGTTAAGGGAGACGAAAATTCAGTAGTCATGGTGCACTGGAATTCGATAGGAGGAAAAGGAAGAGAAGGACAAATAGTGGGTGAATATGGACTAGTGACAAGGAATGGAAGAGGAGCCCTCCTAGTAGAATTTAGCACAGAGATTAATCATCGCTAACACTTGGTTTAAGAAACATGAAACAAAGTTGCATCTTGGAATACACCTGGAGGAACTGGAAGGTTTCAGATTGATTAAATAATGGTAAGATAGAGATTTAAAAACCAGTTTTTAAACTGTAAGATATTTCTAGGGGCTGATGTGGACTATGATCACAATTTATTGGTTGTGATCTGTAGATTAAAACTGAAGAAACTGCAAAAAAGATAGGAATTTAAGAAGGTGGGACCCGGATAAACTGAAAGAACCAGAAGTTGCAGAGAGTTTCAGGGAGAGCATTAGGGAACTACTGACAAAAACGGGGATAAGAAATACAGTTGAAGAAGAATGGATAACTTTGAGCGATGAAATAGTGAAGGCAGCAAAGTATCAAGTGGATAAAAAGACGAGCGCTAGCAGAAATTAGGGGGTAACACAAGAGATATTGAGTTTAATTGATGAAAGAAGAAAATATAAAACTACAGTAAATAAAGCAAACGAATGGAATACAAAGGACTAAAAAATGACATCGACAGGAAGTGCAAAATCGCTAAACACGAATGGTTTAAGGACAAAGGTTAGGATTTAGAAGCGTATATAGCTATTGGAAAGATAGATGCCGCCTATAAGAAAATTAGCGAGACCTTTGGAGGAAAGACAACCACCTGTATGAATCTCAAGAGCACAAACGGAAAATCAGTTCTAAGAAAGAAGGGAAAGGAGAAAGGTGGAAGGAATATATAGGATGCCTGCACAAGGGAGATGTACTTGAGGGCAATATTATGCAAACGGAAGAGAATGTAGATGAAGACGAGGTGGGAGATATGATACTGCGTGAAAAATTTGACAGAGCACTGGTAAGCCCCGGGAGTAAATAACACTCCGTTAAAGCCTTGGGAGAGCAAGCCATGACAAAATTCTTCCATCTGATGAGCAAGATGTACGAGATAGGCGAAATACCCCAGACTTCAAAAAGAGTGTAATAATTCTGATTCCAAAGAAAACAGATGCTGAAAAGCGTGAAAATGGCTTAATATCAGTTTAATAAGTTACGGTTACAAAATGCTAAGACGAAATCGTTACTGTTATAACCAGGAATAACACAATAACCTCTTCAGTCTGGTTTATTAAATCACAAATCACTTTTTAACAATTATGTTAGCCAAGCGTCTACCCAGGCTCACACTCAGAAGTAATGCATAATGAAAGTTTGGTTATACCAATGTCCAATGGTGCATGGTGGGGTGCACGTCCCGTAATTATTCCCAAGTCCAGTGAAGTTCAGTCTCTCCAAGTGAAGTCGCAAGATTTCCGCCGAGCAGCCAGGTAACCCCGAGTGGTCCGGCGAGTCATCCACAAGCAGCTGGAACACGGCGTACTGCACTTCCCAATGAGAACTGTCGTTTGCGGCGGCGGCCGGGTTTATATAAGGCTTGCTAGTTAATGGAGCCTTCGGCTGGGGTCGCTGTTTTCCGGGGAAAACTAATCGCAATGTTTCCTGGCGTAGCCAATTGCTGTGTGCTGACAAACGCGCGCGTGCGAAGGCGGCCAGCGATGGTAGCCGCGAGCCGCCCGGAGAAGTGCGGCCAGCGATGTATTTGGCGGCAGCGTACTGGAGCGCGTTGTTCGGTGTTTGTTAGAAGTGGTGTATACCACAGTTACAGAAGAATGGAAAAATGGTAGAAGCCGACCTCCGGGAAGATAACTTTGGATCCCTGAGAAATGTAGGATCACGACAGGGAATACTGACCCGACGACTTCTCATAGACGTTAGTTTAAGGAGCGCCAACCGACGGTTATAGCATTGGTAGACTTAGAGAAAGCTTTTGACAATATTAACTGGAATACTCTCTTTCAAATTCTAAAGGTGGCAGCGGCAAAAAACAGATAGCGAAAGGCTATTTATAGTTTGTGCAGAAACCAGGTGGCAGTTACATGAGCCGCGGGGCGTGAAAGGGTGGCAGTGATTGAGAAGGGAGTGAGACAGGGTTGTAGCCCATATTCGATGTTATTCACTCTGTGTATTGAGCAAGCAGTAAAGGAAAACAAAAGAAAAATTTGGACTAGGAGTTATAGTTCAGGGAGAAGAAACAAAAACTTTGAGTTTTGCCGATGGCATATTAATTCTGTCAGAGACAGCAAAGGGCTTGGATGCGCAGCTGAGAGGAATGGTAGTGTCTTGAAAGGAGTATACAAGATGAACATCACCAAAATCAGAACGAGGATAATTGAATGTAGTAGAATTAAAGAGGGTGATGCTGAGGAAATTGGATTAGGAAATGAGACTCTTAAAGTAGTAGATAATTTTTGGTATTTGGGCAGCAAAATAACTGAATTAGAGCGGATGTAAAATATAGACTGGCAATGGCAAGAAAAGTTCTTCTGTAGAAGCGAAATTTGTTAACATCAAGTATAGGCAACGAAGTCTTTTCTGAAAGTATTTGAATGGAGTGTAGCCATGTACGGGAATGAAACATGGACGATAACTAATTTAGACAAGAAGCGAATAGCAGCTTCTGAAATGTGGTGCTCAAAAAGAATGCTGATGATTAGATGGGTAGATTACGTAGCTAATGAGGAGATACTAAATAGCATTAATATAATACATTAACATCACTGTAATTAATGATAATTTGTTTAATGCAAATCTGTATTTTCTCCATCCTGGCTGATATCTCAGCTATACGACAATCTGCTACATTTTAGTGGTTTGGAGGTCAAAATTTACATTTACTTAAAACTCTCAAAAAGTCTTACAGAACTTTTCACCAAATTCTCTAAATGATATTTTCATGTCAAAATACATTTGTTCTAATTTCTGATTCTTTTTTCTTTTCTCTACCATCCGCGAAAATTAATATATCGTGTGATTTCGTAAACTTTCCCTTCATAGTAATTGATGATATACATAGCGGGTCTCCAGGCGGAAAATTACGTCATCTTGACAAAATATATTCGGCGGTCCACCAGACCACCATCTTCTCGTGAGTCAGCCGTCGCACTATCTCACCGGAACTAAAACCCAAATCTGCGGCGACTCCTTCTATCTGCACGGAACGACGGACCTGATTGTCCCACATACATTGGTAAAAAGAGCTTTTGCTATCTCAGATGCTGATAGTTTTACAGAAGAATTGGGTAATCGAATAGCAGTGTCGAACCAGAATTGTTATAGACAATCAGATCATGTTATACGTTGGGACAAAAATGGTTACCGCTGCGTAGCTTATTGGGACTGCGTAATGAAAGAAGCTATTGAAATGCGGCTATCTAGCAATATTACCCCTGCGTAGCTTATTGGGACTGTGTAATGAAAGAAGCTATTGAAATCTGACTATCTAACAATATTATAAACAGGGATAAGGGATACCATTTAAGCAAGTGTTGAAACCCTGTTTTGTTTGACATTAAAAAAGAACGGTCTCTGTTTCTGTCATCAAAAGGCGTCAATAGTGTCTGATATCGATTTATCGTTTTCACGAGCTTTCACCACAGGTATATTGTGGCGCTTTGCGCTGAAGGACAGAAACGTCCGTGCACGCGCTGGGGACCTACAGGTGGTGTGTGAAGGAGCCGTCGCTGCATTTTGATTTCAATTCCGGCGAGTTAGTGCGACGGCTTACTCACCTGAAGATGGCGGCCAGGTGGACCACCGAAATATTATATCAATATGACCTAATGTTCCGGCTGGACATCCGATGTGAATATCATGATAAATATCCATTTATGAGGAAACTTCTTATTCAGTTTTTCTCAAACTCAGTATTTCTTACTTCTGCGTTATTCCACACAATTATATGGACAAATTATAAATTTATATCAATATTTAACTTCTGTGTTACATAGTTTTGTAATGCTTTATCTACCAGGAGAACACGGCAAGGGTGCACTCAAGAGGAATTTAAGATGAGTTGGGCAGTTGGGCTGAGTAGGTGAAGTCTCTCTCTCTCTCTCTCGCTCTCTCTCTGAAGCTGATCGTCACGACGCAAAAACCATACGTGTTGTTGTCAGCACAGAGTAAGATGGCAAAAATTCAAAAATGGTTCAAATGGCTCTGAGCACTATGGGACTTAACATCAGAGGTCATCAGTCCCCTAGAACTTAGTACTACTTAAACCTAACTAACCTAAGGAAATCACACAAACCCGTGCCCGAGGCAGGATTCGAACCTGCGACCGTAGCGGTCGTGCGGTTCCAGACTGAAGCGCCTAGAACCGCTCGACCACTCCGGCCGGCGGTAAAAATTATTCCATCTGTGCCGTTCATAACCCCTGCGGCAGTAGTCGCTCAAACGTCCCCCTACCCCCCCACCCCCTCCACCCCCACCACAAAGATTTTTAAAAAGTTTCAAGCTATAGTGGTGCGCCTAAATGTTTTAAAAATTTCGAAGGGTACCAGTGACAAAAGTCTGGGAACCCCTCATATGAAGTGTGATTAACACTTGATCTTTTAGACCGTACTGATAGTGGAACACGAAACCGGTAGTCACAATATGTTATCAAAAGTATCCAGACACCCCAAAAAACATACGTTTTTCATATTATGTGCATTGTGCTGCTGCCTACTACCAGGTACTCTATATCAGCGACCTCAGTAGCCATTAGACATCGTGAGAGAGTAGAATAGGACTCACGTACTTCGAACGTGGTCAGGTGATTGGGTGTCACTTGTGTCATACGTCTGTACGCGAGATTTCCACACTCCTAAACATCCTTAGGTTCACTGTTTACGGTGTGATACTGAAGTGGAAACTTAAAGGGACACGTAGAGCACAAAAGCGTACTGGCCAACCCCGTCTGTTGACTGACAGAGACCGCTGACAGTTGAAGAGGGTCGTAATGAGTAATAGGCAGACATCTATCAAGACCTTCACACAGGAATTCCAAACTGCATCAGGATCCACTGCATGTACTATGACAGTTAGGCGGGAGGTTAGAAAACTTGGATTTCATGGTCGAGCGGCTACTCATAAGCTACACATCGCGCCGGTAAATGACAAACGACGCCTCACTTGGTGTAAGATGCATAAACACTGAACGACTGAACAGTGGAAAACCGTTGTGTGGAGTGACGAATCACGGTACACAATGTGGCGATCAGAGAGCAGAGTGTGGGTATGGTGAATGCCCGGTGAACGTCATCTGCCAGCGTGTGTAGTGCCAACAATAAAATTCAGAGGCGGCGGTGTTATGGTGTGGCGGCGTTTTTCATGGAGGGGGCTTGCACCCCTTGTTGATTTGCGTGGCACTATCACAGCAGATATCTAAAATGATGTTTCAAGCACCTTCTTGCTTCGCACTTTTGAAGAGCAATTCGGGGATGGCGATTGCATATTTTAACTCGATCGAGCACCTGCTTATAATGCACAGCCTGTGGCGGAGTTTTTACACGACAATAACATCTCTGTAATGGACTGGCCTGCACAGAACCTGACCTGAATCCTACAGAAAATATTTGGGATGCTTTGGAACGTCGACTTCGTGCCAGGCCTCATCGACCGATATCGCTATCTCTCCTCAGTGCAGCAGTCCATAAACAATGGGTTGCCATTCCCCAAGGAACCTTCCAGCACCTGATTGAACGTATGCCTGCGAGGGTGGAAGCTGTCATAGAGGCTAAGGGTGGGCCAACACCATATTCAATTCCAACATTACCGATGGAGGACGCCGCGAACTCCTATGTCATTTTCAGCCAGGTGTCCGGATACTTTTGATCACATAGTCTATAAAAAAGACAATCAGCTGTGTGTCATGCATTTAAGGAAATACTTAACAGCTGTTGGGAACCGCCTTCGGAAAACGTCGTACTTGTGTTACGTCACAGCTGTGTCACGCTCGTGCTGTACTTCCTATTAAACATATTTACTTAAAAAAATAGGGAACTTTAATTTCTGGTTGACATTCGTAGATGTGGATGTAAGAGCGTAACGTCTAAGACTTCGACATATACTGCAGTATAGCCACCTCATTGTGGCGTTAAGTAATGCTTCTGTTGTTGTCGATTCATTCCGGCAAGTGGGAGGGCGATAGGATACCTACAGTAGGCTTTTGAAGATAGTAATTATAAACATGGTATAATTCGGAACCGACGTTTAAAGTCCTCCTTTGACACGACATGTCCACCAAAGGTGGCAGCTCAGTCGCAGCAGTCCAGAATCACCACCTCGGTCGCCTTGGGAACTGCGTGCGTGGGTGCGGGCTCTAACATATGGAGACCATAAAAGGGATGACTGCGGCCCTGTAGACTCTACGGGCGCCATTTCGACGGATGATGGCTCCGGAAGCAACACTTCTCGCTCAGCCCTCCCCGTCTACAGACTGTGACAGCTCCTTCCGTATATTTCTCGGCTTCACTGGCGCCGCAGACGTTCTTTGCAGACGGAAGTCCTGAGGCTTTGTGGTTGCGTGTGGAGTTTCTTAATGCTGTGTGAGCCCTCGACACTAGCGTCAGGATTTCTCCTTTGTATGTCAGGATCTGGCAAACAGACGCAACCTGGCGAATAGATCACCTGGTTGCATCGCCTGCACAGACGTCCTTAGGCGGATATATCAGTATAGAATCAACGCTATGTGATTATTAGAAGTCATCGCGACTGCAACAGCCTTTCGACTGCAGGGAGCCACGATTTCCGTCGATTTCGATCTGAAATTCGACTCGTGAACCACACCTTCCTCGTGAAGGTGATGGAACGGATGGCTTTCCCACCTGACTTCGTCCTATTAATCAAGCGCCTACCTTGTGACGCTTCGTCGAGGGTCATGGCCAGTGGGCGGATGCCGACAAGAATAACGATTGCACGTTAACTCCGACAGTGTTGCCCCCTTTCAACGATCATGTACGCCATCGCACTGGAACCTCTTCTCTGCTGCGTACGACGACGTTTTGCAGTGATCGCCCTATGAGGACACACATTCGAATGCCGCGCCTATGCAGACGACTCATCATACATACCAGCGGGGAGGTGCAGGAGGCAACACAGTGGATCGAACAGTACGGGAGCGGTGGGGACAGCCACAAGAACATCGCCAGATCCTGCGCGATGACCACTGGGAGGGGACACCCAGATGAAAGTGTGGTTCCGTTTCGGATGATGGAGATTTACGATGTCTAGGAATCGTTTTCACTCCAGACATCCGTCGGACCACGGCGAACAACTTTCAGCGTCTTCTTCATAACATCAGGATGGGCGTTCGAAGTCAGTTATTACGAGAACTTTACATGTTAAAAATTCTGCGGTTTCTTAATATTTATATTGCATCCTGCATAACACACATCGCATAAAACTCACCTATCTCTACAGAGACAGCACGTCGGACTCAAGCGGCCCTCGGTTATTTTGTCAGTACTGGTCACTTACTGTGACTTCCTCACACTCCCCAAGCTAAGAGGGCGTCTCACCTTGTCAATGCGCACGAAACAGATCTTTGTATATGTACGATCTGTAAGTAAGGGAATCACAGCCTAAATATTATCAGTGTCGTACCTACTTCATTTAACCTCCGATCGCCCTGGCCCACATTGCACCAGCTCTATCAGATATTAGGCTTTTTCAGATATCAGCCTTTTCCTTCTGGAATACAATTATGTCCATGCAGACTTTCCTCGCACTAGGGCTCTCACTAAGCGACATATTTATCACCCCTTAATGCGGGTGCACCTAAGGAACGCTGTCTAAAAACCTCACCAAAGGTTAGGTGGCCGGCGGTGAGGCTAGCAGTTCATCAACCGTACTTCACCACGGATATGAGCGCCACCTGGTACATCTTCGTTGCCGGTAAACACCCGACGAGACACAAACTCCATGCCATCGCCCTGGCGGACAGTCCCCTCTGCCTGATGTGTAATGTGGACGACACGGGCTAACACCGTCTCCTCAGCGGCGCGGCGGCAGACACCTTGTTCCTTCTCTAGCATATACTGGCCCTTTGTCTCCAGGTGCCAATGCTCACAATCGTTCCCAGAACGCTCCTATGTCCGGGCGAGACGTGTATCCACCATCAATGATGCATGCGATCACCTGAATAAAAAGTATGGCCATCCTGTATCGTTTCAAAAATGGACTAAAGAACGTGATAGATTTTTGGACGTTTTTGCTAACACGACACCACGTAATGAGACGACGCGTTAAATACCAGTCCAACTCTGAAAACTACCTACTCCTCCAGCACGCCCCGCAGCTGGAATATCCCTGGTTAGCGGGGTGGACAGATGAAGCTATATTCTCATGATCATCAAAGGCTTGGCGTTCCCTGTACGAAAGCATGTCTCCAACCGCCGTCGATACGTTTTCGCTCACCAGTAGCACCTTTAAACTATTTTTTCCTGCTTCCTATGCTAAATAATTGAGTTTTCTGTTGTTCTTTCTACACTGCATAACTAAAAAAAGCCACACAAAATTGTTTTCTTAGTTACCACCATTCAGTAATTTCTAATCAATTGATGAACGATAATTTTCGAGTAAGTGTTGTTTCATCAGAGAAATGTGTTTATTATGTTCATATACGTAAATCTGTTTTGCCAAAAAAGAAAATAAAAAGGAACAAAGTGGTATATATCGACCTCTCGCGAAAAGTGGGAATTTCTGGATCGTTGGCTAACTGATAGTTCTCTATATCCGCAACAGCGAATACATTTCTTGCAAATCTAATTTGGTTGTTTCATGAAATATGCTCTCAATATTAATCGATTATTGCCACGAGTTTCCTATGCTAAACGCTTGAAAGAAGGTTACTATTTAATGCCCAGCTGACGAGAATATTATTGAAGTCGGAGCAGATATTCTGTTCAGAATGCTGGGCGAAGGAGGCTGCCATAACTGTGATTCCAATGTTTCAGCAATTCAAACATCGCATACCCTAAATGCTGGTAATACACAGTCTCTTAAAAGAGCTCTGTGAAATAAACATTTTCAGGGCAGGGCGTAGGTATATAACAGAGCACGACATTCCTAGCACTATTGCTGCAGAAGTTCTGTTGTTGTGACTGCCTTTATATGGAATTCGCAGCTAATATTTGAGGAACATAACGACAGATGGCGTCCATTCATGTTTATTGCAGTGCTTCCAATAGCAGAAGATTCCTATCCAGGCCTAGCGAGGGTACGCATCCGTCATGCAGACGCAACTGATTACCTATTAACAAATATTACGACCTGCAGAACAATTAAAGTACGTTTATTATTGATTCACTGGTATGCGAGGTGGAATTTATGACGAATCCGTAAATGCAACGGGGGAAAGACTGTTTCTGTTTGAATGTATGAGCTCAGCCGGCGGCAGCAAAACAAAGTAGTTTACGGTGCTGGTAATAGTTTGCGCGGCGGGTAAAATTACCGAGTGTCGCGCGGCCAGTAATTCTCGGCGGCATACCGGCGAGCGGCGCAGGCGGACTGCAGTGCGGCAGTCCCGCAGCGCAGTTACTCGAGCGGCGCGCCGTGATTATAAACACGCAATCACCACGCGGGCGCGCGGGGTGCAGCACGGGCCGGGCCGGGCCCGAGCTCCCGAGTAAATACCCGGCAAGCGACCGAGGGCGGGAGCTCGTACGCAAGGGAAATTTTACAGTCCGATAATTACTCCTAACTACCGTCAGCTCTGTAAAATAGCATCGATACAAACTATACAAACGGATGTACGTAGATACACTACTGGTCATTAAAACTGCGCCACCAAGAAGAAATGCAGATGATTAATGGGTATTTATTGGACAAATATACTATTACACTGGAACTGACATGTGATTACATTTTCACTCAATTTGGGTGCATAGATCCTGAGAAATCGGTACCCAGAACAACCACCTATGGGCGTAATAACGGCCTTGATACGCCTGGGCATTGAGTCAAACAGAGCTCAGAGCTTGGATGGCGTGTACAGGTACAGCTGCTCATGCAGCTTCAAGACGATACCACAGTTCACCAAGAGTAGTGACTGGCGTATTGTGACGAGACAGTTGCTCGGCCACCATTGACCAGAAGTTTTCAATTGGTGAGAGATCTGGAGAATATGCAGGCCAGGTCAGCAGTCGAACATTTTCTGTACCCAGAAAGGCCCGTACAGTACCTGCAAAATGCCATCGTGCATTATCCTGCTCAAATGTAGGGTTCCGCAGGAATCGAATGAAGGGTGGAACCACGGGTCGAAAATCTGAAATGGAACGTCCACTGTTAAAAGTGCCGTCAAAGCGTACAACAGGTGACCGAGACGTGTAACCAATGGTATCCCATACCATCACGCTGGATGATACGCCAGTATGGCGATGACGAATACACGCTTCCAATGTGTGTTCACCGCGATGTCGCGAAACACGGATGCGACCATCATGATAGTGTAAACAGAACCTGGATTCATCCGAAAAATTGACGTTTTGCCATTCGTGCACCCAGGTTCGTCATTGAGTACACCATCGCAGGTGCTCCTGTCCGTGATGCAGTGTCAACGGTCACCGAGCTGATAGTCCATGATGCTGCAAACGTCGTCGAACGGTTCGTGCAGATGGTTGTTGTCTTGAAAACGTCCCCATCTGTTGACGCAGGGATCGAGACGTGGCTGCACGATCCGCTACAGCGATGCGGATAAGATGACTGTCATCTCGACTGCTAGTGATACGAGGCCATTGGCATCCAGCACGGCGTTCCGTATTACCCTCCTGAACCCACCGATTCTGCTAACAGTCTTGGATAACGACCAAAGCTAGCAGCAATGTCGCGATACGATAAACCGCACTCGCGATAGGCTACAATCCGACCTTTATCAGAGTCGGAAACGTGATGGTACGCATTTCTCCTCCTTACAGGAGGCATCACAACAACGTTTCACCAGGCAACGTCGGTCAATTGCTGTTTGTGTATCTGAAAACGGTCGGAAACTTTCCTCATGTCAACACGTTGTAGGTGTCGCCACCGGCACCAACATTGTGTGATTGCTCTGAAAAGCTAATCATTTGCACATCACAGTATCTTCTTCCTGTCGGTTAAATTTCGCGTCTGTAACACGTCATCTTCGTGGCGTAGCAATTTTAATGGCCAGTAGTGTACCTACATGGACTGAACCAATATATATGCACCAAAATTCGTACACAAATCATTTACTGTCCGGAAAGAATCAATATGGGGATAAGAACTTCCTACCTACTAAAGGTGTGGGGTTACAGGTGAAGTAGAAGTGTAGAGCACTATGCGAGGATACACGTACTTTAGTCATCCAATATTTGAAAGTTTGAGACCAAGAACCATGTGCAAGGGCTAAAAATGATGTTAGACAGGGGTGTAGTCTTTCGTTCCTGCTGTTCAACCTATACGTCGAACTAAACTACGTGCAACTAAAATTCAAGGTGAAAAGTTATTAATGATAAGATTCGCTGATTGCTATCTTCAGTCGCAGTAAAGAAGAGTTACACGATATTTTCATTGGAATGAAAAGTCTAATGAGCACAGAATACGAACTGAGAGTAAATGGAAGACAAACAAAAGTAATGAGAAGTAGCAGATATGAGATAATCGAGAAACTTAATATCAGGATTGGTGATAATGTGGTAGATGAAGTTAAGGAATTCTGCTACCTAAGCAGCAAAATAACACATGACTGACGGAGCTAGGAGAACATAAAAGGCAGATTAGCACTGACAAGAAGGGCGTTACTAGCCAAGAGTAGTCTATTAGTAACAAAAATAGGTCTTAATTTGTGAGGAATAAATTTCTGAGGAGGTACGTTTGGGACAAAGCCTTAAATGGTAATGACAAAGTGGACAGTGAGGAAACCGGAAAAGAAGCGAATCGAAGCATTCCAAATGTGACGCTAGAGAGAATATTTAAAATTAGGTGGACTGATAAGGAGTGAACAGATTCTCCGTAGAATCGGCGATGTAAGTAATATATGGAAAACTCTGACAAGAAGAAGGGACAGGCTGGTGGGACGTTTATTAAGACCGCGAGGAATAGCTTCCTTGCTACTACAGACAGGTTCAGAGACCAAAAAGTGTAGAAGACAGAGGCTGGAATACATCCGACAAATAATTCAGAACGTAGGTTGGAAGTGGTGCTCTGTAATGAAGAGGGGAATATACAAGGTGGTCCATTGATAGTGACGGGGCCAAATATCTCACGAAATAAGCATCAAACGAAAAAACTACAAAGAACGAAACTCGTCTAGCTTGAAGGGGGAAACCGGATGGCGCTATGGTTGGCCCGCTAGATGGCGCTGCCATAGGTCAAACGGACATCAACTGCGAGTTTTTAAATAGAAATCCCCATTTTTATTACATATTCGTGTGGTACGTAAAGAAATATGAGTGTTTTAGTTGGACCACTTTTTTCGCTTTGTGATAGATGGCGCTGTAATAGTCACAAACGTATAAGTACGTGGTATCACGTAACATTCCACCGGTGCGGACGGTATTTGCTTCGTGATACATTACCAGTGTTAAAATGGACCGTTTACCAATTGCGGAAAAGGTCGATATCGTGTTGATGTATAGCTATTGTGACCAAAATGCCCTACGCGAGTGTGCTATGTATGCTCCTCGGTATCCTGGACGACAACATCCAAGTGTCCGGACCGTTCGCCGGATAGTTACGGTATTTAAGGAAACAGGAAGTGTTCAGCCAAATGTGAAACGTCAACCACGACCTGCAACAAATGAAGGTGCCCAAGTAGGTGTTTTAGCTGCTGTCGTGGCTAATCAGCACATCAGTAGCAGAGAAATTGCGCGGGAATCGGGAATCTCAAAAATGTCGTTGCTGAGAATGCTACATCAACATCGATTGCACCCGTACCATATTTCTATGTACCAGGAATTGCATGGCGACGACTTTGAACGTCGTGTACAGTTCTGTCACTGGGACTAGAGAAATTACGGGACGATGACAGTTTTTTTGCACGCGTTCTATTTAGCGACGAAGCGTCATTCAACAACAGTGGTAATGTAAACAGGCATAATATGCACTATTGGGCAACGGAAAATCCACGACGGCTGCGACAAGTGGATTATCAGCGACCTTGGCGGGTTAATGTATGGTGCGGCATCATGGGAGGAAGTATAATTCGTCCCCATTTTATCGATGGCAATCTAAATGGTGCAACGTACGCTGATTTCCTAAGTAATGCTCTACCGACGTTACTACATGATGTTTCACTGCATGACAGAATGGCGATGTACTTCCAACATAATGGATGTCCGGCACATAGCTTGCATGCGCTTGAAGCGGTATTGAATAGCATATTTCATGACAGGTGGATTGGTCTTCGAAGCACCATATAATGGCCCGCACGTTCACCGGATCTGACATCCCCGGATTTCTATCTGTGGGGAAATTTGAAGGATATTTGCTATCGTGATCCACCGATAACGCCTAACAACATGCGTCAGCGCATCGTCAATGCAAGTGCGAACATTTGGGAAGGCGAACTACTCGCTATTGAGAGGAATGTCGTTACACGTATTGCCAAATGCATTAAGGTTGACAGACATGAATTTTGAGCATTTATTGCATTGATGTGGTATTTACAGGTAATCACGCTCTAACAGCATGCTTTCTCAGAAGTGATAAGTTCACACAGGTACATATATCACATTGGAACAACCGAAATAAAATGGCCAAACGTACCTACATTCTGTATTTTAATTTAAAAAACCTATCTGTTACCAACTGTTCGCCTAAAATTGTGAGCCATATGTTTGTGACTTTTAGAGCGCCATCTATCACAAAGAGAAATAGCGGTCCAACTAAAACATTCATATTTCTTTGCGTACTACACCAATACGTCATAAAAAATGGGGGTTCCTATTTAAAAAAACGCACTTGATATCCGTTTGACCATTGGCAGCACCATCTAGCGGGCCAACCATAGCGCCATCTGCTTTCCCCCTTCAAGCTAGACAAGTTTCGTTCTTTGTAGTTTTTTTGTTTGACGCTTATTTCGTGAGATATTTGGACCGGTCACGATTAATGGACCACCGTGTATAATCTCCACGCGGCCGAGGACCGAGAGCGGGAACTCGGCTACAAGGGAAATTTTACCACCAGGTAATTACTTCCAGCTGTCAGCTTTGTACAGCATCCATACAAATTATGGAAATATATAAAATTCCTAAACCAATTGAACGATTTCAACCAAATTTGGTACACACATTATTTTCTGTCTGGAAACAATGAAGTGTGGAGGTAAGAACCACTCTCCTACAAAGACGGTGGGGTGAAAAAGCAGTGTAGCCCACGACACGAGAATTTCCTTCTTTAGTCATCTGATATTTGAGAATGAGAACGCTTAGAGACTTACGCCACACTTAACACAAAATTTTGAAACCTTACGAAATTTTTCTCGTTGTCGACCATTTAAGCTATTCATGCTGTAAACTACCATATGCAGCACGACGTTTTAATTTATTACTTCTTTACTACAAACTATATTCGTTACACACTTTTCAGACCATATTCACGTGTACTGCTGAATGTAACAGAAAAAAATACACCTTTCTACGACATTTAGTTCAGGAGATATGACATAATAAACACTGAGATGCGTGAAAAACTCCCGCATCATGCAAGACTTTTAAATTTGTTACTTCCTTGTTACTATTTCTTTTCGTAACAACTTTCGCAGACAGAATCCACATATGACGCTGAATGTATCTAGAAATAGATGTTATTGTACGACACATAGTTGTGGAGATATGACGTCATAAACACCAAGACGCGTGAGAAACTTTCGCATCATACACGTGTATTAATTTGGTTCTCATTTACTACTAACTCTATTCACAAAACATTTCGCAGACCGTAGGCGCACGTACCACTGGACTTAACTGCAAAATTATATCATTGGACAAAACACCGTTCAGGTGATACGACATCATATACTTTGAGCTGCGTGAAACTGAAACTGCTGGGTAAAATTCGCTAGACGTTCAGGTGCACAAATGAGCGTGAAATTTGTTATGTATGTGTGAAATATATTTGACATAAGCGGTTGGGAAAAAGTCATGGTGGAAACCCCTGGACCGATTTACGTCAAATTTGGATACACACATTGATTATTTTATTTTATTTATTTTTTCTTTTTTGAATCATCAGTCTTCTGGCTGGTTTGATGCGGCCCGCCAAGAATTCCTCTCTTCAGAGTAGCATTTGTAACCTGCGTCCACAAATATTTGCTGCATATATAGCAATGTTTGTCTTGCTCTGCAGTTTTTGACCTCTGCAGTTCCATGGAGTACCATTGATGTCATTCCCTGGTATCTTAAAAGATGTCCTGTCATCCTGTCCTTTCTCCTTTTCAGTGTTTTCCACATATTCCTTTCCTCTCCGATTCTGCGCAGAACTTCCTCAGTCTTTACCTTCTCAGTCCACCCAATTTTAAACAATCGTCTGTAGCGCCACATCTCAAATGCTTCGATTCCCTTCTGTTCCGGTTTCCCCACAACACATGTTCTATTACCATATAATGCTCTGCTCCAGACACACATTCTCAGAAATTTCTTCCTCATATAATGCCTACGTATGATGCAGTTTTTTCCAGCTTTAGATGTCCTCCTTGCTTCGTCTAAAATTGGTTATTTTGCTGCCTACATAGAATTCCTTAACTTCATCTACTTCGTGACCATCAATCCTGATATTATGTTTCTCGCTGTTCTCATTTCTGCTACTTCTCATTACTTATTGCATATTTATTACAAACTGGAAAGAAATACTTCAGGGGTAATAACCATCAGCCTCCTATTGAGCTGAATGTGATAAAATGGATAAAGAAGGGAGGACGTCGAGATGGACAGGCAGCAAAGGGGAAGATGGAGGTTAGCCGTGATGGGAGGAGGAATAAATGGACAGAGCAGGGGGAAATGGACAGAAAGAGGAATGAGGTGGAGATGAAGAGAGACAGGAGGAGGAAGAGATAGGCAGAGAGATGAGGGAGGAGGAAGTGGACATAGAAAAGTAAGATGAAGAGACCGGCAGAGAGAGAGAGGGGGGGGGGAGGAGATGGATACAGAAAGGAAAGAGAAGTAGATGGACAGATAGTTGGGAGGAAGAGATGGACGCCGAGATGGTGAGGTGTTGATTGACAAAGAGAGAGAAAGAGGAGATGAAATCAGGAGGGAAGAGGAGATGGACAGATGGGGAGGAGCGGATAGTCAGAGTGTGGACGGGTGGAGGAGGTGGAGAGAAAGGGGGGATGGATGAGATGAACAGAGAGACGGAAAAGAGTAGATGGACTAATAGAAAATTGGAATAAATACATACTAGGGGAACGCCGAGTACTCAGTTAGTAGGAAATAAAATTTAAAGAGGATGTGGTGATAACAGAACTGACAGCGCACGGGATTTCAGAGAGAGAAAGTAGGTCACTATGACACTTCCGAAGAAGGCACGGGCGACTACATACAAAACTATTTGACTTTCGCGCTGATAAACTTCCGAATTGAATCATACACTAAGAAGCGGAAATAAAACTGGAAAGGTACTCCCTGAAAGTAGGGACATGGAAACAAACCATCAGTCGTTCCCACAAGACATCATGCAAAAGCCATATCTAGCTTGTAAGGTGGCTATTATTTCGCACCTTACAGGCACTCATCTACATACTTTGCCGTGATCTACAACCACAACTAGGTATCATTTGATAGGCTGTACGTCGTATATATGAATATTTAAAGAAGACTGACATTGTCACGTACGCCTTGTAAATAATTGTTAACGCTTTTGCATGAAAGATGACGGAGTGTCTTTATTATAAAAAACGGCGTAATGAATGACTGCCTATACTAGTAGAGGTTGGAACGCCAGTGGAGATGAAACGGCAGGCGGAACTCAAGCCCTGGGTGGGAAAAACGCCCGTACAGGTGTGCTGGTCCTGCTTGAGACAGGAAGTACCAAGACGGACAGTCTGGACACCAGGGCGCGGAAACACAATCAAGCGGCGGCTGGCCGGTTTTGTAACTAGGCCAGAAGGATTATACTTCGGAAACTACGAAAATCTTGGACGCAGCTGAGAAGGACGAGGAATCGTCACCTCGATAATCATGCAGGCTGGGTTATTTCCGCGGATTTTTACTCAGAAGCGTACCATTCTATGAGTATAGGTATTTCCTCAAAAACTTTCCTCACTGGACGACAGAAGACTAAAATATAGTTGGTCTGCGTTTGGAAGTATCTGTAGAGACGGAGAACACTCCGTGGTTTCGGGAAGATGATTCGTTTTCTGAGTTACGAGGGAGTGGGAGCCGAGCGGTGCTGGGAGGCCAGCGGTGTAAAGAAGTGGTCTTCTATTCTGAGTGCCCGTGTCTGACGGTAGCTCAGTATTAGCTTTGTTGGTACAGGCGGACTTTCTGTCTTTTCTCTCAGGTGATCTTACAGTTGGAACGGTTAGGCACTGTACTGTTGCGAACTTATACGATTCTGGTCTTCGCCTCCGGGTTGGAAGTCGTCGTTGAGCACGCATCATGCAGTGATTGAGAGCACTTCTTCTGCCTGTACTTACTTTAAGACGTTATTTGAACTCCGTCTTTGTGGCTGTGAGTTCGCGTTTCTCGTCTGTAGACCACAGAGAGGAGGAAACAGTATTAGAGTATCTTAGTCAGAGGACCGCTTCTGCCGTCCTAGTGTTTGAAAGAGTTTTGTTTTGTGGCTGGAGTTCTTCCATCGTCTCAGACGTGTACGAGAACCATCGCTCCGATGCACCGGAAGCACTACATATGGTGATTTTGCTAACTGATTCGGCTTATTAGGGCTATAAAGCTAAACAGCTGTGATCACGTTAATTTATTGCCACTGAAGTTCTACAGCACCGCAGATCATCTTTGAAAGTAGTGTCTTGTAGTGTTTGGTACGTAGATGATGTCAGTCATTTAGCGTTATTTATGTTAGATCGCGTGGTCATAGAAGGGGCAGAGTTGGGCAATTGATCAGCAATTTTTAGTCAGGAAATATAGACATCTGTAATATAAAGGGTTGTTTTTTAATCTACAATAAAGGTATAATGAGAAACAATGTTTATCATTTAGTAGTATTAGTTGTCTTAGTCATTCATTTATGTTGAGGTTGTAATTTATGTGTTAAAGAGCATTAAGAGGTCCTAAGATCTGCTTCAGGGGGTAGTCAGACAGGGCCAAATCATCGTTTTAGCGTTCAATATTTTCCGTTGCGCACATGAATTTTACAACCGCCTGGAGTAGCAACTTGGAAGCTGTGGCAGCTTAGATCCTATTGAGCTAATGTGGGGTGTGCATTTAGCATAACGCTGAGCTGCTACGTGATTTGAATCCTTTACAGTGAATAGATCGCTCTCCATGAGACCAAGTGAAATGGAAAAGGAAGCTGCACAGCGTAGAACAATTACTGGGGATGAGATGTGGGTACTACAGCTCCCATTGATGAAGTGATAAAAGTTTCCATCAAGTTACGAAATGAAACTAATGGTCACTAAAAAAATTTGGTTTGTAGCTAGATGCACTAATATGTGTGTGTGTGTGTGTGTGTGTGTGTGTGTGTGTGTGAAATCTTATGGGGCTTAACTGCTAGGTCATCAGTCCCTAAGCTTACACACTACTTAACCTAAATTATCCTAAGGCCGAACACACACACACATGCCCGAGGGAGAACTCGTACCTCCGCTGGGAGCAGCCGCACAGTCCATGACTGCAACGCATTAGACCGCTCGGCTAATCCCGCGCGGCGCACTAAGTGATTCTAGTCACTGAATAAGCAGTATAAACAATCGCACAAGGGTATAAGTGTACAAAAATGTGTACAGGTGGGTGGATTTTAGATAGAAATGATACAAATCGCCAGCGACTGCTGAATAAGGTGAGGACTAACGAAACGGCCCAGAAGAGAACATATAAGCACCAGTTCTCTCGACTAAGCTAGCACGCTGTTTCGATTACTTGAGGAAAACGAAACTTTGAATGAAACAAATAACTTCGTGGTTCCCTCGCCATGAAGCACTCAAATTCGGCCCATGCTCAACAGTCTCCTAGTATTCAGGCGCAGAGGATGGCTTCAGTAGTAGCTGAGAGTCCCCGGCATCTGTAATCATCTCTAAAGAAAAGACATCTCTCTCCTCAGTACTAAAGTGTAGTCATCTCTCCCTGAAGATCTAAGACGAATTGGTGAACTGCATCATGCCTTGAAATGGTTTATCGTCTTTCCTCCACAAAATATAACTGGTTCTGTCAGCGCCGGAATCTCGGTAGCCATTAGCACTATACTTTCAGATTCATAACCAATGACAATTTTATAACAATTGCAAGAATCCCGCGTCTCCTAATGAAACTGCTGTGGTTAACCAAAACTGCTCAGTTCTCTCTTAGAATGGGGCAGTGGACAGAAATTATTTTCCACTATATGCGTGTTTTTACGTATCGTCTAATAAAGACTGCCGCATGTTTGCAATCGCATTTCCTTGAGCCAACCACGGGCCTCCTTAGCAAATAAAAACATCTACACCTGCGGCGTCTTCCGGCTCCCAGCGGTCACTTCCCACACTGTGCAGCGTTTCAATTTGCAGCTCATATCTTTTCTAAGAGGGATTCTGTAAGCTCCTCACACAATGAAAGTTTAAAACGTGTTGGCCACCCTCAAGGCTACCACCAGGTCCTCGAATATATCGAAAAACAACGTTATTAATTTAAATGGACTTGATATCCTCGTATGAATAATGGTTTATTAATAAAGTTAAAAAAAATGGCTCTGGGCACTATAGGACTTAACTTCTAAGGTCATCAGTCCCCTAGAACTTAGAACTACTTAAACCCAACTAACCTAAGGACATCACACACATCCATGTCCGAGGCAGGATTCGAACCTGCGACCGCAGCGGTCGCGCGGCTCCAGACTGTAGCGCCTAGAACCGCTAGTCCACCCCGGCCGGCTATAATTAATGTTATGGAGCAGTTTTGGAAAGTCTATCCTGTAACACTATAAGGGTTGTGTGGTTATGGACTGCCACGTTTCATCCTCTATTCCAAATGGTTCCAAACACTTTCTGTGGTGTTAAAACTGAATGATCTAGAGGGCCAGCCGAGTTGCGATAGCGGGCCTGAGTGTTAGTCACAAACGAACCCTGTAAGTACGAGTGTTACCTTCAAAGATAGGAGTGTTCACAGCATACTCATCATGAAGATTTAGGAGAAAGGGCAACACTTGGGCACAGGGAATGTTCATGATCAAGGTGACTTGAATATATGGGCTTAAGTGATGGTGCGAAAATGTCCCCAAAACATCACTAAACCACGTCCAGTCTTAACCACAAGCCCTCATCGGTAAACTCAACTTGCATCATTATGAGACAGGCATAATATTGAAACATCAGACCATACCAGACAGCACACACCTTCAGTCAGCTTCTATCTGGTTTTTATATTCTATGGCCCAATGGAATTTGTAGCTTCATATGACTCCCATTTGACGAGGTTGTAGCACTGATATATTATGCTACCCAGCCACAGAACACATGGAGGCAAAGTAGCAGCTAGTCCAGCCATCTGAAAAAGTAAGAGGGCCCTAAGAAAACATATCAGTATCTTTGATAATAGATTTAGCTTTGATTTTATATTACGAGTCGACTGATGTAAGTCATGGGCTAATCAGCCCAGTAGTTTACAAGTCGAGTTCATTAACTGCCAATTAAATCATATGAAATTAATTTTCCCCGTCAATTTGGGACCTCCGTAGGCTATGCTAAGAACATGAATCCCGGCTAGTGAAGAGATTATGATGTACTGACGCCTGTTAATGGTGGTATAGAACAGGCTAAAGTAGCTGTTAGTTCGAATTGCAGTACTTCTTCGTCGGCGGCGGCGGCATACACGCCATACACGCCCCGTCCGCCGTTTATGCGGAAGACCCGCTATTCCAGGCGTCCCGGCTGTGAAGGTGCCGAAACTGCTGTCAAGGGCTGGAACGAATGCGAGACAGGCCCACCTGTTAAATTGGTCAAAGAGCTCCTGTCGGCTGAGGTAGACTGTGTATTTGGGTCTTGGAACACAAAAATGACGGGAGACGGTCTCAACACCGCAGTCGAAGCCAGTGCTTAGTAGGGGCGAGTTCGTGACCATCGTCCAAGAGTGAGAGTCTCAACACCACAGTCGAAGCCAGTGCTTAGTAGGGGCGAGTTCGTGACCATCGTCCAAGAGTGAGAGTCCGCCATTATGCACAGGTGTGCATGCTGGTTACATGGGCGACACAATCCAGCATGGTTAGTAATCAGTTTCCGCGTACTAATCGGCAGAAATTCCGACGTGACGCGATAACGTGTACGCCAACCGGTTGGTGCGAAAATCGTATCATCCGTCCGTAACAGCAGTCTCAACCGCCCCTGCCTGGGCTGGTCTCGTCAATTCTTATGACTTGTAGTGTTTCAGCTATCTCTCGGTGCACTCTCTCTTAATGCGGGAGTTGGACCATTCAGTATTATGCCCGTAATTCTACCTATTTGATTGCTATTGTGTCTTGACCTGCAGCAAAACGAGTGTAGCCAGTTTCTTAACTTCGTTTGCGAGTATCAGCCATTATTCACGTATAACAGGGTACCTCTCATTTAACGTGTTTCCTTGACTCAATGTGTGCAACATCATACCACAACCGCCTGTTTTCTTTTTCAGTCTGCGGATTCCCCATGTTGTGTCTTTATCATTTAATCACTGAAACCCAGTTAGACTTGACGGAGCCTAATGCCGATCGCTGTCGGGACAGCAGAAGAATTACAAGTGAGATTTAATGTCGCCAGTTATTAGGGGAACAATAAAAACGCACAGCAAAATTTATTTTTAAATCATTCTTCGTTCAATTCATAACCATCCCCCCCCCCACCCCTCACCCCCACCCCCACCCCGCGCTCTCCTTGCCACCACCAGCCACAAAGCATCCGATTCCAATGTCCATTGCGTTGCAGCCTTCTTCGCAGTGTTCAGTCTAGCACTAATTGAGTAGGATCTGCAGTCACTGGTATAGCAATCAATGTGAGGTGTAAAACAGACTGTAATTTTTACGAGCTACTAATCTTACACTGTTTTTAGACACATAGGACAACGTGTGATACACCAGCGAATCACAAGATTTTTTTTGCTGTGGGGTCGTGAGCACATCCGCATCCCATTGTTCCTTTCCGTCAATCTGTCTCGTCGACATATATTTCGGTTCTGGTTCCAGACAACCGACTGTCGACACCCATCACTTAACTGCCATGGCTTACGTCGGCAGAGAACGGTCATATGACTGCCTATTACCATTTCTACACCATTTATAGTGCTGCAAAATGGCAAGTGTGTTCCTTTAATTGGGTGACTAATATTTATTTTTCGGTTGCATGTATTTGATTTCACTGAATAAGAGGAGCAATTATAGCTTAGTGCGTAGTAAAATCATGATATAATGTATCATTTGAGGACTTAGAAACATTTCGGTTGTGGAAGAAGGAATAATGACGTTCTCTTTCGTGAGACGAACAGAAACAAGTAAAAAATCAAATTAGTCATCCATTATATCTATAAAAAATCAAACAGGAGTAAGAGACAAATGAAGATCAATTAAACAAAGTTCGTGTAAGAAATACGGAATATGATCATAAATTATGTTGCTTAACTTGTGCCGCGCGGGTAGCCGCGCTGTCTGAGGAGTCCACGGTTCGCGCGACTCCTCTCGGAGGTTCGAGTCCTCCCTTGGGCATGGGTGTGTGTGTGTTGTCCTTAGCGTAAGTTAGTTCAAGTTTGATTAAGTAGTGTGTAAGCTTAGGGACCGAAGACCTCAGCAGTTTGGTCCCATAAGATCTTACCACAAATTTCCAAATTTTTTGCTTAACTTGTAAGCTGTAGAAAGAGTAAGTGAAGTGGAAAGGATTTCAGAAAAGTGATAAAAGTATGAGAGAAGGAGTAACTAATGTACACGACATGACCGTTCTGACCAACACTTCGAATGTCTTTTGAAAAAAGTGAGCAACATAGCCAGCATGGAATACAAATTAAGGCTAAAGAAACGAAACTGAATAGCGATGAGAAGAAAAAGGACCTTCACAGAGCACATAGCGTTCCTGGCGAGAGCAGATCGTAGGTTGATCTACTACACTTACGTGGTGTTTTTGTAGAAATTCGGTATTCTTCACGACAGAGAGTTAAGCCCCTACGAATAAGAACTAAAATGGACGTAAGGAACAAGCACGAAGAGATACAGAGATTTTAATCCATGCCTTATTCTCCGATACGTGGGAAATTTCTCATGAAAAATAAGTTGGATCTTGACCAAGTACAAAGTTAAAGTGATTTTTCGTGCCTTTGAGTTCTATGTGCAAGATTGGGGTTTTCAAGATGCCATACAGGAGCGGCCTTTCGTACATCGGACAGCCGAATCGTACGGTCCGTGAGAGATGCATTGAACACCGACTCTTACAATCCCATAAATCGTTGATTAGCACTGCATCGATTCCGGCTACTCTATGCGGAATGAAAATGTCGAAATTTTAACGTAGATATCGTATTCTTGGGATGAGACTCGCTGGTGAAAGAAGCAGTTGAAATACGTTAGATAAAGAAGAGACAGCGGTTTCAGCCTGGACAAATCATGCAGACCTGCGCTTTCTTTAACAAACTCGCGAAGACGTCACTACAGGGAAGCTCCAGCATGAATCGAACGTTTAACTACAGATTCAATTTATGCATACTTGTTTACCGTTGATCAATGTCTCTAGTGCTTGTATATCTGTGGCAACATCCGCAATGGCGTGGTCCGTGAGTTTAGAAGGACGGAGCGAGTGCTGCAGGTTCACTCTTCCGGCTCACTCTGAAGATGATCGAGAAGTATATGGGCGAAATATTAGAATAAATGGGTTCATGCAGCTGCGCTACCGAAATTTAATAGCTAAAAGGTAGGAAGATTAGATTAGATTTTAATGACTCATCGGCGTTGAAGGCAGTAGATACGAACCACAAGTGGAAGGTTGAGAAGCCCTTTTCTCGGAATACTCTTCAATCGATTTAAGGAAGTCGGGGTAAACCTAAATCAGAATGCCGGGGGAAGTGGTTAACATATTTAACTGGCGTTCAATGGGACGATGGGTCAAATCCCTTTCAGGCCATCCAGCTTTAGATTTCACGTGGTTTCCATAAAATCTCTTGAGGCAAATGCCGGGATGGTTCGTCTGTAAACAACACATTTTTTCATTCCCATCCTCTACTTCGCTAATCCGAGCCTGTGATCCACCGTTGTTGACGGCATACTGTAGGCAAATATTCCTTCCCTATAGAAATCAGGACTAACAGCAAAGGGATTTTAACTCCTTCGAAGTGCAATTCCAGTTTACTTACCTCGATGGCAGTAAAATCAATGAGACAGAGCACTGTCCCACCTGGATAAAGATGGAAATCGGCGCTACCATTGTGAAAGAAGACATCCCAGCATTTGCGTGAAATGATATACACACGTAGCGCTTATTTCGAATTAGAATCGAGGATTAAGAAAAGGAACTTTGATCTTACCTAAAGCGAGTTTTTTCACAAACACTCTCATCTATTGGCCCCAATAGAAGAGCGTCATTTTCAAGCATTTTCCATATTTGTCAAAACAAATGTTGTTCCACATCTCTTAGATCAAAATAATACTGATGAGTCGACATATGAAACATCGAAGTAGGCAACCTACAATCGAAAAATGTAGCTTAAGTACGGCATGATCGAGAACGGCGACTGCTACTCGCCAGTTTGAAAAGTAACGAGCCATTTTGTTAGTATTTTTTCATTCTGAATGATAATTTATTGCCGGCCAGAGATGCTGAGCGGTTCTAGACGCTTCAGTCTGGAACCGCGCGACCGCTACGGTCGCAGGTTCGAATCCTGCCTCGGGCATGGATGTGTGTGATGTCCTTAGGTTAGTTAGGCTTAAGTAGTTCTAAGTTCTAGGGGACTGATGACCTCAGCTGTTAAGTCCCATAGTGCTCAGAACCATTTTTTTGATAATTTATTAAACCAGAGGATAATGAGGACGCAGGTCTGCCGGCCGAGGTGGCCGTGCGGTTAAAGGCGCTGCAGTCTGGAACCGCAAGACCGCTACGGTCGCAGGTTCGAATCCTGCCTGGGGCATGGATGTTTGTGATGTCCTTAGGTTAGTTAGGTTTAACTAGTTCTAAGTTCTAGGGGACTAATGACCTCAGCAGTTGAGTCCCATAGTGCTCAGAGCCATTTGAACCATTTTGACGCAGGTCTAACAACAACAGTTTACAAGAGTAAATATGACTGCAGTGACTGTATGAGCCAACTTATAGGTGGTTTCTTGTATTAATTAACACACGTTTAACCTGGTGCTGGGTCTACTCTTTGCTTTTCTGGGAGGGCTTGGGAATCGCACACACGGTGGACTCAGGACGGGCGAAATGGGATCTGGCAGAAAATGCAGGTCTGGCAGAAAATGCAGGTCTTGTTATGTAGGTGGGACTCAGGCATTTACGGAAACAGAGCCAAATCATGCCGTAGGTAGACAGAGAAGCACTGTCAGGGTGAAAATCGCGTGGACATACCGCTCCCTGGTGGACCGGACACATTTCCTGTCTGGCTGGCTAAGCAGACAACTGTGGGATGGGAGAAAGAACTTGCATCAGCAGGAAGCAGGTGCAATGCCCGTGCTAAGGATAGTGCCTTCAGCAAATAAGAGTCTCCAGCCCTCCAAAAAATCATGCCACAGAATTAGCAGCACAGTGCCATTGGGCTCAGTTCTTTAACTTCCCCAGAATCTGCGAAGCGAGGCTAGCTGCTGGACGTGGAAACGCCGATTATTAAAATTCATATAACGTCATGAGGTTGTATCACATAGAGGGAAGTTACTTAGAGAAGAGGGGAGGACAGAGAAGTGATTGGAATTTTTTAATGTGACTTACTTTCTTGCTGGAATATTTTGCAGAAGAAGAAGCAATTACGCCATTGATGGAGAGAGAGTACTTGTAAAACGACTGGTGGTCACGTTTTCATGACAGGAAGAAAAGAGCAGGCCGTTCTATTCAGACAGAGAGGACTTCGACACGAGTTGTGGCACTGGGCACTCTTGACACGCTGCGGTCTCCACTGTCGCAGCCAAATGGGAGTCCTAAATTCGAGCCTGCATAATAACGATCCTAGTGTGATACTTCAAAGAGCCAGAGACAGAGGCAACACTCTGCGTATATTGAACTGATAATTTATGGCAAACAGTAATAGCTGTACTGGCACGTCAGGACAATCTGTTCTGTGTCCATCAGTGCATTGGTAGACGCAAATGTTTTATCCAATCTAATATTCAGCAAAGCGGTCACTATAATCGAACAGTAGGAAAATCGTGAGTTATTTCAGAACATCAGTTGCGGGTATAGCTGCCCATTTGAAAGATTCGAAGTAACATCGCCAACCAGAAAACTGAATTTGTTTGAAATTTATGGTACATTTTTTAAATATTTTCAACTTCGTTTATTGTCAGACAGTATTCAATAAATTACTGCGCTCATTCAAATGTTGCTTTTGTTAGCAACTTAAGTACTTTCATTTTTGATATTAGGCAATATCCCCTATTATTACATACAGCAAGAATTTCATTATTAATTCATCATCCATTAATTAATCTGAGTACAGTAATGTAGCTTGTGTCTTAATGGTATGTCTCTCATAATTAATTTTCTGAGTCATATTGTTAAGTACTACACACGCCAGGATGGCAAGCTCAAATGCAAAGCAATGGGGTTCCAACAAGATTTGTCACCAAAAAGTTTGAGGAGTTGTTGGATGCCTCCACTAGTGTGGTCATGTCTGACGGATAGAGTGCATCACGAATAACAGGGCTGAAAGAATGACTCACAGGAACGGGTGGACACGTGGTTAAGTAAGGAGAAGACAGCTACTTGTAACTTACAAGAGATACGCTCCTCCTCGTCACCACCAGTTTCGTCCAAATTTATGGTACACCCTAGGCTTGGCCAGAAATGAAAGTGACAAGTGTGAGAGCTCCACATTGCCCAGTATTTAAAAACAGTAGCATTTTTGACCTAGGCCAGATGAATCATGAGCAGCTTGTGTTAACATGGTTGCCCGGTAGCAGTTGGCGCAGCGGAAAGTTAGTTGTTTTTGAGTCGCCTGTCTCTTGGCTGGTTCGATACTGCCCGCATTCTATGCAAACCTTTTCATCTCAAAGTAGCTATTACAACCTACGCCCCCAATTATTTGTTGGATGTGTTCCAACCTCTGTCTTCCTCTACAATTTTTATCCTATGTAGCTCCCTCTAGTTCCATAGAAGTTAATCCCTCATGTTTTAATAGATGTCCTGTATGCTATCCCTTCTTCTTGTCAGTGTTTTCCTTACGATCCTTTCCTCGCTGATTCTACGGAGACCTAATTCCGTACCTTATCAGTCCACGTAATTTTCAACATTCTTCTGTATCACCACATCTGAAATGCTTCTATTCTCTTCTGTTACGGTTTTCCCACAGACCGTGCTTCACTAACATACAATGCTGTGCTTTGGAACTTTCTGGCAGATTAAAACTGTATGCCGGACCGAGACTCGAACTCGGCACCCGAGTTCGAGTCCCGGTCCGGCACACAGTTTTAATCTGCCAGGAAGTTTCAAAATCAGCGCACACTCCGCTGCAGAGTGAAAATTTCATTCTGAATGCTGTGCTTCATTCTCAGAAATGTCTTCCTCAAATTAAGGCCTATGTTCGATACTAACAGATTTCTCTTGGGCAGGAATGATCTCATTGTCAAAATTAATCTTTTACGTCATCCTTGGTCCGTCCTTCATGGGTTATTTTGTTAAATAGGTAGAAAAATTCATTAACTTTGTCATCCTCAATTCTGATGTTACGTTACTTACACTGCAAGCAAACCGAAATAATGGTCAACGTGTTTTATTTAGTTATCTTTTCATTAAACGCATTAAAAGGAATGGAAAAGTGGAATCTGGGTTTGCAGATAAATTTCCAGAAAGGGGCTATAATGTGTACATGAGAACTTCGTTTACAAAATTACATACTTCCATTATTTTACAGTAAATTATATTAGTCGTATAAAGCATTAGAAGCAGTAACCGTCTCAACATGTTGCACAGGTTATAAAGATCACATTTTCTCAATTACGTAATTGTTTTAAAGTTTTTGTGGAAAAATAGACTTGGTTAACATTAAAAAAAGGCTCTCTTTCATCACACAGCTTGGCAACAAAACAAGCATTACAAACATTTCGGCAAATGTTGGCGAGGATATATGGCGATGCCGGTCGGAGTGGCCGAGCGGTTCTAGGCGCTACAGTCCGGAACCGCGCGACCGCTACGGTCGCAGGTTCGAATCCTGCCTCGGGCATGGATGTGTGTGATGTCCTTAGGTTAGTTAGGTTTAACTAGTTCTAAGTTATAGGGGACTGATGACCTCAGTAGTTAAGTCCCATAGTGCTGAGAGCCATTTGAATATATGGCGATGTGCAAATCAATGTATAAAGAATGTTGAAATGAAAAAGTACGAAACGTTATAACAACCAAACCGGTTGAAATTTGTATATGCCATTTCAGGGTAACGAAGCGAGATTCTAGGGACGCGAATGGAGTGTCGTCACCTCCTAAAAAGTTCAAAGCTACACAGTCAGCAGCAAGGTGACGCTCACCGCCTTTTTCGACGTCCGAGGTCCGATACTTATCAAAATCCTCAAGCTCGGAAAAACCGTTAACACAGACGTGTACTGGGAGACACTCCGTAGGCTACGCAAGCCGACCAAGAGAAAACGGGCTGGGCTTCTCACGGATAGGATGCTTCTGCTCCACGCTAACGATGGTCCACACAAGGTCACACAAGATTCAAGGTCCAAGTTCAAGTGGGAGCAGCCTGAGGATAATGCCTCGTCATGTCACCCTACGACTACCATGTGTTTGTTCCGCTAAGAAAAGACATCTGCTTTGATCGGACGACGAACGGAAAGACATAGTAGAGGACTGGTTCCTGTCGCATCCACAGGATTCTGCGTGGGATAGTTGTGTAAGGCCTTTGGTGATTACTTTTGAATACTTCAATTACACCCACAGTGTTGTTCCATATCTTTCTTTTCGACACCTTTCATGTTGTAATGCAAGCTTCTCGGCATCTGATTTCTTTTTCTCTCTCAATGGGTCAATTAGACCTTTTTTTTACCTATGCGCTTTAATTACAACCCCCTCCCCCCTTGGAAAGTTATTTGCATTCTCCTAGTACGTCTTGTAAGTACAATTTCTCTTTGGAAATGTATTTGCAATCCAACGTTATCCTTTGCCTTTTTCCATGCCTTTAATGAAAATATTAAAAAATACAACAAATTGAGCATTATTTTAGTATATTTGTAGTGTAAGTAATGCAAAAATTGAAAATAAAGGTATTTCCGCATAGAGAGTTGATCCCGTAAGGTTCGGTTTACCGTTCTGTACTCTTTTCTCCACACCAACCGCTTCCTGGCAACTACACTAACATAAATTACTCATGCCTCAGCCGGTGCACGTCAAAAATGCCATTCTTTCTAAACGATTGGCAAACTGGAGCTCCCACCTTCCACTTTCATTTCCGGCCAAGCCCTGCATAAATCATAAATTTGGTCTGAATCGGTGATGACGAATAGGAGTGGTGCTCTTGTTGAACGTGGAGCTACGTTGACAACTGCAGCGATTAGCAGTGACTGAAGAGGTAAGCCATGTGAACCAGCTATTTGGTCGAAGTGTCATACATAGCCCCACGTCGGTAAATAGTTTTTAAATTATTGAGACACGTCAGTTCCAAGGACAACCGAACGAGCGTCTCACGAGTGCGAGTAAAGTATTCTAATGCCATTATTTCTGGTAAAAATAAGGTACTTGTCTAAACAAGACTCTTTATCGTTACTCTTGAACACGTGGTGACAGAAGATTATGCTATACTCAGTCAAAAGGTATTTTTAAACACATCAGAGCATCAACTCCTTGTATCAGCCGACAGTATCATTAGGCTTTGTCAGGAATATACATAGTTGCGTAGGCTTCCGCGGCCAGAGTCATTGTCATATAAGTTTTTTCTTTATGGTACGGAGTCCTAATACAAGAAATTGTTACTGGTGAAACCAACAGTGGTTGAAACCGTGGTTTCACCAATAATAGTTTTTTTATATATAATATGACGCGGCACCACACCCAGAAAACTTTTTCGACAGAATATGGACGTTTGCGCTACAATGAATTACGAGAGATCTTGAATACATCACATGCACGTTGTGAGTTAACAACAGATGAAAACTGTCTACACTGAGTGCCTCCAAATAATAGAACGAAGACGTTTACTATAGGAAAATAGCATTTATAAGAGAGCAACTGCGCAAACTGATATTTTACGGTTGGTGACAACAATAGTAAAAGAAGGAGCACCAAGGCAAAGAATGTGAATGAAATGAATGTGAAAAGTCTTGTGTAACTGTCATCTCAAGTTTATCTATATGCTAGTTTAACAAAGGTATTTATTCTTTAAAACATTTCACTTGTGACGAATTCATCATTTCATTACTTATTTAAATGTTATTGAAAATATAGCATCATGCATGCTATAAGAATGATCATCGTAATAAACTCATCTACACAAGTTATCAGTGAGACATCTGAATGACTGGCCAACTGTCGCTGTAAAGAAAAGACATGCGGCTTGGATAGTAGAAAGAAGGAAGTTATCGTAAATATCAGCGGGTTGTACAATTCAGTTTAGGACATCTTCTGAGTGTTATCTGCGTCGGCCAGATGGAGGATTTGGACTTTCTAGGCAACGAAGCAGATCTTGGTACGGTTGGTAGGTAGTGTTCACCATTCATGAAACTGTAGTCCACTGGAAGTCAGACTTGCTTGTTACTTAGATTCCAGATATGGTGACGACACTTGGACATTTTCTATGACTTTACTGAATTTTAGGCAACTGCTCACTGACATTTGTTTTTTATTCTGGCTGTCGTAGTTGTAACGTTAAATGTACTTTATAAACGCAGCTAATATTTGAAAATGAACAATGTATTACGGCACATTAACTTGCAAAAACACATGATTTTTATAGGTTCCCATAAGGCCGGTGACAGTGTACCACTTTCTACGATGTGGGAAGCAAAGAAAAACCAGAATATTGATAATATTGTGTACAAGCCATTGGGAAGCTGCATTTAGAAAATACTTGTCATGTTGAAGTTGTGAGTTACTATCACAGAAACTTAGTGTTACCAAAGAACTTAGACAACGATACTGCTTAGCGCCTACCGTTTTTAAAACATTTTTGGGCAAAGGACTGGAAAGCTGGAAAAGAAAGTGCCAAAACGTGGGAATCAAAGTAGATGATGACATCTTGTTCTCCCTAGATTTCGCCGACGATCAGTTCTTCTTCGCCGAGAAAGAAGAGGATGTGTCTTATATGTTAAAAAGGCAGTGGAACATAAAAATTAACTTTACAAAGACTGAGTACTTGGTTACCGAAGGTATAAGAAGAGATCTGGTTAGGGTTGATGGATCTATAGTAAAGCTTAGTCGATCACGTAAATCTTTAGGGACAGCTATTTCGGATGAAAATGGAAGCAACGATGAAATAAAACGCAGAAGATGAAAGGGAAATGTAGCAATTAAGCAGTTACACTCCATTATTTGGGATAAGTCGATGTAAAAAATTTGAAAAGGAGTGTACACAGAACTATAGTTGAGATCATTGCTTTGCATGGTGCTAAATTGTGGGAAGTTCCCTGGGTCAATGAGAAGAAATTAAAGACAATGGAAGTGGAGTTTTCTAGAATAAGTTTTCAAGTAACAAGCAGAGACAAAGTAAGAAACGAAGTGCTACGAGAACAGATGGGAGTTACAAAAGATACTGTAAACACGATTGAAAATAAACGGCTAACATGTTACGGACCTCTTTGAAAATGCCAGAGGAAACATGGCCTTCTGAAATATGGCACTTGATGTCCGCTACGCATAAAAAGAGGAACACCCCGGCTATATTGAAACGGTGGGGTGAGGTATGCGATACAAGACAGGGCCATTCATGGCTGGGACTGGCAGGACACAAGGAGATGGAAACTAGGATGCGAGGGACGCCGCACGGTGTAGAGAACTCACGGAAAGATGGAAAGAAGAATAAGCTCGAAGTTAGTCTCCAATAAATTAAACTGTGAACGCAACTACCACAAAACGTAAGACCAGTGAAAATTGATTAACTTATCCCTTTGACTACGGATTATTCACGAAACAATGGACCCAGGAGAACAATGTGGCTGTCTTCATCCCAGTCGAATTCAATTTTATTTCCTGTATATAGGCACTGTATCTCGGTTGAAATTGCCATCTATAAGGATATTATTCACCGATGGTCCATATTATTTGTCTCTGAGAACATAAATTACTCTCCAGTTCCATGCACCGTCCTCAGACGTAAAGAAAGTTTCGTTGCGGTACAAAAGTCTCGTTTGCCTCTGTAAAGTGCGAAGCGCTATTACTGCGAGTGTGGCAGGCATAATCCGGCCGGGACAAGTGATAGCGCTGTCACGATACAGCGTGGCGGCTGTAAAGCACGCCGGCCTGGACACGGGCGGCACGCGCGCTATCTGGCGGCGTCCGAGGCGCGCCGTGATGGACGCCGCTGCTGAGGAACGGCGGCGCGGCGCCCAGGCGCTTATCGCTGCGGGCTGGGATAGCGCGCCCAGCTGCTACCTGCTACCTGCTGTGTGGGCGTCATCCCACCCACAGTACTGGCCAGATAACACCGCACGTTGGCCGAGGGGCTGCGTCTGCAAAAATACTTGCTCATAATTGCCCGGTAGCTGTGTGGAAGGCGAGAGGAGAACGGAAAGGACTTGTGCTGTGGTATCAGCAACTGGCTGTGCTTGGTGGTTCGCTCGTTCACATTGGTTACAGTTTTCTTCCTTCTTGCCTGCGACGTCTTACTCGCAGTGCTATGTAAACTGCTAACAGCAGTTTGGAGGTCACAAGTGATTCCTTCCGCTTATGTCATGCGATTTTTTACAACCAGGCTCCACATGGCTCGACAGCCGTTGACTGTCAGTGCGTGACTTCTGCCTGGTTTTGGTATAGCCGCGGTTCCTCCTTCTTGTTTCCACTTCGTAATCACATCAACATCAGTGGACTTGTTGATGCAATAATTTAGCAACAGCCGTATGTATTGTAGAAATTTAAAAAAAATGGTTCAAATGGCTCTGAGCACTATGGGACTTCTACATCTACACCCATACTCCGCAAACAACCTGACGGTGTGTGGCGGAGGGTACCCTGAGTACCTCTATCGGTTCTCCCTTCTATTCCAGTCTCGTATTGTTCTGTGTGGGCTCTAATCTCTCTGATTTTATCCTCATGGTCTCTTCGCGAGATATAGGTAGGAGGGAGCAATATACTGCTTGACTCCTCGGTGAAGGTATGTTCTCGAAAGTTTAACAAAAGCCCTTACCGAGCTACTGAGCGTCTCTCCTGCAGAGTCTTCCACTGGAGTTTATCTATCATCTCCGTAACGCTTTCGCGATTACTAAATGATCCTCTAACGAAGCGCGCTGCTCTACGTTGGATCTTCTCTATCTCTTCTATCAACCCTATCTGGTACGGATCCCACACTGCTGAGCAGTATTCAAGCACTGGGCGAACAAGCGTACTGTAACCTATTTCCTTTGTTTTCGGATTGCATTTCCTTAGGATTCTTCCAATGAATCTCAGTCTGGCATCTGCTTTACCGACGATCAACTTAACATCGGTGGTCATCATTCCGCTAGAACTTAGAACTACTTAAACCTAACTAACCTAAGGACATCACACACATCCATGCCCGAGGCAGGACTCGAACCTGCGACGGTAGCGGTCACGCGGTTCCAGACTGAAGCGCCTAGAACCGCACAGCCACATTAGCCGGGCTGTAGAAATTTATTTCATTTTGTGAACTTCTATGTGCTATCAGTTTCGGCATCACATTGATGCCATCTTCAGGCCCCACACGTCATAGTAGTAAAATCGCTATACACGGAAGGAGCCATATAACTGGATCCGTGAATCAAATCGTCCTACAACAGCTCTTGGTAGAAAGGACGATTTGATTCACGGATCCAGTTATATGGCTCCTCCCGTGTATAGTGATTTCACGACTATGACGTGTGGGCCCTGAAAATGGCATCAACGTAATGCCGAAACTGGTAGCATACAGAAGTTTATAATTTAAAAAATATTCTACAATGTATACGGCTGTTGGTAAATTAACGTATCAAGAAGTTCATGCCAGCCGTCGTCCCACGATCCATAATGGATCAACGAAGACAGTGGACGTGGGTAGTTTTTAGAAGGGATGAAACGTCCCTGTATAACGCAACCGCAGAATGTCAAATATGCCAAATATGACCGCCCTCTGCGAGGAATTTGGAAAAGCTTGACCATGTATTAACCTAACGGACAGAGGGAATCGAACGTGATATCGTAAGGGTGGCAATTAGTAGAAAGCAGAAAGACTATAATTTAGAAAATAATGAAAGTAGGGAAAATTTATATAAATGTAACAAAAAACGGTCGCCAGCCTAATTCGGCATAATAATGTGTAAACATTATTCTAAATGGATTTATATATTCTCTTTCAAAAGGCACTTTCATTAATTCTTTCTTAGTGAAGTGCAATGAACACATATACCGACCAGACGAACTACACAGTGAGTAGCAGTAATTATCAACAGCATAGGTTAGCAGTCACATAAATGTAAAAGCAACTTTACCCCTGTTAACTACAACCATCACTACATTCTTTGACTAATTCAGCACAAAAAATTGTTCCCAAAGGCAACACAAAACTAAGTAGTACCTGACAAGAGTTCAAGTTTAACTAACACACATATACACATCACAAATGCAACATGACATTGAAATAACACATTTCATATTCATTCCACAGTGGTAATGTTTTAGATTCATGAGCAAACACCCAGGTTCAAATTAACTTTCTCCTGCCATTAAAGATTAAAGTGGAAGCTCTTAAACTGTTCCTTCCTTTACAATAATACTGATTTCCAATCCCATTTGATATTAATTAGAGTTAAATTTCAAATAGGATCAAAACTAAGTGCCTTATAACACCACTTGTGAAGCAAGTGATTTTAACGAACCACAATTATGTTCATCAGTATTAAAACTTTAGCATTTTCAAAGTAAAAGCAGTTCATAGCACAAAATGGTTCAAATGGCTCTGAGCACTATGGGACTCAACTGCTGTGGTCATTAGTCCCCTAGAACTTAGAACTACTTAAACCTAACTAACCTAAGGACATCACACACACCCACGCCCGAGGCAGGATTCGAACCTGCGACCGTAGCAGTCGCATGGTTCCTGACTGCGCGCCTAGAACCGCGAGACCACCGCGGCCGGCAGTTCATAGCACAGTAAAGATTTTCGTTACTTCAGTATTGTGTGCCTCTTTTACTACTTTTGAAGCAAGTAGTTTTAACTAACAACATTTATGCTGTTTAGCACTGAAATTTAGGCACATTTAAATTTTAAAAAAATTATTAGTTCATCACAAACAGGATACTCGGTCTTTAGCACTTTTAGGGTGGGACGGTATGGTTAATTTCAATGGTCAGACACAAAGTTTGCAACATTTCAATTATTATTGCAAAAACGCACAGACAAGTACACTGGTTCATACACATATACATATCAGTTTTCCAAAGTAGTTCAAGCAGTGCCGCAATAGTGGTGGCAAACACGTGGCGGCTATCTGGTCTCTTCTCTGGCTATTTAATGCTCTATTTCATTTCTTCTCGGCGGCGAGTTAAACATTTTTAGAGCAATTCCAAATGCGAGATCACCATCTCAGAGCCGGAACAACATCCGAGGCCGTTCCATCATAGATTTGGTATCAGAACGGCTCACTTGACACCTGCGGTGTTGACTATGCGACTGCTGGCCACTAACTGCCCAATGTGTTCCCTCTCTTGCGACCCAGACAGACCGCCCCTTCCACCTTTTCTTGCGCGCCAAGCCCCTTCCGTAGTGGAGGGGTTTCCCTTCGCCTTTTAAGTTACATCATATAATTTCCGTAAGTATGAAACAGTTATTTATATAAAATTTAGTTTTTACAAACAGACATATTTTATAAAATTCCATTATTTAAGCACACTATTAAGTTAAAAAAATTATACGACTTGAAGTCCCATTTCCCTCCAACAATCAAAGAACTTAACTCACTCAGAATAAACGCTTCATAATTACATACACTTAATTACACTGTACCAATTACTCACAATCGATAATGGTGTTGCACATGATCTCCATTTATACTTACCGACCCTCTTCTGGTGACATGCAGGGATGACGCCGCGTCATAATATAAAAAAAAAAACTGTTGTGGAGAAACCAACGTTTCTTTTAAAAGATCTTCGCTGTACTTGGTTTCTTAAGGTGGAAGGTTACTGAATTGGATGGAACTTTGATCTTGCACTGTGTACCATGATTGATGGTCATCGACAAATGAGGTGTGTGATCGTGTTTTCCTCCTGCTAGGTGCAGACTGCCACGGCTACAGTTACTCGTCGGTAGTGCTCGCACCTCGGGTTCTTGGGACAGATAGCTGGACTCTGAGGCTTGCTGCCAAGGATTAGACACGTCTCTTAATGATAATACTATTGCGAGGTGTAAACGCGCAGTAAGAACCACAGTTAAACCAAGACCAGTCAGCCCTCATGCATTGAGGACAGAGACGGTCGAGCAGTGCGAAGCGTGCTTGTGAAACACCCCATGATATCAGCGAAAGGAATCACTCGTGAGTTCCGGCAGTCGAGGTAGCAATTAGAAAGAGTGGGATACAATGGTGGAGCAGCTAATCACAAGCCACAAATTTCTGTAGTGAATTCTAAGCGACGCTGGAGATGGTGTAAAGAGAAACGCCACTGGTCACTGGACGACAGAATGAAAGATTTACAGTGGTAACTCACACATTACCCTTTGACAATTCGATGCAAGTGTTCAGATTCAAGAAATGCCTGGTTAACGTCGCCTGTCATCATGTGTAGCTCAAATGGCTCTGAGCACTATGGGACTTAACTTCTGAGGTCATCAGTTCCCTAGAACTTAGAACTACTTAAACCTAACTAACCTAAGGACATCACACACATCCGTGCCCGAGGCAGGATTCGAACCTGCGACTGTAGTGCTCGCGCGGTTCCAGACTGTAGCGCCTAGAACCTCTCGGCCACCCTGGCCGGCATCATGTGTAGTGCTAAGTGTGAAATGGGGAGGAGGTAGTGGTACGGTATCGGGATGTCTTTCGTATTCAGGTTATCGTCCTCTTATCGCACTTACGAAAACACTAAATGCGCAAGGATAAGTCCACACTTTAAAGCACTGAGTACTCCGTACAGCAGTAGAAGAATTTGACGATGCTGATTGTATCATAAATCAGCATCTATGAGGCAATGCTTTGTGGACAAAAAAAATATTCCTGAAATGGTTTTCATGCCGAGAGTACCGAACAGGGGCGAATGAATCGCCTTTGGGATGGGTTAGAATGTCAACCCCGACGAATAACATCACTACCATTTCTGGCTTCGTCTTTTGAGCAAGAATTGGCTGTCATTCCTCCACAGACACACATTTCACTGAAAGTGTCCACAGCACAATTTAATACGTCAATACTGATGTCCACTAATAGTTGTCCGGATACTTTTGGGTACACTGTTAAAAACTTAGGCACCTCACTTCTACTTTCTTAAGGTTATTTTGAACACAGGATATCGCTACGAACGTTCACTTGTGTAATGAAGGTAGTAGTTAACGAGCGTGGTCAGTGCATGTCAGCAGAGCACGATGCACGTGAAGGGGAAAACGCTGCTCCTGCTCATTTTTAGCGGGTTAGTATGCTTCGAAGGACCATTGCCAGTAATGGGAGTTGCCAGCTGAGTGGCCGAGCTGCCGTACATCACTGCGATATCATTTGAATATCCGAAATGTATCATGAAACAAAAAATAAAGAAATACAATACCTGTCAACTAATAGACACCAGCAATCAACAAGCGCATCTGATTGTCGATACCTACAAATTATGGCTCGAAGGTGTTCCGAGGAGAACACAAGGTAACTGCGAAAAACCATTTTGAAGACCCAGAGAGTAAGCAACCACCTCCTTACCATCAATCTGGCCTCTAGGCGCCCATCTCGAACAACAGTGCAAAGCTACCTAGTACCAGGTGATGAAGAAGATGTGGAAGGAACCACCTGAAATTGGACTGAGAACATGGATCAATGGCATCAAGTTCTGTTTACCGACGAGTGCAGGTTCTGAGTCCTGATGATCGTCGAAGAAGAGTATGGAGCGGACGATGTACCAATACACGTCGCGAGTATGCAGTCGCAGGGAGGTCACGTTTTGCGCCAGTATCACGAACGGAGATTAATCAATATACGTGAAAAAATTCTAAAAGGTTTTTATCCACATAAATAAATTCATAAATGTACGTGACATCAGAATACACTTAAATTAAATGCAGTCATTGAGCACTTAATACTAGCCAAAAAACAGCCTTAAACACAAAAGACCTGAGAGTGTAGAGACAAGTGACACATAGTGATCATCGTCTGCTGATCTCTAAAATTTCATTGTGTAAATACGACAAGTAAAGAAGAAAATGTTAATAGCGAGGAAAACTTCTAAACGGAAGTAAAGAGTCCAAAATTTTATTTAAATGGCCTAGAAAATGAAAGTAAAGTAAATTTGTACAGAAAAATTAATTGAAATAAAATTGATAAACAGAGTAAATACATCTTTAAAACTTTACATGAGGCAGCCAGAGAAGCTCTTACTGAAATAATTAATTGCAAGTAGACAAAATGATGGTATTATTTTGATTTAGATGTAGAGAAAGATAACTTTTAAAGACGGCTAAATACATTATATTCATGACAAGGGAAAATTAAAAAAAAGAGGCAAAAAATAAAACTTGAGAACGGACTTTTAATAGATATAATAATGTTACTGGAAGAAGCTGAAAATCATGGATGACAATGAAAATATTGATAAAAAATTGCAAAGAAACTCAACAACTAAATATATTAATATCCATTCTTGGGAAAATTATTTTAAAAAATTGAAGCCAGGAAATAGTAAGAATTTTGGACGGATTTAATCATGAAAAAAAATGAGACAACAGAAAATAATTAAGTAATTTTTCGGCGTAGAAATAGTAAAAGATCCAATCGAAATGTTAAACAATGGATGAGCTATAGGAATTGCAAGAACCTCAACTGAACTGCTGATATGCGGCAGAGATAAATCATGTTAACTTCAGAAAAACCTTTTTGAAGAATGTTAAAATAGCGAGACCATCCTAGAAGACTGGAAAGTATGATTTATATCTAAAATTCGTAAGAAAAGAAAAAATATATGAGTGCAAGAACTATACAGGAATAACTGTAAGTTACGAATTGAGAAAACTTTTTCGAAGGCTTATTATACTTTTTAGACTCAGAATGTAAGAAAATGGAGGGAAAAGGACAAACTGGCTTCAGACCAAGAAGAGCAAGTATAGACCATATGTCTTGTTTGCAGCAAATACTTGAAAAGAAAAATATTCGAAACCAACATCCCGTTCACTTTGTGTTTGTAGACATATAAAGAGCCTATGATACATTTATGCAGTTTGTGGAAGGGCTTAAAATCACCTTATTGAAATCTTGCCACACTTAAAGCATCCAGATCCTGTACCAAAATTCTACAGCAAGTATTTTCTCTCACATGCATTTAAAGTTACAAAGACATTTCATCAAGGATGCGGCATACTAACGGCACTGTATAAAATATATACAGGGAAAGTGTTGGTAAATTGGAAGGAAAAAATGCAGGAAACTGAGAATCTCAATAAATGGTAGTACTACACATTTACTACAACTTGTTGATGGTCAACTAATTTTGGCACTTGGACACGAGATGAGGAAGACATTGAATGTATTATCTGGAGCGGGTCCTTCAGTTCAACATGACTAAAACAAAATACATGGTTATAGAAAGAATAAATTTAGGTTTGACTCTGGAGGAAGGGATGGCAACCATTAGACATACTGAAGAGTTCAAATATTTAAGCGTAAAAGTCACAGAAAATGGCAGCCAAAATTAGGAAATCAATTTAAAAATAAACTCTGGAAAGATCACTATTGGAACATTAAATGGAGTTTTATAGGATCAACAGATTAGGAAGGAAGTAGAAGAAAAAGTCTGGAAGACAATTATTAGAAGAATTATATAAATCAGAAAGATAGACACTTAAATCCCAATTAATGAAAAGACTGATGACAGCTAAGGTGGAATTTTTAAGACGGACTGCGGAGATATCTAAGAGGAAAGTTATAGAAATGAACTCATCAAGAAGAAAATGGATGTTCCAAGTTGGATTACTGATTTTTTGGGAGAAAACAACTCATATGTTATGGAAATAGAATCATGGAACAGAAACCACTAGGAAAAAAGAAAAGAAGGAGACCATCGGCCACATGGATGCAAGAAATGCAGACATTACTTACAACAAGAAATACTGGAGAAAATTTATGTACAGGAAGGAGAAAGAAAATTATACAGATAATTTTGGGTTACTGGGAAATGTAAATACATTGTAACGAGGAGTATAGTAATAACGTACTGACGTCTGACACCCATTATCGCTATGTATAAACTTCAACAGATGATGTACATGCGTGTGCAGACTGTTACGTAGTCCTTAGTGTAAAATGAACCAAATACCATGCGACATGTTTTTATCTTTCGTTCTAGTTTTGGGACGTTATTTCCATCGATTATTTTCAGGAACACAACCACATTAGTATCCAGCCACCAATTACTTAACTGTTAAATGCTCTTGTCGAATCAACATCTACGTTGATTGATTTTCAAACAACTGTATGACAGCTTGGTAATTCTGTTTATCAGCTATGATGCGTGGACCTAGATCTAACAGGAAAAGGGGTGACACACACACACACACACACACACACACACACACACACACACACACACACACACACACAAAGTATAAACAGATTACCGAGTTGTCACACAATTATTTGATTTTGATGGTTTCCTACAAGCGGAAATTCAAAGAGCGTAGATGTTGATTTGTCGAGAATATTTAACATTTCCGTAGTGGGTGGGTGAATTCTAATGTGACTGTGTTCTTGAAGATAACTGATGGAAAACGCCCTAAAACTATTACGAAAGACAAAAACATGTCGCAAGGAGTATGGCTGATTTTACAGGAAGAGTGACCTACTTGAAAGCCTGTGCACGCATGCACACAATTTTTTGCATGTTGCCAGAAGCAAATCCGAAAATAAACTTTTCAACAGTATTTGGCGCATTTTAAAAATAATTCAAGTTATTTTATATGTCGACTTGCGTATGCGACTGAGACGAGATTTTACGATGCAGACGGAATAGCAGTAAATACGAGTATATTGCACTTGCTGGCCACGTGATAGAAAAGGGGATTTCATTTGTCCAAATGATATGACAAGTGTTAGTAAAATGATTTTCATTTTATTAGTTTGCAAAAGCAAGCACAGTAATTGGCAGGTAGAAAATGTCTAGTTTGTGAAAAGAAAATTATGGTTCATCTCGACATTTGAAGGTGCTTTGGCAATGGGCAAGATGAGGGATTTGCGGTACGGATTTCTGTAACGTTCATCTCATTTCCACATTTACGGAAGTAAAATGTTTCGGCTCAATGAACAGATTCTAGCAGCAATAGGTGAATATTTTACAAACAATAAAGAGAGGTGGAATCGGTTCACTGTGAAAACGATTGAAAAAAGCCACTTGGCCTAAGACAGGAGAAAAGTATTGGCTGAAGAAACAGTTTTCCAGTGTGAGTTTTCATCTTTTATTTGTAATTTGTTAGTGTGATTCTTGTGCTTATTTTCTGCGAATGGCTCGGTGTTGGAGGTAATGAAGTTACGACATCGAAGGAAAACAGATGAAAATAAATAGTAACATTTGCACTTTATTACTGCGTAACGGACGTGGTGACTCGATAATTTTCGTTGAGATGTTAACCAGAATCTTTTATTTGTCTTTATTTAAGACTAATGACGTTTGACTGTGCTGCTTAACACGTGGCGCATTCGGGACTGGGAGATACGATACACTCATATCGATTTGCGCGATAAGTTTCCGATCAACGATTGTGAGTCTGTTATAAAACCCAGACTCTAGTTTTTTAGTGCATTTCCACATTTATTTCCAATACAGAAACACTGTACAGAAACAGTTAAAATACAAGTACGCACAGAATAAAATTTATACTACTTACTAACGGATGTTATACCTTCGTTTCCTTGCTTTAGATCAGGGACATTCCAGACTATAAGAGTGGTAACAGAATAAAAATGGAAGAAATGCGCAATTTGCGATCGTCACCCTGAAACAGGGACGAAAGAACTGAAGATAAGAGCAGCAAAATTAAATAGTGTTCAATGCTCATTTGTCAGGAAAGCCGACAGCGCTTTTGAAGTAGACCTTAAACCATACTGTATCTAATGCGCCTTAAGCTAGAGAAAGATTAGGTGCCACTAATAAGTTTGATGGAAACAGCTTGCTAAGCGATATAGGAGTACTGTTTTCTGCATACATTGATTTAGAGTTCATTTAAATACACTTTTATTACTGTACCTCACAGTATCTGGTATTACACATGTGGATGCGTATTTTTAACGACTTCTTTGCTTACATTTGCATGTGACGAACTGCAGCACAACATAATTACTCTAATACCTGCGATTGTATCGTGAACGCTTTTACACGTTAATCTAGCATTCGAACAATAACAATATTTATTCATACGCATTGAAATAACAATGTTAAAAATGCATGAAAGATTCATTCTCTTTGGAATTCAAACCTACTATTTCCAGTCCTGGTGCTAGTACTACACAGATAACGAGCGACCTTAGCTAATGGTTTGCACAGGAAATTATTTTGCAGTCACACTTCCTTTGACCTTTACACTGAATGTTAGAGCAAAACTACGAAGCACAAAAATGACTATAGACATTCAAGTACAAAATTTTGAAATCGTACATTTTAGCCTCCATTGTTCTAGGTGTAAAACCTTAAAGCAAGAAAACAAGATTATAATTACAATCCTTGAATGCGTTTCATTCGCCTCACACAGGTAACGATGCGAAAAGGAAATGAAAACAATAAATTAGTTGGCGGAGCGGGTAGTTTCCGACAGCGTCCCGGGATCATACTTTTGGCGAATTTCCTCAGTGTAAGACCCCTGCAGTTCTTTCGAAGACAAATACGTTACTCACTGGCATCTCTTGTTAATGCGCACACCGTCACACGGTGACGGAGCAACTGGCCTCGTCTCATGACGCAAACAACTCTGATGACGATTTTGCTCAGATACGATGTAGTGAGTAGAGAAAAAAAAGCTAATGGCGGAAATACATGGATGTAAGCTGGCTACGTGAAACGAACCGTATGCCTTACTTTCAAGAACCTTGAGGATACATCGTAGCTTGGGGGCAAAGAGAAGTAATTGTTCAACCAACTTCCGAATCCGGCAACCACAATGAAGATGTTAACTCAGCTGTTGGTAGAAGTCAATTTGCGAAATATGACATCCTAGTTGTAAGAAAGAATTTGTATAATCGGATTTGATTTTGTTTACTTCGTTATGCACATTTCCTACATTTTGGGTCTATTTTTGTAATTAGATATCGGAAAAATGTATGTCTAACTGTCCTTTCATCCATGATATTTCAGAGTGTTCTTCTGAAATTCAACAATTTACTGACGTTTTGGAAGAGAAAATGAGAGAGAAATTAGAAGCAGTGTAAGCACATGAGGAACTGATGTATTCCAGTTATTTAGGCTTGTTGATAGCCTGCAAAGCCTTCATTAGTAAATGCATGCATTCAGAGTATCACTTCAGAATTGAGGAAGCTCATGCAAGTATTCATCGCTGGCAGAGAATATACTGTTTAAGAATCTCCTTTTAGGAATTTTTCTGTCGTGAAACTTTACTAAATGTTACCATGTTGTTCTTTTCACGATGAATTTAATGCAGTACTTGACCGAACAGCCGATTTAGAGAAATCTTCTCGGGTCCGTTGTTGTCCATCCAAAATTACTTATTTTACTCGTCACTGAACTTCTCTCCTTTCAGCCACCATTCATATTGGGACGTTGCTTTCATTGCCGCCCATATCTCTATATTTCACAGCAGTGGCTGAATCTTTGAATTCAAGAGAGCCATTTTAAATCCCATTCGGTTGACGTACTCCAGTATTGGTGGTTTCCCCACGCTCACTTAGGACATAGAGGAGATAATTCTTCAACAGCTTCGCGGCATGGTGGTTTCTTCCACAGGGAAAATGAGCTTTGATATTCCTTTCCAGATTCACAGATGATAGCAACGAGCAACGCATTTTCTTACGTACCTCATATTTATCTTTCCAGTTTTCGCCACTCAGAGGGGTTTCAGCTATCTGCGTCAACACGGACAAGCAACAAATATGGAAACTGCTCTTTGAGTGGAGCCTCTCGTTCAGCATAAATTTTTCGGGACTGTGTAACAAATTGTAATGGGCTAAAATAGTAAACTAAGAAAACGATAAAGCTTCAGGAATACGAAAGTTGAAAATTTTAAACTCTAAAGAGAAAATGGCCTCAATATAAACAATCGGAACTAAGCGTAGGAAGGAACAGCAGCTTTTGAAGAAGAAGTGTGTACAGAGACGCGAAGGAATTTTTGATACAGTTTGTATAAGTAAATAATATCCTCCTTGGCTCAATTTGGATAGTTCTCTCGCGTAACCAAAGTCGAAAAGATGTAAGAGCAGATCCACTATCATCTATGGCAAAGGCTACGAGAAAAAATTATGCATATGTGTCACTAATGTTATTTGATGACACTTAGAGAAAACATTTTGTGATTGTATCGAATGACTTTTTTTCGTAATATAGCTTATATTAACATGGATTTAGAAAGTATTGCGAGATATATTGATCAACTTTGGTCAAGCGTGCGAAGATATGTTACATATTTCTAAATGTTATGAAAAGTTACACGAAGTGCGTAGTCACAAAATACCGCAATTACGATTACGTAAGTAATATTAATAACTTAAACTAAGCTGAACAAGCAGTTTTCTCACAGGTAGGAAATTAACTCTTTGTACATGAGTTGTATAGAGTGAGTAGTGGTGTAAGGAAAGCAAGGTCCAATGCATGACAATAGAAGACCAGGAAGGCACGATAAAACTGTAGGACGCTTCTTTAAGAGGAAGCAGTGGTTAGAAGGCTGTACAGTTTTGACCCAAGGGTAGAAGATGGTCCATTTAGCAATAATATTGTTCCATCTGATGCCGTCGAATCAAAGATGACGCGCAAGTAGGCAACGTAGTTAATGGGAACCTCCAGATTACTGTTCTAAGTTGGAATTGTGTTGTAGAGACATTCAACGGCGACTATTCGTTACTGTGGAACCTTCAACGGCCACACACGACGATTGCGTGGGACGGTTACTAACATGCGAAATGCAGAAAGCGCGGTGTTGGATGATGACGAGGAGGTATGGCTGACAAGGACGGCTATGACAAGACAGAGTAACAGGTGAACTAGCATATGAATGACTGACAGCTACTATGACTCTCTAAGGCGACTATGCGAAGTGATTACCACTGATTAAATCGACTATTACGAGCTGAGGAATTATAAGTCATTATGGCTGACTGACGAAATCAGCTGAGGCAACTATGGTACCAGAGAATGATTATTACTGACTAACGAAGTCGACTGGGACTGACAACATCGATTGGAACTAATGAAAGCGACTGCAATCGATTAACAAAATCGATAGTGACTGACGAAATCGCCAGTGACACTGGCTGATGAAATCGACGGTAACTGACTGACTACGTCGACTATGAGTAACTAACGAAGTTGATTATGAGTAACTGATGGAGACGACTATGAGAGACTGACGAAGACGTGTATGAGAGAATGACGAACACTGTAATTGTCTTATTACTACTGGAAGACGACGATGACTTATAGAAGAAAAGATGGGACGACATCTTACGTGAAGAGACGATGACACTAAAAGTATGAGGCACATATATTTTTGTTCGCTGTGACACTAAAATCGTCACTACTATATAGAATGAATTACTGTCTGATTTTTATTTATAATGAGGAGGGGGAGAAATGGAGTGACAATTGCCAGGGATAAATTTATTTGCCAGGAATATCGCACCGGATTTTATTGACAACTGCTTACCTCAGAGTTACAAGAATTTTGTAGCAAAAGATCGACAGATAACCTTTTTAAAATTACTGAAGAAGATCCAAAAACAGGGTAAAAGAGGTCACAGAAGGCGATCAGGAACCAGAAGGCAGTGCAGTTTGTATACAATCACTATTTGGCAAGACTGGGCAGAAGATGACATATTGCATTTAGAGAACGATACACTGATAAACGTTTTGTTAAAGTGCATTCATAATAACGAAACAACTTAACAAATACGTAAGCAGATTAAAAGGAAACACAAGAACTGATCAGCCGAAGGCTCTTAATTAAATCTAAGACACTGTTAGTCGATTTAAGTTGTGGGAGGAATACTGTTTTGAAGAAAAATACATATATACAGGCAAGGCAATGTCGCTAAATGCGAAACTAATCTAACAGCTCAAAAGATAGGTTACAAGGTTAAATTATGTCATGGACATACGGAATAAAACAGAAATTCAAAGGCTGGTGGAAGTTACAGCTAAGTGAATGTTACATATCTTACATGAACAAGGGCAAATACGAAAACTAATTTTATTTCAGCTGGAAGGACGTTCAGTATCCAGTCACTATAGATTGCTTCAGCTCATTGGCGACAGTGCTAAATCTACAGCGAACTACCTGACCCCCAGCCAATAGCCTTTCAAAAGCTAACTTCAGATTAACTGCGGCTGAACTGCCGACTAGCAAAACCCTCAAAACAGTAGTAATTACAGGTCAGATAATATTGACCAATACTGCAACAGATAAAACACACAATCAAACATAGCCTAAATTTATACCCCATTAATCTCTATAGAACTAAGCCGGCAAATCCGGGGAGCACTTATATCCAATTAGTACACGTCTTATTAACTCGACCCAGTACTATCAGAATAGCCGAACGACAGTGAATCAACTATTATTCCGAGGACGGTAACTATAAATGTCTGACATGTCAAACATTACAAACCAGCCTCGTTAACCACATTCGACAAATCAGATGGTATAAGATTCACAAACTGCTCAGCATACAATATTTTCTCGGCAACAACCAGTTCAACAACATTCATAAGCCCAGGCTGCCTTCGCAGCTGAAAAAGAATTACTTATTACTGGAGCCGCTTGAAACCAACGCCAATGAAGATCCGCCGCACGGACTCACTCTCCATGAACGGCAAAGCCGATTCTCCGTGTTGTGACCAGTCAGCAGCCACGAGGAAAACTGTCTATAATCACTGCAGTCGGTAATTTACTTTTTCTAGCCGGCGGCGCCGCTTAAATCGCCTTCGCCGGCCATGTCCTCTCTCGGTCGGACAGGGAACTCATAGAAATCTCTGAGCAAAGGCAGGGCGAGCGTAGTAACTATGATACGCACACTCGTACGTATCATCCATTTAGGTCGTAAGTGCATGATTTGTAATGTTCATTAACTCCTCAAAGAAAAAATCGTGAGTCAGCGTAGCAAACTATCCTTTTCGCTTGCTTAGCATGCTCTTATGGCGACTTATTTCTCTTGTAAAGTTTTGTTATCACAGAAAATTATACTACAGCACATACACTACTGGCCATTAAAATTGCTACACCACGAAGATGACTTGCTACAGACGAGAAATTTAGCCGACAGGAAGAAGGTGCTGTGATATGCAAATGATTAGATATTCAGAACATTCACACAAGGTTGGCGCGGATGGCGACACCTACAACGTGCTGACATGAGGAAAGTTTCCAACCGATTTCTGATACACAAACAGCAGTTGACCGGCGTTGCCTGATGAAACGTTGTTGTGATGCCTCGTGTAAGGAGGAGAAATACGTACCATCACGTTTCCGACTTTGATAAAGGTCGGATAGTAGCCTATCGCGGTTGCGTTTTATCAATGGCTCTGAGCACTATGGGACTTAACTGCTAAGGTCATCACTACCCCAGAACTTGGAACTACTTAAACCTAACTAATCTACGGACATCACACACATCGATGCCCGAGGCAGGATCGCGCGGTTCGAGACTGTAGAGCCTAGAACCGCCCGGCCACCACGTCCGGCTTGCGGTTTATCGTTTCGCGATATTGCTGCTCGCGTTGGTCGAGATCCAATGACTGTTAGCAGAATATGGAATCGGTGGGTTCAGGAGGGTAATACGGAGCGCCGTGCTGAATCCCAACGGCCTCGTATAACTAGCAGTCGAGATGACAGGCATCTTCTCCGCATGGCTGTAACGGATCGTGCAGCCGCGTCTCGATCCCTGAGTCAACATATGGGGACGTTTGCAAGACAACAACCATTGCACGAACAGTTCGACGACATTTGCAGCAGCATGGACTATCAGCTCGGAGACCATGGCTGCGGTTACCCTTGACGCTGCATCACGGGCAGGAACGCCTGCGACGGTGTACTCAACGACAAACCTGGGTGCAGGAATGGCAAAACGTCATTTTTTCTGATGAATCCAGGTTCTCCTTACAGCATCATGATGGTCGCATCCGTGTTTGGCGACATCGCGGTGAACGCGAATTGGAAGCGTGTATTCGTCATCGCCACACTGGCGTATTACCCGGCGTGATGGTATGCGGTGCCACTGGTTACACGTCTCGGTCACTTCTTGTTCACACTGACGGCACTTTGAACAGTGGACGTTACATTTCAGATGTGTTACGACCCGTGGCTCTAACCTTCATTCGCTCACTGCGGAATCCTACATTCCAGCAGGATAATGCTCGACCGCATGTTGCAGGTCCTGTACGGGCCTTTCTGGATACAGAAAATGTTCGACAGCTGCCCTGGCCAGCACTATCTCCAGATCTCTCACCAATTGAAAACGTCTGGTCAATAGTGGCCGAACTGTACTTGAACACGCCGCCCAGGCGTATCAAGGCCGTTATTACCGCCAGAGGTGGTTGTTCTGGGTACTGATTTCTCAGGATCTATGAACCCAAATTGCATGAAAATGTAATCACACGTCAGTTCTAGTATAATATATTTGTCCAATGAATACCCATTTATCATCTGCATTAATTCTTGGTGTAGCAGTTTTAATGGGCAGTAGTGTAGGTTAACTGAACATGTGGAATATTAAATTTATTTTCATCCTTGCCAAAAAATTGTTAGTACCTATATCAAAGAGTTTAGCGGGTTTTAAGATATTAATTTTCAAATTGCTTCTAGCGATTTTTAATTTTCGCGACTTGTTCCTTTTGTTGGTAATTTTCAAGCTGTCCTTATATGCGACTCTGCATAATTATACGCTGGAGAATGATTGGCAACTGGGACTTGCTGTGGTAAAGACAGTAGGATTGGGTGTGGTAAAATAAAAATTTTTTTCTCCTGGAAACAGAATGCTGCCGTTCTGCAGAAATTGCTCTGCTACTATAAGACATTCAGAGTACTGCCTTCACTCACCTGTATCGCGAGCCACAGCAAAATGCAGACGTGTGAGAGCAGAGGCACGCACTTACCACTCGTGGCTCCTGTGTGTTACAGTTGCGAGCGTGGAGGGCAGCGTGTTCCACATCAAGCGCGTGAACCGGCTGCACATGGGCGCCTACCTGTGCATCGCCTCCAACGGCGTGCCGCCCAGCGTCAGCAAGCGCATCATGCTCATCGTACACTGTGAGTACGTTCATCCCCTCTGTAGACCACCAGCTTATCTCATTCTCCACACAAGATTACAAACCGGTACGCTACAAGGGCAAAGGATCATCAAGGAAAAGATTTTACGGACATTTGTCTCAGAAAGTTTTGTTTAACAATCCAGTAGCGCCCTTAATGTAATAAAATAAAAATAGTTGTGACTCATTTTCTTCACTATCAGTGCAATATAATAGAATGAATATGAGACGTGACTTATATAAAAAAGAAACACACATTAACCCAATGGCTCAGCATTAAAGAGAAATAACTAATGTAGGAATGTTATTAACAGTGTAATGTGTTTCTAGAATGAAATTTTCACTCTACAGCGCAGTGTGCGCTGATTTGAAACTTCCTGGCAGATTAAAACTGTGTGCCGGACCGAGACTCGAACTCGGGACCTTTGCCTTTTGCGGGCAAGTGCTCTACCGACTGAACTACCCAAGCACGACTTACGCCCCGTCCTCACAGCTTTAATTCAACCAGTACCTCGTCTCCTACCTTCCGAACTTCACAGAAGCACTCCTGCGAACCCTGCAGACTAGGACTCCTGGAAGAAAGGATATTGCGGAGACATGGCTTAGGTAGGAGACGAGGAATTAAAGCTGTGAGGACGGGGCGTGAGTCGTGCTTGGGTAGCTCAGTCGATAGAGCACTTGCCCACGAAAGGCAAAGGTCCCGAGTTCGAGTCTCGATCCGGCACACAGATTTAATCTGCCAGGAAGTTTCATATCAGCGCACACTCCGTTGTAGAGTGAAAATTTCATTCTAGAAACATCCCCGAGGCTGTTTCTAAGCTATGTCTCCGCAATATCCTTTCTTCCAGGAGTGCTAGTTCTGCAGGGTTCGCAGGAGACCTTCTGTGATGTTTGGAAGGTAGGAGACGAGGTACTGGTGGAATTAAAGCTGTGAGGACGGGACGTGAGTCGTGCTTGGATAGCTCAGTCGGTAGAGCACTTGCCCGCGAAAGGCAAAGGTCCCGAGTTCGAGTCTCGGTCCGGCACACAGTTTTAATCTGCCAGGAAGTTTCAGTGTAATATGTTGTTTAATTTTGCCCGACGCGTATAAGCACTCAGTAAACTAGCTCAGTTCCCAGGGGTTACGGAATTGTAAATACTAATTTGTTTAACAATTAGAACACCACAGATATTCCTCAGTATATGCCTAGTCGACGTCAAGTTAAAAGTCGTGTGCTCATATCACCAGAGAATATTTCACCAGTCTGTTCACTCTGCAACAATAAATCCGTAACTCAAAATCGTGGTTTCGTCTTTATTTCCAATAAGAGACAACAAGCGTACATTTTGCAAATAAAATCTTATACCAGAACTAGGATCCTGTGACCAAGGCCTTCCTGCCTAGGATGTTATCTCGCAACTTTGAGAAAATCTGAAAATGAATCTTATTAAATTATTTGTAGCAACCGCCAGGCTCGTAGAGTCTGAAAGAAATGTTTAGTTTTCTAACCGGCGGAACGCCTCTACAATGAACTAAAAGAAAGTTCTTAATTATTTTTTAAGGTGGAACCTAACAATGAAGAATTTCTGTTAAGGCCAATGTCTACTCTAGACAAGCAAGGTTTAGAATTACAAATGATATCAGCACGGACACAATTTTTAAGACACAAACAACTCTAGTTTCAGTTTTGTTAATAACTTACATTGGCTGATACAGCAAGGTGAACCTTCGTTAAACGCTCCTAACGGTTCACGTCCAGACCATAAGCCAAAAAGAAGAATAGTAATGACAAAAGAGGTCAGAGTTCAAACACAGAATCTCAATTCCATGGAATAGGCATACATTGTAGCATAATATCTTGTTCCTTGGTAAAACTCGCAAGTTATTCATATCGTAAAAACATGTAATCTGTAAATTTCATGTTGTGGATTGGCAAGACAGCCAACCCACTATGAGAGGAAGCCGAAAGGCACGCGTTTTAGCTCACGCAGGCTGGCGGTAGGTCTGGAACAGGTCAAGGAAATGAGACTAACAAAAAACGTACGTAGCTGCTGGAATACTTAAATTTAATCCATAATTGGTGAACATCGCTCATGACGGTACATCTTTTACAGCATCAATAGTAACTGGTAATGGCGCCTTGCTAGGTCGTAGCAAATGACGTAGCTGAAGGCTATGCTAACTATCGTCTCGGCAAATGAGAGCGTATTTTGTCAGTGAACCATCGCTAGCAAAGTCGGCTGTACAACTGGGGCGAGTGCTAGGGAGTCTCTCTAGACCTGCCGTGTGGCGGCGCTCGGTCTGCAATCACTGATAGTGGCGACACGCGGGTCCGAGGTATACTAACGGACTTCGGCCGATTTAAAGGCTACCACCTAGCAAGTGTGGTGTCTGGCGGTGACACCACATTTCACATATATGTCCACCCAGGAGAAACAGTGAACGGCACTAATATCTCATTAATGGCCGAATGACCACGATTACTCAAGTTACTCGTGATACTCATGAGCGTATCTAGGAGTCTCATTACCGCGCAGGTTTGAACTCAGCAGTGATTTAATAGGCATGATTCTATTATAGATGGTATGCAGTTACCTTCCTCCACCATTAACTGCGGGAGCCTTCTTTTTTATATTCATATGTTTTCCGAGTGGTCTAATTCGACCCACCACGAATTCTTTTCTTGTGCCAACCTCTTCAACAAGGAGTAGCACTTCTACCCTACGTTTCAAAATTGTGCTGGATGTGTTCCAGTATCTGTCTTCGCCTGTCCATTTATTTTCTTTTATAGCACCAAATTTCAAATGCTTCGATTTCCTTCTTTTCTGGTTTCCTTAAAATTCGCTACCATACTCTGTGCAGACGCACATTCACAAATTTTCTTCCTCAAATTAAAGTCTGTATTTGATGCTAGTAGCCTTCTTTTGGCGAGGGATGTCCTCCTTTCCTGTGCTAGCCTAATTGCTATGTCATCTTTGCCTCTTCCGGCATGTGTTAGTTTGCTTTCAAGGGCTCTGAGCACTATGGGACTTAACATCTGTGGTCATCAGTCCCCTAGAACTTAGAACTACTTAAACCTAACTAACCTAAGGACATCACACACATCCATGCCCGAGGCAGGATTCGAACCTGCGACCGTAGCAGTCGCGCGGTTCCGGACTGAGCGCCTAGAACCGCTAGACCACCACAGCCGGCTTTGCTTTCAAGGTAACAGCATTTCTTTACTTCGTCTCCATTGCGTCACCAGTTTTGGTGTGAAGTTTATCGCTAATCTAAATTTTCCTGCACCTTATTCCCATCGTATTTCTTCGGTTTACTGTCAACCCGTAGTGTGTGCTCAACAATTCTTCTTCACTTCCACTGAGGACAGCACTGTAGTTAGTAGCCGTTATCTTTGACATCCTTGCCCCTGGAATAATAATCCTACTTCTGAACCTTTCTTTTATTTCCGTCATTGAATTTTCTATATATAGATTTAACAGTAGGGTCGAGAGACTGCATCCCTCAATAAAAACTTCTCGGTTTAAAAGTCACATCACTCGAACTTTCGACAGCTGTCTCCATCATTATCATCAGGAGTTAAAGTTACTGCCTGTCGGAGATGGGACGGAGTTTCGCCTATGTCTGTTCGCAGAACTCGAGACTAACAGTCTACGGCAGCTCCAGCTCTTTTTTTTTTTTTCTTTATTGTGATTTTAACACCTGATACAAATGCGGGCTGGCAGCAGCACAATACGCCGCTCTTCAGCCTTGAGTGTTACAACAAGTAGTACATAAAGGTGGCACAGAGTAGACAGTAAAAACGGTGGGCAAAAAAATGTAGACACTAAAAATCGAAAAAACATGGAGCCGGTCACGCTGGACGAGAAACATCACTAACACTGGGCGACACGATGCACAGAACATGGATGATGGCGACGGCACGTGAACGGTGGGGGCGTGACGGCGAACAACACTACACACAAATGAAGGCACACACACGAAACACTGACGGCGATGATCTCCGGCGCGCGAATGTTCACTGAGCGTGTACGAGTCCGGGGACCTGCCAAGAGAGGAGGTGGAGGAGGAGGAATGGGAAGGGGAGTGGGAGAGGGGGGAGCAGAGATGCCATGGGCAAAGGAGAGAGGGGGAGGGAGGAAGGGGGAGGGGAAGCCCGGTGGAGAGGGGAGGAGGGAGGAGGGAAAGGAAAGAGGAGGGAAGGGAGGGGAGGGAGGGAGGGTGCCTAAAGGAGAGGACACAGGAGGTGGGGGAGAGGATCAAAGTTGATAAGAGGGGTAGATGGAGGGGACGAGGACATCATCAGGGAGGGGGAGCTGGCGGAAGCCACCTTGGGAGAGGGTAAGGAGGGTGGAGAGATGGAGACCGGGTGGGACGTGGGAATACAGGCGCGGCAGCGGGCGGGGGCGGGAGAGGAACGGGGACACGAGCGGGTGAGGAGGATCAAGTTTACGGGAGGTGTACAGGATTAGCTCCAGCTCGGGACCCAACGACTTAAGTTAGTGCGAGAGGCCAGTACCACATTTGAAACTGTCGCTCCCACCTCCATATAAGCGTTAATCATTCGTCTTTACTTTCGCTGTACAAGACAAAGCCCTCCATCATGCCCTGTTAAGTGTATACTCATGGTCTCTGTTAAAATTGTTGCTGTTTAATTTCTGCTGTCTCATTTAGAATCCCAATATGATGATGCATGAGTCAAGAATTTCATCTTTCAATTTGTATTTTATGTCTATTTTCTAGGCTTTGTTCAGCCACTGCCGATTTCTCAAGTTCCCTTTGTTTAATACGTCATGTGTCATCAGCACAACGCTCAGGAAAATTCGGTGTGGTATGTCCCAAGTAAATGCTAGGGCATTCACAGGGGCACCATACACGCCAAGAACTCGAAGACCTACAGTGTCTTCCGCGGAGCGTAACCTGTCTCCTATCTTGGAGGCGGGCCGTTAAATTGGTTCAAGTCGTTGTCTCCGCAGCAAGCGTCCTTTCTTGCTGGCCGTTTCCCCATGCATGGAAGAAATGCACCCTGTATGGTGGCTTCCGCCGATGCACGTGACATCTTTCATCGGTGGCACCTGGTAGGTATCGCAGTCTCTCCTTTCCTGTAACATTTTGCCCCGAACACACTACCCAAATGCTGTAATTCGGACAGTATGTGCTCGTCGTAAGAAATAATCTCTGTTCTGTGTACTAATGTATTTATGTCTGGTTTCGTTTGTACAGGGTGGTGAAAACTATTGGCGTTTCAAGTATTGATCAGTGTGCTCAGATCTCCTGTACAATGTATGACCAAGTCAGCCTCCTACCTTCCACTAAAAGATCCAAGAATGGAAGCCAGTCATACCTCTCCATCTCAAACATAATGTTGAGATGGACGCTGTTCATGTGGTCGATGAACTACTTAAGTGAATCTCCACCATGAGGCCATTCAGGAAGGTGTCGTCAACGTATCGTAGGATGCAACTTCACAACATTCAACACTTGTGCCTCCGAGGAACACCTTTCTTGTGTATCTTCGACAATCCATAAAGCCAGGGAGACCTGGCTGCACGTGGAGTCAATTTCTTCACTACCTCTTCTGCCATACTATAGTCCTTTAACAACTTCACTGTGTTTCTGACGATGGCCTGTGATAGATCGCGACTATGCTTCCCGTATTTGCCTTCCAATGTAGCACCTTCAGGTGGCAGTCTTAAGTGTTCAGAACGATACTGGAATTTTCTTCGTCGACTGGCAAGACAATCGAGTCCTCCTTCTCACGTAATAATTGCAAGCCACTTCTTTATTCCTGACTAATAGTAGATTTAGGTGAATTAGCTTTCGCTAGTAACCTGACATATTCCTTGCTAATAGTAGATTTAGGTGAATTAGCTTTCGCTAGTAACATGACACCCTCATCTGCGTCGCATGAAAGATGCCCAATGAAGGGCGCTATTCCACTAGCAATATCCTATATTGGTCGCGGGGATGATGAAAAGTTGCTCAGCGCTGCAACAGAGCCAACATTCAGTTCTTGTTTAGAAAGATCGACAACTGTTCTCTGTGTGGGCCTTCTTGGACTTCAAACGGTTCAAATGGCTCGGAGCACTATGGGACTCAACTGCTGAGGTCATAAGTCCCCTGGAACTTAGAACTACTTAAACCTAACTAACCTAAGGACATCACAAACATCCATGCCCGAGGCAGGATTCGAACCTGCGACCGTAGCGGTCGCGCGGATCCAGACTGTAGCGCCTACAACCGCTCGGCCACACCGGCCGGCCTGCTTGGACTCTGCGTCGGTATTTCTGCGAGTCTGTGTTACATTTCATCGCATAGAAAACGAACATAAAATACAATCTGAAAATACTTGTGTCTTGACCCATGCATCTTCACAATGGGATTCTGCTATAAAAGAGGTCGGAGAAATCAGCGAAGATTGAAATTACCGCTTCATTTATAAGTATTTTTGTTTTTCAACGCTTAGATCTCGACCGGATCCGGCTATTACTTATCATCAGGTATGATACTGAAAATAAACAAGACACCGAAGCTAACAATAATTCTAACACTCATTAGTACTGAAACGTCCCCTTTGAAAAATTAAACAAGTCTGTGCTTAAACTGACACACAATATTTTAGGCGCAACGCAATCTGACTTTCAATAATCCCTACAAAAGAATGGCCCTGACTAACATTAACCTATACCTTTCACAAATCACTTACCTCACAAAACTCTTCGTTACTCGAACTACTGCAATACAGCGAGCGCCACTACTGCCAGCTAAATAAAAGATTCAAACTACGGAAGGCACAAACTACTGACAGGCATAGTTAGCAAATGAAAGATTTTGATAGAGAACAAACAATGTATTTACCTTAATAGCGTTGAAAAGTCATAATATACATAGCAGTTCCTGACATCCAGTCTTACAAATTTCAAAACTCCGCCATCTCTTTCCCCATATCCACCACTGCTGGCGGCTCACCTCCAACTGCGCAACGCTACACGCTGTTAACATCCAGCTGCCCAACACTACAATGGCAGACAACAATGCTAACTAGCCACAGACTGCACACAGCACAGCCAGTGACTTTCATATAGAGCGCTACGTGGCGTTACCAATGTAAGAACCTAAACAGCCTACTTACATAGCCCCCATGCTCCCCACAATAAATTTTACAAATTGTTTTGGGCAGTGGCCAATAATGATTTGATAAAATTTTTCGTAATTACAATAACAAAGAAGTCAAATGCACACACTTATTGATACAATGTTGGTCAAAAGCTGAAATTTTCTCACAGTCCATAAAGACAGTCCTGATCGTTCATCACAGTAAAATAGCAGTGTTTTTCTCAAAGTCTGAGCAGTAGAAGAAAATGCACACAGAAGTAGTGGATTTCCATGCAGTTTTGAAGAAGTAGTGTTGTCCTTCCAACGAAAAGACAGTGCTGACTCTTGACATGCAGACAGGTAATGGGCCACAACAGAGCAAACCCACCGCAGAGTCAGTCGAAGTTTTGAAGAATATTGATAGGTAGGGCATCACAGAGTAGACCCACTGTAGTCCTGGTAGAGATTACGGTATTGGTGGGCCACCAGAGGTGCAGACCCACTGTAGTCCCGCTACAGATTGTGGTATTGGTGGGCCACCAGAGGTGCAGCCCCACTGCAGTCCTTGTAGAAATAACGGTACTGGCGAGTCAGCAAAGGTGTAGACCCACTGTAGTCCTTGTAGAGATGGCCAGCAGCCATCTGCTGCGACTGTGCAGGTGCACAATCACCATCGAAGAGTCTTGCAGACAATATAGCAAGTCCATAACCACCACTTGTGCACTCACAAAGTTTTTGGAATTGTCCATAGAACCAGCAATGCTGTTATCCAGTCCCTTGCTGAATTTTTAACACACATGCAACCACTAACACTCCCTACTTCTCACATATTGTCCATATACTATGACCAACAGAAACGTGTGCAGTGAAATGGAACTTACAAGTTAATAATATGATGAACTGGCATCAATTACAATTTTATAACACAAGAATACAATTACAAAGGTACAAAATACATCATTAAAGAACATAACAATACAGATAACATTTGTAGTACAGGCTTTACAAAAGAATTGAAATAACATATACATCAGTGTTACAGGAATTATGAAATGAGTACATACATAAAAGATCAGAATAACTTTTGAAACATCAACTTCACACATGAGCATTAAAACAAAACAGAAAAAAGTAATGTCTTTACAAAATAAATAACGTATTATTAGAAAAATTCTACAACATAAATCTTATTAGCTAAACACATAAAGACACGAAAAAGACAAATACACAAGAGTACACAAACACATAGTGGGTTTACACAAGGAAAGGACAGGGTTTGTTTTACTGCAGTATTTTGCAGACAAAACTTTCTTTACTTCTTGGAGATCTCCCTTCGTTCTTCATTATTTCCAAAAAGTCCTATCCAAACATGCTTTCTGTATTTTGTTCACGTCCTCTTTCACAAATAGTTTTTCTCCACTGTACACTACTTTTTTTTGCCAAACTATTTTCTTATAGCTTCTCAATGCATTTCTTGCAATTCATCATAGTTAGTTTCTTATATAGTCTACCCCCTCTTAAGCTAACTTAAATCTACTGAGCTCAAGGGACGAGGCAATGCTGCAGCACATAACAAATTAACACAAACAGCAAGGACAAAAAAAAAATGCAAATTTGTGAAGCAAGCAGCATTATAGAAATTAGCAAAGCAATTGCAATATTACAACTAATATAAGGCAATGTGCAGCAAACAATAAAAATAAATCAGTAGTAAAACTGGCTTAACAGAGTAATACAAAGTGAAATTCAGTAACAATATGCCTGGCAAACAGCAGCAGCAAATGCTATAGCTTATACCTAAACATGACAAAGCTCAAGCAGAAAAAATAGTACACTAAAGACAACAATGCATATAAGAGAAATGTCTATTCACATCTTAATGTCTATGTAGTTAAAGTGGTGCACCACAACTTATTCTACCATAAAAATTACCAAGTACTTGAAAAGTAAATTATGTATGCAGTTCCTGTGAAGGGAAATGTCTTTGTGCTCCCTCATTTTTTGGGAAGTGTATTACAAAATTAGTATTTGCTGGATCTGTAGACAGAAAATATTTATATTAGTACATCTATAAAATTCTGTTTTAACCAATGCTCCAGTGCAGCTAGAAACTAGATATTAAACAAAATGAGCAAATCTCTCAACTAGAAAGACAATAGATGTAAAATGTTTCTCATCATTTCATTAGGCATTTTAGTAAATATCATAAATTAAGAGCTCCACATTGTAACCATATGTTTTCAAGTTTGAGCGTGTCGTATTTGCGATGCTTTCGACAAAGAAATGTCAATAGCGAGGATAATGGCCTCTTTTTTTTCTACCTGTGCCTCTGAAAAGGCAAACACCAATGGCTTTTTCTCCAGGCATCTGACACAGCTGGCCACTCAAGACGCATTTCGTCAAGGTCACTTGGCTTTCTTACCGAAATATTTACGACACCAGTTTGCACTACAGTGACAGTCTCATATACAAAATTTCACAGGTCTAGAATTTGCGTTACAAATCTGTAGAAACAAAATCCTATTGATATAACAGTGTCCAAAAAATTTTCGTTGGCATTGTAATACATTCACGCATTTACATACATTTCATAACTCTTAAAGTACGATTCTTGGTTTCCAACATCCTTTTTCACAAGTCAGAGTCCCTAACCACTACTCATTATTCCTTACCTTATTACACATATACATATTCGTCGACACTTCTTCAATATTTCATCATAATAAATACGTAGCATAATCAAGTTCCTCATATAGCATCAGCTTATTGATCATAAACATACCTCAACAGCATAATACACATCATCATCGTAAAAATAACATCATAACACCTCAGTCAACTCTCAAAAACGTCGTAGCTTTCTGCAATTATGTCAAAACCTAAATAAAAACCCTCTGCTCGTTTCAACAGTGTCATCTACCTCCAATGTACTTTAAAAATCATGATCCCATACCAAATACATTATTCAGAGCTCTCATAGTATCACAATGGTTCCGAAAAAATATGAACAGTTCAGAATGTACAGACAAAATATAATTTCATAAGTGTGAAGTTACCCAACTGTGTAATTGCGTAAACACGTGTCACTGATGTAGTAAAAAAAATGTTTATCTCTCAGTTAAATGATCATATACCTGCGTAATTTGTGTGTTAGAGAAATATGGTACCAATGTGTAAAGTTGTATAAGCAAATACCATATTAGCTAGTGCTTGTTGTGCTTGCCAAACACATGGTACACAAAGTAAGCATGTACCCCCCTGAGGATTAATGTAATTATACCCTCAGGTGTTACAGATTACAGCAATGGAATGAAATGTATCACGGAAAACTTTCTTTGTAATTGAAAAATCTTGAAAAATAAATGGTTCAAGTACAAAAATAATCACTCAAATGCGTGTTCTGTAGCGCTAAACTGTGCGTCTTGTAAGATAATCTCTGTGGAAGTGTCGTAGTTATCGTCCTCCGAAAGCTAAGTTCCACAAAAGTCAATGTACTTACCTCATGATAAACAAAAGTGAAATGCTTTGCGTATAGATATCTTAGTTATTACGCTTATTGCCGTGATGAAGGAAGTACTGTGCTGTAACGTATTGTTGTGCTATGGAAAAGGCTGTCTCATTGTAGCTATACCACAAAAGTTACTACTAAAACATGTTTTACATTCCAGAATAATTCAGAAAAACTGTGCAGATATGAAACAGAAACACCGCAAAAGCAACATTGTAAATTGTCACTCATTAGTACGTCGTGATAAAATCGTGTAGCTGTCACATAAACTAACCACTGTGTCATCTGGTACCTCACAGAAAGTACTTTAAATCCAGAATGTATTTTCAAGTAAACCAAAATATTGCATTAAAATCTCGTTAGCAGTACTGGTAAATGTTCTAAGTATGTGAGCCTTATAGTCATTATGCAATCGTGCAACTAACAAGCAAGAATGTACACACGCAATAACACTGTGTCGTCTGTTCACAATAACAATGCATTCGTAATTTCTGTTTAAATAAGTTCTCTTGGTTCTTGACTGGATATTTATCTTCAAACATTGTTGCATGTTAACAGATTCTAAGTCTGACAAAGCATACTAGTAATGTAAAGTGAAAAGTTATATGCAAAGACAAAGTTAAAAAGCAGATTATCTTTCAATAAACGGTTTTACATGTGAAATGTGATGCAAACCTTTACTCTTCCTAGTACGCAGAGTTTCAACTTGAATGGAATTATCATGCGTTATACGTCGGTGAGGAATGCTAAAATTTTTGTCAAGGTTGGCGTCTATGTTATTTTTCTCTGAGCCAGCCGGCGCACGTGGCTGCCTGCGGTGTGAGTCATTGTCTGCTATCTCTTTGTTGGCGTGCGTCATTATTGGGATTAGGAGACCTAACTTCTACAAATTCACCTGGTCGAGAGTGCCCTACTCTTTTTGAATCCCGCCAGTTCTGACGAAATTCAGGTCTGTCGTTATGATTATATCGTCTGTCGTCATGTCGGTAGTTCCTGTAGTTTCTTTCTTGTCAGTTAAGTGGTGGAGAATTTCTCCCTGAATTATCACTGCATGGTTGACCGTTGCGTCTGAAGTTATTCTGTCTCCCGTAATAATAATTGTTTTGGTTCCCATATTGTCTGTTTCTATGGTAGTCTCTGTGATAGTCATTACTATGGAAATGCGATCTTTCTCTGTAATAATTTTTACTCTGCCAACGGTTGTCATACGGGTGGTGTCTGTTTTGGTCACGATTTACGTTGTAAGAATAGCCTTGCAGTGTCCAGTTATTATTTCTGTCATCGCGGAATTGTGACGGATGTGACCTGTAATTGTGCTCCTGTTTTCGCGTCCCGCGATTGCCAGTGTCAATTTCTAATTCTCGTAAGAGTCCCTGAAAAGCTTCATTGTCGTCTTTGCAACGTCCTGCCAAAATAATATGTTGTAAATATTCAGGCAATTTTATTAAGCAAATGCGGATGAGTTCTGAGGGGCTGTATGGGTTTGAAAGATATTGATTCTTATGTAACATGTCCTCGAAATATTTGACAAGACTGGAGAATTCAGATTGTTCGAAATGTTTCATCATTATGATGCTATGTTTTACTCGGTCTTGTGTAGCTTGAGACCAATATACTGAGAGGAAGGCATGGTAAAATTCTCCTTCACTGTGACAGTCGTGAATGACCGATCGCATTCTTACAGCTGGTTCATTCTCTAAATAGACACACATAAATTCTAATCTGTGCTCTAATGACCAGTTGGGAGGAAAACAATGAGAGAATTGATGGAGCCACGCTTGTGGATGAATATCATTGCCAGAATTCTTAAATTATTTGAATTTACGTGTAGTAATGAACAGCTTATAGTCAAAATCATCATGTCGGCGAGTCACATGTCGGTCATTATTACGACGTTTCGGCGGTTCCATATCAATATTCGGTGTGCCTTGCCAATTTCTTTCATAATTTCCGAAGTGTCCTGTGTTATTATTTTGTGGTTGTTCCGTATTTCTAAGTCCCTCTTCCCGTGTTGGAGCGCGAGTGTCCTCTGAAATATGTAATTTTTGTATTACTTGTGCCAACTGATCTTGTACTTCCCGGATTTCTCTTTTGTGCTGCGTATTAATTTGATTCTGATTTTGTGTGAATTTCTTAACTTGTTCATACTCTTCTGTGTCAGTGATGGCTACAGGTCTTGTTTCATTCAGATCATCATCTACCTTTGTAGATAAGTTAGTGAACTGATCCGAAAGTTCGGCTACTTTCTCCGATAGTGTACTTATTTCCTCAGTGTGTTTTTCTGAACCAAGTTTCAGAGTATCTACTGCGTCCTTTAAGTTTTCCTGGGTTTTTGCAAGTTGCATAACCGAATCGGTAGATGCAACTGAGTCAATTTTAGCTTGCAAGGTGTCGAGATTTTCATGAACAATGGTTTGCAGTTCTTTTATGGCTGCTTCGTGATTCTGTAATGCATTTTCATGCCGCGAAAAAATAGGTTGAAAATGCTCACAAATTTCTGTTTTTATGTCGTTACAGACTTTTTGACATTTCGATTCAATGTTATGTAACTCACTAGTTAAATCTTCACGTGTTTGTTCAAGTGTGGTGTCTAACTTTTGATGCTTCTGCTGTGTTTGCCTCTGATTTTGTTCCATTGTGTCTAACTGTTGCTGTGTTTGTCTCTGGTGTTGTTCCATTGCGTCTAACTGTTGCTGTGTTTGTCTCTGGTGTTGTTCCATCGTGTCTAACTTTTGAAGATTTTGTTCCATTGTGTCTAACAGTTGATGTGTTTGTCTCTGGTGTTGTTCCCTTGTGTCTAACTTTTGTAGCTTTTGCTGTGTTCGTCTCTGATTTTGTTCCATTTGTTATATTAGCTGTAATAACAATGCATTAGTGTCTGGTTTATGTTCCTCTACGCTTTTCGGCAGTGCATTTGCACCGGCAACATTCACATTTTGACAAGCAGAAAATGTGTCTTGACTTATTTGGAAAACGGTGAGGATGCAAAACCTGATTCTACAGTATTTGCAAAATTGTGTCCTGTCATTTCTAATTCCTGAGGCGAGCTGTTGCTGAGCGATCGATCGATAATGCTTCCCTGTTCACTAATAGTTTCACTGCCTATGCCATTGTTTGCCGCCCGCTCCATTTCCCTATGACCAGTTACCAATTTACTATGTTGAACATTAGTTAATTCATTACATGGTGGCGCTAACACACTGCTTTCGTCTTAACTGTCATTTCTCAGTTTACTTTGGAGCCTAGTATTACGTTTTTCACACGCCATTATTGTCACAATATTTCACACGATAACACAGAAAAACACAATTTGAAGAGCAAAAATAAGAGAACACATTAACGTAGCACTGAAAATGATATCTCGTTAACTGCAAGCGCAGCTGCGAAATACTTGGTGCAAATCTACATGCATGCCACAACTGTTTTACTGTACAAGAATGAAAAACTACAACTATAAAGGATATTCTCTCTACAATTACACACTAGCAATAAACAAAAGCTACATTAATTACACAAACTATAAGAAAAAATCAGTGAGGTATCCTGGCAGGGTCGCCATATGAAACTTACAAGACTGTGCTTAAACTGACACACAATATTTTAGGTGCAACGCAATCTGACTTTCAATAATCCCTACAAAAGAATGGCCCTGACTAACATTAACCTATACCTTTCACAAATCACTTACCTCACAAAAATCTTCGTTACTCGAACTACTGCAATACAGCGAGCGCCACTACTGCCAGCTAAATAAAAGATTCAAACTACAGAAGGCACAAACTACTGATAGGCATAGTTAGCAAATGAAAGATTTTGATAGAGAACAAACAATGTATTTACCTTAATAGTGTTGAAAAGTCATAATATACATAGCAGTTCCTGACATCCAGTCTTACAAATTTCAAAACTCCGCCATCTCTTTCCCCACATCCACCACTGCTGGCGGCTCACCTCCAACTGCGCAACGCTACGTGCTGTTAACATCCAGCTGCCCATCACTACGATGGCAGACAACAATGCGAACTAGCCACAGACTGCACACAGCACAGCCAGTGATTTTCATACAGAGCACTACGTGGCATTACCAATGTAAGAACCTAAACAGCCTACTTACAGTACATATGAAAAAACAAAAGAGGAGTACCATATAACTTTTTTGAAAACAACAGTCGGGCTAGATGTGGTAAACCATGTCAGTGCCAAAGCGTCACAAGACATTACAACGGTCTACTGCCCAGGTGAAGAAGACTGGAATGGAGACCAGGACACTTACGTTTTGTGCTATGACCTCGAGTGGTGCGATGGACAAGTACAGGACGCAGTGTACGTACCACGAGCGGGCGCAGAGCACGAAGTAGCGTACACGAAGTAGAAAGTACACTGGTAAACTAAATTGTCAGTAGAACTGCCATCTACTGACAGGAAGAATACGATGGGACCAACAAGCCCCGTGGTTCACAATTTGAACTAGTGATAGGTGGCTACTTAAAGCTTATGCATTAAACCGTAAAATTAATTTTTTTTTCCTTTCCTCGAGTGACGTGCAAATTTTAACGTAGTTGGGATGCATAAGGCCACGAGGAATAACGTACCGTAGTCATGAGGTAAAAGAACAGACAAATGTGCCACTCTTACTAAAAAAATATTTTGCTAGTAAGCAAAATTGAAAGTGGCTTAACCTAAAAGTTTTCGCTGTCAAAAAGCCCTATACTATTCAATAGCTAGTAGCAATTGAAATAAACGGACACATTAACACCGGGAGCGATAAAGCAAGGTAATAAAACTGCTAACCGAAAGCCGGCAACTCGACAAAGCATCCGTAAAGTGAGACGTGAGACAAAAACATTTTACGTCATGAATGACAGGCAAATTTTAATTTAGCGAGGACACACATAATGGCGCACAAGATCGCGCCACAGACAAAGGCTAAATAAACTAAAGATACGACGACTTTTATCAAAAGATAGAAAGATAGAAACTGGATAGATCTTGAAGTCCTCCCTGTGGCAAACAGGCAAATGCTGTTTTGTAGCTAACTCTAATTAAGGGCCACCAAAGCAATGACAAAAAGACTGACCCAGTTAAGAAGAATACATGTATAAACTTTAATAATCAGAAGGAGAACGAAATGAGGTGAAGTGCACTTTCAAAAAAGAAAAATTATTCAATAGGGCTGCGTGCTTCAGCGAAGTTTGTTCATTCAAAATGTGCGACGGATTATGGTTAATACTGCGGATAAATTCCATTTCTTTTAAGATATTTAAAATAGGGTCCTTATGTCGAATATGTAAAAAGCTACAACCCGTGGTTATATCTGAGACGGAATGATTATGGTCTTTCAAGTCACTGGTGAGGGTGGATTTAGACCTGAAAAGGTCCTGATACTTTCTGAACTGTATGGTAAAAGAGCTGCTAGTTTGGTCTATGTAGGCGGAAGGACACTCACTACGTTGGATGCGATGGGCATCCGGTTGCGCGTAGCGATTGGTTCTCTAGTTTCGTGGTGCCTTACTAGGTGTCCGACCTTATTGGGGCTATAGAGAATCGGTATGACCCTTCTAAGCTATTTACCGATGTTAGCAGATATAACACCTACATGTGGTATCCTGCTGAACAATAACGATAACATTTGGCTGGTGACCATTAGCATGTGCTATAAATTTAATGACATCCAACTCACAACGGTAGTTTTATTTTGTGAGATTGACTTCAGTTGGGCGGTAAAGTACTTCTCGAAGTGCAGCTATTTTACGCTGCTTTGGATGAACTGAGGAGCAATGAATAATGCATTTACGATGTAAAATTTAATGGTCTCACGTCTTATCTTACGTAACTTTTATTGAGTCACCGGCTTTTAGTTAGCTAGGTCTAGGAGTATCGTCTTTGATTAATAACCAGAACGTCCTAGATCCCGGTTTCGAAACCCACCCCATCATAAATTTCGAATAAAAATCATCAAAAGTGGCCGCCGAAGTCACCCCTCATTCAGCCGACTGCCTTGTCAAAGAGGGCGGAGTAGCGGACAGAGGTTCAAGCATTCATCGTTTCAGCAACGATCAACAACATGGTGTATATCTACAGGATATGTGGTCTGTAATTGAAAATTGTCATGATGATCTCCCCATTAGCAAAAGATTCCGAAATAGTCCTCCGTTCGGATCTCCGGGAGGAGACTGCCAAGGAGGAGGTGACCTTGAAAGAGGATTGAAATCAACGAAAGGATATCGTTCCAGGAGTCGAGTCGCATAATGTTACAAGTCTGAACGTGGTAAGAAAGCTAGAAAATCAGAAAAAGAAAATGATAAGGTTCAATCTAGATATAGTGATGGTCAGTGAAGTTAAATGGAAAGAAGACAAGGATTTCTGGTCAGATGAGTACACAATAATATCAACAGGGGCAGAAAATGATATCACGGCTGTAGGATTCGTTATGAACAGGAAGGTAGGGCAGAGAGTGCGTTACTGTGAACAGTCCAGTGATAGGGTTGTTCTCATAAGAATCGTCAGCAAACCAACACAGAGAGAGATAGTCAGCTATTCATGCCGACGTCGCAGGCCGAAGATGAAGAGATAGAGAACGTATATGAGCATATTGAACGGGTTTGTCAGTTCGTAAAGGGAGATGGAAATCTGATAGTCATTCTGGACTGGAATGCGGCTGTAGGGGAAAGAGTACAATAAAGTGTTACGTGAGAGTATGGGCTTGGTACTAGGAATGACAGAGGAAAAAGACTGAGTTTTGTAATAAATTTCACCTAGTAATAGGGAATACACTGCTCAAGTATGTCAAGAGGAGAAGGCATAATTGGAAAAGGCCAGGTAGTACAGGAAGATTTCACTCCGAAAAGGCCGTGAGATACAGAAAGGTTTCAGCTAGGTTATATCATGGTGAGACGGACATTCTGAAATCAGGCACTGGATTGTTTGGCGTACCCAGGAGCAGATACAGACTCAGATTAGAACTGAATACTGATGAAGAGAGGGGTGAAGCTTAAGAGACTAGTCAGGAATAATCAATGCCCAAAGAAGTTGGATACAGAAGTGCTAAGGAATGAAGAGGTGCTCTTGAAATTCTCTGAGGATATAGACACTGCAGTAAGGAATAGCCGAGTTCAGTTTAACATGTATTGGAATCTCTAAAATGGGCAATCACAGAAGCTGTTTCAAACGTGACGCCGGCCGCGTGCGCTAGGTAAGGTCACTCGGTCCGGCGGCGAGCCGGAGCTGCTATGTTTTGACCAACTCGCCCTTCGGCCTGCTCTGGAAGGTGCCAAATGCTGATATCGAACCTACATAAGTTGGAACATCGTGCCAGCGCCTGAAGTCAGTAACTTTAATTCCTGATGACAATGGTGGAGACAGCCATTGCTACGACGAGAGTTTTATTCGACGTGGCGCGAATTGTAAAGTGACATTATTTTATTGAAACATACCACGGTGACAGACTTCAAGAACAGACGGCATCACAGTCTTACACCCTTTTCAACCCAAACACTTCATTTATCATGTTCGATTGTTATTGTTCCATCTCGTTTCTTGCACATATTGTACAGGGTAACTATAATTAAAGTTAAACTTCAAAACCGCTGTAGAAATAACACCACTGGTCAGAATGATGTCAAATTGCAACGGAATACTATCGGAGAAGGTGGAAAACGTATGGCAGAAGAAAAATAAGTTGATACAAAATGTAGCAATAGATGGCGCTGTAAGCATCACAATTTAATAGTGGTCAACTACAAATCACAAATGAAACATACAACAATGCCTAAGATGTACGTTTGACGTTAAACACACTGCAATACTCAGTGTGCATGGGTGTACAGGTGTGATACTTTTAGTTACGTAATCCCATCCACCACGGCAAGATCATATCATATCAGAAGGTAAAAATCGGTTATTAATTGTCCTGAGGCCAAGACGTGGATAAAAAGCATCACTCAGATCGGTTTTTAATTGTCCTGAGGCCGAAAGCCGCATAAAAAGCATGAATCAAAAACAAATCGGGTTACTAATTTCCGTGTGACTCGTGCAAAACATGTTCAGTATGCTGTCCATCGTTTTCTGCAACAAGCTCAAATCGATAATCAGCATGTTTCACATCTGCACGAAGTATTTCCGGGGTCACGTTCAGAACGTGTTGCGAAATGCGTGCCTTCAATGCAGCTAAGTTTGCAATCGGAACAACGAACACAATATCTTTCAGATTTACACGGATTACGACCAGGTGATCAGGGAGTCCAGACTGTAGGGAAATGGCGGCTGATAACTAGCATTTCCGAAATGGCGCTTCATGAGCTGCTTAACTGGATTTTCAATGTGCGGAAGTGCGCCATCTTGCATAAAAATGATCTCATCCATACATCCACGCTGTTGGAGAGCTGGAATGATTTAGTTGTGCAAAAGACACTCATAGTGCCTACCAGTGACGGTACAGGTAACAGGACCCAAAGCATCTCCCTCTGCGAAAAAGTATGGACCTATGATTAATGATGCCGTAAGCCCGCACCATACAGTGACGTTTTCAGGATGAAGTGGTACTGGTTGATTTGTGTGTGGATTTTCCGTTGTCCACATTTGACAATTGTGTGTGTTGACATATCCTGTCAGATGGAAGTGGGCTGCGTCTGTCCACAAAATATTCTGCGGCCAATCATTGTCCACTTCCATGCGAGCAAGAAATTCTAAAGCAAATGTATCTCTTGCCGGCAGGTCAAGAGGAAGTAACTTGTGCACTTGCGTAATTTTTAATGGATAGCAAAGAAGGATGTTTCGTAGTATTTTACGCACCATGTTCGCGGGTATGTCCAAATTTCGGGAGAGCACTACACGTTTGTACACCACCACTCGTCTCCTCTTGCATTGCTGTGGCCACTGCTTCCCCTGGAGTCGAATCAATTCCTTTCCTCCCTGTACCAGGTTGCTCACCTAAATAACCGGTATTTTCGAATTTCCGAATCATTTTCTCCAGACCTACGGCAGTTTTTCAAACCATTCAGTGTCCGGAACTTCTGCAGAGCGAGGTGGGCACAGCCACCATTCTTGTAATACAGCTTTACAAGCAGAGCGCGATCCTGCATTGAGACAGTCATGGCGAACGTCGCGGACGCGAAAGGAGGAAAAGCCGTGCACCCGCCCTGTTTATACCAACTTCAATGGGTCGTGCGCATGATAGGTATTTTCAGTGACGTATGCTGACGTATACAGCGCCATCTATTGATCAAGTTTTACACTATTTTTTCTTCTTCTGCCATACGTTTTCCCCCTTTTCCGATAGTATTCCGTTGTAATGTGACGTCAGGCTGACCAGTGGTGTTATTTGTACAGCGTTTAGAAAGTTTAATTAGAATCACCCTGTATATTACCTGTTTTTTCCTACAGCTTAATGTTTCTCAAGATGTTGGTTAGCCGGCCGCTGTGGCCGAGCGTTTCTTGTGCTCCAGTCCGGAACCGCGCTGCTGCTACGGTCGCAGGTTCGAATCCTGCCTCGGGCATGTCCTTAGGTGTGTGTGATGTCATTAGGTTAGTTAGGTTTACGTAGTTCTAAGTCTAGGGGACTGATGACCTCAGACGTTAAATCCCATAGTGCTTAGAGCCATTTGAACCATTTTTGATGTCGATCATCTTGCACCGTCTTTCCGAAGGCTTTTCCTAGGTCGACAAATATTGTCAATCATAATGTCAGATTTGCCTCTTCGGTACCTTTGCCTTTCCTGATAAAGAGACTGAGACTGAGAAACAAAGTAATAAGCCAAGAAGCGTTTGCCTACACTCTACCTTATGCTGGCCCAGTATTTGGTAAGATCGGTAGACTCCTATAGAATAAATTTCGCTCCCGTAATGTCAGAGACTGTCTGGGTCTCTGAAAGCCGGTGTGTGCCGCATTCCACGCGAATGTGTTATGTCTTACGTGGACAAACAACAACAGCGAGACAGGCTATTAAAAACGCCCAGGAGATGCACCAGGAACATCAGCAACATACCCTTGTGAAACAACCAAGTAGAGCAGCTGTCGATGAGCACTGCCTCGAATATTATCATGAAATCAAAAACGGTTAGGCTAGTATCGTGATGCAAATGCCGAGTTTGTGGGACAGCATAATTAGTGAGTCTATCGAAATAAATATGCCGGAAAACGAAATAAACAGGGACTGAGATTTACATTTAAAGTAGGCTTGGTGTCAAAGACTCAGCTTATTAAAATCTCGCCACCAGAGTGGAAAGAACGGAGAGAATGTGCGTTACACACCAGTTCGGGTTCTGTAAAACAAAAGAGTGTCACATGAAAAGAGGGTGTGGGGAGTCGAATTCGCCGGCCACGGTGGCCGTGCGTTTCTGGGCGCTACAGTCCAGACCCGCGGGACTGCTACGGTCGCAGGTTCGAACCCTGCCTCGGGCATGGATGTGTGTGATGTCCTTAGGTTAGTTAGGTTTAAGTAGTTCTAAGTTCTAGGGGACTGATGACCTAAGATGTTAAGTCCCATAGTGCTCAGAGCCATTTTTTGGAGTCGAATTCAGGTATAATTAGCCGCTCGAAAACGACAGTTCATAGTCCGGTTTGGATCCAGGCAGCGTGTACATACAAAACCAGAACTCGCAACGTCGAGGTAGACGACTGGATCGTTTCCAAAATAAATAACTTGAACAGCTAGAAGTCTGGTACCTGTTAAACAGTAATGTTCCACAACGAATAGCGAAAGTTTTCGGTAAGAGCTGTTTACTGTTTTATGATAGATGAAAATGGGTTACGCTCGAATAAAAAAATATAAGTACATGCCTGGTACTAACCCTCATCTCTTAACATCTGCAAGTGCCTAACAACCGATTGTCATCTAATGAAGTGAACAAGGGTGTTAGGGGGCACTCGCTTGTGGGAATAATGATAATAATAAGAAAAGAAATCCTTTTGCTTCATGCCAGACATAGAGGGAGGAATAAAATTTACCAACAGCACAAAATACGAAGCCCTGATCATTTGGACTAATCATGGAGGGAATAAAAAGGCAGAGATGCTAGTGTCTCTTCACGTTTTTATAGGGATCGAAGTAATCATTGAAACAACCGGTTTTCAGTTACATCGCGTTTTCCTTCACGGCAGTTTAACCTGGCTGTTACAACCGCTCAAAATAACCGGTTTCCGAAATAACAGATTTTCGGTTTTTTGTTCTTATTATTTCCTTTAGCAAGCGTACAAAGCAAACAAAGGGAGAAAAATTTTTCTCTCTCAGTTTCAAGATATACAGAATCAAAATGTTGAATTAAACAGGCATATAAGAGAAAGCATAGTCCGTTCACCGTTCGCTGCTTTTCTCGAAAAGTGATAAGCGGTTGAATACTACAAAAAATCAACAGTATTCTGCTATTTATTCTAATTTTTTTGAAACTGCTGAAAAATCATGTAATCAAGGATAGTTGCGCTATTTGTACATTACGAACAGTCAATGCTAAAGAGTGAAAACGGAGGCTGAAGAATACTGTTTTACTTGTTAATTTGTCCGTTTTCAAGGGCTACAATATAATGGCATATTATGCAGACACATGTAGCAGGCCAGTTACTTATCATTGTTATTGAATGTTATGGATGAATTATTGTTAAGTTTGTAGTATCTTACTGTTATCATAATTTCCTTCCTCTTATTGTTTCATAGCAACAGACAAATGACGCCTTGTACTTTTTTGCTACGTCACTTCGTAAAAATATTTCCAGACCAAGGTTGGTGCCTCTCTACAGTACAATGAATGTCCGGTAATGACAGCGGCAAATTACCGTATAGGTCAGGTGGGCTTAAGTCTTGCACGATGCACGTACAAGCGTCCCTTAAGCCACGACACACGGCAGCGGTGATAATGTTGTCTTAGCAAAGCTGTACTAATTTTTCTGTCATGTGTATGTTGCTTTTTTCTGTCGGCATTGTTACTGAAATAAAACTGATTGCTTTTCCCATTTTCTATAATAACGCAATATTTCAAAGCAATGCAAGTTTTACGGATAAAAATTGCCCCTTTTCTTTAAAAAAAAGGGTTATTTAAAAACGAAAAATTTTATCACTGCTGCTGTGGTTGGTTGGTTTATCGGTTTTTTACTCGGTTATTAGTAAAACATAATAATCAGTTGCTATAACAGAGACTAAACAGATAACCAAAAAATACCGGTTATTCAGAACTAAAATACCGGTTACGTTCCAAACGGTGGGTTGTTCTCATCCGTACATTGTTCTACATCCAGTTTCCGTATTGAGGTTTCTCAACACTAACGAGTTACAATTCTTTAAATCTGCATACATCGATATTAGTGTGATGATCTCACATTGTAGACTGCCGCCCACCATTTTTCATGTATGGACTGAGCATTGCATCCGGATAAAGCAAAGAATTCCCAAAGACCCTAGCACAATGGAAAACGGAAACCTGAATAACTGAACTCGTCTATCGTTTAACTTGCACAGAACACTTTTAGATAACGTCGAAGTACTCATCTGAGCAAGACGCTCATTCTTATACAAACTTTTCGGCCTCCTCCACTGTACTGGAATATTTTATTCTTTACACATAAATATTTTGGCAGTACTAGTAGATCTCAGACAACATGACGCCATCAGCATTGTACCTCCATCCAATGTCTGAGAACACACTGAAGTTGGGTAGTTATTGAAATTTACATAATGAGGTTGCATAAAACCCACCGAGAAGACAGCTAGAGCTCGGTCTTGTATTCTACAGCCTGTTGCTACCAGTAAGGCTCGCTGCAACCGACTAACATTCTATCGCCTATCCCGAGTTGCAATGTGTGTAATTGCTCCTTGATGATTTTGTCCCGATCGCTTTTGAATATCTCATACAGCTCCCATCAGCTTATGTCCTATGAAGGGTTTGAAATCGCAGTACTGAGTTTCGATAACCCTTGAAATTCTAGTAACTGCACGAAGTCACTTATAATACACCTATATAATGGGAGTCAGGCAAGCATAACACCCTTGCTTCTCTTAATAATGCTGAGAGGTTGACTTTGTTACGACAGAATCATTCGTCCAGGACATATTAAAGTGTCCTTACTGGTAGCATAGTGATTTTAATAATCATGGACGATCTGCATGTAGTCCTCAAAATATATTTTTGGTTAATTGTTATACTCTAAGATACTAATGATAATAATCAACAATAAACAGAGTTTGTATGCTTCCTGTTACTTCGTGGTACCTGTGCAGTTCCGCCAATGATCTGGATCCAGAACCAGCTGGTCGGTGCCTACGAAGGTCAGGAGATGACTCTGGAGTGTCACTCCGAGGCCTTCCCCAAGTCCATCAACTACTGGACGCGTGACCACGGGGAGATCATCGCTCAAGGTCAGTCATCACCTACATTCTAATACGTAATTAAGAAATAATTGTCAATTAGTAAGGGAATCCTTCAGTATCCTAACAAACAGTAACAGGATTTTGTTTCCAATTTATATTTTTGTACTGTTAACAGTAAAAGTCCTATTCATCTTGACCATCGCAAATAACTTTTGGTCCGAAAGCAAAATAAATTTTCAAAAAAAAAAGATTTTTAACTACCAATTGGACAGCAATCAAGATGGTTGCCTTCCTTGTAACTTTGTTTATTACGAAAATATGAAAATCTGTACGTCTTTTTTAGAAAGAAACCTATATTTCCTCAAGAGCAACTGAAAAACGGATCACAGTGTAACATCGATGTAAACATAACGTTACTGAAAACGTAACAGAAAATTGACTTTGACACATGTAATAGCACTCAACGGTGAGTTAGTCAACCGTCTTCAGTTGAAGGTTTGTGTGGCCGCCCAAAAATTAAGACAAAGCTGAAATTTCGTTTCAAAGCGGCAGCTCTGTAACGGTGCATTTACGAACAATGGTTAGCTGCGAAATTTTTCTCGATTTGACGCCATCCATACAACTCTGATTTCATCACGTTTTTTTCTGCATCTTGTATTAACAACAATCGCTGCCCGCAAGTAAAACTTAAATTCGGATACCCATACAAGAGGCAGAAATCAGCTGTCAACAGAAGTGCAAACATGACATTAATTGCCCACAGTTTGTTGTAGCTAAAGATGGAGAAGGATTTATTCCACCGACTCTCTCTTACAATACCAAGAGTGTAAGTGACAACTATGATCTCATACTGTAACTAGTATATATTCTATTAATGACAACAACTGCAAACAGTACCCATATTGGCTCATCTAGTTGCGAGATCTGTCCACAGATGTTTCATCAGTAAGCAAGTAAGATGTCAGCTTTTGGACAATTCTTATCAACAACAAATGTTTGTGGCCTGCTTACATAAAGTGTGAGAGCGAGCTGTTCATAATATGTTGTATTCTTAACGCAATGTCTTACAAAGTAATCATAAGGTCTGGTCCTCTTTGGTTTATGTGATATTTACACCACGTGAAGGGCACTGCATGGACGTCAGCTTCCTAAAGAAGTACTGTATAACTCAAAGAAATAGACTCTGAAGATCTGAACATATTAAATGCTGTTAAGTATAAAACTTTACGATGTTGTTATCCAAATCCCTTCCAGGTAAGTACAAAGTAATTTAACCCCGTAATCATGTAGTCACTAGTTTGATTTTTCCTTGAGATAGTTACCTTTTTATTTGAATTAAATACTTACTATCGGACTGCAATGTTAACTGATTAATAATGGCAAGCATGATAATTTTTTAAATTAAAACATTTTCATTATTAATTACTAATTATTTGAAAAGGTGAGTATTCATAGTGGTATAAGTATTTTTATATGAACACATTTGTGGTTTTAATATTATGTTGTATTTTCTTGATCTCTAGAAATAAAAATATGTTTCCTTTCTTTTTAATCGTTCCTAGTTTTGCTTTAAGCTTTAACTCACTATGAATACTCCCTTTTCATTTGATTAGTAATTTAAAATGAAAACGGTATTTTGAATCCGCTTCAATATTTGCCATTTAACATCTGAGTTTGATAACAGACGTTGACCTGAATGAAAAAGTTAGAAGAAATGTATCTCCATCGAAATCAGAACCAGCGAAATGGTGATTACGAGATTTAACCCTACCCACTTTTTACTTAATTGGGGTAAGATATTTCATACATAGCAATACTCCACAAACTAAGGTCGATTTACTTGATTATTTTGAAACTTGAGAACTGCATCGTGTTACGAGTACGCTAGGAAATCGAAGAGGGCCAGTCTGCAATGAATAGCCAAATCATACTAAGTGGAGTAATTACATATAAACTGCTAAGTGTAGGTTTTACGTAGCAAACCAACGTCTACTGTTGGTACATGATTTTTAGTACACTTTTAAGTCACTTACTCATTTACATAAAACGTGTTTATGTTATTACCCTGATGTTTGTAAATACTACTGAGACAAAAACACTGTAGTGAAAGACACGTAAAGCGTATTTAAGTTTCAAAAGTGTTGTCTTTTTCGTACGGGGTACGTTCTCTGCCAACAGCAAAAAATTCTGCGAAGAATTGTTTCATACCCAGTGAAGTTTTATTTTCGTCCTGGACAACGTAGAAAATACAAGCTAAACGGGATCTCGAGGTTAAAGCGAGTCTAATTTTGAAACTGCTACAGAATGAAACTGGTCTTAAAGTGTGTTATCTGTCTCTGTTTCTCTCTTTGCATTCATTATTCTTGGAATCTCATCAAATCGTTTTCCATTAGCAGAGATTCTAATTAATTACGCCGAAGCTTCCCACAGGCTTCCTGGAAAATGAAATTTACTTGCGTATGCTTGAGGACAGATTCTGAACAGTGCACTTTATGTACAGTAATTCTTTGCCATGAATGGAACATACATTTTAAGCGTAACTTGGCAGTACAGCGTACTTTTGTAATCTTTAAAGCTATTTTCTTCCAGAAGACATGTAATGTTGGACACAGATAGGTGGCCAAAAGTATCTGACGTTATTGAACAATTACACAGGTTTTTATATCTTCCGAGACATTTAAGTTACAGCAGTTTTGTGCACAATCAGTTCATACTGCTCGTACTGTTATTGTGAATGAAAAAATTCGCGGCACCATGTAATATTCTGAAACATATTTTACAAACCGGTTTCCGGCTGTTACAGTGTCATCAAGGACAAAAATAAATATTTGTGGTTGCGAAGTTGCTGTGGGATGAAAGATTTTAAACTAGTGCTTCTAAAAAGTGTATCAGTTGTTTTCCAATGATGACAGTTGAAGAGGAATAATTCCAGTAAAAATGCTATATATATCTATTTAGCTTACTAAAACGTCTGACACATTAAATAATGAATTATATGACAAATTTCAAATTGCTCTTAGAGCAAACGTAAGTTGATTAGTACACTGCAAGCGCTACTGTCGCATCCCAACGGTTTGGCTGAACAAGATTATCTTGTCCTTAGCATTTCTAATATTGCAAACAGGTAAAACATTATAAGCGACACAAAACGGGTAAGTGAACAAATACGATTACACAAAATGAAATTTTGAATACAATAATTCTGGATATAGGGGCGCGTAATTGTAACTACTACTAAAGTAACTAAGCCGATGTTTCGACTGATTTCCTACGGTTCCCTTCAGGGCAAGTTAGAGTACAATAACTGAAATAAAGGGAAAGTCATCTGAATGCTTTCTGGATGGGCTTATTAACCGTATCTGTAGATATCCTCGGAGTAGTGACGCAACTTAAATCACTTAATAAAAGCAAGACTTCTGGTCCAGACAGTATACCAATTAGGTTCCTTTCAGAGAATGCTGATGCAATAGGTCCATACTTAACAATCATATACAACCGTTGGCTCGACGAAAGATTTGTACACCAATATTCAAGAAAGGTAGTAAGAGTAACTAAAGTACAGGCCCGTATCATTAACTTCGATATGCAGCAGGATTCTGGAACATATATTGTGTTCGAATATTATGAATTATCTCGAAGAAAACGTTCTATTGACACGCAGTCAAAATGGATTTAGAAAACATCGTTCTTATGAAACACAACTAGCTCTTTACTCGCATGAAGTGTTGAGTGCTATTAACAAGGGATTGCAAATGGATTCCGTATTTCTGGATTTCCGAAAGGCTTCTGACGCCGTACCAAACAAGAGGCTTGTAGTGAAATTGCGTGAATTATGGAATATCGTCTCTGTTATGTGACTGGATTCGTGATTTCCTGTCAGAGAGGTCACAGTTCTCAGTAAATGACGGAAGTCTTTGAGTAAGACAGAAGTGATTTCTGGCGTTCCAAAGGTTCGCAGAAGAGCTTCTGTGAAGTTTGGAAGGTAGGAGACGAGGTTCTGGCAGAACTGAATCTGTGAGGACGGGTCGCGAGTCGTGCTTGGGTAGGTGAACACAGTCTGCCGCCGGCAGTGCTGCGAGGCGGTCACGCGCGAGATCGCTGCAGGCGAGGCGCGCCCCCTGTGTTTGTGTTTGCTTCGGTCGCTGTAAGTGCCGTTTTCCTTCTAGACCACCATGGCGCACAACTATCGGAAGAAGACTTTACGTTTCAACTTTTGTTCCGACTTCCCCCGACCCAAGGCCCTGGAGGAAGAACGATTTATTCGCGATGAAGTTAAAATACCACCAACGGATCTCATTGGTATCCATCTGTCCATAGTTAGCAGTACCGTATACGTCAAACTGATCAACGATGCGGCGAGCGACAAGGTGCTTCAAGAGGCAAAACGCGGACTGCGCCTCTGTCATTCCGACGGCAACGTCGGACCCGTTACCGCTGAACACGCAGCTCTGGGCATACGAACGATAAGGATCTTCGAACTGCCGTTCGAACTACTTGCAGACGTCGTCACCGCGGCGCTCCGTCCCTATGGTAACGTACTGGAACATGTCGCCGAACGATGGGTACAATTTCAAACCTATCCCGTTTTAAACGGTGTCGGACAGGTCCGCATCGAGTTGCAGAAACACGTGCCTTCCTATCTACGTATCGGAGGCTGCCGTGCCATTATAACGTACGACGGCCAACCTCGGACCTGTTCCGGTTGCGGGAAAGAAGGTCACCTACGGTCTGAATGCATTCAACGACGTGTAGTGCGGCTCCCGTTGTCGGAAGCGTCCGCCACACCCACGATGACCGCCCTACCTGTCACTTACGCAGCGGCTCTTGCCACGTCAACAGTTTCGTCCAGCCCGTCGCCCGGTCCCTCCGATCGGCACGTCCCACCTTACCATTCACCTACGGACGGTGAAAACGTCCCACCTGACAACCTTGCCGCCGAACAGGCTCCCGCACCGGAAGCTGAGGAGACCAGTACTTCTTCACAACACCTGTTCGACAATTTCATTGTACCCACCGACGCCTTCGAACCAGGTCAACCTCCTCCTTGTCGTCGTCCGACACTGAGGAACACGTGCGCAAACAACGCTAGCCACGTAGGCGCAAACCCCGCCGCCGTTCACATACGGGCTCTCAAAGCGTCGCCACCCAAGACGACGAAGACGACACTCAATAAGCCGACATTTCCACGCAGAGGTCGGCGGACCGCTTTCACGACGAACAGGACGTTTCGCAGGAAGGGACCACCATGGAGGTCGGCACGCACAATGAAACGTTTGGTGCGCAGGTTGAGACGTTTGTCTCCCCGCCGACAGCTCCAGATCTCTCTCACCACGATGCAATTCCCATGTATATTGGACAGACCCACGGCACAGGAGCATGTGCCGACGACGTTGAGGAAGGCATCCCCCCCTCCTCCGGATAAGTTGCCTCCCCCGGACGAGGTTGCCTGTTAACATCAAAAGCGAGGCACTGCAGCAGATGGGACGGGATTTCCTGCCGGTGCCCTCCTCATACTTCCCTTGGTGATGGTATGTCCGCGTCCACCACCACTGAAACAAACGTACCGGTTTGCCACACAGACCATCAACGTAATCGGCACTGCACCCAAGCTGCAGCTCCTATGTGACATGCTTCGGGCCTCTGACGTCGACGTCGCCCTTCTTCAGGAAGTACGCGTTGCCACACTACCACCGGTCTAGGGCTACAACTCATACACGTCCACATGTGATCAATCAGGGCGTGGAGTGGCTTTACGCGAAGGAATCTCACTAATGGGCACGACAATCCTTCCCTCTGGTAGGGGCATGGTTGTTACCATCTTCAACACGCGCGTCGTCAATATCTACGCTCCGTCTGGCTCCACGAACCGTCGGCAGCGAACCACTTTTTTCGGACATGACGTGGCGCCCCTGTTTTCTGGGCACTATGAGCCCCTTATCATGGAAGGCGATTTCAACTGCGTCCTCCATCCACAGGACCAAATGCCTGGTTATTCGCCATACCCAGCGCTGCTCACCATAATCGAAGATTTTCATCTAATGGACGTTTGGGAGAAAATTCAAGGCAATACCCCCGGTTTTATCCATTATACAGCACATTCTGCGAGCTGGCTGGACCGGTTTTATCTCTGCCCACCTTGGCAACGAAATCTTCCAAGCAGAATGATGGCTTCTTCCATTTTCGGACCATTGCGCCGTCATTTGCTCCCTGGCTTTGCCACCTCAGTCAGTATGGCGCAGCAGAGGTTACTGGAAGCTTAATACCTCCCTCCTTAATGATCCACACTGCCGACAATGTATTGTCACTACGTGGGCGTCTTGCGAAAGACGCCTCCCACAGCACACATCCACATTCCACTGGTGGCTCAAATGTGCCAAACCTGTGATCAGAACGGTCTTCATACAATGTGGCAAGGAAGCAGCAGCATGGCATCGAGACACCACAAATTTTCACTACGCCGTCCTCCGAGAGCTCGATGCGCTCCCTCCACCACCTGAAACCTATAGGGAACGACAGCGTACTAAAGCTCGTCTCCTCTCTCTCCAACGTGCACGACTGAATGGTATCGTGGTGCGTTCCCGACGACAGGACTTCCTCCAAGACGAAACGCCATCCACAATCCATAGTCGTCGATATCGACTCTTCGTCCCCAACATCACGACCTCCGACTGTGTTCACCACACAACACAGGCGGCAGTGGTGTCTGCCTATGCTGAACGTTATCGCCAATTTTATGACGTCGAACCGATGGCAACGCCAGTTCCTGATGATTTCAGTCCTTCCCCTGATCGTACCTTGACCGTAGCAGAGTCAATGTCCATGACGTCTGCTATCACCGCAGGAAAGGCGGTAGATACGATCAACGAAGGGGTCAAGAACAAATCACCAGGACTAGATAGTCTCCCCGTGGAGTTTTACCGGGCGTTCACCACGTTAATCCTCCTCGCTGGACGGAAATGATTCAGGATCTCTTTACTCCGTCCTTCCCAATTCCACCTGAATTCATCACAGGGCCGGCCGAGGTGGCCGAGCGATTCTACGCCCTACAGTCTGGAACCACGTGACCGCTACGGTCGCAGGTTCGAATCCTGCTTCGGGCATGGATGTGTGTGGTGTCCTTAGGTTAGTTACGTTTAAGTAGTTCTAAGTTCTAGGGGACTGATGACCTCAGATGTTAAGTCCCATAGTGCTCAGAGCCATATGAATTCATCACAGGCATTCTTCTACCTGTGCCTCAGCCGAAGGGAGGGTCTCATGTCTCTGCATATAACCCCCTTACATTAATGAATGCAGACTATAAAATCTATGCACGCCTCTTAGCAGCGCGCATACGCACCCTCTTACCTACGGTCCTTTCACCGGAGCAGACAGCACGTGGTTGTGGGGACACCTTACAAACAGCCCAAGGAGAATGCAGTGACGTCATCGCGCTGGCGGCAGTTTGTCATCTTCGCGCAGCACTGATATCCATCGATCTCACGAGTGCCTTTGATCGCGTTCGACATCCGTTCCTCCTCGCGGTGGCGACACGTGTGGGGTTCCCATTACCATTTGTCGACGCCACTCGCCGGTTACTACTTCCCGCGGGCTCGATGATACAAGTCAATGGAAGGCTTGCAGGACCGATCCCTATACGTCGCTCTGTGCGTCAAGGATGCCCTATGTCTACGTTACTATATGCCATTGCACTTGAGCCTCTCATAAATGGTCTTAAGTCAAAACTGCAGGCTCTCACTTTACGTAATTTCACCTTTCACTGCAGGGCTCATGCAGACGACCTCCTCCTTCTCACCCGCTCCTCCACGGAACTCAATGACGCCATCCAATGGATCCACCAGCATGGATGTCTTCCTGGTAGCATCCTTAATGTCCGTAAATCGACTATGATGCACATTGGGCGCGGCCTCCTGGCTATGGTGCCGACCCCACTCCCAGTCAGTACCACCCTTAGGTATCGAATTTACGAGCTCCACACACCGCACAGTGGCCCTCGCTTACCGGAGGCTTTTGCAGTCGATTCGGCACCATGTCCGCGGTCAAGTGCACCGTAACTTAAACCAATTCCAACGTGTGTCCTATGTCAACATGTATGTCGCCCCTAAACTGGTACACGTCACCCAGATCCTCCCAATGCCGTTACTCCTTGGCCGCCGCATCCAATCAGCCTTTGGATATTTCGTGTCAGCAGGGGCACTTTTCAAAGTTCGCTACAACACTCTAACACTGCCTCCTGCAAAAGGTGTCCTCGGATTCGTCAACGTGCACTCTTTGTCCATAATATGTTGCGGCACTGGCGGGAGCCGGTTCCGTCCTTAACTCGCAGTCTCTTAGATATCCTCCGACCAGCTTCTCTCGATCCACCGATCAATGTGGCACCTATTTCTCCATTATTGTACCTTGTCGCCAATTGTTTCATAGAACTCAGGTACGTTCGGGCCGATCTTCCAGTAACCCGTCCTCCTCGTACAAAAGAATACCATCGTTTGTTTATGCTGCCAAACTCTTGCGACCACATGGTGCTACAGCATCCTGACATTAACTGGCGAACTGTTTGGGGGTGTGTGCATGTACCATTTTTAGCGTCGTCTGTGTCTGCACTCTGGTATGTTTTAGTCTAAAGCAAATTTCCGACTAATAGTCGACTTCATCGCATGGGAATGGCCACCTCTCCACTCTTCCCTGACTGTCAGCTCGAAGAAACCGACGACCACCGTCTCACGTGCCTCTAAAACGAAACTTGTGACTTCTCATCCAATGAATCGTGGGCTTTTCCCTCTGTACCCCACCAACGACGGTAACCCCAGGTTTCTTGTTGTTGCCCCAGACATTTCACTACCCTCTTGCTAAGCACCATACACTAATCTGGTGTCGAGGACAGGCTTTAGAATACCTCTTTCAGAGTGGTCCTCGACTTCTGGTACTAAGTTGTGACCCCGCATAGCACTTAAGCCCGAAAACCATCTTACCGACAAACTTTTGCTGATTATCTCCGCAACGTCTTCGTTGGCCCCCCCTCAGAGTTGGGGTGTGCCATGCCTACCCGTCACATGATGCAACACCCTTATCCACGTACTCATATATTGTTGTATTAATTGTTTTTCTAATATTTTTGTTAAACTAAGAATCATTTGTAGGTCCCGAATTTGAGTTTTAATCTTCCAGGAAATCCGCTGGAGAGTGAAAATCTCATTCTGTCCCCAAAGGTAGTGTCGTATGCCCTTTGCTGTTTCCTGTCTAAATGAACTGTGGGAGACAATCTGAGCAGCCGTCTTAGGTTTTTTGCAGATAAAGCTGTCGATTATCGACTTGTAAAGTCATCAGAAGACCAAAACCAGTTGCAAAACGATTTTGAAAAGATATCTGCATGGTGCGAAAATTTTCAGTTGACCCTAAATAACGAAAAGTGTGAGATCGTTCACATGAGTGTCAAAAGAAATCCGTTAAACTTCGTTTAGACGATAAATCAGTCTGATCTAAAGGCCGTAAATTCAACTAAATACCTATGAATTACAATTACGGACAACTTAAATTGGAAGGGACATATGGAAAATGTTGAGGGGAAGGCTGGCTGCGTTTTATTGGTAGGACGCTTAGAAAATGTGACAGATATACTAAGGAGACTTGCCTACGCTACGCTTGTCCGTCCTCTTGTACAATATTGCTGCGCGGGATGGGATCCTTACCAGATACGCTTGACAGAGTACATCGAAAGGTTCAAAGAATGGCAGCACGTTTTGTTTCGTCGTAAAATAGGAGAGAGAGTATCACTGAAATGATACAGGATTTGGGATGGACATCATTAAAACAAAGGCGTTTTTCGTTGCAGAGCAATCTTCTCACGAAATTCCGAATGCGAAAATAGTTTGTTGACGCCGACCTACATAGGAAGAAACGATCACCATGATAAAATAAGGGAACTCAGAGCTCGTACGGAAAGATATAGGTGTTCGTTCTCTCTGCGCGCTATACGAGATTGGAGTCATAGAGAATTGTGAAGGTGATTCGATGAACCCTGTGCCAGGCACTTAAACGCGATTTGCAGAGTACCCACGTAGATGTAGATGCAGTTTGAAGTGGCGAGTAAGAGGACTGTGATGTTTTAGTGGTATGCTTGGGCAATCAGACATATATATTTATTAGTATCCATTACTTAAAAATAGTTCGTCTTCCTCTCTTTCTTTATGTTATGGAAGACTTCATGCTACACTTCGTAACGGTGGCCTTCTTTAAGCAGGTGGTCTGCAAAAGCAGAGTCTCCTTTTCTCTAAGTCTCCAACATTTAAAGTGTTGCTTTAAGCGGGAGGCAAATACAACTGGTTTTGTATGTAGTATGTGAGTAGGTTATTTTGCAAAAGATGTTATTCAAAATTGTCCATGAAGGTTTCTTCTAGGACTGGACTGAGGCCACAACTGTGCGTTCTTTGACTGCTCTAGGAGGAGGTTAATCACACTGGAAAACATGAAATATTAGTTCACTTTAGTACATAAATGTATAAAAGATTTACTTAACTTTGACACACTTCCTTGTAACTGAATTTGTTGATAAGATAAAATTCAAAACGTCACTTGGTGCACAGATTAACAAACTGTTCTCTTGAAGTACATTGTTCCACTTTCAAATGAACAAATTCATCAGAAGTTTTAACTATCACGTTGGTGCTATACTACGATGTTGACTCCTTCTGATGAAGTCACGAACTGGGGCAGAGCCGTTGCTGGTTCTATACTACAGTATGTTGAGCTCAACGTGAGGGCCTTGCTATGCTGAGAGAGGGAGGTATCGTCTCGGGATCGACTGCCGTTCGTCGATGAGGATTGCAGCGAGCCCTTGCTCATGTCTGTCGAATCGATTCGTGCTGCCAGTTTTGGTGTGGCAACCCAATCTCTGTACAGTACTATATTTTTATCTTGCCATTGACTAAGCATGACACGGCAGTTGGTCCGTTCCTATTTGTTAGTCTGAGATCAGAACGGCGGAGTTCTGAATCTTTTGCCAGACTCCACACAGGAATACAACAGTTCAAGATTCCAAGCATGCAGTGTGCCAGAATATAAGTCGGTTCGTGCCCAGGAAACTACAAAATTAAAGCTACAAAATTACAAAGGGGCAGGTGAATGCCACTAACGAAATGGAGAAAATATCAAATGATAAGACGCCTAATCGAAAAGGATTTCCTCCTTTTTGTGGAATTGCACCTTTCCTTTACGGTCTGCAGTGACTAAATCTAAGTGCATCAATGAAACAGTCAACTCGCGAAATATGAGCAAAAGCGGTAGATCGTTGGATGTACAATTCCCTCGTCAGCCACAATTCGGCATACCGATTCTCTTACCAGTTCTATGGCTGCAGAGAAGGTACAGTGTGGGAAGCTTAAAGAAAAAAATACCAACAAACTGGAGCTTTTCGCCAACGCTAAAACTTTCTAGCACTGATCAGCTGACAATAAACTCAGCTGCTTCACATACGGTGAATTTCGTTTTGGTCTTATTCAGAAAACGTTTCCATAAAAGCACATCCAACGGTTGACGTTAGATTAGCAGCGAATTAAAGGGAAGTTGGGCCTTTTAAGCAAACTGCTGAGGGATGGGCGGAATCAGAACAGTGAAGGTCGATGCTATTTTTGTCCCGCTGTCGACCCGAAATTCATTACGGGGCTCTGAGAAAGACGTAGTGCCGGCAGGAGCACAAAAGGCATGCGAGCCTTTAACCCGGCAGCTATTTGTGGATAACAAGCGCTGGTCGGTGCTGGCCGCCCCGCCTCGGCCCCGATAGGCTTGGCTTGGATTGCCTTTACTCGAGTCCCGCTGTGCTGCTTTGCCTTACCTTCCTCTCCCCCTCGCCTGCCAGGAGCAGCTTGTCCAGAGATGACAGCCACGCGACTTCAGTGGATACATTTCTCCTTTGCGACGACGGTCAGTCTCTACAATCTGCAGTAAAATTCCGACTGTGCGTATCTCGAACAGAATGACCTTCTACATTCCAATCAGCGTCGATTGCGATTGATCATGTGAAACGCAACTAGCACTTTTGTCACGTGAGGTCCTGAAAGCCATGAAGCAAGGCAGTCAGATAGATGCAGCTTCTCCCGATTTTCGAAAAGATTTTGACTCAGTACGACACCTATACTTGTTATCAAATTTACGACCATATGGAGTATGAGGCGACATTTTTGACTGTATTGGCGAATTTTTGGTACTACACCTATACTTGTTATCAAATTTGCGACCATATGGAGTATCAGGCGACATTTTTGACTGTATTGACGAATTTTTGGTGGGAAAGACGCAGCAAGTTATTTTCGATGTAGAGTCATAGTCAGGGAAGTGTGTACCCATACTGTTCACGTTGTATTAACGACCTTGCAGACAGTATTGATAGTAACCTCAGACTTTTCACAGACGGTGCAGTTATTTATAATGAAATGTAGTCTCAGCTAAGTTGAATAATTGCTCAGTCGGATCTTCATGAGGTTTGAAAGTGCCCAGCAATATAAAACTGTGCACTTCAGGAAACGAAAAATTACTGCAGTTTCAGCGAGTCACAGTTGGAATCGGTCAGCTCACACATAAACTACAGGCCATTAAAATTGCTACCCCACGAAGATGACGTGCTACAGACGTGAATTTTAACTGACAGGAAGAAGATGCTGTGATATGCAAATGATTAGCTTTTCAGAGCATTCACACAAGGTTGGCGCTGGTGGCGACACATACAACGTGCTGACATGAGGAAAGTTTCCAACCGATTTCTCACACACAAACAGCAGTTGACCGGCGTTGCCTGGTGAAACGTTATTGTGATGCCTGGTGTAAGGAGGAGAAATGCGTACCATCACGTTTCCGACTTTGATAAAGGTCGGATTGTGGCCTATCGCGATTGCTGTTTATTGTATCGCGAAATTGCTGCTCGCATTGGTCGAGATCCAATGACTGTTAGCAGAATATGGAATCGGTGGGTTCAGGACGGTAATACGGAACGCCGTGCTGGATCCCAACGGCCTCGTATCACTAGCAGTCGAGATAACAGGCATCTTATCTGCATGGCTGTAACAGATCGTGCAGCTACGTCTTGATTCCTGAGTCAACATATGGGGACGTTTGCAAGACAACAACCATCTGCACTAACAGTTCGAGGCGATGTGTGCAGCAGCATGGACTATCAGCTCGGAGACCATGGCTGCGATTACTCTTGGACGCCGCATCACAGACAGGAGCGCCTGCGATGCTGTACTCAACGACGCACCTGGGTGCACGAAGGGCAAAACGTCATTTTTCGGATGAATCCAGGTTCTGTTTATAGCATCATGATGGTCGCATCCGTGTTTGGCGTCATCGCGGTGAACGCACTTCGAAGCATGTATTCGTCATCGCCATACTGGCGTATCACCCGGCGTGATGGTATGGGGTGCCATTGGTTACACGTCTCAGTCCCCCTTTGTTCACATTGACGGCACTTTGAATAGTGGACGTTACATTTCAGATGTGTTACGACCCGTGGCTCTACCCTTCATTCGATCCCTGTGAAACCCTACATTTCAGCAGGATAATGCACGACCGCATGTTGCAGGTCCTGTACTGGCCTTTCTGGATACAGAAACTGTTCGACTGCTGCCCTGGCCAGCACATTCTCCAGATCTCTCACCAACTGAAAACGCCTGGTTAATGGTGGCCGAGCAACTGGCTCGTCAAAATACGCGAGTCACTGCTCCTGTACACGCCATCCAAGCTCTGTTTGACTCAATGCCCAGGCGTATCAAGGCCGTTATTACGGCCAGAGGTGGTTGTTCTGGGTACTGATTTCTCAGGATTTATGTACCCAAATTGCGTGAAAATGTAATCACATCTTAGTTCTAGTATAATATATTTGTCCAATGAATACCCGTTTATCATCTGCATTTCTTCTTGGTGTAGCAATTTTAATGGCCATTAGTGTATATTTGGGTAACACTTTGTAGGGATATGAAATGGAATAATCACATTTGCTGATTTGTAGATAAATCGGGTGACAGATTTCGGTTCATTGGTGGAATACTACGGAAAATGCGGTGTATAAAGGAGATTGGTTACAAATCACTGTTTCGACTCACTTTAGATTACTGCTCATGAGTGTCGGACCCTTATAAAGTAGGACCAACAGGGAATGTTTTACGTATAAAGGAAAGGGTAGCACAAATGGTGACGGGATATTGACGCACGGGAGAGTGTCACAGAGATGGTGAAGAAGTTGAACTGACGGACGCTTTAAGACACATGCAAACGTTCCCGAGAAAGCCTACTTACAAAATTTCAGGAATCAGCTTTAATTAACGAATCTAGGAACGTACTACAACCCTGTAGGTATCGCAACCACAGGGACCGTAGAAACAGGATTAGATTAACTACAATACGTACAATGACATTGTAACAGTTCCCGAGCTCCATTCGTGAATGGAATGGAGAGAAGCACTTATAAAAGGTACAGTGGGAAATACTATCTTCCATGCATTCCACGCCGAATTGCAGAATATGGATGTAAAGCAGATATATCTTCAAGCACTCCGTCGTCAGGCCACGAGTGGCCTACCGGGACCATCTGAAAGCCGTGTCATCGCCGGTGGAGGACGCGGATAGGAGGGGCGCGGGGTCAGCACACCACTGTTCCGGTCGTAAGATGGCATTCTTGACCGAAGCCGCTACTATTCGGTCGAGTAGCTCCTCAATTGGCAGCACGAGGCTGAGTGGATCCCGAAAAATGGCAACAGTGCATGGCGGCCTGGATGGTTACCCATCCAAGGGGAGTTAAATAAGTACAGCATTTTTTTCTGCCGGTTTCAGTTGGAAAAAAAAGTAGAGATTGTTGTGGAATACCGTGGAATATTCTCATTTCAGACACGGCAGTCTCATGCAGTCTCCAAAGGTGGCGGTGCTACACGCCTTCCAAATGACTCTGTAGCGGAGGTGTATTCCAATCAGAAACCTGTCATTAAGTTTATTTTGGCGGAAAATCAGAGAATGTCTATGGAGACCAGTCAGTGAACACAAGTGCTGTCAGTCGTTTGGTGAGGCGTCTGTGACCATCGCAAGAAGGTAGCGCAAACCTGTCCGATCTGCTGTGTGCCGGCTGGCCGCACACAGCTGTGACTGCTGCGATGTTGGAACGTGCGGACACTTTAATTCGAGGTGATCGACAGATCACAATCAAACACCTCGCTGTACATCTGGACGTCTCTATCAGTAGTGTTGACACACGCGTACACCACTTGGAGTACTCAGAGATGTGTGCCCGCTGGGTTCTTTGCCGCCTAACAGAAGAACATGAAGAGCAGCGAAGGACCTTCTGTGCAGAATTGCTTGCTCGTGTCGAGGCTGGTCGTGGCAGTTTTTTTGTTAAACATAGTCACAGGCGATGAGACATGCGTCCCTCACGACGAACCGGAAACTAAACGCCAATACACGAAATGGCAGTGGCGTCACACCACCTATCCTTCGAAGAACAAATTCAAAGTCGCACTCTGAGCTGCTAAAGTTAGTCTACAGCTGTCTTCTGAGACTCTGAAGAGTCTATTCTGTCTGAAGTCCTCCATCGTGGTGCAACGAACAGCTCTGAAGTGTACTTTTACCCTCATTAAATTAAAGAAAAGTGTTCAGCGCGCCCGTCGCCACAAAAATGAAAACACCTTGTCCTTCTCCATGACAACATAAGGCCTCACACAAGTCTGTGCACCCGAAAGGAGCTCACAGAACATCATTGGATTGTTCTCCTTCATCTAATCTACTGCTCGGATCTCACACCTTCTGTCTTCCATGTGTTTGGACCAGTGGACTTCGCTGGCAGCGTTACATGCAATTCAGCGACCCAACGGCCCCCCCCCCTAGTAAGATGGCGCAAGGCCGTCCCATTGAACCGAGATTACGTTGATGTTCAATGTTCAATGTGTGTGAAATCTTATGGGACTTAAGTGCTAAGGTCATCAGTCCCTAAGCTTACACACTACTTAACCTACATTATCCTAAGGACAAACACACACATCCATGCCCGAGGAAGGACTCGAACCTCCGCCGGGATCAGCCTCACAGTCCATGACTGCAGCGCCTGAGACCGCTCGGCTAATCTCGCGATTACGTTGAAAAACAGGATTTTTGTAGCCAGAAGCGTGGGGAATATTGATGTATCGGAATCCTGAATAAAACCAACATGCTTTCAGAAAAAAATGTGCTGCATTAGTTACTGCACGAACATCGTAGGTCTGTCAGTAGACAATGGAGAGCCTACCCTGATTCTTATTTATAAACAGAACAGAACTACAGTGCGGCGATTTGTCTGAAAATACTGGAATATCGGGAATCAATAGCGAAATTGAATTGACTGGAAAAGTCAGAGAAATCTCAGAATTCTGAAAGACTCGGGGAATTCTGAGAGAGAGAATACGCGTGGATTCGAACTCTTCGTTGACGAAAAAATTTTATGAGTGATTCTGTTCTAAACTATCGGTAAGAAAAGACGACTATTGGCATTAAATTGTTATGTATGTTTCACTGTCGCTGGTATCTCCAACGCGTTTATAGATCTCGCGAATTTTCGTTAAAGTTCATGGGTCCTCCGGCTGCGGATTAGTTTCCCGATCATGATTGTTGGTTCAACGGACAGTAATGTGTTGCATCGCTATGAATTCGTCCTTCACACAAAAGTAAGGATGGCTATTTTGATTTCATAAGAAAAATGTAAATACGGAGCCATATTTGAACAAGTTGAACAAGTGTGTTTCGTTGACCATAAACTGAAGAGCTTCCCGTTTGAAACATGTTAACGTCGTTTCTATCAAAACCTGTTAATATAACATTCCAGTGACAATAATTCGAAGGATGTTCCGTACGAGGTTTTGTCGTACACTTGAGGGTATCGCACAATGACACACCATCGCAGGGAATGGTGACGGACGACGTGAGAGAATTTTCAAGAGTGGCAAGATCTTATAGCTTACAGAATTATTGATAAGACTGTAACTCCTAGCTGAATATCGAATTACAGAAATTAAGTGAGGTGCCAAGTCAAAAAATTTCACCAGTGACCATGATTAGTAGTGAGATAAATAGCTCTCGCATTTAACAAATACTGTTTGAAGGAAATTTGATATTTCAGTCTGGAAACATATATCCATCTCAGCTAAATATTTTGATTAAGCAAAGTACACACCCTGTGCACACTTAACTCTAGCAATTTTCCAACTATAAACGTGGACCTTTACAGTAAATCAAACGAAGTGTATGAATCGGTCGAAGAATTCAGTAAAATGTTCTTGGGCTTGCAACAGCGTAAAGCGCTTAAAATGCCACCAGCTGTCGATCACTGACCGTGGTTAAGTGCAGTGACCGCTGAGGGGCTGCTGCTACGCCCATACGTCGCTGGATGCCATGCCGCGCTAAACTGAAGGCAGTCGTCGATATTAAGGCCGTTGTCCATAATTTTTATTTCAATGACTTCTTTAACTGCAATATACCAAAAGCCGTTGGTGCGAACGACGACAGAGATACCGTCAAACTCGACCCAGTAACCACTTTCCAGAGCATGCTCAGTTACAGGGAGTTTTTCGTAATAACGTAGGCAATAGTCCCTCTCATGCTCCTTCATGCGCAGAAGACGGCTGCCGACAGTTATTTTTCTGTCGAGTAAACATCTTATAGTTGTTTTATACTTTGTATCTTCGTTATGTTATATCTGATTACACACTGCAGACACTTTAGCATGGTTACACAACCGAAGCTACGAACTTGTGGAAAGTATAAAATAAAAATACGATCTAATCCTAACAATGACATCAAGTGCGGCAAACTGATATGAGTTACAGATACAAACAAGATGTGTATGACAAGTGGTTATAACATGTAACGTCGTTTTGCACCCGGGCACTGTCTAAAACTGCACAAGATAGGGGCGACACTGTGCAGTCAATTTGGTACTATTGTTTATACTCCTCATAGGTATAGATAATATTGAATCCTTCAGCTGGTCCATGCTTACAGGGTGCTTATAGTAAGTAATGGTAGAACTCGTTACATGACATGCTTTAATCCATTTTAAGGTTCCGTCTAGCTCTTATTATTCTAGTTATTCTAGATACTGTCATTTAAAGCTTTAGGTGCCTCTCAAGAAACGTTGTTTACCCTACTGGTGAGAGGACGTGGTAAAAGATCCTTTGGTTGTGACTTTGAACTATGCTAGAAATTCACACTGCTATTGACGGTTTTCCTCAACACTGAAGCACTGCAAAGATGCATTGTCTGGATACCGAAGTGCTCGCTCGCTGTACATTGTCCCAGTTTTGCAAGAAACGGCAGTGTATAGAAGCGAGGACGTAACATCTGATTTCGTGAGAAATTGATTTGAGTCTCGACCAATTCATTTTAGGAAATCTGGTGCAGCGAATAAACATCTCGTGACAACGGGACATTAGCGACACTATTTTCGTCGTAACCTTTCACAATATAGCACTCCGTCACTTGTGAGCAACAAAGGGCATTTCGTATTGTAAAATGGATAACGAACAGAAAAATAATATTTTTCTTTGATATTTACGCAGTGCTTAGAATTCAGTCCGGTGACATACAATTTATTATTCTAAGATATATCTGACATTGGCAGAACATATCTTTATGCTACGTCAATGAATCATACTTGCCAGAAATACAGCACTGCTTGTTTCCCCTGAGGCATGCGCATGACTTTTATACACAAGCAACAAGTGCAGCTGTGTCATGGTGTCTATTTATAACAATTTACAATATAAATCAGATATTTTAAAACTGAGTCTCCGAAGCTAACAATAAGCCTACACTACTTCAGAGACACGAAAACTAAGGTTCTGCAGTAGCCGAAACATTGGGCCTTACCTATTTAGAAAGTACGATATGGGCAGCTAATGGCAACATAAATACGATATAACAGGGATTGGCAACGTTTTAGCAAGCCAGGACCATGTGAGGTACAATAATAATATCGATAATATTTAAAATGCAAAACCACAAATATTTACTTTTACATTGTATTCTTCATCGATTTGTTTGTAAGTAGGAACAAAGAACAAAAGATACTGGGAAAAGACAAGTTAACTGAGAACATAGAAATAATTATACATGAGACTCGAATCAGAATTTAACGTGATTTTTGGGGCTGTATTTGATCGGCTACTCTTAGGATGTTGGCTTTCATTTTTGTTGTAAAATTTCACGGAGTGGCACTGAAATGCTCGTCTGTGGGACGAGAACAATCTCAGGCGTCCACAAGGGGACAGGGAGGGGGAGCAAGAGGGTTAGAGGTTTTCAGTCGTTACACAATTCTCTTGGATTTCTAGCAATCGATGTCTGCGCCTCCACTAAATTGTTTAATATTTTGACCGCGAAGGAAAATAATGCATTTGTAGCAATCACTTTATATCTTTACGATATACTTTCGCATTCTCCTACTATGCATTAACGTCAGCTGTTTCCAACACATGATAACTAGTGCCGGGCCGTGACTTGATCCTGGATTTTCCGTTTATCACAACCACTTCGCTATCCGAGCACGCCCCCGGGATCGATCCACGGTGCCGTATGTCACGTAGTCAAAACGCTTATGCTGCCACAGTTCATGATTCCTGCACAGGGAGACAAATATTATATCGTCATTTTAGTCCATCGAGGTATGGACGCAACGCTGATGGTTATAATGTCTGTGTTGAGATAGTGTTTGTTATATCTCTGAAGAACAATGTATTGTGGAGATGCAGACACGGCATAAACATATTGTAACCATGATGTATCTATGCATCGACGGGATCAAATGGCGATATAATATTTGTCTCCCTGTGTGAGGATCACGAATTGTGCGTGCATGGTGGCAGTGATTACACAAAACATCTAAATTTTGATCGGTCCTGGACGCGCGATCGGATATCCGAAGTGGGTAAGCCGACCGCTCACTGTAAGCAGGAAATGCGGTTTCGACTCACGGTCGAGCACAAATTTTCATACGTCGCAAAAATCTGACGTCAATGCATAAATGCAGAATGCGTTACTTCGTAATGTTTAACGCAGCAGTAATCGTCATTGGCAGTGTTTGTCTCTTCGGGCATGCATTGCATCTCTGAAGGACATTGTACCCTTAAGATACAGACACTGCATACAAGCAGACATTGTAAGTAGGCTGTTTAGGTTATTATGTTGTTATCGCCACGTAGTGCTCTGTATGAAAATCACTGACTGTGCTGTGGGCACTCTGTGGCTGGTTGACATTGTTGAAATATTCGTTTTTGTAGTGTTGAGCAGTTGGATGTGAACAGCGAGTAGGGTTGCGCAATTGGAAGTGGGCCGCCAGCAGTGCTGGATGTGGGGAGAGAGATGGTAGAGTTTTGAGAGCGGACGATCTGGACGTGTGTCCGTTAGAAAAAGGAAATTTGTAAGACTGGATGTAATGAACTGATATATATATATAATGACTTTTGAACACTATTAAGGTAAATACATTGTTTGTTCTCTATCAAAATCTTTCTTTTGCTAACTATGCCTAGCAGTAGTTAGTGCCTTCAGTAGTTAGAATCTTTTATTTAGCCGGCCGGGGTGGCCGAGCGGTTCTAGGCGCTACAGTCTGGAACTGCGCGACCTCTACGGTCGCAGGTTCGTATCCTGCCTCGGGCATGGATGTGTGTGATGTCCTTAGGTTAGTTAGGTTTAAGTAGTTCTAAGTTCTAGGGGACTGATCACCTCAGAAGTTAAGTCCCATAGTGCTCAGAGCCATTTGAACCATCTTTTATTTAGCTGTCAGTATTGGCGCTCGCTGTATTGCTGTAGTTTGAGTAACGAAGATTTTTGTGAGGTAAGTGATTCATAAAAGTTAAAGGTTATTGTTAGTCAGGGCCATTCTTCTGTAGGGATTATTGACAGTCAGATTGCGTTGCGCTAAAAATATTGTGTGTCAGTTTAGTGTTGATCAGAATAAGTAAAGAGAGAAGTATCTGAGTACATTCAGTTTTGCTCAACTGTTTGAAAATCAAATAACGCAGACGTTTTACAGCACTGTCATTTATAAATTTTTTTAAAAGGATCTTTCAACATCAGTAACTAAATATATTGCATTTTCTTAGTTGTACTTTGTTCACGGTAAATTAGGCCGATTCGTTGCTGCGGTTGCGTTTTCGTCGCTGGTCTGCAGTCAAGCTGAATGCGAAGCCCTACAGAACAGTGTCGAAATAGTGTCTTCAATCTTTTTCTGTCGCTTCCTCTTTCAGTCCTAAGTGAATACAGAACTGAGCCGGTTCAACAGCGTTGTCGATTTCCTCCACATCATAAACATGGTAGCAGAATGCGTGCCAGTCATTCCTCCCTAGTTAGTACGCACCCTGATCGCTCCACGATGGAATCACAGCATTAGTTTACCATTTCTCTGTGAACAGGGAAAACCATGATGGCTTGCTAATTCTTCATTCAGTTTTACACGGCAGATCTATTGCAGTATACTCTTAAGAACAGACCCATTCTGTAGTACAGCAATATACCTATGGAATAAATCCCAAACACATCATCTGAAAAACGTAATATTTTCCTCTACAAGACAGGGAAGAATGTGTGAAATTTTGAGTTCTAAAATATTTCCTCTCCAGGACTGGGACCTTTCCAAAGTCAGTGGGTGTAACACAGTGCCACATGCACTCATAGAACTACGAATTCTGCATTCCACTTGGCCTAAGTGCACAATTATGTGTCAAGCTGGAGAGACGAGGATTATCTTGGTGCAGTCCTAGGCTGCTAAAAGTCGATTCTACCAGCCATTTTTAGAGTGGTTTTGGGAGGTTTCCCACATTCATCATATAGTATACTGTCACAGTGCTACACGTTACTCAATCAACAACAAAAATTTTGCTTGCAAAACATATTTTCTTTAACTTCAATTACAATACCCCCAATAAAAATCACAAAGCATGAGAGTAATGTCATAAGTACATTAACATGATCAGAAGTGAAGTTTTCCAAGCAACTAATGATTTTAGATAGCATAAAAGACCAGTAAGCCATTTTTAAGTTGAGTTCCTGTTTCCCCGGTTGAGAACAATTAACACGCCAATTTCTCAGTCGTGCTGACTTTGTTACCTATTTCGTATTTTAAATTTTCAGTTCCAACCCACCATAACGTGAATAAATTTTTTGTAATTATATTTTCTAGCTTCATTCCATACTCGTTGGTTACTCTGGATTTAATCATATGAAAATGTAATTGTAAATAACTGAATCGAAGACGTGGCATATTAATAACATGAGACATGTGCTTTGTATGTACTACTGAAGTATACACAATATCTAGGTAGCAAAATAATCAGCTCTAAAAATACTAAGTAGATGGCTACCGATTTTTTGTGACACAAATATTGTGTAGTTGTTGTCAAATTTAGTTTTCGGGACATGCCACGTTTTCAAACTCATCGAATGAGTTATAGGGAAACTGGCAATTTTCCCGATTCGTTCCCGCCTCCCCCTACTTTCCTGGGGACACCTGTGAGGACAATATGTATTTTTTCTGTAACTGAGAATTTAAAACTATGTTGACCTGAGTACGTTCTGACGAAATTTTTAATTACTTGTTACGAAAACATTTTCAGTTCTTCGAAGTTAGCTGCAAACTGCCATAAAATTTAACAAGTTCATCGATTTCATAGAAAGAGTTTTTTAGTCGTTTGACAGAAGATCAGTCACGCTCATTTGTCACTTAGTCAGTAAGTCCTCAATGTCACATGAAACAGGGTTGTAAAAATATTCAATTTACCGGCAATCTTTTCGAAATCTCATTGTCTTTCCTTGAACTGATTCTGTATCTGCATTAAAATGCGTTTTATCATTTTTCCTATGAAAATTTCTCGACAACTTTTCTTTTTTTATCTGGAATGTATTTACCACTTTACCTCTATGATAGAACATTGCAACATAACGTTTCTCGGTGGACAATACAATGGAAAAAAATGAGACATCACGACCTATCTGTCAGATTAGTTACAATTCTGCCCACCAGACCCTCGGACAGGTCACTCATGTTTCTGTCTGCATCAGCTGTAACGCTTTCCAATTTTAGTCACGGTAATTGCACTGATACTAAAGCTTTTCTAAGTGAAGAAACAAATCTCCCCCTGTAATCAGTCGTTTCAAACTGCATAACTCTGAGAGATCCACAAATACATTAAAGTTGTGGTCGATTCCGTGAATGAATATTAGTAGCCGCGTAGTATCTGAAACTCATCACTTTCGTCGTCATCTAAAGAGAACCATTCGAACACTCACGCCTTTTCTTAAAGTTGCTCGCGTAAATTATTGCTCTAACCTTCAGTACATCAGGAGCACGTTCTGACAGAGAAATAATTTCAGTTTTTTTTTAATCTGGAGACATCTCCTCAGGCATAAATAAAGCACATTGCGTTATTAATTCGGTAACAGTAAACGATAGGCCGTACTTCACAAGTATTTCTTTCGTTCCGCTTATCGTCCGGCACTGGTAGCGCCCGAGCTGCAACTGTATTCTCCGCGGCGTTCCGTTCGCTCGCATCGAATTTCAGTTTTAGTGCCAAATTAAAATAGTTCCGAATGATAAGACATCAACGTATAAAACAATTTTGGGCTACAAGGAGAAGGTATCCGGCACGCCGGCAGCAGCTTGCCGATCGTTGCACTAGAGCAAGGAGGAACATGCCAGATTGTCCAACTGTGAAGTATGACTGAGGTGATTCAGAGGGGTAAAGACAGAGAATGCATGTGACACGCTTCAAAACACATTAATGACGATACTAAACGTACCGCACATTGCAAAATACACTGAAGAGCCAAAGAAACTGGTACACCTGCCTAATATCTTGTAGGTCTCCCGAAAGCACCCGGAAGTGCCGGAACACGACGTGCATGGACTCGAACAATGTCTGAAGTAGTGCTGGAGGGAACTGACACCATGAATCCTGCAGGTCTGTCAATAAAACCGTCAGAGTACGAGGGGGTGGAAATCTTTTCTCAACAGCACGTTGCAAGTTATCCCAGATGTGCTTAATGTGCCCAGATGTTTGGGGAGTTCAGTGTTTAAAATCAGAAGAGTGTTCCTGGAGCCACTATGTAGACATTCTGGACCTCTGAGGTGTCGCATCATCCTGCTGGAATTGCCCGAGTCTGTCGGAATGCACAATAGACATGAATGGATGCAGTTGACCACACAGGAGGCTTAAGAATGTGTCTTCTGTCAGAGTCCTATCTAGACGTATCAGGAGTCGCATCTCATTCCAACTGCATACGACCCAAACCATGACAGAGCCTAGACCAGCTTGAACAGTCCCCTGCTGATATGCAAGGACAATGGATTCAATGGATTCATGAGATTCTCTTCATACCAGTATACGTCCATCCGCTCGACACAATTTGAAACAAGACTCGTCCGACCAAGCAACATGTTTCCAGTCATCAACAGGCCAATGTCGGTGTGTTGACGGGCCCAGGTGAGGCGTAAAGCTTTGTGTCGTGCATTCATCAAGGGTAAGGGTAAACGAGTGGACCTTCGGTTCCGAAAGCCCGTATCGATGATGTTTCGTTGAATGGTTCGCACTGTGACTCTTGCTGATGGTCCAGCATTGAAATCTGCAGCAATTTGCGAAGGGTTGCACTTCTGCCACGTTGAAAGATTCTCTTCAGTCGTCATTGGTCCCGTTCTTGCAGGATGTTCTTCCGGTGGCAGCTAGGTTGGAGATTTGATGTTCTACCGGTTTCCTGATATTCAAGGTACACTCGTGAAAATCTCCACTTCATCGCTACATTGGAGACGATGTGAACCATCGCTCATGCGCCGACTATAGCACCACGTTCAAACTCACTTAAATCTTGATAACCTGCCATTTTAGCTGTAGTATCCGTTAAACAACTGCGCCAGACACTTGTTGTCTTATGTAGGCGTTGCCGACTGCAGCGTATTCTGTTTACATGGCTCTGTGTTTGAATACGCATGCCTATACCACTTTTTTTGGCGCTTCAGTGTATGTACAAAACCCACTATGGTTGCAAGATCAGCGGCAAATAACAGACAAATTTTCGAAGGACTAAGAAGAAAGACGTAGAAGGTAAAATAAAGCAGTAAAATGTCGTGTATAATATGTTTTAGAGTGTGGCAGTACGTCTAGCTAGGGAGCATTAATGATGAATAGCGCAAAAGTAAAGGGGTCGAAATTCGGATTTTCTATTAATAGCCTGTTTCATCGACACCAAAGTTGCAAAGAGAAGAATCACCACATTGATGAAAACGTGAAAGCATTCATTAGATAGACACAACAACATCTGACCCATAGAGGAAGTATCTATGAATAGCTAAGGTACTTCTCCACAATTAAGGGACACAGTGGTAAAAAAACAGTCATATAGTATCATACTGTGAGTGACAAAAATACAAACAGGTAATGAATCACTTGAAGTGTCATGGAATGAATCGACAGAGGTAAGTATGAAGAGCAAACCACAGCCGCAGCCTATGTGTTTGTAAACGAGATACACACACCATCTTGTTAATTCGTCAAATACGGCTGAAACCCTATCTTATGTTTGTGAACAATCTTTGTATCAAACCAAGAGGAGTACGACGTCAGCGTGCGCTCTGTTCAGAGAATCATGCCATTTCTGTAAGGGCATTCTTTGGATATAAATCCAGTAATTGATCCGCTTAGTTACGACACACTTCGCTCCCTATCTCTATATTAATTATTTGGGCATACAGTGAACGCAAGTTCCGTATTTCCATTAAGCTAAAGATCAGAAGTTCCATCAAAGTTCGTGAAATAACCATCTTGATTTTGTATCTACATTTCATTCAGTTCTCCAAGGGGTAGCTTGGGCTGTTGGGGTTCGGATCCGTTAAAGAGGCTCGGCTCTTTTTAGTAAAATACAAAGTGCAGCAGGGGGGGTTCTCACGAACCTCAATCATGCTGGAATAAGTTGGATCAGGAACTTCTGTTAATCAATAGAACGAAAAACGAGTCCAAGTTGCAAATATTTTATTTTTCATTCGATGACTAGTTTTGGGTCGAGACATATTTTCAAATCAGCATAGCAAAGTCGAAAATGGCATTTCCGAATGTGTCGAAAAATAATGTACATTACAGTACATACAGTTATCTGTAGGGCGATTTATTGACCACTGTACGTGAAATGTTTTCTTACAGTACATGTGTGCATTACCTTGCATGTGGATTGTAGATCGTCGAACATTGTGAGCGTACGAATTTGTTATTTTCAGCAGTACCAACTTCGTGAATAAAATAAATAGCATATCTTTTGAAACTTACACAATGTCACTTAACAGTCTTCCTAAGCCTGATAACGCGAGTCTCGTGTAGCAGCAATCCATTTGAGCAGCGTCCATCACCTTAGCTAAGAGGTCAGTGCGTCTGCCTCCCATGCAGCGGGCCCGGTTCAGTTCCCGGCCGTGTCGGAGATTTTCTTCGCTAGAGGACTGGGTATTGTGTTGTTATCATCATAATCGACACTAGGTCGCCCAATGTGGCATCGAATGAAAAGATTTGGAACTCAGCGGTCGAACTTCCCCAGATGGGGACTCGAAGCCATCAGCGCTATACGATCATTCCATTTCATTTCAGACAGCACTATCTGATCAAGTACTACTTGAGATGAGTATTCCAGCGCCTTAAGACTTAAAAATTTCGACAACTTTTTCCGGGACGGTAAGATCCATCAGGAGAGGAATTTACGGCGGGCCGCATTAAACCAGTCAAAGACTGATGACTTAAAAAAAAAACCATCCACCTGCAACAGTCACACAGACTGCAGTCTCAACACAAATGAGGCCATTACCGCCCGCACAGTGGTAATGTTTGTAGGAGAAATGTTTCTCATCTCGCTGAGATAAAAGGTAAACAGTAAACCGCCGTGACAGTTCATTGTTGCTATTTGAATTGACATATTGTCATTTGGTGACAGTGAATAGAGCTGTGGACCCTAGAAGATGGAGTGCCAAATCGAGAAATCGGAACACTTCTGACATGTTCTCCTGTTTGAATTCAGTAGAGAGTTTATAGCACCAGAAACATTTGCGCTGTCAACGGACAGAAAACGGCAATAAAACGGTTTTCTCGTTTTAAGGAGGATCTGTTTGACATAAGTGCTCTCCACGTTCAGGAAGATCGTCGGGATTTGATGAAGATCATTTAAACGCATTAATCCACAGTGGTCCACGTCAATGTACTCGAGAACTGGAGCCGGTCGTTGTGGCTGAGCGGTTCTAGGCGCTTCAGTCTGGAACCTCGCGACCGCTACGGTCTCAGGTTCGAATCCTGCCTCGGGCATGGATGTGTGTGATGTCCTTAGGTTAGTTAGGTTTAAGTAGTTCTAAGTTCTAGGGGACTGATGACCTCAGTCCCATAGTGCTCAGAGCCATTTGAACCATTCGAGAACTGGCAAATATGATGAACTGTGATAATTCCACCATCACGCGACAGCTGCATGCAATGGGGAAGGTTTGCAGCTCGGGTGTATGGGTACCGCATATTCTAAGTCAAAAACCACAAAAATCAATGGGCTCTTTTGTGTATCTCTTGATCGTCGTCAATTGGTTCGTGAACAATACCGACTGTTCCTATTTTGTATTGCTACTGGTGACGAGAAATGGTATCTTTATTGAACAACACCGACCATTCCTATCTCGTGTTTCTACTGGTTAGGAGAAATGCTAACGTAAGGAAAAGTAAGGTATGGTTGAGCCGAAACAAAGCAGAAATTCCACGTACAAAGACCTTGGAGCGTCCAAAACAGATAAACTTACGTGTATCTACTTTAATATACGTATAACGAGTAGTCTGACTACCAGAGTGAAGCGTATTACACTGAAGCAGAAGCAGTTAAGATGAACAACACGGTAACACCCTTGCGAGTTCTGTCTAACGTGGATAATTCTTGTTGCCTTGTGCGGCTGCAGCGGCTTTGGGGAAGTTTAACTAGTCGACATTCCTGCGGCCGAGCTGGTTGGAGGCGGTGCGTCCCATCTCGCAGAAATGGCGGCCCAAGTTAAATCGCGGTTGTTCCCGGCGACTAATCCCGGAGCAGTCGCAGGAAGTGCGCGTCGCCGCCCCGTCCTCAGGGAGGAACCGCCCGCTTGCTGCGGCTTCCGGGGCACTACACCAGCCACCGGGCGCCACCGCGCCTCCTCGCGACTTTTACGGCAGCCTTGCCAAAGCACTGCAAAGGTGGCTCACCGAGGGCTTCACAGCGCAACTAGGACTTCATTTGTGTTACCAACATACGAGAGCTAATCAAGGTTTTAATTATCACCTCAATACCATAAAGTTAAATAATTATTTTTTTGGTTGTCTGCAGCAACATGTCTGCATTTCTAATACACGCCGAAATATCTGCGCCAAGGTACCGTAGTTGATGCTAGTGGATCAAAAACAAAATGTCGTTGTCGACTGATGAAACGGAGTAACATACGGCATTTCGTTTTCTACATTTGGAAGAAGACAGCGCTGCAACAATCCATGTTGAGTTGCTGGAAGTCTATGGCAGCAATGTACCACATGAAATAAACGTGATACAGTAGTTAGACACAGCTTCCAGTATGGACAAAAAAGTCTGAATAACGAAGATCGTCTATCTGTGAAGAGTGCTGCATCGCAAATGAAGTGACGGCTGCTGTGCAAGGAGTCCAACATATCGAAATAGAGGCGATGGAGAAAAAAGTCACGAATCAGTTTTCATCACCTTCCACGACCTTTAGTTCATGAACAAGGATGCCACTCGCAGGGTCGTCGATTGCTCGCACTCATTCAAGAAGCCCGCCGAATACAGGCACCATGGAAAATGGCAGAGTTGTGTCAGATTAATCGAGATGATTTCTTCAGCTTCCTGTTCACCATGAGATTGTACTGGGTCTATCACTACGACACCAGGATAAAGGAATAAAGCAAGCAACTTAACCATCGCCGAGAAAGGAGACCCCACAACCGCGATAAGACAAAGAGATGCCAAGTGTTATTGGGTCTGCCGTGGTGGTGTACTATCGGACTATTTTCGTGAGGGGAAAATCGTCGCCATACGTTGTGGCCGAGCGGTTCTAGGCGCTTCAGTCCGGAATCGCACTGCTGCTACGGTCGCAGGTTCGAATCCTGCCTCGGGCGTGGATGTGTGTGACGTCATTAGGTTAGATAGGTATAAGTAGTTATAAGTCTAGGGGACTGATGACCACAGATGTTAAGTTCCATAGTGCTCAGAGCCATCTGAACCATTTGAAAATCGTCAGAGCGGCATACTACCGAAGTCTACTGACGAGGTCACAGGAGACTGTTAAGGATTAGAATCGCAGAAAGTGTCTTCTTCCTCTTTCCTCAGATGAAGAAACCACTGCTTGCCAGGAAGTTACAAAGTGACCACTAGGTGATTTTCTATGTGAAACGTTTCCTGAACCGACAAAGTACGAACTGTCACAATTAATATACAATTTTATAACATGGGCGGTCGTAGTCATTGAAATTCTCGGTAAATTGACCTTTAATAATACAACAAACAGCTTTTAATTCATGATTTATTCACACGACCAGTTTTGTTGCATTAAAGAAGCATTTTCGGGTCATAGAAAGAAAAGAATTCTTGTAATCCACATGAGTAAAAAATTAAGGACAGTCAATATAAATAAACCTCAATGAAAAGTCTCACATATACACTGAAGCGCCAAAGAAACTCGTATAGTCATGCGTATTCAAATACAGAGATACGTAAACAAGCTGAATACGGCGCTGCGGTCACCATAGCCTATATAAGATAACAAGTGTCTGGCGCATTTTGGATCGGTTACTGGTGTCACAATGGCAGGTTATGAAGATATAACGAGCGGTTGTAGGCGCTACAGTCTGGAACTGTGCGACCGCTACGGTCGCACATTCGAATCTTGCCTCGGGCATGGATGTGTGTGATGTCCTTAGGTTAGTTAGGTTTAAGTAGTTCTACGTTCTAGGGGACTGATGACCACAGAAGTCCCATAGTGCTCAGAGCCATTTGAACCATTTTTATCAAGATATAAGTGGGTTTGAACGTGGTTTTATAGTCAGCGCACGACGGATGAGACACATCATCTCAGAGATAGCGAGGATTTTCGCTTGAGACCATTTCACAAGTGTACCGTGAATATCAGGAATCCGGCAAAATATCACGGGCATCCATTCATGTCCATTGTGCACTCCGATGGACTTCGGCAATTCCAGCAGACAATGCGACCCCTCACACGCCCATAATTGCTACAGAGTGGCTCCAGGAACACTATTCAGAGATTAAACAATTACGCTGGCCACCAAACTTCCCAGACATCAACATTACTGAGCATATATGGGATGCTTTGCAACGCGCTGTCCACAAGAGATCTTGACCCCTTCGTACTCTCGTGGATTTGTGGACCACCCTGCAGTATTCATGGTGTCAGTTACCTCCAGCACTACTTCAGACATTATTCGAGTCTATGTCACGTCGTGTTGCGGCACTTCTCGGTGCTCGTGGGGGCCCCACACGATATTAGGCAGCTGTACCAGTTCCTTTGGCTCTTCAATGTATATCAATAAATTACATTTACGTATCCCGTAATTGGTTGCTACGAGGATAAAGCACTGGAGGCGATCAGCTGCACACTGAACTGGTGGGGATCACCATACGATCGGAGACTTTAGTGAACGATGGAGACTACAACACGTCGGAGGCGCGGCGGGATTTTGAACTCCAAAGGCTGGGAAGCGCCTTAACTGTTCAAGATAGAATCTCACTGCGAAGTGTGTACCCAGCCGTAAAGCGATAAGAAATTTAAAAATAATAGTAAGGGATCAGGAATAAATTTTAAGATGTTTGATAAAGAAAATATAACTGTCTTAAAAGTGTAATTATCGCCACAATGACGCATCGAGCAATCATGCGTGGAACACGCGGTACAATAGATCACTTCGAGGGGGAAATTTAAAGAAAAATAATTACATATGGATTGAAGACTATTGCAAAACGCTCACTATGCAGGAAGTGATGAATTCAACTGCTCTAATATTCGGACTAACGTAAATCTGATTCTATATTGCGTTTAGAAAACGGCTTATTTTACGAAACAACGGGCGTATCGTTTTAACGTAGATAGGTGCTCGTTAGAGATCTGAAAATGCTGTAAATACCATGCAACGCGAACCAGAAAATAGGCGCGCATTATAGCACTGTAACTAAGACTTAACAACAGAAACTGGCTTCAGTTCTGCTTCATATCTTCCTCGACGTTGCAAGGTCTTAGCACAAGAACGTATGTGGATCGACTGTGTCGAATTAGAACTTCCTTTGTTCATTCAAACTAAACGTTTTCAGTAGACCACGCGGCGCCTGCCTCCGAGGTTAGCTACCGTAAAAATGCAGCATTTGTGTGGTGTGCTGAATATTGTGAAAATTATTGTTGTCCACTTTCCACGACGCTTATCACTCTAAATCTTCTGAAACCGCTCCACATCTGTGGTGTAAAACGCTGGGCATAGTGCAAATAAAGAGTATATGATTTTTTATTTTTGTCCTAAAATTTTGTTACATTTTCTTCATTTAAACAACCTGTATTAATAATATTTTATAAAATATCGATATTTAAGAATTTATGTTTGCAATGAAAATTGGAATTTTCCGTGTAGTATGTATTTAGAAAAAAGGAGACCTGTATTTTTAATGAAACTGATGCCTAGATGCCGGCCGTTGTGGCCGAGCGGTTCTAGGAGCTTCAGTCCGGAACCGCGCTGCTGCTACGGTCGCAGGTTCGAATCCTGCCTCAAGCATGGATGTGTGTGATGTCCAAAGGTTAGTTACGTTTACGTAGTTCTAAGTCTAGGGGCCTGTTGACCTCAGATGTTAAGTCCCATAGTGCTTAAGTCATTAGAACCATTTTTTATGCCTAGATACGTGTTAATTAGCATATATTTGACGAATTTTACATCTGAAAGAAAAATCAGAACTGGAAGTGCCACTGTGATGAACCATTTTCAAAAGTCGGTGGAGGTTCGTAAACATTCATAGACACAATCGGACACATTGTAACCTCCCCACCGTAATTTAAAAGGAAATAAATGACAATACTTAATACAAATGGGAGCCGAGTGTAACCTCCCCACAAAAATTTGAAAGAAAGAAATATGACAGTATTTAATTATGAATGCTAATGGACATTGCGCTAAGCGTAACCTGCCCACAATGAAATGTACTGACAATGGCAACAAAAATGTGAAATTCGCAATCTGACTCAAATATAAGTCCTTCAAAAAAAAATTAAGGTCAATTCAGTGATAAGAAAATTCAATTAAACCGAAATATCGGTCTTTGGCCCTGTGCAAAACAATCAGAATTAAAGTCTTACCTCAGAATAACTGGATGTCAAATTTCTGCTCTTATCTTTGCGCGCGGCTTGGAGGAACTGCATTGCAAATAATAATATTCCTTTTTTCTGTAATTTTACTGAAAATTTTCTTTAAAAGAAGTGGAATGAAATGGGAAGTGCAACGAAATCTTTAGTTCAAAAAAAAAAAATAAAATTTTTGAAAAAAATGCTTTTGAAATAAAAATTATTATTGGGGCATTTGTTAGAGAATAATTACAATAAATAAATTTTTACATTATCTAATGATTATATTAATTAACAGTATACCTCATTCAGCATCTTGACCAGTGTTGCCGACCGCCTACATCACACAACCACACTGGGCTGCTACTACTGACCGACCGCTCTGCATTACGACTACTAGCGTACTGCACGCCACTGAACAAAGCTACTGCTCGCAACAACTACTGACAGAGTACTGCTCTGCATAGCGACAACTAGCGAACTCGCTCGCAACACTCGCGTGGTCAAGCGCATACTCTCTGGTCAGAGACGCTGCAATGCCTCGCCATCGCTGCTGCGTTACATATGTGTTTCATAACCCTCCACTGGGGGGGCAAAAATTTGGCAGCGATGGTGAGTCATTTGGACTTGCCAATCGCGGCAAAATTTTTAATTAATTAATAAACTTCTACAATTTACAGAATATTTAGATGTAGTACATGAATTAAATGTTGTGCACACGCACTAAGTACAAAATATATAAGACAAAGACAAGATGTGAGTACAAAACATAGTAACAAATCAGAAAAATGTATATACAAATTTTTTGACAGATAACAAAGTGCACACGCACTGAAAAGATTCTTTAGCAAAAACAGAACGGCAAAAAAATCATGTTGACAAGTGACATGAGTGCACATGCACTGCAGTTGAGAACATATCAGTAAATGATGAAATGTATATACAATGAGTAACAAATGACATAAGTGCATACGCACTGTAGTATTGAACATACAGAATGAGTACAATTCATATTGAAAAATGAGAAAAGTGCACAGGCACTGAAGTTCAGTAGAAAACATATTAACACCTAACATAAGTGCACATGCACTGTAGTTCAGAACATATCCTTACAATATAAAACAATATAAAAGACAAGAGTGTACATAGACTGTACTTCAGATCAAATCGAAAAAAAAATGTCTTTAGCATTTTCGCAATAAATAATCATAATGGCAAAAAATCATGTCCAAAGTGCACACGCACTGAAGAAATGTCTTTAGCATTTTCACAACAAATAAACATAATGGCAAAACATTATGTCGACCAGTGCTATAAGTGTACTCGCACTGGAGTTCAACAAATCGAAAAATGTATAACCTACGAACATAAATGATGTTACCAAAAAATGATTTTCATTATGTGACAAGAATTAGGATAGGAAAGGGAAGGATTGCATCATGGTTGTAGCCCTTTAGATTGCACACAGCTGTTCTGAAAGTCCATATCTTTCCACAGTAGTACAACACCAAGTGACACAACTTGAAGTTCTTTTCCCATCAGAATTTATCAGCGTAGCCAAGACACTGAATTGTCGTAGTAATATTTCATGTTTTCATTTTGGCAGTACATTAGGTACGCCAAACAGTGGGACCATAATAACGTCTTCATTGCTCACGGTGGTGGACAGCATGTCGTGTCAACACCACGATCTTACAAGGCACACCAACGTAGAATTAGTGCAAAACCAAAGATAGTGCTCCATGATCACTAGGATAAACAGGACAAATGGACATTGCAGTAATTCAGGGTAGTTAGCTTATGAGGTGAAGGACATCAAGTCACATAATATTGACAATTACAGACTTAATTAGTAGTTTGTGGCATTCATAGCCCAGTTATTGAACATTTCTGTACCAAGTATGTAGTATTACAGAAAAATGTTCATTAATTGTTTTACATAGAATCAGTAGCCTTCTTTTCCTAGTTACAAAACATTATTAAATAATTGCATTCTTTTCCAGTTACAAAGTATAATTAAGAATCATTAACCTTCTCCTAATTACAGTTAATTAATCATTTGTCATTCCAATAATAATCATTAGCCTTTTCCTAATTACAGTTAATTAATCATTTGTCGTTAATTAATCATTTGTCATTCCAATATAGTAAGAATCATTAGTCTTCTCCTGATTACAAAGCATTATGAAACAATCACATTCTTTTCCAGTTACAGAGTATAATTAAGAATCATTAACCTTCTCCTAATTACAGTTAATTAATCATTTGTCATTCCAATAATAATCATTAGCTTTTTCCTAATTACAAAGCATTATTAAACAGTAATTAAGATTCATTAGCCTTCTAATTACAAAGCATAGCATCATTTGTCATTTCAATAGTATTAATCATTAACCTTTTCCTAATTACAAAGCATTATTAAACAGTAGCATAGTTAATTAATTATGTGTCATTCCAATCTAGTAAGAATCATTAGCTGGCATCATGGGTAATCGTATTACAATAAACAGTGGTAGTCCTTGGCCAGTTACAAAGTATATTTAGTATGACAGAATAATGTTCATCAGAAGTCTTAGTTGAAAAGGAGAGTCAATTATTGGCCTAGCATTAACATAATACATTGAGTGATACAAATTATTGGCACTCATTGGCCATTAACCAAAACATGAAAACTCAACATGGAAAACAAGAGCTAATTAATGGCATAATTAATAACAATTCTTCAAGTGACATTAATTATTGGCACTCAGTTGCCAGCAAGTATTGAATAGAATAAAACATAGTTCATCATTCAGTATTATTCACATCATTACGAAGTCATTATTAAAAATCAGTTAATTACAGTCATAGCATTAATAATCATGGGCATTATAAGTAGTCTCATTACAATAAACAGTGTTCCTCATTCAGTAGTATTCAGATCATTACAAAGTCATTATTAAAATCAGTTAATTACAGTCATAGCATTAATAATCATGCGCATTATAAATAGTCTCATTACAATAAACAGTGGCAGTTATTAGCCAGTGACAAAGCATTATTTTAAATATATATATTTTTTTGTCTCATTAAGAAGTCATTACTGAAGTGACATACTATTCAGAGCTAATCAGCATTACTCAGAACTTTCTCAAACTGGTATCACTACTTGGGACTGGTAATACATTTTTTTTTTTTGTGTTAGCAATGCATTGCGTTGGGATCGATAATTAACTGCTGAGGCATAACACTATTTTCATTTGACCTATTGCTGCAAATGAGGATAGGTAACGTCATTCGTCATGAGTCAGCTGTACCAAGGTTATGTAACAAGGCAGTACATGTGATCACATTTATAAATGATAAACAAAAATGGGTAAAAAAGTAAAATGCAAGTACTAGAACAGGTATAATAAGTAACAGGTTTAGTAAGTATCATGAAAAACTTTTCCTGAAAAAAAAAAATACAAAATGGATTATTGACCTGAAAGAAGAAACGCACACTATGCTGAAAAGTAGTGAACTTCGAATTAACAGGTAGTGAAATGTGTATAAAATGTGTTCCATAGCTGTCCTTTCCAAAACTTTCCGTCATCCTACTATGCAATACAACACCTGCTGTCAAAGCAAACTGCAACAAATACTTAAATAACTACGTAGCATAAATACATAACTTCAACATTATCCTCATCTGTAAAGAAAAAACTTCATTATCAATCACTTCATTATCCACATTACCATAACTTCATTATTATCATCACCTATAAAGAAAAACTTCATTATTCATAATAGCAGATTCTTCATCTTATTCATCAGTATTCATTATCATCTGCAAAGAAATCACTTCATTACTCATTATACAACTATTCCTTATCTCTAGCATATTTCATCACTAAAACTAAGATGTGTAGTTCAGTCTGACAGCCTGCATCAATCACCTTGTATTCTGAAAGAAAAAATTAGTTAAGACTGCTATTCTACGATGAGTATAGTATATTCTTGTTAATGCTTGTTAATCCTGATCCATTTACTCTTCCTCATAAAGTTATCGCATCTTCTTTCGTTTATTCCGTAGGTGAAATTCCCATTTATGATAAATTTATTTCTTAGAATCATCATTCCTTTCTGAAATTGATGAACAAAGATTAATGTCCTGCATTTAAATCCTATACCCACTAAATAATGACTGGTTTATGGTGACATAATTAACCATACAGCATAACATGACAGAAAACGTAATATGTCCAAGACATTGACAGTGTTCAGATGCGAAAATGTACACAGAATAATACAATGCAGCAGCAAAAAATGTAAAACAGTCACGATCTTGAGATGTCATAGGGCAAAAAAAATGTCAAAGTCGACTGGTGTGTGTTATATCTTAACTATTTCACAGTGCATATAAACAAGACTGGAATACAATCGTACATAAAAAGACAAATGTGACGTTCGTTGTGTTCAGCTTGTATGTAGTGTAGTTAATAGAGGCGAGAATTAAAGACTTTAATGGAGAGAGAATTTGATAAAATTAATACGTCATTACATAGAATTGCATAATTATTCATAAAATACGTAAGTTCGAAAAAATATGCACGGTCTGATGTGTAACGACAAGAAAAGCGACCTGCTAACCTTACCTTGTCGGGCACTTGCCAAGAAAAAATACGATAATCATCAGTAATTAGTCAGGTGAAGGGATTGCATTAATAAATGGCATCATAGTGTGTTGAATCATAAAGTGTCTTCATTCAATAAACGGTTTAATATTTGAGATGTGGTGATTGCCTTTCGATTTTCTAGTTCTCAAAGTTTCGACGTGTACAACATTGGGGTGAGGGATGCTGCGAATCCGATATGGACCTGCGTATAGAAGTTCAAATTTATTGCACTTACCTTTTAATTTGCTGGATAAATAGTGTGTATGTACTAGTATCTTCTGTCCAACGTGAAAGTCGGGGCGTGTACAAACCTGTTTTTGCTGTCTTCTCCGGCGCTCTGCGGCACGTTTGATGTTGTTCAGCGCAATGTTAATTATTTCGTGGTGTCGTAGGCGACGACTTTTGGGGAATTTTATTAATTCTTTAATTTTGTTTGGTGGTTCAACGTTTTTCAGTATAACAGACGGAGATAGCATAGTGGATTCATTTGGAATGGAATTAATTACATCTTGGAATGAGAGTATGTGTGTATCCCAATCAATATGTCTTTTGTGGCAGTATATTCGGCACAGCTTACCAATTTCTTTCATTAATCTTTCACAGGGGTTCGAAGAAGCGTGGTACTTGGATATATAGATCGGAGAAATGTTTCTGGCTCGTAACATGCGTGTCCATATGCTACTACGAAATTGTGATCCATTGTCAGAAATTACTTTCATCACATGCCCTACATGAGATAGAAAATGTTTTACAAATGCTTTCGAAACAGTTTTAGCAGTAGCTTTGCGTAACGGAGTGAAAGTAACAAATTTTGAAGTGAGCTCAACAGCGACAAAGATGTAGCAAAAACCTCTGTTAGTTCTCGGAATCGGACCAAAAATGTCTACTGCAGCCATGTGTCTTAATTTAACAGGTATAATGGGATATAATGGAGGAATATGTGAAGTGGTGTCAGATTTAGCTTTCTGGCAAATTTTACAAGACGCTAAAACTCGTCGTATACGTTTCTCCATGTTGGCAAAATAACAGTTCTGTCTCAGTATAAGAAAACATTTTCGTGCTCCGTAATGTGCGTAGCTTAAATGAGTGTACCAAATTAATTTGTTAACCAGTTCGTCAGGTATGCATAATAACCAATTGTTGCTGTCAGGATGAGAGCGGCGAAACAGAATGTCATTGCGTACAGTGTAATGGTTTCTAATCGTAACATTATTCTTATCTTGCCAAAGGTGTTTAATTTCTTTCCACACGTTGTCTTTATTTTGCTCTTTTGCTATGTCCTGTAATGACGATGAAATAAAGTTTTCAAATGCAACTTGCTGAATGTACATGACACTGAAATTTGCTTTGCAGAAGTTGGTTACTACGTCTTGCTGATTGTTGCTGAGAGAACGCGATAGTGCGTCTGCTATAACATTTTGTGTGCCGGGAATGTGAACTATTGTAAAATTAAATTCTTGTAAATAAAGTTTCCATCTACTTAATCTGTCATGAGTAAATTTAGCTGAAAGTAAAAATTGTATAGCTCTATGGTCTGTGTAAACGGTGGTATGTCTGCCATAAAGAAAGTGCCGAAATCTCGTAAAAGCCCATACAACACATAATGTTTCAAGTTCTGTAACGGAGTAATTTCGCTCAGCAGGTGACAGAATGCGGCTTGCAAATGCGATGTTTTTGATTACTATTGAACCATCTTCTTCAATTTCCTGGAAAATATGTACACCTAAAGCGGTGTTAGAACTGTCGGTGGCAATGGAAAAATTTCTAGTAAGATCTGGATGCGATAACAGTGGAGCATTCAACAAAGCATGTTTCAAATAACATTCTCGTGAACAAAATTCTGCGTGTCAAAAGTAATGTTTGCGTTACTGTAATATGCAATCTGTACTGTGACTGGTCAAATTCTGTCGTACGTGCTATTATTTACGGGAGGATGCTGTGGCATATCCACTATATGAACTGTTCTGTTATTTCATACTGACGTGTTACGCTATGGATGACACCTATTGTCTGTTTCATTCATGATTATTCGTTGTTGCTGCTCATAAGATCGACTGTTATTAAATGTACGCTGAAAATTGTGCTCATCATTTTTTTTTTTTTTTTTTACGTCTGTCCTGATAGTAATTTCTATACGGCGCATTGCGATAGGAATTGAAATGGTGTGTTGTCTGTACGTAGTTATTTCTTTGCTGCCATGCGTTACTATTTGTTGAAGCTGGGACTATACGTGCACGCGGCGAAACATTAAAGTTTGGTTGACCTTGTAGACTGCATTGTTGGTTAGGTATGCTAAGCGGTTGACTTTCATGCTATTGTGGTGAAAAACATCTATTGTTACAAAAATGTGGTTCCGATTGCTCAAAATTTTACACATACTGATGATTACGATTTTATCTGTTATTAAAATTACGGCGGTAGTTGTCATTACGGGAGTGCCTACTGAATATTGTCACATTCGGTAAAAATTTGTCATATCCGATTTTCATTACTCGTTTCTTAATACTAGGTAGAGCAATAGTTAAAGAGCAGTTTTGATAGATATAAAGGATAGTAGAAGAAAAGGCAGCAGTGCAGAAAACTAAAGATGAAACAGCACTACTACAGCTCGGGGCCCTATGCTCGCTACGGCACATATTCATTAAAGCGTAATGAATCCCCTGAGGTCTTTTACGCACTGCAAAATAAATTTTGGCTTTTGCGTTGCACTCAATAGCGGTAAAATTCCAAAAGTAAATTGTTGTAAGCACGTTAATTCAAGTTTCCTCATTACACGCAATGCTGATGAAAATACAATAACAAATTGTCGCCTCTGGTTCAAAGCTAGTTTCTGCATTAGAGGTAATAGCGGTGAATGTACAAAGATAAATTGTCGTATACAGTGCAAAGCGTGTACCTGTACGCTGTCATTATTAAATTCCTTACATTTTCCTACAAATGCAAACTGCTTATTATCAACGTTCTCGTCACTGAATTTGAGAACACGTTCAGGTTTGTGTGAAAGTCGGTTTGTCTGTGTCATTTCGGATTTCAAGTTGCATAGCTTTTCAGATTTTAAGTCGCGTGGCTTTTCGGATTTTACGTCTCGTAGTCTCTGTAAATTACTCACATTATACGCGCTGCGTGACTCTGACAAATGCTCGCAACGTGGCGGTTTCTGTGACGTATTATTAACTGAAATGCTTTTCATCTCTGTTACTTCTTGTTGTAAATTTGACAACTTCCTACGTAACGTGTTAGATGAATCGATCTCATTAATTGTCTGCCGTAAATTTTGAAATTCAGATGTTTGGATAAATGAAACCGGTGCAGTATCGTCAGATTTATTGTCATTAGTATTTTCGATAACATCAATACGACTGGCCAATTCATCACATTTTTCAGTCAGTATCTTAACCTGATCATCGGTTTTAGTGTCAGTGGCATTAATCTGTTTTTGCAATTTACGCGTAGTTTCATTCAGTTTTTTAACATCAGCTTTGATGACATCGCAATCCTGTGTTAGTTCTAATTGTTCTAGTCTGTCGGTCACTGTTTGAAAATCGGTTGTGTATGTATCTGTTTTTGATTTAAGATCAGAAATTTCATCCCGTAATTCCGCGTTTAACTGTTCTATGGTATTAATTTTGTCGGACACTGTAGTAATACTATTGTCTACATACGTCTTCGCTTTCGCGAACATTTTACGTTTGTCTTCCTGTCTCTGTGCTGTGATTGTTTCCATTACTTGTCGTTTCATTTTGTTTTGATCCTGAATAAATCTACGGAACCGCGTATCACTGTTTTGTATGTGAAGATTAAAGCGTTCGTCAATCTGAGTGTTCTGTTGTTCGAATTTCGCGTCGATCTTTTCATCCATTGTGCGCGAAAGTTCTGCTGTCATTGCTTTAAACTCGTCCCGTGGTTGTGTAGCTTTTTCAGAGCACTGTTTAGCGACTCCGCTAATTTCGTCTCTGAGTGTTTCTGTTGCGGCTATTTGCATTTCCCTTAATTCTTGCGCAACAGACTTAATTTCTTCGCTATTTTTTTTTGAACAAGCCTCAATTTCCACGCGCAACTGTTCCTTAGTGTCATGACACTGCGCGGCAACGGCTCTAATTTGTTCACTAAGCTGTTTGAGATTTTCGTCATTATTGTCAAGTTTTTCATTTAAGTGTTTGTTATCTTCCCTAAGTTGTTTGACCTGTTCATTAAGTTGTTGTTTGAGATTTTCGTTATCTTGTTTGCTATCCACACTCTGTTTTTCGACCTGTTCGCTAAGTTGTTTGAGATTTTCGTCATTTTTATCAAATTTTTCATTAAACTGTTTGAAATTTTGCCGCAAAAATGCCATAATTGGATCCGATTCAAAATTAGCATTTCTATTCTCTGTGCTGTTCAATAGTGGATCTGGAACTTTCTCGCTTACTGTAACCATTTGGTTATTCTGAGATTTAGAAAAAAGTTTGTCAGTCGAATGTACACTGTCAGACATTATTTCGGAATTAAATAAATCCGTCCTACTTTCAGTACATTGTTCATTTTCACTAGACAAATTTGTCTGTACGTTACTTGAATTTTCCAAATCGCGTGTATTAAGCTGGGCAGCGCTCATTACAATAGAGCGTCCCGCGTCATCGATTGTCGTCAAATCAACAGAGGACATAACCGAGTTCGTTTGTTCATCATTAAGACAAAAGTCATCATTAGTGGTTGGAATACACTGATTGTTAGTGAACGCAGGATTGTCATCATTACACTGCGTGTCACAATTACTATCGATCACGCTGTTTAAGTCGGTAATTTCATTCACAATACCTCGCGATACACTATTCACAGTCTTTCGCGGCATTTTTACAATAGTCACAAATATTCACAAAACAAATAAGCACAATGCAAAAGCAACACACAAATACAACAGAGCCAACGAATTGTCGTTGATCTGTGGAAAGAAAAGTCACAAGTTAATAAAAGCGTTGCGCCAAATCCTAATTATACTTAAGCGAATAAGAGCAGATATCTGACTGTTTTTCAAAAGATTCTCAACGAAATACGATCCTGGACTGGGTGTCGCCAAGTGTAACCTCCCCACCGTAATTTAAAAGGAAATAAATGACAATACTTAATACAAATGGGAGCCGAGTGTAACCTCCCCACAAAAATTTGAAAGAAAGAAATATGACAGTATTTAATTATGAACGCTAATGGACATTGCGCTAAGCGTAACCTGCCCACAATGAAATGTACTGACAATGGCAACAAAAATGTGAAATTCGCAATCTGACTCAAATATAAGTTCTTCAAAAAAAAATTAAGGTTAATTCAGTGATAAGGAAATTCAATTAAACCGAAATATCGGTCTTTGGCCCTGTGCAAAACAATCAGAATTAAAGTCTTACCTCAGAATAACTGGATGTCAAATTTCTGCTCTTATCTTTGCGCACGGCTTGGAGGAACTGCATTGCAAATAATAATATTCCTTTTTTCTGTAATTTTACTGAAAATTTTCTTTAAAAGAAGTGGAATGAAATGGGAAGTGCAACGAAATCTTTAGTTCAAAAAAAAAATAAAATTTTTGAAAAAAATGCTTTTGAAATAAAAATTATTATTGGGGCATTTGTTAGAGAATAATTACAATAAATAAATTTTTACATTATCTAATGATTATATTAATTAACAGTATACCTCATTCAGCATCTTGACCAGTGTTGCCGACCGCCTACATCACACAACCACACTGGGCTGCTACTACTGACCGACCGCTCTGCATTACGACTACTAGCGTACTGCACGCCACTGAACAGAGCTACTGCTCGCAACAACTACTGACAGAGTACTGCTCTGCATAGCGACAACTAGCGAACTCGCTCGCAACACTCGCGCGGTCAAGCGCATACTCTCTGGTCAGAGACGCTGCAATGCCTCGCCATCGCTGCTGCGTTACATACGTGTTTCAACATGTTTTATACAGTCTCTTTGCTTCTATTAATATAATCGAATACTTTCTTCGCGTCAGTTATCGCTACTGATTATTTTGCACTTGTGTGTCTCTGGCGTCCCCCCCCCCCCCCCGCTTATGCCCCCTCCCCCCTCCCCCCAATCCCACCCTGCCGCTTGTGTCGCTTGGTTCTTAGGGTGGTGTTAACCCAGGCGCACGTTGAAACAGAGCCGACGAAGGGAAGGGCATTGCAGCACAGCGAAAGAATTGCTTCTCGACTCAGTGTGTGTACGTCTTGGCAGGCAACTTCTATTGTTGCACCCACTTCGTGAGATTACGTTTGCGCTGTTGAACGTATTTACAACAAAACACTTCGTTGCGATGTCTCTCTATCTACTGTTCCCCCATAACACATGGGCACATTTTGCAGTGTGCATTCTCCTATCAGCGTGCTACGTTACGTGTGGTGCACTTGTGGGTACTGTTACTGCGTGTGGCAGTCTTTGGGACCTGGAACATACGTGTTCCGCTGTCCTCCTCAGTTATTTACAGAATATCCGTTGTATCACCTCCACTGATCTAGGGATGGCTTGAACCAATGCACTTTTACAACGCACAACAAAAAACAAAAGCAAACAAACGAACATGGGTACTCACCAAAGCATACAAAAACCTAAGTATATATCGATACCGTACTTAGATCTCAGACAAAACTGCCAGTTTGTTTAAAAACACAGACATCATAATCACTTTTGCCACCAACAACAACTTACGAAAGAAACTGGTCCATGACACTGCACAACTTACATAAAAACTGAGTAAACCAGGAATTTATGAAACTAAATGCAATCATTGCAACAAATACTTTAAATGTTTTTGTAATGCCAATAGAGCTTGATGATGAGGGCAACTTGAAACATGTCGCTAAATAAGTAATTTAGCTGTCATCAAATTTTGTGACTGGTAGAGGTCGGTATTTGAAAGCCCTTTCATATTTTTGAAACAACCACAGTCGATTTATAGTTAATGTGGCACATGTTTATCTAATTTGCGTTATACGCTTCAGATAAATAAATATCTTGTACCACACAATTCGTTAGGTACCCTATGTTCTTCCTCATCATTCGAAAAAGTGACAGCAACTCTGCAATACTTTAACACCTAACAATTTATGTTGGAGTGTGGAGACGTCTTATCGTCAGCTAAAGTATAGGACAGCCAGACACTGAAATTTACGATTACATTTGTCGTTTCTTCAAAAAATAGAAATACATTCAGTTAAAACGCGATGAAGCAGTGCTTTGTGCGCGTGTGGGGGTGGAGTGGGACGTAGTATTATCGGTAAATCTGTGCAGCCTTCCGAACATTTCATTTCCTTTGGCCTTGTCAGCTGGTTCGTGTATGATATTGTATAGCTCCGTGTATGATATTATGCAGCTCCCTCTTACAGCCTATATTTGACTGCGTTTTAACCAGCGTCAATAGTAAATATAAATAAAGGAAAGTGTGGGTGAAGACTGCAAGTATTTGTTGTGAATGGAACACACACACAGCACTGTATTACACTACGTCATTCATTATATGTTCCATGAACCAGTTTTCAGTTGTTACGCCATTATCAGGAACAAAGATGTTAGTGGTGCAGTGAAATTTTCTTGGGTGAAATATTTTAAACCAGCAAATCTACAGAGTATCTCCATGTCCACAGAAGAAAAGTGTTAACGTTAGAATTAGGAATAAAACAAGAGGGATTATTTCACTGTAAATGCGATGTAAGATTATTTAACTGAGATAAAATATGTAACACATCTTTGTTAAATAATCTTACATCGCATTTACACTGAAATAATCCTCTTGTTTTATTCCTATTTCTAACATTAACGTTTTTCATCTCTGGGAATGGAGATACTCCGTAGATGCACTAGTTTAAAATCTTCGATCCAACAGAATTTCACTGCACCACATGCTTCTTTTGCACCTGACGATGGCATAACAGAAAAAAACCGGTTCGTGTAACAAATAATAAATATTGTAGAATATTACCCCAGCGACGTGTCTAGTTCATTTATAATGTACAAAAGATATACCAAGAACCGTCGTGACAATCAATCAGTGCAGTGTAAGTATTGCTTTCCGTCATTGAAATTGTTTTTATACTCGCACAAAATGTTTGATCTTAACCGTTCGTCTCAGTAGGCTAGCCTAAAATAATATGAGGTGACAAAATATGCTTAGTACAAATGTATGTGATTTATATCTTAACTACAGGCTTATACGATTCCCACATATAGATTGCGGAGCAATCCTTCAGAATTCAGATTGCTTCCTACATTAAATCAACGCAAGAAACATAATGCGAATGTTCAAACTGAACTTTTTGTACCAACAAAATAATATTACACCAGTACGAACTTGTTTTGCGCTGGGGTTTATAATTCGTGTAATTGTAAGAAAAGAAAATCCAGCAGCTGGGAATGCGATAGCCGGTTTGGCCGACGCTTCGCAGTGGACAGACGAGGGGGGAACGGGGGAAAAACGATTATCGATCATGCCTCTAACGACTAACTTAATTTACGACTTCCGCCGCTCCAAATTATTAAATGGGCGTTCGCGGTAGTGCACAGCGGAGAGACGAGTCCGGGCCACAAAGAGAACTGCACGCCACTGCGTGATTTCGAATAAATCTGTCCCTCCGGCAAATTCTGTTTCCGTGTTACACGGAAGGACACGCGCGGCCGTGCAAGTGCGCGGGGCGCTATATAAAGCATAGCGCAGTTTCACGGTTGGAGGGGGCGGCACGGAGCGCTCAGGGGACAAAAATGACGCATGGACACATTCCGGTTGTTCCATATTCGAGAGAGTTGGCGCGATGACCGAGCGATATCCAAGCCGCATTCGAGCACGCCACAGCCGCCGCGCCGCAGCCGTCGCTGCTCGCGTATTGTCAGACGGATTCTGGGAAGGGGACGCGATGGTGGCAGCGGCTGACTGCCGCCTCCGTCAGCAAGATTGTCAGCGCCACGCGGCAGCGGAAAGACCATCTGCGCCCAGCGGCTGCCACTTAACTCCGCCACAGCCGGATGGAGTTACACCGTTCTCGGCTGCCCATGCATATTTATGAATTAATGAATGAGTGCGCCATCAAATTATTCAAACAAGCTTTTCTGTCGACTCGCCGCATATTTGTTTCGATCTGCGTCGGTGTTAGTGCATGCATTAGCGGATTATGGTTTGTTCGTACAAGTGCTGATAGTGTTTACTTTTTATTCTGCTCGAGTGCGCAGCTTGGGTCCTGTAAAAGATTTATTATTTAACAGTGGATGAAATTGTTCTGCTGTCGGCTTTTGCATCAACTGTCGCCCGCTCTTCTCTTTTGTCTAATTCCTCTCCTCTCTTCAATGACATTCGCTTTACTGCAGTCTTTGCTGTTTTGCGCTTCCTCATGTCCTGAATTTCCATAGTCAAGACCTTGCAACGGTATTTTTTACTTTATATTATTTTATCATTACTAAAGAACTACTGTTGCTTATCATTTCTTTTCATACCCAATTTCTGTGTAAAATTCATGCAGATACACTACATTTGACATCTGTAAACAAATTTTTTATTATGAAAGCTATTATATTGCTCGGGGTAAATTACTGTTTCTTAAATTTTACATCGTTTAAGTAGCGAAGTATAATTCATGAATGAACTAGTTTCAATTATTCCGGGAGAGGAACTGTCCAGAGCAGTCTTTCTTTTAGTGAATTGTCGTTCTTTTACTCCTCGCTTCCCTTACCTGCTGGAAGTTAGAATGAGCATTCACGAATTTCCCCTTCCTTGATACTGAGTAAACCCTACTCCCACGACCTACCGTAAGCGTCCGTAGTTCTAAACTCCTAGAGATCAACTGTGTAAACTGCGCCTGATCGGAATACCGAAACCGTTCTGTTGGTTCATTCGGTTTAGTTCAAGAACAGTTCCGGCGTTTGCCAATTTAATTACTTTAGAAAGATCAGTTCAGGCTCCAGTTTCGATGCTCTCCTCCCTTAACCCTGCTTTCACCCAACTTGTTGCAACGAATTGTTAGGTCGTAGACGTTGGCTGTTGCTGCATGGCACACAAAGTCTTCTGATTTCTACCGACAAGTACGAATGAGAAGTATGGCGCTCGCTTTTCGAAAAAGAGTGGCGCTCGTTTTGTGCAAATATACACCAAAATATTTACTGACGATCTCAGCCGATATCTTGAATAAAACACCTTTTCTGGAAAGTACAAATTGGAGCAGTATGAAAGGAAATCCATGTGAAACTAAAATTTCCAATTTATCTAGAATCTCCCATTTTCTGTCATGTTTCATGGTAAAGCCCGATATTATTGTAGGGTTGCAAGCATTTAATAAACAGTAAAGAATATGTTAAGCAATTAGTGACTAGGGCCTCCCGTCGGGTAGATCGTTCGCCGGGTGCAAGTCTTTCGCTTTGACGCGGATGAAATGATGATGATTAGGACAACACAACACCCAGTCCCTGAGCGGAGAAAAATCTCCGCCCCATCCTGGAATCGAACCCGGGTCCTTAGAATTGACATACTGTCGCGCTGACCACTCAGCTACCGGCGACGGACAGCGATTAGATAAGCTATGCCCTCACAACAATATTCCCTAGTAATTAGTTGCTCTTCACTGTAATTCAGTGAAAAGAGCTTTCTCCTTTCTTATGTAGCCTACACAGCAGCTCCTCTGTGCTCATAAACTGCTTATAGAATCTCGACAGAATGCTACCTTGGAAGCAAAATAACCCACGAAGAACGAGGAGAGGGAGACATAAAAAAACAGACCAGCACAGGCAGATGGCATTCATGGCGAATAGAAGTCTGCTTCATTTGAGGAAGAAATTTCTGCGAATGAAAGCTTGGATCACAGTCTTGTATGGTAGCGAAACATGGAAAACCGAAACAGAAGAGAATCTAAGCATTTGAGGTCTGGTGCTATAGAAGAATGTTTGAAGTTAGGTGTACTGATAAAGTTATGAACGAGGAAATTTTCCGCAGAATCTACGAAGGAAGAAACAAACGGCAAACACTGACAAGAAGAAGGGACAGAATGACAGGCCATGTCTTAATGCATCAGTGATTAAGTCGCATAGTACTAGAGGGTAAAAATTGTAAATGAAGACATAGACTGGACTATACTGATGGAATAATTAAGGTTGTAGATTCCAAGTGCTACTCTGAGAATAAGGGGTTGGTACTGGAGGGGAATTCATGGCGGGCCGTACGAAACCAGTCAAAAGAAAGATATTCCAGAACAAAAGCATAGGAACCCATGCGGAGAAGGGTCAGGCACATGGTAGAATTCAATAACTGTCTACATATGTGGGTGTAACCGCTGCTCCTCTTCTCTCATTAGTCCGATAGCCAAGTGAACTACTTAATTAAACAAGGGGAGGGGGGATGACAGCAGCGTTTTCCTGAGTTCTGTCATCTTGGATGCAACTAGTAATTTTCGAACAGAAATCGGGGTCATAGAGTATTACACGAGAAAATTAATGGCACCATGAGCATAGCTGTATTAGTTATAGACTTAAGTCAAATTTTGTACGGAGCAAGATAAATGATAACACATAAACGCTACAGGACGTGCTCGATGTATTTTCCAGCACATTGTAACGGTGTTTTACCCAATTTAACAATTTCTCTTTAAACAAGACTTGTACGGAAATGCGAGCGCACTCATCAATAATCTGGTCTCTGTGGTTAGCAAGGTTTCTGATCTTCAACACGAACTGCCGTCAAATAACTTATCGAAAGTGATGGTTTGCTTCGCAATAAGAGGTTAGCGTACTAACGGCCCCTTCTTCACTCGGGGTACATGAACAGCAGCCTGTTGTCTGTTGTTAGACGAATTTGTGCTACCATGGGTGACATCTGAAGACAGGCTATTTCCAACTTCTTTCAGCAAGACGGTGCTACACCTCATTACAGGCTAGCTGTATGGGCATAGATGTATATCAATTTCGCCGGACACTGATAGGTCGTAGCGGTATGTTCTCCGGACTTAAGTTGGTTTGATTCCCTTCTCATTCATCTCATATTACTTGAGGTGAAATTTATATTTATCCACCTTATTTGTTTTGAAAAGGTTATTCCACACCTATGACTGTATGAAAATTTCTTTTCGACCGGGACTCGAACCCGGATTTTCCGATAATTGCAAACGGTCGCTATTACCACTTCGGCTATCGGTGCGCGCTTCCATAACTGACCCAAACTTCCATATGTCACACTGCCTATATCTCTACATCGTAGTCCAGTCCCATATGATAATTTTGGTTAGTAGACCCATACCTAATGCAGCTGGTGACAAGGAATTCGCAGTGAGCGAATTAATTTCGAACTATTACGTACACTTGTATATTGTCCACAGTACCAGTTCTTCCGGACTTCTGGACACATGACGATAACAACATTGATCACGATTCCCCGATGTCTCATTCTCCCTGTTGCGGGAAGTCATTTTGCGAGAATTAGGAGCTGAATTGAGTGGATTTCGATAAAAGAGTGTAGAAATCGTGACATTTGAAAGTATGTGTCGGTCCAGGGAGCGTGTATGGATATCCGAAGTGATTATGGCAGCTACTCACCCTAAGCGGGAATTTCGAGTTCGAGTTCCGGTCCGGCATAAATTTTCGTATGTCACTATTGAGTAGTAGATCTATACCTAATATAGCCGCTGTAAAAGTAATCGCAGTCAGTGAATTAATTTCGAAACTTTACTCAGAGGACAGGGGGGGGGGGGGGGGAAATTATGTCATTGAGGTATCTTTTAGAGGTGAACATTCCGTCAGCTAAGGGATACACAGTACTCACCTTACCGCTAAGATTGTGAATCAAAGGCTGCAGATCACAATTAGAAACAAATAATGGTACGTCGCTGTACACGGAATTCCAAACATTATAATGAGGTTGAACTTTCCGGCCTTCGTTCGTCGTCGTCTTTGCTTTGTGAACTCTCCTCCATGCTTCTTTCAATTGACAGTGTAAGATATCTGTTGTGGACTGACAAGACAGCTAGTCCACAGTGACGGGTAACTGAAAGGCACGCGTTTAAACTCACGCAGGCTGGCGTGAGGTCTGAAACAGGATACGTAATGAATGCTATAAAGAAAAGTACGTAGCTTCTGGGATACTTAACTTTAATCCACATTTGTAGAACATCGCTCTTGATGATACATGTTATAACCACAATATATATAGCAAAGGATTATGGCGCCTTGCTAGGTCGAAGCAATTGTAGCTGAAGGCTATGCTAACTATCGTCTCGGCAAATGAGAGCTTAGTTGTCAGTGAACTGTAGCTATGAACGTCGGCTGTACAACTGGGGCGAGTGCTAGTACGTCTCTCTAGACTTGCCGTGTGGCGGCGCTCGGTCTGCAATTACTGACAGTGGCGACATGCGGGTCCGTCGTATACTACCGGACCGCGGCCGATTTAAAAGCTACCACCTAGCAAGTGTGGTTTCTGGCGGTGACACCACAATATCAACAGTAATTTACACGAAGTGATTCTTTTTCATTTGAATACTCTTACTGAACCCTGTTGCTTACAAATACACTGCCCACTCAAATTAAAGTGACCACTGTCAAAAGCCTGATTAAACACCTTTTTACAGCAGAACAAATACGATACGTGCAGGAAGAGAACCAATGAGGCTCTGGAAGGTACATACTCGGACGTGGAACTATTCCGACTCCACTGCCGTGCCAGCTGCGTTAGGTTTCTCTGCTTAGAATCCATGGCTCATACAACTCGATCGAGGTGGTCCTACAGATATTCGGACTGGGTTTAAATGTGGGGAGTTTGGTGACCAGGAGAGTACGATAAAGTAATGGTGCTCTGGACCACGCATGTACATTGCACGCTGGGTGATATTTGCTTTGTCCTGCTGGTGGATGCCAGCGCGCTGAGGAAAAACTAATTGTACATATGGTTGTGGATGATCCCCAAAGATAGACGCACCCTAGTTGAAATGAAATGGCTCTGAGCACTATGGGACTTAACATCTGAGGTCATCAGTCCCCTAGAACTTAGAACTACTTAAACCTAACTAACCTAAGGACATCACACGCATCCATGCCCGAGGCAGGATTCGAACCTGCGACCGTAGCAACCACGCGATTCTGGACTGAAGCGCCCACCCTAGTATTGATCCATTGTGCCTCCCAGAATGATGAGATCCAGGAGATGCCACGAAAATATTCCTCACACCATTAGTCTCCTTCTTCCGGCCTGACCGTTTCAGTGGGGTTGTTTTCAGACGTTTCACGGCGTACATGTCAACGGCCATCTGTCTGATGAAGCGCAACACGTGATTCATCTAAAAGGTCAACTGTCGCTATTCAGTGAATGTCCAGTTCTGATACTGTCGTGCAAATTCCAGCTTCCGTCGCCGATGAATAAGAATCAGCATGCGTGTATGCCTCAGGCTCATGTTGAGGAGGTCGTGAGGAGGCACTGTAGGTACCCCCTCGGTTAATGTGGGCAGTCAGTTGCTCAACAGTTGCACGTCTATTCGCCCGAACGCATATCAGCAGACGTCGTTCACCCCTGTCACCTATGGCCCTTGGTGCACCAGATTTGGCTCAGCGCCGGTTTTGGATAGCGTCATTTTGACATGTACCGTATACTTTAGCCTCGGCGGCATGCGAACAGTTTGCAAATTGGGCCGTTTCAGATACGCTTCCACCCTTGGCCTGAAAGCCAATGGTCATGCCCTTTCGAACGTCAGATTAATAGTTCCGTTTCCTCATTACAACCATCCACTGTTTTCCGTGTTTTTTTTTCTTCTTTATTGGATTTAGATTCCTCCCCAGAGGGGGTATGGGCTCTCAGCAGCACAATTCGCCACTCTGCAGCCTACAGAAAAGTTAAAAAACGGAATTAGGAGATATGAAAAACAAAACAAAAGCAGGCGATAAAACGGTGAGTGCTAAAAACTGAAAAATGGAGAAAAAGAAACGAAGAAAAATATAAAAACAAAACGGAGGGCGATGCTGATTAAAACTCATAGTAAGTAGACTGACACAATTAAAAAAACACAGCGACTGTCTGCTTTCTGTTCACATGAGATAAAAAAAGAACAAACACAACTAGCGACAATATGGTGGCTGTTTACAACACTGACAGAGGACGCACTGCACTGGACACTCACTTAAAACAGCACTGTATAGGCGGCACAGTTGCAGATGGGGAGGGGAGGGGAGGGGAAGACCCCAACTGATGAGGGGAAAAGGGGGGGGGAGGAGAAGAAAGGAAAAAGGGAGGAGCCGGGGGAGGGAGGTGACATAGAAAAAGGGGGGCTGAATGGATGTGAGAAAGAGTGGGAAAGGCAGTGGAGGGGAGAGCAAAACGGACTTGGAGGGAGAAGGGAGGAAGAGAGAGGGTAGGTGGGCAAAAACAGGATGGAGGGGTTGTGGGGGGGAGAGGGAGCCTGGGAAAAGGACAGTGTAAGGAAGTGGCAGGTGAGGATCAGAGTTGATAGGAGAAATAAATGGAGGGAGAGAGGGCATCATCTGGGAGGGGCAGTCGACGGAAGCCACCTTGGGAAAGGAGACGAAGGGTGTAGAGGTGAAGGTAGGGAAGACACAACGGTGAAGGCGCCGCAGAGGGCGGGGGCTCGAGAGGCGAGGAGAAACCAAGGAATGAGGAAGATCAAGGCGGCAGGAGGTGTAGAGGACGTGGGTATATTCGAAGAAAAGGAGCAGACGGGGGAAAGGAATCAGGTCATAGAGAACCCGTGTTTTACGTGTCTCCCCACATGTTTTATATACCCTTCATTATCAGTGGTGCCACTTGTCATCTATGAGTCGTTATTGCAAGCTGATGTCGAACATAGGCTGTGGTCGCATTAAAGAAATTGGGCTGTGAAGTATAAGTGTACTCTAAACAGCACATTTATTATGATTCAAAATAGAATTTCAAGAAAAAATTTACCGAGGGATTTTTCAGTCCTGTCTAGCTGTTCGTTTCCTACTGTTCCTTTTAATTTTATTGTTTTTTGTCGGGTGTATATGTTCCAGTTGATAGATGAAAGGAAGGAAGCGCAAAAATGCTCAGGAAAGTTGAAGAATACAAAAATATAAGTCACTTAGAAATGAAATAAATAGAAAGCGCCGGAAACCAAGTCAAAACGGCTCTAGAAAAAGGAATACTCGTCGCAAGGACTGATTCAGCATAATGAAAAATGAAATTAACCTTTTGTGAAATTAAAAGCAAAAGAGTCAACACTGAAATGCAGTTGGAATTCAACTGTTAAGCACTGAAGAGGGAGCTGACAGACGGGAAAGTACATTTTAGCCCTTCACGATGAGGAGTGACGTGACTGAAGAAACTAAAAGGGATATCAGTGTGGAAGAGGATGCAGTATTACAGTCAGAGTTTGCCAGAGTTTTTAAAGACTTGCGATCGGATAAGGCGGAAAGCGTAGATAACACACCTTCCGAATGGCTGAAACTGAAGGAAGTGGTAACCAAGCAACTATTCAAGCATGTATGTGGAATCTGTGAGTTTGGAAACACATCATCAAAGTTTCGGGAAAATATCATACGTAGCATCCAGACACAGCAGGAACAGATAAGTGAGAGGATTGTCACACAGCTACCTTCACAGCTCACGCAGCAAGTAGCTGACAAGAATAATGTAGGGAAGAATGGAAAGCAAAATTTGGACTCTGTTAGATGACGATCACTCTTGATATCGGTAAGGTAAGGGCACTAGAGAAGCAGTCCTGAAGTTACAGTTGATAATGGAAACAAAAAAGAAAAATCTAGGCATGTTTACCTGATTTAATATGTGTGAGGTTTAAGGAAGACGGATAATATACAAAACGTACAAGAAACAATATGGAACAACAAGAATGGAAGACCAATAACGACGTTTTAGGGTTAAAGAGAGTGTAAGGGATATATTCTTTTGCTCCAAACTGTTCAATCTGTACATCGAAGAAGTGCGAGGCTCTTCCAGAAAGTAAGTACCGCTTCGTTCTACCGCCACCACAGCACTAGGGTTGCAGTGCCTCACACTCGCACTCGTCTTCTGGTTCACTGACGCCGTTACAGCCGAATTGTGTTAGTATGTTTACATTTGCTAGTGATCGTTCGACATGTTTAAGACAATCTGCGACTTCGCCGATTGTGAAGTGCGTTCTTTAACATGGTTCTTGAACGCAAAGAATGTTAAGCGAGCTCAAACTCATCGTCAGTTTGTAGAGATTTTTAGTGAAATGTAATCACTGATGGACTGGTGAGAAACTGGGTGAGACAGTTCAATGATGGACGAACCAATGCTCATGATGAAGCATGGAGTGTCAATGATGGTTTGGTTCGTCAAGACAGACCGTTCACAACAAGAAAGTTTTGCGATGAGTTTCCACAAATTTCAAAACTGTTTTGCTTGAGACTGTCCAGAATCGCTTAAATTTTCGCAAATTGGGTTCCCCTTGGATTCCAAAAAGCGTTACCGATTTCCACGAAACGAAGCGACTTAGCAGTCCTGTGACATTTCTTACCTGATACAGTGATGAGGGAGATACATTATTAAACAGAATTATGACCGGTGATAAAGCTTATGTTTTTAATGTCACTTCAGAATCAAAACGTCGATGGAATGGAGCCACTCACGATTCACCAAAAATAAAAAATTCAAAACAACGTTGGAAGCACAAAAATATCTTGTGCTCTGTGTACTAGGACAGAGAGGGCATGCTGCTTGTTTAGATCCTCCTTAGAGGGGAAACCATAAAAAACGGTGTGTGAAATCTTATGGGACTTAACTGCTAAGGTCATCGGTCCCTAAGCTTACACACTACATAACCTAAATTATCCTAAGGACAAACAAACACACCTATGCCCGAGGGAGGACTCGAACCTCCGCCGGGATCAGCTGCACAGGGGAAACCATCAATGTGATACGGTGCTGTGAAACATTCAGAGAACTTTGGCGCGCAGTTCATATCAAAAGGTGACGAATGTTCAGTGAAGGCATCGTGCTGCTTGATGAGAATACACGTCCCCATTCTGCTGGTATCACTCGAAACCTTATTCACAAACTTCGGACTTTGGAGGAGGCGAGGCACTTTGACAGCAATGACGACGCAAAAAAAAAGAAAACTTCATCAGTGACAGTGTTCATTGGCGGCAGCCCTTCTATGAAGAGGGTATAGAAGAAGTTAGCTTCCACCCACCACAAAAATCTGACCAATGGTGGCAAGTATGCAGAAAAATAATTTTAGGGATGCTCTTTCTTGAAAAAAATAAATAATGGTTCGAATAATAAAATGTTGTTATGAATTTTTTTTTCCAAAACGGTACTTTCTTCTCGGACATGGCTCGTACAAGACTGACATTAAATTTCATACTGAGAGTGACATTAAATTTCATAGTGGCAGACTGCCAATCTTAAGATTCATTGATGACAGTGCTATTCTCAACGAAAGAGAAGAAGATTTACAGTACGTGTTGAGTGAAGTTAAATAGAGAATATGGATGGAGATTAAAACGAAGGAAGACGAATGTAATGAGAAATAGCGAAAAATGAGAATATTGATGAACTTAACTTTAAAAATGGGGCCATGAGGTAGACGAAGTAAAGGAATTCTGTTGGCTTGAAGCAAAATAACACATGGTGGACAAAGCAAGGAAGACATAAAAAGCTCATTACCACAGGCAAAGAGGGCGTCCCTGGCCAAGTGAAGAGTGCTATTATTAAAAATTAGCCTTAATCTGAGGGAGAATGTTCGTCCCAAGCACAGCATTGTATGACAATGATTCATGGACTGTTGGAAGACCGGAACAGCTGGGAATCGAAGTGTTTGAGATGTGGTACTACAGTATATTGAAAATTAGATGGACTGGTAAGGAAAATGAGGGTATCCGCAGAATCGACAATGCGAGGAAAAGTGTGGGAAACACTGATATGAAGAACAGATATGATGACTGGACACGTGTTAAGACACCAGGGAATTCCCGTGATACCAGAGGAATCTTCAGAGGGTAAAAACAGTGAGATAAACCAGTAATTGGGATACATCTAGCAAATATATGAGGGTGTAGGGCGCAAGTATTACTCTAAGAGAAATAGATTGCCACAAGAGAGAAATTCGAGATGGGTCACATCAAACTAGTCAGAAGACCGATGATGCAAAATTAATAAATATTTAAATATAATACAATAAAAGACCTGTGAAACCAAACAGAAGCAAACAAAGTATTCCATTAATACCTGATGTGTTCTGCTCGATACAGTCCCTATTTTGATATTTATATCTTTCTCGCTGGGAATAATTTATGAGAATTCGAAAACGCTTCTTTTGTAATTCACGAGGTATAGTTAAACGAATTTGAATGCACACAGGTGTGAAATGAAGTCGCAGTGTAGCAAGGTGTCGAGCCGTCCAGCCCACTCTAATCGTAGTGCAGGAAGCCACTACCATGGAGAGTGAATTGCTACACATCTAAAAACAATTCACTTGCAAAGACTTCGTGTAGTTTTACGAAGAAAGAAGTCTAGTTGCTTTCCTTCGATAGTTTGGTTTGCTACACATTCATGTTTCTCTTTCAAGATTCGAGAGCAATCGATTCATATTAACGTATCGAGAGTTGTATGATAAAATAGAAAGTTTTATTAGTTGTACATTCAACATGAACCGTACAAATGTTTCTGAACTTTGGTAAGACTTACGCCTAATGTCTCAAAGCAATCTCTTTTGAAATACCAACTTTGTGTCTTTCTCACATTATTTTGTACACGAAATGTACAGCCCAAGATCTCAACACATCGTAGTTACTTCACTGAAATAACTTGCTTCCCTTCTAACAGGAAATTATCATAGATCACATGTCTAACGAATGCTTCCAAGAGTGGCGGGTCATTCAGTGTTTAACATACGTCATCGAAGAAAATGCTCATAATTATTAATCTAAATATCCTGTATAGAAATAGACAGTTTTTGTATAAATAAGAGATCTTGCGAAACTCACGGCGCCCAGGCTCGTACCATGTTTCCTGACTTCCAAAAAGCGCTCTATACAGTTTACTTAGTGGTAAAAGTAATAACTTAGGATGAATCGGAACAGTCTTGTGACAAGATTCAGGAGATACCAGTGAAGAGAATCCAAGAAGTCATTGTGAACGTCGAAAGCTGCATGAGGCTCTCCGCGGATAGTACTGTTGTATGAGGGGCAGTCAAATGAAAACTAGGGAGATGGGAGAAAAGTTTACTATTTCGAATGTAATCTTCGTAACAGTTAATGCAATTAACCCATTGTAAGACAAGAGGAGTGCCTTCACGGAAAAAATGTTTGCGGTTGCTTGCGGAACCATAATTGCACAACCATTACTCTACCCAGGCACGCACCTCGTCGTCCGAAACAGATCGACGGCCAAGAATGTGTTTCATCACGGCTCCAAAAATATTGAAATCGCATGAACAGAGAACGGGACTGTATGGAGGATGTGTAATGATTTCCCAGCGAAACTTCTGTGTAGTCGAAATAATTTTGGCAACAACTGAGCGATCTCTCCCCATGCAATTTCCACATTCTTGGATCCATGGACGACATTCGAGTTGTCGGTGTGCTTCGAAGAAGTGCAGGCATGGGTACAATCATCGCTCTACAGGCAACTGCAAACATTTTTCCATGAAAGCATTGACCGTCTTGTCTTACAGTGGGATAAATGTATTAACACAGAGGCCTACCAACAATCTTTTTGCCGCCAACCATTCGCAACTGAAACGGGAAAGTGCGTTAATTTGAGAAATTTTTGCCATTAAACTGTAGATTTGTGTTGAGGCTAATTCACACAATCATGATTTCGCCCTCATAGTCATTCTCAAGTGGAATTTGAAACATCAAAGTGTCCAACCTGCCTAACTGGCGTGTCATCTTCGAAACAATATGACGACTAGTTTATAGACGAGATAAACGTTATTTCGACTATGACATTTCAATTAGGCGGTTCGTACATTTCTGAGATTTCAAATTGCAGTTGAGAATGGCCGTAAAGCCGAAATCATGATTGTGTGAAATAAATGAATACAAATCTACAGTCAAATGGCGGAAACATCTTTCGAAAAGTGCTACATCACTGTGGCCTCCTTCCCCAAGCCGGAAAAAAACCATATGTTGGCTTGCGAAGTACAGCTGTAGATGTAGATGTTTGCAACTGGGGTTTATGAAACAAACCCGAGACGAAAGGCGTGGATCAGATTTATCTCCTCCGTCAATTCTACCCGGTAAGGGTGTAGTACTGAGCACAGAACTCAAGAATGGATGGAACGAGCGTTGTGTAATCAATTCGTAGATGGATTACAAATGTTTTGGGTTCTTCCAATAAGTCCCCACTAAGAATCTCCTTTTGTTACAATTACTTTAATGTGATCGATCCGAACGGATGCTTTCAAAATTTTACAGTTTCCACTAATTTATAGAGAATAGCGTAATCGAATAGTAATGGGTGTGCAGGACGTTAAGTTTATTTCCTTTGTGATGGACTATACTTCTTGCGGGTTCTCTTAGTGAATGTCAGTCTGTCGCGATAGTAAATGGTTATAAACGAAATTCCATTTTAATGGAGAAGTTAGCTTTTGAGATGATTAACGTTAAGATTTTGAGGCTGATTTTAGAGGATGAATGCTCTGCTGCATGAAATTCATGCGTGTTTGCTGCTTTGTTTAATTACACATCTCGCACTTGTGACTACATTTCCGCTTCTTATTAAATTATTGTTAAACTGATTTACCAATCGTTCGCAAATCTCTGTAAGTCTTCCATTCGCAATTTTGTGTGTATATTTATTGAATATACATTTGGATTGAACTTTGAACAGTTTGATTTAATATGAAAAGGGAAAGCACTGCGTAATGTTCTTCAAATTTATATTTATTTAGTCACTAACTGGCTTTCGGCTTCGCAGCCCATCTTCTGGTGACAACAGAATGTTGCAAACACAGATAAACTTGATGTGCTACTTACATAGATATTATTTATACAAAAGATACAAACATTTCGAAGTGTGTACAGAGGAAAGCATTCAAATAATTACATTAGCTAAAAATGTGTAAACAAGGTTATTATGTGACGATAGATAAAGCAAATGTCGAGAAAGTAGATGGATTTGCAGTTTGAATCTAGTATTTGAAAAGAAAACTTAATTTAACAATTGAGTCTCATAGTTTAATATTAGGCTGGCACTCTGTGTCATGTGTTTGTTGACTTTCAATATTTCCAGTAGGCTCATCTTTCTGCTTTTCTTGACAGAACGTAAAACATTACATTCTACATCGTACGAATGTTTTCAGTTGTGATCTGGAAAGGTCAAATTCATCTCCTTCTGTCATGTTCACATAGCCCAATTGTCAAAGCTCTGTCTGATTGACCAATATATCAAAATTTCTATGGCTCTTGGTGAAAAAATTAATGATGTGGAAATTCAAAATGGTTCAAATGGCTCTGAGCACTATGGGACTTAACTTCTGAAGTCATCAGTCCCCTAGAACTTAGAACTACTTAAACCTAACTAACCTAAGGACATCACACACATCCATGCCCGAGGCAGGATTCGAACCTGCGACAGTAGCGGTGGCGCGGTTCCAGATTGCAACGCCTAGAACCACTCGACCACTTCGGCTGGCCGATGTGCAAATTCACCCGGATCTAACCTGGTATTGTTCGATGTCGCTAGGTTCTTTGCAGATGTTCCTACTCATGAGTCTACTCGTGTGAACATATTAACAGATTTTCTGCATACATCCAAAGCAAATCTTATAATATTACATGACATAATCGATGCTACTCAGATGTTTGTAAAACAGAATTACTTCCAGTTTAAAAACAAAAATTAGCCTACAGTCAGTCTAATGCCCTAGCCATGGGTTGACCTCTTAGACCTACACCATCTGTAATTTTCATGGACAATTTCTAACAGTTTTTCTTATAGAAAAAGCCAATCACAAAATACAGTACTGGTTAAATATTCCGATGATGTGCTGTGTTTGTGGACAAGACATGACAATTAGATACATTACTATAGTATTTGAACTTGAAACAAAAGAAAATTCAGTTTACAATCTCTTCTATACATTTCTTGAACCTTAATATAGATATCAGTGGCAGAAAACATGTATTTAGAATTTACAGAAGAAAACGTAGCCACTGATATGGTAGTCCCTGCAGGGTCCCAGCAGCCAGACAGCTACAAACATGCAGCAGCGCATTGTCTCATATCTGTATCATTATCCAAGTCAGCATTCCAGACAAATGGTACCCACTACTGGCATAAGTTTGCAAGGGAGTGGAAGCACCGGGACAAATAAGGGTTGAATATGATTTGTATCATGATTTGTATTGACACTAGTCAGCGAAATATCTTCATCAATTATGCCAACAGGACCTTAACATACTAAGATAAAACTGTTTATTTATATAAAATTATTTAAGAACAATTACTGCTAGTCGATCAACAGTGTTATCAAATCTTGCAGTGAGATCAAATGATTAAAGGGTATGCTGTTAATTCAAATACTTGCTCTCAACTCTCCAAAAGACATTCATGGGAACACGAAGTATGAAAATTTAAATTTACAACAAATGTTATTCTTTTTCCAAAATATACAAATCCTTTGTACCACTGGTTACTATTGTTGAAATATTAACAGCATATTTTAATAAGAGAGAGGCAAGATAGTATTTCACTAGTTGAAGTTACATAACAATCTCTTCACAGGTTTTAACGAAGTCTTCAAATAAGTGCGCCACAAAAAACTTTAGAACGTGTTTGACTAAAGTACAACACATAATTCAGGCCTGCCAGAAATTAAATGAAACAAAAACAACTTAAGCTACTTGATATGAAACCAACACTCGTCGGGGAATTTGGTGCGGACAAACGGACCCGAAATTACTTAAGGCGGGCCCGATACACTGCTCACCACACTCTTTTTCTAAGGAACCAGTAGGAACACGCCCCAAGGCACGAACATACAATGGTAGCCCGATGAACAGTGAAGTAATTTTTAAGTACAATGGTTGAAACTTACGGCATCAATCACACGCTGGAAGTGTAGACAAAATATTTCTGAATAGTCGCTAAAATATAGTAAGGTAACTGGGCCAGACAACCACCTCCACTTACACCTGATAGTAAAGAAGTTCAGCGCCCAACTGAGAGTCAGCTACAGATCAGGTCATGAGACGTAAACGGTAAATACTTAACCTTCTTGCTGGAAGGAAAAAGTAGATGGAAGGAAGATGTAAACATTTGGCTGGGAGGTATAGCCTAACAAAATAGAAACAACAATGTTTGTTCCGGTGAGGCGCGTAAGTAATAACTAAAGAAAGCGACTTGGAGATTTAGTAGACTAGGTACTAGGCAAAAAAAAAAAAAAAAAAAAAAAAAATATTTTGGACATCATGAGTAATGTTCAATGTTCAATGCCAATTGAACATAAAAGAAATTTACAAAACCATAATAAAACACAACAAATTATAACTCTATGCAAAATACCATATGAAGGCTATTATGTTTTGATACGAGTGACACGCTCCTCAAAACGCCTTTCCAGACACAGGAACAACAACAGGAGCCCGAACCGAGTCCAGTATAGAAGCAGTAGGACTCAAGAGGGGCAGGAAGCATTATCACAGTCACAACTGTCAGGAACATCAGTATTTACACGAAGATCAGTCTTTACGAATGTAGCGTGGTCTCAGCACCGTAGGAACGAACTAAAAGTGTGGGATAACAAACATGGAAAAACTATGAGTCTCCAGAAGATGTGTGGATGACCCGCCACTCGCCTCCACACCTGGAAAGCGCAATGAATAATGCGTCCACTCCCGTTTCCGATGCCCGTCCCTCATGCCGGGAAGATGCTCAGCGAGAACAACTTGGAAATCACACGAGCGGTATAACAAACAGCCGGCCCGTAGCCCCGCAAACATGCACTGTGCGTGCTGCTTTGCTGATTGCCTCTAACCGGGAACCGGCCTCAAAAGGACGTGCGGCAAACGTGCCTCGCCCCCTTGGTGCCAGAGACTGTGTCCCAGGAGATGTGGCGCGAGCTATCGACCACACAACGGTTCAGTCGAAACCACCCTTTGAAACAGAACTACAAACCATCAGTCAAATCGCTTCCAGCAACAGCTATAGCTCCGTCCTAATTTGTAACATTCTACGAAAAAAGAAAATGAGTAATACCACCCGTCGTCTGTACGCTGTCCAATAGAAATCATTGAATAGTGACAAATCCTGATGGAAAATTCCGTATACTGGTGACATTTCAAATAAACGTGAAAAAAGTTAAAGTTTGACAACTACAGACGTGGAGTTTTCATACCCATATTAAAAAATTTTATGCAATGGTTAAGGCTAATTTCAACCTTTGGCACAGAGTGGTTTTTATAAAATAAATTCTAAACAGCGCGACAAACAGTGTATTGGTGAACATGAGAGAAGCTGGCAATTAAAGAAGAAAGATTCGGCCTTTACTGAATACCTTTTAGTAGAAAACCATTCATATGATGTAGACTGCACAGTTTAACATTCTGTCAAGAAAAGCAGAAAGATGAGCCTACTGGAAACACTGCAAATCGACAAACACATGACACAGAATGACAGCCTAGTATTAAATGATCAAACTCATTTTCTATTTTCCCCTTCGTTAAGTTAAGGTTTCGTTATGAATACTAGAGACAATCTGTAAATTCATCTTATTTCTCATCATTTGTTAAATATATCTCCAAGTAAAAACATTGCTTACTCCATTATAGTTAATATATTTATTTTACCTTTTTCTTATGTGAACCATTTGTAATTTTTATATCTTCTGTAGAAATAATACCTGTTTAAGTCGTTCATCTTATTTTTCTGAGTTAACGACATTCCTTTGTCAGCCGAAGATGTCCGGAGAAGTAAAAAGACGGTCTGCGACGGAATAAATATAATTTTGCGGAACATTAGGAAGTGTTTTCCTTTTTAATATTATTATCATGTTCTGCCAAGCACCGACGGAAAATTTCGTTAATTTGGTTTAGCCCACTTTACTGTCGTACAGGATGTTTATTTTAACGATCTGTTTCATATTTCAGTTAGTTTGCTTAGTTTATATTCTCATTTTCTCTAAATTGTCTGTCTGGTAATATAAGGCTTGATGAATAACTATTTATTGAAAATTTGGAATTAAAAGCGAAAGGACGTATTTGTCCATAATGAAGTCACGCGAGCCAAACTTTTTTGGTCGGGCATTGCCCAAACTGATCTGTAAGGTAGCACCGTAATTGAAGCTGCTCTTCTCTGAACGCTGAATATGTGGTGGTACGGCTACAACTGCTTAGCATTTTCTGTCAAGTGCTTAGATACAGTTTTACTTTCGAATTCAACGAGCGCTTCACACATGACTGTTCTTGCGATAGTATGGGCTTCGTTCAGCGTTTGTCCGTGAGTCTTTGGATACGTTTACATTTTCTGGGAAGCATTTTTTCCTTTCATAACACGTTTCTAACACGACTGTCGATCCACAGCGAGTCTTTCCCATCCATCAGAAGTTTGTTCGGCACATACGTGCATAATTCCTACTTTACAATGCTCATGAACGTTGTCCATTGATGCTCAACATGATCAATGCTGCAGATGTAATTTTTATGTTGACCACTGAGATAATCGGGAATACTGCATTTGATCAAAAGTATCCGGGCACCTATTAGTGGACATAAGTTTGGGCTATGTCCAGCCTTCATCTCTGAGACTTGAATTCTGCTGTGGACGCTTTGCAGTTAGGTGTCTGAGTGTCTATGAAGGAATGGCAGCCTATTCTTCCTAAGGGTCAAAACGAGAGGATGCTGGGGTCTGGAGTGAAATCAAAATTCTGATTCATCGCAGAGTTTTTCCGTTAAGATCATGTCGGGACCCGCGAGAAGCCAGTCCATTGCACGGATGTTATTGTCCACAGACCAGCGCCTCTGTAATACTGCTTTATGATAAACTGCATTTTAAGGTTGATAAAATTATCGTCTCCGAAACATTCGTCTACCGTACGGAGTACACAATACTGTGAAATGTGTTCGTGTCATTCTGTATTTAGCATTTAATTAAGCTAACCACGCTAACCATGAAAAACACCACCTTACCGTGACACCAACGCCTCTGTACTTCACTGCTGCCTCTATACATGACGGCAGGTAGCCTTTTCCAGACATTCACAAGACGCAAAGCCTTCCATCTACAGGGTACAGCGTGATTCATCACGGTAAGTCACCTGTTTCCACTCACCCACTTTCCAGAGGCTTGGCTAATTATACAGTGTCAAGAGTCGCTCAGGACTGACAACAGAAATGTGTGGCTTATGAGGAATTGCTACGTCACTGAACGCCATTACTTTTAGCTCTCCACTAACAGCCATTGTGTTAGATGGGTTGTAGGTAGCGCTTTGGAACTCACGAGTGATTCCTTCCACTGATTTTGTAGAACCAGCGTCCTCAATGCCGGACGTGAGGTCTGGCTGGTCTTGGTTCAGCTGTGTTTGTTTCTTCGAGTGGCCAGCTTTAGTAGGATTGAAATGTTCTTGATGCGTATGATGCTCAGCTGGCATCCAGTGACTAATCCACGTTCAAAGTTGACCGACGCATTCTACCGTTACTGACGACAGAATTACGCCTGCTTCCTTTTATACTGGCCTTTCGTGACAAGTAGTGCTCAGTTCCGCATTATATAGGAGTGTCCACGTACTCGTGATCCGATGTTGTATATAAGCTTGTAAATGGAATTCTCTGTCCTAAAAGAAACCATTTATCTACGCCACACGTTCTCCACTACCATAGCTGCCCATCCTAGAGGATAGCGCACTCCTGACCTGTTAAGGAAGTTCCTATTCCACAGAGTAGCGGAGGTTGAGAAGTCTCCCATCCAAGACGGTCTAAGAGTGGTGAGAGCCTCTAGTTCAAGCCTTTTACTCGGCTATAAACCAGGGCGTTGTGTCCAGAACGGGATAACGACGCTGCAAAACACTTCCTCAGCTTCCACCCTGCAAAGGAGGCTGTATTCAGCGATGCTCCTTTGAACAATAAGATGAATTAAATTGAATATTATAACTGTTTTTTTCTGTAAGAAGGGAAGATTACTACAAAGTGTGAAATTAGAGCAATATTTGCTACAATATGTGTATACATTCACATTTACTAGGAAGTACACAGTATTCGAAAAACGACAAAAAAGGGATGGATAGATATTTTAAATGTATATACTTTCTAAAAAAAACTGTTTAGTAGATATTATAAAAAAAACTGTGGTTATCTGTAGAACAATATTTCTTCTTGCAATTAAAAGCAAAGGTAAAAAATTGTACACTCATAAAGAACTGCGCTAGTAAAAGAAACTCGCAAGAGTCTAGAAAAGTGTAGCCACACCGAGTTCTTCGGGAACCAAAAATATGTAAAATTCCGAAATAAATGTTGTAAAACTATTAGGCGACTTGTATCCACAAACAGACAAAGAAAAACGTCAGAATAACACCATGAGATTATCCAGAATACAAAAGAACTAACCACAACGGTATAAGATTCACATAAAGATATGTCGTGCTTTGGACTTCCGCCGGAACCAGTAGACGAATAGAAGGTCAGTTGCTTTCCTGTCATACCTGTCGACTTCGTAGATAGAAAAGATTTTAAAAAAGATATGAAATTAACGGTGTCTTTCGATCGCCAGCAAAGATTACAGCTCTGTTTAGCTCGGTTAAAGATAATCTAAAACTGAGGAAGTTCGGCGTTTATAGAATCCCTCCCTTGTCACTGACGTAAAACGTATATCGGCCAGACGATTCGCATCGTTCACGACGAGTTTATTGAGCACCACCGCTACAGTCAGTTACTGAAACCTAAGAAATCTGGGGTAGCGGAACACTCTCTAACGGGGGACATTGAATGACTGATAGTGAGAGACAGTAGTTGCTACGCATGACACTATTTGGACTGTGTCTGAAAGAAATAGAGTGAACTTAGAGTGTGAAACAGTATTATAAATAAAGACTAGGGCTATCCATTAAGTAAAATGTGTATTGTTTTATTTTAAACTAAAAAACAACGGTCTTTGACTGGGCCAGCAGAGACGCATCCACATAATGATTCACCGTTTTTGACAGCTTTCACCAATTAGAACGTCTTTCCTTGACTTTGCTTAAGGCGTAGCAGTGACAATTTCTTTCGCAGGCGTACTGATTTTCCTGGTGTATAAATTGTCTGTTATTCGTGTCACACATTATATATGAATTTATGGCATATTTAAGTTTTCCACATCTCGAAATGATCAATAGACATGTCACGCGTTGAGGCCCTATATGTTGCGTATGGAATCAAGCGGTATTGCATATCCAAAAACGGAACTTCAAGAATTTATAACAGCACATAAAAGCGACATACTGATTGTAACGGAAACCTATCTGAGGCCACCGCGAAGATGTAGATTAAAGAAAATGACAGCTTGTAATACAGTTAGGACAAACAGACGGGGAGGGGGAACTGCTGTGTTCTTACGAGACACACACTATTGAGAAACCCTACAGAAATTAACGAACTTAGAAGCAGTAGCAGTGGGATCTGAAAGAGCGCATGGAAGAATAACATTTGTTGCTGCATATCTCAGTCCTTATCAACAAATAATTGAAGAAGAGTGTTTTCACATTGTTGATGCATATGACAAAATTGTATTAAGGGGGGGAGGACCTAAATGCTAAACATTACACCTGAAACTCGCGGAGAACTAACCCCAGGGGAAGATTACATGAAATGGAAGAAGCACTCCAATGTATTACCCTTCATCCGGATGAACTGATTCACTTCTCAACAGTAAACAACCATAGACCACATGTCCTTGACATAATTATGACAAAGAACCTAGAACAAACCCAAGACTAACCACAATCAACGATTTAACATCAGACCACGATCAAGTTAAAGGTGTACTGACGAAAGTAATTGAACAACAATTCCAACAACGAAAAACACATTCAAATTATTGGACCAATATAAAGTGTACCTCAAAAATGATGTGCGACCAACAATGGCATTAAAAAATAGACAAGAGATAGACGAAGTTACAACCACACTCACAAATAAAGTTCAAACAGCGTACAGACGCGCTTCGATAGCATGGAGAAGCGAAAACCGGCACCATGAAAACTTTTCCGCTGCTTCAAGACCCGAAGAAATTAAAGAACACAGGGTGAAACAGATGGCACAAGTTTCGAAACCTTGCCGACCACAGAGAATTACGACAATTATCGCGAGAACTACACCGTCGCGCGATCAAGTCGCGGGAATCGAAAAGTGGGAACACAGAATGGACCAGTTCTTCCTACAAAGCAAAGAGGACTGGAACGTTGTAAGATGTTTTCGCGAAAAAAAAAACCACGAAAGACTGCCATTGAGGGACCAGCTGGCTCAGTTTTCGATCCGTTATTTAGAGTGGAAATATTTACAGAGACTTACAAAGCGCAAAACACTGTCGATATACCCAACACGATAACCCAGACGCCGAAGACAATAGAGCAAGGGAAAGAGCGGATAATATCAGAAACACACCAAACAAACAAGTGCCATTACTGACGACCCCCACTGAGATCCGAAAAGTAATTAGCAATTTGGGCATAAAATCAGCCCCATGCCCAGACGGCATAACAAGTGAACAAGTGCTACCAAGAAACCGATACTGCTGCTAACACGAATTTTCAATGGATGTCTCAGACACGAATATTTCCCGACGCAGCGGGAAACATCTCGAATTGTACCAATACCAAAACCGGAGAAATATTTAAAACTTCCCCAGAGCCACCAACCTGTTACCCTGCTTCCAACCCGATCCAAATTTTTCGGACGAGTATTCCTACAAAGGCTAAACCAACCACTGATTGAGAATGAGATCATTCGACCAGAACATTTTCATTTCAGAGCGCAATATCGGTAGAGGTGCAACTACTACGCATATCCGAAAATATCGCATATAGCATGAATAGGGACTATTTCAGGGCAGCATCTTTCCTAAATGTAGAGGTAGTGGTAGCTTGTGATGTAGTCTGGAATGGTCGCCTTATCGTAAAACTACGAAATCTAAACTACATCTCAGATCCCTACATAAAAGTCAAGGATCAGTTTCTCTCACACAGGAAATTCATTGTAGAATTTGGCAACATCAATGAAGCATAAAATCATAGGAAAAAAGAAATCTCTTAAGGGTCGGTATTATCGCCGACACTGTGAAAGACGTGCACTTCATTCATCATTCAGTACTCACATTTCATATTTCTAATCCACGCATTCTGGTATTCGGTAAACTAATAATTCAGGTAATATTAATAATTTCTATGGGTTGCCTGATTTATTTGACGATTTTTACAGCTTGTCTCACAACTGTTCAAAATGTGTGTTAATGACTTACCTCTGATACCCAACGTAGATTGGCACCATTTGTAGACGACACCGCCTTACTTGCAAGTAACAGTAGAACGACCGTTGTGATAACAAGGATGCAAAGGCAGCTAAATACCGTAGAAGAATGGGCACTCGAAAACCATCTCATATTTGCCGCAGAAAAAACACAAGCAATAATGTTCACGAGGAAGAGACCAGAACTACGCGACAGATTACTAATAAACGGAACACACATAAACTGGACAAATCAGGTCAAATATCTTGGTGTCATGTTGGACAATAAGCTGATCTTTAAAATACATGTCGTTTATAAAAAAGAGAACATGATAAAACTAGTAGATACACTACTCCCACTTTTGGCCAGCACTGACAAGGGGATCCGAACAAAATTAATGTTGTATAAAACAACAATATTACCGGCTCTATTATAAGGTTGTTCAACTTGGGCGACAATTTGCAACACAAACTAGCAAGCGCTGTAAAGAGTCAAAAACCAATGTTTCAGAATAATGCTCAAAGCCCCTCGGTGGCCTAGAATAAACGACTTACACGCTGAACTCAACATGTCAATTGTAACACAACTAACACAGTAGAAACATCGAAAATTGTTAGAAAAAATGGACCGATTAAGAAATATAACCAGACAGCTAGAATGTGTTGGAACAGTGTGGCACAGAGTGAGAATTCCCAGAGCCATAATGAGGAATTAAATACGATAAAGAAATACCAGTAGCAGTCACCATATTAGTCTTAAAGGGCGACAACAGCCCAAATGTCCAAATAAAGCGAAATGAAGCAACATTATGTTAAAAACTATAAACTAAGGAAGTCCAACCGCCATAGGCGGATGAAATTCGAGGGTAAAAGAAAGGGTTGAGAATTGGTACGTAATGTTAGCCTGTTTTGGCATACAACGTAAGCAGTTTGTGTTTTAAATAGTATTACGTAGTTGTAAGCCTATTCTGGCATTCAACGTAATCTCAGTCTGCGATAATTAGGCACAAAGTAACATATAAAGTAATAAATCCTTTATGTTGTTGTATGAATGGCCCTTCTCGCATCCAACGTAATATCAATCTACGACAATTATCCGTGATATAAGCCCCAGCCCCTTCTGGTATCCAACATAATTTCACTCTACGACAATTACTCGTAAAAGACCATATAACATGACAAATCGTCTTACGTAGCTATAAGCTTCTTCTGGCATTCAACGTAACTTCAGTCTACAACATTTAACGGAAAAATACCGTATAACGTAATAAATCGTTTCACGTAATCTCAGTCTACGATGGTTAGCCGTGAAATACCGCATAACGTAATAAATCGTTGTATGTCGATTTGTACTATACTCATGAAAGATCCTTCTCGCATCCAACGTAATATCGGTCTACGACAGTTATCCGTGAAATACTACATTCATAGTAAATCGTTTATGTTGATTTATAGTAGGACTGTGTTTGAACGCGACACGAAATGTTCGAACACTTTGCGTCACAGTTCAGGAAATCTCGGGGTGTGTTTGATCTTGAGATCGGACCGCAATCTAGTGTATTTTGTTGGTACTATCACAACGACGTGGCTTAGCGTTTTTAATGCACTACGGATTTTAATAATAAAAATATCTGTGAAAAACTGACTGAAACACGTTCTAGGCTGCAGTTCACGCGTAACAACGGCAACTAACAAAATAAATAAAAGATTACAGTCATGATTCCGTTCAATTTTCGAGTTTCCGCTCACCCCGCGATTTACTGACGCCTCATAGTACTATCTCCAAGACGAGTCTTGCCGCTGTAAATCGTTCTCGCGATAAAAATTAATCACTTTATTACGATTATTTCACCGTTCAGCATTTAATTCTTGATTGTCTTGATTCCATAATGCGAATATAGTTGTCTTGTTTTAAAACTGATTAACACCTGGTAACGTTTTTATCTGCTATTCTAATATGTTAACGGGGATCTAATTGCTCACTTACAACCTATTTGGTAAATCATTACCTACTCTCATAAACAAATAAAACATGATACCGGGTTCGGACAAGCAATATTTTTTGTAGGACATTTTCGTCTTTGTCTGTTACCTTCACTTAAATACCAACATAAATGTATATGCAGTGTTCGGAACGGTATGAGAACTTGTAAGTCTGTTCAGAGTAGGAGTCTGTGCTGTGGAAGGATTGAATGCTGTTTCTTCCAATGTTCCACGAAATTCTCAGAATTTAAGCAGAGCCATTGCTTATTGTTGAAGCTATGTAGTAGTTTCTTGCGTGTCCCTCGTATTCGCATAGCGCGAGTCAAATGACACGCGATTGTTCGAACGAGGTCGCCACCGCATCGAACGATGCGGTACATCGAGAAATCTCGAAAGTGCTCGGACGCGAGTATCGTATGCCCTGTCCTAAATTATAGTACAGAACTATGAAAGCGAGCTTGTGTAGCTCAATAAAAATCGGCAGTAACCAAACAATTAAATTATATTTGTCATTCTTAATTTTGCTGAGGACCCTTGAAGGTATGTTTACTCATCTTACAAGCCGTAAAGGCGTGCATAGAGTTGATTGTCAGAGAACCGTAAGGTCTCAAAGCACAGAATCAAAGTTTTGAGAAAAATAGACAGTCTACCTGTCTCATAGGACTGCCGCTATATTTGTTACCGGTAGTTTCGAGCAACAAGTAAGTATCAGACATACTTCGGGAACTCGAATGGGAATGTCTGGAGGGAAGCGACGTTTTCTCGAGAAACATCATTGAAAAAATTTAGAAAACCGGCATTTGAGGCTGACTGCTGAACGATTCTACTGTATTCAACATACATTGCGCGTAAGAACCACGAAGAAATATTCGAGAAATTAGGGTTCATACGGAGGCATATAGTAGTCATTTTTCCCTCGCTCTATTTGCGAGTGGAACAGGAAAGAAAATGAGTGGTAGTGCTACAGTGGACCTTCCGCCACGCATCGTACGCTGGCTTGCGGATCAGCTACACAGGTGCAGATGTAGGTGACATGTTCTCTAACTAAGTCTCAACATCCTGTACTTCCTATGAAAAAATAATGTGCATGCTTTATGTTCTGAAAATTAATTAATATTTAAAATTATATTTATTATTGATGTTAACTGATCCATCATCTGAGTCGACTGGCCGCTGCGGTTCCGCTGCAGAAGGAGCGTTTTCACAATGTCAGGAGGTGACTGTCAAACCAGAAAGCTGCTATGTGCACCCGAGTGCAGAAGTCCCAAGCGCTGGACCGCAAGGACTCGTCCATTCAGTATGGAGTAGGAAAAGAATAAGTCACACACCGACGATGAATATTCAGATGGGAGTAAGGATCGCAATCAAAGCAGCCTGAATAGGCAATGGAATGACGTGTCTCCATGTCTTCTTTTTTTAACGATGTCTGACCATCTGATCCTTCACTTTCTCTGGCTCACCTTAGTTCACAGACTACTCGAACTTTTCTTCCTCTCAACGTTGTCATTGACGCAGCATGTTTGCAATGATACACAATGACCGACCGCCGTTTAGTGACCACGCCTCTCAGTGCAGTGTGTAAAACTTCCCAACCTGTGTGGCCTGATATGCGTCTTTCACACGTGAGTTCGTTCCCAGCCGTGGCTACTATCACTCCAGCACATTGTTTTACGTTTAGCTGCATTTCTGAGTTGTAGTTCAAGGAGACCAACAACAGAATTACTTGTGTGTAACGTCCGTCTCTGCATGAGGCCGGCGCGTTTCATGTCTGTGTTTCGTCGGAGAATCTGCTGGTGTTATACACATCCTTCTTATTACCTGCCAAAATTTTTAATGGAAGGCTTATTCTTCTGCTTCATTTTCCAAAGTTTCTGACGCCTTCTTGCATGCATTCAGGGCGCTTTTCTATCTGGGTTCCGTCTCAGTGTCTCTAGGTGTCTACGAATTATCGACATATCTCTGACCATCCTCCAAGCTGTATTTTATGTAGTGCAAACCAGCAAACCAAATGCCGTCCCTGCATTTAGGAAGCTCATACCAATGCCTCCTGGTGCTTGCGACAGCAGCATTTTTCCCATTGCTTGCCTGACTTTTCAAAGCGTTTTGTCTCTTCTCGGACGAGGACAATGTTTCACTGGCCACCCCAGCGTGTCTTATGGATGCATTTGTCTGTTCACTCCGTCTCTGTGCTAACAGGCGCCCACAGCAACAGCGTTTTTCTCACTGGCAGCGAGGCTCTATTCAAGGTGTCTATTCTTAAACGAGCTCATGCCATCCACAAGTTTCCCGTTTGCGAAGGGTGTAGAATGTCCACATGAACCTTCTACATTCCCTATTAGTGGTCCATGACTCTCTCCATGTCCCTAGCCCAGCACCGACTGGCAGTGAAAGAACTTCTATCTTCACTTTACCTGCAGAAGACTGTTGTTTGCTTATCAATCACTAACGGAGGCGCATAATGTCTCTGCAATATCACTGAAAATTCAGTACTCGCGTAAAATGGATAATTTGAAAGGTGACTATGACTGCTTTGAATGTAAAGTACGTAGTGTCTATCGAAAGTAATGACGCAAGCGCATACAGTTGAAAGTAGTCGATACTAGAAGCCAAAAAGCGTTCGTAAACATAAGTCCACAAACGAACCGTATGGGAAGTAATTGCGACTTTATGATTACCAGCCAGTACTGGCGTAATTGTGTTTAAAAAATGCATGCTGGTCAGTGGTGTCGTCTTTGTTTACATTTTGAAGACATGGAGTTGTAAAGAAAATGAATACGACAGTACAATACACAGTCGGATTGCCACTGGTGTTCACGGAGCGTCAGTTGTGTTTTACGAGTGTTTGTGGTACATGCAACATTGTAGTAACGAGGAATATGCAGATATGCCTCAATGCGGTGCGTCAGTTGTGTTTAACGAGTGTTGGTGGGAACATGGAACATAACAGTAACGAGAACTATGCTGATATTCATTTCATGTATGGTGGCGTAACGGCAACGCATGGGAGGCTGCACGCTTATACTAAGTAGCATACCCCACCCGGTGACATCCCGAGACTTAAACTTCTACAACGCTGCACCAACAGCTCCGAGAAACTGGGACTTTTGCACTTGCTCGGGAACGGGTAGGCTAAAATGGTTCAAATGGCTCTGAGCACTACGGGACTTAACATCTGAGGTCATCAGCCCCATAGAACTTAGAACTACTTAAACCTAACTAACCTAAGGACGTCACACACATTCATGCCCGAGGTAGGATTCGAACCTGCGACTGTAGCGGTCGTGCGGTTCCAGACTGAAGCGCCTAGAACCGCTCGGTCACAATTGCCGGCAGCAGGTAGGCCTGCACGAATTAAACCCGTGTTGCTGGAAACAGTCGCACACTCTCCAGGAATCTCGAGGAGGAGACTTGCCACACAAGTTCCTGAAATGAGCTACAGTGCGTTTGGGACTACTGCATCGCACTGCACTGTATTCGTACCACGTCCAAAGGGGTCAGTACCTTAGTGAGGCGGACTTTGGTCGTAGACTAACGTTCTGTCAGTGGATACAACAACAAGCTGTAGGCAGCACTAACTTTAACAAAAACTTATTATTATTTACAGGTGAGGCGGGTTACTCTCGTGACGCTGTATTTAATTACCCACATTCTCACGTTTGGAATGATGTAGGCTCCAACCCAAATGCTGTGCGTGAATCTCCACATCTGCTTTTCTCAGTGAATGTATGCTTAGGGATACTCGGTCATCATCTTATTGTGCATACTAAGACATAAAATGACATACCACGGGGGATTATCCGAAGACGCAGGAATTGGTAAATGTTATGTGCATGTACAGACAAAAAAGATGACAATTTCAGAAAAAGTAGATTATTTTTTTAAGAGAAAGAGCTTTACAAATTGAGCAAGTCAATAACGCGTTGTTCCACCTCCGGCCACTACGTAAGTTCCGATTTGGCACTGATCGATAGTTATTGGATGTTCTTCTGAGGGACAGCGTACCAAATTCTGTCCAATTGGAGCGCCAGATCGTCAAAATGCTGAGATGATCGTAGGCCCTACCCATAATGCTCCAAACGTTCTCAGTCGTGGAGAGATCCTGCGTGACCTTACTGGGCCACGTAATGTTTCCATGTGCAGGCGGGCATTATGTTGCTGAAACGTAACGCCATAATGGTATGGGGCACGGAATATCGTCGGTGCACAGTTGTAATATAAGTGTACATCGGATGGCAATGAATGTACTGCTGTGAAGGGAAACAGCACACCAGACCACCGCCACTGGTTGTGAGGCCGTATGGCGGGCGGTAGTCAGGTTGGTATCTCGGCGTTATCTGGGGCGTCTCCAGACACGTCTTCGGCCTGGAATCTGATTAACTGGAGTAGAATGATCTTCAGTGATAAGGACCGCTTCGAGCTGAGCCCCGGTGACTGGCGAATGCGCGTCTGTATGCGGTCCAGACAGTGATGAGATACCAACCTGAGTGTCGCCAGCCTTTCGGCCCAACGCTAGGTGTCAGGGTTTTGGGTGCTATTTGTTTTCATAGCAGGCCTCCTTTGGTTGTCATCCGCGGCAGCCTTATAGCACAGCGGTACGTCAGCGATATTCTAGGCCTTGTTTTGTCGCACTTCATGGCAAGCTTTACATTTCAGCGAGATAATGACCGTCAGTATGAAAGAGTTTCTAATACTTTTCTTCGTGCTTGCTTACCTTGGCCAGTAAAGTCACCAGATCTCTCCCAATTGAGGACAATAAGAGCGTTATAGGCAAGGCCCTCCAACATTCTCGGAAGTTTGACGATCTAGCATTCAAAGAATTCAAGACATAAGGCAACTCCATTAATCAATGCCAAGACTAACTGCTTGCATAAGGCCCAAAGTGGACCGACGCATTATCGACTTGCTCAATTTGTGATGCTGTTTCTCTTGAATAATCTTGCAATTTTTCAGAAACTGTAATCATTTGTTGTCTGTAGATGTACATCAAATCCACAGATTTCCTTCCCATTCGGAATGTTCCTCCGTGGTGCGTCTTTTTTTTTTGTTTTTCTCTTCAGACTGTGTTATCATACAACAAAACAAACTCAATAGACTGAATTAGCTTTCTGCGGCATAATCTTGCAGGATTACTTGCGGATTTTCCGTTAGAGGAACGCCAGAAGATGTGGTGCATCGCTGCTGTAGTGTGACGACGTCTGACGCGCCGATATGGCAAAAGATGATACTGGACGATGAGGTCACCTAATATGAGCCCCATGGATTTCTGTTTGTGGACCACCTTGAAGGTGTAGTGTACGCCACCCCAGTTGACTCGACTGACGAGCTGGAGCAGCGACTTATCAATGGCCGGTTTGAATGGATTCATTGGGGCGATGGGTACATTCCTGCATCCGGGTACAAGGACGAAGCTTTGAACTCCTCCTTAAACACGATTACAGTCATGTAACTGTTCTCGTGTTCACAACACCTGCATTTCTAACAAAGTATCGCTAGTAAGTGTTATTAATGTTGTGTGGTGTAGCTACCTTTCCCTAACTGGTATGACGTACGCTCAGAATCGAAGTGCGAACAGGACTCGGAACCCCTTGCCATCCACAGCCGATAGGCGTCACTGGATGCGGGTATGAAGGGGAATGTGGTCAGCACACCGCTCTCCCAGCCGTTGTCAGCATTCGTGACCAGAGCCCCTACTTCTCAGTCAAGTAGCTCCTCAACTGGCCTCACAAGGGCTGAGTGCGACCTACTAGTCAACCGCGCTCGGTAGAACCGGACGGTCACCCATCAAAGTGTTCGCCAATGGTGCCAGCGCTTATCTTCTGTCATCTGGCGGGAACCGGTAACAGTTCTTTTCATCCATTGACAAAATAATGTAAAACTTCTTTGAGACTAAGCTATATACATTCAGAAACGGGAATGCATAGGAACATAACCTAGAGGCTACAATTTTAAATTCACAACACTGTATTACAATCTTTTTACATCAAATAAAGAGCTGTAACAAAAAAAGCACCGTTAATATGAAGCGTACTACAAAAACACGCCCCCAGGCCCCATTTTATGCCAACAGCGGCCGCGTGCCGCTTCATGAACACTCTAACTAGAGAATGGCACAGGAAACTTCTAAACCAAGAAATGAGCGTATATGTAACAAAAACATAATGATTTCAAAACCCACAACCCGCCTCGAGCTTAGGATTGTACAATCACAATAACTATAATTAATAAAATATTTTCATAAATAAGAAAACTTTGAAATCCAAAATTAAAATAAATATATACTGCGTCAGTGAATGGCACTGCAGAATTACTGAGCAGCTACTTTAATCGAAAATGGCAATACGCTCTTTCAATAGCCGTCCAATAGCAAACAGTGAATGGCTGCTATGATAAGCTGACTGTCGATTTAAGGTCACTAAACAATAGTGTGTTTCGATAAATTCGACTCACTTAAGAGTGGAATGGAAATTACACAAAAATTAAAAAAGCAGCTTTAATACACTTATGAAAATAAAATAGTTGTCTTTTGAAAAGCACGTTGACATACTGAATTCACGTGAGGCTAATGAATACTGAGTGCTGTTAGGAGTAGAGCAAGAGACACCAAACAACTAAAGCCTGGGCAATAAACAAAGCTTTGCAGATTCTCGCCCATATCATGCCAATGCCAACCTCAGTGGCCGCTTGGGGTAGCCGCGTTGTCCAAGGCGCCTTGACACGGTTCGCGCTGCTGCCCTCCCCCCCACCCCTCCCCACCCCGTCGGAGGTTCGAGTCCTCCCTCGGCCATGTGTGTGTGTATGGGTGTTGTCCTTAGCGTAACTTAGTTTACGTTAGATTCAGTAGTGTGTAAGCCTAGGGACCGATCATCTCACCAGTTTGGTCCCATACGGACTTACCAAAAATTTCCAAAATTTCCAACCTCAGTTCTGTTCAGCCACATGGAATAATTTTTCCAACAGCGCACAATGTCATCCCAATACGGCAGCAAATAAAGGTGCTTACCATTAATCGTATTCCGCTTAAGCGAGCCGCCAAAAAGTCGCCATCCAGTACGGTTACAGCCGGCCACGTTGGTCGAGCGCTTCTAGGCGCTTCGGTCCGGACCGTGGGTCGCAGGTTCGAATCCTGTCTCGGGCATGGATGTGTGTGATGTCCTTAGGTTAGTTAGGTTTAAGTAGTTCTAAGTTCTAGGGGACTGATGACCTCAGATGTTAAGTCCCATAGTGCTCAAAGCCATTTGAACCAGCACGGTTACAGCGGGCAATTTGATTCGCTTCAACGAGGGACTTCCGTTCACGCCGAGCGCCGCATTCCCACGTAAGCCGGTACACGGGTCTTAATAACACTTCACTACACTGCTCGGCCTCCATTGGCGTCGACTACAAGTTTAAAAGTATACTTCAGCACACCACCACCTCATGCCTGCCGTATACTTAGCTTCGACGAAGCACTGCAATCCACTCTGTGGTAAAAGACCAAATTCATTTGTCCGTCCACAACTGTCTTCACCGGTGTACTGAGCAGTGTTTTTTTCATCTTTCAATCAGTTGCCGTACATCTAGACAGCTTATATACTGCTAAATGCCCTCAAGTCGTCAGCACACATTTCCACACGCTTGTCAGCCACGATGTCTTTGTCTCTTTCAACATATTTATGCATTCAGAAAACTGGTGGTCAAATTTACAGACATGTTGTGACATACTCTAGATTCCCGAATGAGTGTTCAGTAACTTTTTACACAACTTGCATTGCGAGACACCTACCAATTTATCTGAAACTGACTTAAAAACACACGTCAATTTTCCCTTTACAGGACATGCGCTCTGTGTCGTGACCGGTATATATCCCCCAAATCTTAATTTCTCCCCAAACCCCCTTAGATCTGGTTTGTTTATGTTGGTACACCCACCGTTTTGGTAAATGAGCCGCAGTGAAACTGTTGTTGTGGTCTTCAGTCCTGTGCAAGCTTTTTCATCTCCCAGTACCTACTGCAACCTACATCCTTCTGAATCTGCTTAGTGTATTCATCTCTTGGTCTCCCTCTACGATTATTACCCTCCACGCTGCCCTCCAATACTAAATTGGTGATCCCTTGATGCCTCAGAACATGTCCTACCAACCGATCCCTTCTTCTGGTCAAGTTGTGCCACAAACTTCTCTTCTCCCCAATCCTATTCAATACTTCCTCATTAGTTATGTGATCTACCCATCTAATCTTCAGCATTCTTCTGTAGCACCACATTTCGAAAGCTTCTATTCTCTTCTTGTCTAAACTATTTATCGTCCATGTTTCACTTCCATACATGGCTACACTCCATACAAATACTTTCATAAATGACTTCCTGACACTTAAATCTATACTCGATGTTAACAAATTTCTCTTCTTCAGAAACGCTTTCCTTGCCATTGCCAGCCTACATTTTATATCCTCTCTACTTCGACCATTATCAGTTATTTTGCTCGCCAAATAGCAAAACTCCTTTACTACTTTAAGTGTCTCATTTCCTAAACTAATTCCCTCAGCATCACCCGACTTAATTCGACTACATTCCATTATCCTTGTTTTGCTTTTGTTGATGTTCATCTTATATCCTCCTTTCAAGACACTGTCCATTCCATTCAACTGCTCTTCCAAGTCCTTTGCTGTCTCTGACAGAATTACAATGTCATCGGCGAACCTCAAAGTTTTTATTTCTTCTCAATGAATTTTAATACCTACTCCAAATTTTTCTTTTGTTTCCTTTACTGCTTGCTCAATATACAGATTGAACAACATCGGGGAGAGGCTACAACCCTGTCTTACTCCCTTCCCAACCACTGCTTCCCTTTCATGTCCCTCGACTCTTATAACTGCCATCTGGTTTCTGTACAAATTGTAAATAGCCTTTCCCTCCCTGTATTTTACCCCTGCCACTTTTAGAATTTGAAAGAGAGTATTCCAGTCAACATTGTCAAAAGCTTTCTCTAAGTCTACAAATGCTAGAAAAGTAGGTTTGCCTTTCTTTAATCTTTCTTCTAAGATTAGTCGTAAGGTGAGTATTGCCTCACGTGTTCCAGTGTTTCTACGGAATCCAAACTGATCTTCCCCGAGGTCGGCTTCTACTAGTTTTTCCATTCGTCTGTAAAGAATTCGTGTTAGTATTTTGCAGCTGTGACTTATTAAACTGATAGTTCGGTAATTTTCACATCTGTCAACACCTGCTTTCTTTGGGATTGGAATTATTATATTCTTCTTGAAGTCTGAGGGTATTTCACCTGTTTCATACATCTTGCTCACCAGATGGTAGAGTTTTGTCAGGACTGGCTCTCCCAAGACCGTCAGTAGTTCCAGTGGAATGTTGTCTACTCCGGGGGCCTTGTTTCGACTCAGGTCTTTCAGGTCTGTCAAACTCTTCACGCAGTATCTTATCTCCCATTTCTTCTTCATCTACATCCTCTTCCATTTCCATAATATTGTCCTCAAGTACATCGCCCTTGTATAGACTCTCTATATACTCCTTCCACCTTTCTGCTTTCCCTTCTTTACTTAGAACTGGGTTTCCATCTGAGCTCTTGATATTCATACAAGTCGTTCTCTTATCTCCAAAGGCCTCTCTAATTTTCCTGTAGGCAGTGTCTATCTTACCCCTAGTGAGATAGGCCTCTACATCCTTACATTTGTCCTCTAGCCATCCCTGCTTAGCCATTTTGCACTTCCTGTCGATCTCATTTTTGAGACGTTTGTATTCCTTTTTGCCTGCTTCATTTACTGCATTTTTATATTTTCTCCTTTCATCAATTAAATTCAATATTTCTTCTGTTACCCAAGGATTTCTACTAGCCCTCGTTTTTTTACCTACTTGATCCTCTGCTGCCTTCGCTAATTCATCCCTCAAAGCTACCCATTCTTCTTCTACTGTATTTCTTTCCTCCATTCCTGTCAGGTGAAACTATCTAAGCAAAAATGTACCTGGTTACTACCGCGGGACTGCTACGGTCGCAGGTTCGAATCCTGCCTCGGGCGTGGATGTGTGTGGTGTCCTTAGGTTAGTTAGGTTTAAGTAGTTCTAAGTTCTAGGGGACTGATGACCACAGATGTTAAGTCCCATAGTGCTCAGAGCCATTTGAACCTGGTTACTCTGTAATGACGTTGAACTGACTGCGCATCCTGTTTTCTACTGTATTTCTTTCCTCCATTCCTGTCAGGTGAAACTATCTAAGCAAAAATGTACCTGGTTACTCTGTAATGACGTTGAACTGACTGCGCATCCTGTTTTCAGTTGCAACAGGCTGAAAGGGTCCCGTGAAACTTGCCAGGCTAGCGGAAACCCAAGTTGATCTGCTTCAACCACTGTGCTCAGTACACAATTGGTCTTGGGTCTCCGTTGCGGCAGGTGGAGCTGCTTTAATGGTTGCGACGGAGATAGTGTCAGGCGAGCTGGAATCAGAATTTGTAAACCTCCGATTGGTACATACGATTGTTACCGAGTTATCGTTGGGTACCTGTCACAAAACGCTGCAGTTCCATCGACATCCAGAAGGGATGACGAGATAGGAGGCAGCCGCTCCGGAGATGGCCCACGCAGGGGGTCGGGTGCGCGCCGTCTGTGGTGTCGGCCACGGCCATCGATCGCGCCTCAGGCTGACCACCTCGTTACGTTTACCTGCAGATCGTGGCAGCCACCGCGATTCGATTGGCCACTACGCGGTGCTGCCGAGGCGAACGGCCGCTGGTCTCCTGGGACCGAGCATCTCGTCCTGCCCAGAGGCTGCTGCTGGCCACTTCCCTCAAGCCGCCTCAGCTACGACCCAAACGAGGCTGTCTAAACTCACTGGTGTTTTAAAACACCGTACTACGAATTAATACTACCCGACCGTGATATTGTTGGCCTTGGCCCCCGTAGCCGTTATTGGAAACACGCTCGCAGTCCGCTGCAGTAAAAGAGTTCGGTCGTGACTAAGGAAAACATGCCACGTTGTAAATGATTTCAAGACAGTCGCTTATACACGGTGGTCCATTAATAGTGACCGGGCCAAATATCTCACGAAATAAGCATCAAACAAAAAACTACAAAGAACGTAACTTGTCTAGCTTGAAGGGGGAAACCAGATAGCACTATGGTTGGCCCGCTGGATGGCGCTGCCATAGGTCAAACGGATATCCACTGCGTTTTTTTAAAAATAGGAACCCTCATTTTTATTACATATTCGTTTAGTACGTAAAGAAATATGAATGTTTTAGTTGGACCACTTTTTTCGCTTTGTGATGGATGGCGCTGTCATAGTCACAAACGTATAAGTACGTGGTATCACGTAATATTACGCCAGTGCGGGCGGTATTTGCTTCGTTATACATTACTCCTGTTAAAATGGACCGTTTAACAATTGCGAAACATGTCAATATCGTGTTGATGTATGCCATTGTGATCTAATTGCCCAACGGGCGTGTACTATGTATGCTGCTCGGTATTCTGGACGACATCATCCAAGTGTCCGGACCGTTCACCGGATAGTTACGTTATTTAAGAAAACAGGAAGTGTTCAGCCACATGTGAAACGTCAACCACAACTTGCAACAAATGATGATGCCCAAAGAGGTGTTTTAGCTGCTGTCGCGGCTAATCCGCACATCAGTAGCAGACAAATTGCGTGAGAATCGGGAATCTCAAAAACGTCGGTGTTGAGAATGCTACATTAACATAGATTGCACCATTACCATATTTCTACGCACCAGGAGTTGCATGGCGACGACTTTGAACGTCGTGTACAGTTCTGCCACTGGGCACAAGAGAAATTACGGGACGATGACAGATTTTTTGCACGCGTTCTATTTAGCGGCGAAGCGTAATTCACCAACAGCGGTAACGTAAGCTGGCATAATGTGGACTATTGGGCAACGCAAAACCCACGATGGCTGCGACAAGTCGAACATCAGCGACCTTGGCGGGTTAGTGTATGATGCGGCGTTATGGGAGGAAGGATAATTGGCCTCCATTTTATCGATGGCAATCTAAATGGTGCAATGTTTGCTGATTTCCTACGTAATGTTCTACCGATGTTACTACAAGATGTTTCACTGAATGACAGAATGGCGATGTACTTCCAACATGATGGATGTCCGGCACATAGCCCGCGTGCGGTTGAAGCGGTATTGAATAGCATATTTCATGAAAGGTAGATTGGTCCCAGAATTTCTTTCTGTGGGAAAAGTTGAAGGATATTTGCTATCGTGATCCATTGATAACGCCTAACAACATGCGTCAGCGCATTGTCAATGCATGTGCGAACATTACGGAAGGCGAACTACTCGCTGCTGAGAGGAATGTCGTTACACGTAATGCCAAATGCACTGAGGTTGACGGGTATCATTTTGGGCGTTTATTGCATTAACGTCGTATTTACAGGTAATCACGCTGTAACAGCATGCATTCTCAGAAATGATAAGTTCACAAAGGTATCACATTGGAACAACCGAAATAAAATTTTGAAACGTATCTACGTTCCGTATTTTAATTTAAAAAACCTACCCGTTAGCAACTGTTAGTCTAAAATCGTGAGCCATATGTTTGTGACTATTACAGCGCCATCTACCACAAAGCGAAAAACGTGGGCCAACTGAAACACTCATATTTCTTTACGTACTACACGAATATGTAATAAAAAATGGGGGGTCCTATTTTTGAAAAAAAAGGTAGTTGATATCCGTTTGACCTATGGCAGCGCCATCTAGCGGGCCAACCATAGCGCCATCTTGTTTCCCCTTCAAGCTAGTTTCGTTCTTTGTAGTTTTTTCGTTTGATGGTTATTTCGTGGGATATTTGGCCCGGTCACGATCAATGGACCATCCTGTATACACTGACAGAAAATATCTCAACACCGAAGAATAATTAATATAGAGTAATAAAACTTCGGGAATACATTTGTCTAGGTAACATATGTAAGAGATTTACATTGCAAGATCACAGGTTAATGTAAGCGCTTGATAAGCCATTGCAACTGTGAAGTGCTGTTACGTTAGTAATTGGTGTAATCGCGAGAATGTTTAGTGCAAGCTTGGATACGTGTGTGCGTTGTGTTCTATAGATGCCGGATGTCAGTTTGTGGGAAGGAGTTACTTGCCTGTTTCACTTGGTCAGTCAACATAGGGATGTTTAATGCTGTCTGTGGATGACGCTGGAGTTGTCCGATGATGTCCCATAGTTGCCCGATTGGAGACAGATTTAGTGATCGAGCGGGCCAAGGCAACATGTCAACACTCTGTAGGCCATGTTGGGATACAACACCGGTTTGTGGGTTAGCGTTGTCCTGTTGGAAAAAGAACCGCTCGAATGCTGTTGAAAATGGCAGTACAATAAGTCCAATCACAAAACTGAGGTACGAATTTGCAGTCAGATTGCATGGGATAACCTCGAGGGTGCTCCTGCTATCGTATGAAATAGCACCCCAAACTTAACCCCAGGTGTAGGTCCACTGTGTCTAGCTAGCAGACAGGTCGGTTGCAGTCTCTAAACTGCGCTTCTTCTAATCAACACACGGCCCTCACTGGTAATGAGGCAGAACCGGCTTTCATCATAAAACAGACCGCAATTGTGCCCTCCAATGAGCTCTTGCTTGAGCTCGTGCTTGACACCGTTGAAGTCGCAAACCACACTGGTTTGAGGTCAGTGGTATGCACGGTACAGGCATTTGTAGCAGTTCGTTGTGTCACTGCGGTGCCAACTGCTGTCCAATTGCTGCCTCAAATGGAGACAATGTCTCTGGCGAGACATAAATCAAACATAACGGTCTTTCCTCTCGGTAGTGCTACGTGGCCGTCCGGAGTCCAGTCTTCTTGCGACCATACATCCTTGTGACCACCTCTGCCAGAAATCATGTGCTGTAGCTTACATTACTGCCAAGTATTCTCATGCCCCATTACACGACTTCGTTCAAACTAAGTGAGGTGCTGATTGTGGCGTCTTTGCCGCTTTATAGACATTCTTGTCTAGCATCAACTCACTACGTCCAATCTGTAAGGTAACTAACTGAAACGACCGTTTGTATCCTCATAGCGTTCTCTGCCCGGTTGGCCGTGCGGTCTAACGCACGGCTTTCCGGGCGGGAAGGAGCGCCTGGTCCCCGGCACGAATCTGCCCGGCGGATTTGTGTCGAGGACCGGTGGAACGGCCAGTCTGTGGATGGTTTTTAGGCGGTTTTCCATCTGCTTCGGCAAATGCGGGCTAGTTCCCCTTATTCCGCCTCAGTTACACTATGTCTGCGATTGCTGCGCAATTAAGTTCTCCACGTTCGCGTACACCACCATTACTCAACCACGCAAACATAGGGGTTACACGCGTCTGGTGTCAGACGTTCCCTGGGGTGGGGGGGGGGGGGGGGGGGGAGGGAGTCCACCGGTGGCCGAACCGCACAATCGCACAATAACTCTGGGTTCGGTGTGGGGTGGCGGAGGGGTGAAGTGGACGGCGGTAGTCGTCGTGTGGTTGTGGACCACTGCGGCAGCGGCGGGGACGGAGCCTCTCCGTCGTTTCTAGGTCCCCGGTTAACATACAATACATACATACAATCCTCATAGTGGCTCCACTCTTATGCGACTGGCGGGAAATTTTAATAGATGTCATCTGTAAAATGTTGAAATGCGTATACCAACTTTTATTTATGTCGCACAACTCCTTCCTGGTGCTGTGAGTTTTTTTATTCTTTTTTTGTCAGTGTGCTATCACTGGGTCAGCGTTTTCTCGTAGAACATCAGTATAGAAACTCATGCTACGTCGTCCGAAGCGTCCTGACTCCCAGGTGCAATACTATTGTGGTCGCCTAATTAGTACATCAGACAAGCATAATTTGTCATTACCACAATCCACCGGGCTAACACTGTTTAACACAGCCTATAGTCTTTATAACGGCGTCAAAAGCTATTTAAATATGAAACTGAATGAAAAGTCCAATAGACCGTTGTAGCTGTATCTTTTTAAGTCGGTCAGAGACCCCAACCCTTTCGCAAATTTAAGTTGCATCTTCTGGTGTACATCTGTAAAGCAATATTTTTTAAATTATTGCCTTGATGATGAGGAATTGAAGTTATCCAAGATATATGAAGTACGGAATGAATATGTTTAAACATGGAAGTACAGATAGCTCAATAATTAAGAAACTAGATGAAACTAGGTGTGGATCACATACGTCCCACAAAGAACGAGTGTATACATACCTAATAACTTCATGCCAAAAGAAGGTTAGTTACAAATTGTCAGCCAGTCATGTTGTAAGTAGGCTGTTTATGTTTTCTTATTGGCAACGTTATGTAGCGCTCTGTATGAAAATCACTGGATGTGCTGTGTGCAGTCTGTGGCTGGTTGCATTGTTGTTCGTTATTGTAGTGGGGCAGCTGGATGTTAACAGCGCGTAGCGTTGCGCAGTTGGAGGTGAGCCGCCAGCAGTGGTGGATGTGGGGAGAGAGATGGCGGAGTTTTGAAATTTGTAAGACTGGATGTCATGAACTGCTATATATATTATGACTATTAAGGTAAATACATTGTTTGTTCTCTATTAAAATCTTTCATTTGCTAACTATCCCTATCAGTAGTTAGTGCCTTCCGTAGTTTGAATCTTTTATTTAGCTGGCAGTAGTGGCGCACAGTCTGGAACCGCGCGACTGCTACGGTCGCAGGTTCGAATCCTGCCTCGGGCATGGATGTGTGTGATGTCCTTAGGTTAGTTAGCTTTAAGTAGTTCTAAGTTCTAGGGGACTTAGACCACAGCAGTTGAGTCCCATAGTGCTCAGAGCCATTTGAACCATTTTTAGTAGTGGCGCTCGCTGTATTGCAGTAGCTTAAGTAACGAAGATTTTTGTGAGGTAAGTGATTTGTGAAAGGTATAGTTTAATGTTAGTCAGGGCCATTTTTTTGTAGGGATTATTGAAAGTCAGATTGCGTTGCGCTAAAAATATTGTGTGTCTTTATAAGCACAGTCTTGTATAATTGTTCAAAGGGGACGTTTCAATGTAATATGTATGGGATTAACGCTGATATAACGGGCCAGTCGAGGTGCGTTATGGAGCCTGACAGTTCATCGAAGAAGGAACGTATGAGTGCAACCTTGTGAATACGGCTATTGCCATCTTGAGAGCGTCCGCAGCTGTAGTGAACAGTTTTCTCTGTTCTAGATAAATTGAATTGAAAATAAATATTTTCTGACAAGCCGAATGCATTTGTCTTATCTGAGCAACAACTGAACGACAGACCGAAAGATTTCTTCTTCCAAAGCATACTTCATTCGAGAACCTTCAACATCGCAGCGCGTCAGCAATCTTTGGTTAATATATTAAAAAACTAGAAACCCGCCTCGATTGCGAAAAAAGCACCTAGTGTTAACCTAGGTTTCGGCGTAGATAACTACACCTTCTTCAGAACAATAAAACCCACAAGTGCCTAAGAAGACCTTTGTCAATGATTAAAAGAACACTATAGCTATACATTTATAAACGAAAAAAAGGAAAACACAAACAGTACATATGTACAAAGTCAAAACCACTACTTAACTTAATGGTGTACGCTCCACCTCACACCGGCCTATGTTCAATAGGCCATGACCCGCCATAAACTGCAGCTACAAAAGGTCGCTCGCTTACACGCCCGATCCGCTACCTATGCACATGCGCAAGATAAGGGAAGTTACTTGAATGCGCATGCTTTTATAACTGTATAGCTATGGTGTTCTTTTAATCATTGACAAAGGTCTTCTTAGGCACTTGTGGGTTTTATTGTTCTGAAGAAGGTGTAGTAATCTACGCCGAAACCTAGGTTAACACTAGGTGCTTTTATAGCAATCGAGGCGGGTTTCTAGTTTTTTAATATACTTCATTCGGCTGGTATACTATGTTGAAACATGAGATATCCATATGCTTTATTAATACAGACATTTAACTCAACATACTAGTAACTTGATTTGTGGATGACCTGTTGTTCGTAAACCGTGATTTGAAGGTGATGTGGTGTGGACCTCGAACACTTACAATTTGGCGTCAGCCCTTGACTGAAGCCTCTAACACGGAAATAATCTGGAAGGAAATTTATGATTCTTGTCGGCAAATAACTCCTTGTTCATCTACAGCAGGTGTTGAACATTGCAAATCATCAGTCATACTCTGATACTTTCCAGTCTTTCAAATACTCTAAGCTTCTCCTATTATTCGTTTATTACGGTTTTGCTAGCAGAAACACAGCTTTTTTTATGAGGACATGCAATGAAAACCGTAAATATTTTTTTCTCTGAGAATAGATTCAGGATCAGCTGAACGTGACATATGATGAAAGCCAAGAACTTCCTTTATGACGGATCATTATCTACCTAGGAATCTGTTCGTTCATCTGTGCTACATATTAATCAGCCACACGCGGAAATCGCTTCTAACAGTGAGCTCTTACTATGTTACTTATTTGTAAAGCTCGACTGCCCTTCTTTTCTTCTTTCCATGGTATATTTCTTCCCGGGAAACAGTTTGTACACATATAACACACGCCACACTATATACAAGAACAAGCTGAAATATTCTGAATCTCGAATGGCGGTATCTTTCATATTAGTTGAATTTGGTTTCTGATATGTTATTGTGCAACATATTTCAAATGCACGAAGCACTCACATTTTACAGCTTCTTAAAGAGGCAAAGGAAGTGACGTAAGTACTAATCTGATTATGTAAGCTTCAGAGGCTAATAATCTGTTTGGCAATTAATGAGACAGCTGCGAATTACGCAGTTGAAAAATGTGAGTTAAACAATCGATCCTGTTGGTGGCTCCGGCCAAAACGTTGTACTGTTAGAATAATTTAAGTTTAACAGTACAGTTTCATGTTGCTACCTTAGCAATTCGTGTATACGATTACCGTGAGAGAATATGCTATTCATGTGATATACAGGTTGAATCACCTAGAACCTGCACTGCAAATACTGCAGATCGGAAAGCGCTATTACTGTGCGGCTTTCACAGAATCGATTTTAAGTCAGATGCTCGTACCGTTAGTCAATCAACAGATTGGACTAATACATAGAAAGCGTATTTTTTGTTCAAACATAGATTTTTTTAAAATGGGACAGTGCATATTGGCACGGAAAAACAAAAGTAAAGTAAAGTAGTGTGGCAGTGATATTTGCTTTAGGATTCTAGTGCGAGTCGTTTACGAGATGTATTTCAAAAATTCCCACACCGACTCTTCTACAATACCTGTGGTAGCACACACTAAGGAACAACAAAAGTGTATATGCTAGGTACGTGGACTCTGACCAGTAACGAGGCAACTGACCATCACAGTTTGTGTTGAAAATGACCACCGGCAGGGTCAACACGCGCTTTCAGTCTGGTATGGAAAGACTGCTGCACACGTGCTAGAATTTTATCGGAGATGTCCGAGCAGACTGCAGTAATACATCGTTATATATTGTTGGGTGTAGTTGGTATGTCCTTACAGACAGCGTCTCTCAGCTTTCACCAAAGAAAAATGTCTTCGAGAGTCAAATCTGAAGAATGGGACAGCGAAGGTACAGGTCAAACGATTTGGAAACAATTCATGCAACATGGGCTGGACAGCCATCATGTTGCTACCATGTGGCAAATGGTTCAAATGGCTCTGAGCACTATGGGACTTAACATCTTAGGTCATCAGTTCCCTAGAACTTAGAACTACTTAAACCTAACTAACCTAAGGACATCACACACATCCATGCCCGAGGCAGGATTCGAACCTGCGACCGTAGCAGTCCATGTGGCACAAACAAGTGTCGGTGTGGAAGATTCTCGAAATACGATGTCTCATAAACGACCATACTTAATTTTTTAATATCATTACACTTTTTTTCAAGTGGCTCTGAGCACTATGGGACTTAACATCTATGGTCATCAGTCCCCTAGAACTTAGAACTACTTAAACCTAACTAACCTAAGGACATCACACAACACCCAGCCATCACGAGGCAGAGAAAATCCCTGACCCCGCCGGGAATCGAACCCGGGAACCCGGGCGTGGGAAGCGAGAACACTACCGCACGACCACGAGATACGGGCATCATTACACATTGTTCCATTAAAGAAGTATTACCTTAGCACAAAAAAAATACTTTATAAGTATTATTACAATTGTTAATTGGATAAAAATACGAGACGCTGACGACGAATCCTTCTGTCAAAAACGCACATCAATAGCACTTCCCATTTCTGCAATATTTGCGGTGCAAGTTCTAGGTGATTCTGTATATACGTGTCCGCGCCGTAGACATTAAAGAGTCAGAATATGATTACTGCAGCTGTTGCTAAAATCGTGATGCTAACAAAATATGAAGCAGATTAAATGCGCTCTGTGGAATGAGATAAATCAGAATTACGTCGACCCTTCAATAAGCAAAGCCGTTGTCCATTGCATGACATGCGTTTATTTGATTAGAGTTGTCTAACGTTAATTTCGGCCTTGTCACATACAGTCGGAGAGCAAATTGATTGTTGACACGTAACTGTGCAAGTTGTAATTAATAATGTGTTTAACAAAATGTGATGTACAAAATTCAGTTGTATAGTGCACTGTTCACAACGTCTCCCGAAATTCTTTGTAAAGGACTTTGGTGGACAGGCCGGCCTCCTATCAACAATCTACCAGTCGTAAAAAGTAAAATCTGGGTTTGCTGTCCCGTCTTCAAGCTTGGACTGCGGAAGGATGAGAAAGAAATCGGCCCTGATTCTTCCCGGCATTTATATTAAGCGGTTTAGGGAGGTCAAGGAAAATATAAGTCAGGATGTGCAGATGGAGATTCGAACCACCGTCTTATGGAATACGTTTGGTAGAGAGCCACCTCGCTTCGTTTGTCAATAGTATAAAACGCCCTGCCCGGATGAAATATCTACGCGTAATAGCTCCTTCGTACAGCATTAATAGCAGACATAAATTCAATGTGGTGGCTTTCCTTCAGCTTGGTATAGTACACAGTGTCTCAAAACGATTCATCCGATTTCATTTGCGCAGGCGCAAAGGGGTGGTACTATAACGTCTTCTCAGACGAGTCATAGAGCTCTATGATTCGTCTGTCGTCTCGCTGAAATACTATGCAGCGTCCACAACATTATCCGAAGCGACGCCCGTGAACCAATGGAACAGTTATTACGCCGGGAAAGTCCCAAACAGCACTCTTTCATATTGCCAACGACTCGCGAATAATAACCACTTTTAACAGGTACAACCAAGGGCCATTTATTTTAATTACCTTTGGAATCAAAGTTTTCGTTGACCTTTTGCAAATGTTCATTGTGCCCAGCAGCGGACAGTCTATAAATCTCCGGAAGATACTTCTATTAACAAGAGGCACATAGAGGGAATTTTTGACAAAGTCCTTACAAATAAATCCTTAGTGTGAGATGAGGTGATCTTAGGGTCCAGTGATGTAATGCGTTCCATCATTGAGGTGGCATATAGTTAAGAAATGCGCTTAAATGCAGGAGTAACTGAATTGAATCTGCTGAAAAAAATATCCTAACGTCTTTTGTTGGTGTGTTATCGCCATCTCGACTTCATGCACACTGGGTTTTGGACGAGCGAGGGAACTAGAGGGTTGTCGCAGGGACACGGCTGGAACAAAGGTAAACTTTTCGTTTGGATGTGTAAACTTAAATCTATCCCAAGTTTCTACGTGGAAGTTATACAATTACGAATTTGGTCATATCTACACCGTCGGAAAAAAATCTCTACACAACAAGAAAGAGCTGTGCGAGATAAAATTGGTAGACGTGTTTCTACATCTGAAGGATGACATCGATTCAGATTTCCCACCAGTAAGGTAAGAATGACTATAGTAGCGCCACTGTGAGGAGGCAAGTCAGTTTTCCTTTAAGTACGCGCTGTAGCGGCCGGTGAGCATTAGTATGAGATCGGACGCAGTGAGTTGACGTTAGTCAAGTATACCTTTAAGATAACGAAGACGCCATTATCAGCAGCTCACAGACTTTGAACGAGGTCGTGTAATAGGGCTACGAGAAGCTGGATGTTACTTCTGCCATACTGCAGGAATGTAGCCACTGTAAATGGTTGCTGGCAGCGGAGGCCACAGGGAGCTTCAGTCACAAGAAGAGTGAGCTCCGGACGGCCACCCGGCACTACCTTGAGGGACGACCTGTCATGTTCGGCCTATGGCTCTGCCTCATCGCACTGCATCTGCAGCAACGATTTGAGCAGTTGGCAACACAGTGACACAACGAACTGTTACAAATCAGATACTTCTTTCTCAGCTCCGAGCCGTTTGCCCTGAAGCGTGCATTCCACTGACCGCAAACCACCGCCTTTCGCTACTTCAGTGGTGTCAAGCGACGCCGTGTTGGGGGGGGGGGGGGCAGGGTGAATGTCTGTTGTGTTTTTTAATGAAACATGGTTCTGCCTCGGTGTCCAGTGATGGGCATATGTTAGGTCAGTTGAGGATCTGCAACCAATACGTCCGCGTGCTAGAACATTGCACCTACACACAGATTTATGGTCTGTAATGCGACTTCGTATGACAAAGGAATACTCTGTTGGTTATGCCAAGCATCCTGACAGCAAATTTGTGCCTCAGTCTGGCGATTCGACTTATTGTGCTACCATTTATAAACAGCATTACCTGCGGTGTTTTCCAACAGGATAACGCTCGCCCACATACCGCTCTTGTAACCCAAGATGCGCTACACAATGTCTATATATTGCCTTTCCCCGCTTAGTCACCACGTAGAGCCCGTATGGGACATCATCGGACGACAACTCCAGCGTCACGCATGACCAGCATTAACTGTCGCTGTACTGACCGGCCAAGTGCAACAGGCATGGAACTCCAGCCCGCAAACTGACATTCGGCACTAGTACGACTTGATGATGCATGCACGTTTGCATGTTTGCGTTTAGCATTAATGTACCAGCATTTCACAGTTGCAATGACATTTCTCGCGCTTACATTAACCTTTTATCTTACAACGTTAATCACTTAAATATGTTACGTATTCCCGAAATTTCATTACTCTACATTAATTATTTCATGGAGTTGGGATTTTTCTCCGTGAGCGTATGTGAAACACGTTGTATTCCATAGCATATGATGTACGTAAGTCATTAAGCTGCATTCTTCGTCGACCTACTGCAATACGCTACAGAATTTAGGTTTGGTTCGTCTCAGCTTGTGTGATGATTCCTACTTACGTGGTAGTGTATTCCAAACATACGTGCGACTCAAGCTAATACGCGACTGGTCAAATGGATGCTGCGTGCTGCATTTCTATATTTTATGATACACTACCCTGTAATTTGAATTCAACAAGAGATCGGCAACGTACAGCAACCTGATTCTATAAACTCACTACATGTTCGACGTGGACTCACTTCTCGCACGAAACTTGCCGCCTAGCGAGCCGTGTGCACGGAAGGGTGCGTGACAGAGGGCAACGCCCGATAATTTCCCAAATCACACGTTTCGGCACGGGTGGCGCGGCTCACTATTTCGACGGCGCGTGGGAGGTGACCTCTCGAAAATGAGGGAGAGTTCGGCACGAAAGCAAAGAAAGCTAATTATGTGAATTGTTTCTCGGGGGCTGTGGAGGAGGAGGCACTGCGACGGGACAAGGGGGAATGCGGACCCGGAGTTGCTACTTTCATGTCTCAGCCAAAGGGCGAGGCGGTGTAGCGTGGTACGGCGCGCACAAAGGCGAAAGCGAAAGGCAGGCGGCGTAGCGAGAAGCGGCGCTGGCCGATTCGTCTGTGAGGCGACTCGAATAATTCTGGCCCCTACCCCTCCCTGCTTTCTCTCCCCACCACCGGCACAACCCACCCACCCCTGCTGCGTTACCCAAGTCCAGCTGCTTGGTACCTGCGACTGCCCTCTGCGACAAAGCTCCTCTTCCAGGCGCGGCCTTTGATTACACCTTCGCGACTTCCTTCTTGATCAGAAACGTGGACACAACCGTAAAGGGGGGAGACCCCCGAACGGAGACGTGATTCGAATTCTGCTTTAAAATATCGGCTTCATTGTAATTCTAGAGAGATCATCATCATGTTCGTCATCAACACGAACAGCACACAAGTTCCTTAATGCAACAGCAGTTTATGCCAACAATATAAGCCTATATAATCATGTGCATCTGTCATACGACCCTTCTTCCAAACGAGAATGATCTGCGCATTTTTCCAGTCGCTAGGTATGCCTCGTTGCTCCACAGATCTACGATAAACTGCTCCTAGTAGGAGAGCAAGTTCCTTCGTGTAGACATTGTAGAATCTTATGGATACCTCATCTGGAAGTGATTCCTTTCCACTACTAATTGATTGTACTTGTTTTTCTATTCCGCGATCGGTTATCTCAATGTCTACCATTTCGACTTCATACTATGGATGAAAGGAGGGTCCATATTACTCTTGCTGCATTTTCCACATACTTGGGATTTTCGATTCATCCTCAGAAAGAGAACCGGTATGCTCAAGAAGGTGTGCGTTGTATATTTACACTCTCACCCTTGCGCTGACGTAGTCTCAATCTAATTTACATTATATCCAAACAAAGAGAAAAAGCTTTAATATTTACTTTCCTTGATACAAACAGGAACATCTGAAGTGCAACCACTTTCTCTTTAATGCCTATGTTCTTGAAAGGAGTCACTGATGTCACATCTGGAAACAGCGGTGACGAAACGATAAATGTAGTTATTCTATGTTACAGAAAATGAAGCACTTGAAGCTAAAATTAATTCAGAAGCTTCAGTAAATAATTAATAATAAGTGTGTTAATTGCCGTGTTATTTTTATGTGTGATAGGAAGAGTACTGAAAGCAGATGAACAGGTAATGGTAACATACAGGTTTAAAAGTTCTTTTCCCTGATTTTTGGGAGCCAGTACATATTTACATTAAAAAGTTCTACTTACCGCCAAGATGCAGATTTCATATGAACGCTTCCGTGGATATAGAATTACCAGCAAGATAAAACCGTCCATTAGAAGACGCCAGTGTGGTCCTTTGCTTCAAAAGGTACAGGTTGGCTAGAAAAGGTAGTGTCATTTCGGTCTATCGGCTGCTTTCCAAGGGAAGAGGCGACTTGTGACTTGAATTCACTGGATCACATTGGATAAGTCAACATGCTCAATTGCGAGAGGCAAAGTCAGCTACCGGACCACCTGGATCTGTAGCTAACCACTGTCCTGTAGCAGCGTTCCTGAGTGCTGAAATCTCAGAAGTTTAGAGAAGAATGCTGGTTTCCGAGGACCATACTCTTTAAGCATCCTACAGCTCATCTCGATTAATGGATATTACGATAATATCTCGAAGGGACTACAAAGCCATCCATGCTCAGATAACACTAAACGTTCTAATCTCTTCGTTTCATCATTTGACACAATATCTCTCTTTCGCTTACCTTCATTTTCTTTTGTATGTCGACATTTCTTGTGCATCATTTGCTCCGTTCCACCGATTAGTAACAGCTAGTCCAATAACAATTGAAAAGTTGAACAAGCTCCGCTAATCATCTTAGTGCTATAAAATCAGTTGAATATGTAAGCTTCCTGTAACCGTAAATGCGTGCTTAACCCAAGATATGTGTTTGTTTGAGTCTGCCTACGGTTCGTATTCACATAGCGCTGTCATCTCCTCAACTGTCCTTCATATCTATTTGTTACAATCTTAGTGACTGAACACGAGACCAAGCTTACTTACGTTTGCAAGCACGTTTGGGGGCTTACTGATTCCTGTGTCGTAGTCAAGACAGGTGGCCATTTTAGCAAAAATGGACAGCACTAGGCAAGGAACGGATTAAGTCCGATTCCTAGGTATTACTTCTTATATGGAAGTACAGACTTCCTCGGTGAATTTCAATGAAGAAATCAGCCGAGTTGTAGCGCCGTGCTTTCGCAACGTTTCGCCAAATTTACAACTCACCATCTTCAGGTGAGGTGTCGTGGTGATGTCCAGTTCGTTCCTTTGTATTTTACACGATGTAGAGGAATACGAGAGAACGGGAAAGGGTGAGTGGGGAACTAGTGACTTCCAGCTGCACACTGCATTGTGGAAATGAAATGGCGAAAGCAGAAAATTTGCGGTGCACCGGGACTCGAACCCGCATTTGTCGCTTCTCGAGAACAGTTGCCTTAACCACTGCAGCCATCCGGATACAGTCCCTCATTGACCCGTATTTCCAACTTATCGATCGCCACAATACTTGGTCCCTCGTTCGTTAAGCCCCTAGTCGCAAATTATCGAATTCCGTAGGAGTCCGGACGATATTAGTAGATCTGCAGTGAAACAAATGTCATGGAGCCGTCACGGTATCAAAAATGGTTAAAATGGCTCTGAGCACTATGGGACTTAACTTCTGAGGTCATCAGTCCCCTAGAACTTAGAACTATTTAAACCTAACTAACCTAAGGACATCACACACATTCATGCCCGAGGCAGGATTCGAATCTGCGACCGTAGCGGTCATGCAGTTCCAGACTGTAGCACCTAGAACCGCTCGGCCACATCGGCCGGCTGCCACGGTATCACAGAAATGTATGTACTACATACGAGTGGTGTGTACATTGCATATGAAGTAGAGGAACGGAGAGGAAACGGAAAGAGTGTGTGTGAAACAAGCGACTTCCAGCTGCATTGTGGAAATCCAATGGCGAAAATTGAAAAGTTGTTTGCCGGACCGTGATTCGGAAACTCATTTACCGAAGCCAGTCGTTTAAGGCAACCGCTCTTGAGAGGCGGCAAATCCGGATACGAATGCCGGTCCAACGCCCAACTTTTTACCTTTCGCCATTGCGTTTCCGTAATGCCCTATGTGGCCGGAAGTCAGTAGTTTCCAACCAACCTACTCCCTTTCCATTCCTCTGTTCCCTTTACAATGTATACACCGGCCGCGTCATCGCGAGTGGTGTCTGTTTTGTAGGACATGTCACGCAGAACAGAAGAGAGATACAGGTTGAGTCAAGTAAGACGTAACACTTCTTTTATTTCGTGAACGGTTCCAGCCATCGAAACGAGGTCTTCGACAAATAATATACGCTACGAGGCACACACTTTGGTATATAATATTAAATCTTAAAGCGACAAACATATTGAAGGAGCCGAGCGGGGTAGCGTCTTGCCACGGTTCAAGCGGCTCCCCCCGCCGGTGGTTCCACTCCTCCCTCGGGCATGGGTGTATGTGTCGTCTTTAGGTAAGTTAGTTCGTTAGATTAAGTAGTGTGTAAGCCTAGGGACCGATGACCTCAGTAGTTTGGTCTTGCAGGATATTACCACAAATTTCCAAAAGATATTGAAGGAAGTATAATATTTTAAATAGAATGATATACATCTTTAACTGCATTCGAAAGCACTTGAAAAGAGTGCAGTGATATTGGTTGTTAGTTCTGAGGTTGAAACTCTCCGCAAAAAATTCCGAGAAGTTTTCTAAAGTTGAAAAGCAAGTCGGCAGAAATCGGCTACTGGTCTCTAGACACGCTCATGCCAGACAGCGTCGTTGTATCATGCCTTTCGACTGTTTACTTGTCAGCACTGCAGAAGTAGCAGGAACTGTGTTGTCTGCCGGCAGGTCCTTTCTGCTTCAGCATTTCTCGCATGCAGACATGTACACCGATGAGAGCTCTGTGTGAGGGGTGTTAACACCGCGATAACCAATTATGGCCGCATTGATTTCCAGTTTCAGTGCATTTGTCGGACTGTTATGCGAAATTTTTTTAACATCAGTACTAAAACTCTTCATCAATAAAACTGTCTTTTCAAGGGCTATTGAATGCAGTTATGAAAAGTATGTTGCTCCATTAAAAAGAATCATTTTCGTTTCAATACCTCGCTTGACACCAGAGTTCAGAGCATTACCCATCAGAAACATTTCATACGCCTCGTCGTGCTATCAATAGCGGGAAACCTCGTTTCGATATCTGGAACGGTCCCGATATCTAAACGAGGTTTCCCGCTACTGATAGTATAATGAGGGGTACGTAGTGTCTGTTTATTAGTGAGCAGAGAATACATGGTCCAATGGCTATAACGGAACTTTATGTACCTAGTGGTTATAATTAAACTTTCCCTATTTAACATGTTATAACACGGAAACTAATTACCGTACGAGTACCAACGTTGGTAGCATAGATGTCCAGACTATGAGGTGCATGATTTCCACATGTCACAGCGCCACCGTCCAGTTCCAACTATGGCCACCAGTTGCCATGATCAGTCGTCATGGTTCATAGTCTCACACACCTGACCAGTCGCAGTGCTCTTGTTGACGTATCAACATGAGCTTGGACAAAAAGTGCAGGTGATTATTGGTGAAGCTCTGTTATCAAGATAACAGTAATGCTACAGTTGCACTCCGAGGATACCACCGGTTGAAAGGATTAGAGAACCGTCCGCTTTCTCCACCTGCTGTGTGGAGCATGATGAAAGAAGTTCGAATCAACTAGCGAACTGGGCGACGCTCCGGGAAGGCGCCAATTGCCGGTTGCATCATAGGTGGTTGATGAAATCTCAGTTGCCATGGCAGACAATGCTGCATGCAATTCCCGATAGTCAAGCAATGCACGTGCTGTGTCACAACAGTTGAACATCCCGTGGTCCACTGTACGGAAGCTGCCTCGAACCATTCTCAAATGGTATCCGTACAAGATTCATATCGTACAGAGCTTGCACCACAGGACGCACAACGACCTGTTGACTTCGCTCTCCACTTTCACAGAATTGACGAGGTTTGGTCCTGAATCATCCTATGGACAGATGAAGCAAATTTTTCTCCGACAGGTGAGATGAACACACAGAATTGCCGAGTGTAAGGATCTTCACCTCCAGTCCCTGTGCATGAAGCTCCTCTATATGGTGAACGTGTCACCGTATGGTATGGCTTCACGGCTACGTTCATCATTGGCCCGCTGTTTTTTGAACAGGTTGGCACTCAAGGACCAAAGACGTGCCGTGTGACTGGCCAGCGCTACCGCCAGCATGTCATACCCGTCCTACAGGAGAGAGAGACGCACTGAACTCAAAAGTTTTCATGCAAGATGGGGCCCCAACGCACATCGCTCGTGAAGTTCACCTGCTTCTCAGAAACACATTGACAATTATCGAATTTAAAGTCGATCGTTTCCAAATACTTAACCGACATGATCACCTGATGTCACTCCCTGCGATTTCTGGTTTTGGGGCCACTTGAACAGAGCTTACCAGGAGAACATTCACACATGAGCTGATCTGAAGCGCAGCATATCAAGAGAGGTAGCCAGCATACCTACGGACATGCTTCGTTCTGCTATGCAGAATGCAGTCCTGAGCATTCAGACTCTTTTGGACCCTGATGGGTGCCTTATTGAACCCCCTTTCTAGCAGTAATGGTACCGGCATGTAATGGTATGAGTTACCGCTGCAGCACATTAAAGGTGTTTCAACAGAATTAATTCTGCACTATTTCTTGTTTCAGTTGAATTGATTCTGCGTTATTTCTCTTCCTCATGTCCTCGACATTAACGCTACCAAGTTTGGTACTGTATGGTAATTAGCTATAAAGTGTTAAATAGGGCGTAATAACCACCAGGTACATGGTTCATGAAGTTCCTTTATAGCCACTGGACCGTGTGTTCTCCGCCAGGAGCCGGCCGTTGTGACCGAGCGTTTCTAGGCGCTTCAGTCAGGAACCGCGCGACTGCTGCGGTCGCTGATTCGAATCCTGCCTCGGGCATGGATGTGTGTGATGTCCTTAGGTTAGTTAGGTTTAAGTAGTTCTAAGTTCTAGGGGACTGGTGACCTCAGATGTTAAGTCCCATAGTGCTCAGAGCCATTTGAACCATTTTCTCTGCCAGGAGACGACCAGGAAGGCCTATAGTATACCTGCGGAAGAGATGTCACAGTGTCGGTAGTGTCCACGCAGCATCACAGGTTTGGTGGAGGGGGGGGGGGGGGGGGTTCGGGGGTCGAGTTCTAATAATACCTGTCTGTTCTCCCCACTGCCTCCATCGCTTTCACGTCACAGAGTTATTGACACATTTTTCCTGAAGATCGTGCCGAGCTCTATTGGAAACCGCTGTCCCGGTTGACAAGATCGTCAAGTGCCCTTATTTCCAAAAGCATTACTCCTTTTCTAATTAATGTAGCGTTATATATCTTACGATTTCGACGCCTACAGGACGTTGAAGTGTCGGTGTCCTTCTTTCTCACTCCACAGTTTGTTAAACGAATGAGAAAGCGAAAAGAATGGCCGACGATGAAATATCAGGTCTGTGAACGGCGTACGGCGCGTCAAGGGCAGCACGTTGGCGCTTAGCGGCGCGCCCGTGCGGCTGCAGTACCTAAGTGGGGCTGAGGTGAATATTTGATGGCGGCCGCGGTAGCGCCGGCCGTGTCGAGTGGACTGCAGAAGACGGCGAGCACGGCCGGCCAGCAGCGGCGATCAACAATTCATGGCCGCGCCGGCTGGGACCGGCAACCACTCCGCCGGGTCGCGCTGGCTCCGTTTAATTGCTTCTTCCTTAGCCTGGATAGTGGTCCACGGCAACTACATCACAAAGAGCATGCGCAACGTATACTTTGACCATACAGTGTACAAGCGGCAAAGTGCTCCTATCGTAGCACGAAAAAGGCGTATGTGCTGCTTTAAAAGAATCTGACAGAAAAGTTAGGTACCACCTGCCCCATTCTATCCTCAGCACCTTTAAAAAATTTCCCAAAAATTTTCGCATGCAAGTATATTCACGCTCTTTTTTGCATGAAACTCACCTCTCCTCAACCCCTTAACTATAACTCGTTGACACCCAACAGTCCTTCGCTATAAGTTGCTCACACCAATCTACTTTCACTTGCCCAATCCCAGTCACTCACTCAGCCCAACTAGTTGTCAGTATTAAATTAGAATTATATTAATACCTTCAGCTGTTGACGGGCGTTGATACATATCAACGGGTAGAGGTGAAAATGTGCGCCCCGACCGGGACTCGAACCCGGGGTCTTCTGCTTACATGGCAGACGCTCTATCAATCCTTATTTTTCTTTTAATCTCATTTTGCTCTATATTGGTCGATGAATTTGTTCGTGGCGGACGTCCGATGACAGCCGTTCAGGTTCTTTGTTGATCCGTTCACTCAGTTTTTTTTATCACAGAGGGTAGCTAACCCTCTGACCGAGCATGCTGAGCTACCGTGCCGGCAATCCAGGTGCGTCACCGAGGGAACAGTGGATAGCGCGACTGCAGGGACTATAGCGCGCACGCCTCCCGCGAGCCCCACATTCTCACCTTGTATGTCCACACACTACATTCGTAGTGTCCCACCCCAACACACTCATATCTCGTGGAAGACGTTCTTACCAAGTCCTGTAAGAGTTCGGGGATTATGTGTGCATCCGCACAGATGAAGAAGGTCACGGCCGGTGTTGCCAGAACTGTATACTTATATGGATATGGTGTCTGTTCTTTCAAACATGACCGAAATTGAACAGGCACCATATCCATATAAGCATAGTTGTCAGTTTCTCTTTGCGCCTCCGTGTTACTGTCTCCTGTCTCATAACCACAGTCTCCTTCGTTCTGTCTTACTACTACTGCCTCCTCTTACTGTCACTATCTTCCTATTCTCTCTCTTATTGCTACTATCTCATTCATTCATTCCTACTGTTGATGTCACTCCTTATTGTCATTACCTATCTCTTCCTCTTCGTTATTGTCATGACCCTGTCTTTCATTATCACTCGTTCTTAACCACTTACACTTTCTCCTTCTCAATATTCCTCCCCCACTGACACAACCTCCTTCACCATTTTCATAGCTCTATTCTGTCACCATCATATATATTTCACTGTATCGGTATCCCCCTCTTTCTCCCATACTGTCACTGTCTCCTTAGCCTTTTGTATAACACACCACTGCCTACTATACGCCCGTATTTATTACTTTTCCGTCTCTTTCCCACTGCGAATGACCTCTTCTCTGTCAGCATAGACAAGCACGAATATGTCCGAGGGCCAAACTTTTTGAACAATTTTTAGAGGTGTTGAGGAAGCTAAATGAAGGAGCTGGTACTCTACATTTCAAATTTTTCTTCAGAAACACGTCCGCCTTCTTTGTGCTCCGCAAAATTAATAATTTTATAACTTTGACCCGATTCACGTCCACAAAAATTTCGCATGTACTTCTTCACCACACAATGGAGTCCCTAGAACCCTTATACTAATAACAGAGACATTTTACAGCATATTTTTCCGCTTTCGCCTACAAGTGAGGTACGCGCACAAGTGGGGTAAATTTGTACCTCAGTATCTCGGAAACGGACAAAGAAATAAAGAAAAATTTCAAGGTTGTTAGAGATAGATTTCTTAGGAATATATCGTAAAAATTAAATTTACTACATATAGCCATCTTAGAATCAACGGCTCGGTTTCGGTACCCAAAACAAATATGTTTCGGGTTTTCTCAGGAACAGTGCATGAACTAAGTGGTGCCTCCATAAGCCTCTTAAGGTGCACAGTAGACCACATCTTTTGCAAAAGAACCAACGGATTTGGTCAATTTACCTAAACCGGAGGAAATGTGTACTATTCAAACTTTGACACCGTAATTCAGAATAATTACAGGAAGACGATGTTTCTGTTTGGTTTAAAAATGGTCCCAAGCCGACGGGCTACACAAAACAGCTGTCTATCACCGATAGAGCCCGAGATATGAGCCCCCGGAAAAATCCTGTTTTTGTGCGGGGCGTTTTAGATTGTATCAGGTAGCGCATGATACCGATTAAGGAAACATTGTAAGGTCAGCTGAAACACACTGTATTACACTGAGATATGGTTCGGGAGATATCTAAATGCGGTTCACACTGAGGCGATACGATATGCGATATGGCACGTTTCGATAAAGTTCTCTCGACGAGACTTTTATCGATGGGACACTCGTCTTCCCACTGGGATCATACTACATGCGATACGATGTGCAATTCGATTCGCCATAGGACAAGCAACAGCACATCACGAATAGCGTTTCTGTTTTCAGTGGCAGCTGCCGTGAGTCCTTCTCAGAGCACGCTACTGTGGTTTACCATTGTTTAACGCTCAAGAAATTGGGAAAGAAAAGGAAGTATCTACTGGTTGTACCTGCTCAATGCTATAAATACTAAACACGTTCAACTGTGGTTTTTATTGTGCTCTCCGAACGCGAATATAAAGTCCACGAATTCTACAGAACGAGTCCATAAATATTCAACATTTTCAGGCAACTGCGACCAACTACTCTGACAAAGCAGCGCACGAACTTTCTTCTTTATATTTCTGCTCCTGAGAATCTCCTCATTACACTAAGGTAAACTGCTGACAGCGTGGGAACGGCGTTAAAAAATAGCTCCTTGAAAAGTTTGCTTTTTGAGTCTTATGGTACTTTATTCAGTGTAGTGCACACAGAAGTAATGGTTACAGATAGAGAAAGTTAGGGCAGTATTTCTACAACTATTCAATTTCTCAGGCTAGTATATGATTCAGTTTGAGAAGTATTTAGAAGAAGTATTGCTTACAGATCGAGAGAGCTAGGGTAGTATTTATACAACTGTTCAGTTCAACAGAGTAGTATGTGATTTAGTTCGGTGAGTATGTTGGATTTGATGACAGATCTGTTACTATCGATGGTGGAGCAGTGGGTGGTGAACTCTCTGTAGGGGTAGACAATGATTTTGAAGAAATGGAAGAAACTCATAAGGATTAAAAAAGTCCTGCGATGTCCTCCTCGGCTTCTTCCAGATGCTCATTGAGAAGCAAGAGGAATTTGGCTTCTGTTGTCTTATACGCCTATCACAAAGTTTCCTAAACTCAGAAACAAAGACTGAAAACACTCCCAGTCAGCATCATCCGTGTTTTTTTTTTCATTTTAGTAAGTTTTCAGTTTCCAGTTTTGGCTTGTATCCTGGGCAAACGAAAAAGAGAAACACAAGGCAGCTCCACATAGTGCATTGCATAGCCATTGAATCTATCGGCAAAAGCGGAATGAAAATCAGGTTATTATCAAGTTACGATACTAAGAATCGAATGAGGAACATTGCATTGTGAAGGACACATGCAAAACCCAAAACAGTGGTGTTAATTTTCTAACATGAAAAGCAAAACTTACTGATAAACCAACTATAGGTACGGATGTAGCTTTGCTTCTTATACATAAAACAATTTTTTGAGGCACAAAGGAAAACCCGAAATTTCCATCCACGTGTATCGTATGACTAGAGTTGGCATCGAGCGACCAGCACATCGTACTAAACCGGACAATACGGCAGAGTTACGTATCGTTGTCTTTTTGCTTTCACATCAGTGTGAATCAGTCATATAGCTTCTGCCAGCTTTCTATGCGATCCGCAAATGCGGGCTACTTCTGCGTCGCATAGCGTGTTACATCGCTTACCGTGTTGCAGAGCCTTATTGTGAACCACGCCTAACGAAGTCCAGTGGAAAACAATACCAAAATGACTGTTCTGTTACAGAAATGTCTGTCATTAAAAGTCTGGTACTTGAAAGTGTAAGATGAACCACGAGACATCCTGGAAATATCTCGTGCAGTATAAGTCCGAAGCTTCCGATGGTAAATGCCAATTTGAAAAACGTGCTTCTGGTCATAGGCCGCGCCAGTTTGAAACTAAAAGCACAGTTAAAAGCTGACATTTAGACCGCCCTTCTCTTATGGCAAGCTGAGGAAGACCGCTGCAAAGATAGTCGAATTGTCAGTTTTAACAGTGATTTTGGCTTGAAAATAATGCGGCCTATGATCAAATGGATTTTATACATCTCTCGTAAGACAGTTGTTCTTCCTGTGCCTATAAAGGTTTTTCGGACATAACAATGCAATGAAATTCTCAATGTTTCTTGCCGCATAAGATCGCAGTGCGAGCGAAGAGTTTCGAAATCCTAATGCCTCAAGATGGAGACAGACAACAACCTTTTCGAAATGTTTCGCTCGCACTACGATCGTATGTGGTAAGAAACCTATGACCATTTTATAGCCACTCTTCCTATTGTCTGCCTATAGATAGAATATGAACGGACAAATTCCTGTTCATCAAGAAGACAGATGTAATGGCATTAAATATTGCGTGCAAGTGGGGAAGCCTCCGAATCGTTACTACTGGGAATGAATAACCTATATCTACTTATTTTTGTGTACTCCGCAATCTACCCAACGATGTAAGGCGGAGGGAATCTCTGGTACCACTGTCTGATCATTCCTTTAGTGTTCCATTCGCGAATGGCACGTGGGAAGAATGATTAACGGTAAACCTCGGTATTAGCTCTAGTCTCTCGAATTTTCTCGTTGTAGTATGTTGTCTCACCTTCCCGGGAAAATACTGACGTGGAATTTCTATAGTAAACCATTCATCTGTATCTACATCTACATGGATACTCTGCAAATCACATTAAAGTGCCTGGCAAAGGGTTCATCGAACCACCTTCAGAATTCTCTATTATTCCAATCTCGTAATGCGCGCGGAAAGAATGAACACCTATATATTTCCGTACGAGCTCTAGTTTCCCTTATTTTATCGTTGTGATCGTTCCTCCCTACGTAGGTCGGCGTCAACAAAATATTTTCGCATTCGGATGAGAAAGTTGGTGACTGGAATTTAGTGAGAAGTTTCCGTCGCAACGAAAAACGCCTTTCTTTTAATGTTTTCCAGCCCAAATCCTGTACCATTTCTGTGACACTCCCTCACATTTCGCGATAATACAGAACGTGCTGCCTTTCTTTGAACTTCTTTGATGTACTCCGTCAGTCCTATCTGGTAAGGATCCCACACAGCATAGCAGTATTCTAAAAGAGGACGGACAAGAGTAGTGTAGGCAGGCTGCTTAGTAGGTCTGTTACATTTTCTATATGTCCTGCCAATAAAACGAAGTCTTTGTTTAGCCTTCCCCACAACATTTTCTATGTTTTCTTCCAATTTAAGTTGTTCGTAATTATAATACTTAGGTATTTAGTTGAATTTACGGCTTTTAGATTAGACTGAGTTATCGTCTGACCGATGTTTAACGAGTTCCTTTTAGCACTCATGTGGATGACCACACACTTTTCGTCATTTAGGTTCAAAATTCAAATGGCTCTGAGCACTATGGGACCTAAAATCTTAGGTCATCAGTCCCCTAGAACTTAGAACTACTTAAATCTAACTAACCTAAGGACATCACACACATCCATGCCCGAGGCAGGATTCGAACCCGCGACCGTAGCAGCCCCGCGGTTCCGGACTGCAGCGTTACAACCACACGGCCACCGCGGCCGGCGTTATTTAGGGTCAACTGCCACTTATGGCATCATTCAGATATTTTTTCTAAATCGTTTTGCAGTTTGTTTTGATCTTCTGATGACTGTATTAGTCGATAATCAACAGCATCATCTGCATACAAACGAAGACGGCTGCTCAGATTGTCTCCAGAATCGTTTATGTAGATAAGGAACAGCAAAGAGCCTATAACACTACCTTGAGGAACGCCAGAAATCACTTCTGTTTTATTCGATGACTTTCCGTCAGTTACTACGAACTATGACCTGTGAGACAGGAATCAAAATCCAGTCACATAACTGAGACGATATTCCATAAGCACGCAATTTCACTAAGAGCCGCGTGTGTGGTACTGTGTCAAAATCCTTCTGGAAATCCAGAAATACGGAATCGATCTGAAATCCCTTGTCAATAGCACTCAACACTTCATGTGAATAAAGAACTAATTGTGTTTCACAGGAACAATGTTTTCTAAACCAATGTTGACTGTGTGTCGGTAGACCGTTTTCTTTGAGGTAATTCATAATGTTCGAACACAGTATATGTTCTAAAATCATCCGTGGTGCACAATGCCTCTCTTGTAGCACCTCCATAACCATCGCTCGGACTAAACCATCCCACGACGAAAAGCGCCCCTCGTCATCGGGTCTTCTGTATCTCTTCCGTTAATCCATTCTGATAACCTTCCCAGATGAGCAGTACTTAGGAATAGGTCGACGAATGTCTTGCAAGCCACTTCTTTCACGTATGAATTACATTTCCTTAAGGTTCTTGCCATGAATTACGATCTGGCATCTGATTCTCCTGGTATTTGTTTTATTTGATCATTCCAGTTACTGTGGCTCAGTTTAGTTACTTCGAGATATTTTGTACTAGTTACAGTTTGCAGCAAAGAGTTACCAATAATTTAGCTGTACAGTACTGGATTGTTTGTTCTATGTACATGCGACATGTTACATTTACTTACGATGACGCTCACCTGCCAGACCCAACACCATTTACCAATGATCTGCAGGTCTTCCTGCAGTTAGATACTGTCTTCAGGCACTGCCACCTTCACAGAGACAATCGCATCATCAGCAAAGAGCCTCATTAATCTTCCGACGTTATCTACTGCATCGTTTATCCTGGGTGTAACGGGTGTGAGTGCAGCTATTTTTCTATGTGGTACCTTAATATGTAGAAACAGCAAGGTTTTGGTTGTTTTTTCTCTGCATCAAAAAGTTTTCCAGGAAACACATCACAAACGCTACGACCTGTTGCTTTCTGCACGATCGTACCTGTGCCACTTAGTGGACTACTCCTGTCAATATAGACTAACCATTTTGTGTCGACGCGTCAACACCTGACCTGCTGCCCTGGGGAAAATGAGAATTAAAGACTTGCTCCTGCCACACGTGCTACAAACATACGACTTGTAACAGTCGCATTTACTGGTCTGTATATGAAATAATTACTGATGTAATGTCGCTTGGCACTAGAAATGTCTGCCCTAATATCCTTTACACACTGTATGTGCACGTATAAAAAAAATTTTTTGCGTCGTCTCGGTTGCGAGAATTCCGGAACCTGTACAGAAATTTGGAATGGAGGTCAACGTAAACATCATTTCCGACCTTTTTATTGTTGACGACAACCATCATACAGCGAGGCCTTCAGAGTTGGTGGTCCAGATTGCTGTAAACACCGGTACCTCTAATATCCAGTAGCGGGTCCTCTATTCGTCGTGGCATACTATCCAAAAGTTCATCAAAGCGGTGCTGGTGCAGATTATCCCACTCCTCAACGGTAATTCGGCATAGATCCCTCAGAGTGGTTCGTGGGTCACGTCATCCATAAACAGAGCTTTTAAATCTATCCCAGGCATGTTAGATAGGGTTCATGTCTGGAGAACTTGCTGGCCACTCTAGTCGAGCGATGTCGTTATCCTGGAGGAAGTCATTCACAAGACATGCACGATGGGGTGCAAATTGTCGTCCATGAAGACGAATGCTTCGCCAATATGCTGCCGGCATGGTTGCACTATCGGTCGAAGGATGGCATTCACGTATCGTACAGTCGTTACGGCGCCTTCCATGACCACCAGCAGCGTACGTCGGCCCCACATAATGCCACCCCAAAACACCAGGGAACCTCTACCTTGCTGCACACACTGGTTCACTCCGAGACGCCTGGACACTACCATTGTTGAGAGCCCTTCCTGGCACAAAGTAACAATGCGGACGCGATCAAACCGTGGTATTGACCGTCTAGGCATGATTGAACTACAGACAACACGACCTGTTCACCTCCTTCCTGGTGGAATGACTGGAAATGATCGGCTGTCGGACCCCTCCTTCTAATAGGCGCTGCTCAGGCATGGTTGTTTAACCTTTGGGCGTTTTTAGTGACATCTCTGATCAGTTGAAGGGACTGTGTCTGTGATACAACATCCACAGTCAACGTCTATCTTCACGAGTTCCGGGAACCAGGGTGATGCAAAAGTGTTTTTGATGTGTGTATTTTAAACAGTAATGACCTGACACACTTTCTTGGTGTAATCCTGTAATTACCTTTTCATTTGTTGATCTTGTTCTGTTAAGCGTGACGTGACGTGTAGAATTCTATTTGCAATAAGATCTTTAATCGAGTAACAAATCCGACCCGTTACTTGGAAAGTGGCGATGAGGGATGCTCTCATACGCCTTCCTGAGGAGGGGAACACAGTATCGGCCTGAGCGCCGAACTTTATTGTTGTTTTGAAATGAGGTATATCTGCATCACACCTTTATTTGAAGTAATGCTGGAGGGAATTAACACCATCAATCCTGCAGGGCTGCCCATAATTCCGTAAGAGTACGAGAGGGTGGAGATCTCTTCTGAACAGCACGTTGCAAGGCATCCCAGATATCCTCAGTAATGTTCATTTTCGGGGTGTTAGGTGGGCGGAGGAAGTGTTTAAACCCAGAAGAGTGTTCCTGGAGCCACTAGCAAGCAATTCTGGACTTGTGGGGTTTCGCATTGTCCTGCTGGAATTGCCCAAGTCTGTCGAAATGCACAATGGACATGAAAGGATGCAGGTGATCAGACAGGATGCTTACACACGTGTCACTTCTCAGAGGTGTATCTAGACATATCAGGGGCCCCACATCACTCCAACTACACACTTCCCACACCATTACAGAGCCTCCACCAAGCTTGAACAGTTCCTTGGTGACATACAGGTTATATGGATTCATGAGGTTGTGTCCATACCCGTACATGTCCATTCACTAGACACAATTCCAAACGAGACTCGTCCGACCAGGCAACATGTTTCGAGTCATCAACAGTCCAATGTCTGTGTTGACGGGCCAAGCGAGTCGTAAAGCTTTGTGTCATGCAGTCAAAAAAAGGTACACGCGTGGGCCATCAACTCGGGAAGCCCATAACGATGATGATTCGTTGAATGGTTCGCACGCTGACACTTTTTCATGGCACAGCATTGACGGCCCAGCATTGAAATCTCCAGCAATTTGCGGAAGGGGCGCACTCCTCTCTTTTTGAACGCGTCTCTTCAGTCTTCGTTGGTCCCGTTATTGTAGGATCTTTTTCCGGCCACTGCGAAGTGGGAGATTTGATGTTTTAGCGGATTCCTGATATTCAGGTACACTCATGAAATGGTTGTACGGGAAAATCCCCATTTCATCGCCACCTCGGATATGCTGTGTCCCATCGCTCGTGCGCCAACTTTAACATAACGTTCAAACGCACTTAAATCTTAGTAACCTGCCAGTGTTGCCACAGTAACCGATCTAGCAACTGAGCCAAACATTTGTTGTCTTACATAGGCGTTGCCGAGCGTAGCGCCGTATTCTGCCTGTTTACATATCTCTGTATTTGAATATGCATGTCTATACCAGTTTCTTTGGTACTTCAGTGTAAATCTTACTACGGAAAATAATATTTTGGTTCTTTCACACGAAGCAAGTTAGCTAAATAATACTTGTCTGATTTTGCAAGTAATAAAATGAATCCTCAATGTATGCTCCTTTAATTCACTAGCCCAGCCGCCATATCTTTCACATTAGGTCCAATTTTCTTCAAAAAATTCCCAACAAATATCTTGGTTTGAAAAACCTGTTTTGAGGTATCAAGGGTGTCAGCTCATTCCATACATCTGATTTCATTCTCGTTTGCAGTGTAGTTCTAGGAACTTTAAAACGTTCCACATTTACCCTTTCGGTCATTTCGCCTTCCACAGCACTTGAAACCACTAGCTTCATTGTCATATCAGACCACTGCCCTCTACATTCATTGCCATGTTTCTTACTGAAATCTGGTAACATGCCGTAGAAACAAAGAAAAGATTTCTTAGGTGGTCTCTTCCTCGCAACCTTGATATGAACCATGATGCCCGACTGACATTGCACACTAAAACATGGCAGGAACAGAATCCGGCCTGAGGAAAAAGGATTTCATTGTTACAATACAATCTATATAATAAGCAATTTATATAATAAGCAACCAGTTGCATAAAAGAAATTTTATTTCTTTACCAGTTATATATTAATACTAGTATCACAATATTGCCTCTTACCTTCAACAGTCTAACCGATGCTGAAAATTAACACCGGTCGCCAGCACCGACACTCAAAAACAAATAAAATTAATTTGCGACACAAACTCTCTAGTTTTAGCAAATGATGGAGTGATATCTGTTGTTTATTGCAAACGGCTTACCCGAGAAACACAAAGTGGCCCGTACCTCCCGGCAGCTCATGCTAAATTGGGTTTCCCTATATGTTACAGTAAACATTGATGAACACATAATTTTTTAGTAATCCTCATGCAGGTACTCTTACCAAGAAGTTTGTTTTCGTGCTGTCAAGTTTTTCATAACAATTTGTCCATGGAACAGAAGGCGTTGTCTATGAGACATGTTTTTATCTTAGATTTAAAACTTGTTTCATACCCGTCGGACAATTATTTTATTGTGGAAATGATGAAAAATTTTTGTTACTACGTACTGAACTCCTTTCTGAGCCACTGCCAGCTTCAATAATGAGTAATAAATGTCATTTTCTCTTCTAGTATTGTAGGTATGGACATCACAAATCTTCTCAAATTGTGATGAATTTTTATTTAACGAAATCATTAGCGAATATGTGTACTGTGATGGTGCGGTTAAAATGCCTTACTCATTTATGAAATACCTACAACACGACAGTGGCTGAACACCACATATTAATTTTACTGCTGGCGGTCTATGCAATCAAATTGTTAATCTGATGAGTTACCCCAGAAAACTATTCCATAAGACATTGTTGAACGGAAATATGCAAAATAAGTCATGAAGCTGACTCGTCTGTTTCCATGACAGTAGTTGAAACTAACTGACAGAACAAGCGAGTTATATGCTACTTCCAGCTCTACATTATCATCAGTATGTACACCAAAACATCTAGAGTATAGTAGCCTGTTTATGGGCTCTTGTTAATGTGCTACATCAACTGTTTGTACGATTGTATTTGTTGTAAAGAACTCAATATTTTATGCTTTTTATTTTCAGAAAACCTCTTAACAGTTATTTGGAAAACATCATTAACAATATACTTCTGTTTATTTCTCTCTCATGCGATTTACTATACAGCAGTATCACCTGCAAAAAATACTATTTCTGCCTGATGAATGTAAAGTGGGGGGTAAGTAACTTATATGAGGAATAGGAATGAATAAAAAAACCAAATTTTGTGGAACCCCTTGTTGATTTCTATAGTGTCACTAAAATTTTCTCTCCTTTCAACATTGTTTGAATTATGCAGCACGACTTTTGCAGTTCTCTTTTGTTAAGCAGTATTTAAATCAGTCGTCTGAAGCCATCAATTCCATAAAACTTACGTTTATGTAAGAGGGTAGCATGATCTGTACAATTTTAACGTCTTGGGAACTCACAAAAAATACCAACTGGCGTTATTTTGTTATTTAAGGCTTGAAATGCTTAGTGAGTGAATGCTTCAGTACCATTATGACTAGCAACCCTGTTGGGATCCAAACTATGATGTGCAAAGTAAATTGTTTCTACGTAATTGTGAGACTGTTCTTGAGCACATTACTTTCTCGAATATTTTAGAATAAGACTTTTGTAAGGAAACTGCCGATATATGTTCGTGTCTTACTCGTCACCTTTCTTGTAAAATGTTTTTATTGGTTGCATATTTTAATGTCTCGAAAAGTTCCTTGCGTCAGTGATGCACGAGGCCATTAATTTCAACAACTTTTCAGAATTTTGTTTGAAAATCCATCAACACATCAGCTTGTGTTTCTTGGAAATTTTGTAATTCTGCTAATTTCAGTGAAGGATGTTGGTGCTATTTTTAGTTGCTTAAAATTTTGTGAAATGACGTTTTTAACATATCCCCTTGCTTCTTCAGCAGAACTATTTAATTCTGTTATTCCTGCTACATTAACAAATTCACTGTGAAAAATACTTTCAACCTGCAAATTTAAGTCATAACATTCATATAGTTTAATTGTTGTGGTATCTTGTGCACTGATTATTTGTCCTGTCTCCTGTTCCACAACACTTCATACATTTTTAGTCTTATGATCTTCATTACTGATTTCTGTCCTGGACATTTTAATGATTTTCCTTAAGCTGTTGGAGTATATTTTGTAGAATGCAAGTAATTTCAGATCTTGACTTATTCTGTCCATTATATGAATTTCCACTTTCGCCAAAAAGGGTGGCAAATGTTGATCTATACGAAATAAAATCGTCATAACTTCTTAACAGTTTTTGTTAGGACTTTCAAACTGCACAGTTGCCCGCGGGCATGATGAGACAGTATGAGCATGCATGGTTTGGTGTAGCAAATAAGCCCACTTTCATTTGAAAGGGTTCGTTAATAAGCAAAACTGCCGCATTTGGTGGGCTGAGAATTCACATTTCGTGATCTAGAAGTCTCTTCACCCTCAACGGGTGTCTGTGTGGTATGCAATGTCAAGTCACTGAATAATCGGTGCGATATTCCTTGATGGTTCAGTGGCTACTGAACGATACTTGAAGATTTTGGAAGATCGTTTCATCTCTATTATCCAAAGTGACCCTGATTTCCACAGATTGTGGTTCATGCAATACGGAGCTGGACCCTATGGAAGCAGGAGAGTGTTTAATGTCCTGGAGGAGCACTTTGGGGGCCGTATTCTTGCTCTGGGATACCCAGAGGTCATTGGCATGGGCCTCGATTGGTCACTATATTCTCTGAATCTGAACGCGTGTGACTCCTTTTCGTAAGGTTATATTAACGACAAGGTGTACAGCAATAGCCCCAGAACTATTGCTGAGGTGAAAACAGCCATTCAGGGATTCATCGACAGCGTCGATGTTTCGACAGTTCAGCGGATCATGCGGAATTTCGCTATTCGTCTGCGCCACATCATTGCCAATGACGGCAGACATATCAAACATGTCATAACCTAAATCCGAATATCTGTAGTGACGTTTGCATGTTGAATAAAGGGTACGCACGCCTTAGTTTAAGTTGTCTTTCACATAGATCAATAATTTTCACCCTTTACATGAAATTTCAACCGCTTTCGTTATCCATCCCTAATTGGTTTTTTTAATGGATATTCTGGATACCTTTTTAGGAAAACTACTATCAGATATTAACACAAATTTACTACGGAATATACTGAATTTCACATTAGCATCTCTTCCTATATATACCTCTGCCCAAACAACTTCTTTTAACTTAAGCTTAAAGCATTGTACCACGTTCTCATTTACAAGCATCGCTGCTTTGTACGGAATAAATCTGTAAGGTGCTACATTGTTTTATTTCCATTAATAGTACATCGTCGTTATCAGGTAGTCTAGTAACAATTTGATACACATTAACTGTTTCAGTGTGAGCACTATCTGTAAAAATGTTATCAGTCGTGGTCCTGCTGTCTTGTTACATTTAAGTTGGAAAATTCACAACTGAAATCGATTTTAAACAATCAAATAACGTTTCATTTTTCCGTCTGCCCTTTAACAAATTTACGTCGAATGCTCCACAAAACTGCTAACTGCCTCTTCATGTCTGACAGATAGGTCAATAACGCATCTAGATTTCTGATAAACAGCTGAAAGTTTCCTAGAGGGTATCTGTGTACTGTTACAATTACGAGAGAAGTATACTGGAGTAAAACCTGACAAGCACATGCTTTTAGGTCCTGATCTATAAAAAGACTGTTTGTTTTAAATATTTTGCATCTTCTCCTTTTTCCTTGTTAACTCTGTAATCTCTGATATGTAACTTCTCTACCCCAGTGGCTACATGGTGTTCAGAGATGGAAAGGACATCTATGATTTCAGAATTTACTACTTCTTACATATGCAAGACACTCATCTATCTTGATTTTTAGTTCCCTAATGTTCTGACAGAGCGAAATGATTTTACTATTCTGGAGACTGTTACATATGTTAAGGTCCTATCTTGTTCTAATTTCTTCAGAGATAGACTGGCTATAACATGAGTCTACCTTTTCTGTTCTCCAAATAGTTATGCTCTATAATTCTACAGCAGACTGACGTCAGTGATGTAGGCCTATAACGACATGCATTCTGTCCTACTTCACATCTTGGAAAAGGGAATAACGTGAACTTTTTCCTGTTGCTAGGTAGCATTTCATTACTCCAGCGATTTACGACAAACTGCTGCCAGAAAGGGAGCAAGAGAGTTTTTGATCTCTGATTACTAAACTACGTATGGAAGAAGAAAGTAAGGGATATAAAAAACGAATGTGTGCCATTTAGGTCGTCATCTCCTTTCTTACCGCAGAATGTCTGACACAAGGACCAACGATATGACAGAAGAGAATATGTTATATACTGACATACATTTTAAGCAAAGGAAAAGCAGAGAATGGCAGCATAACTTCTTTGGTTTGGGAGGTAATTTTTTAACCACTACGCTAGGCGAGTACTACTAAGTTTTGCAGACGCACCCACTGTTTCACACAGAATTCGTAAGTAAGTGGCTCTCAATTTATGTAACTGAAACTGCGATTTTTAAATTTTTTGAAATTCTCATAATGTGTACAACTTGCTGTACTCGTGTGCTACTTAATCTCAAGTTAAACGAGTTTTCAGAGAAGCTGCAAGAAGTCATCTCTCAAGTTATTGTAACATGTTCTGTATTTTAAAGTTGTTATACACTCCTGGAAATTGAAATAAGAACACCGTGAATTCATTGTCCCAGGAAGGGAAAACTTTATTGACACACTCCTGGGGTCAGATACATCACATGATCACACTGACAGAACCACAGGCACATAGACACAGGCAACAGAGCATGCACAATGTCGGCACTAGTACAGTGTATATCCACCTTTCGCAGCAATGCAGGCTGCTATTCTCCCATGGAGACGATCGTAGAGATGCTGGATGTAGTCCTGTGGAACGGCTTGCCATGCCATTTCCACCTGGCGCCTCAGTTGGAGCAGAGTTCGTGCTGGACGTGCAGACCGCGTGAGACGACGCTTCATCCAGTCCCAAACATGCTCAATGGGGACAGATCTGGAGATCTTGCTGGCCAGGGTAGTTGACTTACACCTTCTAGAGCACGTTGGGTGGCACGGGATACATGCGGACGTGCATTGTCCTGTTGGAACAGCATGTTCCCTTGCCGGTCTAGGAATGGTAGAACGATGGGTTCGATGACGGTTTGGATGTACCGTGCATTATTCAGTGTCCCCTCGACGATCACCAGTGGTGTACGGCCAGTGTAGGAGATCGCTCCCCACACCATGATGCCGGGTATTGGCCCTGTGTGCCTCGGTCGTATGCAGTCCTGATTGTTGCGCTCACCTGCACGGCGCCAAACACGCGTACGACCATCATTGGCACCAAGGCAGAAGCGACTCTCATCGCTGAAGACGACCCGTCTCCATTCGTCCCTCCATTCACGCCTGTCGCGACACCACTGGAGGCGGGCTGCACGATGTTGGGGCGTGAGCGGAAGACGGCCTAACGGTGTGCGGGACCGTAGCCCAGCTTCATGGAGACGGTTGCGAATGGTCCTCGCCGATACCCCAGGAGCAACAGTGTCCCTAATTTGCTGGGAAGTGGCGGTGCGGTCCCCTACGGCACTGCGTAGGATCCTACGGTCTTGGCGTGCATCCGTGCGTCGCTGCAGTCCGGTCCCAAGTCGACGGGCACGTGCACCTTCCGCCGACCACTGGCGACAACATCGATGTACTGTGGAGACCTCACGCCCCACGTGTTGAGCAATTCGGCGGTACGTCCACCCGGCGTCCCGCATGCCCACTATACGCCCTCGCTCAAAGTCCGTCAACTGCACATACGGTTCACGTCCACGCTGTCGCGGCATGCTACCAGTGTTAAAGACTGCGATGGAGCTCCGTATGCCACGGCAAACTGGCTGACACTGACGGCGGCGGTGCACAAATGCTGCGCAGCTAGCGCCATTCGACGTCCAACACCGCGGTTCCTGGTGTGTCCGCTGTGCCGTGCGTGTGATCATTGCTTGTACAGCCCTCTCGCAGTGTCCGGAGCAAGTATGGTGGGTCTGACACACCGGTGTCAATGTGTTCTTTTTTCCATTTCCAGGAGTGTAGATATGTAACAATTCTTGCATTTGTAAGTCAGTGAATCGGTACCAACCATCCACCTTCCTGCACATTTCCTCCACACCGGTTATCGTTAGTCACGTATTTGGTGGAGTAGACATAAAGTGTTGACTGACCAGACATTACGATGCGTCGGGAAAGATCAGCAGTTGCACCATATGACAGTGCATTCCCCGTAGAAACACTTCGAAACTACACTGTGAAATTTTATCTTAGAATTATAAATAACATCCGAGTACAACACTAATATTTAACTAATTCACACGGGTATCAAAACAAAAATGGTTCAATGTTGTTTTCACAATGGAGGGTCAAGTCAACATCTGTAGCTCACAGACCTGGAACCTGAAATAAAAATAGCATAGTCACTCACACATTCATATACGTTCACACATTTCGTATGCATAATGATGCAAGAATTACTATGGCGGTACAATTAGTCGAAAAACTCACTTTAACAAGTACTGATGAATTAGGCACTGTGATGGAATACGCTACTAGTAATTAAGGTGCTGAAAATATCCACAAGCGCAATGCAGCATATGCAGATTGCTATGCTATATAAATAAGCTTTCTATTCATACTGCTGACGCGTGTATTAGCACGGCAGAATAAAACAGTAATTAGTGGCTGCTGTTGTTAAATAGCTAATTCAGTACAGAGGAGCAGGTAGCAATTTAAATCATGATTCTCTAATCACATACAGTGGACCTATTCTGACGGCAAAAATGACTAGGAGAGTTGTCCGGGATTTTAGAATTTAACTGTGCCCTGATCTAGATTAGCCACGACGTGCAGCCGCCGTTTCTCACTTTGCAGCGGTGTTTACTGTCAGCGTCACTCGTAAACTGAGCACACTCCCTCAACCGGCTTGTACAGACAACATTCAGGCTGTCCACATCAGTCAGGAACAACCGATAAGAGCATTTGTTATTCCTATCGTAGTAATACTTTTCCAACCAGGTTAGACAGCTATGTCTACTGTCGTTGCTAACTGGTTACTACTACTACTACTACTACTACTATCTAGTATACATCTGCATTTCGGTTCAAATGGTTCAAATGGCTCTGAGCACTATGGGACTCAACTGCTGAGGTCATTAGTCCCCTAGAACTTAGAACTAGTTAAACCTAACTAACCTAAGGACATCACAAACATCCATGCCCGAGGCAGGATTCGAACCTGCGACCGTAGCGGTTCCAGACTGCAGCGCCTTTAACCGCACGGCCACTTCGGCCGGCTCTGCATTTCGGAAGCTTATGCGATCTTGTCTGTTAGATAACAGCACCTGCTTTTATTACAACTCGTACTACGAATGTAAATTCACAATTTGGGGCAACACATATTACACAGTACAGTTATGTTGTTGTTGTTGTGGTCTTCAGTCCTGAGACTGGTTTGATGCAGCTCTCCATGCTACTCTATCCTGTGCAAGCTTCTTCATCTCCCAGTACCTACTGCAACCTACATCCTTCAGTTATAGAATGTTCGAATAATATCACTATACAAAAGAAAAATACAATCAAATACACAATACAGAACTACGTGTAGGAGTATGGGTGTTACAACCGTTAACGAACGTCAGCCCTACTTAGGACATTAGCTTACATGTCCGCGAAGTTAAAATTAATTGCAGCAGTAGCTACACAATCTGATCAAAGGTATCCATTGGATTAGGGATGTGTTCATCCTTCTCCTTCATCACGGTTTTAATTGTGCTGGAGACACTTTCAGTGAGACGTCTGAATATCTGGAGTAATGGCATCTCATTCTTCCCCAAGAACCGTAACCAGAGAAGGCAGTGATGCTGGACGCTGGGATATGGAAAGAAGTCCACGTTCTAACTCATTAAAATGGTACTCCATTGGGTTCAGGTCAGGACAGGGTGGCAGTCCATAGACCATGCCTCACATATACTGCCTTGTGATAGGGCGCTTTGTCATGCCAATACAAACATCGTCTCCGAAATGTTGCTCTACTATACCCAGTACAAAATGTTATAAAATGTCTTAATATGTTTCCGTATTTAGCAATAAGGGGACAACACCCTAACCACAAAAAACACTCTCACACCTTAACACCACCTTCTCCCTACTTCAATGTTAGTACTATATACGAAGGCAGGTAATGTACTCCAGGCATTTGCCAAACCCAAACCCTACAATGGGATTACCACCGAGAACAGTCATCCACTGTCCAGTGGTGTCGCTCTATACGCCACTTCAAGCGTCGCTTAGCACTGGCTCCAGAAATTGTGGCTTATGAAGAACTGAACTCCCTAACCAAAGTCACTGTGTTAGCTGGACCACTAGTAACACTTTGGAACCAACGAGTTATTCCTTCCGCTGATTTCATGTGATTTTTTACAGCCAACAAGCCATTAGTGAATGGGTAAGTACGTAACAAAAAGCTGGAGGGATCAACAAATGAAACGAAAAATGAAACCCAAAGGAATGAAACATAAGGGAATCAAAATCAGCTAGCTTACCTTTGCTTATCACCATGCAGATTCTTCCGAAGATAAAGAATCAGTCAGCAGAAGGAAATGGTTTATCAACTCCCGCCCAATTTGGGGTATTGTTGAACCGCATGCTGTGCACGAAGATACACTGCACTCGCCGTATGTGACTGTGCGGTGTGGATTCACAAACACTTTTACTCTTGGTCCGTTCTTATTCGAAGGGACGAGCTGTCAGGTCTATCATGACGTCTGCACGTTATCGAGATCTGCTAGTACAGCATCTGATTCCTGCATTGGAAGAGCGCAACTGTGTGGAAACAACTATTTTGATACAAGACGGGGCAACATCTCACGCCGCTCGTCCAGGTTAAGACCTGACTTATGCAACCTTCCACGAACGTGTTACGTCCGGAAGTTTTCCAGATGCATGGCCTACACGATCACCTGCTCTGAACGATGTGACTTTTGTCTCTATGGACTATTTAAAATAACGCATTTACCAGGGACATTTTCAGTCTCTCCCTCATCTGAAGGCCAGTATACAGGAAAAAGTGAACAGCTGTGGATCACGTCGTTTTACCAATGCAGCATGTCGTCGTCGTTAGCGGTAAGTGGTAGTTTATGATAAAATCTGCATTATGGCTTTCTTACTTGTTTGACGTTTCCTGCACATGCCCCATTGCCAATGCATTGCTATACGTATTTCTTGCATTTACAGCGCCAGATTTGCACCTGGAGGCCAATATTGGAACTGGAACTTCCTAGCAGATTAAAACTGTGTACCGGACCGAGACTCGAACTCGGGACCTTTGCCTTTCGCGAACAAGTTCTCTATCACCTGAGATTCCTGCCAGGGAATTTCATATCAGCGCACACTCCGTTGCAGAGTGAAAATCTCATTCTGGAAACAGCCCCCAACTGTGGCTAAGCCATGTCTCCGCAACATCATTTCTTCCCAAACTTCTGTGAAGTTTTGAAGGTAGGAAACGAGGTACTGGCAAAATTGAAGCTTTGAGAGCGGGTCGTGAGTCGTGCTTGGGTAGCTCAGATGGTAGACACTCGGCTCTCAGCCGTGTTGCGAAGCGACGTGTTCGGGGCTCTCTGCGGCGATTCGCAAGCGAGCCGTTGTTTGCTCGCACCGGTACTAGTATTGCAAACTAATCACCTCGAACGACAAAGACGTTTTGTTACAGAAAGGCAACGATTAAATTAAAGTTCCATGTCCAGTACGCAAGACCTAAGGCATACGAAGTAGAGTGTTTCCTGCGTGAAGTAATGCTCGTCGATCCACGGGAAGTTCTCGGTATACATCCAGCAAAGTTTTCTCGAAATTTCTCGATGAAACAGAGTGCGAACGGTTTATTCGCCGTTCCACCAATGAATATCTTTTCCATCACGTTTCCTGCAGAGAGCCTCGTCTTCTTTCCTCGTTTGGGCGACTTCTGCTTGCGAGAACGCGTCTCGACCATGCATGACTCGGCGTTCAGAACATACGAATCTTCGAGCTGCCTTTTGAAGTTCCGGCCACGCTTGTCGTGAATGCGCTGCGGCCTTACGGGGGAAGTACTAAGTCAGGTGGAAGAAAAGTGGCACACGTTCCAGACGTATCCTATTCTGTATGGAGTGCGTCATGTGTGATTCGGACTGCGCAAACACATCCCGTAATACGTGACCGTTGGTGGCTGTCGAGCGATCGTCATTTATGACGGTCAACAGCGGACTTGTTCAGTGTGCGGGCAGGAAGGGCATGTACGCTCTGAATGCCCGCAGAGACTCCTCGTCCAGATACGACGTGCAGATACGACGCCTACATCGCAGCCGACGACGCTGCCTATTACAATGGTTCAAATGGCTCTGAGCACTATGGGACTTAACTACTGTGGTCATCAGTCCTCTTGAACTTAGAACTACTTAAACCTTACTAACCTAAGGACATCACACACATCCATGCCCGAGGCAGGATTCGAACCTGCGACCGGAGCAGTCGCGCGGTTCCGGACTGCGCGCCTAGAGCCGCTAGACCACCGCGGCCGGCGCTGCCTATTACATACGTTGAGGCAGCGAGGAACATGACGGACGCTGACGTTGCTTCGTACCAGTTACCGACCTCCGCGGAACAGGTCTCCGAGCCCACGACGACGCAACCTCCATCGGAACCGTTGCCATGCTCGACAGCAGTGACCGCGTCTGCACTCCAGCCGTGTGAGGAAGGAGAGCACCAGAAGATCGATTCGAGCTCTGACACGGAGATGCGGCAGGTGCCTGCTGTTTGACGTGATCCACAGGACGCGGACACTCGTTCCCGCAAGCAGAAGTCGCCCAAACGAGGAAAGAAGAGGAGGTGCTCTGCGGGAAATGCTTCGCGAGATGGTGACACGTTGCAAGTCGATGAGGAAAATCCATCTGCGGTCCGGGGTATGGACCCCACTCCAACTGTTCCTGATTCGCTGGTGGCAACGTTCGCCCAAGGACAAAGCCACATTGACGATGCTCAACTCACCGACAAGCCCCCTAGCGATTTTGCGACTAAGACACTAGATGAACGTCATGCGTCGCCTAGCGTACCACACCTCCAGCTTGGTGATTGGACGTTCGAGATGGATATGGAAAGAATGATATCAGACTCGAGTGACAACCAGTTGCCCACGGCCGGCGGATCGGCGGACGGACATCTTGTCTCTGCCGATCAGTAATATATACGGTACGGGAAGCAGGGGCTGTCGGACGGGGACATGGCGCTTACTGGCTTAAACTACTGCAGGATACTTCATCGTACTATCCATTGACCCAGATGTATCGGATAGGTACAATCAATGTCAACGGCATTAGTTCCAGGATCAAAACCCAGCTGTTAAAGGAAATGATTCGGGCGGCGAACACTGATATCGTGTTTCTTCAAGAGCTACGGCCTGACCTGTGCCTGGATGTTTACGGATACGCGTCTACGTCAAACTAACTTCCGACGGCGGTGGTGGTACGGCCATACTACTACACGATGGCATCGAACCATCGGATTTTCAGTATTTGCCGTCACCGAGAGGCATTGTGCTCACCATCGTTGAAATCCGCCTTTTACATCTGTATACCCAGTTTGGTACAGCGAAGTGTCGAGAATGAACTCTATTATTCGACTGAGGTAGCGCCAATGTTTCAAGGCGCTACAGAGCACTTCGTGGTGGGAGGGGACTTTGACAGCGTATTGCGCCTTAAGGATCAGTTCCCTCACCGTGTCCCATATCCAGCCCTTCAAGCTATGGTCAGGGATCTCGCTTTGCATGATACACGGACACTCATCCACAGTGACCGACGTGGATATACACAATTCACCAGCCACTCGACCAGCAGGTTGGACAGAATTTAGGTCTCCCGAAGTCTCAGCAGCGACCTGTCGGTGCCGAGCTGTGGCCAACTGCACTCACCGACCACCAGGCGTTCATCAGCCCTGTGACTCTGCCACGACAGCAGACGATCCATAGTAGAGACCTTAGACTCTTTAACGTTAACATTCTCCGGGAAGACGCTTGTCGTGTAGCCGTCACTACTACCTGGGACAAATGTGAGCGACGTCATCATACCTATGATTCCACTACAGTATAGTAGACCTGCTGCGCTAAACCAGCTCTTTGCCGCACGCTCATGGCGTATGGACGACACAGGGAACTTTGGGTCCGATCGATTCTGAGTTTTACTACACGATCTTGCGAGAACTAGCGTCGTAAAAGCGTTCCCCAGAGCGCCAAACTGCCGTCAATTAGACACAGGCACGGCTTCTGCATATCACAACTAACCGATTGGACGGCACGCGGGTTCGAGTGAGACTAGAAGGTTCCATCCCAGAGGAACGTGCTTCTCGTCAGAGAACGGAAACATCGTAAGAGACGACTCATCACGGCTGTTATTTCGGCGGACGGACAACGTGCAGAGACACACAACGCCATCTCCCGTGTCCTCACAAATTATTACCGCACTGTATATCTAGCAGATCAACAGCGTGACAATGACGTTGCGGCCGTCCTACACGACGCGCCACATTCAGGAAGGGTGCTGGGAGACGCCACATTCCTGGAGGCCGTCACGTGGGAGAAATGCGCAGCGCATAGCCCTGTCGCGGGGCGCGAGAAACAAATCCCCTTTACATGGTGGTCTACCGCTTGGATTTTATAGCGCTTATCCTGTGCCAAAAGCAAAGGAGGGTGGGGGTGCAGACCGCAAGACTTCCGGCCATTGGCCATTGACGTTGGTGAATTCGGATTACAAGCTGATCGCCCGCATTCTTCGTGTTCGCCTCCTCGCTGTTGTCAAAAATGCCATTCATGCCGACCAAACTTGTCTGAAAGGTGGCAGTAATATAAACAAAGCTCTTATAGAGAAGTGGTGGCTCTCATGTCGGCATGCCACTTAGAAGGCGCCCTCGTGGCAGTTGACCTAGACCGCGCATTTCACCGAGTTGAGCACCATTCTTTGCAGGCTGTCTTAGAGAAAATGGGACTGTCCCCAATATCGGCAGGTGTGATTTTCCTTTCCGTCCACGGAGTCCATTCCTTAGTCCTGGTCAATGGCAACCGCTCACCACCGTTCACTATTGAGCTCTCAGTGAGACAAGGATGCCGTCTGTCTTTCTCTTCACCGTCGCCCTCGAGCCTGCACTTCATGGTCTACGACAGCGTTTGGAGGGCATTCGCCTCCGCAGTGGGCATTTTAAATGTTATCTTGGTGAGATTGGCAGAAGATATATGTTCGTCGATCGCGTGGCTTTAGAGATACGGCGAGGTTGCCAGGAGCCATATCAACCTGCGGAAGTTGAAGTACATGGATATGGGCAGAGGACTGCATCTGAATACGGCAGTGCCAATTACTACGGTCCAGGCGATGAAATGTTTGGGAGTGACATTCCATGGTAACGTGCAGCGTACAGCAGCAGCTACGTATCGCAGAATACTCAATGTGACCCGCATGCTAGTTCGTCTCCATAAATTTCGAACACTTGACTTGATCATGCGGGCACATTTTGTCAACGTCTACCGCACTCCGAAACTTAATCATTGCACACACGTTCTCCCAAGGGCCGCAACGGTAGCTGCCAAGTTCCAGGCGGCCTTAGGCCATTTCGTCGGCGAGGGTAGAGTGTTCAAGAACCGTTACGAGACGCTAACGTTGCCCACACATGCAGGCGGCATCGGAATGAGAAACGTACACAACAAGTCGCGCACTCTTTTCCTGCGGACGATGCATCGCCTTCGTACTTCACAAGGACACCCTCCCTGGAACACTGATTCGGGAGGTGGTGCCTCAATCCCTCCGGCCCCCAATACCTGTTGGACATATCACGTCAGCACTGTATCACATTTGCACCTATCTGGTCGACATGAGTTATCTGTTGGACGTCTTACCGACCACGCGGGATCCTAGGACGAAGGACTTCTACTACTACCTTCAGTGATCACTGCCTGCTAATGTGGCTGAACACCGACATCCGGCTGTTGGCTGGAGGCGGATGTGGAATAGAATACACTCACCTTTCCTTCCCACCACGATCAGGGCGCTGTGGTATGAGATAACTGAAAAATTCCCAACCCGACAATGTTTACAAAAAATGGTTCAAATGGCTCTACGGACTATGGGACTTAACTTCTGAGGTCATCAGTCCCCTAGAACTTAGAACTACTTAAACCTAACTAACCTAAGGACATCACACACATCCATGCCCGAGGCAGGATTCGAACCTGCGACCGTAGCGGTCGCGCGGGCCCAGACTGTAGCGCCTAGAACCGCTCGGCCACTCTGGCCGGCACAATGTTTACACAAGATCCTCTCTGCCCCAGATGCGCCGCTGTCGACACCGACATACACCGTTTCGTTTGTGGTATGGCTGCCTACTGCTGGCTCCTTACACGGTGCATGTTGGTATTCTTGCTACGACGGACGCCTCAGTCCGTAGAGGCCACCGAAGTGATCCATCCCGACGTCACTTACTTACTAACTAGCTACTCTTCGTAAAGCCACTACATGGGTTAAGGGTATGGCATTGTCATGCTTCTTTAATGACAGCCTTGCTGGGTTGTTAGATTTTTGGCATTATTTAACGAGCAACTACATGTTTTTACGGTGCAAAGCGTCGTATGGTTCGCTCTTTGCGAATTACTTGGGGCCGCTGTTTACGGGCCCACCAGAAAATGTGCGTGTGAATTCCTAAGAGACCAAACTGCTGAGGTCATCGGTCCCTAGACATACACACTACTTAAACTAACTTATGCTAAGAACAACATACACACCCATGCCCGAGGGAGGACTTGAACCTCCGGCGGGAGTAGCCGCGCAGTCCGTGACATAGCGCCTAAGACCGCGCGGCAACTCCGCGCGGCGCGCTCCCACCAGATCATTTTTGTGTACCGGGTGTTGAGAAGAGAATGAGATATAGCTCATGATGGACTGATGAGATACATCAACGGTAATTATGGGGTGTTTCACCCTCACTGAACGAGAGGACCGCCTGGACATCCCGCCGACTGTCTGCTGTGCACATCCCCGAAAGAAGATAAAAAAAATTACAAAGTAAAACATAACAAAAGAAATGGAAATCAAAATATAATGTAAGTATTGTATTCCTTCTTTTGTCTTTTCCTTTTTTTTTTTTAACCAAAAGTTCAGACACGTATTCACTCTTGTTGGTGGGCGGTGGGCGGAGCTGAAGTGGTGGCAAACAACCGTCCTAGTTAGATTTTAGGGATAAAGTGGCGGTGGCACTAGCTTTGTTGTTTTTTTTGTTTTGTTTTTTAGGTTACATAGGTTTTGGGGGTAGTATGGGTGATAGGGGCCAACGCCTGAAGTGGAAGAGGTCTAAGAATTAAGGCGAGTCCGAGTCTCGGTCCGAAACACAGTTTTAGTTTCATATCGGCGCACACTCCGCTGCAGAGTGAAAATCTCATTCTGGAATATTGGAACTAATTTTTTGTCCGGCGTAAATCAGTTCTGTTACAGAATTACGATACGATATTGTAGCCCACATTCGATCTCTGTCAGTAGCTGCACTTTAATTATAACCATCCGGTATATTATAGAAGAGACGAATGGAGAACCATTCTAGCGACAATATGTTTAGGGAAAAAGCGATTTTGAAAAATGATGGATCCTTATGGCCAGGTGCCTGGAAACGAGCGTTTGCAGACGGCTATACTGGTCGGCTGTTAGCATGCTATTGCTGTACGAGTCTATGGATAGTGGTTGAAGGTCGGTGAAGATTACATCAGATCATCTGCATCCTTTCATACTTGAAGCCAATCCCGTTGGTGATTTCACCTTCCAGCAGAATGACTGTCTATGTCCAAGGACTGAATCCTGCTACATGATGGTGAAATCGTGTTGCTACATTGGGCACGTAAATCATCTGATCTCCATGACAAACATCTGGGAAGCTTTCGTCGTTCTGCACGTAATTTACAGGAAGTACATGACGCCTGCATAGATTTCTAGTGCCAGAAACCTCCTGAAATCTACCCAGGACTTGTCGAAACCATGCCATGCAAAATCGAGGCTGTATTGCGTTCCACAGGTAGACGAACACATTATTCACCAGGTGATGATAATATTATGGTCCTTTAGTGTATTATAACATTATGTTTCGTTAGTGTATTATTTTTATGGTAACATGTAGCCAGAGGGATAAAAGTACGGCGAAGACAAACAAATGGAATGCGGCGAGCTCAGTAACAGCAGTAACTTCTCAGGACGCGCGCTCATGCTTATTTCTAGTTTAGCTAACTCTAAATGAACTCCCCAGTTTGAAACTACACTACTGGCCATTAAAATTGCTACACCCCGAAGAAATGCAGATGATAAACTGATATTCATTGGACAAATATATTATACTAGAACCGACATGTGATTACATTTTCACGCAATTTGAGTGCATAGATCCTGACAAAATCAGTGCCCAAAACAACCACCTCTGGCCGTAATAACGGCCTTGATACGCCTGGGCATTGAGTCAAACAGAGCTTGGATAGCGTGTGAGGTACAGCTGCCCATGCAGCTTTAACATGATACCACAGTTCATCCAGAGTTGTGACTGGCTTATTGTAACCAGCCAGTTACTCGGCCACTGTTGACCAGACGTTTTCAATTGGTGAGAGATCTGGAGAATGTGCTACCAAGGCAGCAGTCGAACATTTTCTGTATCCAGGAACGTCCGCACAGGACCTGCAACATGCGGTAGTGCATTATCCTGCTGAAATGTAGGGTTTCGCAGGGATCGAATGAAGTGTGGAGCCACGGGTCGTAACATATATGAAATGTAACGTCCACTGTTCAAAGTGCCGTCAATGCGAACAAGAGGCGATCGAGACGTGAAACCAATGGCACCCCATACCATCATGCCGGGTGATACGCCAGTATGGCGATGACGAATACACGCTCCCAATGTGCGTTCACCGCGATGTCGCCAAACACGGATGCGACCATCGTGATGATGTAAACAGAACCTGGATTCATCCGAGAGAATGACGTTTTGCCATTCGTGCACCCAGGTTCGTCGCCGGCCGGAGTGGCCGAGCGGTTCTAGGCGCTACAGTCTGGAGCCGCGCCACCGATACGGTCGCCGGTTCGAATCCTGCCTCGGGCATGGATGTGTGTGATGTTCTTAGATTAGTTAGGTTTAAGTAGTTCTAAGTTCTAGGGGACTGATGACTACTGCAGTTAAGTCCCATAGTGCTCAGAGCCATTTGAACCAGTTTCGTCGTTGAGTACACCATCGCAGGCGCTCCTGTCTGTGATGCAGCGTCAAGGGTAACCGCAGCCATGGTCTCCGAGCTGATAGTCCATGCTGCTGCAAACGTCGTCGAACTGTTCGTGCAAATGGTTGTTGTCTTGCAAACGTCCCCATCTGTTGACTCAGGGATCGAGACGCGGCTGCACGATCGCTTACAGCTATGCGAATAAGATGCCTTCATCTCGACTGCTAGTGATACGAGGCCGTTGGGATCCACCCTCCTGAAGCGACCGATTCCGTATTCTGCTAACTGTCACTGGATCTCGACCAACGCGAGCAGAAATGTCGCGATACGATAAACCGCAATCGCGATGGGCTACAATCCGACCTTTATCAAAGGCATCATAACAACGTTTCACCAGGCAACGCCGGTCAACTGCTGTTTGTGTATGAGAAATCGGTTGGAAACTTTCCTCATGTCAGCAGGTTGTAGGTGTCGCCACCGGCGCCAACCTTCTGTGAATGCTCTGAAAAGCTAATCATTTGCATATCGCTGAATCTTCTTCCTGCCGGTTAAATTTCGCGTCTGTAGCACGTCATCTTCGTGGTGTATCAATTGTAATGGCCAGTAGTGAATGTGATAAAACAAATAATATTACCTTAAATTACTCTTTACGTGAAAAGGAGAAAAAAAATACTCGGGCGTCATTTTACGATTCGCGTAAAATGATTCTTGCAAATTTTTTCCCCTCATATAAAACAAGAAGCCTAGTTCACGATTGATAGTTACCAACGTCCCAGCCCAGAGTGTAGTTAGAAAAAGTGGAAGATGGAATTTTACGTGTCGTCGACGTCGAAGTTTTTTGAGATGGAGCACGTGCTCAGATTTGGGAGGGGTGGCGAGGCAAATCGGACGTGCCCCTTAAAAGGAACCATCCCTAAATTCGCCTTAACCAATTTGTGGAAATCACGGGAAAATCTCAATTTGAATGGACAGACAGGGATTTGAACCGTCCTCCTCCGTGATACAAGGCCAGTGGTTGCGTAGTCACAGTCTCCTGAATTGCAGGAATAACGCCGCACCGTGCGTCAGACCTCGGAGCGGCCATCGTAAAGTGGGACAGCGAGCGGTCAGTGCAGGGAAATTGCGTATTAGTCTCCGCAGCTCTGGCTTCCAGGCCCATATGTTTACGTCCGCGATATCTGATGGGCAGGGAAATAAAACACTTGCCGCGCCGCTGCGGACTCTAAAAACCGGTGACGGCCCCCGTGGTGCCGGTGGCGCCGCCGCCGGCGGAGGCAAAAACGGCGCCGCCGCACCGCAAGGTCAGCGGCAGTAAAACAGGCGGCGGCGACGCCGGCCGTCCAGGGCGGTGTGGGAGGGGTGAAGGGCTGAGTACCGAAACAAGAAAGCAGCGAGCGCGGCCACCTCGGCACCGCGATTTCTGGAGCGCTATTTCACTGTCACCGCCACGCATGGGCCTGAGCGCCCGTGTCAGACGACAACACACTTCCCAGCGAATTTTACTGGAGAGGACGTCCACCCCGCTATATGCTGCACATATCTCAAGGCGCAGATTAAGGTAACGTATCATATCTGCACAGTATCTGGTGTAAATAAATACTCCGCTGTTTATTTACTGCCACAGTCCCGCAGTATTTTAGAAAGGACATCCTTTGTAGCCCGGATTGATGTTAAATGAATTTATTCATCACGATACATTCCGTCCTCAAAATAAAACGTGCATTAAAACGAATCATCCAATTTAAAAAAAAAATCATAACTATTATGTTATTTGAGATGCGTGCGTGAACAACGTATTGCTGAAAAGAACGAACTCTAGAATTTTACGTGGATCCCGTTAGGTAGCAACAGTGTGCGCCCACTTCAGTTCTAGTTAAAGTGGTGTCAGGAGCTGGCCGGAGTGGCCGAGTGGTTCTAGGCGCCACAGTCTGGAACCGCGCGACCCTAGGTCGCTGATTCGAATCCTGCCTCGGGCATGGATGTGTGTGATGTCAGGTTAGTTAGGTTTAAGTAGTTCTAAATTCTAGGGGACTGATGACCTCAGGAATTAAGTCCCATAGTATGAAATTACAATGAAATGAACACCCTTAGCTGCTTACAGGCGTTGACATACGTCAATAGGGGACAGATGAAAATGTGTGCCCCGACTGGAACTCGAACCCGGGACCTCCTGCTTACATGGCAGACGCTCTATCCATCTGAGCCACCGAGGACACAGAGCATAGCGCGACTGCAGGGATTTATCTCTGGCACGCCTCCCGCGAAACCCACATTCTCAACGTATTGTCCCGCACTACATTCGTAGTGCCCCCGCCCATTATACTCATTACTCGCGGCGCGTTGCCGATTCCCGTAAGAGTTCGGGCACTGTTTGTGCATTTGCACAGAAGAAGAAGATGGTCAAGTGGCCGGTGAGCCTTAACTATGTATATAATAAGATGGTATTTGTTCATTCGGATATGTCCGATAGTGCTCAGAGCCATTTGAACCATTTTTTTTAAATCAGGACAACAGAAAGCGGTTCACGTTCTCCGTTTAGTGCAATGCTGGTCAGTAATATCTGTTCAGGGGGACTTTCGTACTAGGTATTGTGTGGATCCTCGTACTGCATAGAGCATTAGGCGATGGCACGAACAATTCCGAGAAACAGGTTGTTTGTATAACGACAAATTGCCGGGACGTCTCCGAGTGTCTGACACAGACGCAGAATGCATCCACACAGTTTCACAAGGAATCCGCAGAAATCCGTTCACCTTGCAGCTTGACAGATCTACATGGCCCCGGTGTCTGTCTGGCGTGTACTGCGTCGACGTTTACACATGAAACCATATAAAATTCAGCTCCTGCAAGCTCTTCGTGAAGGTGGCAAACAACAACGTGTGGTGTTCTGTAATTTTGCTCTCGGCAAGGAGGATGGCAGTTCCACATCTACATTTACATCTTCGTGGTTACTCTGCAATTCACACTTAAGCACCTGGCAGAGAATTCACCGAACCATTTTCATACTATTTCTCTACCATTCCAATCTCGAATGGCGCGTGTGAAAGAGGAACACTTAAATCTTTCCGTTCGAGCTCTAATTTCTCTTATTTTATTATGATGATCATTTCTCCCTACGTAGGTCGGTGGCAACAAAATATTTTCGCATTCGGAAGAGAATGTTGGTGATTGAAATTTCGTAAATAGATCTCGCCGCAGAGAAAACCGCCTTTGTTTCAGTGACTGCCACCCCAACTCGCGTATCGAATCAGTGACACTCGCACACTTATTGCGCGATAACACGAAACGGGCTGCCCTTCATTGCACTTTTTTGATGTCCTCCGTCAGTCGTACCTGGTAAGGATCCCACACTGCGCAGCAATATTCCAGCAGAGGACGGACAAGTGTAATGTAGGCTGTCTCTTCAGTGGGTTTGTCGCATCTTCTAAGTGTTCTGCCAACAAAGCGCAGCTTTCTTTCGCCCTCCCCACAATATTATCTATCTGGTCTTTGCTATTTAAGTTGCTCGTAATTGTAATTCCTAGGTATTTAGTCGAATTGACAGCACTTAGATTCGTGCGATTTATCATATACCTAAAATTTTTCGGATTTCTTTTAGTACCCATGTGGATGAAATCGCACTTTTTTTTGTTTAGTGCCAACTGCCACTTTTCGCACCATACAGAAATTCTCTCTAAACCATTTTGTAATTGGAATTGATCGTCTGATGATTTTTCTAGACGGTACGGAGCATCATCTGCAAACAATCTAAGGGGGCTGCTCAGATTATCACCTAGATCATTTATGTAAATGAGGAACAGCAGAGGGCCTATGACACTACCTTGCGGAACGCCCGATATCACTTCGGTTCTACTCGATGATTTACCGTCTATCACTACGAAATGTGACCTCTCTCAGAGGAAATCACGAATTCAGTCACACAACAGAGACGATACTCCATATGCACGTAATTTTATTAATAGTCGTTTGTAAGGAACGGTATCAAATGCCTTCTGGAAATCTAGGGATATGGAATCGATCTGAGATCCTTTGTCGACAGCACTCATTACTACATTGGAATAAAGAGCTAGCCGTGTTGGTTATGTATCAGTGAGTCATTTTCTTCAAGGTGATTCATAATGTTCGAGTACAGTATATGCTCCAAAATTCTACTGCTAATTGAGGTCAGTAATATGGGTCAAACGCTTACTGTTTAGTGACGAGGCAACATTCCATTTAAACGGAAAGATGGACCGTCATAATGTGAGAATATGGGGTACGGAACAACCACACGAAGTTGTGCAACATGAGATAGACTGTCCAAAATTTAATGTGTTCTGTGCAGTTTCGAGGAAAAAGGTGTATGGTCCATTTTCCTTTGCCGTGAACACTGTTACAGGAAGCACATATCTCGATCTACTTGAGAACTTTCTTTTCCCACAGCTGGAGAATAATTCGAACGACTTCATTTACCAACAGGATGGGGCACCGCCACAGTGACATCTGGAAGAGCGGGAATTTTTAAATCAAAGGATTACTAAACGATGGATCCGCCGCACTGGACCAAATGATTCAGCCTTGCATTACTTGCTTCCGTGGTCACCGGACCTGACTGTATGTGATTATTTCCTGTGGGATTTCATAAAAGAGTCTCATTATGTGCTCCATTACCAGTAATAATGAATGAACCGAGACATCGCATAACAGCCGCTGTGGAAGCTGTAACTCAAGACATTCTCGCTGTAGTGTGGGAACAATTTGAATACCGAAATGACATACGCCGTGCATCTCAAGGGGATGTGTTGAAAATTTATGAAAAGGTATGAAAAAGAACTTTTTGTGTTTCCCGTTCATCAAAAAACCAAATTCACTGTATTTTTTGTTAGTTTCAGCAATTTAGACGTGCCAAATCGGGTGATTCCTTTTGATACACCCTCTATATTATAAAATACATTTTTTCTGTTATAGCTTTCATACCTCATTAAGAAGTGCATCAATGCATCTCATGCGTTTTAAAAGGACAATCCATATGCGTAATAAGACAGGACTCTCTGCCCCTTATGCAAAAGAACGCTGAACTCCACTAAAACGTGAACATTAGATCAAATCATTTGTGTAAGAGTTATGTGCCTAGACGACATGGATTCGAAACTAATCATTACAGTAAGTACGAGATAACATGTTTCATATGTTCACGTCTATCCAGCTCGGTAATAATAGTTCAGCAGGTTACCTCATTCTATCTATTAAATGACAGGATTCACTCCTTGTGTGATATTCTGTTTTCCTGATTTACAAAAATTGATCGGGAAGTTCATAGTTTCTCCAAATACGATAAAATGTTGCTAGATAGAACACGTTTATGTAACTATGTGGTGGTAAGTTCCTATGGGACCAAACTGCTGCGGTCATCGATTCATATGTAACTAGGAACAAATTTAAAACTGTTGTAATCGAGAACGTATTGTCAGTGCTGCACATAATGCTCTGTCTGTTACATTGTTACTGTAATACATAATAAAATATTAGCGAGTGAAATCAAATAAAAAAGTGTAATCAAAAATCACTTACAAAATTAAATACGTTTCGCAGTAGAAGCTATGGTAAATTAACGTAAATTTTCATTTCCAAGGACGACAAAACTGTTCAGACGTTAAAGAAACTTAGTTCATTTGCAAATATCTCATATTCAGAATTAGGATACCACCTTCCGTTTAAAGGTACAAAATGGAGCACGACCGACAAAGTATGGTTCACATGTTACGTAACTGGTGTTAAAATACAGGGTGATTCAAAAAGAATACCACAACTTTAGGAATTTAAAACTCTGCAACGACAAAAGGCAGAGCTAAGCACTATCTGTCGGCGAATTAAGGGAGCTATAAAGTTTCATTTAGTTGTACATTTGTTCGCTTGAGGCGCTGTTGACTAGGCGTCAGCGTCAATTGATGCTAAGATGGCGACCGCTCAACCGAAAGCTTTTTGTGTTATTGAGTACGGCAGAAGTGAATCGACGACAGTTGTTCAGCGTGGGGCACTGAGAATCCGCGGGAAACAACTCAGTATGAACGTGACTCGCCTAAGGTGAACGTTTTCTGTGCCATTTCAGCCAATAAAGTTTTTGGTCCCTTTTTCTTCGAAGGTGCTACTGTAACTGGACTACAGTATCTAGAGATGTTAGAGAATTGGCTGTTCCCTCAGCTCGAACAAGAAGCACAACAGTTTATATTTCAGCAGGATGGAGCGCCACCACATTGGCACTTATCTGTCCGTAACTACCTGAACGTCAACTACCCGAGGCGATGGATCGGCCGCCAGGCAGCCCGTGACAGAGCACTTCATCACTGGCCTCCAAGAAGCCCTGATCTTACCCCCTGCGATTTTTTCTTATGGGGGTATGTTAAGGATATGGTGTTTCGGCCACCTCTCCCAGCCACCACTAGTGATTTGAAACGTGAAATAACAGCAGCTATCCAAACTGTTACGCCTGATATGCTACAGAGAGTGTGGAACGAGTTGGAGTATCGGGTTGATATTGCTCGAGTGTCTGGAGGGGGCCATATTGAACATCTCTGAACTTGTTTTTGAGTGAAAAAAACCTTTTTAAATACTCTTTCTAATGATGCATAACAGAAGGTTAAATTATGTTTCTTTCATTAAATACACATTTTTAAAGTTGTGGTATTCTTTTTGAATCACCCTGTATATTGAATTTTAATCAGTATAAAATTTTTTTAGTAAATAATTAATACTAGCTTACAAATAGCTTTAATATTTTATGCAGCATTTAATATGTAGAAGTAAAAACATTTGTAAATGCTAAACAAAGCACAACCTAATGGTTCACAACAGGAACAGCAGAAAATGCCATAAACTGCTTATAGCGGTCTGTAATGCGCATCCGTTCTTTTGATGCTAAAATTGGTCGCTAGATTTAAATTCCTAGCACCTGCCTCAAGTTACAACACTCTCCTGAGATGTGTTCATAATAAGTTGGGTTAATAGATTCTTAAGCACGACGTTTGACTTAGTATTCTCATGAAGAGAAACATTCTTTATAGAAATGACCAAGACTCCTATCTTATTCTGCAATGGCGTATCAAAACATGGTTGATAAGAGTATGGCATCCTCTCAAAAGGTAGGATATGAACTGTTGTACTTCACAGAGAGGTAGTAATAGCTAACAGTTTTGTCTTTACGAAATATTTTGAAAACAAGGTGTATAATTAAGTTTGAACGACTTTAGTGATATCTGTTGCTACAGACTGATATGTTATTAAGTTAACTGTTGCTACACTTCTGTACATAACTTGATATTCTTCGTTCACTAGCGGGTGGTGTAACTCAGTTAAGTTTATGACTTCACCATTACAAATGTTACCTGTGGTTCTTATCATTGCATTTTTGGGAAATTTGCGACTCACTCCTTACGAAATGATTTAGTCGAAAATGCAGAACATGATTTCAAAACATTTATTATAAATTTCTAACATCACGAAAAGCTTCTTGACGTCGCAAAATCTGTTACAACACTGATCCTGTCGTAGCTTCCACCATGCCGCTTTATATAACTTTACACTAATAATTGTCGCACATATGAATTATCATTTGAGTACATTTCACAAATTACATTTAACATTTTCCAATTTCGGCTAGTCGATTAGTAAATGCAGATATAGTTTTGTATGAAATCTCGAATGTGATATTTTAAGAGAATTTGTTTTTCTAACTTGCGTAAATAAGAGATCTTATCTGTCCAAACAGTGTTTTATGTAAAATGTTAATTACTTCAATATAACGTAAAAGTGTACGTTCCTATTATGTTTTAGCTGTAATATTCTATCGTATTATCTAATAGACTTATTACTTTTGCACCAAGGTTCGAAAGATTTCCTTAACTGTGTTTGTTTACATTACATGCCAGGTCCGAAGACCTTTACAGTACAGTATTCACGCTGGTTCACTGAAATAACAGAGTAGATAGACTAATTACGTCCCAAAGTGTCTGTTTTATGTAATTAATGCAAATCCAAAACATTTAAATCACAAAAGATTGAAGTGCTGTACCAAGCTGTCGATATATCACAGATATCGTTGACGTGGTATCGATCTGTTCTGAGTATCGCAAATAAAACGTTTGGACGAGTTTCTGCCTAGGCATGCATGCACCATGGTGGGAAATTTTTTACAGCAAGTAATTATAATTATCTGTTTGTGAGATAAAATGTTAACCTAACTTATTAATCATGTTATATAGACGTTGGTATAAAATATTAGTTAGTTAAAATTAGTGTATGTTTTCATTACAGTTCAATGCATTAATTATCACTAGTAACAGGTTCAAATGGTTCAAATTGCTCTGAGCACTATGGGAGTTGACATCGGAGGTCATCAGTCCCCTAGAACTTAGAACTAGTTAAACCTACCTAACCTAAGGACATCACACACATCCATTCCCGAGACAGGATTCGAAACTGCGACCGTAGCGGTCGCGCGGTTCCAGACTGAAGCACCTAGAACCGCTCGGCCACGCAGGCTGGCACTAGCAACAGGAATTCATAAAATTATACAATTAACACTAACCTACACTCCTGGAAATTGAAATAAGAACACCGTGAATTCATTGTCCCAGGAAGGGGAAACTTTATTGACACATTCCTGGGGTCAGATACATCACATGATCACACTGACAGAACCACAGGCACATAGACACAGGCAACAGAGCATGCACAACGTCGGCACTAGTACAGTGTATATCCACCTTTCGCAGCAATGCAGGCTGCTATTCTCCCATGGAGACGATCGTAGAGATGCTGGATGTAGTCCTGTGGAACGGCTTGCCATGCCATTTCCACCTGGCGCCTCAGTTGGACCAGCGTTCGTGCTGGACGTGCAGACCGCGTGAGACGACGCTTCATCCAGTCCCAAACATGCTCAATGGGGGACAGATCCGGAGATCTTGCTGGCCAGGGTAGTTGACTTACACCTTCTAGAGCACGTTGGGTGGCACGGGATACATGCGGACGTGCATTGTCCCGTTGGAACAGCAAGTTCCCTTGCCGGTCTAGGAATGGTAGAACGATGGGTTCGATGACGGTTTGGATGTACCGTGCACTATTCAGTGTCCCCTCGACGATCACCAGAGGTGTACGGCCAGTGTAGGAGATCGCTCCCCACACCATGATGCCGGGTGTTGGCCCTGTGTGCCTCGGTCATATGCAGTCCTGATTGTTGCGCTCACCTGCACGGCGCCAAACACGCATACGACCATCATTGGCACCAAGGCAGAAGCGACTCTCATCGCTGAAGACGACACGTCTCCATTCGTCCCTCCATTCACGCTTGTCGCGACACCACTGGAGGCGGGCTGCACGATGTTGGGGCGTGAGCGGAAGACGGCCTAACGGTGCGCGGGATCGTAGCCCAGCTTCATGGAGACGGTTGCGAATGGTCCTCGCCGATACCCCAGGAGCAACAGTGTCCCTAATTTGCTGGGAAGTGGCGGTGCGGTCCCCTACGGCACTGCGTAGGATCCTACGGTCTTGGCGTGCATGCGTGCGTCGCTGCGGTCCGGTCCCAGGTCGACGGGCACGTGCACCTTCCGCCGACCACTGGCGACAACATCGATGTATTGTGGAGACCTCACGCCCCACGTGTTGAGCAATTCGGCGGTACGTTCACCCGGCCTCCCGCATGCCCACTATACGCCCTCGCTCAAAGTCCGTCAACTGCACATACGGTTCACGTCCACGCTGTCGCGGCATGCTACCAGTGTTAAAGACTGCGATGGAGCTCCGTATGCCACGGCAAACTGGCTGACACTGACGGCGGCGGTGCACAAATGCTGCGCAGCTAGCGCCATTCGACGGCCAACACCGCGGTTCCTGGTGTGTCCGCTGTGCCGTGCGTGTGATCATTGCTTGTACAGCCCTCTCGCAGTGTCCGGAGCAAGTATGGTGGGTCTGACACACCGGTGTCAATGTGTTCTTTTTTCCATTTCCAGGAGTGTATGTAAGAAATTTTCAGTTCATTTTGTAATCCCTCTGTGCTAATTATCAGTTCTCAGTTTCCAGTTAGGACGACTTGTTTTAAATTACATAGATAATTAAGTTTTTATAAATGCCTCACTAAAGTCCTTCTTCCACTGCAGGAACTCATAAAATGTCCATAACTCAGATGTGTTAAATGTCAACGTCTAGTGTCCCATTTCTCATTAATTTCGCTCAGGCGCTTTTCATATCAACTCATCTGGTAGTCTCTGAAATAATATTCATTCACTCACACCATTATTACAGAAAAACAAAAAGTTCTATTGCGTAGTTGATGCACATGGGTAAGGTTGTTGCTTTTCTGTGGAGTCACAACTCAGTGTAAGGAATTACTGATATTGGCCACATCTATCTCAAGGTCATGAAATCTAGGTAGTTACTGCTTACAAGGAACAGTGTTTTACACCTCTGTGTAAAATAGAATTGCGAAACAACAATTTCTAGTAGTTAGGCATTATTAAGCGAATGATTCAAACTAAATTATGCTCTCCTGGCTAGCAATCAAGGTAATATAATACACGAAATAAGAAATGTACAGAACTAAATTATGCACAAGACACAGACTGACGAGTAGTATCAGTAATCCTCTTCCAGTCCATCCAATCACATTACCATTATATTACTAAATTCATTTGTAGCAACGCGAGCGCATGTGTACCTACAACCCGTAGATGTGGACCGAAATTTATAAAAAGGATAATACAAATAACGTTTACTATTAAAAGGTACCAAAATGACATGTACGTACTGTCATCTTCTCTGGTCTGTTTCCCAACTTTTCATAAACAATCAGCTCAACAAATTTAGTTTGCAGATAGCTACATACATTCAGCAGTTCAAAATGGTTCAAATGGCTCTGAGCACTATGGGACTTAACTACTGTGGTCATCAGTCCCCTAGAACTTAGAACTACTTAAACCTAACGAACCTAAGGACATCACACACATCCATGCCCGAGGCAGGATTCGAACCTGCGACCGTAGCAGTCGTGCGGTTCCGGACTGCGCGCCTAGAACCGCTAGACCACCGCGGCCGGCTCATTCAGCAGTATGAATAACTAATTATTTTATGAGAACATACGAATCGTATACTAACTGATAAGATATAATAGTTTTTCGAAGCCATGTGTATCATAATTATTTAGTCACTGTATTTAGTAATCATAATATTCGCATAAGTAGCTCGACGACATCAGAAACATATGTTATTATAAAGTCACGATGAGTAGAAGTTAAAGTTTCTTCCTCTAAATAATATTCAATGCATTAGTTTAGAAGAAGTCCTTAGCATCAAATTCTACAAGTCCTCTCAGCATAAATCACTAATAAGTCGAAAGTATAAATAATTTCTTATTTTCACCTTATCTTCAGTCAAAACACAAAATAACGTAACTAGTATAGTTGTACAGTTTCAAATGTACGTTGCTATACGCCAAGCTCTCAAATTTAGCTAGGGTATAGCGTTACATTAAAAATATTCTCAATGTTTCGGTAGCTGAATTAGTTGCGGGTATTAATTACAACAATACTACATACATAGCGAACCATTAGTTTACGAAAAACCATGTTTCTGTGTCTCGAACCATTTAGGAAGTTTTAGGGACATCTATGTTACTAAACACATTACATGTGAGATGACATTTGAGAGACTGAATTGTCAATTAAGGCACACGAGGAAAACTGGTCATGCCAGTGCCAAAACTGTTCATACATTTCACTTTAGTCGACAAATGAGTACATCAAGCTATTATTATTTACTCACATTGCCGGTTACAATAAACAAATAACTAGTTGGGGTGCAATAATCGAACTGTACAATTTACAGCGTAAATAAGTAACAAATTTTGAAATTTGTGATAAGGTCTTATCGGACCTAAGCCTACATACTACTTAACATAACTTAAACTAACTTACGCTATCGACAACACAGACACCGATGCCCGAAGGAGGACTCGAACCTCTAACGGGGAGAGCCGCAAGGACCGTGACAAGGCGCCCTAGACCGCTCGGCTACACCGCACGGCTAAATAAGTAACAATATATTATGCATATACAGTATATATGGGCGACGTCCGCAAAAACACAATATTGCTGTATTAACCCTGCATTCAAATCACTGGTATGATAACAATCTCAGTGTATTTAGCACATCACTGCAATCGTCACAGGGCTCACAGTTGAAAACACTGTCAAGCCAGTAAGTTGGAAATAATGTATTCCACTACTTACCTATTTGTTTGGATTTTCTTCTACCTCATCAAAAATAATGTTTGGACATCTGTAAACTACGTTATTAAAGCGATGAAGAATTCGGCTCACGACAGGAAAAAGCCTTTTTGGAAACCTGATAGAGTATAAATTAACTCTTAAGGAAGTTGTAAGTATAAAACTAAAGATTTACATCGTATTTCAATTACAATACATAGGTATCAGCGTAAGCAATGAGCAAGCAAGTGTTAAGGAACATGTAAGGAAAAGATCTGCCAGCTTTTCTTTGGCGTCATTTCACCTTTTCCCATTGCAAGTACAGTGAAGTTACATAAAAAGGCGCCTTGCATTAGTTGTATAGAGAGTTTCTGCCGATATCTGGGTTGGCTCTGCCAATGATTGGTTTATATGATTCATTGCGATATAATTCCATGTATCACTGAGAAGCAGAGCTCTTGTTGGTATCAGTGGATATAACGAGGCTAATCAACTTTGCGTCTGTTCTGCAGGTGGGCGTTACGAGCCGGTACTGTTGGACAACGCGTACAAGGTGCACATGAAGCTGACGATTCGTGCCGTCGGTCCCAACGACTGGGGCACCTACCGCTGCGTCTCCAAGAATTCGCTCGGCGACACAGACGGCAGCATCAAGCTATACCGTAAGTATGATTGCTGTCCTCCTAGTAGTCAGCCCTATGAGCAACTCACGTAGAGACAGCTGAATGGCTGTATCGACTCCTTCAGCCGCGATGAAGGCACCGAAGTGTCGTGACGTGGACTTCACAAGACACGGCAAGTGTTGAGGGCAGCGGTAATCGTGATATCATTCAAACGCTCCATGAAACCCATCGAGACAAACTGGATATAGGTTAAAGATTCTCAAATCTTCATTGATTGCAACCGAGATCGGATGAGGGAGATGTGGGCAGAGGAGTACACACTCCCTGTCCTTAGTCTCTGCTGGACTATTACCCAGCTTTCCGTAACCCGCTGCCTACGATGAGTAACTGACACAACACCGAATGTTCTCTAAGATAGATTAAATGCTTTTGTCGTGACATGTCCCTGCACCAACATCAGTTTTGCGTTTCATGATATTTATGCTATACTTGTGATGGATGTTACGGAATGTAGTATTGTGTGTTTGTTGTTGATAAAGCAACCGTAAGAGGATTAGGTCCGAAACATAGCCTTCTCCTTTCTAAAAGCATCTTGTTAGCAATTCGTCCATAGGGTACTATGGACGAATTGCTAACAACAATGCCATATTCCTACAGTACGATTTCTTTTACAGGGTTGTTATAATTAAACTTTCGCTGCTTGAGACAGTGTAGATGGAAAATAAGTTACCGTAGGCGTATCCAGATTTATAGGAATGATGATAGTCAGTCCCTGCGCTGCAGGATTTTTTGTAGTTATTAGTTTTAGTTTCATGACTTGCCGCTAGGCGCCATTACTGGTATGGCGATGTAGGGTTAAAACACAAGCATAAGTGTGCATTACATTTGCAGACAGTCAAGATGGATCTGTACAAGGTGAGTAAGGCTTTACACATAAAGCTGTCTTTTCAAAACAACAGTAACAGTGCTGGTGCTCTTTGCAAGTGTGGACACACAGCTCGCGAGGTCAATCGATTACTCAGTAAGACTTTTGGATAAAAGCGACTATTGACCAATCGATCTAAACTGCGTGACCACAGGGATCACCAAATTTGAAGCCGTGTGACTTATGCCTGTGGGTTTATCTGAAGGACAGGGTTTATCAGCTGGACACTACCACACATTGGACGTTGAATATGAGTATAGCGAGCAAGGTAGCTAACATCCAACCTGAGATGCTACAGGCAGCAGCAGAGCAATCTCTAGTACCGTTCCAGGCTGTCATGGATGCAGATGGCCGAGACAACGAGCAACGTTTGTAAACCTGGAACCTAAAGATGCAACGCAATTAAGAGATGTTACCCTCTCATATGGAAACTGAAAAGAATTTCTTCCAACGGCTTGTTCGTTACTAATCTATTGCATATACTTAGAGATGTGTCCATAAAGTTTCAGTGTCCTTCGATCACTTGTTTTTCATGTGGTTCCTCTCAAGTTCAATTATAACCACCTTGTAGATTAGGAATAAGTTCGGACTTCTGTAAAATCTGGTGATCGGGACTTCCAGGTTAACATCCTCATTCCGTACCACACGGATTTGAACCGGCAACCTCAGAGCTGAGTGTCACTGCAAAATCGTACATCACCGACATCACCTATGGAGGGGGTGTACAGTACCTCATCGTACAATGTTGATTCAAACTCCATCAACAAAATTTCTAGAGTTACTCAGGCAATTTCTTGAGTATTTTGAAATGTGACAACTGTGACTCTGGTGATTGTTACACAGTAATTACATTTTGTTTGATTTCTTATCCCCACACTTATTTTCCACGAATTCAACAGAAATCTGCACTACAGTGTAAAAGTTGCCTGTCCCCTCTCTGTCTTGTCAAAAATCAAGTTGTCCATTCAGTGTCGGTACTTGTTAATGACTACAGTAAAACACACGTTAGTCCTCGCTCTCATCGTTTGCATTCAATAGTGCTCTGTTCTGATTCAGCTCCATTTCTGTGTTAATTGTGCGTTAATGATGATACTAGAGGCGTTCAATAAGTAATACAACACATATTTTTCTGAAAGCGGATTGGTTTTAATCAGCATATCAGTACACCGTATTATTCCCCTACTTTTCAAAATAATCTCCGTTCGGATCGATGGGCTTGGGCCTTACTGGGAGGATCTGTATGCCCGTGTGGTACCACTCTACTGGTCGACATTGGATCCAACGTCTTGCTGCATCAATAACTCCCCCCATCATCCACTTACTGTTTCCCGCGAAATGCGTCCATCATTCGGAAAAAAGGTCGAAAGGTGCGAGGTCCGGGCTGTAGGGCGGATGGGGTCCAATGAAGTTTTGTAAGAACTCTTCTGGGATGCGCAGAGTTGTGTGAGGCTTTGGATTGTCATGGAGAAAGAGAAGTTCGTTTGAATTTTTGTGGCGACGAACACACTGAACCGCGCCGGGTTGCCCCGCGGTCTTGGGCGCCTTGTCACGCGCGGCTTCGGAGGTTCGAGTCCTCCCTTGGGCATGGGTGTTTGTGTTGTCCTTAGCGTAAATTAGTTTAAGTTAGATTAAGTAGTGCGTAAGCTTAGGGACCGATGACCTCAGCAGTTTGGTCCCGTAACACCTACCACAAATTTCCAATTTCCGAACACACTGATGGTAGCACAACACACTTTGGAGTCAATCGATGCACTGCGAGGGGGTAGATCAAACAGAATGATCCCTACGGAGTCCCAGGAGGTTGTCGCGATGACTTTAGCGGCTGAGGGTGCGGCTTTGTACTCTGTCTTAGAGAAGAGGTGTTGTGGTGCCACTCAATGGATTTCCTGTTGGTTTGTGTTAACCCATGTTTCATCACCTGTGATGATGTTCGACATAAAATTGTCACGATCAGCCTTGTAACGTGCAAGCAATTCCGCACAGATGGTCCTTCGTTTCTCTTTATGTTCTTGTGTTAGGCAGCGAGGAACCTTGCGGGCACACACCTTTGAGTACCGCAACTGGTGGATGAGTGTCTCAGCACTGGCAGCAGAAGTGTCCAGTTGTGCAGCGAGGTTTCGGATTGTAATCTGTCGATCACCTCGAATGAGAGTGTCCACATGCTCCAACTTCACAGAAATCACAGCTGTGAAAGGCCAGCCGGCACGCGGGAGCTCGGACAGGTTTGAGCGACGTTATTGCAAAATGACAGACGTCTCGGCCAACGACTCACCGTGCCTTTGTTCAAAACCAGGTCTTCGTAGACGTCCTTCAAGCACCTATGAATATCTGGGATTCTGTGGTTCTCCGCCAGAAGAAACTCAGTGACAGCTCTATGCTTGGAACGCAACTCCGTTGCTACACCATTTTGAATGCTACGTACAGCGTCACCACCTATTGTAGTTTCTCGGAACTGTAGCGGCTGAAGCGGGAATACTCCACGATTTCCCACAGTAAAGTCCACATTTTTTTCGGCCAAAATTGTTCGAGTAATGGAAATGTGTTGCGGTCCTTATTGAAAGCCTCTCGTATCAAGCAGGATGAATTGATTTACTGGTGAAGAGTTCGACGATATGTAGCTCTTGTTTAGATGTCACTGAATGCAATGGATGGGCGGCAAAACGACGCTAGGGTGCGTTCCTTACGTAGCGACGGAATCAAATCACAGTACTTTTACGTGAGGGTTGTTACCATGCTCTCTGCTTCCGGTTGCACGTTTTAGAGACTGCAGGTTACATACTTGTAGAGGTATTTTCTCAGAGACGAGGGTAATCGGTGTAACAAACCGAATTAATCACATTTACGTTACTACTCTATAGAAAGCGACGGGAGACCATACGTCTCCCATACCAGAACACTCGGAAAATATCCCTGTACCTCTTAAATTTTTTCGTTGATGTCTTGCTACGCCCTATAAATAAAAAGTTTCTAGTAAAAGGGCAACAGCAAAACATCACTAATTTATTCATGAAGGGTGCTACATACAGACCAAATACGAGTAGTATTGTCTAAAACGTCAGATGATACCCCCATAGAGTAAATTCTGCTTGTAAAGCCACATTAGTATTGAATGTGCACAGATATGAGCAGTAATAAGTCGAAGTTACTGAATGAAGGGTCCAAACGTAGTAATTTAGTGATTAACAGCGCTACCTGCGGATCGCAGGATCCGGGTTCTGTTCCTGCCCGGGTACAACCTTTTAGACAAAAAAATGGTTCAAATGGCTCTGAGCACTATGGTCATCAGTCCCCTAGAACTTAGAACTACTTAAACCTAACTAACCTAAGGACAGCACACAACACCCAGCCATCATGAGGCAGAGAAAATACCTGACCCCGCCGGGAATCGAACCCGGGAACCCGGGCTTGAGAAGCGAGAACGCTACCGCACGACCACGAGATGCGGGCACCTTTTAGGCGCTCGGGAACTGGGTCTTTATGTAGCTCTTCTTGTCTTCATGAGAAAGTCGCCAGTCTCATATGGACGAACAACACCTGAAAATGTCTCCTACCCAATACCATCATACTATCATTTCAAGTCACTTAATGAACCGCGATGATCCTGAGGGAGATCATTTTCCTGCATTGTTGTTTTCTTGTGGTGCAATTACTTTATTTCATAATTTAGGTATTAGCTAATTACGCCCCTTTCGACGTTTTCAAACCACTCTTAAATTTTTTGAGTGTATAGCATGATACATACACATTTCACACATCTGCGTGGAGAAAGCAACATATTATGCTGTTCTTAATAAAAGTTTCTCACACTCTTGGTTGTTACGACACAACTACCTCACACGTGTAGTTCGTAAGCAAAACCCAGCGAGGAGGCGCAGTGGATAGCATACTGGACTCGCATTCGGCAGGAAGACGGTTCAAACCCGCGTCCGGCTATCCTGATTTAGGTTTTCTGTGATTTCTCTAAGTCGCTTGAGGCGAATGTCGGGATGGTTCCTTTCAAAGGGCACAGCTGACTTCCTTCTCCATCCTTCCCTAATCCCTTGGTACCGATGACCTTATTGTTTGATCCCATCACCGAAGTAGCCATCCAGCCAACCGTATGAAAATGGAGAAAAATGCAATTTTTACGCTGGATTTGTCACTGTACTGGTGTACTGGTGATATATATTAATTTCACATTTCAAATTAAACGCCCACTGTGTTTGATTACGGAAAACTTCTAAATATTGGTTGTTAATCCCCGTAACAGAGACTTCCCGTAGCAGCAAGCATCTTATTGAAGATATACAGCGCATAACATTCTGTACCTTTCCCTGAGTACCAAGTCGTCTGAAGTCCCACAGACATTAATTCGCTAGCTCCTGTCGCGAGGGAAAAATGTGCAACGCAAGTCTAACATCCGGATTTAAGGTCTGCCGATCATTGATCGAATTTCATTAAATTCTCCTTAGTACTTCTCTGTAGCAGTGTACATGGGAGTCATCACACCATAATTCTCTAAGGAAAAAAATTGTATCAACTATCATAATGATTAGCTGGGTCAGCGAAAGCAACATAAAGGCATATCCGCTCACACACAATTTTCCGCCAATGTCGATTCTTCAATGCTGCCTTCTACAGCACAGCAGGAAGGAAACACGAAACGTAATGACAATTACGCGTATGAAGTGAATTCTCGCCGGGTAAAGGGCAAGTTCTACTCCATCTGAATTTAGCTGAATGATGGCAATTGTATCACCCGCGAGAGCCCGACAGTGCTTATGAAAATGACTTTAAGGTTACACAAAGTTCCTTATTGGAAAATTCTGAACTAATTACTATCCGAAGTCACCACTTAAGTGCGCACGGAAGCGACCCGTCAGTGTCACCATCACAGCGATTCGTCTTCTAGAGAACTCTTCCACGGCCCAGACGCTTCTGCCTCGCCTCCGACCACAGGCACCGAAAACCTGGAGAGAGCGAACTGACCAACCAATAAAACCAAATTCTTTCGTTATTGCAGGCGTCCCCTCCAATTAGAAGCAAGAGAGACGACGTCTGTTTAGTCGTTCTCAAAATTTTTCCATTGGTGCAACGTCTGAAGTTTGAACGAAGAGAGCCTATCGCACAGGGACGAGCAACTAAAACTTGCGCAGATAATGCTCAGACAACCGGCCTGACTGGCATCACAAGTCAGCTTTGAAAGTTGAATTCATCCGTTGGTTCCAGGCCTCTGGTGCAAAGCTAAAACAAGAAAGTACACCTGAATTCACACAGTTGCAGTTACATCCACATTCATTTAATCCAGCAATCATCCATGTTTAGGACAGGTGGATACATCTAAGTGCTGTCCCCAGCGTAATCTTCGTCTGTGGCACTGAAAAGAATGAGAAAATTCAGGCACAGAGAAAGGCAGTGCTGTGAAATTAATAAAAGCAATTTCTCACTTTGATACTGAGCACGACACGTAGATGTATCCACCAATATGAAAGGTGGATTGCCTGTCACCTTTCATTGCTTCCCCGATCGAGATTAATACCACTGACTTCACACCTGAGACATTTGTGTCTGGAAGAACCATGGCTGTTATTTAACACACCATCAGATATCGTTTCCTCCACACGTGTGGAATATACACTGAATCACCAAGAAACTGGAATAGGCGTGCGTATTCAAATACAGAGATATGTAAACATGCAGAATACGGCGCTGCGCTCGGCAACGCCTGTGTAAGACAACAAGCGTCTGGCGGTTATGACTGGCGGTTGCTGCTACTACGACGACAGTTAATCAAGATTTAAGTGAGTTTGAACATGGTGTTATAGTCGGTGCACGAGTGACGGGACGTTTCAAAATTTATCGATTGTATGGACGTGTAAGGGTATGGAGACAACCTTATGAAACCATGTACCCTGCATGTCAGCAGGGGACTGTTCTATCTGGTGGGGGTTTTGTAATGGTGTGGGGCGTGTGTAGCTGGAGTGATATGGGACCCCTGATATGTCTAGATACGACTCTGACAGGTGACAGGTGCGTAAGCATCCTCTGTGGTTATCTGGAAAAGTTCATGTCAACATTGTGCATTCCGACGGACTTGGGCATTTCCAACAGGACCACGCGAGACCCCAAACGTCCATAACAGCTACAGAGTGGCTCCAGGAACACTCTCCTGAGTTTAAATACAAACTCCCCAGACATGAAAATAATTGAGCATCTCTGGAATGCCTTGCAACGTGCTGTTCAGGAGAGATCCCCACCTCCTCGTATTTATGGACAGTCCTGCAGGATTCATGATGTCGGTTCCCTCTACCACTACTTAAGTCATTAGTCGAGTCCATCCACGTCGTGTCACGCATGGCACTGAGACATTGTCTACGTCTACATCAACATACATACTGTGCAAACCATCGCACGGTGATTGGTGGAGGATACCCTGTGCCACTACTAGTCATTTCCTTTCGTGTTCGACACGCAGATAGAGCGGAGAAAAACTACCGTTTATTTGCCTCAATGTGAGCCCTAATTTCTCGTTTCTTATCTTTGTGATCCTTACGCGAAATTTATGTTGATGGCAGTTAGATCGTTCTGCTGTCAATTTCAAAACGTCTTTTCTCTAAACTTTTTTCAATAGTATTCCTCAAAAAGAATGTCACCTTCGCTTCAGGGATTCACATTTGAGTTCCCGAAGCTCAAGATAATACGTGTTTGATGTTCGAACCTACCGGTAACAAATCTAGCAGCCCGGCTCTGAACTGCTTCGATGTCTTTCTTTAATTCGACCTGATGAGGTTGCCAAAAACTACAGCAGTACCCAAAAATAGGTCGCACCAACGTCCTACGTGCGGTCTCCTCTGCAGATGAACCACACTTTCCTAAAATTAGCCCAATAAATCGAAATCGACCATTCGCTTTTACTACCACAAGCCTCACATGGTTGTTCTATTCCATATCGCTGTGGAACTTTACGGCCAAATATTTAAAGGACGTGGCTGTGTCAAGCAGGACACTGCTAATGCTGTATTCGAATGGCACAGGGTTGTTTTTTCTACTGACCCGCATTAACTTATATTTTTCTACCTTTAGAGCCAGCTGCAATTCATCACACCAACAAGAAATCTCGTATCGTTCTACAGTCACTCACATTCGACAACTTCTCGTACACCACAGCATGATCAGCAGACAACCGTGTTGCCCACCCTTTACGCCAGATGGTTTATGTATACTGAAAATAATAGCGGTCCTATCACACTTCCCCGCGGCATTCCTGACGATAACTTTGCCTCTGTTGAACATTCGCCGTCGAGGACAACACACTGGGTTGTATTACTAACGAAGTTTCGAGCCACTCACGTATCTGCGTACCTATTCCGTTTGCTCATACCTTCGTTAACAGTATACAGTGGCGAACAGTGGCAAATGCTTTTCGGTAATCTAGAAATATGGTATCCACCTATTGACCTTCACCCACAATTCGCAATATATCGTGTAGGAAAAGGGCAAGCCGGCCGGGGTGGTCGAGCGGTTCTAGGCGCTACAGTCTGGAACAGCGCGACCACTACGGTCGCAGGTTCGAATCCGGCCTCGGGCATGGATGTGTGTGATGTCCTTAGGTTAGTTAGGTTTAAGTAGTTCTAAGTCTAGGGGGCTGATAGGTTCTTCGATGTATTTTGCACAGCTTACAAGCAGTACTTACAGGTGTATGGAAATCTAGAATTTTCCGAATCTATTAAAAACTGTGGTAAAAATTGAGATAATTAACTGTAAAATTTGAGTTTCTTCTAAACATGAAGTTTAAAATGTAACAGTTCGTTCATTTTTTCATAAATTAAATAAATTCTAGAGTTTGATACACATGTAACTATAGTTTGTATGCTGTGCAAAATTCATCGAAGAATCTCTCTTACTTAGGAAGAAAAGTGTACCTATAGCAACAAATGCAGCCAGTAGTAAGTGAAAAAATTATGAAATTTCACATGTAAAAAATGTATTTTGTTACGTTTTTGAGCTTCCACTGCTATGAGTATGAATCCTGAATCCTTCCTGATCATTCTTTCAAAGTTTTATGAATTTATTTGTGAAACTATAGGCAGTGGAAACCAAAATGTCCTGTGGTGCCTCTCCTGCTCCAAGGCGGGTTATTTGACGTCCTATCCCCCTTAAGTCCCATAGTGCTCAGAGCCATTTGAACCATTTGAAAAGGGCAAGCTGGCGCCATTCGAGTCCATGAATTCTCTTTAAGAGCCGTGAACCCATATACACAACACAATTGATGGGTGATGAGGCTTTTCGACACTATATCCCATGTTTTTGAGAAAGTGCACTCCTGCTTTCTCTCATGAATGCTGCTGAGACATTCTCCTGGCGCCATTCGTGTCCGTAATTTCTCTATGAGAGCCGTAAGGTCGCAGAAGAAGAGGCGCCGGGGGAAACAGAGAAAGCAGCAGGAAGAACAGCGGCCAGAACACGCTCCAGCAGCTGCCCGTAAATAGAAGCGTCGGGGCGGCGGGCGTCTCGGTGAGGCGTGACGCCGGCCCGCACAGACGGCTGCAGCCAGCAGGGGGCCTGTTGCGTCTCGTGAAGTGGGGGAGGGGGAAGGCGCGAGAAGGCTGGCGGGATGGTACGGGGGGAATAGGAGGCCTTGCAGCGGGAAGCCATTCTTCAGGGCAAACCTCGCCGCCTCCCCTCAGCGCACATTTGTCTTTTAAATTCAATTCCGACCTCCAAAAAGAGAGAAGACACAACCCGATTAAGGACTTCTCTTATTTTTCCCGGGCCTACCCTCGCGTTAACTTCTGCGTACTGAAGGGCGGCGCGGAATGTATGAGGTGAGCCTCCGTCTCGGATAATGTTAAGGGGAAGGAGACGGAGAGGGAATATTAACGCTGGAAAGCGGGCCATTACTGCCCTAACGTGCACGGTAAACAAAGCGGGCGCTAATTGTATAGCCTCTGCCGTTATGTTTTCGTTGTGAACTGGAAGGCAAATTTTCATGCTGACTGCTTAAAAGTTTCTGGCTTACTGGTTCAACGTACCTCTGTCGTGAGCTAGACGTGAGAGTATTCAACTTTCCTTCCACAAATTCGGCTGAGATTGCATCATAATGAAACGTTGGAATTCGTACTCTTCGATAGTAATGTCATGTATTTATCAGACAAGACTGTGTATCGCCGATTTTGCTCTATGAATTTGTAGCGCTATTGGAGAACGTTACCTTTGCAGAAAGATGACCAATGGTTCAAATGGTTCTGAGCGCTATGGGACTTAACTTCTGAGGTCATCAGTTCCCTAGAACTACTTAAACCTAACTAACCTAAGGACGTCACACACATCCATGCCCGAGGCAGGATTCGAACCTGCGACCGTAGCGGTCGCGCGGTTCCAGACTGTAGCGTCTAGAACCGCTCGGCCACTACGGCTGGGAGAAAGATGACAACAATGGTTTATGCATGACGGGCGAATACCCAGTTTTCCACTTTCAGTGCAACTGTACCTCACCGCAACGTTTCATTGTAGGTACAGTGCTCGAGGAGGTCCGCCAGCATGCCATACCCTTTCACCTGAACCGAATCCGTTAGATTTCTGGGCTATAGGGACATTTAAAGGCAGTGGTGTGCACCTAATCTGTAGTCAATGTATAGACGTTACAGGATCATGTGACCAAAAGATATGTCGTAGTCCGGATGTGCCCAGGTTTATTTGAAAGACTGCTTGATTCACTGCACAGAAGGGCTAAAGGATGTGTGTTAACCATATGCAGCATTGCATTTAGTGTTTACTTCTACCTAATAGACCGTTGGGAATGAGAGAACGGACTGGCCCATATCTCACCACGTACTGGTTTCCGTATATATCACTGTAGGTCCCTTTCTCCTGGTTTTGACCAGCACTAGCTCCTGCAGAAATATGTGACAAGTTTTTAAAAATCCTGTCGGATTGCCTTCATATTAAATCAAATAAAAAAGCAGCAACGTTATTATTATATGTCCGAATCGCAAACTTGTGTTGGTGACACGTGACATTATTCCATTCATGTGAGTTTCTCGCTATGTATGTAAGATATGCAGGAGTATTTCGGAATCTGGGAAGTAGATGAAGGGGATGACAGAACTGGAAGTGTAAGGATGTGTGACGAGTCGCGCCCGAGTTGCTCAGTCTGAAAATATCTCACGGAAGGCAAAGACAAAGTTCACGTTCAGAACTAGTATACCATCCTACTCGGCTAGAAAGCTCGATAAAAGACGTCTGAGCCACAACAAACATCTTAAATATTTTAGTACGATGTTGGATAGAATATTGACTTTCAAGGGTTATTAGTCTTGATATACTGCCAAACTCTGAACTAAAATGTAGAATACTGTATTTGGAAGCTTCTACAGTCATTCTTCGCCAATGCTGTAATGATGTGCCCTGGTCTTGGTATATTCAGAAGCAGAATATTACTCTCCAACTTGGCTCAGCGTTACCCACATAACCTGAGGGAATGTGAGGACACGATGCATTCGTGGTAGGTAATTATTCTCACCAGCGTGTGTCTGTGGTAGAGAGAGCGTGACCAAACTTAATGGTTTGAGCAGCGTCCTGTTAGAGTGGTCCGCTGATTTCTTAACGACAAAGGAGAAATTTTCAACTATATTTTAAAAGGTTTTGAATATGGAGACAAATACGCTGTTACACTATACTTCTTTCCATCCTTGCGGGAGTGACCAAACGATGCATAGATAAGCTAGTGCGACGTGGTTCAACGTGAAAAAGCGTGATAAATTCTTAGACAACTTAAAGTAGCTGTTAATGCTTGCCTACGATGTGCGGAAATGTTACGTATTTTTCCATGAAATCAGCGAAGTGAATCTGGCAAGCAACATGACTTTTATAGTTATATTTTATAGTTGTAGATCAGAAATTTACATTTATTCACGACTGGCTTCAATTACGGGCGTCTTAAGATATGTTAGACACTGATTAAGAGTTAAGAAGTATATAATGCTAAAAACAGATAATATTGTCGAGGACTATGACAGTCTTCATTGGAAATTGTGATATCTATTTATTGGCAGTAACGCGTTTCGCCCTTTTGGCTCAAGTTCAGATTAACAAAAGAAGTAATATAGTGAGCCAACATCCGTCATTTAATGTCAGCATATGGCACTAAGATCAAATTTTAGTCCTTACGTCACATGCTGGCATTAAATGTCGGATGTTGGTTCACCACATTTAATGCCTGCACATGGCATTAAGACAAAATAATTTTTTTTAATTCCATGTGCTAGCTTTAAATGACGGGTGTTTGCTCACCACATTACTTCTTACGTTAATCTTAAGGTGCCCCACAAGAGCAAACGCGTCAATGCCAGTAAACAATAAAACAATTTGCAAATAAAACTGTCTTATTTCTATAAATTCATAACCGGTTGCTGTACTAGGCGCCCATCATGAAATGGAGCAAATCTCAGATAACATTGTAATCAATGCGTCCTCTATGTAAGCAGAGAAAAGCGAATCTGGGAACGCTATCCAAAACCGATCATGAAAAATAGAAAACTGGAATCTACAGGACGATACAAATTTTCTAAGAAATCAGACTATTAAAGGAACTTATAGAAAATTAAATGATAGTAAAAATGGACTTCGCACGATTTAATTGCCTACCGCGATACACACGTAAAAAATAACGAAGACACAGTAATGGAATCTTTGTTCTTAGAGATCGAATCCCTAAAACGAAAGTGCCTAATCTGTGTCTTCAAAGAACCTTCTAATGTAGGCGGGTTTGGTCTATTTCCAACCTGCCCCCTAAGAGTCGAATCTATGTATTAGCATATAATTATAGCAGGTGACATTAACATAAATTTATCCACAACTGTTCATTCAATGCGAAGTTCAAGCGTATGCCTTGTTCTTCAAATTTGACCTTACTTTAGCTTGCGCCTAACTATCACTCAACAAGTGCTCATACATTCATGGATATCATCATCATCTCCATCATCAGCAAGGAGATGTGGCCTCTTTGAGTCGGCGTGCAACACAATATCCTAGCAGGTTCTTCATTTCCGCCAATCTTGAGTTTCCCGTTGCCAGTTCAATTCGGTTGTCTTTAAGTCTCTGTCCCATCTGTCCAGTGGTCTTCCCCTTGGTCTTTTTTGATACACTGGACTCCAGTCTCATTCAATATCCACATCTCACAGTCGTAAGCTATTACTGGCAGTATACATTGGTCAAAGGCAGTATTCTTCAGCTGGGCCAACGTCTTGGGCTTCAAAACTGAGGCGTATCTTCCATACGCTTGCCAGTCTAATTCAATTCGTCGAAATATTTCTGGTCTTAGGTCTCCTTCCATATTTCCCAGTTGACCCATATAGACATATTGTGTTACCTTGAAGTTGCGTACTTCAAAGATGTATTTTCTTCCGGTGTCGATTGATTCATCATGATCTTGGTTTTATCATAGTTCATTTTTCGGCCAAATTCATAGCAGACTGACGCAAGTTCGCTAACCAGTATCTGAAGTTCTGCTATCTACTTGCAAGTAGGCAAGTAGTACAATATCAACGAACCTCAGGTTAATCTCTTTCCCAGAATTTGGATTCCCTTTGTTTTCCAATCCAATATAGACACTGCTTTTTTGAGGACGGCTGAAGATAGTTTTGAAGACTTAGACACGTTGTTTTATGTCCTTTCCAATGTGAAATGTGTTGGTGTCTTTAACAACATTCATAAAAGCTGTGAAGGTATGTGTAAAACTTCATTATGGGCCTGTTCCTTGCTCTGTTATACCCTCAAACAAAGCTGGGTGACTGATCGAATTGAATGTCTTTTATAAATTTCTGAAGGCGAGGCAAAGAGGTATATAGTACTCATTTGTTGTACTAATTGTTTCTCATTGAGTGAAGGTGTGATCAGTTGTGCTAAATATTGCGCGGAACCCGGCTAGCTCAGTGGGTTGGACAAGCTCAAGTATAGCGCTCGATCTGGTAGTAAAAATTCTAGTAGAAACTTTGCACAGAATGGGCAGCAGGCTGATAGGGCGATAGTTCTTTATATCTTTAGTACTACCTTTCTTCTGTATTTGGCTTATTTCGCCTTTTTTCCAATCTCTTGGTAATTTTCCACTGTGCAAAGAATTTGAAAATGTAGCTAAATGCTTTATAGATTCGAATCCATCAGCTTTAAGATATCGACTGAAAGGTCATCACTACCTGGAGCGGTTCATTTCTCCATCTTGTCTATAGCATGTTGACTTTTAAGGAGCCTATTTCTGGGATTTGGGAAGCAGAGGCTTTCAATTCGTCTAGGATTAGGATATCATGATTGAATTTACTGTACAGATTACAATAAAAGTTCTCAATATCTTCGGGTGCTTCTTTCTTTAATTCGGCCACGGTCTGTGTCCCGCGATATTAAAAAAAAAGTGTGTGAAATCATATAGGACTGAACTGCTAAGGTCATCAGTCCCTAAGCTTACACACTACTTAACCTAAATTATCCTAAGGACAAATACACACACCCATGCCCGAGGGAGGACTCGAACCTCCGCGCGGGACCAGAGGCACAGTCCACCAGCGATATTAGCTAATACTTTCCAATCATAAGCTTCCGCTTAGCTATCTTTACACTAGATTTACTTTCAAGACTGACTTTTAGTATATCTCCTTCATACTTCTGCATGTCATCTTTCATGCTCTTCTCAGAGACTTGCACAGTTCTGTATATTGTATCTTACCTTTACCTATTTCTACTTTAAGTTTCTTCTCTTGTCCATCAAACTTATCGTTTTATTTATCAGCTTCTTTGGTTGTTTTTGAGATTTGCACAAGCCACCCATTTCTTCAACTGTTGTGTTTGTCTTTGTTACTGCTTCTGCTTCACTTTCTTTTAATTTTCTCTTAATCCTTCCTTGAAATTCCTGTCCCTATTCTTCGAGATTTTTGAAATTTAATTTTTTTCTTTTTACTTTAATTAGCTTCAGTCCTTCATCTTCTGTATTCAGTTCAAACTTTGCTCTTTTAGTCGATGATCACTGTTTGTATCGAACCTGTTCAGCACAGAGACATCTTTAACATTTTGAGGCCTATTGGTAAGAATGAAGTCTATTTCATTATTAAGTGTAAAGTTAAGACCCTCTCCAAGTCCATTTGCTTCTCGATGAACGTATTAATTATAGGTGTTTTTATGCATTTTGCATATTGAACCAGTCTCTCACCCTTTTTTTTTTGTCTAATCACGTCTGTCAAAAACTGATTCATCTGTGTTGTACGTTCCGGCTTTGGCATTAGAGTCACCAATTCAAAATTTATAAAAGCAATCTCACAGACATATTTGCAACAAAATCCCCAAACAAAGTAATTCGTACCATACAAACAACTGCACCTGGCTTATCTGCCCACGATACAATTTTCAGGCGGACTCGCTGGAAAGTAAAAGGAAGAAACCACAATTGACTACATACACAGTCTAGGCGCAAGGAAAAAAAAAAAAAAAAAAGAAGAAGATTGGATACGATTTCCGATCTTTTCCCATAAATAACCGAAAAACTTTGTGGCAATAATAACAAACTTCCTCAACTATACGACTAATAAGCTCCCCTGCAGACCAGAAGAGTGAGAACGAAACCCTCACCACGGCTAAATGATGAACTAAAGCAACTCCTGAATCTCCGAGACACTGCGCATTGCATATACAAAGTACATCCCAAACCTGAAAATCAAATTAGTTACAAGCTAAAGCGGAACAGAGTCAGTCAAGTCGTGACAAAAGTTAATCTCAGGCACGCTAATACAGTAACCAACAACACACGTAAACCGGCTGCTGTAAGCGTGGTCCTGGTATAGGGAAAATAAAAGCTGCAGCTGACACCATTATCCTAGCCAAGGAACTGAACCGGTATTTCACATTAGCTACAACGACGACTCTACCTCAAACGAAACAGTCTATTTGATTACAGATTTATTTATTACTGAATTGAGGTAAACGACAGCAGTCACGAAAATTTCTGCCTTAAGGGTGTTACTAGAAATACCGTCAAAAAGTTTATCATTCTTATAAGATCAGCATCTGTTAGACAAGATGGCATCATGGTGTAAATGGCGAAGCCTTCCTTTAACCCACTACTGTATTAGGTTCTGAATTCTTTTCATTATATATCAATAATGTAGCACCAGTTTTTCCCTACTGTACTTACCACATTTGTATATAAGTTCGAAACCCTAAAACTTAAAGCACCTATCGACAGTTACAATATTGACCTGCATGAGTAGAGAGTCACTGCAGTTTCTTGCGCTAATCGTGTCAGCATGCGTGAGAACTTTTGGCCAGTGCCATATTACATCTGTACATGTAATATTTGAAGGTCACTGACAACACATGACAAGTTAACTCATGGGCAGGGAGGGGAATGTATGGGAAGCGGAGGATGTCCAATTGCTCTGGTGCAAGAGAGATAATTCGACTTCCTGTGCTCTGCGGTGAGAAGACAGTTTGGTCAGTTTAATACTGCTGTAACAAATTATTCAAAAAATTGCATGATTGCAGTGTGACGGGTAATGGGGAACAGCGCCTCACTTTAGACTGTGATGCATTGTTGGGACCATACACATATGCACCCACTTTATTTTTTACTGTTTTGGATGGACATGTTCTTTGGCAAACAACGGCTGGATTGAGAATGGGCATAGCGCGAAACCGGTCAATGACTAAATAAACATTCATTTTAGTTGCAACTCTCGCTGTGTCGTTTTGCGTCGTATTCCAAAACTATCCCAAGAATCAGATGGCATCACGCTGACATTACACTGGCGTCGCACCAGTGTTACAACTGAAGTCAATGTCCTGATTTGCCATGGCCTGTGCTGCATGAAAAACATATTACCTGCTCCATGTGTGCTCACGAATGTGACTTTTCCCTCATTTCCCTGGTTCAAGAAGTAACTGTTGTGTCTAGACAAGACAGCCTAGACACAATGAGAGGAAGCCGAAAGGCACGCGCTAAGCTAAAGCAGGATGGCGTGAGGTCTGAAACAGGATACGTAATGAATGCTATAAAGAAAAGTACGTAGCTTCTGGAATACTTAACTTTAATCCATCCTTTTGGTACATCTGGAGATTGTGGCGATACAAGTGAGACTCTTTAGATACATGCAATGTTACTAATGGCGCCTTGCTAGCTCGTAGCCATTGACTTAGCTTAAGGCTATTCTATCTATTGGCTCGGCTAATGAGCAATGCTTCGTCCATGTAGTCGCTAGCAAAGTCGTCCGTACAACTGGGGCGAGTGCTAGTCCGTATCTCGAGACCTGCCTTGTGGTGGCGCTCGGTCTGCGATCACACAGTGGCGACACGCGGGTCCGACATGTACTAATGGACCGCGGCCGATTTAAAACTACCACCTAGCAAATGTGGTGTCTGGCGGTGACACCACAGTAATAACCTTTGCATTAGAGGCAGTTTTAGAGAGTAAAAACTCTAGGAGAGCGTAGATATTGGAATACATCCAATAAGTAACATAGGACGTGGTGTTAAAGTGCTTCTCTGAGATGAGTATCAGAAAAGTCATTTTAATTATACTAATACCATTTTAATTATATTAATACTATTAAAATTTTTATCTTAGGTAACTTTGATGTAAAGAAAAGTACTGCATGTGTGAAACCTTGGTGCGATGTAAGAGAGGTCCTGAAGGCCCTAATCTGATCAGGATAGATGAATAAAAAGATAAAATACATAAATAAATAAAATATCGCAAAAATAGAGAACAGGAACTGAAGGTCAGTATGTAAGAGAACAAATGAAATGAAAGAAAGAAATTATCAACACCAATAAGAGGGTGTAGTTTGTGATAAAATTGTAGAGCTGCAGTGAAACTATGTTTTCTTCCGCTTATAGGTCCATTTCTCTATTTTTCAAATATCACCAATATCCAGGAGCGAAACAACCAAAGCCGGCCGTGGCAGCCGTGCGGTTCTAGGCCCTGCAGTCCGGAACCGTGGCACTGCTACGGTCGCAGGTTCGAATCCTGCCTCGGGCATGGATGTGTGTGATGTCCTTAGGTTAGCTGGATTTAAGTAGTTCTAAGTTCTAGGGGACTGATGACCTAAGATGTTAAGTCCCATAGTGCTCAGAGCCATTTGAACCATTTTTTGAAACAACCAACAGTGAAGCAGAAACAAAAAAAAAAAAAAATAAGTGTATACGCATGTGAGATAGGGTTATACATTGTATCACAAGGCGAGATTGATGGTATGATCTCTAATTATATTCTCAGTTGGTTCTGATTAAAAGAAACCTCTCTTACTCTCTCTCTCTCGCTCTCTCTCTCTCTGTCACACACACAAAACTATAATCACTGTAATGACGTAAAGTTGTGCACCGTATGACGTGTTGCAGGTATCCCGCCACCATCGACTCCGCACCGTCCGCCTGAAGTGACGACGACGGAACTGCCGGTCGTCACAGGTAAAAGCTATTCCTTCATAAATTCTGTTGCCGTTACCTTCGTTTCTTTGTTTCATGAAAGTGAGTGTCGCTATAAAAATGCGTATAAGAGGGACTTTAAGTGGATTAGTCTGTCGTCAGTCTACATTATACAAAAAAGGAAAATAAATAAAAATAAGGTAGCTGAAATGTCTGTATTTAGTGCAATGTGAAAGTAGTATTATATTTCCGTAATGGTTTTATCTTTGGTAACTGTTGTTTGTAGTTTGTTGGACAAAAAGCAAAGGAAACATTGGGTAGTAAGCTCTGTGTTGGCTCTGCAGGCAGCGCTGCTGTCATACTAACCATACAGTATATCAACACTCAGAATGGGATACGGCCATGCCACGACAGTGCCTACCTATTTGTTCTTTACTTTGCAGTACCTGTATTGTGAGTCAGCAGGAGCTGTCTAAGATGTCGACCCATTACAGAGCTCAGACCTTTTCAACGAGTGTCCTACGAACTAGGGTCAGAGCATTTGGCTTCCCAACTGGAAAATTATTGGAGGATGTTGCCAATTATACTATTTATCCTACAACTGCATATGCTAAACTCTACCTGCCTAACGTGCTTCTATTGCGCAATAGCATTTGAACACCATCACATCGAAAGTTGCTAGAGGTAGCATGGATAGCATGGATCTATGGATCTGCTGCCTGTCTGGAGCAGATGTTGGTCGTCATGAGATGCCGATATGTCCCATTATTCAACGGTGACCTTTTCAGTACTCACACTCACGTCCATGTCCTGCAACACTGCGTAGGGCAGGTGCAAGTATTGTATGAGCAGGAAATGGAATTCGAAAACTCTACAGATACATGTGGGCCCTGATGATTCATATGGAGCAATTGCAACCGTTAACAACATTGGATTCACCTGTGTTTCAGGTTTTGCTATCTCTTTATATATTAGATATAAGCATGTTTTATTCTATGTGTAGAATCAGCTCAAGAGCAGAATCTGATATAAACACGTTTTATTCCATGTGTAGAGTCAGCTCAAGAAAAGAATCTGATGGCGGATTATGAAGTAGTTGAAGCAAGCTTGGGGTGTAGTGAGTTCGGCTGTGGTCTGCATGAGCGTGGGCTTATAATTAATATATTCCTTATTAATTATTGTATTACAACATCCAAGTGCAAGTGCAAAAATTGAAAGCTTAACGGTCAATAACACAAGTAAAACATTCAGAATACTGGTGATACCGGAAATAAAACAATATTTCGCCCACACGGAAACACAATAATTCGTAAGTCTAGTGGGCAACAATAACACACAACAGAACATATTCTAAAACATATCCATACATTGGATAGATAAAATAATCTTACTTAACCCAGATGAACTATACAAGTGGGTTCCAACAAAAAATTACAGCTTGCTAAGATCATGATTAACTTCCCAAGCGGTCACATTAAACAGCTAAGAGAAACGAACAGCTCAGTGTGATATCTACAATGTGCTACCATCTTCCACCATCCACCAGGCCAGCCCAAAAATACAACACAACTACGCAGTTATACAGAAGAAATATCTACGTGGATCATAAGGAATGCAGCATAATACACAGTAACTTATCACTAGTATACAATCATGAAACTAAGGTCTCTTCGTGTATATAATTTCACACTGAAAATATTAGTCTCTCTTACTCCATGGCCCTGCTGTGCAAACATGCGATTCATTTGGGACTGTCTTCAAGACCTCACTTTGCTTCTGTTCAACCGCATAGACACGAACCGAATTCACTTGTCTTCTAAATGAGACTGAAAGTCCTTGCAAAGGCTTGCACCACTATGAACAGAGTTAATGAAGCTAATTTGAAAAAACTGTGTAGTTGCTTAGAAACAGTCACTGGTGTTTTTCTGAATTTGTTTATTGTCGGGTTTAACTCATCAGCCGATGACCTAGTTTATAAACAGACAAGAGTAATAAATGCTATTCTACAATTTTCACAGAAATACAAATATGTATAATACTCAGTTGTGGAAGAACAATATTTAAGAACAAAAGGCTATCCGATACAGAATACATACAATTTTAGATAAAAATACATGACACGTTGATGTAGGCGTCAGACACTGCCGTTACTAGTACGCAGAATAACAGGAAGCAACATTAGTTGTACCACTGAAATACTTCACAAGCAATGACCAGCGGCACGCTGTGTGCTGTGTGGACGGGTCGGTCAAGCTAGGTGTCATAACAGTGTTGATGCACGTTTATAGAACACCACACAGATTCGCGGCCAACGTACGTGTTACATTTAAATCTTTAAGTCACAATTGCCGGTAGTGCATTTCAGTGCATAAAAAATTTAAAAATTGCTTGCAACTCAAGGGCAAAAATACTATCTTGGTTACAAAAATTCAAGCGACATATTGCATAAAACCAGCGATTAAAAATCTTCACAAGGCTTTTTATTTGTATACAATGTAAAATTGCCAAGAAATGAGCAAACGAAATATTTTACTGTCCAGATTGGCTATGTAATTTAGCATAAAAATACATTTTCATTTATATTACAAAGTTCTTGAGTCGTTGCTCATCCGACCAATTGCAGATGCTCGGATGAGCAACGACCCAGCCACATAGACTTTATAAATTATTTTCCAATAATTATATTGGCCCGTGTTGATGCACACCGCCGCAGTGTAATCAGCAAAATGCTCTCAACCTTGCCACTAACAGTTATGGCTCACATTAACCGTCACAGAGTTCTGCTGTATAACACTGCGCGTTTCCATAATCCTCTCCTCTCCAGCGGCCTAGACCAGCAACCATGAATATGAAGATATGTACAGCTGACACGCCAGGACCGGTGCAGAATCCATTTTTTATCCACCATACAGTACACTTCGTCATTGTGACAAGTAGAAGAGGCCGCATCTGCACCATCCCATAGGTTAGCTTCTCCACTAACTGCGGCCACTGCAACTCCATGGGTCAACTTCACTGAAGCAAGGAATTGTGGTCGGCGAGCCATAACAGGCACCCTCACCGCCCTACAACTTGTCCATCAGTGTCGCTAGAGGCCTCTGTCTATGTTCCAAGTCGATGCTTCGCTGGCCCCCAAACTGTACACACTTCTGCACTGAATTACACTTACCCAACAAAGCTCAGAGTGGCGCTGATGCTGGCCACACACCTACAACACACCAAATGGTGCGAGTTCAGAAACTTACTCTCATATGCGCGACTGGTTGCAGGGGCGGGAACAAGTGTACTAAACACATCAAAAAAGTTTTTCATCACACCAGTTCCATGACTATTGACGATAGACGTTGACTGTGAATACTGTATTACGGACACAGTCCCTTTGATTTTTCAGAGATGTCGCTAAACCCGCTAAAAGATGTAAACAACCATGCCTGAGCAGCGCCTATTAGAAGGAGGGGTCCGACAGCCGATCAGTTCCAGTCACTCCACCAGGAAGGAGATGCACGGCTCGTGTAGTCTGTAGTTCAACCATGCCTAGACGGTCAACACCGCGTTTCGATCGCATCCGCCTTGTTATTTGTACCAGGAAGGGCTCTCAAGAAGGGAAGTGTCCAGGCGTCTCGGAGTGAACCAAAGCGATAATTGTAAACTCAGGCTTCCGCAGCCGTTGTCACAGTCAATAAAATTCTTCTGGATTTGAGGCCGCATTGTCATCTGTAAAATTCCGACGTTTCGGCGACTGTTCCAAGGAGCCTTCCTCATGGTGTATTGCTAACTCCCTGAGGAAGGCGCCTTGCAACAGTCGCCGAAACGTAGGAATTTTACAGATGACAATGCAGCCTCAAACCCAGAAGAATTTTATTGGCATAGTGATGATGATTGGACATGGAGGAGATACATAGAGACAGGAACTGTCAATTACATGCCTTACTCAGGCCGCCGAAGGGCTACTACTGCAGTGGATGACAGCTTCCTACGGATTATGGCTCAAAGGAACGCTGACAGCAACGCCAACATGTTGAATAATGCTTTTCGTGCAGTCACAGGACGTAGTGTTACTACTCAAACTGTGCACAATAGGCTGCATGATGCGCAACTTTACTCCCAACATCGATGGCGAGGTCCATCTTTGCAACCACGACACCATGCAGCGTGGTACAGACGGGCCCAACAACACGCCTAATGGACCACACAGGATTGACATCACGTTCTCTTCACCGATGAGTGTCACATATGCCTTTAACGAGACAATAGTCCGTAATGTGTTTGGAGGTAACCCGGTCACGCTGAACGCCTCAGACACACTGTCCAGCGAGTGCAGCAGGGTGGAGGCTCCCTGCTGTTTTGGGATGGCACTATATGGGGCCGAAGCACTGCACTGGTGGTAATGGAAAGCGCCATAATGGCTGTACAATACGTTAATTCCATCCTCCGATCGATAGTGCAACGATATCGGCAGCATATTGGCGAGACATTCGTCTTCCTGGACGACAATTCGCGTCCCCATCGTGCACATCTTGTTAATGACTTCCTTCAGGATAACGGCATCGTTTGATTAGAGTGGTCAGCATGTTTCCCAGGCATGAAACCTATCGAACATGCCTGGGACAGATTGAAAAGCGCTGTTTATGGACGACGTGACCCAATAACCACTCTGAGGGATCTACGCCGAATCGCTGTTAAGGAGTGGAACAATCTGGACCAATAGTGCCTTGATGAACTTGTGGATAGTATGCCACGACGAATACAGGCATGTATCAGTGCAAGAAGACATACTATTGGGAATTAGGGGTACCGGTGTGTGCAGCAGTCAGGACCAACACCTCTGAAGGTCTCGCTGTATGGTGGTACAACATGGAATGTGTGGTTTTCCTGAGCAATAAAAAGGACGGAAATGATGTTTATGTTCACCTCTATTCCAGTTTTCTGTACAGGTTCCGAAACTCGTGGAACCAAGGTGATGCAAAACTTTTTATGATTTGTGTACGATATTTCAGTTTCACAGCGCAATGCAGTGACATAAATGTACCAAGTGTCTGAAACTGTACTAGGGTAAAAAGTCAAGAGGTTGTAGTATGCAGGATGAAGGAGACTCTGATAACATATATACACGCGTTGAGCGATTGAAAGCTATGATTGAGTAAAGACTGCGAGGTAGGTGTCTCCTTTAGATGATCTGTAAGTCACTCTCACATGATGTTTCTCCTGTGGTGGAAGCCATCACCACCCTGTCTCAGGCCTCGTGATCCGCATATGAAGGAGGTGTCTGTTCCTTCAGTTTAGCACTGTGCGCGTAGCATAAAGCGTCAAGATTACTAAACACTACCAGCATCTTTTAATGGCACTTTGGTGACAGTCAGGTAAAGTGCTTACTGCATTTGATTTCAGGATTTAAAAATGACATATTACCATCTAACAGCAACAGACTTGCACGATTTAAGGATGACATTCATTACCTGTCTAATCGCCTGAGAGCAGCTTGTCTCTGTGACCATCCAAGAAGGCTGTGGAGTTATGTTGGACAGGGAGATTTTTCGACCGCTTATTGTGTAACTCACTTACGATGTGAAAATATGTTATGGAAATTCATCATTTGTTAACTAAGCTCCCTGGACCAAACAGTTATTCACCTCGAGGAAACACCACGCTAATACCGTCCAATGCCTGGCCCTGATAATGGTCTAAAACCGGTGAGGAGGAGAATCCACACATTCCTGTAGGTATCGTACATCCAGCTGATTCCAAATAGTATAGAGGTCGATTGAACTTTTCTCCCAGTGTTCCAGTCCCCAATATCTTCTGTGGAATTAAAATCTGATGATCTAGCGGGTTATTTGTGGTCCGATAGGGTACATGAGTGTTCGTAAAACAGGAATGTTTAATGCTGTCAGTCAATACGCCTTTCATATAATTTCCTGGTTTTATCAAGTTCTGCAGGATGATCATGGGCACGTTTGAACGACAGCTCGTTTCTTTCATTGTGTCACGTCTGCTCGTCAAGACCCATCTTTCCTGCACTGATTCCTCTTTACTGCACTGAGCTCCCGCCACCACACTACTTCAATACTACGACACGCGTTAATTGTTTGAGATCAACAGTAATTCGAAAGCGATTACTTCACCCTTTTAAGAGATGATCAGTAATTCGCCGTTGAACTTAAAATCCTATCTTCTTCTAGTCAGGATGCACCAAATACCACCAAATGAATGGAATGGTAGTTTTAAGAAAAGAAGTTTTGAATAAATGCAAATGCTGATTGTGTACATACATACTTGGCGTGCCTCTTCCTTTGCCTCAGGCACAAAGGCTTAACTGAGCTTCGCAGCTGGCAGCGAACTAATTCACAACTCGAGTCAAAACTTAATGTTTGCTGAAGGCATAAATAACTTTTCCTGGGTTATAATTTTTTGACGGAAAGATGATGTGATTTTCTAATCTAGTAATCCACGTCCACATGCGGCTGCTAAAATGAAAGGTGTTCTACATGTTATACAATAGCTTGCGTCTCCCGAAATACAGGGCGAGGTGTCGCAATGGTAAACAGCCGTAAAATAGGGGGGACTCACATTTGGGAGGACGGTGACTCGAACACCGGCCTGGCCGTTCTGATTTAGGTTCTCTGTGGCTTCTTTAAATCTCTGAAAGCAGACGTAGGTTGGTATCTTTCAAAATAATACAGCCAGTTGCCTTCTACATATGCCCTCAATTCGAATTTTTTCTCAGCCTCTAATAATCTCATTATCGACGGAGCATTTATCTGTAATGTTTTTTCCTCTTCTCACCTGTGACATCTTCCTTCATCTTCCCTTCTGAATATGTGTGGGATGTAACTGGGCAACTAGATGAAGCAATTGTAAAATTACAGCAACGATTTAAGGACGGCATTCATTACCTCCCTAACTGCCTGACTGCAGCTTGTCTCTGTGACCGTACAAAAAGTCTGTGGAGTCATGGTCGAAGGGGGAGGGGAGAGCTGGCAAATATAGCCGTATTGATGAGAATGTAGGGACATTTCTTGCATTCAGACTTCTGATGGGTTTGCCACAGGTCTTCTATAATGTAATGCTCCCGCTATACATTATCTCTCATTTCCATTTTCGTTAATATGAAACCTTCCATTGAACACATTTTTCAGCATGTCAAAGAACATTCGAACAAGATCTGATGAAGATCCACAGCAAAGAGACAGAGACATAGATAGATAGATAGAGAGAGAGAGCGAGAAAGAGAGAGAGAGAGAGAGAGAGAGAGAGAGAAAGGAAGGAAAAGAGAGAGAGAGATAAACCAACTGCTTGTTGATTCTTGACTCGTTTTGTCGTTACGTGGAAGGGGATCATACCGCATAAAAACAGTAAGCTTAAGTTTTATAGTTAAGGACATCGTATGTTATTACATGATTTATTATTGTAGTAAAGCATATCGTAAGTATGCCCAAGCACGTACGAAACATTTAAATTTTTATCTGGAACATGTTGCACCAGAAAGAAAAGTGGAGGGGTGGGGTTCCATTGATGTTTAGAAAAACGGTGAAAATTGAGAAAAACTTCCAAATATTCCCGGTTGGTACCCTCCTTCCTCACATAAAAGCTGGCTAACAAGAACTGAACCCTACAATAGGGCGGGTCTTGTACAGCTTGTTCTACGCATAAGGGTCGAAAACGAATTGTGTCTAAATAATAATAATAATAATAATAATAGTAATAATTCCAACTAAAATACGATTAACAAAACGCACTAAAAGACATATTATCTCCACATCTACAATGCTTCCTTGTCTTGGATCGTGGGGTTCTGTATTCTGGCGAAAGTCAGTTTTAATGAGCTATCTTCAGATGCTAAGCGAGAAGTCAGGAAGCCTTAAAAAGAATAATAATTAATAAATAAAACAGGATAACCATCCAACCATTCTTTCAACAAATTGACTGTCTGGACTGGATAGTTGATAATTATTGTTAAAAATATGTCACTAAAATTTTTTCGTAATATACCGACCTTGACTCTTGCAGGATACAGATAACTATAATTTGCCATCATGTCAGTGGAGGAAATAATAGGCCAACAATTGTGGATGAACAGAAACCACTCTATAAATGACGGGTACATTTTCGGATGTACGCTCCTTCCTGCAGTCATATAAATCCTGTGTAAACACAAGCGGAATATAGTACTTTCACCATAATTAATCGTAAAATACGATAACCGCGATTGTTTTGCTATTTTGTTAACGAGTACCTTGCCTCGTTTTATGACCACGAAGTTTCTTTTTATAATGGAATACATGTAAAGCCATGAATAAATCAATGAATGCATGAACTTACTGAATCTGATGGAAAACCAGAGAATGAAACGAAAACTAGTATGTCGAGCAAGCTCAGATCAGTAGGGATCAAGATTTGCTTCGAAGTCTCAGCAGCCTGTAGTGGCCTACTAGAAAGCATAAACTGTATTTCACATATTTTACCACTCTTTATTGTTTCCCTCTGTGTATAAAATTTGTCCTTTGGTTAGTCATGAATAAATGGCAATTTAGAGAACACGAGAGTATGAGTACGGAAAGGTAACGTTTTGCTTGTTTTCTCCAGAACTCCTGTCATTGACACTGACGTAATCGGATGAACATCCACAGCATCACACTGTGAAAAGGTGCTAAAGAGATAGATTGATTACCATCACGTAAGCGAAATGATTACGCTGTACGTCTATGATTGGATGTATGTTCTTTCATTCAGGAAGAAGGAAACAATATGCGTTTCGCTATACTAATATGTAACAACATGGTGTTACCTGTTCATGAATGACACTTCCTTTTAGTGGAATAATTCGCGGCAAGGCAAGCCATGGTTTTACATTACTGCTCGTCGTTTTCATGGTACCTCTTTTATTCTTTTTGCTTCTGGAAGGAACGTGATACTTGCACAACCATCTCCAGTAACAAGAATAATCCAGAATGAGATTTTCACTGAGAAGCGGAGTGTGAGCTGATATGAAACTTCCCGGCAAATTAAAACTGTATGCCGGACCGAGACTTGGACTAGATAGACCCTGTACATTAGATTAGTAATATCCTTAAGTTACGAGCAGTGTAAAATGTCTGGAAATCTAGTAATTTATATGTAATTGACATTTCATTTAATGTTTAAAATAACTTTCCGTGAGCAACAATATACGTTCATTGCAGCTGTTTTCATTCCACGATCTAGTGCCTTAGCTATCAAAGTGGGTACACCAGGACAGGCGAGCACTAAGCTATACACAATGCACTTGTGTACTGAGTTTCATGAAAGTCAGTTTACTTGATATTTATGAGAGCACGTGCTGAGACAACGGTATTTGGGAGTTCTCGTAGTCGCCAGCTTCGTTACGATCCAGTGGGAAGAAGATTTGTTGATTAAGGTGTGAGTTAGCCGATAGGCCACAGACGCTCTCGACGACTGATAGCCTTGTTTGGAAACTTGCACCTGCCCTGAAATGGATAACCTTGTTTGCGAGAACAGAGAATCCGTTTACGCTCCTCTGTGGCTGTCTAATGTGTCGAAGGTGCAAGGTGAACTGCTTAGTTGGAAGCTTGTCGATTCAGTTTCCGCTGCGCAAACTTCCAATCTAGATGCGTGAGGTCGTAGCACCATCAATCTTACATCAAAATCATTTACTTATGAATTCAGCTGGATAAGTAAAAACACGTTTTCACGATGAAGTGTTTTATTACAGTCAACAAGGCTTGGAGGTTTAGACGGGAAACAGATATACATCGCAAAACCATTCCCAGACATATTAACAGTATTTGACAAAAAAAAGTGCTTATAAATTTCCTTTTCTAAGGCAATATGAATCGTACGGAAGAGACTGTATTTGTGTTGCGCAATAAGATATATTACTAAAATTTTACGTTATGGGTCCATTCATGAACATTGACAAGAACATTAATCAGAAACCTAATCTTGTATCAGAAAAAACAATTTTTAAAAATAACATACTTCCATCGAACTCCTGGCACAGATATATGGACACACCCAGCGGGCTTCCGCCCACATGAAAAATTAACACTGATACGAGTATAGCCGAGCAAGATCAATCATTTACAATTCTAAGGAAGATTATCAAAATTTCTTGCAACAAGCAACATTTAAGTAAGACGTCATTAAGAAACTTTTAACGGGGCCTGCCCTTAAACCAATCGAAGTTAATATTACAGCCCAGGTGACCAAACCTTACGTATCCAGCAGACATCCGCCCGCAGAAGCGGTTACCATAAACACTAGCTGTACCTATCAATGATTACGGGGCTGAGATGCTAAATTTCTTTATCCAGGTTATAGTTGTAGGCTGTCGCATTTATACATACATGGGGATCGTCTGTGAGAGCCTACAGACAGATTGTATCTGGCCATTAAATACTTCAAGGCAGAAACTTTTATAAGAGGAGCACGTGTAACAAAACAGAATTTACGAAAAATCGCAGCATCAATAAAACAACAGTATAAAATTACGTTTGCTAACAGGAATACAAACGGAGTGAGCACGGTATTATTCCTCGTACAGGCGCTGACACAATCAAACTTGGTTAGTACCGATATTTTCAGTTTTGGTTGCCGTTGGTGCCTCCCACCAGTGGCTCTACGCTCTGCACTGGTAATGCTATAGAATGTAGTAATAAACGTGCGTGCCCGCATCTCGTGGTCGTGCGGTAGCGTTCTCGCTTCCCACGCTCGGGTTCCCGGGTTCGATTCCCGGCGGGGTCAGGGATTTTCTCTGCCTCGTGATGGCTGGGTGTTGTGTGCTGTCCTTAGGTTAGTTAGGTTTAAGTAGTTCTAAGTTCTAGGGGACTGATGACCATAGATGTTAAGTCCCATAGTGCTCAGAGCCAATAAACGTGCGTCATTGATTCTACCGCAGACAGATGAGGTCACAGCATAGTCCTGGTATTAAAACGGCACGCGCAACTCGTGCCACAAGTGGTAGGCCGGAGCAATGTCGGACGCTATCGCTCTCTTGCTGCCCGATATACACCCCAGTCAGCCGCGACTCCACGAACACCACTGCCCTGTCGAACCGCAGTGGAAAACGGCCCCTCACTAATCGTCACCGTCCTTCCTGCACGCTGCTTGACAATCGTTTCTCACCACGACGCCAGTCCTCTAGGCCAGAGTCACAATCAATATCTCTGAGCAAATCCGCGATCGTGGAGAAAAACTGATACGCACGTATCAGATAAACTCCGACACAGACGCTTCCTGTCAACAGTGATTGGGCTCTAAACCTTTCTCTCACTTCCGTCCTCCTCCTTCGTGGTCAATAACGTGAAAGGTTGCTTGTTACAATTTTGCGACCTACGGACGTGAACAGAGGTGAGATGCAAACAGTCAAAAATGGTTTCGTTTTACGTAGTTTCCTCTTCTCACAGTCAAGCCAGGCCAGTATTAATAAGTGGGAATAAAAATACCCAACAAGGGCGACTGATCCCGAAACTGTGCGGTCTAAATATAAAAATTTCACTCAATCAATACATAGCTTAAATGGAACAGAGACTAGCTTTTATCGCGAGTTATCGCTGTTTTTCACACTTCAGGGAAAGTAAATCTTCGTATCTGCGAGGTGTGTCATTATGAACAGCAAAAACTGTAGCAGATGAACAAATGCGGCAACAAACATAGATCAGCAAAGGAGTCGTTTTCAAGATAATTACGGTTGTGTTATTACCAGCGGCCATTGATTTCAGCAAGAAATATTATCCACAATGAGATTTTCACTCCGTAGCGGAGTGTGCGCTGATATGAAACTTCCTGGCAGATTAAAACTGTGTGCCCGACCGAGACTCGAACTCGGGACCTTTGCCTTTCGCGGGCAAGTGCTCTACCATCTTTTTTTTTTTTTTTTTTTTTTTCTTATATGAAGGAAGGTAGGAGAAACATAAACCTTTATTATTCACAAAATAAACATAGTACGTCCTGTCACATGATAACTGTTCTGGAAGGATCCTTGCTGCCGTCCTACCATGCAGCATGAAATAACAACAAAATCGAAGTGGGGCCACCTCCGGCACCCTAAAGAAAAGTATTTTGGATATGAAAACAAAATTTGAAATACATCCATTTGATAACTGTTCATGCGCGAGTTTTTCGCAAGTCGCATACTCGCATAGTGTTCTTAGTCGATCACTTTAACTTGGTCGGTTTCACAAGACAGTACCGCCGCTCATCTTTGCGCACCCGGCACACCCCAGGTATATGGCGGGTCCGCAAAAACCGTTACTAGGAAATTGGCATACCAATCCTTGTACTTTTGTAGCCGTAATAGTTTTGTGTGTCCATCTTGCAAGTATTGCCAGTAATCCAACACGTTCAGTAAGTTCGTACGTGTGTCTCTATAGATGTAATGGACCGTCATACCTGTGATCCACGCCACCGCGTTCGTCTTATGACGCGGAAAATACGTTTCCTCTGGAAAAAATACTATGTCAGAAGAGACTGCTGTATAGATAGTGCGCCGCATGAACGCTATTATCTTTCTTGCGAGTGTCCAGACAGCCAATGCCTCGCCGCAGACCAGCCGATGGTCGTCCGTATCCAGCACGCCGCATTGCTGACACAAGGGCGAATCCGCCAAATGTATTGCGTACTTTTTATCATTTGTAGGGTATTTTCGGTTGACGACAAGGTACCATGTTGATCTGACTGATGTAGGTAGGTGGGGGTGGTGGACCGTGCGCCACACCACGTGCCAATTAACAGCTGGATGTTTGCGTTCCACCCTATTCCGGGCGATCTGTCGAAGGAGCAGATGGTACACGTCCTTCGATGTCGACTGTCGGGTCGTCGGTAAACGCTCTCGAACGTAACTGTGTTCCACGATGAACGTGCGCACATACGTTAAAGGGGGCGATATATGGCCGACACTGACTGGAGGAAGATGCGATGTTGGTACTAGTTCTTCGATGATCGTCCCCGTAAGCGAGTGGTCCCTGTTGCGCCACCGTTTGAGCATAGTATTAATAAACATGGCACGCGCCTTCTCGTGCACGTTCACTAAACCAACGCCCCCCTCTCGCGCTGGGAGGGTAAGCGTGTTGTACTGTACCTTAAAGAGTTGTCCCAGGCACACATAGTACCCAAAAGCCGCCTGAATCCTCATAGCCATCGTACGCGTCAAGGGGAGAAGGTGTGTCAGGTGGCACATCATGGGCGCGAGATAAAGGTTGACGAGTAACACTCGCTGCAACATATCCATCGACCGTAGGGCGTTTAGTCGTACTGCCGTGTGGACTCTGAGTAACAATCTTCGGTAGTTGTCCGCAGCCGTTCCCGCTGTCTCTTTATGAAAGGTGATACCCAAACAGCGAAGGGTTTCCACCGCAGGTAAGGGTCCTTCCGTTCCTGGTTCTAGGCCACGCCCCACATGCATGAATTGTGATTTTCGGTAGTTGACCACACTTCCAGCTGCCATCCCATACGTCTGTAGCCAATCCAGTGCTGTTTGAGTCTCCCTCTCATTCCGTACGAGGAACACAATATCATCCGCATATGCTCTGCATTTGAATGATAAATGCCGTAGGGAGATCCCGGTAAGACGGCGGCGAAGGCCTGCGAGGCACGGTTCTAAGGCAATCGCATAAAGGAGGATCGACGAGGGGCAACCCTGTCTCACTGATCTTAAGATCTTAAAATACTCAGTTCTCCCTCCTTTGACCACCATCGCTGATCTGGCGCCGTGCAACAGCCGCATCACAGCATTGGTCAATAATGGCGAGACACCCATCCTGTTCATCACCGCCGCGAGGTACACATGATCCACGCGATCAAAAGCATGATCGAAATCTACTGCAACCATGGCCCCTCGGAGGCGGCATGCACCCGCGAGGGCGACGACGTCACGATAGTCTCCCAAGGCTGTGTGGATATTACTGATGCCGCCAAGACAAGTCTGATCGGCATGTATTCGATGCTCCAGCGACTTTTTGATACGACTTCCCAGGATGCGCATGTAGATCTTGTAGTCACTATTAAGGAGGGTCAAGGGGCGATAATCACAAGGCCGTTTGCCACCACGGGGCTTCGGTATCGGTATCATGAGTCCTTTCGTGAACTGAATGTGAACCGGTACTTCTTGCCGCAGAAGCTCATTAAACATACATAGCCACATCGGTGTCATAATGGTCACGAAGGCACGGTAAAATTCCAACGGGAATCCATCTGGACCTGGGGACTTGTTGCAAGCACCTCGTGTAATCGCTTCTTCCAGCTCTTCACACGTAATTTCGGATAACCCGTCTGCTTCCCCGTTCACAGTCGTCGCGTCAGGGATCTCTTCCAGGACGTTCCCCAGCTCCCTCTGACCCTCCCCGTTGCTCGCATAGAATCTGCTAAAATGATCCGTGAACGCCTGTGCTATGCCCCTTTGTGTTGTATAACGACGTCCATCGCCGAGATCGATCTCATGTATTAAATTCCTGCGTCTTCTTCGTCTTTCCTTTATCACGTAATGCATCGAGGGAACCTCGTTGGGCAGGAAATCCTGCGACCTCGCGCGTATCATCGTACCTGCCATCCTCTGCGTCGCAAGTTGTACCAGCTTCACCTTAACTCGGTGGACGGCCGTCTGGCGTTCTGGTGTAGGTGGTTGAGCTAACAGTTCCCGGAGAGCCGTAAAGTAAAACTCAGTGGTCGTGCGCTGCCATTGAGAAACCTCCTTCCCATAACCTATTAACGTCCTCCGTAAAGCTGGCTTCGCGCACTCGATCCACCACTGCAGGATAGAACCGAAAGAATTTCGTCGACGGAGGCAGCCATGCGTCCTCCACCATGCGTCGGCATTCTGCATCTCGCAGGTGGGAGACGTTCATCTTCCAATTACCCCTCCGTCTCCACACCTGCTGTCTATCAAGGTTAAGTGTACAAATATATGCCTCGTGGTCTGTAAACGCTGTCGGCCATATTTCTGCGTCCACCGTCGACACAGCTAACGCCCTTGAAACGTAGATTCGATCCAAACGGCCCGCGGAGTGGCTAGTAAAAAATGTATATCCTGGTTGGTTGCGATACTTCAGGTCCCATGTATCGACTAATTCCATCCCGTTGACCAGCTCCCTAAGTTCTTGGCTAGTAGTATAGTTAGGTTGTTGGTCCTTTCTGTCAAGCACACAATTAAAATCTCCGCCGAGTATGCAACCATCGTATCGTCCCTGGAACAACGGTGCAACCTCATGGGCGTAAAAATCTGCTCTGTCCCTTCTCTTATCCGAACCTGACGGTGCGTATATGTTGATCAAACGTATTCCTCCTATGGTCACGGCCGTACCACGGGCAGAAGGCAAATACTCTACTTCGTCTGCACGTATCCCTTCCTTTAATAGTATAGCTGTACCAACGCCTCTCTCGTCACACGGGGAACAGTAAATGTCGTAACCGTAAAAGTCCGAGGGGGGAAGTACCCGAACTTCTTGTAATAGTGCGATGTCTAAATCCGCAGCCTTTATCATGTCACTGAGCATCTTGATTTTCACCGGCGTCCCAATGCGATTGATGTTAACAGACCCTATCCGATAAGCTTGGTGCATGGCGGTCAACGTAGATAGGGTACCGTACGGTCGCTAATTTTGCCGTACATAGGCTGCTGTCGGACTAACGTCCCCCGCCGTCCCCTCATATAGTCTGCCATTATTCCGTGCACCCTGCCGGTCTTACACCGGGAGAGTGCGTGGGAGCAGTTCCTCCGGCATCATCTGTTCCCCAAGGGGGTGGCTCTTCTGACCAGTCCCCTAGTGTCCCATCGTTGTCGTGCGATGCAGGCGCCGTAGCCTCCTCAGTATCCTGTTGCCGTCTATCGAGCTCCTTCGCTGTGTCTGGAGCATCGTCAGCATTAGGTCGTGCCGCCGTCCCGCTGGCCACCGTTGCATCCACGCGAGGTAGTTCTTCCATCTGAGCTACCGAAGCACGACTGACGCCCGGTACTCACAGCTTTACTACTGCCAGTATCTCGTCTCCTACCTTCCAAACTTTACAGAAGCTCTCCTGCGAACCTTGCAGAACTAGCACTCCTGAAAGAAAGGATACTGCGGAGACATGGCTTAGCCACAGCCTGGGGGCTGTGAGTACCGGGCGTGAGTCGTGCTTCGGTAGCTCAGATGGTAGAGCACTTGCCCGCGAAAGGCAAAGGTCCCGAGTTCGAGTCTCGGTTGGGCACACTGTTTTAATCTGCCAGGAAGTTTCATATCAGCGCACACTCCGCTGCAGAGTGAAAATCTCATTCTGGAAACATCCCCCAGGCTGTGGCTAAGCTATGTCTCCGCAGTATCCTTTCTTTCATGAATGCTAGTTCTGCAAGGTTCGCAGGAGAGCTTCTGTAAAGTTTGGAAGATAGGAGACGAGATACTGGCAGTAGTAAAGCTGTGAGTACCAGGCTTGAGTCGTGCTTCGGTAGCTCAGATGGTAGAGCACTTGCCCGCGAAAGGCAAAGGTCCCGAGTTCGAGTCTCTGTCGGGCACACAGTTTTAATCTGCCAGGAAGTTTCAAGAAATATTATCCTTCTTAGTACAAATATATTTGAAATGTAAAGTTTCCGATTTTTCAGTCGCCATGTAACTTACCTACATTTCACCCGTGGTCCATTGTTGAGAACTGCGGTACAGGCACGTTGGCATACTAGCACATTTTGTTGCTGGTGGGAGACAACTTTTATGGCGCCAAAATATTCCAAAATGCCCCACAACGAATAAGACGATCTGGGTTTGTAGCTGGACCTCGAAGACCACCAGACTTCAATTTCCCGCATTTTCCTTTCTAGTGTTATTTTGAAATTTAAATACATACAGTCAAATTGATATTAATGAAGCTGGAGAACTGGCACTAGCTAAAAGAAGATGACATAGCAATTTTCATTATACAAGACCCACTATTCAAATTAATGTGATCACCGCCTTTGTTTGACTCAAACGTGCAATAAATCACGGACGGCGGTTGGTAGCACTAGCAGTGTAGGTTATATAAAGCAGGTTGTAGGGACGCGGGGAAGTATGCAGTCATCCGTGAAGCGGAAAGGGAGTGATTTATCTGAAGTCCAAAAGGGCAATATCGTTGTCTTTTAGAGCAAGGGTGGAAGAATTTCAAAATTGGTTGAGTTTTGAAACTGCTCGCTTTGGTTTAAGAGCAGTCCTCCTGTAAAAAGGAAAGGCAGGCCTAGAGAAGTCGCCGAAACTGAATGGGCTGCTGCCCAACAGAGCAGGAGAGGAGAGCGTCTGGTTAGTTTGGAAGCTCCCTGCGGCTGGCCGCGGTTCCACCCCCACGCGACCACCTCCAAACCTTCTGTTTTATCACTTTCATCTAGGTTCGAGCAAAGACTCCATATTTTGTAGGTCTATCTTTTCTAGAGAGTTAGTGAGTCTTTGTTCCACTTTTTCGAATGTTCTGCGTTGAGTTGCCATCAGTAGGTCGTCGGCATTGTAAGACTTTAGAGAATCATTGGTGTATACGTCGTTGGTGTACAAGTTAAATAAATGCAGGGCCAGAATCGAGTCCAGAAGAAGACCGTTCTTCTTAGTGTTAGGATTTACTTGTAGGTTGTCCAACGTTAACTTTAAAAGCATGGTCTTTAAGCATATTTTCCTTTAATACTGAAACCTTTGAACTTGGAACGGTTTAATTTAGTTTATGCAATACTCTATGTAATCACAAGATTTTATGTGCTGCTGTGAGGTCGTAAATGCCACTGAGGGTTTCTTTTTCTTTTGGAAACCTGATTCCATAAATGATTTTAGTAGTCTTAGTTTCGATTCGCTCTAAATCCTCTTGGTGTAGGGTTGCGGGCGCTATGTCATCAATTATTGCACATATTCGGTTGTACAGAAGTCTCTCCAGAATACGATATTCCAGTGCCTATTTTGTTAAGAAGCAATGTTCATTCAAACATGTACGCATGTCCGAAGGTTCATTGCATCGTTCTTCTTAAAAACACAGGGTCTGCAATATCGTTTCTATCCGCCAATACAAGTCAGCGACTTTCAGTTAAAATGCTCTTACATAATGTGCGTATGAGTAAAGGTGACACAGGTACGACGACATAGGGAAGTTTTCGTCTAGACGTTAGTCGTACACGGATAGCCAAAGCGGTTAAGGCGGCCATTCGCATAAAGAGGGAAATGCGGATACGAGTCCTTGTCCGGCAAAATTTCATTATCGCCATTCCCTTAAACAGATGATGATAGTCCGTTTTCGCAACTGCGAATACACTTCATATCTCTCCAGCATCTTGTAACAAGTGCTTTGTAATGCCTAAAGATGACCACTGAAACTGGTGATGTTGAAGAATTTAAGCAGCGAATTGTAGAATGTAGTCAAGATTGACGAGATGATTGAGGGCGGGGGTATTTGAAAGAACTTATAACTCCAGAGCAAAGTGCACTAAGCCGAAGAACTGTGAGAACGATACATAGAACACCTCTTTTAACACACACTGGGGTACAGTAAATATGATATGTAGTGTGTTCACGTAGCACTCTATTTCTCTTTAAGACAGGCCACGGATGAATTGTGTGCCCAGTTAGATTGAGTCTTTGACAGTTTGTATTTCAAATACATTTGTACTAAACAGGACAACTAGTGTAACTTCTGTTATGGTACATTTTCATTTATGTGAATTTTCCTTATTAATTATGTTACACCCCATATATGAGGGAGCATTATTATAATTAAAATTGCAGTAAAGACACGCTTTCACGTTTTCAACTTTTATATAGACCACACGCTTCATTGTCAACAATGTTCTGTAGAAAGAAATGTGAAGTAGATGCCGTTGTAGTGTCCTCCGAAGGCTTTGTACGATATTCCAGAAGACACTTGACAAATGAAATATCACAGCGTATTTTAGAAAATATTTTTTCGCGTTAGTCTAGCAGTGGAAGTTATATATATGCCTGTATATTCTGACACGGTCATTCACGCTGTACAATTTTTCCGCCCCCCTTGGACGTTTGCCCTGGCGAACCAAGCAACGGGCGGAAACAGCAGCAGCCAGAGCGCTTTGGAAGACGATTTTATTCTTTTCCCCGGAAAGCCGCAGATACAGCATAGGGGACGTCTTGGCACTCACCACCATGCGCTCCCCGGCAGGCGACATAGCTGACGACTTAAAATTTTGTATTTGTGGGGATCCACAGCCTCCAGACGCTTGATAAACGTAAACATGGTCCGCAGAAAGATGTAATGCGATGTCTATTTAATCCTGCGATGTGCTAATTTCGACTAAACGTCATTGTCAAGCACCTGTAATATCAATACGGGAAAGCACCACATTGTCTGCATACATCGCCATGTGTAAATAACACTTTAAAATAAAACATTACTGTTCAAATTTCTTGCTTACAATTGTAATATCTGTATTTCATGTCATTTTCAAATCACTCTTAATTACAAGTAGCAAGTAGCCATATTCCCTAATTTTACGAAATGATCCACACTACACTGACAACTTTTAAGATCGTATTCTGAACTTCGGTCTGTATACAACAAAATGGTAACTTATAGCAGTTGGTAATTTCTTGTCGCAGATATACATTCATCCAAACACTTGAAGACTCTCAGTAGCACATGTCGTAAGACGGTACATATGTTGCTGGCGTGCTAGACTTAGTTGATGTCATGCATAAAAAACAGTCAGCGACCAAAGAATAGATTAAGGACATACAAATGGACATAAAATATTATGTACGATACGTGGCGTATCATCGCATGCCACATTATTTTAAATATCATATTAACAAAAATATATATGAGGTACGTACAAAATTCCACAAATAACTGAAATAGAATACTCCTTCTATTGTTGGCGTGCCAGGTATAACGACTGCCATAAGATATTTGTAGACACTCAGAAGCCAGACCTGATTACTTGTACAGGAAGATAACTCACAGAATTTTTTTATTATTTTACTGAGCAACCAGTATAGATTGCGCGAAAGGCTATTTTTTGCTTGTAATTAAGAGTGATTTTAAAATACAGTGATGTTACAAATGTAAGTAAGAAACTTTTACAGTAAGGTTTCATCTTAATGTCAGCTATGTAAAGTGTTACTTATGCATGGCGATGTATGCTGACAATGTAGTGCTTTCCCATGTTGGTTTTACAGGTGCTTGACAATGATGATTAGTCGACATTAGCTATTCGCGCGAATAAATAAACATCGCACGACAGCGTAGTATGGACCATGTTTACGTTTATTATAGCTGAGCTGGCGTCTTCACGTACGCTCAACAGTTAGAGATAGACAGACACACACAAATAAATCCTGATCGTTGGTCTCTACTGAACTGCAACAACATCACTTCAAAATTGTATTGTGTTTATAAATTGTAGGAGTTTGTCTCCCTCTTGTGTAGTGTTTAAGTAGGATGCCACTTCGCTTATCCATTCAATCATGGACGAAACCAGTAAGTGAAAAAAAATTCTGCTGTTATTACTCGGTCGCGTGAGTGAAGTCGATGAAATATTTCATATCATCTCTTTTGTTATAGAAGTTTGATTGTGCAATAAATCTCAAATTTGTCAACTCTTGCAGTCTCCGGAATTTTGTGGATGATATTTTTCGTGATGTCAGACGGTACATCGACAGCCACATACATACTACACACCTTCAAAGAAGATCAGGTGACTAAGTAGTGAAGGAATTAACGTATTTATGAAAATATAAGAGGTGTTAGAGTTAAAGTTGGTGAACTGCTTATATATATTGACTGTGACATTACTGGTATATCAGAACACAACTTACATAATGTGACAATTCAGAGGCTTTCTTTATCAAGATACAGATTAGCTGGCTGTTTTTCGAGTAGTTCTTTACGGAATGGAGCAGTGACCATGTACGTATAACACGGTATTCCATTTAAGTCCATAAATCTTTTAAAGGACTGCACGAACATGTATTTGAATGTTGTGTAAGGGCAAAGAATTTAGTGAAACTAAACTTCTAATTGCTGTTGTTTGCAGGTCTCCTAACTCTGACTTCAGAGCATTTCTGCTCAAGCTAGAGAGGGCTCTTTGTTCAATTTATAGGAAGTACCAAAAATTTGTTGTATGTGGTGACTGCAGTATTAATTTTCTATGTGACTGTGCAAGAAAATGGATGTTTGAAGATCTCCTAAATTCATATGATGTGATGCAGATTGTATTTTGTCCAACTAGGGCGCAGGGGAACAGCAGCACAACTATAGACAATACTCTTATTCATTCTTCATTACTATATGGGCATTCTGGTAGTAAAAGGGTGAATGGCCTTTCCGACCATGATGCACAAATTTTGACACTAAAACGTTTTTGTACTCAAACAAATGTTGTATATAATTACAAAGTATGTAGATATGCTAATCCAACGGTAAAGGTGTTTATTAAACCTCGTTAAGAGACAAGAGTGGCTGGCTGTTTATAGTGCTGATAACATAATGACAAATATAATGCTTTCCTTAATACATTTTTCATGGTCTTGGAAATTTGCTTCCCATTAGAACGTTCTGACCATGGTACTAGCAGTGAAAGGCAGCCTACGTGGCTGACTAGTGGGATAAGGATACCATGTTGAAGAAAGTGTGAAATATATCAAAATCTTAGAAGTAAGTACAATAGAGCTACAGTGGCCCATTACAGACAGTACCGTTTGATGCTTAAAATGTTATTAGGAAGGCAAAGAGTATGTGGTACTCAAACAAAATAGCTAATACACAAAACGAAATTGAAACTATATGGTCAGTCGTGAAGTAAGTGTAAAAATGTTCCTGTTGCTGATAAATCAGATATATGTGCAGTATTTAACAGTCACTTTCTGGACGTAACTGGTAAATTAACTAAAAATTTAGATTCCAAAGGAAATAATACACTGAAGAGCCAAAAAAAATGGTACACCTGCCTAATATCATGTAGGGGCCCCGCGAGCGCGCAAAAGTGCCGCAACACGACGTAGCGTGGACTCGACTACTGTCTGAAGTAGTGCTGGAGGGAACTGTCGCCATGAATCCTGCAGGACTGTCCATAAATCCGTAAGAGTACGAGGGCGTGAAGGTCTCATATTTCTGAACATCACGTTGCAAGGCATCGCAGATATGCTCAATAATGCTCATGTCTGGGAAGTTTGGTGTCCAGCACGCTGACCCACAAATCCGTAAGAGCGCAAGAGGGTGGAGATTACATTTGAACAGCACGTTACCGCGCGTGTTATCTGCGCAGTCTCGGCGTCTTGTCACGGTCCGCGTGGCTCCCCCCGTCGGAGGTTCGAGTCCTTCCTCTGTGATGGGTGTGTGTGTTGTCCATATAAGTTAGATTAAGTTACATTAAGTAGTGTGTAAGCTTAGAGACCGACGTCCTAAGCAGTTTGGTCCAGGAAGATCTTACCGCAAATTTACAAATTTTCTGTCAGCACTTGTAAGGCATCCCAAATGTACTCAATACTATTCATATCTGGGGAGTTTCGTGGTCAGCGGAAGTGTTTAAACTCACAAGATCATTCCTGGAGCCACTCTGTAGCAATACTGGACGTGTGGGATGTCGCATTGTCCTGCTGAAATTGCCAAACTCCGACGTAATGCACAATGGACATGAAAGAATGCGGGTGATCGGACAGAATGCGTAAGTACGTGTCACCCGTCAGAGTCGTATCTAGATCTATCAGGGGTCCCGTATCACTCCAACTGCACACGCTCCACACTAGCTTCAACAACCCCTGCTGACAGGCAGGGTCCATGGTTTCATGAGGTCGTCTTCATACCAGTACACGTCTCCACTGGATACAATTTGAAACGAGATTCGTCCGTCCAGGCATCATGTTTCCAGTCATCAACAGTCCAATATCGGTGTTGACGGTTTCAAGCTAGGCTTAAAGCTTTGTGTCGTGCACTCATGAAGGTTATATGAGTGGGCTTTCGGCTCCGAAAGCCCTTATCGATTGTTTCTTTTAATGGTTCGCACGTTGACACATGTTGATGGTCCAATATTGAAATTTGCAGCAGTTTACGTAAGGTATGCACTTCTGTAGCCGGCCGCGGTGGCTGAGCGGTTCTAGGCGCTTCAGTCGGCAAAACGCGTGACCGCTACGGTCGCAGGTTCGAATCCTGCCTCGGGCATGGATGTGTGTGATGTCCTTAGGTTAGTTATGTTTAAGTAATTCTAAGTTTTAGGACTGATGACCTCAGACGTTAAGTCCCATAGTGCTTAGAGCCAATTGAGCCAATCTTTTCAGTCGTCGGTGGTCCCGTTCTTGCAGGATCTTTTTCCGGTCTCCGCGATGTCGGAGATTTGATGTTTTACCGGATTCCTCGTATTCACGTTACTCTCGTGAAATGGTCGTAAGGGAAAACCCAACTTTATCGCTACCTCCGAGATGCTTCGCCCCATCGCTCGTGCGCCGACCATAACACCACCTTCATGCTCTCTAAATCGTGATAACCGGCCATTGTAGCAGCAGTAACCGATCTAACAACTGCACCAGACACTATCTTATATAGGCGTTGCCGATCCCAGCACCATATTCTGCCTGTTTACATATCTCTGTATTTGAAGTTTGTAAACTGTTCACGTGCGGTCGTGGTTAAAGTATACCGTGCATGGAAAAGTGGCACTTTCCAAACCGAGCTGCAACTGAACTGTGGTGCATAATGGGTCAGAGATGACAAGAGGGAACGACTGCTGCGGAATGTGCACCGGCTGATAGACGTGCAACAGTTGAGCAACTGACAGCCAAGATGAACCAAGGGGCTACCAACAGTGTCTCTCCAATCACTGTTCGTCAAGCGTTGCTACGTATGCGCCTCCGCAGCAAACACCTGGTTCATACACCTTGCGACAGTTATGGAATGTTTCGGCAGCATTTTCTAGTTGATTCCTTCTTTCTGGAAAGCACGATTGATCGACGCGAGTATGCGTTTATCCTTTGGGTCTATGCCCACTCCTACATGTAGTTTGCTTTTCCTCAGAAGGACAGCACCGTGACAAACAGTTCGCAGTGTACGGGTGCGGTTCAAAAAGCGCCACGATGAGTTTACGGTACTCCCATGACCACCAAACTCCCCGGACTTAAGTCCAATAAAAATTTGTGGGACCACCTCGATTAGGCTGTTCCGCGCCGTAGATCGTCAACAGAGAAACATAGAACAGCTGGCCACCACACTGGAGTATGCAATGCCCCCCCCCCCCCCCATTCTTGTTGGCACCCTCCAGAACCTCTGGTCCGCAGCGCGTGGTCTCGCGGTCACGTTCTCGCACGGGGTCCTGGGTTCGATTCCCGGCGGGGTCAGAGGTTTCAACCTGCCCCGAGATGACTGGGTGTTGTCCTCATCATTTCATCCTCATTCATGAAAGGGACGAGTTTGTACTCAGCGAAGGTTGGGAATTCGTACGGGCTCTGATAAGCGCGCAGTCGAGCGCCCCACGAACCAAAAATCATCATCATCATCATTCAGAACCGCAGTGATACTTTTCCTGGAAGCGCTGCAATCGCCAGTACTGCAGAACGTAGTAATTCTGCAGTATGTAGTTTCTGAAAGGTGGTCCATTAACGTGACTGGACAGTGTACATTCATACTGTTCACACATCTGGAAACCTGAGCTGAAATAATTATATTAAGGTACCCGCTCATCATCAGAGAGATTGCGACCACGTGATTACCTGGTGTACAAGGCATAAGGCCCACGAAAGTGTTAACAAAATTTATGAAAACATTAAAGAAAATGCATTGGCAAAAACATACGATGATTTTACGTTGGCATATGCTAAATGTGGTAAAAGCACCATATAATTATAACATTAGCATAAAAGGCCCGTTAGAAAAATTAGTCCGAACTTTATGTTAAAAAATTACTAGCAAAGAGGATCGCAACATTACCCCAACTGAAACAGGCCTGAAAAACGACGGATTGGTGATCTCAGCTATAATATTCTTCATTCTGATACTTCGCCTTTCAACTTGAATGAGATGATCACCGAATCCGTCCATTCCCTTAAAAAGTCAGAACCCGAGTGTCGAAAATGTTGAAGAGTGCCTAACCGTCTCTATGAGCAACCCACAGGAGGTAAAGAGTAGATTCTACTAATCCGGCAGACAAACCCAGACACAACGCTCTCCACTGCAGGTTTGTCTCCGACTTGTACTTCCTCTCTGCCAACAATTTGGCCGGTATTAAGTCGGCAGAAAAACTGAAGTAACACGTGCGTCTTTGAACTATCACTGCTCAGCACACGAACGTACACAAATAAATCTTTTACGCATTAGCAACATGATAGCGAAACGGAATGATCGGATGTGAACCAGAAAATAAATTAACAAAGTTGTGACCATCCATTCTCAAGAGACTCTCGGCACTTCTACCAATTATAAAAGTGACCAGTGGGTCAGTGATACTAAAAACGGAGAGTACCATGAGTGAATGTAATTGCATCTGATTGCAATATAAGGAAATGTCACCTAGAACAAGAGAGAGCTTTTTCTCACAAGGTGTATAAATGGCATAGTAATTAATTAAATGATTTGCACGATCCAAACAAGTGCAATAAACAACTGAATTTACGTGAGTTCCGCTTAAGCAACTTTGCTTAAAGATCAGTTGCAGACAAGCGGCATGCTAAGACCAGTTTGTTAGCACAGCTCATAAATTTAAAACAGAAAGTAGTCACACTTTATGTAAACTGATGAATTCGGGCTCAGTCAGAACGGGCAGTGATTGACTTATCTTCTACGTAAGCATGCACAGAAAGGCGGAGCGCACGATTCACCGTATTTACTAAATAATGAAATTTTGATCGTGGGAACTACTCAAGAACAAGGCTATGTTTGTTGAAGGCAAATTGCGCCTAACATGGAATGGGTTAATTCCAATTGCTAAGTGCAAATTGGTGAAAAACCATCAGAATTGAAAAAAATAATGCCAAGAAAATTTTAAGAACTTTGAAAATATTTGCTTGGAAAACATATAAATGCTCCCAAGACATAATTAAGGCACGATGGCACAAGCAACATTTATGTAAAAAGCATGTAGTACAAAATGCTACCTGACGTGAAGTAATGGAACAGAAGAAAATCTATGTATCTCGAAAAATATTGAAAGAACATCATTGAATTGGAAGGATTTTAAATGGCATACTATTCGAATGAAAGGATCCTGTACCGTGTATCGAAGGTCACCCAATTTACAAAGCCGTAAGTGTAACAACTCAGCATGGAAAACAGCTCTAAAACTGAAAATACGGTGAAACTTACACTTCACGCCTCTCACTACGAATAAGAAAGTAGGTACGCATTATCAGCACAATATCTACGAGTGAGCAGCAGGCTTTGATTTTGCTTGTACTAAAATTTTACACAACCATAGAACATCTTACCAAACCGCAGTGTCCCACTCGAGCCCACGGAACCGGAAATTCAGAGAGAGTCATCAAACCGTCTTACTGGGTGTGGTAAAGGAAGTTATGCATGTATGTATCTATAGTCCGGAACAGAATATGCCTTTTCAGTGTACCTGTGAAGTAGTAACATGCCAAAAATTTTCAGTAACGAAAGTTGCAAATGTGCCAAACGGCAATCACCATTAATAGGAGTTGGGGGAGGCTTTATCCAGCAGTGGATACAAATGGCTCACAGTGATATTGTTGAACAAGATATCGATCTGTGTTCACGTATTCTTGCACCATCACTCTTAGCACACTTTTGTTTATGTCATGTTGATTTTGGTAACGTTCTTCTCTAGTCGAACGTGTCAGTCACCTCTCTAGACCCACCTAAAACATTAAGAACACAAATAACACACTGGGTGTGTACCAATTTCCTCTACCTTGTCCGACGTGGCCATTTACAACTTCCTGTCGAGTCCCAAACTCTTCATTCAAGAGTAGCAGTCACACCCAACGTTCCTAATTACACACTGAAGACCCAAAGAAGAACGCAGAAGTGCCGCAAGACGACGTGGCATGAACTCAACTAATGTCTACAAAAAGTGCTGGAGGGAATTGACACCATGAATCCTGCAGGGCTGTCCATAAATCCGTAAGTGTGCGAGGGGGTGGAGAGCTCTTCTGAACAGCACGTTGCAAGGCATCCCAGATATGTTCAATAATGTTCATGTCTGGGGACTTTAGTGGCCAGCGGAAGTGTTTAAATTCAGAAAAGTGTTCCTGAAGCCTCTGTGTAGCAATTCTGCACTTGTGGGGTGTTGCATTGTCCTGCTGGAATTGCCCAAGTCCGTCGAAATGCACAATGGACAAGAATGGGTGCAGGTGATCAGACAGGATGCTTACGCACGTGTCATCTGTCAGTGTTATCTACACTTATCACGGGTACCGTATCACTCTCGCATTCGGGAGGACGACGGTTCAATCCCGTCTCCAGCCATCCTGATTTAGGTTTTCCGTGATTTCCCTAAATCGTTTCAGGCAAATGCCGGGATGGTTCCTTTGAAAGGGCACGGCCGATTTCCTTCCGAATCCTTAACCCGAGCTTGCGCTCCGTCTCTAATGACCTCGTTGCCGACGGGACGTTAAACACTAACCACCACCCACCCACCATATCACTCCAACTGCACACGCCCCACACCGTTACACAGTCTCCACCAGCTTCAGCAATTCACTGCAGATATGCAGCGCCCATGTATTCGTGAGGTTGCCTCCATACCCGTACAAATCCATCCGCCCAATACAATTTGAAAAGATTCGTCCGACCAGATAACATGTTTCCCGTCATCAACAGCCCAGTGTTGGCGGGCCCATTCGAGGCGTAAAACTTTGTGTCATGCAGTCATCAGGGATACACGAGTAGGCCTTCGACTCCGAAAGCCAACATCGATGATGTTTCATTCAATGGTTCGAACGCTGACACTTGTTGATGGCCCAGCTTTGAAATCTGCAAAAATTTTCGGAAGGGCTGCACTTAGGTCACTTTGAACGATTCTCTTCAGTCGTCGTTGATCTTGTTCCAGCAGGATCTTTTTGCGGCCGCAGAGATGTTGGAGATATGATGTTTTACCGGATTCATGGTATTCACGGTACACTCGTGAAATGGTCGTTCGGGAAAATGCCCACTTCATCGCTACCTCGAAGGTTGAGTGTGCCATCAGTCGTGCGCAGACTAGAACACCACTTTCAAACTCACTTAAATCTTGATAACCTGCCATTGTAGCAGCAGTAATTGATGTAACAAGTGCGCCGTATTTTGCCTGTTTACTTAGCTGTATTTGAATATGCATGTCTATACCAGTTTCTTTGGCGTTTCAGTGTATATTGAATGTATTCTAATCTCTGTCTTCTCCTACAGTTTTAGCAGTTTATGGGTCCCTATAGTTCCGCACAATTACTCCCTGATGTCTTTCTACTTTCCTATCATCTTGTCAGTGTTTAATACATACTCGTAGCTGAATATTACGGATAACCGTTTCATTTACAATTTTATTAGCACACTTAACATTCAGTATCCATTTGTAACACAATATTTGGTACGTTTCAGTTCTTTTCTTTTCCGCTTTTCTCACAGCACTTGATTCACTTCCATTCAATTCTGTGCTCCAGACGTTCACTCTCAGGAATTTCTTTCCCAGCTGAAGGAAGGCATATGGTTGACACTAGTAGGCTTCTTGACCCCCATGCCTGTGCTACCTTCCTTCGTCGGTGATGCGTCATCTTGCTTCCAGAGTAGCACAAATTCTTCATTTCCTTTACTACGTGGTCCCATTACCTTGATAAGTTTATCGCCAATCTCAAATTTTATGCTGCTCATTGCTTTTATTTATTTATTTTTTTTTGGTTCAGTCTCAGTTTCATATTCTTTGCTCATTACAATCGTCATTCCATTCAACAGACCCTCTAATTTTCCTTAGTGTCACTGGGGACAGCAATGCGATCAGCGAACTTTATTACTGATATCACTTCACCTTGATTTCTAATCATACTTCCTATTCTTTTTTATTTCCGTCATTGCTTCTTCGACTGACGGATTTAAAAGCAGCGAAGAAAGACTGCACTTCCGTCTTACACCCTTTGTAATCCAAGCACTTCTCTTTTCGTAACCTATTCTTATTCTACCCTCTCGGTTGTTGTAAACCTGTGAAGTACCCGAAGTATCCGTCATTCGCATACCCCATACCCATTTATCTATTTTTTTTAAAAACGTGTTGCACCATTTTACGTTTTCCAACGGTATTTTTAGGTCGACAAATGATATTAATATGTTCTGGCTTGCCTTGCCTCCATTACCAATCGGTCTTTTCGTTCCTTTTACTTTTCCCAAAGGAAAACTAAAATATAACGCCCTCAACTTTCCTATCCATTTTTCTGTATCCATTATTACCAGAAACTTGAATGCGTCATCCAGTAAGAAAATTGAACGATAGCTCTCGCATTTTAAAGACTTTATATCTCCTCATTTCTTGTTGTACCTGCCCGCTTAATTATTAGCATCTTCCTGTAGTACCAAATCTTTCACTTTGATCCTGAATTAGTCCAGTTTCGCAGAGCACATTACTCACTTCCATACAATGTTGTACCCTACATCTATATAAGGTTCTAGGCGCTACACTGGGGAATCACGTGACCGCTACGGTCGCAGGTTCGACTCCTGCCTCGGGCATGGATGTGTGTGATGTCCTTACGTTATTTAGGTTTAAGTAGTTCTAAGTTCTAGGGCCCCCCCCATAAACCATGGACTTTGCCGTTGGTGGGGAGGCTTGCGTGCCTCAACGATATAGATAGCCGTACCGTAGGTGCAACGACAACGGACGGGTATCTGTTGAGAGGCCAGACAAACGTGTGGTTCTTGAAGAGGGGCAGCAGCCTTTTCAGTAGTTGCAGGGGCAACAGTCTGGATGATTGACTGATCTGGCCCTGTAACACTAACCAAAACGGCCTTGCTGTTGTGGTACTGCGAACGGCTGAAATGAATGGGAAACTACAGACGTAATTTTTCCCGAGGGCATGCAGCTTTACTGTATGATTAAACGATGATGGCGTCCTCTTGGGTAAAATATTCCGGAGGTAAAATAGTCCCCCATTCGGATCTCCGGGCGGGGACTACTCAAGAGGACGTAGTTATCAGGAGAAGGAAAACTGGCGTTCTACGGATCGGACCGTGGAATGTCAGTTCCCTTAATCGGGCAGGTAGGTTAGAAAATTTAAAAAGGGAAATGGATAGGTTAAAGTTAGATATAGTGGGAATTAGTGAAGTTCGGTGGCAGGAGGAACAAGACTTTTGGTCAGGTGAATACAGGGTTATAAATACAAAATCAAATAGGCGTAATGCAGGTGTAGGTTTAATAATGAATAAAAAAATAGAAGTGCGGGTAAGCTACTACAAACAGCATAGTGACCGCATTATTGTGGCCAAGGAAAGCGTTTCTGAAGAAGAGAAATTTGTTAACATCGAGTGTAGATTTAAGTGTCAGGAAGTCGTTTCTGAAAGTATTTGTATGGAGTGTAGCCATGTATGGAAGTGAAACGTGGACCATAAATAGTTTAGACAAGAAGAGAATAGAAGCTTTCGAAATGTGGTGCTACAGAAGAATGCTGAAGATTAGATGGGTAGATCACATAACTAATGAGGAGGTATTGAATAGAATTGGGGAGGAGTCTGTGGCACAACGTGACCAGAAGAAGGGATCGGTTGGTAGGACATGTTCTGAGGCATCAAGGGATCACCAATTTAGTACTGGAAGGCAGTGTGGAGCGTAAAAATCGTAGAGGGAGTCCAAGAGATGAATACACTAAGCAGATTCAGAAGGATGTAGGCTGCAGTAGGTATTGGGAGATGAAGAAGCTTGCACAGGATAGAGTAGCATGGAGAGCTGCATCAAACCAGTCTCAGGACTGAAGACCACAACAACAACAACAACAACAAGTTCTAGGGGACTGATGACCTTAAAAGTTAAGTCCCATAGTGCTCAGAGCCATTTTGAGTATCTATATAAATACTCCGCAGGCCTCAGTATGCCGGAGGGTACACTGTACCACTACCGGCCACTTTCCCTTCTATTCCACTCGCAGGTAGGGCAACGTAGAAGACTGACTATACGCCTCCTTAGGAGCCCTAGTTTCTCTTATTTTATATTCGTCGTCCTTACGAGAAACTTACGTTGGCGGCAGTCAGCTCAAAATGCCAGTTCTCTAAATCTTCTCAACAGTGTTCTGTAAAAAGAACGCCATCCTCCTTCCATGGATTCCAACTTTAGTTCACCCAGCATCTCCATAATAATCGCGAGTTGATCGAACGTACGCCTTTGGATTGCTTCGATGCATTCCATTAATCCGACAAAGGGGGATCCCAGACGCTCGAATACTGAAGAATGGGTCACAGTAGTGTTTTACATCTGGTCTCCTTCGTAGATGGGATACACCTCATCAAATTACTACCAGCAGAACGGAATTGAGCATTCCCCTTCCCTACCACCAGCCTCACGTGCTCATTTCGTTTCACACCACTTTCGAACGTTACACCTAGATATTTAATCGATGTGACCGTATCAAGCAGTATGTAGTACGCAGTATGTAGTACGCAGTATGCGGTATTCGAATATTACAGGATTGATTTTCCTATTCACCTGGATTAACTTTCACTTTTCTGCATTTAGAGCAAGCTGCCATTCACCAAACCAATTAGAAATTTTGTCTAAGTCGTCTTGTATCCTGCTACAGTTACATCTTGTATCCTCCTACAGTCACTCAACCAAGACGCGTTTCCGTACACGACAACTTCATCAACAATCAGCGGCAGATTGCTGCTTACCCTGTCCGTCAATTAATTTATACATATAGGGAATAAGAGCAATCCTAGTCCCAACATACATGTTCAGAAATTTCTTCCTCAAATTAATGCCAATGTTATATAGTAGTATGTATCTTTTAGTGAGGTCTTCCTCACCTGTGGTTATTTGCTTCTTATATCGTCCTTGCTTCGCCCGTCAAATTTTTTCCATGGTAGCAAAATACCTTCACCTACTTGTCGTTATCTTTGTTTCTGTTCAGTTTTGTAGGGGCCAGGGTTGAGGCCTGCATTGTTATTGGGATGACAATGTGTGGAGTGTGGCGGAGAAGATCGGTTGGGTTGCTGAACGATAAAGATACAACAACAAAGGAACCAGAACGTATTGCATTAAAGTAACTCCGCCCAGTGGAACGGTGGTGCATCTCACTGCCTCTGACCGTGCTGATGCCGTGTCTTCGGATAGTGTTGTCCTTTCGGCGTCCGTTGACGTAAACATGGTGTCGGGTGGGCAGCAGGTATCGCTGGTGGCCGTGTAGCGCTTACAGCAGACATTGTCGCTCAGGACAGCGATTGCTTATTGGGAGAGCACTCTCTTGGACATCTAGGGGGTGTGCTCGGGTAATCTCTCAGCAACTGTGTATCAACAACAACATAACCCTTCTATCAAGGAATGCCAGAGATGTCGATGACTGCTTGTAGGTGTTTGTCGGTAACAGATGCGGTTAGCGCACCTCCTTAATACTGTAACACGTGCGCCGTACACCATCAGTTTGTCTCGGCCTGCGAGAGGTAGAAGTTTTTTAGTCTTCTCAACAGTAGTGGAAAAGTCGGCAGCTGACAGCGGCTGGCCGTTGTGGCCAAGCGGTTCTAGGCGCTTCAGTCCGGAGCCGCGCGACTGCTACGGTCGCTGGTTCGAATCCTGCCTCGGGCATGGACGTGTGTGATGTCCTTAGGTTAGTTAGGTTTAAGTAGTTCTAAGTTCTAGGGGACTGAAGCCCTCAGAGGTTAAGTCCCATAGACAGATAGTCCCATGGACAGATAGCAGTTTCGAAAGTAAAATCATCTTAATGAACGGTTAGAGCACGTCATAGATTGGGCATCAGAGCTGGTGCTCTGCAACGTAATACTATAACGCCTCAGAATCCTGAGTATTCTTTATTTTTCGTGTGAGACAATGACGCTATGCTTGACCGGCGATGACCGAAACTGACCAACTTTCCTTGGCCCATCAGCGATCTTCATCACCCCTCAGTATCACAAGAATGGCTTTCAGAGCTTAAGCTTATTGTCGTCTCACCATATCAGCAGGATGACAGGCGTTATTGTGAAATTTTAATCTCTTTTTCGGAATCAGACTGCGCTGTCAGAATGACTTTGTCTTCTCCTTTCTGAGGTCATGTTGCTGAGTTTACGATTCAGTCCTCTTGCTCGTGTGAAGTAAATGTAAAAATGTGGTAAGACGTTATGGGACCAAACTGCTTAGGTCATCGGTCCCTAAGCTTACACACTACTTAATCTAACTTAAACTAACTTACGCCATGGGCTACACACACAGCCATGCCGGAGTGAGGACTCGAACCTCCGACGGGGGTGACCTGCGCGGACCGTGACAAGACGCCCCCTGACCTCGCGGCTCGTGCGAAGTGAGGTAATGTCTTCTTGATTCGCTCTGCTATTTTCAGTGTCGCCTTTCTCCCCGTTTGTCAATCCGACTACGACACGGACCATTGGTATGACTTTCTTTGTTTTGATGCTGGATGAAGTGTGAGAAAGTTGTACATTTGCCCGTAATACGTATATTCTATGTAACAACTTGTTCTCAGTCCAGACTACTCATTCAACAGGTTCGGCAGTACAGGTTCATTCGTGCGGATGATGACATTGTCATCAGTGATTTTTCTTTGATATACTTAATTTTAATACCGCGCCTGAACCTTAGCTGTAATTGCGACTACAAGTACCCCAATCTTGCACCGCCATCCCCATGGTGTGTGGTAGCGCTTGTTCTCTGGGGGACTCTCCTCTTCCGTGGCCGCAGCTGTCGAAGTGGAGGACCCGGCGGCCGGCCGTAACAGCCGCGTGGCACGCCACTGCTATCGACCGACGCGGCGTGGCACGGCGACCAAACAAACCAGACGGGACGCACGCCACGCCGCGGCCCTGATGTTGGGGGGAATCTATCTGCGTGACAGGCTTAAACAGTGCGCCCCTGCCCGTGATTGTGTGCGAAATTAACTCCCGTCGATACGGACATTCCGGTCGCGTGCCGCCCTACTGAAATGACATAGTTACTCGAGGAGGAAACTGCACGCAAATGGAGAGGGGCAGAGCGAATGACACTGTATTAGACACCGGTAATAAAGTCAATAAACAGGGCAGAATGCTCCAAACTTTTGGGCACACTTATTGATGACAAATTGAACTGGGACAAGCATACTACTGAGCTCCTCAGACAATTAAGTCCAGTTACTTTTGCTCTTCGTACAATTGCCGGTCTTGGAAACGACCTCCTAACGTATTTTGCATGTTTACACTCAATAACGTCGTATGGTATAATTTTCTGTGGCAACTCATCACTTGGAACAAAAGGACTGATTAAAAGGGAGCAATAATATTACGTGTTGACACAACTTCGTCATGTAGGTACCTCTTCAAGAAGTTGGGCACTTTCACTGCACCATCACACTACATGTATTCGTTGATGAAACACACAGTTTGAGAAGAACATTGACGTCCATTCCTACAACAGTGGAGGAAACCCTGACCTCTATTACCCATTATTACAGTTGGCAGAGTTCAACAGGCAACAATAAATTGTTCTGATCATTTTGTTAATAATATAAAATGGGTGACAGGTAGCAAAGCAAGCTATAAATGTAACTTAAAATCATTTCCCTTCGAAAAGTCTTCTCTTCCACGGACAAATGTATATTAAATAAAAGACTATAAAAATGAATTAGTTAATGTTAATACTAATCAAGTATACATTTCCAGTAAGTTGACTCGTTCCATATCATTTCGATGTAACTGATTACCTAACTAACCGGAGACGAAGTATATTTCTATGAATCTCCACTAAAGGAACTTTTCGGTAGAGAGTGTAAATTCTAAGTCATCAAAGAATCGTCATGGTGATGTTGGGGAGTATGGGCGGTAAAATTTGAGGAGACCAGGATATTAATTCAGTTAACAGGTTCAAATGGATGAAGGATGCAGCAGATACTCAGAGATGAAGAAGCTTGCACAGGATACACTAGTGTCGAGAGCTGCACCACTCCAAATTTCGAAATGGAGACCACAATAACAGTCACAATGTTTGTTTATGTTCTCAGGTCTAAACGTGTTAGTATGAAATGCCAACTGTCCTTGCCACCTCCATTTCATCTTCATAATAGCCCTGAAGTTGTATCTGATCCATTTTTCGTTTATTTTTCTGTCTCTGCTGGTATTTGCGAAGAAGCATCTTATCACTCCTCATTGCAAAACTCTTGATTTTACAATGGTTTCCACATTAAAACCCGGCCACTGATTTCCGTAACTAAAAACTGCAAATACATACAGTAAATTCTCCCTTTTCAGACATTGTTATGGTGTGGAGCTGTGGTTCACCTATGTGTCATATCTGAATGTGTGTTCAGTTAGCCTAATGGTTAAGGCGACAGCTCGAGATAAGAAAGAAATCTGTGTTCGAATCCCTGTCTGCCACAAATATTCAATGATCATTATACAGGCTGTTTAATTATTATAAGTTATGGAGACTAATGAAACTAGGAAATGTACACAGATCCGGAAACCAATGATTTTCCCTATATGGCAAGTTTGGTTACCTGACCTACTTACTGCTTGTGTTTACCTATATTTCCTGCTGCTCAAGGTAATCCACTATTTCGATAATGTGAAAGAATGCATATGTGGTACAATCATAGTTTCCTGTGGCTGTTTGCGAATACGAAACACGAATCTTGGACAACAAGTGTGTCGGTCGTGGCTCATTACTACGATGCAGTCGTAGATCCCGTGCCCAGGCCCTTAGATCTTATGTGGTGATATTTAAGGGTTTTGGTGTATTCCAGCCCTGTTTGATAGTTTCGATGAAGTCCAGAAGCACATTGTGGATGTGTTGTAAAGCCATTCTGAACACGTCTGGGAATTTTTGAACCTGTACAGATAGCGATGAGCAGTCGTGCTGAAACGTGTCTTCAAATGAACGGCAGCCATATGGAAAACTTGTTGCAATGTGTTGTTTCTCAAGTCTACAGCTGCACTTTGGATCATCAAGGTGTTTTTTATAAAGTATTAAGGAACTGAATAGTAATACGTCGTATCGGGGAAACGACTGGATTCTAGACGTATATTTATTGGGATTATTTGCTTCTTTCATTGCGAAGTTATTCGTTGCAGAAAATTACTACTCTTCACCAGGGAAGAAACGAGTTACCGGTTTTTTTAAGCACCTCATGTTTATCCATTATTAAACTCTTCTGTCACCCCACACTCCGCTTCTAGAGATGAAATGTCTAAAAACTGCTCACTATCGACTTAAAGATCCAAAAACAATTCATTCCAAACAAATATCGATCGATTCTATAAATTCTTCCGGGGCATTCCGTTACCATCCCTACTTTCAATCCAAGGAATGCTGTTCTTGTTTTGACCAGACGGGTATTTTTTCAACAGACATTTCTGTTAATTTTTGCATCATAAAGAGTGTAACTGTTGAAATAAATTCAACTGTTATCCACACAGAGGGTGAAAAGTCGATACTAGAAGTTGTATTAAATTAAGAAAAATTTTGGATATTTGTCGTAAGGTCTTATGAACCAAACTGCTGAGGTCATCGGTCCCTAAGATTACGCAATACTTAATGTAACTTAAACTAACTTACGCTAAGGACAACACACCCATGCCCGAGGGAGGACTCGAACCTCCGACGGGGAGAGCCACGTGGGCCGTGGCAAGGCGCCTTAAACCGAACGGCTACCCCACATGGCTATTAAATTAAGAAACCGTTCCTTAACAGTGTTATGGATTAAAGCCGTGAAGAAAGTTAAATATTATTGAGTAAAATATCACAGCTGAGTGCCGCTTTACTATCAAAGTACATTACGACACTAATGAGACATCATTATTGCTTACCTGTCTACTGTATTCTGACTAACCTGTAGCTGCAACGGCAGTATAATACTTAAGGTTGCTACAAACGACTACCAAACAGCGAACAAACGCCCTGGCTCTAGAAACAAATCTTGAGATATGACTAATTTGCAGACAAAGATGTGCACACTGATGACTTATTCATTCTCGGCTTCGACTCCTGAAAACAGACTGGATACCATCTTTTGTTACTTACAGACAAATAAATAAATAAACACAATAAAATAAAAACAATAAGAAAGAAGTTAAAAGGAGAACATTAGATGTGCAGAGGTAACTGTGACGACAAAAACGACATATCGTCTTCTGGTGTACAATAAGATTTTTCCTTACTGAACTATAATTTACATAACATTAGGTTCTGCAGGCGACAATATCCATCTCGCTGAAGATTATAAAAGTGTATTACGGCTCTTGGTTACAGCCAACACATGCACATGACTCCTGACAAGTTGTTCTATCGCAACAATAATTAACATACTTTAAAGTAATGGATGAGTTCAAGCAAAAATGGGAAGATTTTGCATACTTCTTTTATTTCTTCGTGAACACGAAATCGCCTTGTTCCCGTTAAGAATCTGAAACATTTACCCGACGTGGTGATTTATCAAGTCGTGTAAACCGATCATTTGGCAGTGACAACGAATTACAAGCCTTTCTGAAGGATTCTTAAGAGATATACTAACCGAATTAAGTGCAACTTCTTCAACCAAATAATTTTCTTGAGCCCATGACAAAACACCTTAGGTTGCGACGGTACTAGTAATTCCGATGGCTCCATTACTAATTTCATTTAATGTGATTCACAACCAGTGTAATTTATTTATTTCATTGCAGAGGTATCGTATCAAGACACGAAGGAAATAAAGACATTAACTGCTTCATTGATTTATATCAATGGGGCAAGTTGAAAACTTGTGAACGACTGGGATTGGAACACGAGTCTCCTGCCTATTAGGCAAAAAGCACTGTCTACCATGCCATCCAGACACAGTGGCCACCACAAAGCCACGGACTACCCTACCACGCCTCCCGTCAGACCCAAATTATCAACTTACTCCACACACTACTGGTGTAGTTGCCCTGCTCGTTAGCCTCTTCACTCGCGGCATCTCGCCGAGTTCGAGCATGGGGTGCATCTCCACTGAAGGGATGATTGACCGTCATTATCCTTAATACATGTATTGGCTGCAGCCACTATGAATCAAGGCTGTCCACTGTGTACGGATGACGTAGTGGTGACCGCATCTGCCTTGTAGAAAACCGGGGCTCGAATCCCGGTCTGATATAAACTTTCAACTTTCCACATTGATATAAATCAATGCCCACTGGCAGCTAATGTCTATCATTCCTTTGTGCCTGCAGGGTCCAAAAGGTGTATGTTCCTTTCGACATGTCCGAAAGGACAGACCTCACAATCTGATTGCATACATGCCTCTGCTTCTGCAAATACCGTTTATTCATGGACTTGATAGTCCCCTAAAACTGGCTGGAAAAATCAGATCGATGATCGGAGAGAGGCAAAAGGCATACCACATCCTATAGGGTTAACCTATGGAAGCAATGCACTGTTCAAACCAATCTTTCAATTGACTACAGCTTTACTTGCTAACCGGATCATAAATCCTTCTCTTTTACAGAGCATATTACATAACTGCATAGCTCTGAATGTTGGCATAGCTCCTACATTTCAAAGTGAAACTTCTGCTTTACAAACACAATGGAAGGTCTGCGTATCACATGCACTTTGTGAACTGATTTTTACATAGATACAGATCAGGATCATATTTTATGTTCACACATCTATGCTCAGGTACTGCTATAATACTGGACTTGCTGTTATATGATTTCAATTTCCAAATAAACTATAAACCTGAAAACACAGCAAGAAAACATAGTTTCTTCCTTTACAATGACATGTAACTTTCACTATTGTTATGAGGTAAGAAATAAAACTGACTAATTCATCGGTTCATTTCCCGGTTAGTAATTCATACTAGTAAAGAAAATACAGACTTAACCCTTGCGGGTTCATTTTCAAGTTGTTGATCAGTAGCGACAATAATATTAACGTATGAATGTTATGGCAGTTTGTATTGCCGTCTCGTCCAGATATGGTATCATCTCTGATTAAAACGGTGTTGCAGGGATGAACGATAATACATTTTGTGTTTCACCAGTAATTCGCTACCCAGGCACTTGGAGGGCGTTTCCTTGCAGGTGTGCAGAAATACTCTTAACAACATATGCATTAGACACGAAACTTTTAGTATGTGTTTCAAACGTCGTCAATGTTCAACGCCTCCAACATACTTGTGATTTGTATTTTTTTACCCAAATACTGTTTTAAGAGGTTCCTTCTACTACATCGTGTTTTATCTTTTTCTCTCGATATAGTATCCTCTTTCAGTAAGTAAGCAGAAAAATTAGGTATAATGTACTATTCTATGTTTCTTTGCTGTTTTCATTTATTTTTATTATAACTTGGAGGAAACGAAAAATTTCACTTCTGAAATGCCTGGCAACCCTTGTGGCATGTCGAGGACATGGGAAACCTGACGGCACGGGGAAATTAAAAGAAAATGAAATTCTGTGTCGGAAAACTTGTTTTTAAATAACATGTTTTCACCTTCTAAGTATCGAAAATTTCCTTTGGGTCATATATCCGCTGAAAGCAATTCACGCTCACAATCTACTGCATTTGTTGTGTTTTAATGCATTATTCGCAGCTCGTGATTACCGAGCGAGTTGGCGCAGTGGTTAGCAAACTGGACTCGCATTCGGGAGGACGACGGTTCAAACGTGCGCCACGGGATCCCGGGTTCGATTTCCGGCTGGGCTGGGGATTTTCTCTGCCCAGAGAATCATTTCATCATCATCATCATCATCATCATTTGTAACAGTGACTCGATTTGATTGTGACAAAAATGGACCCTGTAAAAATAATGACTTTTTATGGACGCTGATGACCGCGCAGTTGAGCGCCCCACAAACCAAACACCATAATCATCATCATCAAACGCGCGTCCGGCCATCTGGACTTCGGTTTTCCGTGATTTCCCTAAATAGCTCCAGGCAAATGATGGGATTGTTCCTTTGAGAAGGCACGGCCGATTTCCTTCCCTATCCTCGACACAATCCGAGCTTGTGCTCCGTCTCTCATGATACAGATGTCGACGATATGTTAAACTTAATCTTCCTGCTTCCCTTCCGTCCTTCAGCTTGTGATTCACGTACTCCATTTCTAAAAACTGTATGTTATGATACACTTACGCACCATTGTCGTGTATGTACGTGATTAGAGTCGCAATCCTCTCTGACAGGTAACCGCCCACCATAGCGCTCTAGTGATTAATGATGATGGTGATTACCGTTTAGGCCTGTTAGTAGGCTACAATAGGGGGGTTGCGTACTGTCGGATGTTGACAGATCACACAGAAGGTCCCGGAGATGCCACGATATCAAGTGAGACAGCGTTACCAGCTCTAGAAAGTAATTGAAAGGAGCCTCAATTTTGGTCTCCATTTGACCGGCTGGTCGAATCTTGTAATACCCAGATTTGAGGGTAATTTACATGTAATTGTGGCCTGTAATTGGACTGCATGTTAACAATGGTGACTGATCACCATAAGGGGGAATCAACCGTAATTTGCACCAAGTACATCGTAACCCATCGCTGTACACGGCTGCTATCCAAGAACAAGTAATGGACTCCCTACAACACCCTATATTGTCCCGCACCATTGGTCGGAGACAAGAAGCATCCAGACTATGGAATTACAGTCCCATGCGTAGGCTGCCATTAACGCCACAACACAAACAGGAGCGGCTTGAGTGGTGCAGCGCCTTGGAGGTATGGACTACTGGTGAATGGCGTCGTATTGTTTTCAGCGGCGAATAGCAGACTGCACTACGTTGGATTACGATCCTCGCCAAGTATGCCCGGAACCTCGGGAGAGGTTCCACTGGTCCAATATTCTGAAGAATCACAGAGGTGTTACGGCTGGTGTCATGGTGAGTGAAGCTATCGCGTATGATTTCAGGTCATAGCTGGTAGTGACTGAGGAAATTCTGACAGCACAACGATCTTCATGTGATACCTCCCATGCGACAGAACAGTGCTGCCATTTTTCAACAGGACAAAGCATGCTCATATATGGACGCATTTCTATGAGCTCTCTACTTGATGTTGAGGTAGTTCTGTGGGCAGTAAAATTCTCAAATCTGTCCCAAATAGGACATGCATAGGACCACTCGGACATCAAATCTGTCCCAGCGTCAGTATCGAGGGTTTAAAGGATCATTTACAATAGTTATTTGCCATCTTGCCTCAGGAGAGGATACAACGGCTATATGACGCGCATCCCAACCGAAAAGTGCATACACCGAGGCCAGAGGCGGTGGTATGTCGTACTGATAATTGAAATCGTATTGTTTAGTTCTCTGTAAATTTGATTCGATTTTATAACCATTGAGATTGCGTAACGTACCCTATCAAGCCGTGAAGTGTCAACTCTTTTCCTTCTCCTTTTCTGGACGTTTCACTTTTTTTGTCCTGTAGTGTACGAGCAGTGAAAGAGGCTAAAAGTATTGTATGCAAAAACACAAAGTACGTTATATATTTCAATGCTCCTACCGAAGTCGTCCTTCCTGAAAGAGAAGCCAGATTCTGAAATACGTTATAAAACTATTGAAAATGAAATATTCAGACTGAGAAAGATTACAGAAATGCGTCACTAGAAGAATGTGGGCATATTTCTGGAGAGAATATTTTTCAACAACGCTACGTCTTTTCCTTACTATCCTGTGCTTGTAGATTCAGTGAAATAAGTTACTTGAAACGTCATATTGTACCACATGCAGTTGTTGGAGCGTGCATAATATCAAGTCATTTCCGTCATGCACTGACAACTAGAAAATAAAGTAGTATTCGTACTTTGATATACTAAAAACGTCATTTCAAGAAATGGTGAGGACATTGTTACGTTCTTATTGGACTGTTAAGCAGTGTGGAAACAGAGCTGCAGACTATAATCCACATAAGATCCTTTCATCTTGGTGCTCCAGGATCGAAACCAACAAAGATATGGACATGATAATCACGTGTACAGTTCATAGAGATCTGAAGTTTCTATAACAACAATTTAAGTGTATTTAAACATGGATTTTCATGTCCGCTTTAGGATCTCTCGAGTGATAATTCTCATATGGTTAATAATCCAGTGTCTGAGGCACTGTTGACTACACACCACTCTAGAAGTTACGCGAACCTGTTCTCTGTTGTAATCTCAGAAGAAAAACTGAGGGAATAGTTTCTCGCCGAACGAGGTGGACAAATTAAGGGCTCTTCTCGTCCCACCCACTATCTTGCAACTCAAAATGAACACGTTTAATAACAAAAATTTCTGAAGATCTGATGATGACCGCAAATTCTGTCGAAACCGGTCGTTGTAAATAGAGAAATATTTATGCGATCTTGGCTTTAGAAAGTTTTTACTGATCATTCCTCCCACGCGCTAATTGCGAGTGCAACAGGAAAGGCGTACCAGTTACTGGTACACGATGTACCCTTCACCACACGCTATTACGTGGGTTACGGAGTTTTGATGTAGAGGTCGACAGTCCACACGGAAGAGGAGGAGGAGTAGACTGATATTTAACGTCCCATCGACAACAAGGGTATTAGAGACGGAGCACAAGCTCGAAGAAGCCATCCGGGCATTCGCCGTAAGCAAGATAGTCAGTATGTATTGATTTGGTATAAACTTGGAAACACTCAGTGGGTATTATAATTCTTCTTCCGGCAGTGTAATTTTCTTGACTCACTCTGCAGTGAATGTACTGTTGTAATCGCCCTCATGTGGTCCAGTTGAACACGTTAGTTTGCGAGTTAACACGAATACCTCGCGTATCGTGTAACTCTGCCGTTCCGTGATTGTCGGCTCGGGAACTCCAGCACTCGCAACAGAGCACGTAATTTCCATTGCCGCCGCTAACGGTACAATTTTTTATGGCGACGCTATAGTCCTGTCCAAGTTGCAGCTGGAAATTTATGAGGATAAACTAACTTCAGCTTTACAGAAACAGCGAAAATACGCATCCTGGCGCCCGGTAGCCGGACGTTTTTTTAATACGGCAACTTTACGTGGGGCGGCAGCGTTACGGGCTCTTAAGCTGCCGTAAACTGCAGTAGCGACCCGTTCAGGCCGCGCAGCCCGCTCTGCCTGGCCCTCGCGATCGCACGGACAGAAGAGCGCTGCGCGGCTTTATTTACGGCACTTTTTTTACGGTCGGCGCGAGGGCCGGGAAGACATTTCGGAAGCTCGTTAATGTACTCTATGTCTAAACTGTTGTGTATCTCCCTCGTTGTCAGTTACTCGATACTACGCCGTCATTTCTCTTGTGCAAAATTGTACGACGACAGTTTGCACTGTTCATGTATTGGGAGAAGGACTGGAGTTATAAAACTGTCATAAGTAGGCGTAGACTACGGTAGCTTTACAGCATCATTGATTGGTTAAGTTGGTAACTGCGTTACCTGTACGCTAAGTGCGTTGTATATCTATCGGACGTTACCTCGCTTTTCTTGCATATGCGATAAGTGTCTTACGCCGTTACTTCCACAAGTCGTTCTTGTGCAATTCACGAACGACGCAGTCATCATTACCAGCAGCCGCAGAGTCGATACAGTGGTATGGGGCATCCAACAGCAGCTTACACCTGTTCAGTTGTGATCAGCGGCCAACCGAATTACCCTGAATGCGGAGAAGCCGCAGACCATTACCTTTACTCGCCGTCAGCTCGAACTCAAAGATCGTCTCACACTGCAAAACATCGCACTCCCGTTGTCAAATCAGATGAAATACTTGCGAGTGATATTGAACTGGACACCCCTCTTCAAGGACTATGTTCAGGGAAAATGCAACTGGTTCATTGCTGTCCAGCCAACATCCGAAAGTGAGTGCTATACTACACCTCTACTGAACAACGATCTTGCCGTTAGTCTTATATGGGTACTCCTCCTGGTGCATTATCTGTAGCAGCAATTTCATACTGCTGCAAATCCTATGAAACTGATGCCTACAGTTAATCATTGGAGCACCTATACCGGCAAGGATCTGGAATCTCCATCAGGAACTTCACATAGAGACCATCAGGAAATCATTCGTATAATCCACTCAAAATCAGCTCTCAACCATTGAAGCACTAATCCCCACTCCAAGGCATCTTTATGATGTGAGGTCTGTCGCCCCTGAGAGGTGGCAAGGCATAAAGTAATGTAAGTTAATAAACAAAAAAGGAGAAAAAGAATTGCAACATTGAGCGACAGAGAGTTAAAGTCAGCTGTAACAAAAAGAAAAAAAGAAAAGAGAAAGAAATGGTTCAAATGGCTCTAAGCACTATGGTACTCAACATCTAAGGTCATAGTCCCCTAGACGTTGAGCTACTTAAATCTAACATAAGGGTATCACATACAACCATGCCCGAGGCAGGATTCGAACCTGCGAACGTAGCAGCAGTGTGGTTCCAAACTGAAGTGCCTAGAACCGCTCGGCCACAGCGACCGGCTCACTTCTAACAGTATTTAACATTAAATGAAATGTAATAAAGAAACCAACAGCTTAGGAGGGTGAAAGAACGTAGCGCCCAATACCCTTCTCACGCTAAAATAATGAGAAAATTACCCAGTTCACCCTTTACTCATAGGAAGTAAGCCCACGAGGTGGTAGTATTTCTGTGAAACTACACACACGTACTCTCTCTCTTTCCATCTCTCTCTCTCTCTCTCTCTCTCTCTCTCTCTCTCTCTCTCTCTAACACACACACACACAAACACACACACACACACACACACACACACACACACACACACACACACACACACATATACACATTGTCTTATTAAATTTGACTACAGATCGGAAACGGTGAACCGCCACGGAGTAAAGATGTATAGACGGCAGCGTAGCCTACGAAACAGTTTTGTTCTTCATAGTTATCCTCCAGTCTATTGCTTAAAAGTAAACCGTATTATTAGCAAAACTGGAACTGTCAATGCTTAATTCAGATTTTTTCTCAAAAATTCTTGCTATGTTACGTGAAACGGAGGGATGCGGTAGTAAAAATAAAAAAAAAGACACAGATTTATTTCATAGCTCTAGAAGAAGTGATTTTCTGTAGAAAGGTAAGAAAAGGCGAACATCGCTTCCATACTTGGTCGACGGAATATAAAACTTCTGTTTACACTGAAGCGCCAAAGAAACTAGCATAGACATGCATGTTCAAATATATGTAAACAGGCAGAATATGGCGCTGCGCCTATATAAGACAAGTGTCTGGCACAGTTGTTAGACCGGTTACAGCTGCTATGATGACAGGTTATCAAGAAAAAATCTACATAAATGAATTCTAAATTCAACACATTAATCTGTCAAAATAGTAAATTAATTAATATTAATCAATAACATAAAAAATATTTTAACCCATCGTGTTTTAGTCGGCGCACTGGCGGTGGGACACAACATCTCCTAGGTAGCGATGAGGCGGGAATTTTACATACGACCATTTCATGAGTATACCGTTAACCTCAATAATACTGTAAAACAGCACTGCGACCGGAAAAAGATCCTGCAAGAATGGGAGCAACTACGGCTGAAGAGAATCGTTCAACGTGACAGAAGTGCAACCCTTCCGCAAATTTCTGCAGATTGCAGTGCTTGGTGCGTTAGCGTGGGAACCATTTGACAAAACATTGTCGATATGGGCTTTCGGAGCCGATGGGCCACTCGTGTACCGTCGACGACTGCACGACACAAACCTTTAGGCCTCGCCTGGGCTCCTCAATACGGACGTTGGACTGTTGACGACTGGAAACATGTTGCCTGGTCGGACGAGACTCGTCTCAAATTGTATCGAGCAAATGGACATGTGGGGATGGAAAAAATTTCATGAACCCATGGACCCTGCATGTGTGCAGGAGACTGTTCAATTGAGGATCTGTAATGGTGTGGGGTGTGTGCAGTTGGAGTGATTTGGGACCCCTGATACGTCTAGATACGAGTCTGACAGGTGACACGTACGTAAGCATCCTGTGTGGTCACCTGCACCTCATCATCTCCGACGGACGTGGGCAATTCCAACAGGACAATACGACACTCCACACGCTCAGAATTGCAACAGAGTCATTCCAGGAATACTTGCCTGAATTTAAAGACTTTCGCTGGACACCAAACTCCCCAGACATGAACATTATTGAGCATATCTGGGATGCAACGTTCTGTTAAGAACTGATCTCCACTTCCTCGTACTCTTAGGGATTTATGGACAGCCTGCAGGATTCATTGTGTCAGTTCCCTCCAGCACTGCTTCAGACGTTAGTCGAGTCCATGCCATGTGGTGTTGCTGCTCCTCTGCATGCTCGCGGGGGCCCTACACAATACTAGACAGGTGTACTAGTTTCTTTGGTTCTTCAGTGTATTATTCATAAACAACTTTCATAATATTCAATAACAACATGAAACTCTTGCCTTTGGGCATGATGAAAAGAGTTATATTGAGTACAAAATAACAATAATAATTACATAGATTTTTAAAAATATTTGTTCATGTAAGTTACTTCCATCAAAAATAATTTCTTTGATTACAGAAAAACGTTAATGCTACGTAACCAAGTAATTTTTATTACTTATAAAATGCAATGTGTATTTTGCAAAGATATGAAATACAAATTGGGCTACACTGAACGATGTGCGATTCTAATTATGTGCAATACAAACAAATAAGCAAACAAACAAAGAAAGAAAAATCGCCTGCTCCCGGAGTCTCTCACACGTTCGATTATTTTTCGTTCCCTACGAATATTAACGGTAATCCTTCCATTTACTAAGTCACTTACGTATTGTATCGAAGTCTCACAACCGTATATTTGGTAGAGAGTAACCAAGAATGACATTCAGCTACAAACGATTGGTTCTGCGTGCTGCTGGCGATATGGTGCCTTGGTCAAAGTACTGGGTCATATTTCGCAGTGATGAAATTCAGATCCTCCTCTCGACTTGTGCAACATCTAATCAGCCGAGCGCCTAGATTGTTTATCTAGCAAAATCACAATATATACCTAAATCCAGATCTACACCTACATTCCGAAATTATGTTGTATACCGATGTCACTTCCCCATTTTTTTGTTCTGGTCGGTAATGGTTCACGGAAAGAAAGATTTCCGCTAAACCTTAGTGTGGGCTCTAATATCTGTAATTTTATATGACCTTTTCGCGAGATATATGTTGGAGGGAGTAAAATATTTGTCGACTCTTCTAGGAAGTACGCTCTCTAACAGTAAACCATCCCGTGACGCAGAACGCCTCTCTTGCAGCGTCGGCCACCCACTGGAGTTGTATGATCATTTTCGTGGCGCTTTGATGCTTGCTAAATGAACATATAACGAAAGAAGTTACTCTTCTTTGAATATTCTATATTTCCGCTGACAGTCCTATAATTATTTGGTAGAACGAGTGTTTTGTAAACTACTTCCTTTGTTAACGGACTAAATTTCCCAAGGATTCTTGCAATTAATCTCAGTCTGACATCTGCCTTAACCGTAATTAATTTTACGTGATCATTCGAAATCAGATCGCTCAATATGTATACTCGTAGATATTTTAGGGAAGTATCTGCTTCTAGTGTTTGTTCTGAAATCGTGTAGTGGTACAACGACGGATCTTTCTATCTATGTAATCGCAATACGTTACATTTATGTTGAGGGTCAGCTGCCACTCGCCGTATCATGCATCAGTCCACTGCACGTCTTCTTGCATTTCGCTACAATTTTCTACCGTCGGGACTTCACTGTATGCAACATCACCATTTACGAAGAGACTTAGGGAACTTTCGATATTTAAGAATTTTTAGACATTGCAGCCCGTCAGCAACTGTGATAGATTAATGTATTGAAAAATCCGCCTTAGTTGCGAAAATTTTCTTGTCTTTACCCAGGTTTCGGCTACAATAATCTAGCCTCCTTCAGAAGCATAAAAATTGCTATAACGTGCCAGAGTAAGGCACAGTCAACACTAAAAATTAAAACCTATACTACCGTGGTACCATGTGGAATTAAAACTACTTAACTGAAGTCCAGCCCCGGCATCTCTTTACCACGCGGTCGGTTGGCAGCGGTAACTACGTTGGTTCGACATGGTACCACGGTACTATAGGTTTTAATTTTTAATGTTGACTGTGTCTTACCCTGGCATGTTATAGCAATTTTTATGCTTCCGAAGAAGGCCAGATTATTCCGGCCGAAACCTGGGTAAAGACCAGAAAATTTTCGCAACTGAGGCGTATTTTTCAACATATTAACTTCCGATATTATGTAGTGGGTCAGTTATATATCTGCCTCTGATATTATGGGGCAAGATATTCTTCCGAAAGTACGGTATTATGTGTGCAGTTTCATACACCCTAAAGTAACTGTTTGGTTGTCACTTCTCCGAATTATTTTAGAAATTCAGAAGTATCGGTGTCTACCACTTCTGTCTTGTTTGTTGCAGGCTTCTGTAAGGTATGATGCGAATCGCCACGGCTTCCTCTTTCCTCTCCTGGGCAACCACTTCGTCCCAGAGTAGCACTTATACTCTACGTTCTCACTTACTTCATGGTATAGTCCGGTCTTCGTCGTCCCCTAATCCTTCTTCTAGCCAGTGTTTTTCACACGTTCGCTTCTCACCGATTCTTCGGAGGACTTCATTTGTTATGAGTTGCCTTAATTTTCAGCGTCCTTCTGTAACAACGCGTATCAAACGCTTCGATTCTTTTCTCTCGGTTTCTCAAGTCTATGATTTATTTGTGTACAACGCAGCGCTCAGATGAAGGCCTATATTTAATGTTAGTAGATTTCCTAGGAAGACAAATACTCTCATTTCTTATTCTAGTGTTCTACTTATATCCTCCTTGTTTCTTCTGTCATGCGTTATTTTGATTCCACGGTAACAGAACCCCTTAACTACGTGTGTTGCTTGCTCTCCGATTTCGTTGTTTCTCGCTAATCTCATTTACTCTGGGCATCATTACACTTTTGCTCTACAATTAATTCATATTATGCGCACTTTGGGCTGTTCATCCCATTCAACAGATCCTCACTTTCACAGAGGATAGCACTCTAACTTCTTTCACCATGAATTTTCATCGTACTCCCTAATCTATCTTTCATTTCCGCCGTAACTTCTTCGTTGTAACAGGTTGAACAGTATGTGAGAAAGGTAGCATACTTGCCTTAGTACTTGTTAATCAGAGAACTTCTCTATCATTCTTCCTTTCGTATTTCATCATCCCGCTTCTTGTAACTGTTGTATATTCTCCATATTTTGCTATAGCTTTAACCCGTTCTCTATTTCAAACATAATGTGTCATTTAGCTTTGTCTGACAGTTTTCCTAGAACGACAACCCCAATTAAGATACCCGTATATCGATTTTTATTTTCTCCATTATCAAGCACAGTATCAGAATAGCCTTAACGGGTTCTTTATGCCTTTTATTATTTTGCCTTTGCTAAAGCCAAAATGGTCGTTATGTAAAAGATCGTCAATTTTATTTTCCATTCTTCTGTATGTTATTATTGTCAGCTTCTTGGTTGCATGAGTTGTGGATTATGCGATACTTCTCATATTTATCAGCCTCTGATATTATGGCGCATGGCATTCTTCCTAAAGGACAGTATTACGTCTGCAGTTTCGTAGATTCTACAAACTGAAAATCTATTTGGTTGTTACTTCCCCGAATTCTTTTAGAAATTCTGAAGTAGTGCTAACCAACACTTCTGCTTTGTTTGTCAAGAGTCTTCTAAACCCCTATCAAATACACATTGGCTCTAAGCCATAGGTTGTCAAAATTAGTATACGTAGCATAGCAGACAAAATATAACAAAACACAGAAAATTTCTAACTAAAATCTACGTTCTAGTCCTAAGCAGGAGTTTCGCGCTAACATTGAATATAATACTCCTCCGGCGCCGGCCCGAAACTACTTTTCTGTCGGAAGACTTCTCTCCGTTCAATATGACATACTATATTCTGTTTCCTAGAAGATCTTCAACCCAGACACACAGTTGATCTGTTATTCCGTATGCTCGTATTTTGTTCATTAGACCGCAGTACTGAACTGTATCAAAGTCAAGGAACACGGCATCTACCTGGCCGCCTCTATATACTGCTTTGTCGGTCTCATGGACGAAAAGAGCGAGTTATGTTTCATACGATCGTCAGAATGTGAAAGCATAACACATTTTCCAAAATTTTACAACTGATCGACGTCAGAGCTACACACTCTTGCTTTTATGCGTCTTTTCGACGACCTTTCTTGAAAATGGGAATGATCTTCGCTGTTTTCCAATCGTGGGGAACACTAGGCTCCCCCAAGGCCACGATACACCGATGATAGACGAGGGGCAAGCTCTTCCGCTTACTTAGTATAGAATCGATTTCTTATCCCGTCAGGTCCAGCGATTTCAGCTGTTTTTCTATTCCACGGTCACTTATTTCAGTATCAGCGATTTTATGTTTCGTGCAGCGATTTAAAGTAGGCACTACAGTGCGATTTGTACCGTCCTACATTACCGTCTACCATAGCTGGTGCTCCTTGTCTAACGACCGGGATAATGACGATACAGATGTAAGAAACTTAATGTTCGTGCACAACTCCTGTTTAGGATCGTAATGCAGATTGTAGTCAGAGATTTTCTGTTTTGTCATATTCTGCCTGCCGTGCTACATATATTGCTTGCGATAACCTATGCCTTAGAGTACAACGTGTGTTTGATAGGTGTTTAGAGTGTAAGTGGAACTCTCAGACGAAGAGTTTGGCACAGGTGGGGAAAGAGGGAGCCGTGGTGGTTTGCATCATACCTTTCAGAAGCCTGATACGTAAAAGAAAGGACACTAAAAGTCACTGAAAAACGTGATAGTCATTCAGATAATTGCTCGTCTGGTACGAGCGTAATTTGCAGAGACATACATTGTTCTGCAAAAATGAGTTGGTACCCTTGCCAACAGTAGGAACAGTAGCTGGTTCCTCTACTGACCATCAAGAACTGTGGTCTTCAAACAGCGGCTCGCAAACTGCCTGCTGCCCTCGAAATCATTACGTGCAGCCTGCACAGCCATCAGTTTTTTGGTCATAATGTACGGAACAAGACTATCGGAGACTTTATGTGGTTTCCGGTAGTTCCGCCTTGTTCAGCGGGTTATACTGTCAACGATTAAGAAAAGCTTACATTTTAGATCACTGCGCAGATTGCCTTTACTACCTGACCACGATATTGTTGCACTAGGCCCCCAGTGACCTCTATTTGAAAGATGTAGTGACGTTACGGTAAACAAGAGCAATGGGACTAAGGAAAGCGCATCGCACTGTGGATGACTTCAAGACAGTTGTGGATATACTGTCAAGAGGTTCAGCGTGTCCTCGCGAAATAGCACGACACAAACTCACGATAAGCCGACCGAAGTGCCTTCACTCCCAAGTGCAGAAATATTGTGGTCAATTAATAGCTAAACACAAGTCTAGATGTATCGACTTACCTTTGTGTTGTCAGATTCAAGAAGCATAACTTTTCATGGATACACTGTGCTTACATAAGGCAGACTGGAATGGCACACCCATAGTTACGCCATTGCGATATACGTATTCTTCATTACTAAAATTCTGACTCATAAATATCCGCCAAGTTTTTTGTTACTGAACTACTAGTATCATTTTAAGCTAAATTATAACAATTTTAGTAGCAAGTGCTTTTCTGTGACACCATGTTTTCCAGTAATGTAACAATATACTCCACTTTCGTAGGATGATATTAACTTATCTCCTGCAACTTGACATTCAAATATAATTGGATCATTGCTAAATATAAGATGACAAATCCAATTTTGGATTAGCCGTTTAGGAGTGCCGTATTTTCCACACTCATCAATAAAAAATGGGAGAGGCCTGAATACACGTTCCCGCCTAGTGAATTACGTAAGTTGGAGTGAACATCGTATCGATATTAGTGTTTTTTTTTTTTTTTTTGTCCGTTTATCTTAACCTAATCATCGAGGAAGTGTTTGGTGAGAACTCCACAGTAAAGTTAGCTGCATATGACAGTTACATTTCAGGATCTTTGACGCTTCTTAAGTCACTGCCTATTGCACGAGGCATTTCGTGCAGCTTGTAAGTAGCATACTTGTACACATACGGGAAGTCGCCTGTTCGTTTAACTCGACACGTTTAGGTCTAGTGACCGACTTCAGTTTCACAGTGTACTAATTATTTAAAGTACGAGGGTTATTCCAAAAGTAAGGTCCGATTGATTGCCAACTTGAAACCACAGTGAACATCAGAAATGTTTTACTTGTAACAATTAGCTACACCTTTCAGCTACTTCTCTACGTAGTCGCCGTTCTGACTTAGACTTTTGTCATAGCGTTGTACCAACTTTTCAATAGCCTCATCATAGAAGGCAGCCGCCAGTGCTTTCCGCCAATTCTCCACGCTGGCCTACACCTCGTTGTCTGTGTCAAAATGTTGTCTTCAAAGACAGCGGTTCATGTGACCAGAGATGAAACCCAGGGGGAGACAATTGCGGACTGTATTGTGGGTAATCTAACATTTCCATTTGAAAACGATGCAGGAGCATCTTCATTGCCCCTGCAGAATGCGGCTGAGAATTGTCGTGAAGACGAAACAGCACGACAGTTATGTAATGTTGGCTGCATAGCTTCAGGCGAAATTTCTCACCAGGCCCTCGTACTTGGCGGCAGACACTATTTTCTAGACATCTTTACGCACTCACTGCGAGCTCAGAAATGAGAAGAGCGACGTGATGCTAACTGGGGTTATACTAGAGACACTACCCAACACATCTGTGCAAAGCTTTATCGGATTTTCATAGTCGTTTCCATTTCGCGACCGATCGGACCTTACTTTTGGAATAACCCTTGTATCTGAAGCTTTTTTCTTCAGACCTTTCACAGTTGAAAGAACTGTGGTGTTTCCATGGCTTGGTGTGCGAGTTTCACTCCCTTTAATTCAGTGACTGTTGTTTTTGTTGACAGAGCGCCGTGAGGCGCCTCCCGCGCAGAGCTACAGACCGGCAGCGGAGATTGGCGAGAACGATCCCAGGGCCAATGACGTGATGGTGCGCCATCCTCCACAAGGTAGGCTCACACTTCTTCTAAACATCAACGTCATCTCATTTACGTAAATTTGAAACATTACGAGCCGATACTCTCGCGGTTCGAGGATTTCAACAAGTTACACGGGAACTAGAGCGTCTTACCTCATTTTTCAAGCGAACTGGCAGACTGGTTACGGTACTGGACTCTTATTCGGGAGCGATAGGACTCACTTTCACAGGCGACCGCATTCGGGTGTTCTGGCTTTTCTTTTCTGTCTACAGCCAGAAATAAGCTGAGGCTACATACTTGACTGCTTACTATCTGATTTCGTTTTTAAGCTTCGAAACATTTGACATGAACACTCAAGATTTGTATTTGTTCAGCTTACCTCGCAAATTTCAAGGAAGGTACTGTAAAGTTTTCCTTTTTCGTGAATGAAAATGTGAGCTTGGACAACAGATGGCACCTTAGAATGGAACAGCCCAGCGGGGTAGCCGCGTGGTCTTGGGCGTCTTGTCACGGTGAGTGCGGCTCCCCCCGTCGGAGGTTCCCCTCGGGCATGGGTGTGTGTTGTACTAGTTTAAGTTCGATTAAGTAATGTGAAAGCTTAGGGACCGATGACCTCAGCAGTTTGGTCCCACAAGATCTTACCACAAAATTCCAAATTAGTATGGAATTTTAGTATTCCGAAGTCAATAACATTGTACGTTAACTGCCATTAATAAACAGTAGTTGAGTAGAAATGAATTTACTGGTACATGAAGTTTCGTGGTTTACTTGTCATCACTTGTTAGTGACGACTTATAGAATTTATTTGTGTGTGCACAAACAGAGAAATGGTTCAAATGGCTCTGAGCACTATGGGACTTAACATCTATGGTCATCAGTCCCCTAGAACTTAGAACTACTTAAACCTAACTAACCTAAGGACAGCACACAACACCCAGCCATCACGAGGCAGAGAAAATCCCTGACCCCGCCGGGAATCGAACCCGGAAACCCGGGCGTGGGAAGCGAGAACGCTACCGCACGACCACGAGATGCGGGCTGCACAAACAGACGTATGATGTAAATGCACATGTGAAAATGTTGTGCAGCTGAAACTGATATCATTGTTTCTAATGTCGCACGCTTTCAACAAGAATAAATTTCTTCCCCTATTTGATACACCCATACTGACCATTTCTCGCAACCAATTTTCAAACATCGGTGTTCTGCCATTATTAACATCACTAGTTTGTTCAATCCTCAATTGGACTCCTTTCTCCTTTTAGCAGGCTGCCTGTCCGATATCGACTTGGATTACAATTTTTCCCCTTGTCCTCACATGGCTGTAGACATTGTGTAAATAAACTCTTCGTAAAGTTTCAGCTTACTCTGTCCTAATTCTTCATTCAACAGTTGCACACTTCGTTACCCTTTTCGTCTCAGTATTTGATTGCTTGTCCTCATAAAACAGTTTCAGCGTCGGTTAATCTTCATCAATTACTTTGCTGGTGCTTTTGCTCCATTGAGTAATGTGCAAGAGGTGGATAAAAACATGGAAACACCAAAAACACAACACACTACCATGACTAATACGCTGTAGGAAAACCGTTGGCATTCAAAACAGCTTGCAGTCCTCTGGGAATGGATAAATATAGGTAATTCCTGTAAAATAGTGACAAATTCAGGTAACTGTGACGGAGGTGTATAGCGATTAATAACTCTGCTCCACAAAGTAGACAACAAAGGGACAATAATATTCAGATCTGGTGGCCATGGTGGTCAGGGGAGATGCGAGAAAACCAGTCCTGGGCTATGCGAGCTGTGTGAACAGGGGCTCTGTCGTCTCTGAACACAGAATCACAATTGAGGAACAGTCAGTGTACCATAGAATGGACCTAATCAGCAAAAATCGTCCCATAGTCCTTGGCAGTAAGGCGACATTGCTGTGTAACCGTGGGGTCCATGGAATACCACGATATGGCTGCCCAAATAATCACCAAATCCCCGCAATGTCTCATTCCTGGGATGTAAACTCGGTCAGAAGGTCGAAACAGTGTGCTACAAGACATACCCAATCAATTTACTATCTTGCATTGCTCCATAGTCCAGGGTTTACGGATTCGGCACCACGTTTTGTGTTACGGGCGTTTGCATCACTGGTGAGTGGTTTTTGAAATACCAGCTCGCCTCGCGATTCCCTGCCTATGCAGCTCCCTTCGTGTTGTTCCGATGTTGATAGGGTTCGTGAAAGCGAGGTTCAGTTCTGAAATGACTATTCCAGTTGTCCTCGTCTTATTTTTCGTCACTATGCTCTTCAGTGACCGTCACTATCATTCAATACACAAACTTTCGTCCCCGTTGTAGCTTAGTGGATGACGTTTTTTCGCTTTCGAAGTTTACGATATCCACTGAAGAGCGTAATATAGTGTAGGGCCTCGCGAGCACCTAGAAGTACTTACACACGACGTGGCACGGACTCGACTAATGTCTGAAGTAGTGCTGGAGGGAAATGGCACCTCGAATCCTGCAGGGCTGTCCATAAATATGTTCGAGTACGAGGTTGTGGAGATCTCTTCTGAACAGCAAGTTATAAGGCATCCCATATATGCTCAATAATGTTCATGCCTGGGGAATTTGGTGGCCAGCGTGAGTGTTTAAGCTCAGAAACTGTGTAGCAATTCTGGACATGTGGGGTGTCGCGCTGTCCTGCTGGAATTTCCCAAGTTCGTCGGAATGCACAATAAACTTGAAAGGACGCATGTGATCACAATGGATGCTTAAACACGTGTCACCTGTCAGAGTCGTATGTAGACGTATCAGGGATCACATATCACTCCAACTGCACATGCTCCACGCCATTACAGAACCTCCACCAGCTTGAACAGTCCTCTCCTGACATGCAGGGTCCGTGGTTTCATGAGGTGGTCCCCATACCCGTACATGTCCATCCGCTCAATACAATTTGAAACGAGACACATCCGAGTAGGCAAAATGTTTCCAGTTTTCAATAGACCAATGGCGGTATTGACGGGCCCAGGCGAGACGTAAAGCTTTGTGTCGTGGAATCATGAAGGGTAGCTAACTAACCTAAGGATATCACACACATCCATGCTCGAGGCAGGATTCGAACCTGCGACCGTAACTGTCGCGCGGTTCCCAACTGAAGCGCCTAGAACCGCTCGGCCACAACGGCTGGCGGTGTCCTTCCTGCAGGATCTTTTTCCCGCTGCAGCGATGTCGCGGATCTGATGTTTTACCGGATTCCTGATGTTCACTGTACACTTCTGAAATGGTCGTACGGGAAAACCCTTACTTCATCGCTACCTCGGAGATGCTGTGTCCCATCGCTCGTGTGCCGGCCATAACACCACGCCCAAACCAACTTTAATCTTGACAACCTGCCATTGTAGCAGCAGTAACCGACCTAACAACCGCGCCAGACACTTGTTGTCTTATATAGGCGTTGCCGACCGCAGTGCCGTATTCTGCCTGTTTTGATATCTCTGTATTTGTATACTCACGTCTATACCGCTTTCTTTGGTGCTTCAGTGTATATCTTCGAGATGATGCCGCTTGAAACACCAAATACTTCGACTGCCTTGGTTACGGAAGCATCCACCTCACGAGCACCAACTATTTTCCCACTTTAGATGTCACTTAGCTCCGACATAATGCACTCATAGCTACACATAACACTGTTCTGACCACGATTGACACTTGCAACTTACTGAGAATTTTTCACAACTGCCGTTCGTGGTCAAATTCTGCAGTATAACATTCAGACCTGGTAAGCATCTGCATTTGTGTTCAAGCATGCATTTATGGCGGTGTTTACATATTTTTGTCTAGCCCTGTACTTTGAATAATTGTCCGAATGAATCTTTTCTTGGTCTCATACATCGTTTTTTTCTGACCGCAACAAGGAATTAATTTTATTCTTTGGAAGTTTGTCTAGAGATATCCTTTTTTGTGCAGCATGTAGGATACGTCAGTAAAGCAAAGTACTTTTAATTATGGCAGCAGAACAGTGACTATCAGTTTTCGTGAGACATATATTTTGGGTTTGTAATTTATAAAGGAAGTTGCAATACTAGACACATTTTGGCGTACATCATAAGAGATAAAATAATTTTTTTTTATTCAGATTTTGTCTGTACTCTCTAACCTTATAATATAATAGAGTAATACTGATCGTTTGTTACAAATGAACACTTTAACCCGAAGGAACAACAGCATGGCTGCGCTTATTTAGATTTAACGTTAGATGTTAGCTTGTGGAATGTAGACGTAGATGTACGGATTGTTAATCTGTAAACTCTTTTTGTTGAAACAATTTCCATCCATCACATAAATAGATGAAAGTTTTCTCATTCCATAAGCATGTAGTGTGATAGAGCTTGTGAGTGCATGCGGGCGCCATCACCCCAGGAAGCAGCAGCTGTTGCGTTCGGCCACTGCCTCACCGTCAGCAGTGCAGCGCGACCTCGTTCGAAGGTTCACAAAGGAAGGCGCATACATCAAGTTCTGATTTTACAAGCAATAAAGCACTTTACAAATGCTCACGCAGTCGGTTTAACATCGGCATGTAGTTTCGACCTGCCAAAACAAAGAACAGCAGCGCGGAACAATAGGTTTATGTTGCACGTCTCTGCCATTGACGCCGGGCCGCATCCATTAGGCCACCAACATGTCGCGCATACACGGCGCCAAGTGTTGATATTTATGGAAGCGATCGCTCCATTTGGCATCGCAGCGGTCGGCTAACGAATGGAGTAAAAACCGAAATGTCATCGACCTGGGGGCGGCAGCGCCGAGTCGGCGACGAGGGAAGGCGTGGCCGGCGCTAATTCCCAGCCGTGAGGGACGGCGCCTGTTCGTTATGACGTGACGGACGGCCTGTCAATGGGCGGCCGCGCCATCTGTCTCTTATAATGGCGGCCGCCGAAGAAGCCGATTGACGCGCCGCGCCCGCACAAGTTGGTTCAGCGCGAGGCCGTCTCCCCGGGATTTCATACTCGAAGCACCATATCTGCTGGTACCTCCAAGTCTACAATGTTATTCCGCGGCACTTTGTAGCGTGTCTGGATTACGCTACTACGCAGAATGTTGTCTCTAGCTCCGAATTAAACAATGGGCACTCTTCAGTAAGGCCAAGAACAACCAACAACCTCATCGTCGGCATACGCCCAAACCGTCAGTGTCGCACCAGAAAGGGTCCACACTCCGCTTGAACACTATCGGCCGCGCCGGTTGAGCATTAACAAGCATTTTCGGCACGATGCCGTGGAACACATGGGAAATAACTGGCCTCAAGGGTGAAACCGATTATCTCCAACACACGGGCAGAAGAAGTATAAGAAACATGGTCAAATGCCTTGTTAAAATACAGAAAAGCAAGGGCACCGTGAACAGTAGCCGAAATCACGTACTGGTACTCCTCTATTGGAGTCAAAATCGAGCGCCCAGGAAGGCAACTCCACTCTTATGCTCTCCAATCACTTTCCCCAACAGAGAAAATCTGCTATCGATTACCCTCTATTTTATAATCACAACCAAGCAAAGTGAGAGGAAGAAAAGAATCCACAGTGACATGGTGAAACTAGTTCGGTATTAATACTATTTTACCCAACTTAAAATCTGCGAGTACAGTTCTCCTCTACATAAACTAGTTTAACGTTTCGGCAAACACCGCATACCAGAGGGGCCGAAAGTGAACATAAAACTCCTTAGGGAGGGCATGCCGGCCAGGTGATCTAAGGGCTGGAGAAGCAGCAGTATGAGTAAGCACCTCATCTGCCTGAAAGGCAGGCATTTTCAGCAGGCGTGCTCCTACCAATAAGCATCACTGAGCATCATCGGGAAAGGATCTCGCGTTGTTTTCCACCGCATATAGTTAATCGTAGTATTAGTGGAAAGCGCCAACAATACCACCTTGCTCAGTCAGTTGGTGGACTGCAGTATCTGCGAGAGACGTACACTACTGGCCATTAAAATTGTTACACCACGAAGATGACGTGCTACAGACGCGAAAGTTTACCGACAGGAAGAAGATGCTGTGATACGCAAATGATTAGCTTCTCAGAGCATCCACACAAGGTTGGCGCCGGTGGCGACACCTACAACGTGCTGACGTGAGGAAAGTTTCCAATCGACTTCTCATACACAAACAGCAGTTGACCGGCGTTGCCTGGTGAAACGCTGTTGTGATGCCTGGTGTAAGGAGGAGAAATGCGTACCATCACGTTTCCGACTTTGATAAAGGTCGGATTGTAGCCTATCGCGATTGCGGTTTATCGTATCGCGACATTGCTCCTCGCATTGGTCGATATCGAATGACTGTTAGCAGAATATGGAATCGGTGGGTTCAGGTGGGTAATACGGAACGCCGTGCTGGATCCCTACGGCCTCGTATCACTAGCAGTCGAGATGACAGGCATCTTATCCGCACGGCTGTAACGGATAGTGCAGCCACGTCACTATCCCTGAGTCAACACATGGGGACGTTTGCAAGACAACAACCATCTGCACGAACAGTTCGACGACGTTTACGGCAGCATGGACTATCAGCTCGGAGACCATGGCTGCGGTTACCCTTGACACTGCATCACAGACAGGAGCGCCTGCGATGCTGTACTCAACGACGAACCTGGGTGCACGAATGGCAAAACGTCATTTTTTCGGATGAATGCAGGTTCTGTTTACAGCATCACGATGGTCGCATCCGTGTTTGGCAAATCGCGGTGAACGCACATCGGAAGCGTGTATTCGTCATCGCCATACTGGCGTATCACCGGACGGGATGGTATGGGGTGCCATTGGTTACACGTCTCGGTCACCTCTTGTTCGCACTGATGGCACTTTGAACAGTGGACGTTACATTTCTGATGTGTTATGACCCGTGGCTCTATCCTTCATTCGATCCCTGCGAAACTCTGCATTTCAGCAGTATAATGCACGACCGCATGTTGCAGGTCCTGTACGGGCCTTTCTGGATACAGAAAATGTTCGACTGCTGCCCTGGCCAGCACATTCTCCAGATCTCTCACCAATTGAAAACATCTAGTCCATGGTGGCCGAGCAACTGGCTCGTCACAATACGCCAGTCACTATTCTTGATTAACTGTGGTATCGTGTTGAAGCTGCATAGGCAGCTGTACCTGTACACGCCATCCACGCTCTGTTTGACTTAATGCCCTGGCGTATCAAGGCCGTTATTACGGCCAGAGGTGGTTGTTCTGGATACTGGTTTCTCAGGATCTATGCACCCAAATTGCGTGAAAATGTAATCACATGTCAGTTCTAGTATATTTGTCCAATGAATACCCGTTTATCATCTGCATTTCTTCTTGGTGTAGCAGTTTTAATGGCCAGTAGTGTAATAAATAGCGACGATTCGGAGAACGTCTTGGATCCGTTGAGGGGCGTCACCCGCTCGTTCATAGAATTCACGCAAGAGAGAGTAACAAAATTCGTAAGTTCTCCTAAAGCCCTTAGCTGGAGCAGCACAGTACGATAATAAGGACTGACGTAGCATCAGCTTCGCTAAATCTGTCCATCAGTCCAACAGTGAAGAGTAACGCACAGCGGAGAGGAGGAAACGCTTCCACATGGCGCCAACTACATCATCAAGCGCGCTATCCATGAGATTGGAGACATGCAGCATCCACTGTGCACGAGACAGTTTAGCAGGTTGCCATTCAGAGTACGCAGTCACCACCAGAGCACAGCGGTCAGAAAAGGAAACGTGGGTACAGCCAACCGCCATAATCAAATTGGTTCAAATGGCTCTGAGCGCTATGAGACTTAACATCTGAGGTCATCAGTCCCCTAGAACTTAGAACTACTTAAACCTAACTAACCTAAGGACATCACACACATCCATGCCCGAGGCTGGATTCGAACCTGCGACCGTAGCGGTCACGCGGTTCCAGACTGAAGCGCCTAGAACCGCACGGCCACTCCGGCCCCGCCATAGTCCTATCACGGCTACAACACGTGGCGGTAGAAGCGAATATTTGATCATGGTGGGATGTCTGTGTGCTCACACGTCAAGAAAAATCATCGTATGAACCAATTCACTTAATGCACGACAAAAATTGTAATGTGAGGATTGATCACTAGGACGTAAAACACAATGAAAATCGTCACCAAACGTGAGACACCAAGGACTATGCGCAAAAGATGCCACGAATTCGCCACTGCACTACCCGGACCAGATAGGGCATATAACACAGCCTACGTGAGGTCATATGCACAACCTATCCCCCTACCACATTCAGTTAATTCAATACTGACAATGGGGATACCCTCATGAAAGATAAAGGGCAATATCCGTCGCACATTCAGGTGCTACATGAAGAAGAGTCTCAAAACTAGAGGCGCAAAACTGGTGAATAAAACTTGTAAACGTACAATATCAGCAGAAGAATCATAAATAAACTGACGTAAATTTAGTTCTGTTAAAATTAAGGGTAACAGAGGTGGAAGCATGACTCACCAATCAGAATAAGAACAGGTGAAAACGGGAAGAAAAAAAACACAACTGATTCCACCCTCGACTGTCATTTCTATAGCCGCATCCATCGACGAATCTGAGGGATGGGGGGCTATTGCAGCACTCTGCTGAAACTTTAGGCTTCTGTTTCTTCCCCAACAGCAAGATCCGACTAGATTCGTTGTTTTTGCCTACCTTGTGGCAAGGAACCGTTCGCTGCCGGCAAAGTGGGAAGATCGTTCACCACATCCAAGTGAATCATTGCCGGTCCTGAATCGGAAGCTGTCTGCACAGGAGGAACCCCCACCGACAGCGACCGTCACACGTCGACAAGACAGTCACATAGCAGACCGGGCATCACGGGAGACAAATCATGCGAAATTATCCCCGAGTCCGGCTTCTCTAAGAGCAAGGAGACAGATCCGTCATCGGAAGTGGTAGAGCGAGGAAACAGAGAGGCCGGGGGTGGGGGGGTGGGGGATGAGAGGAGGGGGTTGTTGTAACTCAACACACTGAACATCCAGAACAGGCGCCGAGGGAATCGACACAAAGTGTTCCGACCTCTGAAGAGATTCAAAGGAAACATCCGCGGAAATGGAAGGAACACTAGAGCCCTCCATCCCAACTATCGGCTCAATCGTTCCTATCTACCATTTAGAGAATCAGCAGAAGCACGAGGTGCGGGGGAGGAGTAGGTGGGGGCACGGCAGGGTGGAACGACATCAGCAGTACTCCCACCGTGTGTACGGCACTTCTTATTTTGGATCACTTGAGCATCCGCGTAAAGGGCAGTCAACAAACCCATCCTCCGTCGTCACCACCGTGAATTTACGCTGCTGTTCAAGGGAAGATCGAAAAACAAAAGCCCTTCTCGGACAACTGGTACCAAGCTGACAACTCTCATTACGAAAAACACACGTCCTCACCTACCCATTTTTTGTGAATTGTATATACAACAGACTTCTAAATGAGACGAGATATTTTGTTTCATCTGCATTTCTACGGAACTAATCCCGTTATAACACTGAAGCTTGTACTGGATGTACCATCGTTCAAGGCGAATGTTCTTTTCCTAAGCAAACGGTAAACATTATCATTCTCAGGAGACAGGTAGAAAACACGAACATTCGCGAATGCAACATCAGTGATCGCAAGGAAGACTGTATCAAATGAGTAATTTTTCGACTTGTAAAGGAATTCAAAAATTTAACAAAGAAAACATAAATCACGGTGACCAAATATGGTGTGTGTACTTGACCCGACGTCAAACCAAAAGTATCTACCAATAACCAGTAGTGGATTTCGAGAGAACAACGCTGCTCATGACGCGTCGACTTATCAGAAATAAATAAGTAAATAAAAAGCAAAAGAACCTCATTATACTTTTACGTGAATAGACCTGGACGCCATGGGAACCAAAGAAATGGACAATGCCGCTACGAATAGCACACTTAAAATAGCAAAAAGACGAATTCAGCGAAGGGAAGACACTCACAAAGATCAAAATCTCTCGAAAATATCTGACTTCCAATACTCGTAGCGCCGTGACGGAGATGAAGTAAACTACGTCCTACTCGTAAGGATTAGCAAGCGGAAGTGTAATGGAAGCGGACTCTCATATCCTCTATCATATGTATGATGATTATTACCCGGTATCCATACGGTCATCTGGTATCATAGAGGGTCCTGAAGATGATATAATGTGACACCGAATACGATTACAGTAAAAATGAGACTATGAAAACAGCTAAGAGTGTCATCCTGCCACTTAAAGGTGTAGAAACAGCTATTGCCTCATGATCCATTGGAAGCTGGAAGTACGGGTAGTTGTGTTTTGGTCTGAGGACAAGGAAAAGAGAGGGCCAGAGATGTAAGCTAGGAGCGCATTGGTGTAGTTAGAAAAGGAACGCTTTTATAGCTTACTTGAGGAAATGATCACTCAAATGACAGCTCGGTCAGTCACACCAACTGTATCACTCCGGGACACTTTGCGACACTTCTACATCAGCTGCTTTTGTATAGTTTACAAAAAAGACCTTTAAATCTTTAGTATACCGCAACTAGTTTCGACAAGTTATGTCATGATTTCATAAAAAGTAATGTTTAAAATTAGCTAGAGCACTACGGCATTATTGTAAAATATGTTACAAATCTTGATAGTACTGTGGCAGCAAGTGGAGAATAACGTATTTTACAATAATTGACATGTGGCATACACCATTTTAAACTTTTTAGTTTGCCAGATGGTGGTATAAATAGTCGAAACTAGTACTTGAAGATCAATTTAAAAGAATGGGTAGTATCTTGACAATAGGGTTTAGGATGAGCGTCAACGACTGTAAAACAAGGATACTTGCTGATGATAGAATTAGATTAGAAAATAAAGCACTAAATGTGGTAGACGTGTTTGGGTATTTGGACAGCAAGGCAACTGATGACGGCCGAAGTAGAGAGGACATGAAATGCGCACTGGCAATAGCAAGAGAAGCGTTTCGAAAAAAATAATAATTCTGACGTGAATGCAAGTGGTGGGAAGTCTCCTCTGAAGGTATTTGTCCGGAGCGTCACCTTGTAGGATAGTGAAAAGTCTTAGTTCCCTCAGAACCTCTCTGGTACTTTTCCAACTACACTGAAGTTCACCTTGCATACGTTGGGAGACTATCCATACTGGAAGACAGGATATTGCGTGGAAGTGGCTTAGCCTAAGCGTAGGAGACTGGTTCCGAAACGAAATCATTCTGGAAACATATTGCTTCTCTAACATCTCTAACATACCGTTCACATAAAGACCATAGAAGAAAAAGATAATAGAGCTCAAACGGAAACTTAGTACTAGTCGTACTGCACATCATTCGCGACTGGAACAAACAACCGGAAAATGACAGAAGTACACGAAGTGCATACCATGAGTTTTCGGAACATATGTGCTCATGTGAAATTAGATTACATATGACAAACGAGAGCGAATTCGAGAGCCAGATACAGATATTCAATTGGAACATTGCTACAAGCAAGCTAGTAGAATCAAGCTGAGACCACCTTTCTTTCTCTCCTCATCGGGAGCTATTGGTGTCGACAGTATTAATTTCAAGGACCTGTCTTAAGCCAATGTCACAACAAAATACAGTACTGATTCACCATCTGGGTAAACGTTCATCGGATACTACGATATTTTAAGTTTTTGCAACCGTCAAGCACACTTCGACTTTTGTAGCAAAATCTGTCACTTGTCCTCTAAAGTACAACTTCAGATTGATCAGTGCAGTTTTAGACCAGGAGATCGAAGTGTTTGCTGTTTTATATTTGTGAGTTTTATAGTGGTTGATAAAGGGGTTGGAGGGAGGAGTGGGGGCACTGAACCGAGATGCAGCTTTAATTTAACTAAAGCTACAACAATGGATTTCGGACTGATTCTCTTTTTGGAAACAATATTGCTTACTGTCATCCTACCAGCACTGAGGTACCTCATAGTGTGCGAATGAAGGGCTTACGTAAATAAATTAATGGCCGTTTGACCGTTGACATATCATTTTACCGTAAAAGACAGGACTGGCAACTACACGCTGCCATTAGCAATATTCGATTGTGACAACCAAGTACGATGGTGTAGTGGATCAGTAAGTGGATTAGCATTTGAGAGAACAGGTTTCATATTCCCATCCCGCCATGCAGACTTAGGTTTTCCATACTTTCGTTATGCAAGTACGACTCAAGACATCTCTCTCCTTCTCCTTTAAAAATGTTTCATAATGTCGTACACTCCGCTAAAGCCTGAGAAGATTCGTTCTAGAGTCTTGATCCGATCATGTTAAAGTATTATTTACTTACGTGTACACTGTTCCATGCAGATGCAAGTGATCTTGTACCAATGTGAAATACATTAATAGGCTGCACAATGACTCGTCCCACATTATTAAGACAATCCGTATAAATGATTACTTGAACACTTAAATGATCTACGAAACTAGTACGTCAATATTTTAAATTCAAGCAAAAACTTTCTCTAAACAATGGCTCCAATTCGAAGCTGGCCAAATAATTCGTTAGTATAAGTAGCAAAGAAGACTAAAATGTCTTCGAAACACCTCAGGGAGAGCAGTTTGGGAGATTCATAAGTAGAGACACCACAAAGAGCATTGCATATGCAGTTGTTGGGTGTTACAGCTGCCATATATGACCAATGCAACCAGGTCAGTTTACGTGTTGACAATGAAGAACCTAATCCCCACAATGTGTGTGTGCCTTGACAGAACATTTCATCTATTGTTCGTTTCTTTTGAATAATTATTTTGGTCTCTCTTTCAGCTGTTTTCCTTGTTTTTTGTGCATAACTATAAAACATCTATTTAAACAAGTCGTGATTCTGCTTAGGAGCTCTGTTATTTCAAGAAAATGTTTTATTCGTTAAAACTAGCCAACTCCAATGCAAGGATATTTGACCTCAAGGTAAAATGTATACTACGAATGTAGTTGCTGTAAGTAAAAATAGAATTACTGTTGCAATTAAATCGAGTGCTACGTACATGTAATCGAATACATGCTAATACGAGTGTCAAGCAGTAATTAAAGAGACAAATTGGTCTGGAGAAAGAAGCGTTTATTTTTACAAAACTTTTTCTACTTTTCAACATAATTCACTTGAACATTTATTCACTTGTTCCAACGGGATACATTCTTTTTTATTCCGGCTGCAAATAACTCTTTATCTTGGTATTTGAACCAATTTCCCACAAACATTTTCAGGTCCTCCTTGTTCTGGAACCTCTCCACGTAATGCCTCGTTCAGTGCACCAAACAAATGGAAATCACTAGGTGCTAAATCAGGACTGTAAGGGGGATGAGGCAATACTTCTCAGCCCATTTTGACGATGGTTTCACGGGTCAGCTGAGCAATAAGAGGACGTTCGTTGTCTTGCTGGAAAATCATACCTCTCCTCTGAGATCCACGACGTCTCTCTCTCGCGGTTAGCTTCACCTTGTGTAAAAGCAAATCCGAGTAGTATTGGCTGTCAATTGTACCCTGCTCTTCGAGATAATCACAAAAAACTGGACCTTCTGTATCCCCGAACACCGTCAACATTATTTTCCTGCTGATACAGGGGTTTTGAGTTTTTTCTTGAGAGGTGAGTTGGTGTGCCTCCACTACATGTTTTGTCTTTTTGATTATTAATAATAATAGTGAACCCAAGTTTCATCACAAGTTAAAATTTTGTTGAGGAAGTGCTCACCTTCCCTTTCATAACGCTCCTTTACCTCTGTACACACTCTCAACCTTCTTTCCCTGTGTAGCGTGCATCAGCTTGTTACAAGTAATGTTATGAACTGTACCAGTACCAACTTGAACCTTATCAACTGTCATTTCCACAGTCACACGGCAGTTGGCACGAATAACGTTATAAATTCGACTTTCAAGTGAGGGAGTCGAAACTGCAACTGGTCGGCCAGAACGGTGTTCGTCAGTCACTGAGTCGTGACCATTCTTGAACAGCTCTACCCACTTCTAAAAATGTGCATGATTCATATAATCTTCACGATAAACTTGAGACATTCTACAGTATATATTCACTGGTTTCTCGCCTTCAGCAAATAAAAAACGAACAGCAGAACGTTGTTCAACTAATGTGGACGATTCAAGCGGACTCACCATCTTCAAATGTATTTTTGAGGTTGTAAACAAAACAATGTCGGTGCATCAGATGATCAGGGCTCATGCTAGTGATGCCAAATTGAAGCCGTAAAAGTACCAAACATGCGCCAACAGGGGCATCTGACCACGCACTCTCAGTAACATTGCAGAACTCGCATAACAATACAGATTCCACAGAGAAACTAGAACATGCAATGGAGAAATTGGTTTAAATAACAGAAAACCTCAATGGATCCATGACTACCGTCTTAGTTCAGTTATGTTTGTTTCTGTAGATTCTATTTCATAGTCGGACGAATGGTGTAAAATTAGTGACTATGTTTGCTGCTTTTCTGTTAACGAAAGAGTTGTTTACGAGCTGTGCCTTCCACAGAGAGTGCGGCGGCGGACCTCCGACTCCGCAGCGCCCCTGCCGTCCGCAGCGCGGCAACCCGCCACTCTCCTCCGTCGGCGGGGCTGCTGCTGCACTGGCTGATAGTGCTGGCAGCTGCCGCCAGGTGGCAGTGATGAGAATATTCGCCGGCCGAGGGGCTACCACTGGACGACGCTTCTTGCAGCGCCACTGACTTCTCGAAATTTAAAATGCAACAACCAATAATGACTCAAGTTCCTGTCTGTAGTGTGGCAATATTTAACTAGTTAAATGTGCTTCTACAGATAAAAAAAGAAAGAATGTTTTTGCTGCAGCAGTTTTATGGGTGAATTAACAGTTTCACGGAAGGAAATAAGCCAGGGACAGTCTAAAAATGCTACAGAATTACATGTGAACCGTAATGTGTAAATATTCCATGTACATTTATGTCTGTCAAAACACAATATTAATCCATTAGTAAAGTTTGGAAATCATTATTGAATCTATAATAGCAATTATGTAACAAAGTATGTAATTTAATTAATCTGTACTAAAACTTTGCTGTATAACAAATTAGATCTGCCTCGCCCATAATTTGAAGAAACGGATCCTGGAGTCAAAGTACAAAGTAGTGAGCTTCTGAAACAACTGCTGTGGTATTCAAGACAACGAATTCGGTTGGTACCTGGTACAAATACCCTTCTGGACATCCTAATTTAGATGTTTGTTGCTGCCCTAAGTCAGCAGAGTGCCGAGACAGCCCCATCTGAAAGGACATGCCCGATTTATTCCTTCATCACCAATCTACTATTCTCTCTTTCATTTTCTCACTCCCAACGCGATGTTAATCTGTAACCTGTATTCTTAGCTCACGAACCAAAATCTTAAAATGTTATGACATTCTGCAAAAAAATCCTTATTCCCGTTGTAGAAAAAAAAGGAATGTTGATAACCCAGAAGTAGCAAGTATTCATAGCTTCATTCCTGCCAATCTGAAGAAAAATTGTAATTGGAGTTTTAACAGTTGGGTGCAACTCAGTATTCTGTACTTAACACTACACTTCTATCTCACGCTTTCGAAAATATTTTGGGAAAACAGCGATCAGTTTTACACTTGTACTTACAAAAACAATTTAGATCACATAAATAATATTCATTGGCGTCCACTTTTGGTCCAAAGGCGGAACATATTCAGACCGTCCTCTGGAACATTGAGTACTATAAATATAGAGGGGCATACAGATAAAATATAAACAATATAATAAAAATATAATTGGAAGTTATACTCAAAGTTGGTGTTTCGAGATGGATGCATGGAGCAGGAAGTCCAGAAGTCTCCAGATACTGTTAATTGCTGGAGAAGCAACGATGTGGTGTGGTTAAATAGCGGAAACTTCACCCTGTAGTCGTCGCTACATGTCATTGGAAACCAGTAGAATGAATGATTATCGAATATGTGAGGAGAAGCTTTAGTTACTAACTTAATAGTGATCTCTGTTTATAGTACTAACTGTAAGATTAACGACTGTCATAACTGTGATACAAAGAATTAAAACATAAAATAACGCACAACAAAGGAGCAATAAGTTACACTGCCCTCTACGGGACAGTATATACATATAAGGCGTCACTGGTTACTTTGCAAAGTCTGTAAAGCGTGTATAAAATTTTTGTTACCAGCTTCCATATGGCATCTAATGAAAACATTGGCTTAAGTTGCTTAGCGTAAGTATACATTGCAAAACATAATGTATTAAAACAAAAATTAACATAAAGTAAGTTAAACGAGACACAGAAATAATTTTAAGAGCATATTTAGCTGTAATGTAATGCTAATCAGTGGCTTATTTTCAGTCTGAACTCTAAAATATAATATAAAAAAGTGTGTCAGTTAATTTGAAAGCAATAATACTTCACAGTTTACTAGCTAGTCATAAATCATTATACACTCCTGGAAATTGAAATAAGAACACCGTGAATTCATTGTCCCAGGAAGGGGAAACTTTATTGACACATTCCTGGGGTCAGATACATCACATGATCACACTGACAGAACCACAGGCACATAGACACAGGCAACAGAGCATGCACAATGTCGGCACTAGTACAGTGTATATCCACCTTTCGCAGCAATGCAGGCTGCTATTCTCCCATGGCGACGATCGTTGAGATGTTGGATGGAGTCCTGTGGAACGGCTTGCCATGCCATTTCCACCTGGCGCCTCAGTTGGACCAGCGTTCGTGCTGGACGTGCAGACCGCGTGAGACGACGCTTCATTCAGTCCCAAACATGCTCAATGGGGGACAGATCCGGAGATCTTGCTGGCCAGGGTAGTAGACTTACACCTTCTAGAGCACGTTGGGTGGCACAGGATACATGCGGACGTGCATTGTCCTGTGGGAACAGCAAGTTCCCTTGCCGGTCTAGGAATGGTAGAACGATGGGTTCGATGACGGTTTGGATGTACCGTGCACTATTCAGTGTCCCCTCGACGATCACCAGTGGTGTACCGCCAGTGTAGGAGATCGCTCCTCACACCATGATGCCGGGTGTTGGCCCTGTGTGCCTCGGTCGTATGCAGTCCTGATTGTGGCGCTCACGTGCACGGCGCCAAACACGCATACGACCATCATTGGCACCAAGGCAGAAGCGACTCTCATCGCTGAAGACGACACGTCTCCATTCGTCCCTCCATTCACGCCTGTCGCGACACCACTGGAGGCGGGCTGCACGATGTTGGGGCGTGAGCGAAAGACGGCCTAACGGTGTGCGGGACCGTAGCCCAGCTTCATGGAGACGGTTGCGAATGGTCCTCGCCGATACCCCAGGAGCAACAGTGTCCCTAATTTGCTGGGAAGTGGCGGTGCGGTCCCCTACGGCACTGCGTAGGATCCTACGGTCTTGGCGTGCATGCGTGCGTCGCTGCGGTCCGGTCCCAGGTCGACGGGCACGTGCACCTTCCGCCGACCACTGGCGACAACATCGATGTACTGTGGAGACCTCACGCCCCACGTGTTGAGCATTTCGACGGTACGTCCACCCGGCCTCCCGCATGCCCACTATACGCCCTCGCTCAAAGTCCGTCAACTGCACATACGGTTCACGTCCACGCTGTCGCGGCATGCTACCAGCGTTAAAGACTGCGATGGAGCTCCGTATGCCACAGCAAACTGGCTGACACTGACGGCGGCGGTGCACAAATGCTGCGCAGCTAGCGCCATTCGACGGCCAACACCGCGGTTCCTGGTGTGTCCGCTGTGCCGTGCGTGTGATCATTGCTTGTACAGCCCTCTCGCAGTGTCCGGAGCAAGTATGGTGGGTCTGACACACCGGTGTCAATGTGTTCTTTTTTCCATTTCCAGGAGTGTATATTAACATTTTTAACAGCTAGCGATGCTGCACATTGCTCAGCAACCAGCTGGATCCTTTAAATGCACATCGGGCTGTAGGGGACAATGAAATGGCGACATTATTGGCTTCTTAGACTGTGTTGATTTTCGTTTTAATATATTGTATTTTTCTACCGTAAGCGACTGAAACCGACATTGTAATTAGGTACAATAAGCAACCTAGTAGCAAAAATTTCGTTGATGCGTTATAATCGTTTGTAAGTAAACCGTGACGCCTTATATATACATACTGCACGTAGAAGACCGTGTAGGTTATCGGCTTTTTATTACATCCTAATTTATGTTTCAGTTCTTTGCGTCACATATATCATATTTGTTAACCTTACAACCTATTTTTAAGTAAGTAACTAAAGTTTTTCGTTGTGTATTAAATAAACATTGACACATGGCCTGTGGAGATGACTAAGGGATGGAGCATCCGCTATTTAAGCTCTCCACACTGTTGCTTCTCCAGCAGTTGACAGCACCTGGAGACTCCTCTACTTCTGTCTCCACACATCAACTTGCGCATTATTTCCTATTACATTTCTATTAAATTGTTCATATTTTTTTGATATGTCCCTCTCTATTTATAATACTCTACAGAATGGTCCATTGATAGTGACCGCGCCAAATATCTCACGAAATAAGCGTCAAACGAAAAAACTACAGAGAAGGAAACTTGTCTAGCTTGAAGGGGGAAACCAGAAGGCGCTATGGTTGGCCCGCTAGATGGCGCTACCATAGGTCAAGCGGATATCAACTACGTTTTTTGAAATAGGGATCCCCACTTTTATTACATATTCGTGTAGTACGTAAAGAAATATGAATTTTTTAGTTGGACCCCTTTTTTCGCTTTGTGATAGATGGCGCTGTAATATTCACAAACATATGGCTCACAATTTTAGACGAACAGTTGCTAACAGGTAGATTTTTTTAAATTAAGTACTGAACGTAGGTACGTTTGAACATTTTATTTCGGTTGTTCCAATGTGATACAAGTACCTCTGTGAACTTATCATTTCTGAGAACGCATGCTGTTACAGCGTGATTACTTGTAAATACCACATTAATACAATAAATGCTCAAAATGATGTCCGTCAACCTCAATGCATTTGGCAATACGTGAAACGATATTGCTTTCAACAGCGAGTAATTCGCCTTCCGTAATGTTCGCACATGCATTGACAATGCGCTGACGCATTTTGTCAGACGTTGTCGGTGGATCACGATGGCAAATATCCTTCAACTTTCCCCATAGAAAGAATCGTGGGACGTCAAATCCGTGAATGTGCGGGCCATTGTATGGTGATTCGACGACCAATCCACCTGTCATGAAATATGCTATTCAATACCGATTCAAACACACGCGAGCTATGTGCCGGACATCCATCACGTTGGAAGTACATCGCCATTCTGTCATGCAGTGAAACATCTTGTAGTAACATCGGTAGAACATTACGTAGGAAATCAGCATACATTGCATCATTTAGATTGCCATCGATAAAATAGGGGCCAATTATCCTTCCTCCCATAATGCTACACCATACATTAACCCGTCAAGGTCGCTGATGTTCCATTTGTCGCAGCCATCGTGGATTTTCCGTTGCCCAATAACGCATATTATGCCGGTTTACGTAACCGCTGTTGGTGAATGACGCTTCGTCGCTAAATACAACGCGTGCAAAACATGTCATCGTCCCGTAATTTCTCTTGTGCCCAGTGGCAGAACTGTATACGAAGTTCAAAGTCATCGCCATGCAATTCCTGGTGCATAGAAATATGCTCATGTAGCATTCTCAACAGCGACGTTTTTGAGTTTCCCGATTCTCGCGCAATTTGTCTGCTACTGATGTGCGGATTAGCCGCGACAGCATCTAAAACACCTGCTTGGGCATCATCATTTGTTGCAGGTCGTGGTTGACTTTTCACATGTGGCTGAACACTTCCTGTTTCCTTAAATAACGTAATTATCCGGCGAACGGTCCGGACACTTGGATGATGTCGTTCAGAAGACCGAGCAGCATACATAGCACACGCCCGTTGCGCATTTTGATCACAATAGCTATACATCAATACGATATAGACCTTTTCCGCAATTGGTAAACGGTCCATTTCAACACGGGTAAAGTATCACAAAGCAAATACCATCCGCACTGGCGGAATGTTACGTGATACCAAGTACTTATATGTTTGTGACTATTACAGCGCTATCTTTCACAAAGCGAAAAAAGTTGTCCAACTAAAGCATTCATATTTCTTTATGTACTACACGAATATGTAATGAAAAATGGGGATCCTATTTAAAAAAAAAAAAAACGCAGTTGATATCCGTTAGACCTATGGCAGCGCCATCTCGCGGGCCAACGATATCGCCATCTGGTTTCCCCCTTCAAGCTAGACGAGTTTCTTTCTTTGTAGTTTTTTCGTTTGATGCTTATTTCGTGAGATATTTGTCCCGGTCACTAACAATGGACCACCCTGTTTATTACAAAGTACGATCTGATGATGTTTCACCCTTGAAAAGAAACCAATCACCATTAGATGTGATCTAGACTGTTTTTCTAAAATCGTACATTTACATTATTAATGAATGTTAAAATCGAAGAACTGGTTGAATCTTCCATAAATACACTCTGAAACAAAGACGAAAAGAAATAACGTCGCATCTCGAAGGAATCATCCGAATGTGACGGAAACAGGTGTGTGTGACGCACATGTAGACACAAAGAAATGATTGCATTTTCAAAAAATTTGGATGAATTATTCGAGAGATAGAACTTCACAAGTTGGGGAAGCCAATGACGATTTGGTCCGTCTATTGCCTTATGCAAGGAATTACTGGACCTGGTAAAGTTTGATAGAGCCGTTGGATGCCCTTCTGAGGAACATCATACCAAATTTATATTCAACTGGTGGTTTAGATCGCTAAAATTCCGAGCTGGCTGGAGTTCCCTGCCCATAATCCTCCAAACGTTCTCAACTGAGGTGAGGACCGGCGATCTTGCTCGCGAAGGCAGTGTTTCGCAGGCACGAAGACAAACAGTAGAAATTCTCACCATGTGATGGCCGATACTATCTTGCTGAAATGTAAGCCCATGGTGGTTTGCCATGAAGCATGAGAAGGTGGGGTTAGAATATTGTCGCAGTACAAGGGCGTCACCGGACCCATATTCGACTTCGAATCTCATTGACTATAGTAGAATTGCTCGGAGATGAGTCTCGCTTCGAAGTGAACCCTGACGATCAGCGGAGACATGTCTGGAGACTCTCTGGACAACGGTTTGGAGCATTATGAGCAGGGCCCTCGTACCACTTTGAGATTTTGACGACCTAACGCTCCAGTTGGACAGACTGTGGCACGGTATCCCTCAGGGGGACGTCCAATAATGCAATCAATGTCAAGTCGAATAACTGTTTGGATGAGGGCCAGAGGTGAACCAACGAATCATTCGCTTGCTCGATTTGTGAAGGTCTGTATCTTGAATTGATCGGCTAATTGTTCTCAAATTTTATAATAATCATTTGCTTGTCTTTACATGTATATCACATTTACCGATTTCCGGCCCATTCGGATAATTCGTTCGTGGTGCATCGACTTTTCTTGTCTTACGGTGTATTGTTACTTGTATTGACAGTTGAGTACCATGGGGTAACTATTAAGTGTCACATACTTACACCATCTACGCTATATTGTTGTGAGTCATGTTTGCCACTAATACAAATAATTCATGACTTTAACTGGAAAAATTTGGAAGTAGGCCTAAAAATCTATTATAACAAGACTTAAATATTGTATGGTCAGTACATCGAAAATAACTTGTGGGAATTCGTAAAAAGCGTTGTTTATAAAGACATTTCAACTACACCTGAAGATATGCAAGAGAGAATTGTCAAAACATATGCTTCGATTAGTACCGATGTGATAAGGAATACCACTCAATCCATGATAAAAGGATTGCAGCACAGCATTGATAGCAATGGTCATCACTTCGAATTCCTGTAAATGGACATTCATGGCACCTTTGTGACCTTCGTTGACACGTCATTGGATTCGTCTCGATAGCCGCTATCAGAAAATAAGTACCATACTATAGCACCCCATTTAAAAAAACAAAGTTGACCTTCATATTTCTGACGCAACCCCACCTAGCAACAAAAAACCAACGTCATATTGTGGTCCCCGTTGTTCTATGCAACATTTGTCTCATAAACTTTTCAACTACTATCATACTTATGGAGCTATTGTAGGTGGCAATAGTTAGTGACTCACCCTGTATACCATCGGAATAGAAATACCTCAATTAACTCATTACACTGTAGCCATAGACTAATTTTCGTCCGTGCCACGAGCTGCTGAAGTGCTTAATGGTGTTCACGGTGGTAAGTACTTTTTTGATAGTGCCGTATGACATTAATGATTCGAAAATACCGTGACTCATAACTCGATGTCTAAAGTATTAGCTTTAAATGATTCATTTCTCGTATTAAAGTGCTATAAAGTTAAGGTTCTAGCGATATTAATCAAAAAAGCAGTTACTGAACAAAGGAATTTGTGCGAACAACAAAACATACTGCAGATACGAAGTGATCAGAGGAAATTAAAATCATACAAAAAAGGTGGAAACTCCAAGCATGCGACAATTGAGACATGGTAGAATGCGCAGACCTAATGAAAAATATTTGTAGATGTCTAATGAGATACTGTGAGGAGCTATGATGAAAACATGGTATGAGAAACAAATAAACTAAGTGGAAGTGCGAAGCACGTAAAACAGAATCTCATGATGAGCAAAAACCATATTTTCGTTGTTAAGATGACAATTTCTACGACTCTAAAACCACGAACAAAATAGTACAAGCATTCCAAGACATCCAAAAATTACCTCATAATTCAAGAAATGAATTAGAAACACAGATATGCGATAGTGAAAATACTAACATTCCGCATTTAAGTAAGATTACAAAACCGTTCAAAGCATGAACTTGTAAATACATGCAAACGTTATGAAAAGTGAAATTGAAGCTGTAGGATGTGAAAATTGATTAACTGTTTTGGGGAAGGTATCAACGAATCTTGTCAATATGTACAGAATTACATCACAACGGTCGCTGTCGTCCACTTTACAGATAACCCTGCCATCTTTTGTGGTCAGATTATGGGAGTTTTACCCTCACGACCTTCTCGTACTATCTCTATCTAACTCTGAGAAGGAGCGCCTGCTTTACAGGTAGAGAAACTATACACAGGAACATCAATCCAGCGCTTTAGTTTGAAGCTTATTCCAATAATTCTGTATTTGAAGTAATTTATAATATATATTTGCCTTCTGTCGTTTAGGTATGGAATATTCGCTAAAATTATCACTACGCGAATTTTAATCAGGAAAGCAAACGATCTGGCTTTAAGGTCAATATAGCACAAAGGACCATCTGTAAGATGTAAACGAAAATATAAAACGAAGCGGTGAGTATGAAATACCAATTAGTTTTTGACCCGTGGGCTTTGAGAAAACTTTGACGCTTTCTCGACGGAATCTGTGCTAATAGCAGTTCAACCTTAGTGCGTATAGTGAAGAATATACGGACGTAACAAAAAGATTCGGCCAAACTTTCAGGAAACACCCGTCACACATGGTGAAATGTGTCATATGGACATAGCTCCAGAATCGCTTTATTTTCATGTTAGAGCTCACTTTATACTTCTTTTCGTGATCACATTAATCACGGGACATACATACAAACAGAACTTAGCGTTATATGAAAGGGGTACAAAGGAGTGCCAATTACCAAAATTCAAATTTTAGCCTAGTATAGTCTATTGATGTTTTTTTTAACACTTGCGCTACACAGGGCTGCACTGTTACACTCTTCACAAAATAACAAATATGTTGATACACTGATACATACAGTAACACTACACCACAGTACATTATGCCACACTGCAATCCAGAAGTGGCGTTCGTGGCAATATAGGTAATCCAAGTTTCATTTACCGGCGCGAATGCTCGCGGGCATCTAATCATGTTCTCACGACTATTCTCGCGGTTTTTGACTTCGTGAACCGCGGATTACGTCTCGTGAGGTAGACGAATAATTACACAGCATCAAACACCTTTATAGTCACAAAATTTACTTGTTCTCTTAGCCTGATTCCTTAACATCTTCACGCCAAACATATGGTTAGAAAACCACCACGTGACTCTCTCTCGTTCTGGCGCGAAACAACGACAAAGAAGAGACCATAGCGATGTTATCATAACCGATACAGTGCTACTCGATACATGCTTACATTCCCGCATGAAAATTATTTCTAAATTCTGAAAGAATTTACGAAAATAAGCAGTAATGGGGGGTGGCCCACCAGAAAAAAAATGAAGGTAAGAAACATACATTCTTATACCTTAACCTACAGTGCAGCCGAATTACAAACACATAATCAAAAAAGAGCACATAAGAAACATGTATGAAAAAAAATTACAAACAGGAAGTAATATAGCACAAATAAAGCAAAGCAGTGTAGGCAAATGAAATGCACTCAAAGATAACATAACATTACCAATTGTAGTCTGAACACAGATAAAAGAAAATGATGAGAGAAAAATAAAATGTCCACCTAAATGCCCAAAGCAGTATAAACACACCAGAAATACAGAATATTGAACTCACTACACTACTGAGTTTAAATACCAATATAGGTAGAACTAATAAATCTTAACGCTATCATACACAGTTTATATGATCATAAATTTAGAGAAGATGAAAGAAAGCAACGTATGGGACTAACATTTATCAAGTATTGTCACACGCAGCACACTATACTCATGAATACACCTTTAATCATGAATATAATGAATATTAACTGTAACTCAGTTCACACTGCCTGGAAAGGGGGAGGTCGCTGCTCCAGGATGGCAATTGTAAGGGATGTGTTGGACAGCTATTGGCAGCATCATGTGTGACGTCCGTTGCTGTAGAAATTATCTGCTAACCTCATCTTGTACAGCAACATTAAACTCCCTCAGGCTATGAAACAAACAGTAAGCGACCCATGTCATTTCAGCCTACTTACATCTTAAGGTAAAGTTAAAAGGGAGATAGCTGTGGCCACCCTTACATGAATATGACATACAAACTTTTGCATCAGGATCCACTACAAGTACTATGAAAGTTAGACGGGAGGTGAGAAAACTTGGCCGGCCGGAATGGCCGTGCGGTTCTAGGCGCTACAGTCTGGAACCGAGCGACCGCTATCGTCGCAGGTTCGAATCCTGCCTCGGGCATGGATGTGTGTGATGTCCTTAGGTTAGTTAGGTTTCATTAGTTCTAAGTTCTAGGCGCCTGATGACCTCAGAAGTTAAGTCGCATAGTGCTCAGAGCCATTTGAACCATTTTTTAGAAAACTTGGATTTCATGGTCAAGCGGCTGCTGATAAGCCACACATCACGGCGGTAAATGCCAAACGACGCCATGCTTGGTGTAAGGAGCGTAAACAGTGGACGATTGAACAGTGGAAAAACGTTGTGTGGAGTGACGAATCACGGTACACAATGTGGCAATCAGATGGCAGGGTGTGGGTGTGACGAATGCCCTGTGAACGACATCCGCCAGCGTGTGTAATGCCAACAGCAAAATTCGAAGCCGATGGTGTTATGGTGTGGCCGTGTTTGTCATGGAGCGGGCTTCCACCCCTTGTTTTGCGTGGCACTATCACAGCACAGGCCTATACTGTTGCTTTACGCATCTTCTTGCTTCCCATTGCTGAAGAGCAATTCAGGGATGGCGATTGCATCTTTCAACACGATTGGAGCACCTGTTCATAATGTACGACCTGTGGCGGAGTGGTTACACGACAATAACATCCCCGTAATGGAGTGGCCTGTTCAGGGCCCTGACCTAAGTCCTATAGAACACCTTTGAGATGTTTTGGAATGCCGATTTCGTGCCAGGCCTCACCGACCGATGTCGGTACCTCTCCTCAGTTTAGCACTCTGTGATGAATGGGCTGCCATTCCACAAGTAAACTTCCAACACCTGCCTGCGAGAGTGGATGCTGTTGTCAAGGCTAAGGGTGGGTCAACACCATACTGAATTCCGGCATCACCGATGGAGGGCGCCACGAACTTGTAAGTCATTTTCAGACAGGTGTTCGGATATTTTTGAACACATAGTGTACGTCTTTCGATGAGGCATCGATGCATGGAGGCGGTCAGCCTTTGTAAGTATGTCTCATCGTCCACGACACTGTCTTTTGTATCCAATGCTAGGTCTGGGAGCGAGTGACGGCCAGTGTAAGTTAGTTGACGCTTCATTTTGGCTCATAAATTTTCAACATGATTCAAGTACGGCACTTGAACAGGCTAGTCGTACACGTTATTGTCACCTTTTGCGAAACCCATTGCTGAACGATTCGACTTGCGTGAACGGTTAGTGGTCCTGCTGGAACCGGATCACTTCATTGGGACCGTGCACTCCGACCATCACAATGGACGAATGGCAGGATGCTATCTCTCTTGACCTGCGTATGCTGAGACATTGTTGTAGTAAATGTAGTAGTTCGCCATATACCCTTCTGTGGCACAGTGTGATGTTACGTATACCTCGGCTGTATTGTATTATGCTTGCAACACATCAACAAACCATATAAAGTAAAAAAAGAAAGGTGGTGTCGACAGGACGCGGACAAGGCTACGCGGCTTCAACGTAACTATTCAGCTCTGCACTTATTTGTTTATTTGAGGCAGAAACATCTCATTTTTTCAAACAGGTAAAAGCAAGTGTTATAGTGTATTTGTAAAAACAATTTGCTGTAATTATATGCAATTATGGAAAATCAAAACAGTCTATAAGTAAAATCGTTACAATGATAAGGGAACAAATACAGTGCTAAACGATTGTTATATGTGGCGCTGTCGCCGTTGTCAGTGTGTGTCACGTTCCCATTGGTGCGAGCTGTACATAACAGAAGGTACTCGAGCCTATCAAGAAATGCAGACTGTTTTGTTTTGGCGACTCTTCACTAGTTGAAACGATATTACTTTGCTGGTATATATCTGTACAATCGGTAAGTAATATGTTGTCAGTTTTTCGTACAATTGGATGAAAGTTTTCGAATGTTTACTGGCGGCTAATTTCTTACTAGGCGTTGTTTGTAGTAGAGGAGGAACAATGATGCTGGCATATGAGGAAGTGCAGGCTTCTTCATAAGTGCCTCCAAGAATTCAGTACACGACTAAGTGAAAACTACAAGATATACATATAAAGCACACGTATCCGTGGATAGAACATCTATCCAAGTTCTGATTCGCAATACGTATGGCGGTGTTGTTCCAGTAAGCACCATTAAGTGGCTGACATGTCAGAACATGGTACATAATGGTGAGATGCAAACGTGAATTAGCTGTGAAGGAACAGCGATGATTTCGCATTAAAAATCAGTTATAAGATTCAACAGACAAAACAGTCTACTTATGGTACGACACTTTCGGTGAGACTGGCGGCTTACGTGGTGTGAAGAGAACAGTCCGGCTGCGACAGTTAGCAGAGAAATTGAAACCTAAAAGTCATGTGTAGGTGTCGACGACGCCTAGAAGCAGAGAACTGCAGATGCAGCAGTCAACAGTCTGGCTTATTTTACGCAAAGGGACAATGACTTCGTTCGGAGTTTTGCAGCGACTTGCACCTCCTATCGAAGGACGTCAGTGTTCAGTGACGAACTCACGTTTCATGTGTCTGGAAAGGTGGATCGTCATTAGTTTGCAGGAACAGAAAGGTGGAATAATAAATGTGATAGCTGATATCGATCATGACGTGTTGGAACGTATATAGCAAGAATTTGACTCTCGTATTGACGTTTGCAGCTTCAGGAACGGTGCCCATGTTGAGAATCTGTGACGTGATTTTAAAACTATTAGAGATTTTCTATGCACTGATGGGTGTCAATTCTGTCTATATCTTGTAATTTTCGCCCAGTCGTCCTCTGAAACCGTGGAGGAACTTATGAATAACTCTGTATATTTGTCTGAGTGCTTGGTGTCAATCAGCATGTTTTACGTACTTCCATTTTTTTATCTGTCGGTAGTGTCTTTCACTGAAGATGTCAGTAAAAGCATCTTCCAGGTACATGAAAGGAGTTTCCTGTTTCTGATTCCGCTGATGAGGAGCCGTGCGGAAAGAGGAAATGCGAAATCGAAACACGGTGACTGAGTTTAGTCGCAGTAGCAGGCTGACAAAGGCGTTCCACTCACTGGATGAGCGCCTTTTGTTCTCTGAACAAATGCAGTTTCACCGCGACAATTGTCGCCGCCGGTTCGTAGGGAAACCAGAAAGGCCGTCGATATGGGGAAGAACGTCCGAAGTGAAGTCTTCCTTTGGCACCGTGTGTTGCCAGACGTGAACTGAAGTGGCTCGGAAGAAGCAAACAGCATCTCGCCGAAAATTTCTTGGAATACACGGTTATTCAAATAAGGTGGCGCATCAAACGCACGCTCCATTGCTGTTCCCGTGTAACGTTTCTTTGCATGCAAAGCAGATGCCGCCTTCCTTTTTTCAGTGTTAAATCGAGAGGAAACGAGGAGCTGGCAAGAGGAGGCTGCAGGGGAGTCTGCATAGTGGACGGCCGCGGCTATTGTGAGGAGTTCAGTACCTGGGGCGGTCCGGCACCGGGTCTTCATGATCGATACAAGGTCTGAGTGGACACCTTCAGCAAAACAGTTAAATGACTTTTACGTCGAACAGTTACAAAAAATGGTTCAAATGGCTCTGAGCACTAAGAGACTTAACATCTGAGGTCATCGGTCCCCTAGAACTTAGAACTACTTAAACCTAACTAACCTAAGGACATCACATACATCCTAGCCCGAGGCAGGATTCGAACCTGCGACTGTAGCGGTCACGCGGTTGAAGACTGAAGCGCGTAGAACAGCTTGGCCACCGCGGCTGGTGCGAACAGTTACACTTCAACTCTGTAAAACGTCTGCGTCTGTTACGTAAATTTTCAATTGGGTACTTATCTGCTACAGTCTTTCTTGACACAACTGAGTTCAATAAACTAGGATACAGGTGTCGCTTTATCTGTACTTTCTTATCGCCACAGACGTTCCATATTTTTTACTGACACATGTTCGTAAAATTTGATGCTTCCAAAGTCAATAGCTGCAGAGAATATTAATCATTAACTTAAATCCAAATTTATGTTTCAACACACAGTCACTTTTAGCTACGGGGAAGAAACTACTAAACTGCTGCAAATCATTCCAATACATTATCTATAAAACAGTACTGCTCCTCGTTTGTCCCTTGCTATCTTCTAAGCAACTGCAGTACTTCAAATGGAAATACCAATTTACTCAAAACTGGGATGACTCAACATGACTGATCTATATCCATCTATTTAGAATACAATACACAGAAAGAATGTATCATATTAGATTTTTTTAATGTTTTCATTTAACAGCAACGGCGTGCCGACATACTTGGGCGGCCGGTGAAGTCGCTTACTGTTGTTTCTCACACACTATCCCCCCAGGTACCATCACCTGCCTTGGTACACAGGAAAATGCGTGGATCATTACAAGGCACAGTATCACAATACATCCCGCTACCTGTAATTCGACTGTGTCCTGCGGTCAGCAGGAATGAACTAACGATCAAGTTTGAACACACTTTAGTCTTCTTGGCGTGCACTAACTTCCAAACGAAAGAACAATACGAAAACCAACAATTTCTATGAAACTTCCTGGCAGATTAAAACTGTGTGCCGCACCGAGACTCGAACTCGCGGGACCTTTGCCTTTCGCGGACAAGTGCTCTTCCAACTTTTTTTTTTAATCTCATTTTGTTCGCTTTTGTTCGTTGCATCTGCTCGGGGCGGACGTCGTAAGACATCCGTTTAAGTTCGTTGTTGATAGATTAGCTCAGTTTTTGCATTACAGAGGGCTGCTAACCCTCTGACAGAAAACGCTGAGCTACCGTGCCGACTATCAACTCAGCTACTCAAGCACGACTCATGCCCCGTCCTCACAGCTTTACTTCTGCCAGTACCTCACCTCCTACCTTCCAAACTTTGCAGAAGCTCTCCTGCGAACCTTGCAGAACTAACACTCCTGAAAGAAAGGATATTGCGGAGACGTGGCTTAGCCACAGCCTGGGGGATGTTTCCAGATTGATATTTTCACTCTGCAGTGGAGTATGCGCTGATATAAAACTTCCTGGAAGATTAAAACTGGAAACAATTTCTGTGGTTGAAAAAACCAGATAAGAGTAAAAGACAATGAAAAAAAGTAAAGTACTGCGCTACATAACTGCAAGTGGTGGTACTCTCAACAAGATGCAAGTTTCTACTGAAGGCTATGGCGAGTGTCTACTAGGCTAGGGCCGACGTAGGTATCGGCCGGAGCTGTTTTAGCTGCAGGTACACACTGCCGGTCTGGCTCCGCTGGTGTGCATGTAACACTGATTCGGCGGAGTTCTACACGTAGTTACATTAGTTCTGATTGTTGGATCTCTGTCACATGGCTTTTCATGAAGTAGTTCCGTGTTTATGCGGAAAGTCTGTTGATGTTTTCATCCACTGGCTGTCAGTTAACGAGCATTTCGCTCTCATATAAGTATATGGCCGAAAGAGTCAGCCTACAGGAATTGTGAAACAAACACTGTCGTCCAGGACTGTGTACCACAAAATGGCGCAGTTTCACCATGCGATGTGGAAACTCACAGGCGTCTATTGTCTATTGAGGCCTAAGCGCTGTAGTGTGCGAGTGAGACAGACGAGAACTTACGTCATAGGGAAACCCAGTAGAAGGCGTTTGTGGCCAGGAAGGCGTAGCAGTGTTAAATATGGCAGACCTAAGATCGTCCATAAAGGGGAACATTTATGAAAACTATTTAACGCAGGGAATGAAGCCAAAGTAATTTCAATCTCCCATCCTCTATAAATTTTCATGGTGATCCCAATGAAACTTGAACGTTGAATAGTTTAGGATTTACTGTTAAAGCGAAATTAACAAGTTTTGTAACAAAGATCTGAATGCTAAAATCTGAACGCTTTGGTCGATCTTAAAGATCGACATTTCATACAGAGGCGTACCATTAAAATGACAAACGTTGTGAATATCTGTTCTGTAACTTTGTTTGTTTAAAAGATACAGTAAATTTAAATTATCAGTATTTTCAGTTAAGCATCAGATCATCATTTCCTACACACAAAACACATTGAACGATGGCATGACACCTTATTGAATCATTAGGTAATGGAATATTTGTTGTAAAGTTTAGTGCATAATAGTTACTTTTGTTCTTTATTTATTTATCAGAAAGCACATTGGTGCAAGGCTACTGGCCGTGACAATCAAAGCTAGGAAGGAAATTGTATTGGTTTTATGTAAGAGAATTTAACCTTTATTCTGTAATGGATGTTATTATTTAGAACGTGAAAGTAGTCAATCTTTGGTTATTTAAATATGTTAAAACCGAAAATAATGTAAAATAAGCTGTAGCCAATCAGATGGACGGCTTCAGGAAAGCGAACTGCCCTAGTCAGTTGAGCGAGGATATTCGGTACGCAGGAAACGCGGCCGGGGACGGGCAGAGGGAAAGTGCTGGTGCAGCTGCGAAAGCGGACAGTTCGGCTGGAGACACCAAAGGGTACAGTTCGGACTGAGACGCGAAAGCGGACAGTCGATCTTTAGGCAGCTAGGAAGTGAAACGACTTAGAAAATTTCGCGTAGTACTTTTCGTGTAAATGACGAGGTTGAGTATCGTACTTGTGTTTCGCGATAAGATTGTGAATGATCCAACTGTGTCAAATGGATATGCGCTAGAGTGTAACAGTAACACTAAATACGACCACTTTCGTTATGTTTGCTTCCTCAATAAACTTTATTTTAACCAAATTGCAACCCTGTGGCCTACGTTATTTATGGGTCGTTAATTTAGTTCCCGATGTTATTAATACTGTTATTATATGTTATATTAACTTTGTATTTCTCAAACTTGCCACCAGCCAGACAATTTAACCAAAGGATCACAAGTGTCTAATTTAGGGCGTGTAATACGACACGTGCGGTTCAACTCCTAGACGAGTTTGAGCCAAGACATTTCGATGAAAGGAAAACGCATATGGGCCCGAACGTCTTTGGGATTTTAGCTCGCATGGCGAGCTCTTGAAGAAAGGTAAGCAGCCCACCTTATTTGCCTGTTGTGCGGGCCAGATTGGCCTCTCAGAAGTATTCATTGACTAAACCTCTATTTTATAAGGATTAAAATAATGTACTGACGGTCGTCCAGTGCGATTCCTACATAGGTCCTCTCTAACAAGAGGCAATACTACATAACCTGCAGAGTCGAATGAAACCACAAGCTGCGTGAATTTAAAATTCACCTTAAGATGAATATATCGCCAAAACTGAATACTTTCTTCTGGGTTGTAATCACATAACCGGACATTTTTAGAATCTTGCACACGTAACTACGTATCCATTCTTAGAAGTATTTTTGTCGTGCTTCTAGGTCGGACCAATAGCTACAGCATCAGTCTACATTTTTGTTAAGTCCTGGTGATATTCTCCATTACAAGAAATTCGAAGCTTCGTAAATAATATTGCCACCTACAATATGCCCGTTTTTCCATATAAACTTTTACAGTATTGCCATTCTTTATTACTCTATTTTCCACACGCCAAGCACTCCATCGTGGCTCTCATTAGATTTCATAAAATCCATCATTATTGCTCTAACATCCACTTCTCATATACCTCAATTCGGACTTATAAAATATCTCCAAATAATGTTTCATGTTGCAAACAAATAAATTATAAATATAGAAACTTCTTTATATAGATGTAATACGACTGGAGTTGTTATCCTACTCCATAAATACAATACTCAATTCTTCGTTTCTATAATAACTACGCAGTGTTCAAATTGCTGGTCCAGCTTGTAGGTAGGTTCAACTTATTCTCTTAAATGCCAGTAACGGGAGTAAAACGGAAGAAACAAATCCCACTATCCGCTTTTATATTCCCTGCTGTTGATTAATCGATTTATACATGTAAATATTACTGCCAATTCATATTATTTTTAATTACAGCCAATTATTAGAGCAGATTCCATTGTCTACCCCTTACTTTAACTTTTATTTTAAATACATACGCGTTACGCTCCAGACATCAAGTTATTCATGAATGTAATAAAATCTAATTACGTTTCAAGAGAGTACGGCAGTTCTTTTCTTTAACATTACGTTTATTTAATTTACCTTTAAAGATTTCTCACGATTTTTTTTATGAAACTACAATACAGGAAGAAGATACCGTTCATATAACATACATACTCCCCAATGTGACCCCTAGTTTTATTATGTCTGTTTGCGAGGTCGTTATTTATATCGACGTTTCAGTGCATTTACGACAGACCAACGATTATCACTACTGGACATTTGCTGCAGCAGTTAAAACAACTGAAGGTCCAGAACATAACTAATAAAGCATAACTTATGAAACTTTTACAACTTTATTTATTTACTTCATGTAACAGCAAATAAATAAAGACGTAAGGAAAATAGATAACATGACATACACGTATAGCTCTTAATCAACAGATTTGACACAAATAAAAGTCGTATGCCAGTTCTGTCATTGGATCGTGAGGAACATTATATTTTTAATGATTCTAAGTCAAAAGCTTCTGTCTTGCCACTAAGTAATAAATTTTTTACTTGTAACTAGATAGGTTCAAGAAACAATCCTGTTTTATGTTGAGAAAAGTGGTTGACCCGATATCATAACAACAGAGTCTATTCCAGCAAAAAGTAACAGATTACTGCTAACGATGCTGCCAGTAAGATTTTAGTATATAACCACGTCAACAGAAGACCAAGAAATGTCAGTCGTTGTTTACGGTCCACAAGTTCTGAAATGAAAGTCTTGGCTGTCGCTATCGGCACTTCTGAGCAGAAAGCATAAACTTCCACTGCCACGGCCTTGTACCAGCGGTCACGCTCGGTCTCAGTCTTTCATGCCCACAGCGTAGCTCCGTTCCAACTGCTCTTACTCAGTCCGCGTAGCCAAATTTATCCAAACAAATCGATATAGCTGGCGCATGGCACAGTTGGATTATACACAGTAGTTAATTAACTGTTGTATCTTCCACTTCCCCATTTTTCGATTGTCACTTACTGCACAGCAATGACTGGCTTAGGTACCACTACTTGACCTACAGGTACACTTCCTTTAATATTTGCTAGACTACTCCCTACCATCTGTTGTCTAGCGTCCTGAGTAAGCTTTCTCAGTTGGTTTTTCTTAACTCACTGGTTTGAAATTGCATTTCAGATATCGTGCCCTCATAATTAGCTACCATCTTATTATTTAACTCTCTAACACCAGAAGCTAACTTATTATCTAATTCAGATTATAGTTGTATAAACATACTTTCCATTGCTTCCTCCTCGCCAGAGTCACTTCCCTTTTTACTAGTTTCCTTCCCCAGAAATTCTACAGACGCCTTACCATTTGGCACTACTTCACTAACACTTCGTACAGTTTCTTTTTCTGTTTCACCATCCTTATCCGCTAAGTCCTTCATGTCTCTGTCCTTCTCTTATGTACTTATTTTAATTAATTATTAAAGTATTGCCTTCAAATTTTAAAACCGACGAGCGGCGCAATGCAACCGTCTCCCCATCAGTCCTCGATTCGTTGTGTGCGCTACTAGCGGACCCCACGAAGCTGAGGCCGTAACCGCGGCCCTTCGGTTGAACAGCCACATCTCGCCTGAGCAGCAAAATTTCCGTTGGACAGCTCCAGACTCACTGCTGACCGTGATTCTGCCGCCAGCTGCCGACGCCAGCGACGTGAGTCAGCGACCTGCCCGGTGAGGAAGGGAGACAGAACCAGGTGCTTACCTTGTAGTTCTGAACCCACCAGATAGTACGGGTTCGACCGCACTACCATAATAAACGAGTGAGCTTAATGCTCAGTCCCGCTCAGCGAGCGCAACAGCCGCACACCCGCACTGCAATGAAGAGAGCACCGCCGATCGTGTTGCCTCCCAGTGCCTCATAGCCCACCCCAGGATCGACCAGCGAGGCCGCCGATGTCGTGAGAGAGGCATTGAATTTCACCATACGCCGAGATGAATAGAGCAGCACCCTCAGCGCCAAATGTAAATGGTTAAAATCGCCGCGCCACCGGTCACTCATACTCAAATCCGATCAAATTCAATTAGTTTCCAGAACTATCCTGGCAGGCAAGGTCGTCAATTTGGTGGTCAGCCTATAGGGGGTGATTTATGAAATGGCATCATAGTCTCCGTCTAATGTCACACCTTCCAGATTATGGACGCCCAAGGACTGTTCCGGTGCAATGTTGGCAGTAGGTGAAACCCAGGTAACAGGTTCAGGGTAGCAAAGGATCAAACATCAATACGTGGAAGGGAAACCCATCGGATAGTTCGTCGTTTTCACCAAATTAACATTTATTTAACAAAACATACTCATCAATTAAATTCCAGATTAATAGCAACATGAAAACCACAAGAATTATAGTGACATATAAGGTGACAAACTACTGAAATTGGCCAATATAAGCCAAAGGAAACATTATTCAATAAACACAAAGCATCTGAATTTATAGCTGTAAGAATGAAATTTGAATCTTAATTGACAAAAGTTCATGAACTTATCCCGCCAACTCCACAGCCTACAATCCTGGCAGCAGTCGCTCAACCCAGGTATAGCTCCAAGGAACAAGACAACTACTCAACTTTGCTATGTATGACAGACGATTTGGCAAGGCGCTCCCGTGGGAATAACGCAGGCCTCGGGCGTTGGGCAGAATGCCGCCAAGGTATATGCCTTCAGAAGGCTTTTAATCAGATCAGGGGAAACTTGGGAAATTAAGATTGACCGAGATAATTAGAATGGTTTTGGTCGTACACAACAAATGCATACCCTCCATCTAGGTAAGATGATAAGAGAGAACATGTAACTGACAAGGTGTAGGTACAGACAGAGCAGCTGCAGTTAAACCCTTAACCAAGAAGAAAATTTCACTTAGTAGTAGCCCTAAGCAATTCAATTATGACTAAAACACATCAGCGTAGGTTACAATGAATACACCTTACTAAATCACAATTAGATTTCAGTTTCACACCTGGTACCTGATACGGTACTATGACATTGCCACCGGGTACAGTGCCACTCACCGGTGTTACCACTTCAGTTCATAACATCGCACCCCAAGCGTGTGCACACAAGCAGTTTGCCAATGAACAGAATCGCGTGGCTTCGAAGAAGGCGCACTAGTAACCTTTGGCCACTCTCAACCCAAGACACACTGCAGTACAAAGAAATACATATTATTCACTGGACACGACACAATAATATAGCGCCGATTTTCCTTTAAACAATAAAAGCACAGGTCCAGAATGTCCATAGCCAGTATGTTGCGGTGGACTCTCCCCATCGCGAATTATCCTCTTAACTCCTCTTCAGATACCAGGAGGAGGCCCGAGTCACCAGAGCTCCAGAGCACAACCTTCGTCACCTTCTTTAGTGGATGCCCAACATTCGACAAGTCGCTCGGCAATCCGACGGGGTACAGGCGTTTTCCATCCCAAATCTCCAACCAAATCCTGCCGTCAGGCACTGCTGCTCCAGCGCTCCTCCTTCCGTCACGTGCCGTTCACAAATCACTCCGCCGCGCCGAGCCTCCACGCCGCAACTAGCAAAACCAAAGATAAATCACAAGCGAGGTGACTATCGATACCGATGCCGGAGGTTGTTAGGCCAGCAAAACGAGCCGCCACGGCTGAGTAGGAGCTTAAAATAAACCTCCAATTAAAGCGCAATGGTCGTTTACGACGTTGCTCATGACTAGAATGGTCATCTGACTATGTAAAAATTAAAATATTCGTCCCTGCTCACGACCTGTAAAATTTGCAAACCTCTGTGTACATTGTTCACTCCAAGGAATAAAAGTAATGAACTAAACATAATGCACTGTCCTAAATTGCTTCCAAGAAAACTCAAAAGCTCAGAGAGTATTAACCATTAAATTAAATATATGCAGATTGATGCGACACATGAAAATTTGTACCAAGGCCAGGATTCAAACTCCTGCTCATCAGGCAGATGCGCTAGCGACTATGCCACCCTGGCACAATATCTTTCGACAACTGCACGGAACATCCCAGCAAGCCTCCCTCCTCAGTCCAAATTTCCGTTCACGATTCATCCCACTTTGCAATATCCCACAAGCTCGAACAGCGTTGTTTTGGAATAATATCTCGGGCATCCTGTCTGAACCCAAGAGTTAGGCGCTTCAATCGACGGAGATTATAAAGTTCTAGAGACCTTTCCAACCCCAGACATCTATGATGTGTATGTGCAGATTGAAGTGAAGAATGAAAGTTTGTACCTAGGCTGGGATTCAAACTCGAGTCGCATGCTCATTAGGCAGATGCACTATCGACTATGGCAAGTGGGCTGTGGCGCGAAATGGTATTGAGATTGAGGAGGGAGGCGTTGAGGGTAGTCTGTGCAGTTGTCCAAAACACTGTTCTGTGGTGGCATAGTGGTTGATGAATCTGCATAGTGAACAGAACATCCGGGCTCAAATCCCTACCATGGTACAAATGTTCATTCTTCGCTTCACGCTGCATATAACATCATAAATATTTGGGACTTGACATGTTTTCTGGGACCACATAGCTTCATTAACTTAAAGTTACTGTTATGTTTCAACACATAATCACTTCCATCTATGAAGATGAAACTACTACATTACTGTAAATCGTTTCCAATATATTGTCCATAAAAGAAGTACTCTACCTCATGTCTCTAACTATCTTCTAAGCTCCTCTACTAATTGAAATGGAAATACCGACTCACTCAAAATTGGTCTGGTGCCAAGTGATTGATCTACAACCGTCTATTTCCGAATAAAATACACAGAATAAATGATGACTAACTGAAACCCTCAGCTGCCGACAGGTGTTGTTGATATACCTCGATGTGGACAGGTGAAAATGTGTGCCCCGACAGGGACTTGAACCCGGGATCTCCGGCTTATATGGCAGACGCTCTATCCATCTTTTTTTTTCATCATCAATCCATTTTTTTTGAAGGCGTTGTTATTTATTTATTTATTTTCATGTGTTTTTGTAATATTCACTAACATCACGAAATTATGTGAACACATCGGCGAAAGAAAAAAGAAATATAGGTTATGGTTAAAGAAAAAGAAAAGAAAAAGGGAAAGCAAAAAGAAATAAAATCCGCGCAATCTGCGACGCGCTCTCCCATCCGCGGAGGTCAGAAGTAGAATCGATCGTAGGCGGTTTAAACTCAGACACCGCCGGGGGAGGAGGGGTAGGTGCCCTCTGAGCCAGGCACCCCCAACTCAGTGGAGGCTTAACAAAGACCGCTCGAAGATAGTTAGCAAATAATGTTCGGTAACGTGGCGTGTTTTCGAGAGCTGCATGGGCTGTTCGTAAATAGGTCCAGAAGTCGAGGCGGGATTTAGGTCCCTCATGAAAGAGGTAAGCGACCGCCCACCCTTTAACCCACGTAATAGCATGACATTTGGCGGCGGGAAAATGTCTGTCCTCCGGGTGTAGAAGCATTCGAGGTTCGATTGTGTCTGGTGGCACCCGGAGATAGCAGGCAAAGATTTGCTGCACGAAGCGCCATACATCTTGCGATGAGGCGCATGTCAGACGGTGTTCATCAGTGTCCAGTTGCTGGCAAAGGAGACAAAGAGGGGATTCTGACAAGCCAATATTGTGCAGTCGCTGCTTCGTGACAAATTTCCTGTTGACTATGTGATACCACAGTGCCCGGACGTTCGTAGGGAGGAAGGGCTGGTGAACGCAAGTCCACACTATGGGCCATTGGATGGAGGGATGTTTGGTCTCCATCACATTCCGGGGAACACAGCGCAGCAACAGGCTGTAAAAATCCTTAGTCCTGGGTGGGCGTGTATCTGGGAGACTGGTATGTATGAAACTGTAGTCGACGAAAAAGGTCGAAATATGGGACAAATGAGGCACGATATGGCCGACAGACACCGGTGGTGAGGTGGAAGGAGGTAGGAGGACCTCAAGCAAGCTGCGTGTTAGAGATGTACCCTGGCCCAGCCACTGTTTTCTCATGGTACTCTTGTACAAGGCTGCAGCTCGCATACGGACATTGACGAGCCCGACGCCACCATACCGTGAGGGCAGGGTAAGTGTCTCATACCGGACTATAAACATTGAACCAGCCATGAGATAATAGCCAAAAGCCGCCGAAGGTTGCGCCCAATTGCAGTTGGCAGAGGGAGAACTTGCGCGATGTGAACCAATTTTGATGCCACATAAAGATTAAGAAACTCAACCCGTTGAAATGTGTCCTGGCGGCGCAGGAGGTTCTGGCGGACGTCACTGCGGATGACGTGTAACAGGCGACGGAAATTCGTTGCCGCTGTGCGTGCGACAGTGGGGGTAAAGGTAATGCCCAGGTACCGGAAAGTCCAACAAGCGGCAGGGGTGCCACTTCACCCTCCTGGAGGCCTCGTCCACTGTGCATTGCAGAAGATTTGGCGACATTCATGGCAGTGCCAGCGGCAGCCCCATAACGGGTAATCAATTCTAGGACTTCTCGAATCTCAGAGCCGGAGCGAATGAGAAGGCCGAAATAATCAGCATATGCCCGACAGCGAAAAGAGTGTTGGCGTAGGGTGAGGCCAGAGAGCTTGGTCGTCAAGCCCCCAATAATGGGCTCAAGGGCAATGGCATACTGGAGGGTAGAGAGGGGGCACCCCTGCCGTATCGAACGGCATATAGGTACCGGCCCTGCTAAACGTCCATTGGCTTGGACCCGTGAACTGGCACTGTCGTAAAGACGCCGGATGACGTCGAGAAACGGAGGGGGGATGCCCATTCGGGCTGCCACCGAAAATAGGAAACGATGACGCACTCTATCGAAGGCGCTGCCGAAGTCTATAGCGACGACCGCTGCACGGAGTCTGCAGGCCGCCGCCATCGCAATTAAGTCGCGGCATGCCCCTGTGGCAGTCTGTTTGTTAACCTGTCCTCCAGACATCGTTTGCTCTGGTGAGAGGATATGAGGGAGTATTGTTCGAAGCCGCATTGCCAGTAAGCGCGCGGAAATTGAGTAGGGTGAGTGGTCTGTAACTCGTGACCATCGAACCACGAACTGGTTTGTGTACTGGTATGATGATGCCCTCAGCAAAGGCGGGTGGGATTGCTTGGTCAGATGTTATCAGTTCTTGATACATATTCGTCCACCGTGGTGCCATGAGGTCCCGAAAGGTACGGTAAAACTCAATCGGTAAGCTGACAATGCCGGGCGATCTGTTGACAGCACCCTTGGCGACTGCGTTGTTGACTTCGTCTAACGTGACCGCCACTGTCAAAGCATCCGCCTCCGTATGGGGGAGGGTGCGCGTGATGTAATGCAAAATGGAGTGTCGTCTGCTGCAGTTTCAGCGTCTTCTTCGCTATAAGTACGACGGTAGTGCTCGACGAAAGCGTGGGCGATGTCATTCTGAGTGGTCACCTGCGTGCCATGAGGCTGCTGATGATCTGCCGACGACGCCGTCGTTTGTCGGACACTATATGATGCATGGATGGAATTTCTAAATCCGCGTGATCGTGGCGTCGCGTCCGTATCACGACCCCTTGCAGTTTCCGGTGCTCCAGGGCAATTATTTTCGCCTTAGTTCTTTGCCGTTCCAACTGGTTGTCCGGGGTTGGCGGTTGAGCTTCCAGATCTCGGAGAATCGCATAATAGAAGTCAACAGTAGTGCGATGCCAGTCGGCCATGTCCTTCTCGTATCTCATCAGAGTCCTCCGGATCGCCGGCTTGGCGCAGTCCAACCACCAAGTCAATGTCGAGTGGTAGCGGGGAAGGCGTCGTTCGCAGGCCGTCCACGTTTCAGTGACTTGTTGGCGACACGCCAGGTCATGCAAGTGTGAAGTATTGAGTTTCCATGGCGCACGGCTGCGCCATACTGATTGCAACGGAAGGAGGACCGTACAGATGGAGGCGCAATAGTCGGAAAAGGCCAGCGGCCAGCGTTCGGCGCCCCGTATCACAGATCTAAAACTTTGTGAGACATATATCCTCTCTAGTCGGCTTGCGGAATGACTGGTAAGAAAGGTATGGCCAGAACGGTCGCCGTGTTGAACTTCCCAGGTATCGTGAAGCAGGAGGTCTCGCACCACTATACGTAGTTCCTGGCATGTAGTATAGTGGGGAACCAACCAACAACCTCAATGCCGACGCCCAAGGAAACCCCCACAACAACCAACGAGGAAGCCAATCCAGCGCCCCCCGCAGAGGTGCACAGCAACATCACTACACCATCACGACACGTCACGGCTGCAGAGAAGCCAACACACGCCATCGACACCGATAGTTTTAGTTACGACAAGCTAGATATAAATGTAAAATTAAGTAGGCTAGAAAAAAGAGACATCTTAGAGACGGCACAGTAAATGCTCATCCGCACTTTACACCCGTACGGCCAATCTGTTTGTTTCCGTACATCAGAGCAAACCGATAGACTGATTCTCAAAACGGAGAATATTCCAACAGATCCAGACAGCCTACTAGACCTGTTCATGCAGGTGGGCGCCCGCAGTGAGGAACTATTCGATATTGACAAGCTTTACAAGGATCACGTAAGGGCTCATGGGAGAACATACTTCGATTACAGTCAAACTGGCAGCAAGTGCTACGCCACCGTTAAACACCCAAACTGCTAATAGCACAGCTTAATGCTATGCGGAGTATACTTGTAAATTCGGAGCTCCCGCGGGTCCTACGTGAACTAAAAAGTGACATTCTGTGCAAACAGGAGCCCTATACTAGATAAGGGCATATCCCCAACTATCCTCCAAGTGCGGTGACAGTTGCGGAGGAGACAGGCTGCATGGCATCTGTCATAATCCTAAACAAAGAAATACATCCAGTCAAAATTACAGAACTCTGTTCCGAGCACCTAGTTACAGTTGAAGTCACACACAAGGGGGACACTTGGATCATCGCGTCGCTGTACGCCCAATTCTGTCATTGCATCAAACCATACGCAGACCTCATCAGAGATGTTGAGCAATAGGCTGGCAACAAAAAACTTCTAATCTGTGCAGACATAAATGCCAGATCAACCCTGTGGCATTCAGACAGAACTGACGACAGAGGTAGAATAATAAATGAAATCATCCAAGAAAACAGACTACACGTACTCAACAAGGAAGGACATCACCCGACTCACAACGGACACAACGGTCATTCATCAAACATAGACACCACCCTCGTTAATAATGCCGCCATCAACCACGTACGAGACTGGACCGTACATGACCAGATCACTGCTAGCGACCACAACATCATCACACTAACCTTAAGTGGTACACCAAACGTCAACACAGAAACACTACCAAAAAGGCTATTATTTGACAAAACAGACTAGGACAGGATCAGACAAAAAATACATGAGCACATACCGCAAGACATCACCGGCAGTGTCGATTACAGAGCACATATGCTGACAGATATCAACACACACACACACAGAACACCTGCATACCCATACAAAGAATAACAAAACACCAAAATATTCCCTGGACTACACAATTAACACGACTCAAACAAGACTCAAAACGTAAACGTAAGCTTTACCAACGAGCAATTTCAGATAGAGAAAGACAATTACGACTACACGACTACCGGCTTGCCAAGGACAAATATAAACTTGAGCTGAATAAGACCAGGAAATACCATTGGAACAGCCATGTAGCAGCACAAACACAACTAAACATTTGGGGGGAACCATACAAAATCGTGACAGAGAAAATTAAGAGCCCACTGGTTCTGGGAACGCTGCGACAGGAGGATGGTGAGATGACTAAGGGCTGGAGACGCACAGCGGAGTTCCTGCTGAGCAAACTCCTGCCTGACGACATCGCAGACACAGACACACCACAACATGCAGCACTGAGACGCGAAGTAGACACAGTATACACCACACCAACCGTCACCAGTCCATTTGTGCAGGAAGAAGTGGCGACAGCGATCTCAGAACTCAAAAACAAAAAGGCGCCTGGACCAGATGGTATCCACTCTGAGGTACTGAAACAAATTGCACCGCCGATCACCCCGTGTCTCACAACGTTGTTAAACGATCCATTAAGACTGGACCGTGTGCCTGCAGTTTGGAAGACCTCGAAGAGTCGGTTATCATCAAAACGGCTCCAGACAAAGACCCATCAGACCCCAAGTCATACAGACCAATTTGCCTTATCAATACACTCGGTAAAGTACAGGAAAAACTACTCTGCAAAAGACTACAAGCACACCGAACACTACGGGGACTGACATCACACCAATACGGCTTCAGGGAAGGGAAATCTATAGATGACGCAATTAACAGAGCACTCCAAATAGTACACGACACACCCTCCAAATATACACTTGCAATTATGATAGACATCACAGGTGCCTTCGACAACATCTGGTGGCCGGCCTTGTTCAAGAGGCTCAGACACCTGCAGGTACTGGAGTCTCTGTATAATAGTTTCATGGACTACTGCAGAGACAGAACGGTCGTTTGGCAAATGGACAACCAGAAAGTGATTAAACTAATTACAAAAGGCTGTCCACAAGGGTTGATCTGCGGCCCCATCTTCTGGGACATAGTTATAGAACCGCTCCTACAGTTACTAGAGGAGCACATCTTGACAGATGGAGTTGTCGCTTATGCTGATGATCCACTCGTCGTGGTTTCAGCAAACAACCGTACCCAGATCCAATGGAACACTTAGGACAATAACCCAATGGTGCACAGATAATAAATTAAAGATAGCAGGAAACAAAACAACTTATACATTGCTAGAGGGTATCCTGCGCAGGAACCCAATAGTCACAATCGGGGACACAAACATAAAAAGACTAGCAGTCACACGCTATCTAGGAGTATATATTGATGAACGATTGAACTTCCACGAATACATGCGAATATGCACAAACAAAGCAGAAAATATACTACACAAGCTGGCTAGGCTAAATTCGGAACAATTCAGACTACCCCTGTCAGTGACACGAACATACCATTGCGCTCTCTTCGAGTCAGTACTATGCTTTCCTGCCAGTACGTGGGCCCACAGGTTAAATCTCTCAACTAACAGAACCATTGTACGTCGAGGCCAAAGAAGTGTTCTACTTCGACTAACAGGGGCATTCAACACAACATCAAATGACGCACTATGTGTCGTCATGGGAATCTTCCCCATAGATATCACCATCAGGTACCGCGCAGCAATGTACTGGCTTAGGATGGGGAGAATAGACCAGGTTCGGCAGATCACTGGTGTACCGATTGAGACAAAACGCCAACTAAGAGCATGGCGAGTGGATACCTAGCAGAGCGAGTGGGCCAACAGCGATAAGGGCCGCCGTGTATACAACTTCTTCCCTGACATCCGGGAAAGACTAAAACTAAAACATATTGATCGCAGCCGCGGTATGGTACATTTCATCACAGGACATGGCCCTTATCCCACGCACCTGTTCTGCGTGAGTCTCCAGCAGACTAATAGATGCACATGCGGGGAAGAAGGTTCCCCTGAACATACTGTCTTCTTCTGCGGACAACGCACGAACATAAGACACACAGTACACATAAATCGCCTGAACACACAGAACGAACTACATGCCATAATGCGCGACCCGGAAAGGTGGTCTGAACTCAACAAACTAACGGACGAAATCTCGAAGATCCAACAAATAGAATACTTGCGCAACAGACCCTACCAAAGGCAAGTCGGTCCAAACAGACGTCACGATGCCCAGGGGGACACAGATATGATTAGCACCACGAGTAATGAAGAAGAAACAGATACAGACCAGGGCACCAACACAGATATTGAAGCGTCCAGCGCGCATGATCCATAGTGTCAACCAAGTCCAATTCAAAAAACAGAGTGGAACAACCGACAAGAGGTGCACAAGTCACACACAATCCTAAAAACAGATTGCACCTTATATGTAAATAGTTAACAGCATCTCCATATCTAATAAGAGCTTAAACCTAGATACCTCTTCAAGGGACCTATGCCTTCCGTTAAGAGGCAGCGCACAGTCTCGATGGAAGGATCTTAATTGTGGTCCCTCTCTTTTGAGCCCAACCCGACGGATACCTATGGTAGATCGGGGAAAACCACCGTTCAGGTCGTGTTGTCGGCGGGGCCGGGAGGTGCTTGCGCCTGATGTACTCTACTAGGAGCCTTGTAGGCTCAACACAAACCGTTAGCGTCATTACCTTATTACTTTTACCACAAGTACCCTTTCATTAGCAACTTAAAGCCAAGCTCAAAATCAGTTACCTCTCTATTGTATATCGTAAATAGTTTAGCAGGCTGGACATGGAGGTCTTAGTTTCTAGCTTTAACGTACCCTAATCTCTTCTAGTTAAGTTAGTTTTTAGGATGGTAGATGTTAAAGGCATGGTGAGCAACGGCCAGCGTCTTGAGGGTCGTTCCAAGACCCGGGCCGCCGCCCACAACCAGGTGACGGGCAATACTATCCTATCTCTTCTCTATTCAGTTCTCTTCCTTCCTTCTTTCTAAATATTTAATTTCGTTTTGATTATTAATATCTTACTTGATTTTGTATTAGTTATAAGTTTTTCTAATGCTGCACAACAACAACAAAAAAGAAAGATATCAAATGGATCTAAACAGAGCCCGCCTCCACGTGGCGGAACACGGGCAACGGTGTGAGTGGGGACGGGAGCCGGTGTGGTGCTACTTTCAGTCACTCCGGACCCCGGACCCAGTCACAGCGGCTAAGTGGCAACATACGATCCACCATAAGAAATTAGACGGTGGATCATAAAATATAAGAAGCTAGTGAAAAAAAAAGTGGAGAATCTGATCTTTAGGATGCAGAACGCAGTTAAAATCACCTCCTAGTAGGCAATGGTCATAACGCCCGAAAAACAGGGGAGCGATTTCCTCAGAATAAAACTGGGCTCTTGCATGCCGTCGGTCGGTGCCTGAGGGAGCGTAGACATTAATGATGCGTGTCCCCATGGCAGTGAGTGCCATGCCCCGAGCTGATGGATGGAAGGCGACATCGGTCACAGAAATCCCGTGGCGGACGTAGATGGCCACTTCGCGGCCCATAGGATCACTCGCGGAGGCAGGGGCGGTGTAGCCAAGTGAACTTCCTGCAGAAGGGCGAAATCAATATCCGAAGCCCAGAACATCTCCTGCATAAGGCGGATTTTCACCCTGGAACGGATGTTGTTGGTGTTGATAGTTGCTATCCGGTAGGCCTGGTCTCGGATTGCTGGAGGCTGGTCCACTCCGCTGTCCGCGCAAGGGTGTGGGCGTCGCAGCGGAACATTATCCCGCTGGCCCGCAGGGGAGTCTGGGGAGAGTATGATTAGTGGTGCGGCCGTGACGGCGCAGGGTCCCGTAACGGGTCCTGCTCCTCGACCTTCTCCTCGTGCCACGCTGTGGAAGCGGACACTGGTGTATCTTCCATTTTGTCTGCAGAAGACGTTGTAATGGTGCGTGGTGTAGTGTCGCCTGTGATACGATCATGATTTAGTTCAGCGATAGATAGATGTTTCCGCGCTCATAACGTCTTCGTCAGCAATAGTGGGTTCTGAGGCCTCGTGGTAGTCGACGGTTACGTCCTCCTCGACTTGTAACGTCTCCTCTTGGCCGAAAACTGTGCAACGTCTTCGCTTGCGACGTTTCGGAGAACGTTGTTTCCTTGTGCGACCCTCCGTGTCCGACGACGGTAGGGAGTCGCGTCGTTCTGGCAGAAAGACCGCTGTAGGAACGATGAGCGAGTCGATCTCCATCGTGTTTCCGAGGTCAGGGTCAGCGTCCGGTTGCGTCGGCATCATCGCAGCGGCGTCGATGGCCGGCCGAGGCGGCGGGCCGTCCGAGGCGCTCTCCGTCGGTGTCTGGTCGGGCTCTTTGGTGGTGTCGTTTGTGGTAACCGGGCGACGTTGCAAAGCGGTAGGAGAAGCTAGAGCAACGGGGTAGGTCACCGGTAGCACTGTTGGTTGAGAAGTGGGTGGTTCTTCGGCAGCTGGAAGTTGAGTAATACGCCATTGTAGGCATTCGGATCTAAGGTGGCCTTCTTTGCCGCACCCGAAACAGGTCCGAGGCTGGCCGTCGTATATAATTATTGCACGGCATCCGCCGATCTGTAAGTAGGACGGGACGTGGCTTCGGAGATCAATGGTGACCTGTCGGACCCCGTTTAGGACAGGATACGTCCGAAACTGTGTCCACTTCTCCGCAGTGTGGCCATGGACTGTGCCGTATGGGCGTAGTGCCGCGACGACTTCCTCAGCAGGAAGTTCGAATGGCAATTCGAAATGCGTATCGTTCGCATACCTAAGCCTGCGTGGTCGACGGTTACCTACCCCACATTGCCATCAGAATGAGAGAAGCGGAGACCCTGTTTGGTCTCACGTAGTATGCGTTCGCACGCCGCGTCGTTAATGATTTTCACATAGGCCGTGCTGCTCACGATTGATAAATGTATGCCGATAATATCGATCGCCGGGATCTTCACTTCCTCTCGCAGAAAACGTTCCACCTCGAGTGCTTTGGGCCGGGCATAATCGTTGCAGAAAGTAAATCGGAGTGTTGATTTACGGTAACGGTTCGCAATGGATCATACAAGGTAAGCCGGCACTTAAGCAACGGCCGTCGGAATGTAAACAAGGCGAGCTCGCGCTCCACACGCAGTCAACACGTACGCGTCCGCTCTGTTGCCCTGCCGAAGGCAGACTGTCCATCTGAGCCATCGAGGACACAGATGAATAGCGCGACTGCAGGGACTTATGGCTTGCACGATCCCCATGAGACTCACATTCCCAACTGTCCACAATTCTACATATGTAATGAACCTTATAGACATTTGCCCATTCATATTTAGTAAAAGGCTACCCAGCCATTGACCTTCGTCTGTGCGAATGCGCACAGGTTGCCCAAACTCTTTATGGGAATCGCCAAAGCGTACGCGAGTAATTAGTGAATGGGCAAATGTCTATAAGGTACATTACATATGTAGAATTGTGGACAGTTGGGAATGTGAGTCTCACGGGAAACGTGCAAGGGATAAGTCCCTGCAGTCGCACTATTCATCTGTGTCCTCGGTGGCTCAGATGGATAGAGCGTCTGCCATGTAAGTAGGAGATCCCGGGTTCGGGTCCCGGTCGGGGCACACATTTTCACCTGTCCACATCGAGGTATATCAACAACACCTGTCATCATTTACTCCAGGGAAAAGCTGCACGGTCATCAACAGTATTCTGTTCTTTCGAGAACAGTTACTGTCTTCCAAATACACAGAATTATTGTACAATATTGCGTTTTTTCTGTTTTTAGTTCAACAGCAATGGTGACCCAACGTTCTTTGGCAGACGGTGCTGTCGCCCTCTGTCGTTGATCACGCTGTATATTGCATGGTACTATCGGCTCACCTTTGCACAACTGGACACTATGCGGCTGATGACAAGATATTGCTTATGCAATATATTACTACAAATACTAGCATACAATACATTCTCCCATTTGCTTCCCTTCTTGTAGTTCCCTACTTCGCTTGGACGCTTGACAGTATTTACTAACAAACTCCACTACTTTGATGATTGACTAGAAGTATAAAATAAAGTACTAGCGTGCGTCCCGGGCAATCCGTCAATCGAGCAGGTCAAAAATCTACACCATCAAAAGGAAGGCTCACAAAAGGCTCAAGAAATTAACCGGCCAAAAAATGAAGGTTAAATCCTATGACTAACCCACACACATGAGTCTCATATTCCATGCAAATATATGAAAAGAGGCAGCAAGCATTGCTTCCTTTATTCGACTAGCTCCTCCCATACACATTAGTAATAACGATTCCACGTCTCTTCCCACGTATCCTCAACGGCTGGGAGATCATCATTTGTTCTGTACTTCTCTTTATGACATTACACCACCCATGCTTGTTACTGCTGGCCTGCTAACGCCACTTAAACAAGACATTGTGTTTTTACTCCAACTCCACAAAATGCACACACTTTCAGAGGATAATATAATTTCAACCGTCTTCTCCTTTCACAGAGAGCAAACACACCTGAAATTTACCCATCGTGTAAACAGAAACTTATTTTGTCTTTTCACTGTCAGTTGACGTTCCCAGCTCTCCTTCCTCCGTCATAACTTGAATCGTTATCATTTAGTGACACCCATGTTTCATTTGTTAAATCCACGTTCCTCAACCTTTTAAATACACTACTGGCCATTTAAATTGCTACACCAAGAAGAAATGCAGATGATAAACGGGTATTCATTGGAAAAATATATTATACGAGAACTGAAATGTGATTACATTTTCATGCAATTTGGGCGCATAGATCCTGAGAAATCAGTACCCAGAACAACCACCTCTGGCCTTAATAACGGCCTTGATACGCCTGGGCATTGAGTCAAACAGAGCTTGGATGGCGTGTGCAGGTACAGCTGCCCATGCAGCTTCAACACGATACCACAGTGACTGGCGTATCGTGACGAGCCAGTTGCTCGGCCACCATTGACCACATGTTTTCAGTTGGTGAGAGATATGGAGAATGTGCTGGCCAGGGCAGCAGTCGAACATTTTCTGTATCCAGAAAGACCCGTACAGGACCTGAAACATGCGGCCCTGCATTATCCTGCTGAAACGTAAGGTTTCGTAGGGATCTAATGAAGGGTAGAAAAAAATGGTTCAAATGGCTCTGAGCACTATGGGACTCAACTGCTGAGGTCATTAGTCCCCTAGAACTTAGAACTAGTTAAACCTAACTAACCTAAGGACATCACAAACATCCATGCCCGAGGCAGGATTCGAACCTGCGACCGTAGCGGTCTTGCGGTTCCAGACTGCAGCGCCTTTAACCGCACGGCCACTTCGGCCGGCTAATGAAGGGTAGAGCCACGGGTCGTAACACATCTGAGACGTAACGTCCACTGTTCAAAGTGCCGTCAATGCGAAAAAGAGGTGACCGAGACGTGTAACCAATGGCACCCCATACCATCACGCCGGGTAATACGCCAGTATGGCGATGACGCATACATGCTTCCAATGTGCGTTCACCGCGATGTCGCCAAACACTGAAGCGACCATCATGATGCTGTAAACAGGACCTGGATTCATCAAAAATATGACCTTTTGCCATTCGTGCACCCAGGTTCGTCGTTGAGTACACCATCGCAGGCGCTCCTGTCTGTGATGCGGCGTCAAGGGTGACCGCAGCCATGGTCTCCGAGCTGATAGTCCATGCTGTTGCAAATGTCGTCGAAGTGTTCGTGCAGATGGTTGTTGTCTTGCCAACGTTTCCATCTGTCGCCTCAGGGATCGAGACGTGGCTACACGATTCATTACAGCCATGCGAATAAGATGCCTGTCATCTCGACTGCTAGTGATACGAAACCGTTGGGATCCAGCACGGGGTTCCGTATTACCCTCCTGAACCCACCGATTCCATATTCTGCTAACAGTCATTGGATCTCGACTAACGCGAGCAGCAGAGTCGCGATACGATAAACCGCAATCGTGTTAGGATACAATCTGACCTTTATCATAGTCGGAAACGTGATGGTACGCATTTCCCCTCCTTACACGAGGCATCACAACAACGTTTCACCAGACAACGCCGGTAAAGTGCTGTTTGTGTATGACAGCTCGGTTAGAAACTTTGCTCATGTCAGCACGTTGTAGGTGTCGCCACCGGCGCCAACCTTGTGTGAATGCTCTGAAAAGCTAATCATTTGCATATCACAGCATTTTCTTCCTGTCGGTTAAAATTCGCGTCTGTAGTACGTCATTTTAATGGCCAGTAGTTTATGATGGCTCTTACAATATAGAGCCCTCACTGCAATAGTCTCCATCAATTATACATTCAGTGTATTATCTTTATCAAAGGAGTTCTGTGTTACTCTTTCATTATATAAGCGTTTGTCTAGTTGTGCAAAATCATTTTTTTTTTCCTTTCAGGAAACAGATGGAACGGCACCACGGTCATTGCCAGGACGACCCAAATAGAGTTATTACAGATAACTGGTAAATAAAATATTAAAAATGAAGAAGTAAAATGGTAAAGTCCGACACTATTATAGCCTTTTTCTCTCGATCTCCCTACACGGACTCTATGGATGACAGTTTTCGTTTGACAGAATGATCGTCGTTAATAATTACGGATGACTTTACTCCAAGGACAGTGTTTTTACATTAAATGTAAGTTCAATTAAGAAATTTACAAAATAAGGCACCATAACTTCAGGATATGATAAAAGTTCCGTATATACAGGCACTCTGCTACGTTTTTATTCATACAGGTGTACTAGAACACTTTTCGAGATATGGTTTGTAGCACTGATTTGAAGTGAATGATATTTTACACATGTTGCATAGACATAAATACGAATTTTCAAAGCATTAGGATCATGGAGTTCGTTTACGTACTCCTCTTTGGACAGTGTGTATTTGCTCTATACTCCTACGTCCATTAATTGTCTAATAACGGTTAACGCAATTAGTCTCGCTGTCAAATCTTTTACTAGAATTAACTTTAATTTCCTTCATTTTTGTTGGTTACTCCCGTGTGTGTAACAATCGAATTTGAGGAATATATTCATCCCAGTTTATAATATTCATTTCTTGGGACGAGAATACCGTTTTCGTGTATCGAACTCAGTAACAGATCTCTTTCTGTTACATAAGTTATAAATGAAGCAACACACAAAGCGAGTATTTTATCTTAAAACTTTTTTTTATCTTATTGTTCACCAGAATTACTAATGAGGCGTCGGTAAGATTCTGAGAATGACTGACAACAATTGTACACAAATAACATGTTATAATAAGCAAGTTGAGGTACGTTTACAACAAGGAATGCCCGACTCTCATAACATGCATATTATCTTCACTGCTATGACTACTTAACTCCGCCGAACACATGACCTTTGTGTTTCATGTTGTCAAACGAATCATTAATTTTGACCATCACCTGAGTCCTTATAGTAAATGTAACATTGTACACCACACACCTCATAAGCTACCTCGGCCACTGCTCCCTCCGTCTGCCCATCCCCCAAGTAATAGACGTGTTAGCGTCGACTAGAAATAACTGCTATTTGTGAAGCAGTCCTCTTCTATGCATAGACTGTATCAACAGGCTGTATAATTATCATTTAGGGTCCCTGTATTGCGGTCCACAAAATACATGATTTCCGAAGGGGCATTAATGAACATCGCTATCCTGGCAGTCTGAAAACAAGTGTTCTTGCATCACGTTTTCCATCATCTACACGCTCAGTATGATGACTCACCGTTCATCAAAATCATCGATGAAGTGCAGCAAAGGTGGTGTGTGGCAGACACTGTATTTTATGAAAGCGATGCTTGTAGATACGACGAACATACTTTTCTGTGTTTTCTACAATCTCTTAATATTTGTCAAGCAGGCTACAGCTATCTTCGTATAGACGTTAAGTCATACGCTTTGTTGTCTGTAGAGGAATGTGTCAGAACATATCAGCTGATCCTCTGTGGCTTCCTGATACCACCAAATTACAAAGCACTAATCTTCACAAAAAATGAAATGTTGGCTTCAAAGTTATAATAACAGGAAAAAATGATAAACTGAAGGCCATAAATACAATGAGACAATTCGATGTATTCATAGAAAGTTAATCTGCTGTGTCAGAGACCTTTCTTGGAAATAAACGTCTAAATTGAGGATTTGTGGCCGGTCTTAAATGCTTTTACTTTTCAGGGCAGTAGAGCAGTCACGACAGCAACATAGGCGCGCGACACGCAGCACGCAAGGTAGGCTGCCCCGCGCGACACGGTAGCGGTACCAACTCGTGCCTCTGCCAGCCTCTGATGAATCTTTCTATAGAAAAGATACGGTGGTTAATAATTTCTGTCCCACAGAGAGTGAGTGAGTCACATACGAACTTCATTTCCGATTGTACAAGCAGTTCGTAAAAAAAAAGAAAAAATGTAGACCACATAATATATCACGGTAGCCATAAAGTTGATCACATAGTTTTACTAATCATCTCTAAAAAATGAAGCTGCTACCATGAATTACCATTTGAAATTTTAATTGCTGAGGTTGCCTAAACTGTATTGGAACATATTTGATTGTTGAAACAGTAATTGTATACTTCCAAAAAAGCGAACCCTCTTTAATTCATTTGCTGTCCTGTTAGTCTTTCACTGTATATTCACCATTCAGTGAGGCATATTTTCTGCAAAGGAAGATGAATTGGTGGAGATCTTGGTCGTAGAATTTTCTATATAACGTTCGTGTAACGTTACACATAGAAAAAATCTTCACAGTCATTGCAGACATGCCCGCCATACAAGGATTTCTTGCCCCGGGGAACGAGAAAAAGTGTCTGGGTGTCACTTCAGGAGATTGAGTGAAATGGAGCGAAAATCTGATAGGCAAAAGAATCAGCATGTGCAAGTATCTCATGCAGAATGAGTCAAAGCGTTGTCACGGACATCCTGCGGCTCTTCCTCTGTAGTGCCTACCATAACCTTAAAACGGATTTTCCTGTAGTATGCTCTTACGTCAGTTTGCCGTTTGCAAGCATAATCTGTTAGCACCACACTGACAGACCCAAAAGCCGCTCAGCATCATCAAGCTCTATGATCATGCATCTTCCCCTTTCCGTCTTTACGATGGTGAGTTTACGTGTTTCCACTGCTTGCTTTGCTCCTTAGCCTCAGGATCGCAGAGAACCATCCTGCAACCGTTGTAGATAATTAGGTGGCTGTACGTCTGGATTTGCCGCAATATTTGCTCCCCCACCCTAGTTCGGTGAGTTTTTTGAACGGGCGTGAACAGTGGGGATCCAGACGGGTGACGATTGATTTTTCTTTTCCTGTTTTCTTTGTCATCAGACTTGTGACTGATTTGAGGTGGTCCGTCATGAATTTCTCATCTGTGCCAAAGTTTCATCTGAGAGTACTAATTGCAAACTACGTCCTCAATTATTTGCTATATGTGTTCAGACTTCTGCCTTCCTCTACAGTTTTTACCTTCTACAGCTCCAGTACCCTGGAAGTTACTCCCTGATGTATTATCACGTGTCCTATGATCCTGTCTCTTCTTCTTGTCATCGTTTTCCGTATACGTATCCCTTTCTTCACCGATTCTGCGGTGACGCTCCTCATTCCTTATGTTATCTATCAACTTAATTTTTAGCTTCCTTCTGTAGCACTAGACCACAAATGCTTGGATTCTCTTCTGTTTCGGCTATACAACAGTCCACCTTTCACTACCATACTATACTGTGCTCCAAACGAACATTTTCAGAAATTACTACCTCAGATCTAGGCCTATTTTTGATACTAAAAGAATTCTGTTGGCGACGAATGCAGTTTTTGACAGTTCTATTCAGCGTCTTGCGTCCTTCTTGTTCCATCCGTCATGAATTACTTTACTGGGTAGGCAGCAGAATACCTTAATTTCGTCTACTTCGTGAACACCAACCATACTGTTCTTATTTCTGCTACTTCTCATTACTTTCGTCTTTCTTTGATTTATTATCATACCATATTCTGTACTCACAAGACTGTTCATTCCATTCAGCAGGCCCTGCAATAGTTCTTCACTTTCATTGAGGGTAGCAATGTCATCAGCTAGTCTCATCATTCATATCCTCTCACTTGGAATTTTAATCCCACTCTTGAACATTTATTTTATTACCTTCGTTGCTTCTTTGATGTGTAGATCGAACAGCAGAGGCGAAAGACTACATCCCTCACTTACACCCTGTTTAATCCTAGTACTTCTTTCTTCATTTTCTAGTCTTATTGCCCCCCCTCCTTTGTTCTTGCACATATTGCCATTTCCTTGTAGCTTAATCCTATTTTTCTCAGAATTTACAACATCATGCACTGTTCTACATTGTCAGACGCTTTTACCAGTTCTACAAATCCATTGAATATGTTTTGCATTTTCTTTAAACGTGCTTTATTGTCTAACGCATCGTCAGAAATGCTTCTCTTGTGCCTTTTTTTATTCCTAAGGCCAAACTGATCGTCATCACATTCTCAATTTTTTCTCATTCTTCTGCATTCTATGCTCGTCAGCAAGTACGATGCGTGATCTATTAAACTGATTGTCTGGTAATTCCATTACTTATCGGCTGAGCTGTTAATTTTCGCCTTATCTATAGCTTCAAAGAACTTGAAGTGTACTTCCGTATCCCACTTCTTTACACATTGATTCTTCCTGACTAGTCTCTTAAACTTCATCCAGCTGTTCATCATAACCAAATTGTGATTTCAGTCTTCATCTGGCATGCCTTACAATCCAGCATCTGATTTCTGGGTCCTTACCTGACCGTAATGTAATACAAGTAGAATCTTCCGTATCTCCTGGCTGATTATACCTCCTCGTCTTGTGGTTCTTGAACATAATATTCCCTTTTATTGGCTCAAATTCATTCCAGAACTCAATTAGTCTTACTCTCATTTCATTCCAACCACCTAGATCATCTTATCCCGTAATCCTTTCTTTTACTGCTTCGCCTACAGCAGCATTACAATCCTACATTATTATTAGGTTATTAGATCATAGATTTACATCTCCTCTTACATACTGAACTACTGTTGACGAGGTTGGTTAGCTGTCGATTCTGATGAGAACAATCATGTCAATGAACTATTCACAATAACTCACTCTGTTCCCTACCTTCTTATTCTTAACAAATTTATCTACCATTTCCTGCTGCTATTGATGTTACCCTATACTCATCTGACCAGAAATCCTTGTCTTTTTTCCATCTCATTTCACTGACGACCACTGTGTCTAGACTGAGCCTCAGCATTTCCCTTTTCAGACTTTCTAGCTTCCATGCCACGTTACAGCTTCTGACATTCCACGACCAGACTTGTAGAACCTTCTCCTTTCGTCATTTATTCAATCGTTTTGTCATGGTCACCTCCCCCTTAGCAGTCCTCTCCTGGAGATACGAATGGGGAATTAGTCCGGAATTTTTGGCAGTGCAGAGATAATCATGACGGTTTTTCAATTACAGGGCACATATCCTGATGTAAATATTATTCGACTTTAATGCAGTGGTTTCCATTGCCTTCTGCATCCTCACCGTTGATAATTGCTGATTCTTCCGCCTTTAGGGGTAGTTTGCCACTCGAAGGTCACGATAATGCCCTGAACCTCTCTCTGCTCCTCCGCTGTCTTTGACAATGTCGTTGGCAGAATGAGAGTGACATCTGATGCCTGAAAACTTCTGGCGCCAGTGATGGCTTTTGTTCACATCAAAGCAATGACCCGGCTCTGACCCGGGATTCAGGACGTTTTGATTATTAGTGAAAGACACCATCCCTAGACCATGATTGTTTTTGTTTTTACCGACGCCTCTAATGTGATATGCTAGGATTCGAGCACGTAGACTTCCCTTTGTCATCTCAGGTTCTTCAAGAAGAGGTGTTCTGCCACTTCGAACTTTGTCATTGAAACTTGTTTGACCTGCTGGAAACATCTGTGCCAACTAATCGCTGTGACAGTGGATTGTTGCCCTGCAGTTGGGCGACACATGCAGGGGTAGCTACAGCGTTTTTATCCTTTAAATGCAGAATTCAATTACAGCACAAGCGTCCACTTCTGGGGGCCGGAAATCATTGTTTACCTGGAGTGCAGAAGTTTAATACTAAACAGAAACTTTAGTAAGTGATTTTATTTTTCCGAGATCATATAAAACTGTATCCCTCAAGCAATGCAAATACCGTCTGACATAGAACAGAGACGTGCTGCGACCCTAAGGGAAAAGCGCTAACGCTCTTCTTTGAGATTGGCGCAAGTTTTCCAAACAAGAGAAACCAGTTATTTAACTTTATTTTGCCTAGATGATTTTTACAACATTATGACTACCTTTCATAACGGATTGCTGGATTGATTTGGAGCACTGTTTGTAACCTTAATCGAATGCTCTCTTTGAAATTCTGAAGGTAGCACGAGTAAAATACAGGGAGCGAGAGGCTATTACAACTTTTACAGAAAGCAGATGGCAGCTATACGAGTTGGGGGACATGAAGGGGCAGCATTGGTTGAGAAGGGAGTGAGACAGGATTTTAGACTATCCCAAAACTTATTCAATCTGTACATTGAGCAAGCAGTAAAAGAAACCAAAGAAAAATATGAGGTAGGAATTAAAGTTCAGGGAGAAGAAATAAAAACGTTGAGGTTTGCTGAGGACATTGTAATTGTGTCAGAGACAGAAAAGGACTTATAAGAGCAGTAAAACGGTATGGAAAATGTCTTGAAATGAGGATATATGATGGACATCAACACAATGATGACAAGGATAACGGAACGTAGCCAAATTAAATCCGGTGAAGCTGAGGAAGTTAGATTAGGAAATGTGTCACTAAAAGAAGTTAATTAATTTAGCTAGTTGGACAGCAAAGAACTGATGATGGCCCAAGAAGAGATGGTATGAAATTCAGACTGGCTACAGGAAGAAAAGCGTTTCTGAAGAAGAGAAGTTTGCTAACATCCAATACAAATGTAAGTATTAGAATGTATTTTCTAAAGGTATTTACCTGTAGTGTAGCCATACCTGAAAGTGAAACGTTAACGATACACGGTTTATAGAAGAAGAGATTAGAAGCTTTTCAAGTGTGGTGCCACAGAAGATTGCTGAAAATTAGCTGTGTGGATCACGTAACTAATGAGGAGGTACTGAATAGATCTGATGAGCAAAGAAATTTGTGGCATAACCTCACTAGAAGAAGGATTAGTTGCTAGGGCACCATCTGAGACATCAAGAAATTACAGGTTTAGTAATTGCGGGAAGTTGGGGGTCAAATTAATGGAGAGAGAGCAGGAGAAGAATACAGTAAACAAGATTCAGAAGGATGTAGGCTGCAATAGTTTCTGTGAGATGAAGAGGCTTGCACAGGACATGGGACATGGAGAGTGACTCGATTATGTCAATCACCACCACTTCACCCATTGGTTCAGGACACTCTTGATTGGGAGTTTTATTTCACCCACCATAATACCTCTAGCGGTTCTTTCAGCATGGTGACGGCATGCCGGATAGGCAAACTGATACTTCAACAATGAGAGCGAAAAATCACTTGAATTACCTCCGAAAAAATTTCAAGTATGCACTTTCAAAACCTAACCCTTTTCCCCTTGCCTGTGGCATGGCATTGTTGTCCGCCATCCTTTCTTTCATCCGAGAGAAAAACGAAGAAGTTAGATGAGACCAAAGTAGGGTTGTATGTTAGATAGGAGATGAATGGGAATTGTTGTCGTTTAGATGGTGAAATTAGATCGCGTTCATATTTTTGTGCGGTGTCTTCCTCATAATAGTTTCTCTAACTTCAAGAATTGCTTCACCATAGAACAACATTACATTTGCTAAATCAATCATCGTGACTTTTTATGCTGATCGTTCAGTGCGTGGCAGTTCGTGGATACCCTCACATTTTATGTCCTGTCATCAAAGCATTCTGTTTTCAGGCTACAAGTGGCCCTACGGGACCATCCGACCGCCGAGTCTTTCTCAGCTGAGGATGTGGATAGGAGGGGCGTGTGGTCAGCACACCGCTCGCCCGGTCTTAATGACGGCTTTCTTTGACCAGAGCTGCTACTATTAGGTCGAGTAGCTCCTCAATTGGCATCAAGAGGGTGAGTGCACCCCGAAAAATGGCAACAGCGCGTGACGGCCCGTATGGTCAATCATACAAGTGCCGGCCACGGCCGACAGCGCATAACTGCGGCGTTCTGACGGGAACCAGTGTATCCACTGCAACAAGACCGTTGCACCTGTCTTCAAAGATATAGCTTTATTTGGTGCACTTCTGGGGGCAAAGTGGCATTCAGACTGTTTGCAACTTTTGTAGTGGTTTACACTAAGATGACAAAAGCCATGGGATACTGACATGCACACACACACACACACATATATATATATATATATATATATATATATATATATATATATATATATGGCGGTAGTGTCTCACTATACTAGCTACAAAAGAACTATTCAGTGGCGGAGTTGACATTTGTATTCAGGAGATTCATATGAGAAGATTTCCGGCGTGATTGTGACCGCACGAGAGGAATGAACAGACTCTGAAAGCGGTCATATAGTTGGAGCTAGGCGGAAGGGACATCCCATTTCAGAAATCGTTAGGGAATTCAGTATTCTCAGATCGGCAGAGTCAAAAGTATGCGTAGAATATCAAGTTTCAGGCATTACCTTTCACGAAGGGCAACGCAGTGGCAAAAAGCTTTCAATTAGCGACCTAGAACAGCGGCGTTTCGTTAGAATTTCCAGTGCTAACGGACAAGCAACAGTGCGTGAAATAACCGCAGAAATCAATTTGGGAAGTACGACAAATTCATTCGTCAGGACAAAGCGACGAAATTTCGTGGCAGCGGACTATGGCAGCAGACAGCTAACAGCACGATATCGCCTGCGTTACCTCTCCTGTGTTCTTTACCGTATTGGTTACACCCTAGACGCCTGCAAAACAATGGCCTGGTTAGACGAGTCCCGATTTCCGTTGGTAGAAGCTGATGGTAGTGTTCGACCCCACGAAACTATAGACACAGGTTGTCAACAAGGCCCTTTGCAAGGCCCTGGTGGGGGCTACATAGTGGCGTGGGCTGCGTTTGCGGGAAATGGAGTGGTTCCTCGCTTATGTTCGGCTACTAGGAGGACGTATGCAGCCTTACATGGACTTCATGTCCCCAAACGATGACGCAATTTTTATGGACTACAATGGGCCATGTCACAGGGCTGCAATTGTTCGCTATTTGTGTGAAGAACATTCGGGACAATTCGATAGAATTTTCCGACTATCAAACATTTATGGGACATAATCGAGAGGTCTTTTTGTGCACAAAATCCTACACCGGAAACACTTTCCCAGTTATGGACGACTACTGAAGCAACATGGTTCAATATTTCTGCAGGGGTCTTGCAACGACTTTGTAGAGTCCGTGACTAGTTGCGTTGCTGTACTACGAGAGGCAAAATGAGGTCCGATGAGGTCCGACACTATATTAGGAAATCTCTCATGACTTTTGTCACTCAGTGTACCTCACAATTACACAGTTCTTAAGCCACTGCAAGTTCACCATCAGATGATGGATAATCACAGGAACTTTCTCTCGAGGGTTACGTGCAGCTACTCGATAATATTGTGCTGCTAGTAAAAATAACGGACTGTAGAAGTAATCTACAGAAATTATGCATGACATGTTAATAACAGGTATTGTTTCTGTTACTTACAGGTAGTAGTACGCATGAGGATGCGAGAACTGCACTGTAACATCTTCCGTTTTAAATGAACGTGTAAACACACATTTAGGTGCGCTAAGTTTTACTCACAGGGTATTAATATTCCGTTTGAGCACTGGAAAGCATGATGATTCAGAAAGGAATTTTAGAAGATCAGGATTCCGCATTTAAGAGATTATCGCGATACCCACGGAGAAAAAACGAAGGATGTCCTGATGTGAGACCCGGAATTTAATCACATGTTCACTGTGCTAATTGCATCTAATTTTAACAATCTACTTTCAGAGATATTAATTGATACGTTTCACACACTGTTCCAAAGAGTGCCATACATATGTCGTGGAATTAAAAACTACTGAGCTTGTATAAGGTGCTTGAGTGTTCGTCAAACCAGAAACGAATATTTGCAGCCCTGCTAAACCGCTGTTGCCATCGTGAAAGACTGCAGTGTACCCGGAACGGAGGTGTAGAAGAAAGGGGAGCATTTCGTCTCTACACGTCTCGAGTCAGCCACTGTACCAGTTTCTATGTTACATGGCCCACTGAATATATGCATTTTTCTGTGCCGGTGTGACAAATGGCCTTTTTCTATGAACTCGACTCAAAATATCCATACATCAAACGTATTCGCTGTTTTCACTATGTATAACCATCAGCTGTGTATTGGAATGACGACAAATTTGTTCAAAAATGGTTCAAATGGCTCTGAGCACTATGAGACTCAACTTGTGAGGTCATCAGTCCCCTAGAACTTAGAACTACTTAAACCTAACTAACCTAAGGACATCACACACATACATTCCCGAGGCAGGATTCGAACCTGCGACCGTAGCGGTCGCGCGGTTAATTACTGAAGCACCTAGAACCACTCGGCTACTCTGGCCGGCGACAAATTTGTGCCGGGCCGGTACAAGAACCTGGATTTCACGCTTATCGCGCGTGATGACCTTACCGTTAGGCTATCCGAGCATGACTCGCGGCCAGACCGAAACTTGAATTTGCCGTCAACTATGTGTTAACAACCTCTACTGGTATATCCATTACGTATATTCCCGTATAGAGGAGATACGAGTAATGTGCTTGAAAGTCGCTTGCCAAGTGTATGCGGACGAAATCGATATTGCAGTGCCTGTGTTTTCCGTATTAGGATGCAATGTTCCTACGGACAGGCATGCGTGTACGGGTTGCAGGAACATGTTTGATGACGTATGGAAATATGGATATTGGTGTGAGTCGTACTCGAATAGCTTAATGGTATATGGAAAGGACATCGCCGCGTGGCATCGTCGCACTTAGAACTTTTTATTACACGACGCTTCGCGAACTCCCATCCCAACCTCCGTCACGATATCGACAAGTTACAAGCCACCGAAATGAAGTCAACATATTGTCGCTTATTCGGTGAAACTTGGAAGGTTTCGTCGTGCGTTCGCGGCGTCAAGACTGAGCGAGCGGTGAAATCCCACCTATGCGCCACATCGTAATCGATAGCTGTCGACGCCAGCGACTAATCACGGATCTCTTGTGGATGCCTCTGCAGACCATTATCGATGTCTTTACCAGGAGGAAAATGTAGAAGAGGGGGACAATAACGACGCATAGCAGCACATGTTACGCACCCTCGACGACATGCAGCATCGTTGCTTTTAGCATTACACTGGACGACACTAAAGTCGCGCTAGATAAGGGAGCAATTAACACGTCATCCGAGCCAGACGGACTGGCACTCAAATTCTGTCGGACTTACCGTATCCTCATGATGGCACGTTTGATCATGTTGTATCGGCCGCCGCACAGCAGCGGTCAACTCGGCGCGGCGTGCTACAGCACGCGAGGCACACAGCGAGTACAGCTGGTGCCGCACACGATGTCAACAACTGGCGCAAGTGAACGCCTCGTCTTGGGGTTAGCGGCAGCGTACACACCACTATCGATACCGATTACCCTGGCGGCGCTGCCCTTGACACCAGAGTGAGCAACCGTATAAGGGCGCCATCTACCAACACTCTGATTGGCCAGACCTGCGGATTTAAGCGAGCTCCCTGATCCCGGTTAACCAGTTTAATCTTCGCCGATGACTGTGTTACTACCCGGCTGCTGGATTCACGACGACCGAACCGTACTGTGGCCTAGCTGGCAGGAAACTTGCGACGCGTCGGTATCGACTGGTTGGCAATGGTTTAGACTTGTATTCTCTACTAGGACTCTGATTTCTCCTTGGCGCTACAGCCAGCGAAGTGTTGTGCAGTCGAACTTAAGTTTTGTTTAGAGTGACAGAAGGTCAAATAAATTTGGTTATCACGGAATATTTGTTGTGTTATAGTGAGGACATAACACAACAGATCACAATGTACCAAGAGCTGATATCGTCCAGTTTCTTCGTGCCATTTGCCTTCGTCGATGAACTACTCATCCTGATATTCATGCCATCAAAAGAGCGGTCGATCGAGGACTACCGCCCGACCACAACTACATTCGGACTGTAAGATCTTTGCCCGGCTCCTGGCAGTGCGTATAAAGAAGGTCCTACCCGAAATCCTTTCAATGGAGGAAACAACACTAGGAGACCAACATTCAAACGGCCACTGACAAATGTAGAGATTTAATAGCTCTCGCACATGCTGTCACTTTGAGCTGCTATGATCTCAACTGACTTCGAGCACACTTTCGACAGAGTGTACCACGAGTTTCTTATGTCAGTTGTAACCCCCCATCGGCTTCCCATCTGACTTCCTCGACGTAATTTTTTCACCTCTTAGGCGGAGCATCGTCCTATGTACTGGTAAATGGAGGACGGCGGGTCCCTTGCCAACCTGAGATCCGTTTGGACAAGGATGACGACTCTCCAAGATATTTACGCGATCTCAGTGGAACAGATCCTATGACGTCTGTGACACAGACTTTCGGTGATTATGTTGAGGGACCACACGTTCCACTGCAGAGCATTTGCTGATGACCTTGTATTATGATCTGATCAATGGATCAAGCGATGTGGATTGGCGGCGAGAAGCCATATGAACATAGCCCAGTCGGTGGTGATGCATATTTGAAGGGGCCTCCAGGAGGGCTGCGGAGCGTCCCTCCCACAGGTGGACGTGATCAGATATTTGGGCATTACATTTACACGAGATCTGCGTCGCACGCCTACCGTGAACTATAGACGTCTACTGCAAGCGATACGTAGATAAGTCCGCCAGAACATAATGCAACGCATGGATCTCCTACAGCGTGTCCAGTATCTTAACCTTAACGTGAGAACAAGTTGATGCACATGGCTCAGATTCTCCTACTACCGACAGCTGCGGCTCGCTGACTACAGGCGGCGTTTGGATATTAATTTACTGCTGTATTCCTATTTTAAAAAAGTCCGCTACGACGCCCTCACGTTCCCTGTGTTTGAAGGCGGACTGGGACTCATAAATGTACAAGCGACGACTGCAGCCATATTTGTATGCACAATGAAAAACTGAGAAGCCCTCAACATATTTCACTTACGGGCAGTCTGCTGGAGGTACTGATGCCACCTGTTACGACTGCGCACATTGCTCCGTCTCTTTTCCACATCTCAGAATTTATACTGGAACAAGTATCTTCATCTGCCTACCACTCGTGCTCCGAAGGCGAGAGGCATCCGCCATTTGCTGTTGAAATCCATCCCTCGCAATATGCTTGAGAGTGAAAGCCTAGCCACACTACGGCCTATGGTGTGGGGAGCAGTTCAACGGCGCTTCCTCGCTATACGTGTACAAGCAATGTAGTACCATGCGATCGACAGGAAATACGTGGTACTACACAGGCTGCACGCTATGGGGCTGATTTTATAGTTTTTCTGTAATAATCAATCAAAATATGTTTCTTCCTTTTGAACTACCCGGTATGTAATGTTCATGGTCACTTATGTAAGACTTTCATTAATTCAGAGTGTTTTCTAAGACAGATTAAGATACTGTTAAACCTCTCTAACAGATTAGTAGCTTCACAGATGTCAATAACTACCACCCAATTTAATTTTTTTGTACCCAATCACATATTGGATTTCGAAAAGTCCCCTCGACTGCAGCAGCTATTCGTACAGATACTGAGCACGCAATCAGATCTTTAAATGATAAACTAGAACGTATGTGATACGTGGTTCAGCAGATGCCTGGTTTATCTCTTATTTAGCAACAGAATATAACAAGTTACCATACGCCGTTCGAGTGTTATAAAGTAGGACGACACATCACCTGCATGTGGAGAAATTACAATGGGAGTACCACAGGGTTCGATCACTAGCGCACTGGTCTAGCTAAACGATGTAAAATTAAAATTAAACGTCGAGTCGGAATTAGTCTCATTGTAGATGATGCAGATATTGTTGTGAATATAAACAAAAAGCGTTGACAGAAAAAATAGTAAACGATGTTTTTGTGGATGTTACTGACTGGGTTCACGCAAAAGAGCTCTCTTCAAACTTTAAAAGAACATAGATCGTCAAATTTTGTTCTGTGAAAAATATTCCACAGCCTATTAACCCAGCATAGCAAGAGGAAATAATAAGGAAGGTGAATAGTTCGAAGTTCTTAGATATGCACATTGATCAAAACAAACTGGAAAAGCGATATAGTCGCCCTGAAGCATTAAGGATATTTCCCATCTTTGGGACAGAGTTAACTTATTTTGCATACTGAATGGTGTCTTAAAGGATAATGTTCATGGGTGACTCCTGCCTTAATTATAATATATTTATAGTATAAAAGAAAGTAATTAGATTTATGTGTGTGCTTTACACGGATACATCTCTTACACATCCCTTTAAGCAGCAATTAAGTACACTTATTCAACTTATTAGGAACAATTCATCCATGTACGAGAGTAACAGAGATATTCACAACTATAGCACTAGAAGGAAATGTGATCTTCATTGCTATTCAACAACTAACTTTGGTACAGGAACGGATGAAATATGATCGTAAAACTAATGTGAAGTATATTGTAAACACTGATTTCTTGTTTTTCAGTATTGTCTGTTTGTATCCTGGCAGTCCTGAACAGAACAGAAGCTACTCCACAATGTCCTCAAACAACACATGTTCCCGCTTCTTTTCCATCTACCTCTACATATACACGGGAAAGCCATCCTATGGTGCAATTACCACTGACAGTCATTCTTCTCTTTCTACTCCACTCGCAAATGGAGCGCAGGAGAAACAATTGTTTTTACACTTGTGTACGAGCCTTAATTTTCCATGTCTTGTCTTCGAGACCTTATGCAAGATGTACGTCTATAACAACAGCGTCGTTCTGCAGTGTGTCACAACTGTTGTGTTACATCAAAACAACGTTCTATTCCTTCCAGAGTCTCCCATTAGAGTTCACAGAGCATTACCGTAACGTCTATACGTTGATCAAACCTGCCGAAAACAAATCTAGCAACACGGCTCCAAATTACAGGGAGTAAATAAAGTCCGGGAACACTTTCAGTTATTTATTGCACAAGACCTAAACATTGTACAGATGTCATATACATTGAATTTTGAAGAGAAGCTCTGAAAGTTTTTTTTTTGAAACATTCGATATGAGAACCATGAGTAATCGAATTCTTGCCATACCCGTCCCAGAATGGCATCGTGGACTGTGGCAGTCGCTTCCCGTATTCTCTCCCGGAGCTCTGCTACATCACATGGTAGAGGCGGTACATAACCCAGATCTTTAATGTGTCCTCACAGAAAAAAGTCACACGGAGTGAGATCTCGTGATCGGGGAGGCCATTTCATGAAACAGCTGTTCCCTTCTGCAGCGCGACCGATCCATCCATGCGGCAGCTCCACGTTTGCGACTGGCGCCAAACTACGCTGTGGCGGTATACATGAAAAAAACCTTTCTGGGTTTCTCTTAAAAATGACATATGTATGATACCTGTACAATATTTGATTCTTGTGCAATAAATAGTTGAAAGTGTTCCCTGTATTTCGGTGTCTTTAATCTGACCTCTTGGGGGTCTCAAGCATTTGAGCAGTACTTAAGGATACTTCACACAAATATTCTGTGCATGGTCTCCCTTGTAGATGAGCTGCACTTTTCTATAATTCTACCACTAAACGGAAGTCGACCATTTGCTATTCATACAATCGACCTCATAGGCTCGTTCCATTTCATTCAGTTTACAACATCACACGAAGATCATGCAGAACACCACTAATACTGTATTCGAGCATGATAGGATTTTTGTACACCTCTTCATTAAATGCATTTTCGCAGATCCAGAACAAGCGACCGTTCACTACAGCAAATAGAAATTATCATTTTGTATCATCCTATAGTCACTCAAAGACAACATCAACAAATAGTTGCAGATTACTGACATCCGCTTCGTCAGATAATCTATGTATGAAGACAATAGAAGCGGTCCCAGGGGCACTCCTAGCGATACTCTTGTATCTGATGAACACTCGCCTTCTAGGTCAACCAAGTGGTTTGTATTACATGAAATGTCTTCCTTCCATTCACATATCTGATATCCTGTTCCGGATACACGGACCTTTGTTAACAGACTTCCATGCGAATCAAATTATTTCTGGAAGTCTAGGAATATGTAATCCGTCCGTTGCCATTCATCGAGGTTTTGCTACTTAGGCAAGTTGAGTCTCGCACGAGCAGTGCTTTCTGATCTCATGTAGATATGTGGCTACAAGTATTTCGCCATAAAAAATTTATTGTATTTGAACACAGAAAATCCTCAAGAACTGTGCAGAAAACTGATGTTAAGCGTAATGGTCTAAAATTATGTGGTCCTTTCTTACACGGAGGTTATCAGTGCCTTTTTCCAGTGGCTTGGTATTCTGCTAGGCGTGAGATTCACGATAAATGTATGGAGCCGAATGAGGCGTGGCAGTGGTAGGTCATTCCACTGTGAATGCTCATCGTGTTCCTGCGTAAGCAGTTAAAAAATTGAGAGTAGCAGAGATAGATAATCTTGTCTGATTATGTGTAGATGTCTGAAGAATTTTTCTACGTTTTAGTGAAAACGGCATCGTGATCCGAATGATAGATCACGATAAGTTTCACTTTTAATCAAGCATTGAAATTAGAATTCGTGGGAACGCACGAAGGCAGGAAGCTACCTTTGTAGCGTCAGCACGGTGGCAGTGCGCCCAAGGACCCCACGCCACATCATCATGGCAGGTTTGAAAGAGATGGCTGGGAAAAGAAAAATAGTTCTTCAGGGAAACGAATTTATGTGAGTAAGACTGTCGGAATATTTATTTCAGAGGTGATTTCTAAAGAGTTTCTTCTACAGTTTTGATATAAAAAAGTTAATTTTATACAGTTGATGTTCCACAGACATACTGAGCCTCACCTTCGTCTAAGACAAAAAATTTGGGTTAAGAAATTAAAATTTGTGCTAGTGCCCTGATTCTAATCCAGCTGTTCTGCTTACCAGGCAGATGCGCTATCCATTGCACAATACTCCCCACTACAAGGGGAGCAGCAATGGGCTCAGGTGTGAACTGGAATCTGCACTGGGTACTCTCTCGTCTAAAAAACACCTGCAAAACACATCAGCCAACATAAAAAGTCGTAACAACATAATTCAGAGTCTGTGTGGCACAACTTAAGGGGATTCAGTAGAACAAAAAACAGTCCAAGTTGCAGATTTTTACTTTTTATTCATTTGATGATTAGCTTCGGGCTGAGACGCATTTTCAAATCATCGTTACGAAGTCGAAAACGGCATTTCGAAAGATGTCAAAATCTGCAATGAACATTTTTGATATCTTCGGAAATGCCATTTTCGACTTTTTTATGATGATTTGAAAATGGGCCTCGACTCAAAAGTAATCATCGAATGAATGAAAAGTAAAAATTTGCAACTCGGGCTCGTTTTCCGTTCTACTGACTAACAGAAGTTGCTAACCCAAGCTACTCAACATGCTGAAAGTTCCTAAGGGGATTCAATGGATTAAATGGAGACGGCTCTTGCCCTTTTTTTTTCGCAGCAGAGATTGCTCTTCAAAGTGATGTACTTGTCGTACCAGCCTCATCGATGCACATTTGAAAAACACGGTGCACATGATTAATGATACAATCAGGTCAACCTCCAGATATTCGCAGAAATGAGATCCAGCTTAGAATTTAGCACAATATGTAAGGGAATAAGGAACTACCCATTCATTACGACATGCCTGTCTTACGAATATACAGGCTTCATTCAAGACACCCACCACTACTGTACACATAACAGCTAGCTACATGTAACATGAAATAATAGATCTCTAGAATAAGAGCTGCGAACACATCCCGAATTGCGAAGAACGGTAATAGTCCGTGAACTCTAACTGTGATACTGTGGGTGTCGAACTTGTCAGGAGACTGTGGGTCAAATTAAATAGAAATTGCAGTTGATGTGGTCGGTGCGCTGACTCACTGAACAAATGTATTGTAGAGTCTCTGTGCTGTGAATATAGGGCACTGGAACAAACAGGATAAGAGGAATGTGGCCTACAATCCCATAACTGCACTTGGAATAAGTGTATGGATGCCAGTGCCACGGTGTTGGAATAGATTAGAAACTTAGATATTTAATTCAGTTGATTCATTTTTGTTTTATGTAATGAAATTCATTACATAACATAAATTTACTGCATGTGTGTACATGCGAATGATGATGATGATGATGATGATGATGAATTGGGTTTGGTAGCTGGAGTCCCAGTGTGGCGCAATGGATAGCGCGTCTGTCAAATGAGCCGGAGACTTGGGTTCGAATTCCGCTGCAGGTATAACTTTTAACTCATTGCTCCATCCTGCAACATTATCGCAGAAAAATAACTGATAAAGTGGCTAATCGTATGACAGAGCACACTCAAAAGCAATAAGTCAGACCGACAGATCATTGTGCAGGAGAGGCTGCATTGGAGCTTGACTGAGGTTGGACCTTCGTCAGATGGCAGCCACCTCGGTTACATCATAAGCTTCTTATTTTTTCATTTTGTGTTAAAGAAGACCGAATAGACACAGTCACGTAGGAAGTGCTATTAATTTGTCTTACAAAGTGTGGTGTCACCACCAGACACCACACTTGCTAGGTGGTAGATTAAATCGGCCGCGGTCCATTTAGTACATGTGTGATCGCAGACCTAGCGCCACCACAAGGCAGGTCTCGTGATACGATATTGCACTCGCCCCAGTTGTACGGACGAACTAGCTAGCGACTAGATGTACGAAGCCTTTCTCTCTCATTAGCCGAGAGACAGAATAGCCTTCAGCTAAGTTAATGGCTACGAACTAGCAAGGCGCCATTAGCCTTACAGTGATTGTAATTAAAGTCTCCTGTGTATCGTCAAGAGCGATGTACCACAATGATTGATTAAAGATAAGTATTAATCCAGCTACGTACTTTTCTTCATAGCATTAATTACGTAGCCTGTTCCAGTACTTCACGCCCGTCTGCGTTAGTCTAGCGTGCATTTTCAGCCATCTCGAACTACAAGGTGTTGGCCCAGCTGCCGACACATCACATGGCGACGATTTAAAGAGGTTTTTTCTGATTGCTTACATTTACTTGCGTCATGGCTTCTCCAGATGTACTGTACGAATTTTATTGCTTGCAGAATCAGCAGACGCAGGCGTTATTGGATGCCCTTGGACAGCTCGTCCAGGGTCAACGTGCGCTGCACACCGATGCGGCCGCCGCCGCTTCATCGCTACCGCAGCCACAACATGCTGTTGCACCTCAATTCCGACCTTTTGATGCAACCCACGAGTCGTGGCCAGAATGGTCCCGACAGTTCGGCTTCCACCTCGCCGCCTACAGAATTCAAGGTAATGAGCGGCAGCCGTTTTTGCTTTCGTGTGTCGGTGTGTCCACATACCATGTGATAGTGAAATTGTTTCCCCGACGCGACGTAGCAACTCTGTCCTACGAGGAAATTTTGTCTGCTTTAGATGCCTATTTCAAAGAAACAGTTAATGTGGTTGCAAAACGGTATACGTTTTTTCGTACGAAACGTACGGCCGGTCAAACTAATAGGGAGTGGGTAGCAACATTGCAAGGACTTACTAGGGAGTGTTCTTTTGACTGTGAGTGTGGTCTTTCTTATTCAGATACAATGGTACGTGATGCAATTGCTCAGAACGTTTCTGATGTTCGCATACGGGAGCAAATTTTGAAACTTGTTAATCCCTCCCTTCAACAAGTGATAGACATATTGGATAGACAAGACACACTTGACTGTGCTCAGGAATCTTTTGAACCTTCGCCAGCAGTGTGTAACATTAACCGGCCCGCCAGGCGAGCTGCGCGGCCCGGTCAACTGCCATCGCACAAACAAACGCAGCTGCCGCCGCGCTCTAAGCCACGTGTGCCGCGCCAGCCCACAAATGCAGTGAAATCATGCCCGCGGTGTGCTACTAGGCATTCGCGTGAACATTGCCCGTCACGCCAAGCTATTTGCTTTTTCTGTAATAGGAAAGGACATGTCCAAAGTGTTTGCCAGAAAAAGCTCAGATCAGACAATCACAATCATTCCAGGCCCTTTGCTTCGCGCCGGAATCGAACCAAGGACACTCAGGCTCGTGGACCTTCGCCCATGGACATTCATGTCGTTAATTCCACTTCGTCCAGTGCTACTTTCTCTAACAGTGACTGTGTTCGACCCACAAAAACTGTGCGTCGACGTCGCCGGAAATCACGTCAATTAGCAAGTGATTCTGTACCAGTGTCTCTTCAAATTGCACAAAACAGTCGCTCTTGTCGTCAGCAGGACAATAAACTTTTTGTGGACTTAGACTTTGAAGGCAAAGTGATAGCATTCCAGCTCGATACCGGAGCTGCAGTTTCATTGCTCAATCACGACACGTACAAACAACTGGGCGCACCTCCGTTGCGTGCCGTAAATGTTAAGCTAACCACATATTCAGGACAAAAAAAATTCCTGTGTAAGGACAGTGCACTCTTCTTGCAACATATAAAGGACAATCAAAGCTTGTGTCATTTTACGTTCTTCGTTCTTCTTCTGCAGTGAACTTGTTTGGCTTAGATTTATTTCAGTTGTTTAACATGTCTATTGTAAATCAGGTCCTATCAGTGAATCAAACTGTGCCTTCAGACAGTGTTTCTCGCTTATGTGACGAATTTGCAGACATTTTTGCACCGGGCTTAGGTTGCGCTAAAAACTACGAAGCACATTTGGAATTGAAGGTCAACGCGCAACCGAAATTTTTCAGAGCGCGCAATGTTCCTCACGCATTGCGTCATGAGGTCGCAAGAACATTGAACAATGTAGAATCACAAGGTGGGAGTGAATGTGCGCAATGCCTCTTCTCTTTCAGCTCCGCTTCATCGCGTACGCCGTGCAGGTGTTCCGTTTCTCTGGACGACGGAATGCGAACGCGCTGTTCGCCAGTTGAAATCGGCGTTGCTTTCTAATACTTGCCTTACGCCTTTCGATCCCCGGAAACCCCTTTTGTTGATGGTAGATGCATCGGATTTCGGGATCGGGGCTGTCCTTGCGCACAAAGTTGGCTCGCATGATCGCCCTATTGCCTTTGCGTCCAAATTGCTCTCGTCTGCGCAAAGAAATTACTCGCAAATAGAGAAAGAAGCTTTGGCTCTCGTGTTTGGTGTTACTAAGTTCCATGATTTCTTGTATGGTCGTCATTTTACCATCATCACAGACCACAAACCTTTGACATCGCTTTTTCATCCGAACAAGCCTGTACCTCCGCGTACAGCGCAGAAATTCATTCGCTGGTCTATTTTCCTCTCGCAGTACCGCTACGATTTCTTGTATCGGTCCACTGCTAAGCACGGCAACGCTGATGCGTTGTCCCGTTTGCCTGTTGCTGAGGATAAAGCATTCGATTCTTCCGAACTTGCTTGCATGTTCATTGATTCGGAAACCGATGAAGTGGTCGAATCGTTTCCGATTGATTTTCGTCGTGTAGCTACAGCCACAGCTGCTGACCCTGTCCTTGCTACTGTTTTGCGTTTTGTTGCTACGCAATGGCCTTTGTCAAAGTCTCGGATTGCGGATCCGTTGGTTCGCCGATTTTTTGCTCACAAGGAGAGACTTTTTGTTCGACGTGGTGTTTTGTTGTTGCGTTCTGCTAATGATCAGTCCAGAGTCGTGGTCCCACGTTCGTTACAGTCCTCTGTTTTACGGCTTCTTCACCAAGGACATTGGGGTATAGTGCGAACGAAACAACTTGCTCGTCAGCACTGTACTTGGTTCGGAATCGATGCTGCAATTACGAATATGTGTTCTTCTTGCATGGCGTGTGCCGAACAACAATCCGCACCGCCGCGGAAAGTCTTTGCATGGCCAAAAGCCACTTCCCCTTGGCAACGCTTGCACATTGATTTTGATGGTCCATTCTGGAATGCTCGATGGTTGGTTCTGGTCGACGCCTTCCGTAATTTTCCTTTTGTTGTCCGGATGTCTTCCACGACGTCCTCCGCCACCATCCAAGCGTTGTCTGCTATCTTTTGCATTGAAGGTCTTCCGCAGACTATTGTTTCCGACAATGGCCCACAATTCATGTCCGCAGAATTTCAGTCATTCTGCCAGGCCAATGGTATTCAACATCTGACATCCGCGCCGTTTTCGCCTCAGTCAAACGGTGCCGCTGAACGATAGGTCAGGACTTTCAAGTCACAGATGTTAAAGTTGAAAGAGTCGCATTCTCGGGAGGACGCATTGTTGCTCTTTTTGTCTTCGTATCGCTCTCAGCCCTGAGATGGTCGCTCGCCGGCTGAGTTGCTCCATGGTCGTCCTCATCGCACCTTGATGTCTTTGCTGCATCCGACGCATCAGGTTCCTGTGCAGCGGCAGACTCCTGCTTTTGTTCCAGGCGACGTTGTATTTTATCGCAACTATCGAGGTTCACGGCGTTGGCTCGCAGGGCGCATTCTTCGCTGCCTCGGCCGCGCGATGTATTTGGTTTTGGGGGCCTCTGGTGAGGTGCGTCGGCATCTCAATCAGCTGCGCCTCTGTCGTCGCACGGGTTCTGCCGCTGCCCGTCTGCTTTCAGCGACGGTGCCGTCCGGTCAGCGCCCTGGGGACCCATCTACTGGCTCGCCTCATCCCCAGGTGTTACCGACGATGCCTTCCATTTTGCCCCATGGCGACGCGCCGCTGCAGCAGCCGCCGCCGCCGCCGCCGCAGCCGCCGGTACTCCGGCCGGCGCCGCCCGCATTCGACGCTTCGCTGCAGCCGCCATGCGCCTCCCAGGGTCACGCGCCCCCGATCGCTTCCCGTGGCCAGCTGTCCTCCGCCATGGAACTCCCGCCCGCTCCGGACCACATGACGTCATCGCGCGTCGGCTACCCCGACGCAATGGAGGTCGACCCTTCGGCCCCTCCTGTTTCTTTACGGGCGCATCCACCGCATGTTGACGTGCACCCTGGACTAGGTTTTCAGGCGTTTCGTAGCTCCCCTCGGACCGAATGGCCGGGTGCGGGTGGCACAGCCTCGCCTGTTGTTAGGCTCCCCACCTCATCGCATACGTCAACATGGGGTCCTCCCCACGGCGGGCGGAAGCCTTATCTCACGACCGTTCGCCGATTTGCGGGGGAGGAATGTGGTGTCACCGCCAGACACCACACTTGCTAGGTGGTAGATTAAATCGGCCGCGGTCCATTTAGTACATGTCGGACCCGCGTGTCGCCACTGTGTGATCGCAGACCTAGCGCCACCACAAGGCAGGTCTCGTGATACGATATTGCACTCGCCCCAGTTGTACGGACGAACTAGCTAGCGACTAGATGTACGAAGCCTTTCTCTCTCATTAGCCGAGAGACAGAATAGCCTTCAGCTAAGTTAATGGCTACGAACTAGCAAGGCGCCATTAGCCTTACAGTGATTGTAATTAAAGTCTCCTGTGTATCGTCAAGAGCGATGTACCACAATGATTGATTAAAGATAAGTATTAATCCAGCTACGTACTTTTCTTCATAGCATTAATTACGTAGCCTGTTCCAGTACTTCACGCCCGTCTGCGTTAGTCTAGCGTGCATTTTCAGCCATCTCGAACTACAAGGTGTTGGCCCAGCTGCCGACACATCACAAAGTACAGTTTCGCTGGTGCTAATATCAACATGCATGGAGATAGTTCAAGTGAAGGAAAGCTTATGGCATGTCATATGTTATCACTCAGCCAACTGGTAGTAAGTGGGACGAGGCTAATTATTAAGTTGTGTACTGGCTCTGTGCTGTTATAGAATGGCGATGATGGCTATGTGGTAGAGACTGGGAGGGGGGTGGGGGTTATTAACGTCGTTCGTTTCTTATAGAAATCGTGTGTATTGTGAGTACCAGATTCTGAATCTTCGCTGGCAACCAGCAACGTGATTGTAATGGGATGAGCAAGCTGCTGAATTCGCTTGGGCGGAATTGTGTTGTCAATGTGAAATAGTTTCATTCTCGCAAGCTCCTAGAATTCTGATAAGTCCTATTGTCAACTTGGCTTAAATCTTGGCTTAATTGTAGGACAAAATATATTTAATCTGAGAATATTAGATAATTCTTTCTTTGATGGTCACAATTACATGTTTTATTTTAGTGATAAAAGTTCAATGATATACACAAGTGGTAGCACCCATAGATGGGAGTACTGCGTAACCGTCAGTGCAGTGCAGTAAAGACAGGTGAGGTTAACAGTTAGAGAATGTGTGACTGGTCTTGAAGGACGCAGTCTCTGAAGGTAGGTCCATGTCTAAATTAGGTCTCGCAACCTTGTTAGACAGCCACTTACTACCAAATGCAAGTTTTTCGATATTACACTGCAGAACTGAGTATGGGGCTGTAAACCAATTGTAGCAGCACCACAGTTTAAGATAGGAAAGTTAGATCCGGTGCAACATTTCTGAGTGCACAAGTTACATCCAGGTGCGGGCCTGTTGACAGTAAGTAATGCTGACCAGCGGTTGTGAAGTAGAATGGAGGCCACAGGGCTATCAAACCACTGAAAAGAGTAAACACAGCGGTTTGCATGGCGCAAGTTACAGGCAGAAGGGGCCCACTGGCGCAACATAAGTGACGTGAGTACCTGACTCGGAGCAGTGCATTAGCAAAACGGAGGTGCACAGCTGCTTATAAATAGGTGTGGGTTTCTAACAAGATTCATTCAAGTGTGGCAGCTCTCCTGGACGGTGGGGCATGTCACACCACCAGATGGGGTGCCAGCATTACAGTCCACAGCGGGTTGTTGGTTCGACCCTCTGAGGCCCCCACAGGGTCCGTAGCCAGCCAGCAGTGGGCCACTCCATGGCTCGCTACTGTGGGCAGTCGTCCTGGCTTCCAACACACACCGGAGGCATCCTGAGGCGAGTGCTGCAGATTCGGACGCCGGATCTCAGGCGCTCATTGTTGCCACGATCTCAGCCACGTCGGCGATAAGGATGCAGCAGGCCGCCTGCAGTTCACACCGAGCAGCGCTGAGTCGGCAGGGACGCAGACCGCCGAGTCAGCTGCCAGCAACCTGATGACGCCGCAACTCTGTTGACATCCAAGGCTCGACACAGCATTGCATTGCCTGGGCCACTGGGATGCTTCCTCAACATTGCGTGGCCCTGTGATTCAGACTAAGGTGTCTGAGGGCACTGTGGTTGGAAACAATGAATCATTTGGAAAGCTGGGGCGAGTCTTAATACGGTGTCTTCTACCTCTTCCTGCTACATTTGGTCATCCTGATACATTCGGTGGCAGAAGTTGCCACTACACAATATACTTATTTTTGTGAACCTTGAACTGATAAACTGAATTCGCAAAATAATTGAGAAGAGGTAAACCATCTTCTAGAGTGGTGCATCGGTGCTGGGAAATGGTATGGGATATTGCTAGATAATTGTGAATCGAACTGGTAAGGTGCAAAATGTTTTATAAAACTAAGCTTTGAGTATGTTAATACAACAATGACCAGTATCAAACAGAAATTAAAAACCATGCTCCTTGCGACAGGAAGACAGAGTGAACTTACAATTTGGGCTCTTTAGCTGACACTGATCACATCGCCGAGGTACTTGTATAGTTGTTGTGGCCACTAGTGGCCCCAGCGGAGGTGTGGCCTTTCAACTAAATTGTGGAGACACCAACCGAGAAGGCAGACAGCTGATGCAGAACACATCAAGAACCGAGCTCTATCAGCTGCTGGGTGTCCTAGTAACATTTTGGAACAAAATGGCCTCTACCAATAGACAACCAGCAGATTCCAATTCAGTATGTGAAATCGAATGTATAACTGACATGGATAAAATTAAGAGGAAGCTAAAGAAATGTTATCTGTTTATGCTTTTTATGAGGAGGAAACGAAGTTAGCATCTCCAAGTAATGTACTGTAGAACCTATGAACGTGGAACCAATAGAGCAAATCTGATAAATTCAATGCCAGCAGGCATTTATGACTGTTGAAAAATTGCTAATGAATTATGGAAGAAGAAAAGTAATCTCAGATTGGCAAAATTTTTTACTGTTGTCTCTAACTGAAATGTTAGGTAATCTCAAGATGGAGCTGCAGAGTAAGGATAATGAAGGAATGAGTTCTCATGTGTCTGCGGAAATGATCAAGTTAAAAGTGGAATTAAAGCGTAACATTAAACAACAGATTGCCTAATACATAGTATAATCTGAGCAGTAGGTTGATGCTAAGTTGACACAGATACTTTCAAAAGTATATTCAGATCTCAAAGAGTTATGAAAAGTTGTGATGCATGAGCTAAGGAACGTGTAGGAAAGAATGTGAAAAGGTTGGAAGATAAAAAGAAAGGTCTATCGCATTTTCACAGAGTAAATGAGCATAAGTGTTTAGAACACGTAGAGGCAGCGACCCAAGAATTAAAAAATATCAATGATAGGATAAAGCTTGACTAAAGCACGCAGTTTCAGGACAACGTAACAGAGATGGGTTGCGTGCTGGGTACCGAGCAAATCGCACAGAAGTCGTTGCAACAGCAGATAGAACATAATAGGTTGGTTGACAAGGAACTACCTAAAACTAACACGAAGATTTCGAAGTTGTTAAGAACGGTATTATGGCACTTGCCTGTTACTTCAGCGAAGCTGCATTTATTCGCTGTCGAAAACTTCATTATTTTCGTTGTTACAGCAACGTGATCCAAAACTATTCATATAGGAATTAATGGACGTGTTATCGGTATCTTGGTCCAAACAAGAACAGATTTATTTTTTAACAGGGTACTTCAGGGGTGAAGCCTTTATGTTGGCGAATGATGCAGCAAAAGATTTTTAAGATTTAAATGAATACAAAGCAAAAAATTCGAAAGATTATTGGCCTGTAGAAATTCAGAATGAACCGATCATAGATTTCTGGAACGATAGTAAGTATAAACCAGATAATGGCTCACTCAAAGTATTCTGGAAGTGCTGGTGGTAACGATTTAAGTACCTTGACTCGATTCGTTTTCTACAGGTATAGGATGTATATTAGCATTGTACATTCATTATTAGCTGTAGAGCTGCGCTGTGATTACGAAAATTTTGAACATTTCCTCGAAAGTGTCAAAGCACTTACGTGGCTATTATCGCGAACCACAGAACATATCACAGAAGCAGCAGGACTATATAATTCTGGTACGTCTTATAAGTGGTTGGGGCCATACCAAACGAAAGCAGCAGGCGACAGAATAACAGTCGTTGTGACAACATTGCGGAACGAAATGAGCAGATTGCACAGGGACTCCTCAAGTCTACCGGACTCCTCCGTCCTACCACAGTTCTAGATCACCACAGCCACTGCCCGGCCGAACTAGTCCCTGTACCTGCTTCCCTACTGACTTCTCCTCCCTGCCACCCAGGTAACAAGTGGCGTCGGCTGTCCGCACTCCCTTTATATTCCTTACTTGATACTTAGTTCTCGACTTAAAAATTCGATAGCTACAGTCGAGTTTGAAAGAAAAGCTATAATTAAGGCATTGTTTTATGAATAAGAGCCAGAACCAATTGAAGCTGATATAAATGTGATTGAATAGCAAACAGTTTTGGGAGTGAGTTATTAGCCGAGAGCAATTCAAAGATGTATGCAATTTTGCAAGAATATTTTACAACGTTTCCAAGAAATGGACATGGCAGTTCTACTGGTCAGCAGTGTTACAATTTTTGGTGCCACAGAGAAGCTGCCCAAAGCAGTCTGGCATGAAGTCACACTAGCTGTGCAATTCAAAGATGTTGCCATGAAGCACACACTTTTCATCATTCCAAATCTCGGTGTTAACATGATTATAGACGTAATTAAGTAAATGTTTAGTTACGTTTATAAAAATGTATCTGTGAGAAAAGGCATTCTTGGTACCATTTTTGCAACAAAAGGAGCCAATGCGTCCCTGAAGTTCAGAGAGGGGCAAAAATCAACAACAAAGAAGAAGTATGAAATGTTATTTAACTGGTTTTAGAGTTATAAGGGAAGTAGGAACAGAATATAGCAGTTATAGAAAGGGGAACAGAAACAGAAATGTGAGAGGTAGAGAAATTTATGATAGTGGAGGGAACGTTATTCTAAGAGATAAGCGTAGGCCATCTCCTAGTCTGAGAAAACTTTACAATGAAGTGATCGTGTGCGGTCGAGCTGGATAGAAAAATTATACCTTTCCTTGTTCTATTTAATCTACGTGAATCTAGGTCTCACAGAATTTTTCATCAAGTAGTTGATAGGGAAATTATTGAACTGGCAAGAGAACGTGTGAAACAATTAAGAGAGTAGATATAGAATGTTATGAACGTAATACGAGAAATGTAAAATCCCAGAGATAAATCACAGAGCCGAAATTTAAGAATATAAGGAAAATAACATTCCTACATCAAGGAAGATTCCCCCCACACTCATGAACCATGGACCTTGCCATTGGTTTGGAGGTCTGCGTGCCTCAGTGATGCAGATATCCGTACCGAAGGTACAACCACAACGAAGGGGTATCTGTTGAGAGGCCAGACAAACGTGTGGCTCCTGAAAAGGGGCAGCATCCTTTTCAGTAGTTGCAGGAGCAACAGTCGGTTGATTGACTGAACTGGCCTTGTAACATCAATCAAAACAGCATTGCTGCACTGGTTCTGTGAATGGCTGAAAGCAAGGGGGAAACTACAGCCATAATTTTTCCCAAAGGCTTGCAGCTTTACTGTATGGTTAAATGATGGTGGCGTACCGTTGGGTAAAATATTCCAGAGGTAAAATAGTTCCCCATTAGGATATCTGGACGGGGACTACTCAGAGGGACGTCGTTATCACGAGAAACAAAACTGCCATTCTAAGGATGTATTGTCAGATGCTTTACTCGAGCAAGGAAAAAAAAAATTGGAGAACGAATCAAAATCCATGGAGAAGAATTTGACAGGGCATTGAAAGACCTAAGTAGAAACAAGGCCCCAGAATTAGGCAACAATCCTTTAGCGCTACTGATAACCATGGGAGAGCCAGCCATGACCCAACTCTTCCATCTGTAGGCCAGATGTATGAGATAGGCGAAATACCCTCAGACTTCATGAAGAATATAATAATTCCAGTTCCAAAGAAAGCAGGTTTCCCCATGACATTGTAATTCTGACAGAGACAGCAAAGGACTTGGAAGAACAGTTGAATGAAATGGACAGTGTCTTGGAAGGTGAATGTGAAAAGAACATCAACAAAACAAAATGAGGATAACGGAATGTAGCCGAACTAACTCAGGTGATGGTAGGGAATTGGATTATTAAATGAGACACTTATAGTGGTAGGTGAGTTTTCCTACTTGGACAGCAAAATAACTGAGGATGATAGAATCAGAAAATATGTAAAATGTGGACTAACGATGGCAAGGAATGCGTTTCTGAAGAAGAGAAATTAGTTAACATCGAGGATAGATTTAAGTGTCAAGAGTATTTCCTGAAAGTATTTGTATGGATTGTAGCTGTGGACGATAAACAGTCTAGACAAGAAGAGAATAGAAGCTTTCGAAATGTGGTGCTACAGAAGAATGCTGAAGATTAGGTGGGTAGATCAAGTTTCTGATAAAGAGGTACTGAACAGAATTGGAGAGAAGAGGAATTTGTGGAATAACTTGACTAGAAGAAGGGATCGGTTGGTAAGAGGCAGCAAGGGATAACCGATTTAGTACTGGAGGAAAGCGTGGAGGGTAAAAATCGTAAAGGGAGAACAAGTTGTGAATACATTAAGCAGATTCAGAAAGATGTAGGTTTCAGTAGTTACTCTAAGGTGAAGAGGCACAGGAGAGAGTAGCATGGAGAGGTACAAGGATACAAGGAAAATAACGAAGTTGAAAAGCAGTGAAAATGAGACATAATTCTGTTTGAAGCAGGATATTGGAAGCAGTGTTCTGAGATATATATGTTTGAGTAGAATTTTTGTAGTTTAAGCTGATGACGTTTAAAAAGGACAACTATAAGCGACCTATAGCAGGGACTAAGGTAATGGTATGAAATGTGTACGATGGCGAGGACCTCGTTTCAAGGAGATGAGTGATGTGTGTCACAAATAAGTGGGTATTCTATAAATATTGTGTAGTACGCTAAATAAGCTAAATACGACTGAGCAGCATGGCGTGCCAAAATAATTTTGAGTGGGAAAGAGGAGCAAATGCCATTTTTTCGGTAAAATATGGCCAGAGCTGCTTTAGTCACCAGAGTAGGGTTAAGTTTTTGAAAACGCATGGTTCTAAATTTGTCAAGATGAAGACTGAACAGTCGTGAGTGTCAGGAAAGGTGGAATCTAGTGATTAAGTAAATGTAGCCGATGCAATCGAGGAAGTGTGATTTTCAGTCTACAGAAGATAGTAAAGTACACTAATGATCATGTGTGGTGATCTACGGACGGAGTGAACTGTGATGATTAAAAAGGGTCAGTAGAAGACGTATTCAGAAACTATCTGAAAAGTTATAGAGCTGAGGAACATGGGTCTAGGTCGAAACAAACTTTCTTTTATGCTGGTGGCTTCAGTCACTACTGCGAGGCCAATAATGCAATTTTCTGAGATCTTGAATCAAGCCCACAGCTGAGAAAGAGAAATCCAGAGTAGTGATTAGGTGGCAGCATTCACGAGGAAGGAGGCGACGTCATCACAGATGTGGTATGCAGCAGCACCCGCCTTAGTCCCACGCGTAGAGTAAGATCTCAAGGTGGAGAATCAGAATAACTCACGTCATGTCTTTTCTGTTACCGTATCACCACTAACGTGTGATATTGTGTGGCGAAATCAGATTTTAAATGTTAGGTAATGCGACAAAGTAGCTTGGTAACAGTTCATACATCACATAGAATGGTGTTGTTCTTACAAACTGATGTATTAGAAGTAAGTTTAGATAAGATATATGTTCTACAGCCAGGAAATTAGTAATATTAAGTATAAGTGAATGTTTCCCTAAAATTCGTATTGTTAGGTACTCATGTATCTACTAAGAAATTGATAGGCTTCGTAAAGAAAATAAAATTCCTGGAATCAAAGGCTAAAGTATATAAAGTATTTTGGAGTAAGAGAAAGTGAGCGAAAATGAAATGTACCTATAAGATGGAGAAATAACAGAAAGAGAAATTTATCACGTTGTTATTCAAAAATTCATGCACGTTTTCAAAACAATGTCTCTCGGCAAGGAGATTTAATACCAGTTTAAACTTTCTCAATAATTCTTTACTTTCATGATTTTTAACTAAATAGGTCCTGTCAAAATAGGATGCTAACAACTACCTGTCTGTCGGTACCAAATGCATTAAATCAACAGACACCTCAGTATATACTCAGTAGGTAAAGTCGACTCCAGCCAATTTCTTGTGGTCGGTGCCACAATTGCTGTCATATCTTGCTCCTTATTAATAGCAAGGGCATTGTAATATGTATAAAATAGTGTACTAACAAAGATACTACTATTTAATTCTCAGATAAATTTATGACTACTGTTTCACTCATAATTGCTGACTGCAGCAATCTTAGACCGGTTGAGGATACAATCTCTGACATAATATGTAAGCAAAAATAATTTTCTACTTTTGCGAAATGGCAAACAGGCAAACGAAATGTTTTCACACTTTGTAATTTTGTCTGCACTAATCAAAATTATCTGTTATAGAGAAGCCTGGTTCCTCAGTTTATCCATCAGAAGGAAAATAATATACTAGATCTCGATCTAAGGCATAAGTCTTCCCACCAAGTCGTGAAGTACATTCCCCTACACAATATGGAAAAATTAAATAAGAAATCTGAGCGTCTCTAATGCCACCCTAAAAAGTTTTACTTGAAAGAGGGCAGAATAGCATTTACCGTGAATCAGGTCACGCCAGTTTCATATAATTCGAAGTTAAGTCAATTCTCAATGGAAACAAGTACCAGTTGTAACTAAATCTGATTGTTTATTTGTGATTTGGATATGAAAACACGAAAGAACGCATTTACTCTGTGAAAATCATGCAAATGGATTCAATATCAAACTTAGGGGATCGTTACTTCTAAATAGTCACTGAAATTTTTTCAGTGTGACAGGTGGTGCTTTTGCCGTCCGATCCCTCCAGCGACTCGCAAATAGCATTAGCATTGGCCAAACGCATTACCCCTGTCATCGTTTGCACACTCATTTTTCTTCATTTTGCGTGCCTGAGCCTGCGTTGTTTTCGGAAGCATTAGCTGATCAAATAACTGTCCATTGAATGTTTAATGGGTGAGCGAACGCGCAAGGACAGTTAAAATACGGTATGCTCATCAAGTTTACTCGTTATCTCACAGTTTTTCATGCCGTATTACAAAAGAATGATATTGTCACTATACCAAAATGAATTCTTCTTTTAATACGTTATTGCGATCCGCTTTGAGGAATTTTCAGCAGAGACAGCAGAAATTTTCCCGTTAGCAGACAACGCATGTAGTTTATAACATTTCCGTAAGTAGGAGAACATGGGAATAAATTTTTCGGTAAGTTATGTTTTGACTGTATTTAAGATATGAACGTTCTCTTAGAAAATATCTGATTATTATCTGCTGCATAAAAAGTAGTTTTTTTAACAAGATTTATAATTTAAGTAGATTCGATGTGTGGCTAATGTCATCTGACCGAATTTTCTAGTCAATGTGATGCTAATGAATACTGATGAGCTATAAAGAGGTTCTTGTTAACATTTGTCAGTAGGATTCAGCGTCATACTCCTTGAAACAAAACAAGTTATTATATGAGTTAATTACTATTCAACTGATGAAATTACCGTTGTGGATTAAAATAGATGCTTACATGCTTGGCTCAAGATACTAAGGGGAAGAGAACAATAGTCGGTAGTCGCATTTTATCGTCCATCAAAGATCTTATAGAGTTCACTGATACCAGATCGATCACTTTCTTCCTATGGTTTTCATAGAATTACAATTAACATTTGGGGAAAATGATAAAGCTAATAACTATCACTGTCCAATGTAAATTCATAAACAAAATTTCTAAGTCCATTTGGAGGCGTTACAAGCTGTTAATGCTTTTCTCAGTTTGTTTTGCGAACATAATTCGTATGAGTGAGCAATCACTGCGTCACACGTTATTCAAGATGGAAATGTAATCTAGAATTTTCATATCGAGTTAAATTAAGTATACCAAAATTTTCATAGTTTCTCAGAAAACATGTTTATGGTCTCTTGTAGATGGCTGAGGAATCTTTTTTATTTATCGACTACTCTGATCCACTCCCAGGAAGACTGACTCTTCAAGCACCCCGTAAGAGATATTAATCTTTCCTCCCTTCCGAGAATTTATCGTCTAATGGTGTCCCGAAATTGTTTTTTGACAGCTGCCACGCGATACACACAATGTTCTTTGCAGTGGTTTAATTACCGATAATGGTGCACAGAATCCCCATCATTCTCCAGGAAGAGGAGAGTTCTAACCATTCATAATGTTCTAGGGGCTTCCTTTAGCGACACTGCAGTTCTCCTGTACTGGAGTGAAAGATATTCAGGCAATTTCTTTCAAATATATCTCGAGACCATCATCACTAATATTGACAGCAGGTAAATGTAAACTACCAACAACTGTAAGTCCACATTCGAGAACGATATGCAGAACCTGGTGGAAGTGCGGTAAGGAGTGTACGTTGAGCATATAACGAAAGAAGTTGGAGTGGGTCCGGCTAGGTTTGGGTAGGAAAAGGACTCAGACTTTTCCTGGTATCTCCTCTGTGGATGTGTCAAGGCTGTATGGATACAATTACAAGATTCATATCAACGAACAATGCTGCCTTAGTATCTGTTCTTACTGCTTGCTTGGAGTAAGGTAAAGAGACAACTTTCTTTGCGTTATTTGCAACTCCAGCTGACTCCAATGCAAAAAAGGGTAATACAACGAACTCCTGCTTAACAATCTTACTATTAATACTGACTGAAAGAAAAATCTAGCTTAAATAACAGTTAAGACTGGGTCATAAAAAGCCTTTCATCATTATTCAATGAGCAAATTGCTCGAAATAGTTATAAGAATATGTTAATACTATAGACTGTAGCTCTTTAGAAAGTAATACTAAACTTCTCATCGTTACACCATATCCACATACAGGGGGCCTCTGCAATGGATTGTCAGGCGCATTTACTCTGATGTTTCACTGTTATCTGTAGTTTTGCTTTTGCGCTGTGTATCTGAAGTCAGCCTAAACAGATCTTGCCCAACAAGTCTTTCACACAACATAAAGCGTCACGGAAATCGTTGGTTTTCTTTCTATTAAACATAAAATGATTTTTACGTCGGAGTGTTATGATTCCATTAGGTAAAGCTGTTCGTTTTATTGGTATATATTGACAGGAACTACCCGTGGTCAAGGGACAGCGTCTTTGATTACTAAGCAAGACGTCCTTAGTCCCGGGTTAGAACATCGCCACCGCTTAAATTGTGAATAAAAACCATTACCAATTGCGGCTGAAGACATCTGGTATAAGAAGTCACCCTCATTCAGCCTTCTCAAAGAGGGCGGTTGAGTGGTTGGAGGTTCAGGGCACTCTCTTGCCCTCGGAGTGGGAAGCTGCCCCTAAGAGGAGTAAGAATCAGCAGTTATTCACGCCATGAGGTTGTAGAAGGCAATGTAAAGCACTGCATTGAAGACTTATAATATATCTCCACAGGACATGCGGCTTATAATTTGAAAGTAGCTTGATGATCTCTCCATTAGCAAAAGCTCTGGGCTACCCCTGGCAGGGGTCTGCCAACGGGAAGGTAACCACGAGAAAAATATTGAATAACCAACAGAAGAATAATTCTCAACGAGTTTGGGCGCTAAATGTCAGAAGTTTTAGTGTTGTAAGTAGGCCGTTTAGGTTTTTATGTTGGTAACGCCACATAGCGGTCTGTATGAAAATCACTGTGCGCAGTCTGAGGCTGGTCAGCATTGTTGCAATATTTGCTATTGTAGTGTTGGGCAGTTGACTATTAACAGCGCGTAGCGTTGCGCAGTTGGAGGTGAGCTGCCAGCAGTGGTGGATGTGGGGAGAGAAATGGCGGAGTTTTGAGAGCAGATGATCTGGACGTGTGTCCATCAGAGACAGTAAATTTGTAAGACAGGATGTCATGAACTGCCATATATATTATGACTTTTGAACACTATTAAGTAAATACATTGTATGTTCTCTATCAAAATCTTTCATTTGCTAACTATGCCTATCAGAAGTAAGTGTCTTCATTAGTTTGAATCTCTTATTTAGCTGTCAGTAGTTCGAGTAACGAAGATTTTTGTGAGGTAAGTGATTCGTGAAAGGTATAGGTTAATGTTAGTTAGGGCCATACTTTTGTAGGGATTACTGAAAGTCAGATTGCACTGCATTAAAAAAATCAATGTGTGTTAGTTTAGTGTTGATCAGAATAGGTAAAGAGCGAAATGTCTGAGTACGTTCAGTTCTGCTCAGCTGTTTGAAAATCAAATAATGTGAGAGGCTTATCAGCACAGTAATTCATTAATTTTTCTAAGGGGACGATTCATATGGATCCTGGCAGGGTCGCCAGCCTCTTACATTATTTGATTTTCAAACAGGTGAGTGGAACTGAACATACTCAGACATTTTGCTCTTTACCTATTCTGATCAGCACTAAACTAACACACATTAATTTTTTTAGTGCAACGCAATCTGACTTTCAATAATCCCTACAAATGAATGGCCCTGACTAACATTAACCTATACCTTTTACAAATCACTTACCTCACAAAAGTCTTCGTTACTCGAACTACTGCCAGCTAAAGAAAAGATTCAAACTACTGAAGGCACTAACTTCTGATAGGCATATTTAGCAAATGAAAGATTTTGATAGAGAACAAACAATGTATTTACCTTAATAGTGTTCAAAAGTCATAATATATGTGGCAATTCATGACATCCAGTCTCACAAATTTACTGTCTCTGATGGACACATGTCCAGATCATCCGCTCTCAAAACTCCGCCATTTCTCTCCCCACATCCACCACTGCTGGCGGCTCACCTCCAACTGCGCAACGCTATGCGCTGTTAACAGTCAACTGCCCAACACTACAATAGCAAATATTGCAACAATGTCGACCAGCCTCAGACTGCACATAGCACAGTCAGTGATTTTCATAAAGAGCGCTACGTGGCGTTACCAACATAAAAACCTAAACAGCCTACTTACATTCTGATAGGGAAACCAGAAAATCTGAAAAGGTTAAGGCTCAGTCTAGATATAGCAGACGTCAGTGAAGTGAAATGTAAGACGAGGATTTTGGGTCAGCCGAATATAGGGTAATATCAAGAGCAACATAAAATGGTATAACTGGAGTAGGATTTGCTATGAATAGGAAGATAAGACAGTGAGTGAATTACTGTGAACAGTTCAGTGATAGGGTTGTTCTCATCAGAGTCGACGGCTAACCAACCCCGACAACGACAGTTCAGATATACATACCGACGTAAAAGCAGAAGATGAAGACACAATAACTATATGAGGCTATTGATGCAGTAATTCGGTCCACAAAGGGAGATGAATATGTAATAGTCAAGGAGGCTGGAATGTGGTTGCAGGGTAAGGACTGGAAGACAGTGGTACGGTAGAATATGGACTTGGTACTACGAATGAGAGGAGAGAAAGAGGAACTGAGTTCTGCAAGCAATTCCAACTAGTAACAGCGAATGATTTCTTCAAGAGTCACGAAAGGAGGAGGTTTACTTGTAAAAGGTTGGGAGATACGGGAATATTTCAGTTACACACTCTGTGACCAAAATGGTACTGAAACAGAGGATGACAGACTAAAGGCCGAAATACTAAATGTCTTTTTCCAAAGCTATTTCACACAGGATGACTGCACTGTAGTTCCTTCTCTAGATTGTCGCACAGATGACAAAATGGTAGATATGGAAATAGACGACAGAGGGTTAGAGAAACAATTAAAATCGCTCAAAAGAGGAAAGGTCGCTGGACCTGATGGGATACCAGTTCTATTTTACACAGAGTATGCGAAGGAACTTAACCCCCTTCTTGCAGCCGTAGGTCTCTAGAAGAGCGTTCCAAAGGATTGGAAAAGGGCACAGGTCATCTGCGTTTTCAAGAAGGGACGTCGAACAGATGTGCAGAACTATAGACCTATATCTCTAACGTCGATCAGTTGTAGAATTTTGGAACACGTATTATGTTCGAATATAATGACTGTTCTGGAGACTAGAAATCTACTCTGTAGGAACCAACATGGGTTTCGAAAAAGACGATCGTGTTGAGCCGTGTTTCTTGACCTCCGCAAGGCTTTCGATACAGTTCCCCACAGTCGTTTAATGAACAAAGTAAGAGCATATGGACCATCAGACCAATTGTGTGATTGGATTGAAGAGTCCCTAGATAACAGAACGCAGCATGTCATTCTCAATAGAGAGAAGTCTTCCGAAGTAAGAGTGATTTCAGGTGTGCCGCAGAGAAGTGTTGTAGGTCCGTTGCTATTCACAATATACATAAATGACCTTGTGGATGACATCGGAAGTTCACTGAGGCTTTTTGCGGATGATGCTGTGGTGTATCGAGAGGTTGTAACAATGGAAAATTGTACTGAAATGCAGGAGGATCTGCAGCGAATTGACGCATGGTGCAGGGAACGGCAATTGAATCTCAATGTAGACAAGTGTAGTGTGCTGCGAATACTTAGAAAGAAAGATCCCTTATCATTTAGCTACAATAAAGCAGGTCAGCAACTGGAAGCAGTTAATTCCATAAATTATCTGGGAGTACGCATTAGGAGTGATTTAAAGTGGAATGATCATATAAAGTCGATCGCCGGTAAAGCAGATGCCAGGTTAAGATTCATTGGAAGAATCCTAAGGAAATGCAATCCGAAAAGAAAGGAAGTAGGTTACAGTACACTTGTTCGCCCTCTGCTTGAATACTGCTCACCAGTGTGGGCTCCGCACCAGATAGGGTTGATAGAAGAGATAGAGAAGATCCAACGGAGAGCAGCGCGCTTCGTTACAGGATCATTTAGTAATCGCGAAAGCGTTACGGATATGATAGATAGACTCCAGCGGAAGACTCTGCAGGAGAGACCCTGAGTAGCTCGGTACGAGCTTTTGTTGAAGTTTCGAGAACATACCTTCACCGAGGAATCAAGCAGTATATTGCTCCCTCCTACGTATATCTCGCGAAGAGACCATGAGGATAAAATCAAAGAGATTAGAGCCCACACAAAGGCATACCGACAATCCTTCTCTCCACGAACAATACGAGACTGGAATAGAAGGGAGAACCGATAGAGGTACTCAAGGTACCCTCCGCCACACACCTTCAGGTGGCTTGTGGAGTATGGATGTAGATGTAGATGTAGATGTAGTTTCCGTATGGTCATGCCGACATTCCGAAATCAGGTACTGCAAGGCGTACCACTCATAGATATAGACTCAAATCATTATTTAGTACTGATGAAGAGTAGACCTAAGATTAAGAGATTAATCAGGAAGAAACAATGTGCAAAGAAGTGTGATACGCAAATAGTAAAGAACGAAGGGGTATGCTTGAAGTTCGCTGAGGCTATAAATATTGCTGTAATGAATAGGTTAGCAGACATTTGAGATGAAGAAGAATAGACATCTGTAAAAAGAGAAATCACAGAAGTTGGAAGAAAAAAAAGGTACAAGGAAGGTAATTGCAAAGACAGCATGGGAAGCAGAACAAATACTACAGCTGATTTATGAGACAAGAAAGTTGAAAAATTTTAAGAGAACTTGAGGAATACGGAAATAAAAGTCACTTAGGAATGAAATAAATAGGAAATTCAGGAAAGCTAAGGCGAAAAGGCTGCATGAAAAATGTGAAGACATCGGAAAAGAAATGATTGTCGGCAGGACTGTCCTAGCATATTACAAAGGCAAAACAACCTTCGGCGAAATTAAAGCCAACAGTGGCAATGGAAATTCCACAGTTCAATACAGAGGAGAGAGCGGCTAGGTGGAAAGAGTACACTGAAGGCCTCTATGAAGGGGAAGACTTGTCTGATGACGTGACAGAAGCAGAAACAGGACTCGATACAGAAGAGATAACTGATCCAGTATTAAAATTTACAAGAGTTGAAGACATCATGATGAATAAATGAAAGGGGATAGACAACACTTCATCACAATAACTAAAACAACTGGAGGAAGTGGCAACAAACCGACTATTCACAATGCTGTGTCGAATATATGATGATACAACATCCGACTTTCGGAGAAACATCGTCCCTGCAGTTCTTAAGACTGCAAGAGCAGATAACTGCGAGAATTATGGCAGAATCAGTTTCACAGCTTATGCATCCAAGTTCTTGAAAAGAATAATATTCAGAAGAATGGAAAAGAAAAGTGAGGATGTGTTAGGTGACGATTGTTTTGTCTTTAGGAAAGTTAAAGAGACCGCAAATGCAGTTCTGACGCTGCGGTTGATAATGGAAGCAAGACTGAAGAAAAATCAAGAAACGTTCATGGTATTTGTCAAGCTTGAAATCTTGTTCGACAGTATCAAATGGTACAAGGTGTTCCAAATTCTGAGAAAAACAGTGAAAGACGGGTAATATCCATATGTATAACGGCCAAGAGAGACAAATGAGAGTGGGAGGCCATGAAACAAGTATTCGGATTAGAAAGGGTGTAAGACTGTGATGTAGTCTATCGCCCCTACTGGTCGAACTATACACTGACGGAGCAATAACGGAAATTAAAGCAAGTTTTCAGGAGTGGAATCAAAATTTAGGGTGAGAGAATATCAATGACGAGATTCACTGCTGACTTTGCTATCCTCAATGAAAGCGAAGAAGAATTACAGTATCTGCTGAATGGAATGGACAGCCTAATGAGTACAGAATATAAAGTAACTAGAATTAGTAGAAGTGAGAACAGTGGTAACTTAACATCAAGATGCGTGACCACTAAGTAGATGAAGTTAATTTACTCTGCTACCCAGGCAGCAAAATAAGCTATTACGGACGTAACAAAGAGGATCTAAAAGGTAGACTCGCACTGGAAGAAATGGTATCCCTGGCCAGGAGAAGTCTACTAGTATCGACAATAGGCCTTAATTTGTGGAATACATTTCTGAGAATGTACGTTTGGACCATGGAATTGTCTAGCAGTGAAACATAGACTGTGGGAAAACTGTAACTGGACAGAATCGAAGCGTTTGATGTGTGGTACTACAGAAGAATGTTGAAAGTTAGCTAGACTGATATACTGAGGTATGAGGAAGTTCTCTTTAAAATCGATGGGAAAGAAACACATCGAAAACACTGACAAAAGGAGAGACAGGATGCTCGGGCATCTAATAAGACATCACGTAATAAGTTTCATGGTTCTAGATGGCAAAAACAATACAAGAAAACAGAGATTGGAATACGTCCAGTAAATAATTGAGGACTTACGTTGCGACTGCTTCTCTGAGATGAAGAAGTTGGTACAGGAGAGGAAGTCGTGAGGAGTCGCATTTTTGGCAGAACAAAATGCTGGTGATAGCGGCTAGCGGTCGTGTTCGAGGAAAAGGAACTGTGGAAAACACTGTTACACGAAACAAGGGAGGGTGATAGTATATGTCTTAAGACATCAAAGAAACTCTTCCATGGTACTTGAGGGAGCCGTAGGTGTTGAGAAAGAAGTAGATTGGAATAACGTTAATCCAATTAATGAGTTCATTTAATGTAAAACCTACTGTGAGGTGAAGAGGTGGCCACTGGAGAGAAATTCCTTAGCCAAATACTAGTCAGACTAGTTCGCCACTAACACCTCCCCCCCCCTCCCACTCCAAAAAAGGTAACACAACGAAGAGGAACATTCTGTGGAAGCCGCACTGCTACTTATGGATGTCATTGAGGTCTTCATCTGTTGTATGGCCAGCTAGAAAGCACGCAAATGTCCTCTAGTCACAGTTTTCCACCGTAGCGCTTGATATCGTACATGAGGTTAGATCAGCCAGTTATCTCGTCAAATTTATTGAAGTAGGCACCTAGGTTGAAATTATGGGTCTGATATATTCTTGGATGCCCTTTGCGCAATCTATGAATATCACGTTACTCAAACCAACGTGAAAGAGAATTTTTAGTGGCACACTTGTCAATTACACCAACAGATTTTTTCTATATTTACCAAAAGGAGGTTTATACACTCAGACTAAAGCGACGAAAGAAAATTTATACTATGTTCGTAATTTGAACCCAGGTCTCCTGGTGACCAGGCATGTATGTTAAGCACTTTGTTACCTAGGCACTGTGGCTTTGGACAAATGTACTGGCTTCTCTAGCATGCGTCCCTCCTCAATCCAAATGCCCAATCGCTCTCTCTTTGTATTCCTCCTAAAGTCGAACAGCATTGCAGAGACTCTCCAGCTATGCTGAGGATGCGGGCTTGCTAGGGCAGTGTGTGCAGTTGCGCAAAACCAAAGCCAGTATTTGAACACAGGTCTCTTGCTGACTAGGCAGATGCGTTAACTATTACGCCACCCTGGCACAGTGGATGTGGGCAACTGCTCGGACTATTCTAGCATACGACCCTCGTTAATTCAAAACCCCATTCACGCGTCAGCCAACTTTGTATTCCCCCAGACTCGAACAGCATTTCAAAAGCTCTCCAACTATATTGAGAATGGAGGTTTGCTAGGGTAGTCTGTGCAGTTGTGCAAAGCCACTGTGCCAGGGTGACGTAGTCGTTAGGACATCTCCTAGTGGGTAGGAAATCTGGGCGCGAGTCCTCGCCTTGGTGCAAATTTTCATTTGTTCGTTTGGTCTGTGTATATACATCATAGAAGCTTAAGACTTGGAAAGGTATCTGAAAACATGTAGTTTCGTTCAATTAAAACACCTAGGCCTCGGTTTCAGGCATGATCTCCCGTTCGTTCGTTGCTGAGGTTCTATTTCAATACAGATGGATACCCTCTATAATGTGTCGGGGTTTAAGGGGAGTACGAAGTTGGTTCACACGTGAATGGGAATTTGGACTGAGAAGGGAAGTGTGGTAGTGCAATCCGTGCAGTTGTGCAAAGTCACGGTGCCAGGACGGCGTAGTTGTTAGAGCAACTATCTAGTGATCAGGACACCAGAGATCAAACCTTAGCCTAATTTTCATTTGTCGCTTTAGTTTGCGTACGTACATCATAGATGTTAGAGACTTGAAAAGTTCTCTGGAGCCACCATCAACTTGTACAGTACCTTGTTGGCAGCTTGGGCCCATGGATTCGTGGGGTATGTGCCACACTCGGATCCTACCACCAGCTCTCACCAATTGAAACTTGGACTCATCTGAACAGGCCATGGTTTTTCAGTCGGCTAGTGTCCAAACGATATGGTTACGAGCCCAAGGACAGGAGCTGTAGGCGATGTCGTGCCGTTACCAAAGGCACTCGCATCGGTTGCCTGCTGTCAAAGCCCATTAACGCCAGATTTCAAGGCACTGTCCTAAGGGATAAGTTAGACGTACGTTCCACATTGACTCCTGCGGTTATTTCACACAGTGCTGGTTATCTGTCACCACTGGCAACCCTACGCAAACGGCGCTGCTTTCAGTCGTTAACTGAGGGCCGTCGGCCACTGCGTTGTCTATGGTGAGCGATAATGCATGAAATTTGGTATTCTTGGCACACTCTCGGCACAGTGGCTGGCGGAATATTAAATTCCCTAACGATTTCCGAAATTAAATGTCCCATGCGTCCAGCTTCAGCTAGCATTCCGCATTCAAAAAAAAATGGTTCAAATGGCTCTGAGCACTATGGGACTCAACTGCTGAGGTCATTAGTCCCCTAGAACTTAGAACTAGTTAAACCTAACTAACCTAAGGACATCACAAACATCCATGCCCGAGGCAGGATTCGAACCTGCGACCGTAGCGGTCTTGCGGTTCCAGACTGCAGCGCCTTTAACCGCACGGCCACTTCGGCCGGCCCGCATTCAAAGTTTGTTAATTCCTATCGTGCGGCCATAAGCACGTTGGAAACCTTTTCACATGTGACACCTGGGTACAGACGACAAGTCGCCAATTCACCGCCCTTTTGTACCTTTTGTAAGCGATACTACCGCCATTTGTGTATGTGCATATCGCTATCCCATGGCTTCTGCCACCTCAGTCTCCGACACGGTTGTTGAGTGACGAGAATGCAGCGAAAAGACTCAGATCTGGCCCATCATGTGGGATGTATCAACAGAATCCTGTTACATCTCGTGCAAAGCCCTGACTGGAATAGAATTGTGGCACATGGGGACGATACGCTTGAGGTAGTCTCGGCAAACGCCTGAGCACAATTTCGTGAGACTGCAATGGTTAGGTTTTACTCAAAGAAAGACTCAGTAGAAAGCCATCGGTGAATCTTGGGAACAGTAACAACGCAGAAACACAGGACTAGATGTCTGGGAATTACGTTCACAAAGGGAACAATACATTTAAAGATACCGGTTAACACACTCGGGGTCAGACTACTGTGCAATCTTTGAATCCATTACATGGTTTGTGACAAGCACAAAGTCGCGTAATCTCCACCTGCTGGTGGGTGGGTACACGGAAAAGGGAGCAGGCAGATGCGGTAAGGGCCAGAGAATCTATTCCTTCGCTAACATGAGGGAAAGATTAGGAATAGAGCACACTACCGCAACCTCTCTATTGATTAATTTCCTAACCGGACATCGTCGTTACAATGTCACATAACGATATGTACCACTCCCTTAGGAATCCAGTCTAATGGGCAGACCTACACGGAAAAGCGGACAGCATTTCAAGTACATAACTAGAAGAATACACGAGACAGAGGACATATAGACTGGCATACAACCTAATATATAAACGTGGCACTGAATGATCTGTAATGATAGAGAAAATGAAACGTGTGGCGATACAGAAACAGAAGATAAATCAGACACGCCTTTAGGCAAGTAAAACATAGTACAAATTTAGATCTAAATTTACGTAAATAATTAAATGTAAAGTATGGAAGTACTTAGAAGCACGTGTACAAAGTATTTGACGTAGAAAGAAATTTCTGGTCAGATACGCATAACGCGATGACCTCATTCCGAAATGCACCCTCCTGACAAGCTTGTTATAGAACTGACAGCAGTAACTACTGTAATTTTCGTCTTTAAATTGTATTTCGTAGTAGTCCTTAAACAGTGACGTGCTATCGTTGTCTGAAAGTCACTATAAAACTGTAACTAAGAACATTCACCACACCTTGTGTGTAAATTTTAGATAGTGACTGGCAACTGTTGCCTAACGTTCAGTTAAAATCTGTAACTAACTTCCGAATTTAATCCTTAATACGTTGTTATACATACAAATTACGTATAGAACTTGGAATGTCAAGTAGAAAGACAAAGGTTCGAAGCTGTTCCGAGGTTTTCCTTTCGAAGTATCGAATGTGGCAGGCAACCATCTTCATACAGCACATAGAAAAGTCATAACAACATTCGGTCAAATTAAAAGTAAGAACGTCAACATTAAGAGTGAAATGGTAATGGTTCTATTGTCAAACACACAGGAGAGGGTGGATGGATACATGGAGCAGAATGAAGGCCTCTACGTCTGATGACGTGATTGAGAAAAAAATAGGCGTCGATACTGAGGACATAGAAGATCCACCATTTGAGTTTAATACCAGCAATTACCAACGCGCAATGCCACCATTACGGTCGGAAGATGGCAATGTCAAACCACCTCCGCTATGACCATACCTAGTCAACGGTGCGGGTCTCTCGCATCGTCCCCTACGATCCTCGGAGTATGGGACCTCATCATCGTCATCATCATCATTGCCAGTTCGACCGTGTGGAGCGGGGGGATGGGGTGGTTATAGTGGGTATTTTATGCCCACATTTGACGTACATTAACAGCATAATTTTTAAAGACATACTGATGTGTTAGCAGGGTCCAGAACACGAAAATATAATTTAGCATACTCTTATACATCAATGCTCTTTCGATAATGTATACTAGGAGGTTGCTATATTTTATGCCCAGCCTAAACGTAATTTAGAAAACGCAAATTTTGTTAACTGTTGTTGACATTTCCCCACAACATACTTTTTAAAGAAATATTCATGTGTGGATAAGGTGTTCAACCTGAAAATATTAAATATGACATTCACTGGGAAGCCGAACATCTGCTATTAAGACTTGAATTTGGAGTTAAGTTTGACTGATAAACGTAAAACATTTATGGAATCAGGCACAAGAAATCATTAAAAACAATTAATATTATTTTTCAGGATTTTATAGTGTAAGGTAACTAACTACATTACATTAATTTCAAAGAACGCCTACCCACCCCCTCCCTCCCCTTTCTTGGTATTGCGAGCCTTAATTGAGCTTCAGAAGTCTTGCGATCAAATAAGGCTGAAAGGACAGATAAGATTACTTAGAAATGTTGGGAAGTGGCTACCAGGCGACTATTCAAGTTGTTATGCAGAATCTATGAGTCTGGAGACCTACCACAGACTTTCGAAAACTATCACCCACACAATTTCAAAGACCGCAATCGCACGGTCAGCTTAACGCATCATGTATGCAAATTGCTGCCAAGAATAATACACAGAAAAATGGAAAGGAGGATCAGATAGGTTTTCGGAAAGAGAAGGGAAAGACATGTAGATTTGGCTTCACGATTGATGTTGGAAGCAAAACTTAAGAAAAATCATGGCACGATCTCAAAATTTGCCGACCTGGGATAAGCTTTAGAAGGGCTGAAATGTGCAAGTTAGATTTTCAGCTCAAGTGGCACTAGCTGCTCTACTTTCTGAGTCACTGAACTCCATGGATCGATCCATTCTCTGTTACTGCGTCTCTACTGACGATGCAGCACTCCCCGCTCACTTTTATACTGGCGCGTGCGTTCACCTCTCGTGACATCTAGTGGCCAAATCCGCAATACATCTGCATCTACGTCTATGTTCATACTCTGCAATAAAAGTAAACACGGTCCGTAGGCTGCAATTTGATTTTTATGTAATCGTGCGATTAGCTAATTTCTACTACTTATCATTGCCAAGCACTTGTAAAACCAGCATGGAAAAGCATTAATTGTCTCCATGCATGTAACATGTTTTATCTTAATGTGAGATGTGTAAAGTGTTAGTTATACATGCGATACATGCAAACACTGCACCCCCCTCCAGTACACCTCTTGCAGTATGCCGATGACACCGCATTCCTCGCCCTCGCTCATACCCTCCAACGGTCCCAACGCCTTCTCCAGAATCACCTAGACCTTTTTGCCGCATGGTGTAACCAGTGGCTCCTGAAAATCAATCCTTCCAAGACCCAGGCAATCATCGTCGTCATACCACTCGCTCATTCCAGCTCCTGGAATTCTCCCTTACCAAGTGCGCCTATTCTGTCCGCCTCTCCCCCACCCTCACCTACCTTGGCCTCACCATTGACCGTCACCTCACCTGGATCTCTCAGCTCTATCCAATCCAAAGCCCACAACCGCCTCTGACTCCTTAAATTTCTCTCTGGCTGGACATGGGGGTTGAACCCCTCTACCATCCTCCACACCTATAAATCCTTAATCCATCCCATCCACTGTTATGCTAGTCCTGCCTCGATATCAGCCCCCCCCCCCTCACATTCTATAAGTTCCACCAGATCCTTGAGCGCCATGCACTCTGTCTCACCTTCCATATACGACTCCCATCCCCCATACGGATCATCTATGACCTGATCTTCCTCACATATCCGCGTCCTCTACACCACCCACCTCCTTGATCCCCTTCATCCCTTGTTGCTCCTCTCCTCTAAACCCCCATCCACTGCCACGCCTTCACTGTTGTGTGCCTCCTACCCTCCACCTTTACACTCTTCATCTTCTTTCCCGAGGTGGCTTGCACCAACTCCCCCTCCCAGATGATGCCCTCTCTCCCTCCATTTATCACTCCTATCAACTCTGATCCTCACCTCCCCCTCCCTCTCTCTGTCCCTTCTATCCTGTTTTTCCCCACCTACCCTCTCTTTCACTTCATTCTCTCCCATGAGTCCTTTTATTTTCGCTTCCTCTGCCTTCCCCCCTCCTTCCCCGTTTGCCCTGGCCCCCCCTTCTATTTGTCCTCTACCTCCAGGGGCTTCCCTTTTTTCTTCTCCCCCCTTTTCCCCCCTCACCGGTCTGGATCCTGCTCCCCCCAAATCCCCATCTGCTGTCATGTCTCGTCTATGGCGCTGTTGTAAGTGAGTGTTCGGTGTTGTGCATCCCATTTCAGTGTTGCGAACAAACACCATACTGTCGCTAGGTGCGCTTGTTAACTCTTGCGACCAGAAACCAGACTGTCGCCATAATTTTTTAATTGTGCCTGTCTAATTACTAGCATCACTAAACCTTTGGTTTTTTTTGTTTTCACTTCGCAAGTTTTTGCCTTGTTCCAGTTTTAACCAGTTACCTTTTTGTGGCCTGCTTTTATTGTTTTACCATCTCCTCATTATGTTTTTAACATCTGTAGGCTGCATAGCGGCATATTACGCTCTTTCCAGCCGCTTTCCCCCCCCCCCCCCCCCCCACTCTGGGGAGGGAGAATGGAAATTCAATAAAGAAAAAAAATAATTTAGTGCTCAGCGCTCCCTCCTGCCTTGTGTTCCCTCTTCATCTCCTCTCCCACCTGTCTCCTGCCTCTTGATGTGCCTCCTGCCCCCCTCCTTATCTCTTCCTCCCAGCCCCTGCTGCAACCACACCTTCCTCCACTCTTTTTCCCTCCTCTCCGGCCTCTCGTCCCTCAGCAGGTCCCTGCCAGTGGTTTTCATTCTTTGTGTGTGCTCCGGTTGACAGTGGTCTTTCTATGTGTCTCACTCTGTGTGTTTTTTATACTTTGCGATACTTTTAACTTGTGTTTGACTCCATCGTATTTTAAGTGCCCCACGAATTACCAGCTGTGTTCTTTTACACTACTGGCCATTAAAATTGCTACACCACGGAGATGACGTGCTACAGACGCGAAATTTAACGGACAGGAAGGAGATGCTGTGATATGCAAATGATTAGCTTTTCAGAGCATTCACACAAGGTTGGCGCCGGTGGCGACACCTACAACGTGTTGACATGAGGAAAGTTTCCAACCGATTTCTCATACAAAGCAGCAGTAGACCGGCGTTGCCTGGTGAAACGTTGTTGTGATGCCCCTCGTAAGGAGGAGAAATGCGTACCATCACGTTTCCGACTTTGATAAAGGTCGGATTGTAGCCTATCGCGATTGCGGTTTATCGTTTCGCGACATTGCTGCTCGCGTTGGTCGAGATCCAATGAATGTTAGCAGAATATGGAGCCGATGGGTTCAGGAGGGTAATACGGAACGCTGTGCTGGATCCCAACGGTTTCGTATCACTAGCAGTCGATATGACAGGTATCTTATCCGCATGGCTGTAACAGATCGTGCAGCCACGTCTCGATCCATGAGTCAACAGATGGGGACGTTTGCAAGACAACAACCATCTGCACGAACAGTTCGACGACGTTTGCAGCAACATGGACTATCAGTTCGGAGACCATGGCTGCGGTTACCCTTGACGCTGCATCAAAGACAGGAGCGCCTGCGATGGTGTACTCAACGACGAACATGGGTACACGAATAGCAAAACGTCATTTTTTCGGATGAATCCAGGTTCTGTTTACAGCATCATGATAGTCGCATCCGTGTTTGGCGACATCGCGGTGAACGCACATTGGAAGCATGTATTCGTCATCGCAATTCTGGCGTATCACCCAGCGTGATGGTAAGGGGTGCCATTGGATACACGTTTCGGTCACCTCTTGTTTGCATTGACGGCACTTTGAACAGTGGATGTTCCGTGGCTCTTCCCCTTCATTCGATCCCTGGGAAACCCTACATTTTATCATGATAATGCACGACCGCATGTTGCAAGTCCTGTATGGGCCTAGCTCGGTACAGAAAATGTTCGACTGCTGCCCTGGCCAGCACATTCTCCAGATCTCTCACCAACTGAAATCGTGTGATCAATGGTGGCCGAACAACTGGCTCGTCACAATACGCCAGTCACTACTCTTGATGAACTGTGGTATCGTGCTGAAGCTGCATGGGCAGCTGTACCTGTACACGCCATCCAAGCTCTGTTTGACTCAATTCCCAGGCGTATAAAGGCCGTTATTACGGCCAGAGGTGGTTGTTCTGGGTACTGATTTCTCAGGATCTATGCACCCAAATTGCGTGAAAATGTAATCACATGTCAGTTCTAGTATAATATATTTGTCCAATGAATACCCGTTTATCATCTGCATTTTTTCTTTGTGGAGCAGTTTTAATGGCCAGTACTGTAATTTTATGTCGACTTTTTAACTGTCTGCCAGTGAATCATACTCTGTTTTCTATGTTTTTTATGTCCCCCTTATTATGTATGAGTTCCCATGTTTATACACTCCTGGAAATTGAAATAAGAACACCGTGAATTCATTGTCCCAGGAAGGGGAAACTTTATTGACACATTCCTGGGGTCAGATACATCACATGATCACACTGACAGAACCACAGGCACATAGACACAGGCAACAGAGCATGCACAATGTCGGCACTAGTACAGTGTATATCCACCTTTCGCAGCAATGCAGGCTGCTATTCTCCCATGGAGACGATCGTAGAGATGCTGGATGTAGTCCTGTGGAACGGCTTGCCATGCCATTTCCACCTGGCGCCTCAGTTGGACCAGCGTTCGTGCTGGACGTGCAGACCGCGTGAGACGACGCTTCATCCAGTCCCAAACATGCTCAATGGGGGACAGATCCGGAGATCTTGCTGGCCAGGGTAGTTGACTTACACCTTCTAGAGCACGTTGGGTGGCACGGGATACATGCGGACGTGCATTGTCCTGTTGGAACAGGGTGTTCCCTTGCCGGTCTAGGAATGGTAGAACGATGGGTTCGATGAAGGTTTGGATGTACCGTGCACTATTCAGTGTCCCCTCGACGATCACCAGTGGTGTACGGCCAGTGTAGGAGATCGCTCCCCACACCATGATGCCGGGTGTTGGCCCTGTGTGCCTCGGTCGTATGCAGTCCTGATTGTGGCGCTCACCTGCACGGCGCCAAACACGCATACGACCATCATTGGCACCAAGGCAGAAGCGACTCTCATCGCTGAAGACGACACGTCTCCATTCGTCCCTCCATTCACGCCTGTCGCGACACCACTGGAGGCGGGCTGCACGATGTTGGGGCGTGAGCGGAAGACGGCCTAACGGTGTGCGGGACCGTAGCCCAGCTTCATGGAGACGGTTGCGAATGGTCCTCGCCGATACCCCAGGAGCAACAGTGTCCCTAATTTGCTGGGAAGTGGCGGTGCGGTCCCCTACGGCACTGCGTAGGATCCTACGGTCTTGGCGTGCATCCGTGCGTCGCTGCGGTCCGGTCCCAGGTCGACGGGCACGTGCACCTTCCGCCGACCACTGGCGACAACATCGATGTGCTGTGGAGACCTCACGCCCCACGTGTTGAGCAATTCGGCGGTACGTCCACCCGGCCTCCCGGATGCCCACTATATGCCCTCGCTCAAAGTCCGTCAACTGCACATACGGTTCACGTCCACGCTGTCGCGGCATGCTACCAGTGTTAAAGACTGCGATGCAGCTCCGTATGCCACGGCAAACTTGCTGGCACTGACGGCGGCGGTGCACAAATGCTGCGCAGCTAGCGCCATTCGACGGCCAACACCGTGGTTCCTGGTGTGTCCGCTGTGCCGTGCGTGTGATCATTGCTTGTACAGCCCTCTCGCAGTGTCCGGAGCAAGTATGGTGGGTCTGACACACCGGTGTCAATGTGTTCTTTTTTCCATTTCCAGGAGTGTATTTTCTGTAAAGCCACTCGGCTGAAAAGCGACGGACTGTGCTGCTGCCAGCCCTCCCCTGCCCATGTGGCAATAAAGAAAAAAAACACTGTAGTGTTTTTCCATGTTGTTTTACAAGTGCTTCACAGTGACAAGTTGTCGAAATTAGCCAATCGCACGATTAAATAAAAATCGCATTACAGACTACTGAAGACCATGTTTATGTTTATTAAGCATCTGGAGGCTCCCCACAATTACAAAATTTCATAGTCCACAAGTTACAGTACGGTGCGTGGCGGAGGGTAAGCTCCACGACTACTAATCGTTTCCTTTCCTTTTCCACTCGCATATAGAGCGAGGGAAAAACGACCATATATAAGAGTCCATGTGAACCCTAATTCCCTGTATCTTATCTTTGTGGTCCTTACGCAAAGTGTATATTGGCGGAAGTACCATTGTTCTGCAACCAGTTTCAAATGCTGCTTCTAAAAATTTTGTCAATACTGTTCATCGAAAACAACGTCGGCTTCACTCCAGGGATCCCCATTTGAGTTCCCGAAGCATCTCAGTAACAAATGCGTGTTGTTCGAATCTTCCGGCAACAAACGTAGCACTTCTGAACTACCTCGATGTCTTCTTATGATCCGACCGGGTGCGGATCCCAAACACTCGAACTGTACTCAAGAATAGGTCGCACTAGCGTTCTATACGCGGCCTCCACAAATGAACCACACATTCTTAAAATTCTCCCAGTAAACTGAAGCCGACCATTCGCCTTTCTTCCCACAATCCTTACATGCTCGTCCCATTTGACATCGCTTTGCAGTGTTTCGCCCAGAGTATGTTGTGCACGAAAATTTTTCCACGGCTTACGAAGTACCCAGTCGCTGATAATAGACTTTTGGCTGTTCCGTTCAGTGTCGAACTTGGGAACTCTTAACTCGGTCGTTCTGCGTAGTCACAGTGTGCTGCATAGACGCTGCACAGCCGCGTGTGGACGGAAAAGCAGCGGCTGTCGCGGCGGGACTTAGCACGGCTCGATGTCACCTCGGAGCAAAGTAGAAATTGTGGCGCGTTTAGCGGGACGTGGCGGCGCTTAACGTGGTCGCATACGTTACGTGCTGCGCGTGCCGAGGGGGTGGGGGAGGGAGAGAAGGCTGGCACCGCAATAAACTGCGACAACCGCTGGCCTCCACGCACTGCATCACCGCGAAACTGCGTCACGCAGGACCCGAGCTACGAGGGGTGTGGGAATGGCGTGCATCGCACCACCTGGCAGTTCCCAAACGGGTCACCCCCTGTGCTTCCTGCAGATCCGCCGCTTTTATTCTACTCGTCAGTTTATTTCCAACATACTAGTTCGATAATGATGTGTGATGGCATTGTTGACTGAAGCAACACTGAGATAACGTAACTAGACCATCAATAAATAAATTTTTTACGGTTTTTCTGAAAGGGTCGTTGAAGGCCTTCTGAACGTGCTGATATTACAAAGTGCCGTTGTGCGAAGTGCTATAGGTCAATACTGAGAGATTTTCACATCAGTTTGACGAGAATATTCATTTAAGATTGGACACGTGACTTATAAAACTCTGAAATGTATTATAGTCGGCTGTCGATTATGTGGCAGTACCCTCAGCACTGACCTCTGGTTCTGGACTGGTTTAAAATGTATTGTTCATTTACTAGAATCTTCCATGTGGATAGGTGGAAGAGTGCAAAGGAGGCAACTACGAGGGGGTGGATCTGTCAGATGATATAAAAAGAAATGGGAGCTGATTTGGAAGACATTCAATATTCGGTATTAGATACAAAATTGAATACAGTTTTGGAAGACTTGTGATGAAATAAATACTCTATGCATCGAAGCTATGAGAAATAGCAGGAAGGTTCAGGATTAGTATTCCGGGTGAAAGGATAACAATGACGAAATTCGCAGTTGGTAGTGCTATCATCAGTGAAAGTGAGGAAAAGTTGCACGATATGTTGAGTGGAATGAACAGTGTAATGTATATACAAGATCAGAATAAATTGAAGAAACACGAAAGTACTAGGGGGGTGTCAAACATTAGGTTATAGATAAACACGACACGAAAACTCAGGGCTTTCAAGTAGGCGAAATAAAGGAATTCTGCTAACCTTGATGCAATAAAACGCAAACAGAGAAAGCTATCAAGACATAAAAAGTATACTATCACAGGGAAGAGGGCATTTCTGATTTTTAAAAAATCTGCTACTAAAGGACATCGGCAATAGTTAGAGGAAGAAATTGCGTTTGAAGTACAGCGTTGTATAGAATGAATCGTGCACTGTAGGAAAACGGAAAAGAAGTGAATCTTAGCGTTTAATATGGGGTATTACAAAAAGTTGTAGAAAAAAGGTAGCCTTAAATCAGAAATGAGATCGTTTTCCTCAGAATCAGCAAAGTGAGGAACATGGGGTAAACTATGACAAGAAGTAGACACATGACGATAGAACACAATTTACTTGGTAGTTGATGGAGGTATAGAGGGTAAAACTATACACTGAAGTGACAAAACTCATGGGACAGCGATTTGCACATTTACAGATGGCGGTAGTATCGTGTACACAAGGTATAAAAGGGTAGTGCACTGGCGGAGATGTCATTTGCACTCATGTGAATCATGTGAAAAGGTTTCCGACAAGATTATGGCCACACGACAGTAATTAACAGACTCTGATCGCAGAATGGTGGTTGGAACTAGACGCAAGGAACATTCCATTTCGTAAATCGTTAGGAAATTCAGTATTCCGAGATCCACATTCTCAGGAGTGTGCTGAGAGCACTAAATTTCAGGCGTTAGCTCTCACCACGGTCAACGCAGTGGCCGACGGCCTTCACTGAACGACCGAGAGCAATGGTGTTTTCGTGCAGTTCTCAGTGCTAACAGAAGAGCCACTCTAAGTAAAATAACCGTCGGAATCAATGTGTGACACGATGAAAGTTTCCGTTAGGACAGTGCGGAGAAATTTGGCTTTAATGGGCTAAGGCAGAAGAAGGCCAACACGAGAGCCTTTGCTAAAACAAGACGTCGTTTTCTGCGCCTTTTCTGGGTGCGTGATCATATCGATGGAGCCCTAACCGACTGGAAACTGTGGCCCAGTCGGATGAGTCCCAGTTTCAGCTGGTAAGAGCTGTTGGTAGGGTTCGAGTGTGGCGCAGTCCCCACGAAATCACTGACCCAAGTTAACAAGGCACTGATTCCAGAATGGTATTTGTTACATTTACGTGGAATGTGATAGTGCAAGTGAACTGATCCTGGGAGAAAATTCTTATAAGAAGATAGTATGTGTTCCGAAAGAACAGATACCAATGAGGACCATGCAGTTTCTCTAGAAAGAAATTATAATTAATCGAAACCCTCAGCTGCCAACAGGTGTCGTTGATATACCTCAATGGGGACAGCCAAAAATGTGTGCCCCGACTGGGACTCGAACCCGGAACCTCCTGCGTACTTGGCAGACGCTCTATCCATCTGAGCCACCGATGGGAGAGAGGATAGCGCGACTGCAGGGACTTATCCCTCGCACGCTTCCCGTGAGACACACATTGCCAACTGTCCACAACCTACATTCGTAATGTTCCTAAAGGATATTTGCCCATTCACTCATTACTCGCGCCTGCTAAGGTGACGATTCCCGTAAGAGTTCGGGCAAAGCGTGCGCATTCGCGCATTACGAATGTGGGTTGTGGACAGTTGGGAATGTGGGTCTCACGGGAAGCGTGCAAGGGATAAGTCCCTGCAGTCGCGCTGTCCTCTTTGCCCTTGGTGGCTCAGATGGATAGAGCGTCTGCCGTGTAAACAGGAGATCCCGCGTTCGCGTCTCGGTAGGGACACACATTTTCAGCTGTCCTCATTGAGGTATATCAGCAACACCTGTTGGCAGCTGAGGATTTCGAACATTTTTATGTTCGGCTACTTGGAGACCAATTGCACCCGTTCATAGAATTCTTGTTCACATACAACGATGGTATTTTTGTAGATGAGAATGCCGCATGTCACAGGGGCACAATTGTTATCGATTGCTTTGAAGAACATTCTGGACAATGTGAGTAAATGATTTGGCCACCCATATCGCCCGACAAATCCAATCGATCATTTACGTAATATAATTCGTGTACAAAATCCTGCACCGGCAACACTTTCGCAATTATGGGAGCCTATACAGGCAGAATGGCTCAAAATTTCTGCAGGGACTTCCAACGACTTGTGGAATCGATGCCACATCGATGTTGCTGCACAACGCCGCGCGAAAGAACGTCCAACACTACGTGATGAGGTACCTCATGACTTTCGTTGCCTCATTGTAGGTTGGAATAACCAAACAAATAATTGATGACAGTGGATGGAAAGGTTACTTTGAGTAGAAGAGGTTGACACAAAAGTGGAATTTGTGGCGGGCTACATGAAACCAGACAGACCGATGACCTCGCTACTCCACGATACAAAAAGAAAACAAAGTCAAAGAAACTAATGAAATAAAAAATTGCATCTCCTGCTACCTGGTTTCGCATTGGACAACAATCTTTCATTCATTTCATTAAACATTTCAATTCAATAGTCCTACATCTCAAACGTAGACAGTAAACAATAGTATTTGTGTTATTATTATTATTATTATCATTGTAACTAATATGATTAAGTTGGCAAGTATTAGAATGTGTTGTTGGTGGGTAGTGCCGGATCTAGGCCAGTCTTTGCTCGTTACCAGAGTGTAATATGTCCTGTATTTTCTGTACTGAACAGTATTTAAAATTATGTTCAGCTGCGAACTAGTGCAGCAGTGTAAATCACCATGCTGCTAATGGCACGGGCTGGCTGGTTCCTTAAGTATTATAAAACAACACGTAACAGGGCTTGAACATCCACTTGTTTTCCAATTCTCTTTCATTTTATGTCGTATTCAGTATTGCGAACATTTCTATGAATATCATTGTGAATCCGCACTCACGATATTTAAAGAAATAACACGAAGTGTTGTCTTACATGCGTGTTCCTAAATAATAATAATAATAATAAATATCAACCTGAACGCGGATGTTAATGACTGAGTTGCAGTATCACCTTCTATGTTAGATGAATTGAAATTAATAGCCTTCATCTATTCAAATATAATCGAAATACTGAGCGTTTAGTTCTACAGGGTGTCCGAAAAGGCTTTCCCTGATTACATAAATTGATAACTTAGGCTAGAAGTAAGATACAAATATGAAACTTGTGTCGAAGTGTTAACAACTATCAAAGTTTTTTTCTGTTTTATGTTCGCAGTACGTAAGTAGCGGATGAGGTACGGTGCCCAAGAAGCCATGTTAACCAATCAGAAGAAGGCACAGTGTGTCCTGTGGTACCATGAGACACGATCACCAACCACAGTGCAGAGACACTTCTGCACAACATTTGGAAGGAATCCACCTGATGTCAAGAGCATTAAAGCCTGGTATGAGAAGTTCAAGAACACGGGATCGGTTGCTGACCTTCCGCGGTCTGGTCGACCAAGAACCTCAGCAGACAGGGTGGAAGCTGTAAGGCAGTCTTTTCTGCGAAGTCCTAAGAAATCGGTGCACAGGGCCTCACGTGAATTACAGATGCCAAAAAGCTCTCTCCATGACATTTTACACAAACGTTTATTGTTTCGTGCATACAAAGTGCAAATCGTTCAGGCCTTGTTACCCAATGACAGTACACGTCGATACGACTTTGCGGTCGAAATGCTATACGTATGGAGGACGATGATGGTTATCTCAGACGAATTGCTTTTTCCGACGAAGCGACCTTTTTTGTCAGTGGAGTAGTGAATTGCCATAATGCGCGCATTTGGGGTTCACCACCCCCTGGCAAGGTCATGGAGTGCAACAGTCCAAAGGTGAATGTTTGGTGCGCGTTATTGCACGATCGAATTATCGGGCCATTCTTCTTCGCTGAGGCTACCATCACATCTGCAGTGTATCTGGACATGTTGCAACTGTATGCTGTTCCTCAGCTGCTTCAGTATCTTGTTTCAGCAAGACGGTGCCCCGCCTCATTGAGGTTTGGACGTCCGTGCCTATCTCGATATGACCTTTCCTGGGCGATGGATCGGTCGTGATGGGCCAACGGATTGGCTTCCACACTCTCCTGACATAACCCCATTAGACTTCTTTTTATGGGGCTATGTCAAGGACGAGGTCTACCGAACACGTGTACCAGATTTTGAAACCCTGCGGCAACGGATAACCACAGTCGTTGAATCGATCCCTCCAGTGATGTTGGCTAATGTGTGGACGGAAATTGAATATCGCCTAGATGTGCTACGTGCTACCAAGGGTGCTCATGTGGAAGTTTACTGATGTGTGAGAAAAACTTTGATAGTTTGTAAACAATTAGAAATCAGTTTGATATTTGTGTCTTACTTCTAGCCTGGGTTACCAATTTGTGTAATCCGGGAAAGACTTTTCGGACACCCTGTATTTTAATTGTACAGTGCACTTCGTTTCATGTATTTATGTGCTGCACATACCGTAGTTAATAAAGAAATTCAATTATCTGATTGTCGTTCATGTGAGAACTTATAGCCTGCATCTTTTGGTACGAAGTCCTATGGGCGAAGTTTTACATTTTTAAGTGACAAAGTCATTGGTGGCAGGTACGGGTGAGGCGGTGCGATACTATAAATTTGCTGCTTGTTCGAGGACGCTGTTTAAAAAACAGGTTGTGTCATTTTTGGATTTCTAACACCTAGTTGATGTAACCATTTCTGGGATGGAATCAGGAATTAGTAAAACCTAAAAAGAACTGCTAAGATCCAGAAGTGGTGAGGCAGACGACTGCATGCAAATACAGTTGTACGCTTCAGCGGTGTTATCATGAAAAAGAATGTCTCACAATTATGTGCAGTGTAATTAATTTCTCAAAGCTGTGTGAATGTAATTTCAATAGACTGAATTTTAGCACATATTCTACGGTAACAGTCAGCCATGCGCTACGAAATCGGTTTTCAAACCAGTATGATGTTGTTATTTCTTGATACTGTTATTTGTATTGCAAATAATACGAATAATTTTAGAGTTTGTTAACTAAAGCTGAATTTACTGATTGTGTTCTAATACTGAGTAATGATAAAAATGCGTTTCGAAATGGCTGATTTACAATCCGGGGCATATGAATTAGTTGAGGAGGCGTCAGGATCAACTGTAGCAAGGGCCGGTCCACCATAGGATATTTTAATAACTTTATTGCAAAAGTTAGATGCTGTTGCCTACCAACAATCTGTTATGACACACCAGCAGAATACTGTTGTAACTGAGATTGCAGAGCATGTGAAAGAGCAAGGTGCTGTGGCACAAAAGCGAGAAGAAATTGATCATAAACAGGATGGTAATGTAACGGAAGTTAGTGATATTGCAAAGAAGCAGGATAAACTTTCGTAAGATTCATCTGACGAAATGAGTGCATTAAAGCAGGCCTGTGCTGGTTTACTGGAATCCGTGCAGGTACTTTATACGGGATTATGAGATTTCGGACAAAAAGAAAAAAAAGAGCGAATTGTCAGACAGGGTTCAACATCTGTCAATAGAAACTGAAAAACTCTGTTGGACAAACTCATGTACCTAAGGAGCCATTAGATTTGCAGCGCAAGATTCTAAGCTGCTAGCAAACGTATTTACTGCTTGGTCTGCAATGAGCAACTTACACAGTCAGGCGAAATAAAAGTACAGGAATCAATGCGATAAATCTCCGATGAAGTTCGTGATATAAAAAGAAAAATAAATGCTTCAGTGTGCGTTGAATTATTAAAATGAAAAATTTAACTAGGAGTATTCATTTTGGGGGAAGTGGTCAACGAAGATCTCGGTGGGATGAGAAAAAGATATAGCTAAAATAAGAGAGAGTTCCCAGGTTCACGTACTCCGGGACAGTTCAGAAAGAAACTTCTACGCAGAATTGGTGTTCGCAAGTTGTTCACAAACGTGCACCGAAAGTAACGTATGGTGCTGAAGCAATGTCTTACTTACCCAATATGATTTTAGAAGAAAATGTAACGAAGCATCGTCACTTCTAAGCTTTTATTCTCGATAAGAAAAATGTGTGTGCAATCGTGTTCATAAAAACATTCCGAGGAGCTATGCCACTTTCGTGAATGTACAAAATTTAGCATTAGTGACAAGTTTTATAAAATTTCATTCATTACTTCATTCTTCATGTACACATCATAGACGTTTGAGACTTGGAAAGTTCTCACTGATTTGTTTTTAAAATAAAAAACGTATGCTTCACAAAGAAATGCGATCGCTCCCAATAATATACGATTTTCATACGTGTGGCTGCGACAGAAAGTAAGTTAAATTGTGCATAGACGTAAACCATGTGGCAAGTCTGTACTAGCAGTGAAATGTTTGCAATATTTTGTGTTTTGGTGAGTGACATATCGTTAAATTTGTGGTAAGGCAGTGCATGCAACTGATAATTAGAAACTTACTTATTTACTTATAATTAAATGATACTGTGTAATTCAAATAAGTAATTTTGTCTTCTTAGAGTCAAGTAAAGAAAATCTATATTATTAGGTGGAGTATTTTCAAAGTACTGTCTGTATTGTACGACATTGCTTGGACACGCAAGAAGGTAGGTTTACTGATTGCAATAAATAAATATACAAAATTATTTAATACTGCAATAGTGAGCTATTTACTACAACTCGAACAGCGTCGCCGTATTAAGGCTCTTGTTTATGACAGTCCTCTCTGGAACAATTTCAAGAAACATTAGACCAGTGCTGACAGTACATCATGCATGGGATATCTTGCAGCTTCCATGTTTTCGCATGAAATTGCTGTACAGAACACTTTCGTACAAAGGGCTAGAGCACGCTATAGGTGCACGTTTTAAGGAGCACGTCAAACTCCCAGAAAATGTCGTAGATGGCATTATAACGATAGTGAATGAATGTTGGAAGTTATAATGTGAACTTATTTAGAACCTACTCGCGGAAGCGAAAGAAGATTTTTTTCAACTTTTATAGTCCTGTCTTCCTCAGTTGCGTGTAATATTACGGTATATTAATAATTTTTACATATGGACCGTCTGACAGCAACTGAATAAAACACAATTTTAGTGCCATACGCGTTTCGCCTTTATTTTCTGCAAGGCATCATCAGTGGCCTAGAATATGTATATATGTTAGCTATTTTATTTACATTTTTGTCATTGTGCCTATAGGTTATAAACAGGTCTGATGGTTGGTATTTCCTATTAAGTAGTAATGTTTTGAACAGTACTTACAGGTTGCGTGGACAATTTCCTACATATTACGCTCCTGTTGCATTTTTGGTGTTGTTCTTCTTCTTATGAATGCCAATTTGCGGTTTTTTTCGCCATTCCACAACACTCTGCACTGAACGCTTGTTTTAAAGCTATGTTTTGGTTTCTGTTACCGACTGTCAAATGTTTTTGCCAAAGATCGAATGTTATTGCCAAACTTATGAGTGTAACTATTGAAGTATCTGTGGTCTGTTCGTGAATGCATTTTTGTGTGCGTTTGTGTATGTGTGTGTGTGTGAGTGTTTTTTGATGTGATATATATATATATATATATATATATATATATATATATATATATATATATATTTTGCTGTGTGAGTGCATGTATGTATGTGTGTGTGTGTGTGTGTGTGTGTCTCCAGATGATGTGGGGAAGAGTTTTTTTTATGTTATCATATCCTTTACTAAGTGTAGTAGGGAACCTGTGCTGATGTGCGTTTGTTCATTTATCACATGTTTGTTTTCTGCTATGGCTTTCTGGATGTGGAAGTTTTCTTGCATTTGTATAAGATGTTTGTCATGGTTGCTTATTCTCATTATTTTCATTTCTTGTTCCATGTTTGTAGGATGATGGTTGTAGTGTTTTAAATGCTCTGCAAATGTGGAACGGTTTGTTTCATACTTCCAACATCTGATATGTTCTTTGTATCTTGTTTGAAAATTCCTGCATGTCATGCCTATGTATACTGCATCACAACTTTGACATTCAAGTTTATATATTCGGATTGTTGGAATTTGTCTCTCTTGGTAGCTGGCTGGCTTAGGTGTGATTGAAGGGTTTGCCCAGGCTTATATGCTATTTTGAAGCCCTGTCTCTTTAGGATGTTTGCAACTCTGTGTGTTAGTTTATGTGTGTAGGTCATGGTGTACCATCTGGTTCTTTTCTGTGTGGTGTTGTCATTGTGTGTGTTTGTTGAGTGTGGTTGTAAGTTTTCAGCTTGTGAGTTCTTTTGTATTGTGGAACTGTTGTGTTTGTTTTTCGTTTGTGTTTTTAATTTTTGATTGAGCTTGTGTACCACATGTGTGTCATACCCATTGTTCCTAGCCATTTGTATGATTGTACTCATTTCTTGTTCATAGTTTCTCTTGCTGAGTGGGATTCTGTTTAATCTATGAAACATTTGTCTTAGTGCTGCAAGTTTCTGGCTGTGGGGGTGATTGGATGTGGAATGTATTATTGTGTCTGCGGCTGTTGGTTTTCTAAAGATGTTAAATGTATGTTTACCATTTTCTTTTTTACCTGTAATGTGAAACAGAAGCAGCTACTATGAAAAGGTTAAAACAAACGTTAACAGACAATAACGTATTAATAACAAGAGCAGACAAGGGAAATGTAACAGTAGTCATGGATAAAGAGCAATACATCACAAAAACTAAGGAATACATAAACACCAATGCCATATAAAAACTGAAGTCACATCCAACTACACAGTTCCAGGCAAATGTGAAACGAACACTGAAAAACATTGAACACACACTCACAGACAAACAGAAATACTACTTAACACAGAAAAACCCACAAGCACCAACACTCCGCAGTCAACCGAAAGTACATAAAGACGGAATGCCAATGAGAGCTGTTATCAGCTTCAAGAAAGCCCCAACATACCGCATAGCCAAACACCTCCAAAAGTTAGTTACAAAACACTATAAAGTTGAAAACAACAGAACAGTGATAAACACAGGAAACCTAATAGAAAACATACAGAACATACAGGTACCACACACAGCATCACTGATTTCATTCGATATAGAAAAAATTATACCTCCATCCCTATCACAGAAACAATAGAAATCATAGAACAAAATCTCTCATCCCACAGCAGATATGCTCAGACTGACAACTGAACAAAACTACTTTCAGTTTGAGAAATAATATTATCTACAAACTGATGGACTGCCCATGGGATCCCCAATATCAGGAACACTAGCAAACATTTTCATCAGTCACCTAGAAAATCAGATATTTGATAAGATAACCACAAATGAAAGTTTCAAAATCATATATTGGTACAGATATGTGGATGACATTATTTGTCTGGTAGATGAGCCAAGTGAAAAAATAGATGAACTCCATTCAGAAATAAACAAAGCTCATCAGAACATAAAATTCACACTTGACAAAGAAAAAGAAAATGAAATAAATTTTCTTGACATTACAAATAAAAAAGAAAATGGTAAACATACATTTAACATCTTTAGAAAACCAACAGCCACAGACACAATAGTACGTTCCACATCCAATCACCCCCACAGCCAGAAACTTGCAGCACTAAGACACATGTTACATAGATTAAATAGAATCCCACTCAGCAAGAGAAACTATGAACAAGAAATGAGTACAATCATACAAATAGCTAGGAACAATGGGTATGACACACATGTGGTACACAAGCTCAATCAAAAATTAAAAACACAAATGAAAAACAAACACAACAGTTCCACAATACAAAAGAACTCACAAGCTGAAAACTTACAACCACACTCAACAAGCACGCACAATGACAACATCACACAGAAAAGAACCAGATGGTACACCATGACCTACACACATAAACTAACACACAGGGTTGCAAACATCCTAAAGAGACAGGGCTTCAAAATAGCATATAAGCCTGGGCAAACCCTTCAATCACACCTAAGCCAGCCAGCTACCAAGAGAGACAAATTCCAATAATCCGAATATATAAACTTGAATGTCAAAGTTGTGATGCAGTATACATAGGCATGACATGCAGGAATTTTCAAACAAGATACAAAGAACATATCAGATGTTGGAAGTATGAAACAAACCATTCCACATTTGCAGAGCATTTAAAACACTGCAACCATCATCCTACAAACATGGAACAAGAAATGAAAATAATGAGAATAAGCAACCATGACAAACATCTTATACAAATGCAAGAAACCTTCCACATCCAGAAAGCCATAGCAGAAAATAAACATGTGCTAAATGAACAAACACACATCAGCACAGGCTTCCTACTACACTTAGTAAAGGAAATGATAACATAAAAAAAACTCTTCCCCACATCATCTGGAAACACACACACACACACACACACACACACACACACACATACATACATGCACTCACACAGCAAAATATATATATATATATATATATATATATATATATATATATATATATATATATATCACATCAAAAAACACTCACACACACACACATACACAAACGCACACAAAAATGCATACACGAACAGACCACAGATACTTCAATAGTTACACTCATAAGTTTGCCAATAACATTCGGTCTTTGGCAAAAACATTTGACAGTCGGTAACATAAACCAAAACATTGCTTTAAAACAAGCGTTCAGTGCAGAGTGTTGTGGAATGGTGAAGAAAACCGCAAATTGGCATTCATAACAAGAAGAACAACACCAAAAATGCAACAGGAGCGTAATATGTAGGAAATTGTCCACGCAACCTGTAAGTACTGTTCAAAACATTACTACTTAATAGGAAATACCAACCACCAGAACTGTTTATAACCTATAGGCATAATGACAAAAATGTAAATAAAATAGCTAACATATGTCCATATTCCAGGCCACTGATGATACCTTGCAGAAAATAAAGGCGAAACGCGTATGGCACTAAAATTGTGTTTTATTCAGTTGCTGTCAGACGGTCCATAAGTAAAAATTATTAATATATCGAAATAAGATTTGTTTCTGGACCTGTTTCCATTCTTTAACAAATCTGAAAACCATGGTGGTGATTTCAGAATGATTGCGAGAATAACGATGGGACACATTAAAATCATGAATACAAACGTCCTCGTGTTATCCACTTAAAACATAACACACGTCTCCTTGGCCAGTGTTAAAGAGGATACTGATTATTGGAACCTCAGTTGTATTGTAATAAATTATTTAAGTCATTCTCTAAAAATAAGAAGAAGTTTAAACTTTGAACAATAACAGCCTGTATACTGACAAAATTGTCAGTGGGTGCGAAGGAAGGAAGGTAGGTATTTAAAGCCCTGTCATGATGGAGCGAAAGCTAGGATTGTATACGAGTGGAAAGGAGTTTTCACGTGTCCTTTTCAGAGTTGCCATTTTCTCATCTGCAACAAAACGCTTTAAGAAAACTTTGTAATACCAAAATATGGGTTTAAACTGCTATCCTCCTGAACGGGAGTGCAGTACTTTAATCACTGTACCAAAGAGCTGTTTTGATCCTTGGCATGAACGGAATTAGCTTATTTTTCCTAAATCCTGTCGCACCTCTGACGACCGAAGTACCGTCTTCATACTAGAGTAACTGACAGCCAGTGACTACTAGTGGGTTGCAACGCTTGCAGAAATGTGAATAAAAAAAAACAGGGCATGAAAAAGAATGTAAAGTGGAAATCCATTCTTCACGTCTATTGTTATCATTTTAGATAATTGGACTCTGAGCGAACTGAGTTAGACTGGTTCTGATAATATAAATTTTGATATGAAAGGAAGTTGTTACAGTGGTTGTACGCTCATTCCTTAGTTTAACCTGGTGCTGGCTCATTCAATTGTTTTCCTGGGTGAGATGCGCTGTGGATACGGAACAGGAGCGTCACAAGAGTGGCACACCGAAACCGACCCCACGAGGGCAGAGGGAGCACATCCTTCATAGATCTGCTAGCAGGGGAGTCGGCAGGTGGAATCTACCCTCTCGTTGTCCCGTGGAGTGTCGACTTTGGTAGAGCCAATCGGGCAGCGAGGGTATTGTCGAGTTTTAGTACTTTCAACACCGCAGCCCAGTCAGCAATCAGGATAATATAATATATAAGAAACTATCAGCTTCGGTTGCGGTACTGAAACCAACCCTTACCTAGGTTTCAGCGCAAGTAACTGAGCCTTCTTCAGAAGACAAACCTGATTCTATAATATTCCTATACAGGCTGTTTTGGTTTTATTTCTAGACGATGCCTTCATAGACATATCATTGAATCGGTTTGTCTTTTGAAGAAGGCTCGATTACTTGGGCTGAAACCTAGGTAAAAGTTGGTTTCATTACCGCAATCGGGGCTGATAGTTTCTTACATATTGTGGAGTTAATTGCATGTATCCACATTGGACGGCCGAGCAGAAACCGTTCGTTCCGGATGACGAACTTTGCCTGGCAGGAGGTGGGATTCTGGGCCATGTTATGAAATGTACATTCAGCTGATAAGACACCGCCTGGCTGAAAAAGAGGAGAAAAAAAGAAAAAAAAAACAGCTCTGACATATTGGAAGTTCAGAAGACATCACAGAGTTAATGGAAGGCCTCGAACAAAGTTTTTTTAAATTTTTACTACATTTTGTGATGTGAGACTAGGTACTGCTTGACAAAACACCGATTAGTGATGCTGATGTTACGCCAGGAGAATGTAATCAGTTGTGTGAAGTTATAAGCAAAAATGGGAGGGAAATCGAGATACTCGTTTTCAGCATTTTGCCTTTTCTGGCCGGAGATTACCTTACAAGTAAACAATTATGACATTTGCAAACTGGTAAAATTTTAAGATAATTTGTTGCAAATACTCTTGGTAAATAAGTGATCAGTCAGATTTTAAGTGACTAGAAATTTAGGACTTGGTTTGTGGCATTGAAAACATCATCCCTCTCAGACAGTGGGGTCCAATTATTGAATCGTCGGCAGAATGGTTCTACGCGATGGACTTTATGGCAGCCAGATATTGTGTCATTGATGTACTCGTACCGCGCCGACGATAATGGTGAGCATAACCTGCATCTTCGGCATGTTATCCGGCCGGTGTGGACAAGCGGTTAAAGGCGCTACAGTCTGGAACCGCGTGACCGCTACGGTCGCGGTTCGAATCCTGCCTCGGGCATGGATGTGTGTGAAGTCCTTAGGTTAGTAAGGTTTAAGTAGTTCTAAGTTCTAGGGGACTGATGACCTTAGAAGTTAAGTCCCATAGTGCTCAGAGCCATTTGAACCATTCGGCATGTTAAGACCATCGTGAACTAGAAATTCAGAATCTTGGTCGGATTCATTTTCTCAAGTTCGTCACAATCATCACTTGCGAGGGTTGTTTATTTCACAGGTCACATTAACAATAACTGCAAATGATGAGTAGGCAGGTCGAGTTAAATTTCACAAATTCATGTGTATGGTCATGAGGTTATTATGAGCTCCCACCAAGTAATAAGTTTGCCAACCGGTAGTTCACTTGTCTACTTCTCACAGTTAACCTTCTATGGCTGTAGTTTTCATGAATTCATGACCTATCTCTTTTTGCAATGAAATAGTTTTCATTTAAATCATATTTTCACACATGGAGATAGTCTCTTCAAATGGTTCAAATGGCTCTGAGCACTATGGGACTTAACTTCTGAGGTCATCAGTCCCCTAGAACTTAGAACTACTTAAACCTAACTAACCTAATGACATCACACACATCCACGCCAGAGGCAGGATTCGAGCCTGCGACGGTAACGGTCGCGCGGCTCCAGACTGTAGCGCCTAGAACCACTCAGCCATTCCAGGCCGCAGGAGGTAATCTCTCCCTGGTCATATTTAATATTTTTCAATGATGAAATGCGTGTTCCTCACCTTAAGATTCCCTGCTAGGGCAGCTATCTTTCATAGCGTTAATCATTTCGTTGCATAAGTTTAATACAGTTAACTTTTCTCTCACACACGAGGGGTTTAGCAAGGGTATCAGATAAAATTATCACTCACTTTTAGAAACGAAATTATAGAAGACATTAGAGACTTCTAATTTGCAAGCAACTAACCAACGTAGGGACTGATGGGTAAATGAAGTGCCGATAGTCACACACAGAAACAAGGGAGCCTATAGGTCATAAAGTTTCTTACGATCAATGTAAACGACCGAAGCGAGCTCGACTGCGCAGTCCAGTTCGCGACTGACTTTATGACAGCCGTCGCCGTGTTCCCCTTCGTTGAGCTCTGCTGTACTGGCGGTCGTAAACAGACTCAAGTCCGAGGAACGGAGACTTCCGTTGAATCTAAGACAAATGCCCCACAACGGGTCGTACATTTCACGCCACCGAATCTCACATATCACGGTCTCTGATCACTGGAATGAAAACGAAGACGAAATAAATACTAATACCAAACTAATAACAGTCGAATAGCTGCAAAAAGTGATCTAAGAAAGAAATACAGAAAGGCACCGGCCACTGATGACATAAATATGGCGTTGACAAATTATGCGCTTGATCAAGGAAAGCATAGATCTTTAAACTCCATGACTGTTTGTTGGCTAAGCGGACATCTGCCAAACGATTGAAATAAATTTTTGAATGCCGTTTGCTAAGGTTACATATAAGTGTTTAATACCTCTTCTGGAGGGTACAAGATGGCATCAAAAAGATAGATCGTCTTCCGAGTGTATTTTCACTTTGGCACAAGTAACTGAGAAAAAAATTCCTACATTTCACGCTACCGAACCTCACTTAATCGCGGTCTCTGATCACTGGAATGAAAACGAAGAAGAAATAGACACTAAATGCCGAAATTCAGTAACTGTACGAAAATAATAATATAAGGATCCATATTGCAAGGAATGCGACAGAATATGCCGTTATTACTCTATAAGTTAGAGAAGGCTACCCACTATCCATCTCCCTTTTCCACGTTTATATTGATGATATCATTAACATTCGGTTGTTTATATTATGTGAAATATTAAGAAGTAATAATTTTAATTTCATGATAAGCTCTTTCTGAAGTTCAGCTTAGAATAGGGAAATCTGACAGGAAGGTTCAAAAATGGCTCTGAGCACTATGGGACTTAACATCTGAGGTCATCAGTCCCCTAGAACTTAGAACTATTTAAACCTAACTAACCTAAGGACATCACACACATCCATGCCCGAGGCAGGATTCGAACCTGCGACCGTAGCGGTAGCGCGGTTCCAGACTGTAGCGCCTAGAACCACTTGCCCACTCCGGCCGGCAGAGGAAGGATCAAATTGCCACCAAATATTGAATGAGAACACTGTCTTGTAAAAGTGATGTTATTTGAAGGATTGGAAACTGTAGAAGCCAAAATTGTTATGGATGGAGAAACAACTAAACGAGTAAGAGTGTTTGAATATGTTTGGTGTAGTCTTAAATTATGTAGAGCTAAAATTCGTCAGATTGAGCCATTTCTGTGAAACCATAGAAAATACACTAAATCACAACGTACGCTAAGAAACGTCAATAAAGCATTACCTTTTCTGCTATATGACAGCCAATGTTTCACACTAACATCAAATCAATCGCGACAAAGGGAATCATCAGATACGAAGTTCCTCGAAATTGTAGTGCGATATTCATCACTGGACCATAAAAGAAGCAACGATATTAGAGAAGAAGTTGATGTAGACCCCCTTGCAACTATAACCGAAAAATACAGACTGAGCCAGCCGCGGTGGCTAAGCGGTTCTAGGCGCTGCAGTCCGGAACCGCGCTGCTGCTACGGTCGCAGGTTCGAATCCTGCCTCGGGCATGGATGTGGGTGATGTCCTTTGGTTTAAGTAGTCCTAAGTTTAGGGGATTGATGACGTAAGATGTTGAGTCCCATAGTGCTCAGAGCCATTTGAACCAATATAGACTGAACTGGAAAGGTCATATCCAACGTATGTCTAATACGAGGATCTACATCTGCAACTCTACATATTGTGCCTTTCCTAAGAGTCGCCGGGCTTTTTTTCTCTGACGTTTCGACAGATATTTGCAATTTCGTTCTTGTTATGTATCGCTGAATTCATATAAACAAATCTTTCTACTCACATCTCTCATGCGGCCCCCAGTGTGGACCTAAGCCCCTGGTTTGCCACCGTCCGAAGAAAATGATTTTTAAAGTGAAATTTGCAGTTACAGTGGATTGGAGGGGGTGAGGGGAAGGGGGGGCGTGGTTCCAGAGAAGTCTAGTGCGACGATTGTTTTATCGTTAGGTATTAACAGAGATAGTTAAACACGAAGAATAACCAGCACTACAGTAGCTACAACACCACCCCTGCCCACACTGACTGCTACCGCTATGTAGAAGCAGTGCTGCAGTAGTGGTTTATTCTTCGTGTTTCACTGTCCATGTTAATACCTAACGATAAAACAACCATCGCTCTAGACTAGTCTCAGTCCAATGTATCGAATGGACACATAAAATTCCCCTTTAATAATCATTTTGCTTATAACGGTAAGCAAATGGACGCTTTCCATTCACACTGGACATCGCATGGGAACGTGGTCAGCAGTATCTGTTTGGTCTCATTTCAGCTACTCACTGAAAAAACGAAATTACCAGAGATGGCCTGAACAGTTCTGATGCTGTACAGCCCGAAAAGCCTATTGTTGAAGACGATAACTTTGAAGAGATTGGGGCACATTACCATAATAATGCAGGACAGTTTGGTACAAAGAACCGCTCTTAGATGGGTGCTGTGAAAAAAAAAAGGTTGCATTTGTTCAGGTAACACAATGATATCAAGTAAGAAAAGTTACTGTGATATGCTTTTACATTTTCGATACATTTTTCAGGATCGACAGTACCACATCACAATGAGGAGCTTGCGGGTAAAACATAAAATACATACTAGTTCTACAAAATTTCGTATACTCTTCCCCTCCCTGCCCACATCCCCGCACTTCCCCCCAAACAATCAAACCAATACAAACAGACAAGCGCATTCATAGTCGAACATCGTAAAAATTCTCGTTCGGAAGTGCTCCGTACACAAAATATAAATGAAGTGATGCAAAACAACTAGAGTTTCAGAGAAAAACGTGAACAAAGCTCTTACCGGCTCAGCTTTTCAATTGTGAATTCTGTCACCTAGCATCCAGTCAATCTGTGTGTCGAATTATAAACATGTATTCATTAATAACACAGCGTTACCTTAGCAGAAAATGTGCCCAACAAAACTGTACTTCCGAAATAACTTATCCAGGCAAGTTTAAAATTACAATAAAGAGAAGAGTTTTTATACAATTGCAAAAGAAAACACAAAGCAGTAAAATTAATTTCATAACTTACGTGAAACCAAACTACTGCTGCTTAAAATATATGTGTATGCCGTAATACCAGTCAGGATTATACAGTCTCTATTTCTTTCTTTTTTTTTTTTTTAATCAGCACATACAAAACCTTGAGTGCATTCTCACTTATTAAACAGACCTTTGTAGCACGGTTAAATTAAGAATATTGAGAAACAAATGCTATTAATTTAGAACTAAAGTAAATTTTCCGAAATCTGGAAAAGTTCTGCAATATATATATATATATATAACCAATTTACTGGCAGCTGGTTTCGACAAACACCTCGTCATCAGGCCCTCTAAATATACAGTGGTTCAATTTCTCGGAAAGACATCAGCCACGAAGTCCCACGTAAAAATAGCTGTCATCAGCATCAGCTCTTGTAGTGAACAACCACACATGATGAGTCTGAAAACAGCTTGTTTGGCTGGTGGCGTTGCGTGTATGTGATGCGCTCTCAGTTTATAGGCGAAACGGAGACCAAAGAGGAATCCTTATGACGACCACACTGGCCGTAAAAGGGTAAATCCATCGTCATAAACTATTTTGACAAAGTTCAGCCCCAGGGAAACAGCGTCTCGGAAACGGTGAACCTGGTAGGGAGTTTCTGTGCTACTGCTTAGCATCCATGAAGAGTTGTTGAAGAACAGTGAAACCACGAGGTGGCGATATGGTATTGAACGAGAACGCATGACAGAACGTGGGGGTCAGAGACTTGCCCACCATGTAAAGCATGGTATGTGGTGATCTGTGGCAGATCGAGCGACCGAGTGTAATGATGATGGAGAAACTTTCTTGAACATGGAGCTCTCTAGCAGATGCCCTTACGAGTTCCCATCAAAATACATGAAAGTCGTTAGCTTGCCTACACTGTAAGTTAGGAAGGAGCGATCTGTGGCAGACCTAACGACAGAGTACTTGTACAATGCTGGTGTAGGCACAGGTGTTTAGGTGCACACTGTTCAGCACACATTGTTGAACTTTGGACTCCGTGGCAGACGATCCCCATGTTTTCCCATTTCCATCCAACGAAATTCCATCCATTCCAGTTAGAGTTGCAGTGGCAATGGGACTATCGAGATTGGATCGTGTTTCAAGGAAAACATGTCTCCTGGTCTGACGAATCACATTTCTTGTTCCACCATGTCGATGGTCGAGTCCGAATTCACCGTCATCCAGGTGAACAGCTGTACGAAAATACACTGCGTCATAGACGAAGGCCGGTTATGGGGACTGCATTTTCAGAGAACGTGTTGGTAATTGAAAGCATATTGACGGCTGTAGAGAATTTGAACATTAAGCGCTTACTGCCTACAACCTCTTACGCCTGATGTCTTCGCCGATAGCGATGGCATCTTCCCACAGGATAACTCCTCACGTGACAAAGTCAGACTCGCAATGATGTGAGAAGGATAATATTGAGGCTCACGTTCGCGTCTTGAATCACTTCTTTGTCGTTATCAGGCACCAGCCACAAACGACAGTCCTGTATTTCCAGGGATTGCGAGACCTATGGATAGACACTGGAGCTTCATATATCTGAAACCAAAATGCGATTAAACAAGTTGTCGTAAATTTTTAGCTCATGAGCCCGCACGCTTGTGTGGGTGCGTGTGTATGACACAGAGAGAAATTAATTCCAGTGAGAGTCCTATCACAGTGAAAGTGAAGAAGAATTAATTACAGGATCTGTCGAACAGAATTAACAGTCTGGTGAATACAGAACACGGCTTGAGAGTAGATCGAAAAATGGTGAAAGTGATTAGAAGTAACAGAAATGAGAATAGCAAGAAACTTGACATCAGAATTGGTGATGAAGTTAAAAAATTCTGCTATCTAGGCACCAAAGTAACCCGTAACGGACAGAGCAATGAGGTCATAAAAAGCAGAGTAGCAATGGCAAGAAGCACATTCCTTACGAATATAATCCTACTAGTACCAAACATAGACCTTAATTGGGAGAAGAAATTTCTGAGACTGTACGTCCTGAGCACAGCATTTGTGATAATGAGACATGGACTGTGCGAAACTTGGAACTGAAGACAATCTAAGCATTTGACGCAGGGTACTAAAGAAGAATGTTGACAATGTTGAAAACTAGCTGGAGTAATTATGCAAGGAATCGGCAAGGAAGGGAATATATGGAAAACAGTGACAAGATGGAGGAACAGAATGATAGGACATTTGTAAGGACATCAGGAATAACTTCCGTGGTACTGGTGGGAACTGTAGACGGTGAGATCAGTAGAGGAAGACAGATTTTGGAATATATCCAGCAAATAATTCAGGACGCGCTACTCTGAGAAAGTTTGGCACAGGAGAAGAATTAAAGGCGGGTGGCCGCATCAAACCAATCATAAAAAAGGAAGAACTCTCGAACGTCATCATCGCTTGTTGTCTTTGATTTTTATGCACACAAACATATATGATTCTGAAGTATTAGGTGTCTCAAGTATCTTAAAAAACTGTCATAATCGACGAACCTGCGAGCAACACACAAGAGTCGCTAGAATTATTTTGCCTCATCACGGATTACGGAAGCAGTTGTGTAAAACGTGAACCGACGCTAGTAACGCAGTTCTTTACGCTGATAAACAGTGCGTGTTCTGTGACCCATTTTCTGTTTAATCCACTTCTGTTATTCTTAAACGTAAGAGAATGACACAATGAATGCATCGGTATGGTAACATTTCCTGTTGGTGCAGTTTTATTTATTTATTGCCATCTGAAAAGGAGCAACTAATTACGATTTATTTCTTTACATATAACGTGTGTGATAATTTAACTTTACTGGAACTATATAAACGTATTCTTTCTGAAAAATTTTACCTTGAAAGCACAGCTTGCTCTGGAAGGGGGGAAGGGGGAGTAGTGATTGTTTCGATTCTGACAGTATTAGATTGATTCACCGTCATTTCGAAATAAAAAAAGCTATCAATTACTGTCAGGCAGACAGGCGCCCATCTTCTACCTTTCATCTTTTAAATGAAAAACCATGTGCGGTCAATAACGCAACAAACGACGTAATCACGTTATCCGACTTTTTATTTGGGCCTTTCTCGCATCCCGTGAGTGTTGTTTTGCCTCATTAGTTGCGTTTTACCGTGATAGAGACGAAAACCGGATGTATTATCTGAGGTTTTATACGATAGTGTCACAACAGTTTCGTACTCAACTTGATAAAACTCGGGATATTTGTAATAGTTCCGTAGACATCTTCATATTTTTAATAGAGTAACACAACTTCACGTTTTTTGATAAGAACGTCGCTACTTTTATTTTGCGCTGACCTATTTGTCTTACATGAGAGTTATGTGAGTTTTCTTCCTGCTGAACGCAGACCATTTACGGAATCTACGCAATCCTCAATGGTTGTCATAAGAATAATAAAGAGAGAGGATGATTAGCATCTAACGTCCCGTCGACATTGTGGTCAATCGAACCGGAGCGCGAGCTCGGTTTAGGAAAGGATGGGGATGGAAATAGCCGGCCGAAGTGGCCGTGCGGTTAAAGGCGCTGCAGTCTGGAACTGCAAGACCGCTACGGTCGCAGGTTCGAATCCTGCCTCGGGCATGGATGTTTGTGATGTCCTTAGGTTTAACTAGTTCTAAGTTCTAGGGGACTAATGACCTCAGCAGTTGAGTCCCATAGTGCTCAGAGCCATTTGAACCATTTTTTTTTGGGGATGGAAATAGACCGTGCCCCATCCTGGCATTTGGCTTAAGATGTTTACGGAAATCAAGGAAAACAAAAATCTGGATGTTCGGAAGGTGATCTGAATCGTCGCCCTCCCGAAGGAAACTTTGGTGTGCTAACCGCTGTGCTGTTTCGCCCAGTTGGTGAGAAGAAGAAAAAGAAGAAGAAGAATACGATACTACATGAGGTTTTCCGCAATAAATGGTTGTAGCATATTTCGTGGTGTCTATACGAAGACCAGAAGGGAACAGAATCGAAACATTTGAGATGAGGTGCTACAAAGAATGCTGAAAACTAGCTGGTCTATTGAGGGAAGGAATAATGAGGTTCTGCACAGAATCTGCGAGGAAAGGAATGTATGGGAAACAGGGACAAGAAGGGACAGAATGATAGGAAATTTGTTAACACATCAGAAATAACTTCCATGGTTCTAGAGGAAGCTGTGGAGGGTAAAATCTGTGGAGGAAAACAGGGATTGGAATATATCCAGTAAATAATTTAGGATGATTGGAATATATCCAGCAAATAAAGACGTGAGATGAAAAGGGGAGGTTGACCTGCTGCACGTCGGTAGTTCAAAACTGACCCCAACCAGCTATTTTTTAATATTTAGTATTTTATTTAGCATTTATCGTTTACGCAATGTTACTGAAAATTTTGTATTAATAATGCCTTTTTTCCAAAATACGCGATATTTGAATAAATACCACCATTGTGGAATTTTCGATCCATTCGAAGTAGCTGCATTCTTCCGTCCAGGAGTTCAGTTCTGTTCGGATAGTACGTTGATGTCAGTAATAAACGCGCTTCCACTGCTAAGTGTCGCATTTCATCTAAGAACCTGCCTTCGGATTTGGGATTTATTGTCGTTACGATGTGACACTGTTTGGTAGAGACGCCCGCAGTTCAAAACATCTGCGTTACTGTCACTCCAGTAAGTCAACGTAAAAGCCGCCGCCTACACCAACAGGAACCAGAATACAAGCGGTAAATCGTTCCTTAGACCTGTATATTTATAATACAGATAGATTCCAAAGCAGCATAAGTCGTCTGCACACCGGTGTTTCGTGGAGACGCTAATGAGTTTCCGATGAAATAGCTAAAAGGATTCGATTGTGTCGCCAAATGCAACAGGTGGGATGACATGTGCCTGGAAAATGTGTACTTTTACTTGGATGGCATAATACGGTAACTCAGAGAAACTCTGCAGCTGTGACAAATACCAGACTGAACAGAAGAAAAAGTTCGTCGGAAATTAGAAGCTAGTCCGTATAGAGGAGGAACAACTGAAGAAGAGACCCCAACGTCTTGGGGAAACAACACAGTACTACATACAGAATGTGTTGGCTCTGTGCCACATCGTAAATCGGGCTATGACAGAAGCCGGCAAAGAGTATCACAACAACTCCACAATTTTCTAAGTGATGACAGAGCATTGCCGAATGTGGTCCTTATGGTAGTTGTGGAAAACCACCATGAGCTCGGCTGTCTCTTACGCCAGATAGTAAGGGAAAAGATAAAGCAATTTATGGGGTCTAGAAGTATTGGACGGAGTACACAGGACATTGCAGCATGATTTCAACCCCATACATCAGGGGCCAATGGAGAATGTCTAAGAAGAAATGCATCGACCATTGCCACCAATCTCCACCACTAGTGGAGCTCGCACATGCACCGCAACCGTCAAATGAAAACCCAGCATGCGACCAACCCAGCTACAAGCAATTCAATAGCCATTTACAACACCCCGCACAAGAACATACATTTGGTGGAGGAAGAACAACACGCCGGAGTGTTTTCATAGTAGGCGCCACGGACATGTTATGCGCTACTGCAGAGACAGAAGACGATTGTTCGAAACTATTACACCACAAGACGTCAAATACGATTGCAGTCGACCTTTGGGATGAAGTCCATCACCGTACGCTGGACGAGGCCGATCCCCAACACGCCGTACAACGGTATCAGCTGCTCATCTAGCCACCGAATTCAGGAAAACTATGCCAGGCGACCGTCTATGGAGGTGAGGCCGGCACGGCTGAAAATCCTCCATGGACGACAGTCACCAAGACGTCATCATCCATTGCCAACCTGTCTGGTCTCTAGTCGATTCACGGGATTCTTTTTCTGTAGCGTCGAATGCTTATCGTTGTCAGCTAAAGTGTATTCCGTGACACTAAAACGATTGTGCTGAAGGTCGCCTACACAAAACGCGCAGAGTCGAGAGGAACATGTACTGGAAGAGTACGAGAAGCTATCAACGATAGAACACAACCTTCAGAAATTTTCAAATTAGCAGAATTTAGTCATAGTTAATCTCGGATTGGATTTCAGTCAGGCAACACTATCACGCATCCTGTGGAAGTTGTGCATAGTTAATCTCGGATTGGATTTCATTCAGGCATCACTATCAGGCATCCTGTGGATGATCAGAACTCCAGGTGACATGCTGTTTCCACAAAAAGGTTAATAGAGATTGCTCTGGGCTACTGTTTGCCCTTGAAGACGCCATCAATACATGAGTTCCAATCGTCAGTTGAGACGTTTAAACAGTCAAGCTCTTCTCGATTGTGAAAAGCTATACGGGCCCACGGGACCTACGTATCAGCGACGATCATAAGCGTTCGAGGTGGCTAAGGAGAACTTGAGCTCTGTAATTCTCACGTGCTGCCACATCTAATATCCTATAGGCATTTGTGTAGGGACAGCCGATCGAATCCAGAAAGGGCAGATCAGACTCATCGGCAAAGAATTTTGCTCCGCTGCTCAACAGACAGTGCAGCCAGAGAAGCTACTATCAAACTGCCAACGGGATCTGGCCTCACCAAGGAAAACCATCAGCGAGTGGTAGCCGTTCTGGAGCAATTTTCCGTTGCTTTCAAACAGGAGGACAGACAAAACGGGCCATAATAAAAGACCGTATCATTAGTTAGCCAGCGGTCATATAGGGTGTCAACGGGTGAAGGATGGTGATCGAAGAGAAAATGGAGAGGATTGTGCAAGATAATTTCATTGACACATGGCCTCTCTGCGTCGACTGCCCTGGCTAGACAAAGTCATGACGAAATATGCCTTTCCATTGCCGCACACTGACGACATCCTATACTGCTTGGATGCGACAGAGTATTTCTAAATTACGAACATGCTAGCAGGCTACTGCAAATACGAAGTATGCGAGGCTGACCGGAAAATGACCATAACTCCAGACAGTCTCTATGAGCTTAAAGCTATGACGTTTGGACTGTGTAACACTCCAGCTATGCTCGAAAACATGATCGACAACCTGCATAAAGAGGTCATGCCATTGCTACCTGGATGGCATTGTCGTTTTTCCGAATACATTTGTAGAGCACTAATGCTGCCTGACAAACATGTTGTAGAATGTTCAGACTTCAAGTCTCCACCTGAAGCTGAAAAAGTGCTTCTTCATCGCCCAAGAAACAAAAATGTTGGGGTACCTAGCGAATGGCGATGAAGTCTGCCCCTATCCAGAGAAATTATAACAAGTCACAGATTTTCCAACTCCTTTGCACATTCATGATGTGAGAATTTCGCGGAATATGCTAGTACTATCGGCGATTCATAAGGTAATTCTGTTCCAAAGACTGTCCCTTGGGAGAACTATTATAGGAAGACGCCAAATCTTCAAGCAACGAGGCGCAGGAAAGATGTTTTCTGGTTCTTAAGGGGGCACGAGCGTCTTTTGCAGTTCTGTCATAGTAAGTTGACAATGCTGAGACACAACTTCTCACCGATGCTGGAGGCTTTGGAGTAGTGGCAACTCGAGGACAAATTAAGTAAGATGCTGGAAATCGAAATAGGCTGTGCTTGTAGAGTAATGTCGAAGTCCGAAACGAACTACTTTACAACCGCGAAAGAATTCTTCGCAGTTATTTGGGCCATAAATAAATTCCAGAAGTATTTATTCGCAATCCACTCATTATTGTGGATGAACACCATTCTCTCTTGTGACTGAATATCCTGATAGACATGTCGGATTTACTGGCGAGATGAGCACTCGTGAGATGGGTCCTGAGACATCAGCAACACGACGTCACAGTGGTATAAAAAAACGGACGCAAACTCCAGGACGTCGATCGCCTGTTGAGGAATCCTTTGGCGGAACGCAGAAATGTTGATGAAATCTCAGTCATCGCTGCGTTAAATGACACTGCTGCCGCACCGAGGGAAGAAAAGCATAGAAGCCTTAAAGAAGGAGAAACCGACCAGAAGAGAATTGTAATTGATTACAGGAGCGTTACGTAAGACAAACTAATATCCAACGGGGCAGAAATGGTTGTTAGTCATCCCTATTCATCTATGGCCACCTATCTTGAAGTGTTTCCACAGCACTCCAACATCTGGTCACCTGAGATTTGTGAAGACCCAAGAGGGAATCAGACGCAGGTATCACTAGCCAGATCTCTATCGATCCGATAGACAACTACATAACTATAAGAAAGCCGACGACAAGAGCACTTGTCGCAGATACCTCCACGACATTCTCTTACCAATGCCGCCTGGAGCAAATGGTTCAAATGGCTCTACACACTATGGGACTTAACATCTGAGGTCATCAGTCCCCTAGACTTAGAACTACTTAAACCTAACTAACCTAAGGACATGACACACATCCATACCAGAGACAGGATTCTAACCTGCGACCGTAGCAGCAGCGCGGTTTCGGACTGAAGCGCCTAGAACCGCTCGGCCAACAGCGGCCCGCTCGCCTGTAGTAACGCCAGTACACTGTGTTGGTATTGGCCTCTTGATCACATTCCCTAAATCGACACTGGGTAACTATGCTGTCACTTAGTTGCCGAAGCTTCGAAAATTGCTTAGTTTCTTGCAGACGACTTAATTCTGAACCATGGAGCACTCCGTAACCCCCTCCCCCGATTGCAGATCTAGATGTACATTGATGTCGAACCGAGAGACAGGGATAGAACACTGTCCACCAAACTTTCGCATACAGCACAGCAAAGCAAGACACTACAAGGTTCACACTGTTCTTTCAGCTCCCTCCCTTCCCCCCCCCCCCCCCCCCCCCCGGTCACGTTGCAACTGTCCGGGTAACACTTGGAACGTGTATGTGAAACGCTTCATCACCAAGAGAAAAGAAGTAGGGAAGCTGTTTCGGATACGGACCCTGGACGCCCAGGAGAGAGCCATGCACCAGCCAGTGATATACAGTCTGGGAGACGGTTTGGACTTTTACTCCCGTGTGTAAAATAGGAAAAGATACTGTATTAAAGTGCTACTGTATTAAAGTGCTACTGTATTAAAGTGCTACTTTGGGCCATATGGTTTATCAAAAAGATAAAAGTGCAGAGACGACGTCTGTGTCCACCGTATGAAGTCCCAGTGCAGGTATGAGGCGAAGATGAACGGTGGGAGGTATAAGAAAACTGAATCCATTCTCGATGATCGCGAAGTTTCGACGGGAGGAGCTAAATTTGATGCTTGCTATAGTGAAGAAGATAAAACAACATGAGCTGAATGCGAGGATCTGCCAGCCCCTGCATACAGAGGACCATTGACAAGATATGGATACAAGGTGCTACAGTCGAGTGCAGTGAGAACTACTGAAACAGCGGCTCGGCGTTTCTCCAGGAGAAAGAGCAATGCCGTAAGTTACAGCGCGCGGAGTGTGCGTACCTGCTGTCAATGCTGGTTGGTGTGCTGCAGGTCGCCAGTTCGGACCCGACCACGACTTGTTATTGGTCGTTTAGTATTTATCGTTAGTGGAATATACTTTTAATATCATATGTTTGTCAAGTTTGTAATGTTTGTATGTTACGGAAAATTCGACATATGTATAAATATCAACGCTCTTGAATATCCCATGTTTGTATAAATAGCTACGTTCTCTGTCCAGGAGTTCAGTTCTGTTCTGGTTGTATGTTGGTGACAGTAACAAACGTGTTCTTGGTTCTATGTATTGTACTTCACTGTCGAGCATGCCTTCATATTTGAATCTGATTGTGGTTTACAACTAAGAATAACAAAAATAATTTCGAATGTGAAGATCGATGTCGTTGTAGATATTATTATTATTGTTGTATTAGGTTCCTCCGCAACATTCTTATTTCTTTGACATTATGCACTACTAAATACACATAAATTATGCACCGATATTGAAAGATCACTTTAATTCTGTTCCTCCATCACTAATCACGTTGTCAGCGAATGTCATGATGCATTTCTGTTCATTACGTAGGTCAGACACTATGTCATGGACAAGTCACTCTACAACAAAAATATAAAATATTTATACCGTCGACAGTCGTGAAATGTCCCAATAAGGTGTTTTGTGGCTTTCTTGTTCATGATTTTGTAGTTCATCTTGGTAATTTCAGTGAAAGTGTCGTGATTTGGCCACAAGAACAAAGGACGAATGGTGATCGTACTGGATGTGATTTCAATTAATGGGTAGTTGTTACGCAGCTCTCATTTGGATTTACGCTATAAAACATAACATGTCTCTCGTATTATTCATGCAAGTCAATAAAACTCTTCGCCAGCCAGTATTGTATATCGCATTGTATTAATAGCTTTTTTTGTACTTGTATCACCGTATACTGTACTAAGCTTTGCTATTTACCTCTTTAGCCGCCCAAACATAATTTCGTTAGGGTATTTGTAAAATAAAATAGTAGGTAATTCTCACATTACAAATTACAAAATACTATTCTATCCACGTACTCATGGGTGCAGTTGCATGTTGGTGTTGTGGTCTTTAGCCAGAATACTGGTCTCATGCCGCTCTCCATGCTACTCTATCCTGTAAAAACATCTTCATCTCCGGATAACTAATGTAATCCACATCCTTCTGAATCTGCTTATTCTATTCGTCTCTTGATCCCACTCTAAGATTTTTATCCCTTCAAATACTAAATTCGTAATCCCTTGACGTCTGAGTGCGTCTCCTGATCCCTTCTTCTAGTCAGGTTGTGTCGCTAATTTCTTTTAGTCCAAATTAAATTTAGTACCACCTCATTAGTTATGTAGTCTACACACCTAATCTTCAGCATTCTTCTGTAGCACCACATTTCAAAATATTCTATTCTCTTCACGTCTAAACTGTGTATCGTCCATGTATCTCTTTCATGCAAGGCGACACTCCATAGAAATACTTTCAGAAAAAGACTTATTAACACTTAAATCTATACTCGATGTTAACAAATTTCTATTCTACAGTAACGCATTCCTTGCCATTGCCAGTGTACATTTTATATCCTCTCTACTTCGACCATCACCAGTTATTTTGCTCCCCAAATAGCAAAACTCCTTTACTACTTTAAGTGTCTCATTTCCTAATCTAATTCCCTCAGCATCACCCGACATTATTCTACTACATTCCATTATCCTCGTTTTGTTTTTGTTGATGTTCATCTTATATCCTCCTTTCAAGACACTATCCATTCCGATAAACTGCTCTTCTAAGTCCTTTGCTGTCTCTGACACAATTACAGTGTCATCGGTGAACCTCAAAGATTTTATTTCTTCTCCATGGATTTTAATACCTACTCCGAATTTTTCTTTTATTTCCTTCACCGCTTGCTCAATATACAGAGGCTACAACCCTGTCTCACTCCTTTCCCAACCACTGCTTCCCTTTCATGCCCCTCGATTCTTATAACTGCCATCTGGTTTCTGTACAAATTGTAAATAGCCTTTCGCTCCCTATATTTTACCCCTGCCACCTTCAGAATTTGAAAGAGAGTATTCCAGTCAACATTGTCAAAAGCATTCTCTAAGTCTACAAAAGCTAGAAACGTAGGTTTTCCTTCCCCTAATCTAGCTTCTAAGATAAGTAGTACGGCCATTATTGCCTCAAGTGTTCCAATATTTCTACGGAATCCAAACTGATCTTCCCCGATGTCGACTTCTACTACTTTTTCCATTCGTCTACAAAGAATTCGCGTTAGTATTTTGCATCCGTGACTTATTAAACTGATAGTTCGGTAATTTTCACATCTGTCAACACTTCCTTTCTTTGGGATTGGAATTATTATATTCTTCTTGAAGTCTGAGGGTATTTCACCTGTCTCATACATCTTGCTGACCAGATGGTAGAGTTTTGTCAGGACTGGCTCTCCCAAGGCTGTCAGTAGTTCTAATGGAATGTTATCTACTCCCGGGGCTAGTGCTCTGTCAAACTCTTCACGCAGTATCATATCTTCCATTTCATCTTAATCTACATCCTCTTCCATTTTCATAATATTGTCCTCAAATGCATCGCTCTTGTATACACTCTCTATATACTCCTTCCACCTTTCTACTTTCCCTTCTTTGCTTAGAACTGGGTTTCCATCTGAGCTCTTGATATTCATACAAGTGGTTTTCTTTTCTCCAATGGTCTCTTTAGTTTTCATGTAGGCAGTATCGATCTTACCCCTAGTGAGATAAGCCTCTACATCCTTACATTTGTCCTCTAGCCATCGCTGCTTAGCCATTTTGCACTTCCTGTCGATCTCATTTTTGAGTTGTTTGTATTCCTTTTCGCCTGCTTCATTTACTACATTTTTATATTTTCTCCTTTCATCAATTAAATCCAATATTTCTTCTATTATCCAAGGATTTCTACTAGCCCTCGTGTTTTTACCTACTTGATCCTCTGCTGCCTTCACCACTTCATCTCTCAAAGCTACCCATTTTTCTTCTACTGTATTTCTTTCCCCCATTCCCGTCAATTGTTCCCTTATGCTCCCCCTGAAACTCTGTACACCCTCTGGTTTAGTCAGTTTATCCAGGTCCCATCTCCTTAAATTCCCACCTTTTGGCAGTTTCTTCAGTTTTAATCTACAGTTCATAACCAATAGATTGTGGTCAGAGTCCACATCTGCCCCTGGAAATGTCTTACAATTTAAAACCTGGTTCCTAAACCTCTGTCTTACCGTTATATAATCTATCTGATACCTTTTAGTATCTCCAGGATTCTTCCATGTATACAACCTTCTTTTATGATCCTTGAACCAAGTGTTCGATATGATTAAGTTATGCTCTGTGCAAAATTCTACCAGGCGGCTTCCTCTGTCATTTCTTAGCCTCAATCCATATTCACCTACTACGTTTCCTTCTCTCCCTTTTCCTACTACCGAATTCCAGTCTCCAATATCTATTAAATTTTCGTCTCCCTTCACTATTTGATTAATTTCTTTTATTTCACCATACATTTCTTCAATTTCTTATCTGCAGAACTAGTTGGCATATAAACTTGTACAACTGTAGTAGGCGTGGGCTTCGTGTCTATCATGGCCACAATAAGGCGTTCACTATGCTGTTTGTAGTAGCTTACCCGCACTCCTATTTTTTATTCATTATTAAACTGACTCCTGCATTACCCCTATTTGATTTTGTATTTATAACCCTGTATTTGCCTGACCAAAGGTCTTGTTCCTCCTGCTACCGAACTTCACTATTTCCTACTATATCTAACTTTAACCTATCCATTTCCCTTTTTAAATTTTCTAACCTACCTGCTCGATTAAGGGATCTGACATTACACGCTCCGATCCGTAGAACGCCAGATTTCTTTCTCCTGATAACGACGTCCTCCTGAGTAGTCCCCGCCCTGAGATCCGAATGTGGGACTATTTTACTTCCGGAATACTTTACCCAAGAGGACGCCATCATCATTTAACCATACAGTAAAGCTGCATGCAGTAAAGCTGCATGCTCTCTGGAAAAAAAAATTACGGCTGTAGTTTTCCCTTGCTTTCAGCCGTTCGCAGTACCAGCGCAGCAAGGCCGTTTTGGTTAGTGTCACAAGGCCAGATCAGTCAATCATCCAGACTGTTGCACCTGAAACTACTGGAAAGGCTGCTGCCCCTCTTCAGGAACCACACGTTTGTATGGTCTCTCTAGGTTAGGTTAGGTTAGGTTAGGAACAGATACCCCTCTGTTGTGGTTGTACCAACGGTACGGCTATCTGAATCGCTGAGGCACACAAGCCTCCCCACCAACGGCAAGGTCCACGGTTCTTTGGGGGGCGGGGGTACAATGTCACATCTCAAAGTTTTTATTTCATCTCCCTGTACTTTAATTCCAATTGCAAATTTTTCTTTTGTTTCCTTTACTTCTTGCTCAATGTAGAGATTGAACAACAGTGGCGACAGATTGCAAATCTGTCGCCCTCCTTTATCAACCACTGATTCTGTTTCATGTTCCTAGACTCTTATAAGTGCTGTCTGGTTTCTGCACGAGCTTTACATATCAGTTATGCATAAATTACAATGATCGTGTTATTGTGAGCCATTTTGAACTTCATATGTGATTTCTAATGCGGATGGTGATTTGCTAGACACAATCACAAGTTGAGTAACAGTAGTAGGCCTACAGACTTCCAAAAGAAATGTTTATGTCAAATATCATAATAAATGCAACAATTTAATTTAAAAAGCACGACTGAAATAATGTGTAACAGAACATACCCAATTTCTTTTTTAAATTCAACTGAAAATATTTGTATACTGATTTGGTACATGTGATGGAAATGGAATTCTTATTTGCATCACAGTGACATTGGTCTCAGGTTACAACACGGTATTAGACATACATCATCGTACACGATACATTAAAATGAAATTGTAGCATACGTATAGACTGAATTATCTTTGAATCGTACACGAAAACCAAGTTGGCACCTTCTGCTGAAAGTGCACATTATGCTTGAAAGAAATGTGGTGTGCCGGGTGTGAGCATACCATGTGTACCTTTGTACGACATACAGCAACAGTCCTTTATGGACCAAAGAAAGCTTCTCATCAACCTCAGGGAAAGAAAAAATGACGGAAATGAAATTGTTTCTGTATATTAACTGAATCTGAGGATAATGGATCAGCGGAGCATTTGAATGTCTTTTAATATCCAGTTAACTTCCAAGTGTGTGTATGCATCCCGTGTGAACTTTCGAAAATCCAGCGTCTTTTGAAGAACAAACGAAAACAGTCTAGCTTCTTCCGGTAACTTTGATTTGATTGACTAAAGGTGAAATTGGTAAACTCTATCTTGGTCTTCGTCATCAAACACATTTCCATAGTTTCAACCACGACATGTTGTTGGTAACATGTTTCGACGTTTCCTCACGTCGATTTCGCCAGTCCTTAAACTGTCATAGCCCGCATCTCGTGGTCGTGCGGTGGCGTTCTCGCTTCCCACGCCCGGGCCCCGGGTTCGATTCCCGGCGGGGTCAGGGATTTTCTCTGCCTCGTGATGGCTGGGTGTTGTGTGCTGTCCTTAGGTTAGTTAGGTTTAAGTAGTTCTAAGTTCTAGGGGACTGATGACCATAGATGTTAAGTCCCATAGTGCTCAGAGCCAGCCATTTAAACTGTCATATACCTCGTGGTTTCATTCAGCAAACGTTTCTACACTGCGGTGATTAACATTAATCACAATCGCAGCATTAAGAAGTAAATTAAAGTCTCTCCATACTAAAACAACCATTTATTATCACCGACACTTCAGTTTGTGTTGTACTAATCATATTCCATTATCTTGATGCTGCGATTTATTACATTTTTTTATATGTGATAGCTCCTGTATTTCATTTCTCTCAAATCGAATGCTTGATCACCAACACTGAGATCAGGATTGTGTTTGAAACTTCTAGAACGTGTAAGAGCGGTACCGTCAAACACAGTGGATAATTTTTGCTGCAGTAAATTGACTTTCATTGTAATAACTATACAATTATGAATCTTCAATGTGTTTTGTGACAATTTAAAATAATTTTAATTTTACAGTTAACGCTGTTATTCGGTAAGAATTGAATTACTAATTAGTAATTAATCGGTGAAGTGGCGAACTAACTGGGCACGGTTCTGCTTTAATCTTATCATTAGAATAGGCATATACATTGAAGCCTCACTTGTCTTAAAAAGACCTGCAGAAAATTATCCTTTTTGTGAAGGTTTGCTCTAACGACTCTGCAATTGGCAGAACAAGTTTCTAGGCCTCCTACAGCATTTATATTCGTCAAGCAGTTAATTTCTCGCATTTTCTATATCATATCACTGGTAAGTAATGTACAGATAGCAAACAGTATGTTCCCTGACACGACTTTCAGTTTACGTATGCTATATCCGTTTTGAGTAGCCAGTTTGCCATCTGTAGGCGGCTCTCGTAACTGTCCAAGCCTGCCCACCAGGTGCTGGTATCTAGCGGCACAATGCGTAACTGTCTGCTGCCGTATTTACCAACACTGAAGTTAATCTGGTGTAGGAAAGATACACATCTGATGTAAACATGGGAAACGTTGCTTAACATGTATCTTATGTGCTTGCTACATGAGTACAACCGGACATAAAAAAGGATAAATTTAACAGGTGCATTTAATAAAATATAAGCCATTATTGTATGTAGCGTACATTATTAGCGGTACTGTAGAAGCACAATTAAAAATTAACAGAATTGAAAGCATGAGTGACATAAAACACAGGCACAACTAACTGGTACGCGGTTCTTAATGAAGTCGACGAATGTGAGTTAATGGGTTAACAGCACAGTTCCACTTGTTACAACACGAAATATAATATACAGGCATATATGTTGTGTCGAGTATGTTATTTTCGTGTATTATAGATGTAGCATATTAAAGATTTTCCCATTGATTTTACAGATGAGGTTACTTTTGAGGCTTGAAGATCACATTGTCATTTACCCAACCTACTAACTTTGGAACAGCCAACAGAAACCACTGTAGATTACGCACTGTAACTGAGATAGAAAATGGCGATTTGTGAAGGGTGTCATGTGTAATTACTTTTTGTATATCAATACCGTTCATTAGAAGATTAAATGTTTTTCAAGGAACTGTGGTTTCTACTGACGTTCAGCGTTTGCTTATTGTAAAACTAAGTGCAGGTAAATACTATACGTGTGTGTGTCAAAATGTGCAATATCAAAATGAATTTGCGCATGATCCAGATAACGTCCATGTAACACTTCATCGTTGATGAGACTATAGCAGCTTGAAAACTAATTAGTATAAAAACACAGAAAAATAATTGACTTCATATCATACCCCTATTAATCGTCAGTGTGAGAATGCATGTTCGGGTCCGAAAGCATTTGATGAACATGAGTTATACCACAGACATGTTGCGCCTTAACACAACACATTACACAACAACTTACACCCACCTCTTATAGGGGCCACCAAATATTATGTCCTATGGCCCCTATCAAGTGGATGCTAACAGCAGAGAAATCATGGCGTTTAAAAAAATAGACTGATTAAAAATTCGGGTGTCCATAACTGTTTTAAAGCGCTGATTGCTTTGGACCTTTACAGAGTTGTCTCCCTGCATTTTCATGTGTGGGTTCAGGCAAGGTACAGGGTGGTTAGAATGAAATTTCCGCTACTTGAGACGATCCCCATGGAAGTCAGGTGATCGTAGGACAATGAAACGTGGTGAAAACGTTTTGAAGGACATGCGTAAGGCAAATAACGAACAAACCGTTGAAAGAAACACATTTAATTTTCACATAATGGGGGGGGGGGGGGGTAGGATTCGTTAACTGTGTATCATGCTTACGTTCCAGGTTACAAGTTACAAACGTTGTTCCACGTGACGAGCATCTGCATCCACGACAGCCTGGAACCGGACCAGAAATTGCTCTATTGCTGCCTGAAACATGTCAGGAGGGACGCTGGTTACCTGTGTCGCTATGCTCATCTTAACCTGTGACATTTGTCAGTGTCCATGTACTTCAGGTAATACCACAAACAGAAATCACGCAAGTTCAGATTTGGTGATCTTGGTGGCCATGTAGTTTAGAATGATCAGCCAATGATTCGGTTTTCTCCAGATGTGTTACACAGTATCCGAGTGACGTCATGAGCAATGTAATGTGGAGCTTTATCGTGCATCAAAACAGTTTCAGTCCAAAGAAACTCCATCAAGTAGAGTCGGGATCATCACGTGTCGGCGAACATTATCACATTTGCCACTGTGCATTCACATGGTCCTCCTACGTCACCGCAGCACTACCGGCGGTTAATGGCAAGTCATGATACTAACGCTACTAACAAGCCAAATACTGCTGTGCGCAGTGTGAACATCATTCCTATGAAGCTGGGTACCCGTACGGTAAATAGGTTTCTGTCTTCACTGGCTCAAGTAGCGAAATTTTAAATATAGCCACACTCCACAACACACAGAAACGTAGGGCATAGAATGCCTGCATCATTTGCCTTGAAGACTCATTATCTTTTCAAAAATAGTTCCACGTCTGATAGCATCCTAATATGACCTGTCAGTAGAGCGGCGTGAATAATTAGCACTCCTTAGCTGAAATTTGTGACATGAACAATCTTACGAAAAATGTGCGAAGACACCTAGATAACGCCAGAAGAACAATTATTTGTAAGGGAGTACAACCTACCTCAATGAAAACACTGTTCTACATCTACATTTGTTTAGTTTTGTGATTTATTGTTTCGTTTGGTATTAGAGTTGTCTTCTATAAAATATTCTTATCTTTAAAGTTTGATTGTGTTTGTTATTGGTCGCGCCAGACCGCTCGTGAATTTTTTTTTTAATGAATTAAAAGTACTTAACATGTTGTTAATTTTTAGGTTAAGATGTTTTAACCTCAATAGAATAAAAACCTCAAAGTCCTGCTCAGACACACAGCCGAAGGCCATCCTATGAAATGGCCTCACGGTAAGTGAGGTCTCCTTATCAGTGTGATTAAAATAGGCAGTTAGATTAAAGAAGTGTTTATTGGGTGGCTCATCGAATGTAGGTGTGGGGCTGGTGGGTGGGCTTTGCGTGTTATGACGCTACTGCATTTGTAGAATACGTTATTGGTTGGTGTACGCTACTGCATTTGTGTAATACGTTATTGGTACATATGTTAAAGCGCGTGACCTTGATTCGGACTTAGTCTCTGGCGCTGTACGCGTCTCACTGCGCGTGACCTTCATTCGGACTTAGAAGTTTTCAGCGTGCCTTCTATTTACTTGACCCGTGTTGCAGAAGAATTCACTTCCGGTCTGTGTTATTCTTATGGGATTTAGCGCTCTTATCATTTTTTTAATAAAATGTTTTTATATCATGCATGTATTCTATGGAGTAACGTAATACAGTGATTACCTACACTGACTATAGGATTTATGTCATTCAAATGTTCACGGAAATTTTTCAGTTCCCATGCAGGAGTCCATTGACTGATCATTTTCAGTATTCCTATAAACAGTAATAACCAGTAAAGAAACAGATACATAGTGACATTACATTGATGAACTAAACAGATACCTGAAGAACATAAAATTGAAGGTGATATCGTAAATACTTCTTTACCAATGACAGCTATAAAACATGCTTCACTTTTAAATTGTGTGTAGCTTAGTTATATATTTATAAAGTATTTCAACAGGGCAACAGCAAGGTGACTAACGCGAGTTTTGGTGTTCTCGTACAAATAAGTCATTTTAGATTACAATTTTAGTTTAGTACTGATTGCGTGGTAAATAGGTTTATTAGTGTGCTTTTTAAGCGTACAATTAAAGATTTCATTTTTATTTACGTAATATAGCAGAAAACGCGTAAAGATTATACAGTCGGGCTATAGTCGTATTTTCTGTTTCGTTTTGCCGCAGCAAATCAACAGAATTTAGTTTAATTGCTCTTTTCTCTCCAGCAATTTAACTGCAGCGTACCTCTTCATGATTTAACTCACATTTCCAGAAAGAAGCGTAAAGTTTAAGATGTTGTTTCAGAAACTTTGCACTGTAGTTTTTGCTTACATACGGTTGCGCATAGGCCAAATTTGTGAAACGATATTTTCATGTTTATCTGTAATTTTACTGACTTATTCTTAATAAACTATTACGTTTATCATGAGTGATAAGTGTTTGACTTGGCGTAGAATTGTTAGGCCTTGGCCTTGGTGTGACGGGTGCTGTAATTTCTTCCATGTGGGTGACTGTAGTGGTGTGGCAGTCGGGGAAGTAAATGACGCTCATCTGTGGTTTTGTTGGATATGCAGTAGAGATAGGAAGAAACTAGAACCCCTGAGGGGAAAACTGCCACCCTACAGGCTACAGGCAGATATGTATAGGTGAAGGGGGGAGAAGGGTAAAGAGAGGTGGGAAGTGGCAACAGGGAACAGGAGGAACAGGCCTGGAAATTGGTCTGACAGTGTCGTGGTGAGTGTGGAAAATAGATTTGACCTGTTGCTTCAGTTAGAAGCTGGTGAGACTCAAGCAGTTGCAGGTGTAAACAGGGCAGAACAAACTTTCAGCAGCAAATGGAAAACTAACAATGTAGGGAAATCAGTAAAGAGAAAGAAAGTGTTGTTGTTAGGTAGTTCCCATGGAAAAGGCGTTGGCCAACTTTTTCAGGGTGAACTAGGATCAGAATACCAGATTAGCAATTTTTTTATACCTAGTGCTGGTCTGAAACAGGTGACAGAGAATTTAGGATTACTTCACAAAGATTTCATTAAGGAAGACACCATGAATATAAAGGTTGGGCCAGGTAATAGTATTGACAGAGATCCTTGGTACAGTATAGAGTGTGACCTGGCAATGATTGCATCAGCATCGAAGCATACTAGTGTTGAGTCTGTATCTGTTCTCGAGCGCCATGACCGACCTCATTTGAACTCTTCTGTTAGCAGAGTTAACTTGGAGTTGGAACGGCTACTTATGTCGGGTGCAGGGTCACACATTGGTGTGGTTCCTGTTGATTCTCTCAGTAGGTGGTATTATATTAGGCAGCGCCTTCACCTCAACAGGAAAGGGAAGGGTATATGGTCTGGGAAAATAGCAGGAAAGTTAAAGGGGGGGGGGGGGGAGGCACTGTCATGAGTGATAAAATACCAGTGGTTATAGGGTGCAGAAAAGATCCTTTTTAGGGTAGGAGCGTAGGTAGGACAGAAAGAAACCAAGTTTTAAGAGAGGTTAGGATTGAAGCAAACCTTCATTTTGAGAAAGAAACCAAAAAACATAATTGTAGCTTATTACATAAGCATTAACAGTTGTTGGTTAAGAATTTTCAACAATCAGCAGAAACTTCGATCTACCCAACTTTAACTCACTGAATGTGAAACGTCCGCTAACTTCATTGCATCAAAATATTCGAGGACTGAGAAATAAAATTATCTGCATAAATGAATTAGAGTCCTCAAACCCAGCTGACATAATCTGCCTCTCTGAACATCTTGTGATCACTAGCACAGAACTTTCAAGCATTGCAGGATTTAGGTTAGCATCTCACTTTTGTTGACCAGAAATGGAGAACGGAGGAGTTGCCACATTCATCAGGAAGAACATAGGCATTCATAAATTTTGCCTAGAACAGCATATAGAAGCATATGCAACAGAAGCAGATTCTCCCAAAAAATCCTTCATAAGGTAGTAAGTGTATATTGAGCACCTGCAGGTAACTTTAATCTGTTCATAAACCACCTGGAAGCTGTACTGGCCCATTTAACAACCAAAAACAAAGAAATAGTGGTTTCTGGTGACTTCAATGTACATTTCCTTAAAGACTCTTCCAGTAAGAACTTATTTGAGTTAGTAACACTGTCATTGAACTTAATTTACACTGTAAAGTTCCCAACCAGGGTAGCCAATTGCTCACAAACAGCCATTGATAGTATCTTTATAGAAACGTACCATGAACAAAATTATATTACATAACCAATAATCAGTGGCCGCTCAGACCATGACATGCAGTTCCTTCTGTTAAATTTTCTACATCTACATCCACGTTGTAAGAGGTCCGAGCAGATGTAATTTCGATGTATTGCTCATGCGCTGCCTGCGATATGCAAGGTCTCTGACCAGAGAGCAGTGTTGACTGCAGTAGGAACTGTGTAGCTGTAGCAGCAAGTTGTTGCTAGTCTCGAGTCTGCTCTGGTCTGGTCTGGTGTATCGTGTTGGCTGACCCGGTCGCGGTGCAGCGATGCCTGAGCCTGAGTATTAGTGTATAAGGTAAAAAGCAGCCTCGCGCATATGTAGTAGTGTTATCTCAAGTCGCACGTAAATATTTTAAAACTCTCGTAATAATAATCTTCCTCATAAAAAGTAACTTTTAACAACCATTCATTTCAATTTAAAGAATTTACTAATTTCTCCCATCCATGATCATCCCGATTATTGCAGTAGAAAAATCAGTTGGTTCCTTTCATAAATGACAGATAGGTCGGCCAGCATTGCACAGAGCTGTGCCGGAAAAAATTACTGTAAGAGCAGATATATCCGGTGACTTCATTGAGGAAAGAATTTTTGCTTTTTTTATTCACAATGATCTTTCAGGGCCATGACGCAGCACTGCTGTCGTCCAAAATTTACCAGGTTAAATTCACAGTGAATTATTGAAAAGTTATAAGTGAGCGACAATTTAATTGAGAGGTTAGTTACATTGTTTTATTACCAGGTTACTGAATTTTTTTTATTGCGACGTTACACTGAATGTGAACGGCATAAATATAATTATTACTGTTGAGGGGTTTAGGAATTTTTCTGTTTTGAGCTTACATTAAATGGGAACGAATTTTATGGGGAAGAGTTTTGTCTTGAGGTTACACTAAAATAGATTCATACTCATATTATTTATTTTTAATTTTGTGGGGAGGTTACAACGTGATTACTCTGCTATTCACAATAAAGTGCCTAGCAGAGAGTTCAATGAACCACCTTCAAATTGTCTCTCTGCTCTTCTACTCTCGAAAAGCGCGCGGGAAAAACGAGCACTTAATTTTTTCTGTTTGAGGCCTGCTTTCTCTTATTTTATCGTGATGATAATTCCTCCCCCTTTAGGTGGGTACCAACAAAATATTTTTGCGATTGGAGGTGAAAACTGGTGATTGAAATTTCATGAGAACATCCCGTCGCAAGGAAAAACGCCTTTGTTTTAATGATTGCCACTCCAGTTCACCTGGGCTCTTTTAGTCAGGTTCATGAACCAGAATGTTTATTTCAACATTCTCGGTTGCCAAATGTTGGCCTTTCTTCTATATCTTTATGATTATAGTGCTGTGGACACTCTCGTCTTCCAATATGCTAACAGCGATGTTTACGGGATTACCGGGGTTAGGTGCATATTGCGCTGGTTTGATCGTGTCGTACCTCGAGTAGCCAGTTGTATCACCCGATCCTAATCCCTCAGAAAATGTCTAGCACTCTTTGGGACAGTGGGCAGCTCTATCGGATTTAATTATGAATGGGTAGCTTCGACTGTATATGGCACACTTGAAGAAACTTGTGGAATCTCTTCCTCGCCGTACTGCCGCCATTGTAAAGGCTTGTGGTACACCTTACTAGCGGTGTGTCTTCTGGGTTGGGAGGAGGGGTGGGGGAAGGGATTGCTTTCTTTGTCTTGGCTGTTTGTAATGCTGCAATCGCATTAGTGAGGGAACTATCACCTTATCTGTCTATACATGAGTCACTGCACAACTGATTAAGTGTATATGGACGACATGACCTGCAGTTTTTAATATTACATTGAACTTTAATAACTTAAAAGCTATAATAGATTTTGGAATAAAACGTTATCCAAATAATTAGTATATTTCGACCGTTTGTGAAAATAATTTAAAACTGTGGAATACGTAGGGGAGTGAATATTGACGGAGCCAGGTGGTGCTGTGGTTAGCATACTGGACTCGTATTCGGGAGGACGACGGTTCGAAGCCATGTCCGGCCATCCAGATTCAAGTTTTCCATGATTTCCCTAAATAACTTAAAACAAATGCCAGGATGGTTCCTTGAAAAGGGTACAACTGGCTTCCTTACCCATCTTTCCCTAATCCAATGGGACTGCTGACAAACTATTTGGTCCTCTTCCACAAATCAACCAACCAACCAAGTGAATATTGATTTTTATCTTAGTTATTGAATTAATTGTAATTATTTTTTTAGGTGCACAGTACTTACACACTATTCAAAATAAAAAGTCGAAACAAATTTTATTCTGTTAATTATTGACTTGCCGAACAGTAAACCAGACATGTCAACAAATTATTGCTCTGTGTATCTTTTAAAAAATGTCTTTAGCAAATTTTTCTTCTAACAATTTAAGAACTTATGACATGCTCAGGCATAAAATATCTAATACATTGTTGAATAATGTGATTCACTGTGTAGGCAAGCACTGTATTATTATTCATGCAAAATTTTGTGTTTATTGCTTTGATGAGAGAATGAGACTGAAGTATCCAGAATCATTGATTACAGGAAACTGAAACTTTATCACGTTCAGCAGCTTTTGCAGCTTCAGCAACACGTTGCCTGTCCACTTGTAGCAGCCTATTTTTCATGTTGTCCACAGTTTTGACACCTAGTCCGCTCATGGTTCTTAATCTGCTTGTTACTCCATCACTGAAATATGTTATGGGGTCCATCACACCTATCTGAAATCTGACATGCCAACAAAAACCATTTTTGTAAAGTATTTCTAAATGCAACTGCTGAAACATTCTTTAGGATTCAGTGTGTTGTTATGCAAACATTTTCCAAGGAGTTTATAATCTGAAAGATCTGTATATATTGGCTTTAAGTTTACCATGACAGTTTCCCACATGGAATGTGTGTTTGATGTTTTTGTCCATTTGCTTTACAGCTATTTTACTCACATCATGAAGCGTTTCCCTTTTGGCAGAAGCAATGCTGTGGATGCTAATACACTCCTCGAAATGGAAAAAAGAACACATTGACACCGGTGTGTCAGACCCACCATACTTGCTCCGGACACTGCGAGAGGGCTGTACAAGCAATGATCACACGCACGGCACAGCGGACACACCAGGAACCGCGGTGTTGGCCGTCGAATGGCGCTAGCTGCGCAGCATTTGTGCACCGCCGCCGTCAGTGTCAGCCAGTTTGCCGTGGCATACGGAGCTCCATCGCAGTCTTTAACACTGGTAGCATGCCGCGACAGCGTGGACGTGAACCGTATGTGCAGTTGACGGACATTGAGCGAGGGCGTATAGTGGGCATGCGGGAGGCCGGGTGGACGTACCGCCGAATTGCTCAACACGTGGGACGTGATGTCTCCACAGTACATCGATGTTGTCGCCAGTGGTCGGCGGAAGGTGCACGTGCCCGTCGACCTGGGACCGGACCGCAGCGACGCACGGATGCACGCCAAGACCGTAGGATCCTACGCAGTGCCGTAGGGGACCGCACCGCCACTTCCCAGCAAATTAGGGACACTGTTGCTCCTGGGGTATCGGCGAGGACCATTCGCAACCGTCTCCATGAAGCTGGGCTACGGTTCCGCACACCGTTAGGCCGTCTTCCGCTCACGCCCCAACATCGTGCAGCCCGCCTCCAGTGGTGTCGCGACAGGCGTGAATGGAGGGACGAATGGAGACGTGTCGTCTTCAGCGATGAGAGTCGCTTCTGCCTTGGTGCCAATGATGGTCGTATGCGTGTTTGGCGCCGTGCAGGTGAGCGCCACAATCAGGACTGCATACGACCGAGGCACACAGGGCCAACACCCGGCATCATGGTGTGGGGAGCGATCTCCTACACTGGCCGTACACCACTGGTGATCGTCGAGGGGACACTGAATAGTGCACGGTACATCCAAACCGTCATCGAAATCATCGTTCTACCATTCCTAGACCGGCAAGGGAACTTGCTGTTCCAACAGGACAATGCACGTCCGCATGTTCCCGTGCCACCCAACGTGCTCTAGAAGGTGTAAGTCAACTACCCTGGCCAGCAAGATCTCCGGATCTGTCCCCCATTGAGCATGTTTGGGACTGGATGAAGCGTCGTCTCACGCGGTCTGCACGTCCAGCACGAACGCTGGTCCAACTGAGGCGCCAGGTGGAAATGGCATGGCAAGCCGTTCCACAGGACTACATCCAGCATCTCTACGATCGTCTCCATGGGAGAATAGCAGCCTGCATTGCTGCGAAAGGTGGATATGCACTGTACTAGTGCCGACATTGTGCATGCTCTGTTGCCTGTGTCTATGTGCCTGTGGTTCTGTCAGTGTGATCATGTGATGTATCTGACCCCAGGAATGTGTCAATAAAGTTTCCCCTTCCTGGGACAAAGAATTCACGGTGTTCTTATTTCAATTTCCAGGAGTGTAGGTGGGTACTCTGTGATACAGAGTTCCTCAAATTGCTTTTCTCATCTCACTGACATTTTCGCTGTTTATCCTGATGGCTAGACCATAATATTCTTTGAGGTTTTTTTCTGTTTTGGTGAATCTGCGTATCCACCAATTGATTTGTCATCAGACACTTTTTTCTGTCTTGTGCTTTCAGAGTTTCCTAATTCTTGACCCCATTGTCTTCTGCACATTTCCTTTTTTTATTTTTTATTTTAGTTTCATCATATAGTTTGGCAGCTACAACACTACTGAATTCTTCAGATGTTGATACTGAACAGGATATAAAATCTGTTAAATCTTAACTCAAGAGGATAATAAATAAGCAAAAAATTGATTATTTTAGGACACTCCTCAGACATTCACTGAAGTTTACAGTGCTCATGGTATGAATGAAAAATATAACACTTTTATTAATAAAGTGCTTTCCTTATTTGAATACTGTTTTCCCCCAAAACTAACCAAGGTTAGAGCAAAGCCTACAAAAACGCCATGGATTGCTCAAGGAATCTTGCAAAACAAAAGGAATACTCTATATGTCAATCCGAAACAGTTCTGATGTTGATGCTATAGCACATTACATGAAATACTGCAAACTATTAAAGACTGTAATATGGACATATATTATAGGAAAGAGATAATCATATCATGTAATGAAATAAAGACAATATGGGATATAGTAAAGGAGGAGATTAGTAGAACCAGACATCAAGAGAGGAAAATAGAATTAAGATTAAATGATACATTAATGACAGATGTGGATAGTGTTGCAGAGCTTTTTAACAAACATTTTATAAGTGTTACTGAAAAGATGGGGTTGTTAGGTTCTGTAGATGCTGCCATGGGATACCTCAGACCAGACACTTCAAGTAACTTCCATACTATGAATTTGACCCTCAAAACCCCAGCAGAAGTAATGCCCATCATAAAATCTTTGATATCAAAAACATCTTGTGAGTATGACGAAATATCAACAAAGTTAACTAAAGAATGTGATTCTGGGTTAAGTTGCATATTAAGCTATCTGTGTAACCAGTCGTTTATCAGTGAAATATTACCTGAATGGTTGAAATATGCTGAAGTTAGGCCACTGTTTAAGAAGGGAGATAAAGAAATAGCGTCAAATTTCTGTCCAATTTCATTTTTGGCAGCATTTTCAAAAATTTTAGAAAAGGTAATGTAGAATCGACTTTATAACCATCTTATCACAAATAACATTCTGTCAAAGTTGCAGTTCGGATTTCTAAAGAGTTCTGATATTGAGAAGGCTATCTACACTTACAGCAAAAATGTACTGAATTCATTAGACCAAAAATTGAGGCAACTGGTATATTTTGTGATCTATCAAAGGCATTTGACTGTGTAAATCACAATATCCTTTTAAGTAACTTACAATATTATGGTGTAACAGGAAATGCTGCAAAATGGTTCAAATCTTATCTCTGGCTAGGAAACAAAGGGTGTTTTCGGAAAGAGACATATATTTAGCTGTTAGTCATCATCCCACTGTCAACTAATTACATTTAGAGTCCCACAAGGTTCCATCTTGGGGTCCTTGCTTTTTCTTGTGTAAATCAATGACCTTATATCAATAACATTACTGGATACCTAGTTTGTTTTGTTTGCTGTTGATACAGACATTACAATAAATGGAAAATCAAGAGCAGTCTTAGAACGATCGGCTAGTAAAATGTTTGTGGCCATTAATCACTGGTTCCTAGTCAATTATTTGTCACTAAACTTTGAAGAAACACACTACATGCAGTTCAGAACTGGTAAGGGGTGTCCAACGAACATATGATAACAAGCAGAGAGAAGAAGTGGACAGTGGTAAATTCTTGGGATTACAGCTTGATAATAAATTCAATTGGGAGTAGCACACCACAGAACTGCTGAAGCATCCAAACAAATCTCAATTTCCAATGAGAATTCCGTCAGACCTAGGGGATATAAAATGTAAAAGCTGTAATACCATGCTTACTTTCACTCCCTAATGTCATATGGGACTATTTTTTGGGGTAATTCATCAAGCTAAGCTAATGTTTTCCAGGAAAATGCCGTGCAATAAGAGTTAAATGTGGTGTGAACTGAAGAACATCAAACAGAGGTCTGTTTAGGGAACTAGTGGTACTAACTACTGCTTTCCAATATATTTATTCCTTTGTCCTTAAAAATATATCACTTTTTCAAACCAACAGCTCAGCTCATGGAATCAATACTTGAATGAGAATAATCTTCACATGGATTTAAAGTCACTTACTCTTGTACAAAAAGGTGTGTATTATTTAGGAATACACATTCTCAGTAACTTTCCAACAGCCATAAAAAGCTTAACGACCATTGAAATTCAGTTTAAGAGAAGCCTAAATGATTTATTGGTAGCGAACTCCTTCTACTCCAGTAATGAATTTCGCAGTAGAACCAACTGATTTTGTGTGTACATATAAAGTGCCTTCTAACTTCTGCACCATTTCAGTGCAGTAATGTGTTCATTGTAAATAAGTATTGTAGAAGTTTTATTATTTGTTTATTACCTCATAAATAAAAATTTTGTTTTGAAATTTTAATTCAGTGCATTAATGGAATCTTAGTGAATGAGTGTTGTAAAATGATCATTTCATATAGCGTTCATTAAAGAAATAGACGATCATTCCACTTGGGACCTGTGGAAGGTACATTAGCTTATTTGTTTTAGTTGTAAATATTTGTCATGTATTATTGTTTTTCTGAGATCTTCTACATCCTGGATGACCTCCTCACTGCAGATCAATTTTAAAGTAAATCTGTTCTAATCTAAACGTTATAAGGCTTCTGAGAATAACTAATCAGTCGAAACCATATAGTCATTAAGGACTGTACATGAGCATTTAACTAAAGCGAACCTTATGTGTTTACCGATGCTCCCTACAAGTAAAATGGTAAACATGATATTAACAATATTATGTGATATGTATGTATGTTATCTTAGAACTGCAGTTCTATTATTAACCATAAATGCTGGCTTAGAATGTGTGTAGTGAGAGGGGGCGGGGGTGTAGCGTACACTTAACAGATGGGATATTTCGTTTCACTATAATTTCACAAATAAGACGTGCTGAGTACAGTATGGAGTACAAACACTTCATTTATTAACCGTTTTTGTTATAAGCCAAGATGAATGAATCGCCTTCAACGTTATCACATGATTTTACTCCGTGAACTGTCTGGAGACATACCCAGGACACTGCCACACAGTGAAGCTTTGACCACCTTTATTAACTCAAAACTTCGAGCACCGAACTTTGTTATTGATTGCAGTTCACTGAAGCGGAGATTTTTTTATTTTACTGACACAGACGCATTGATCTGTGTATCAATGGAGCGTAAAAAAGTGTTTTCTTGAGTGTAATTGCATAAACAGCACTAAAAACTGATATATTCATTAATGTTAACGCGAATAATGTAAACATATTCTGTAGACGACCTCTTTCCACATCATTTTGACAAAAGAATCGTTCAAATTTTCTGTGGAATATGTAACTAATTAACAAATACTTGTTCATGCTTCATTTTTATTGTACAAAATTAGCTTATATTCTTATTGTAAGTCTTGTGAGGAACTGTAAAAGTGTATTCGGTTTTTACATGTGAAAAATATTGTCTGTGTTGTAATTACAACATGAATTGAAGATAATATTCTGAATATAAGATAACGACTCAATTAAAATGTTGTCGATATTAAGGAGACTTGTTATTGAAACAGGGAAGTGTGATTTGCGCTATCGGCAAGAGGATGCACGAGTGTCTACAAATCCATTTTGTTGAAATTTTAATTTGAGCTTTAGACGTTTTGGTAATGGATTTGAACTCGGACTGTGAGTAGTTTTCGGAAGAGGTTGCTCAGAGACCTTTTGATGTTACTTCGCTACTTGAAGACGACGTGGAGGCTAGAGAACGCTAATTTCCTACGATGCACTATTCTGCAAATGGAGGTTACTTCTATGCCAAGTCCCAAGACTGTTAAAAAATTACGCTCGGGGATTTGAATTGTAGTGAAGATGGAACCTTAATTAGGGAGAATTCTGATAACAGCAGTGATCTGGGTTAAGTAGGGGTTGAAGGGTATCGAATTACGATTTTTATTTAGGGCTGTATTAAGGAGGGCTAAGATTTGTAAGCAATCGACTTTGTACATGCAGCAAAGTGAATATTAAACAGCTAGAAGCTGACCCGTGGTGCTATTCTAACTTTTTTCGGGTTTTGTGTGTGAAGTGAATTAAATGTGCACGCTTTGATATAATTAACTGGGAACGGGCGTGTACTGTTGAATGCAATATTCATGTTTTTGCTTGATTGAGTAATAAACCTGTGTCCTAGCATCAGTACGTGATTGCTTAGACTTTCAACATCTGCAAAACTGTCGGACGATGGACTCCAAGCGCAGAATTCCATCAAGCTGAGTGTTAATCTGTAGTTTACTGATACGTGGTTGGGCTATAAAGTAATGTACACGTGCTTGTAGAATAGGAACAAAAATAGTTAGGAAGATCGGACAAAAAGTACATTCAGATACAATTCCTAAGCTTCAAAGTCGTATTTTAAGACGAGTAACAAGCTTTTCTTTCAGTTAATGAAAAATTCTTTCGATTTTTCTAAAATACAGGACCTCGCAGCTGCCTTCATCTCATCGTCGGAGGTGTAATGATTACCCTTAAGATTGTTCTTGAGTAGAATAAAAATGAAAGTCGAAAGGCGCAAGGTCGGGGGAGTAAGGAGGTTGTGAAATTGGCTCAAACTTTGGGTTTCGTAGAGCCTCTTCAGTTTGCGCGTGAGGAGTGTGGACGAGCGTTGTCATGTTGCAAGATTATTGGCGCAAGGCTTCCCCTAACACGATGAATGTGATGATGGAGGGATGTTTCAGAGTCTCTGTGTAATGAGAATAATAACTGAGGGGGCATCCCAAAACACAGTCTAAGGAATTTATTTGCGGATGGTTGTGTTTTCAACTTTTTCGCCTAAGGCGAAGGTGGAAGTCTCCTTTGATGGACCCTTGACTTGTCCCCCGTCCAACATCCAAAAGGAAGTCGTGTCCTTCGTCACCGTAGTGCTATAAAGGTTGCTCGATCGTCTGTGGCAGTGATAGGACGTCTGTTGCTGGTTTCATCAACAGTTATGGCTTTTCCAGGCTGGCGACTACGAAATTTTACTACCCATTGATATACTGTAAACCTGTCAACGGCATCGCCATCATAAACAGCATTTAAATGACGATGAATCTCGCTAGCAGTCACTTTTTCAGCAGTTAAAAATTCGATAACAGCACGCTGCTTAAATAGCGTGTCATAGCACTAGAACACATTTCTATACTTCCGTTACTCAACATGCACTTGATGAACGCAGCGCATTCAAACGGCGCACGCTTATAGAAGAGCAAGTTGTCTGGTGCATTTATCAAGCTCATTTAGTTTGCATTATGTATGTGTGCTCTACTTTTCGGCCTAGCCTCGAATAAAGCGTTTGCTGTACACCGTCACAAGGATCCTCAATTTTGTCTTGGTGTAGTGGCGGTCGTGGATATAATCTTCTCAGCCACATCTCTCGTCTTAGACGAAACTGGCCTGCGACAAGAAAAAAATTGGCAGCTATTAAGCTTTTTGTACGTTAAAATTTATTTGTGAGTATGAGCTTTACGCCTGCGAGGACAATGGCGGTTTTTGCAGTCGATAATATAGTTTTTTGTTACCCAAGGCTGTGTCGAGTAGTCTTTATTTGAATTAACAAACAAGATAGTATAGCAAGAATATTCGGAGACGGGATCGAAACAAGAGTGTTTTGTCACTTTCGTTTGTTGAAGTCTGAAGCATGAGAACGTTTATTTACGTTTGAATTTACTTTCGGTGGAATAGCAAATTTGCCCTACAAAGCTTTTTATCTGAAGGTACTTCCTCTTCAAGGGAAGAGTAACGGATAGCGCTGGGAACAGGTTCCCTAAATGGCCTGTCATCCACTCAAATGTCTGGATAGTCGCTGTTAGTAAATGTGTAGAAAGCTTTACTACACAATGTTCTTCACTAAAGCTGCCGTTTCAGCTGTATAAATCTCATAAACAATGTTAATATGTGTATTTGTAGTTCAAATTTTTCATCAATATTTACATATCTTAATGTGTTTGGATCAAACAGATTTTTCTCTAATTCCTATATGAAATTAACGGCAAAGCAATATTACGTTTCCATTCGATGGGCGTGTAAAATGATGACTACACAATGATGGACGGACTTTAATATACTCAGACAACGAAGTACTGAGGGCTTCAAAATAAAAGATGGTTTTCTTTTTTGTGGCGGCGTTCGTAGCGACAAACAATTCGCTGTAGAAACGGCTTACGAAGTCACCGCCACACTTTTAATAGCGGGCCGACCGGTTCGCTGGAACAGTGAACAGAAAGATGAAAACCCAAACACTCTGATTAAATAAAAGTCGGTACTTATCTTTATTAACGGAGATACAGAAACACAGTAGCGAACTCCGTGCCTACAGAAATCTGTCTACTTCGAGTCGGAGCGGCTAGGTCAGCATCGGCTGACGACAGACAACAACTCTGCTGCGATGAACACACAACTGACTAGCAAGTACACAATTCGGTGGCGAGTATACAACTGAGCGGCGAATACAGAACTGTCCTAGCGCTCGCGACTCCAGCGCTTAAGAAACCAGAAGCCAGCGGTGGCGCGCGCAGACTTGCGGCGATTTCCTGTCTCGCTGGCGCTGCTTATGCGGATGGCGTCCGGACTTTGATGCTGCCAACCTTATGGCAGCGGGCTCGGGTGGCATTACTGGCTAGGATATAACATTCTTTAACAAATTAATTTTTAATGTTTTTAATGCTTGTATCTCCGCCAGACGAGCAGCGGGAATTAAACTTCGAGACGAGACACTGAAAGAATTAGATGAGTTTAACTGGCGAAGGACGAAGTGGAGAGGATGCCAAACGCTGACAGGCAACAGGTAGAAAAGTGAGTCTGATATACAAGAATCGGCTTGTGGGAATAAAGCATTAATATTTGTCGGTTATGTGAAGGAAAAGGGTAGATACTGTCGATTTTCATATAGATTAAAGGAAAAGAATTCTTTCTTGAAAAAGTAAGTTATAGAAGAATTTAAATCCTCAGCGTCTTTGGGCTCAAAGACGGAACCGTATAACCTACAAAGTCGAAAGCTTCATCACAGTTTGTAATTATATCTGGATTTGTTATATTTAAAATGTGATACCTGAAGACGAAAGTTTCATAGATAATACCATTACTCAAGAAAGGGAACAGGAGTACTCCTCTGGATCGTAGACCCATATCATTAATGTCTATATGCAGTAGAGTTCTGGACATGTGCTCTATTCGATAATCATGAATTACTTCGAAGAAAACGACCTATTGACAAGTACTCAGCATGGATTAAGAAAATATCGTTCTTGTGAAACACAACTAGCACTTTATTCACACAAAGTAATGAATGCTATCGAGAGTGGACTTCAAATTGACTTCTAATAAAACTGCGTGGCTACGAAGCATCGACTCAGATGCGGGACTGGTTTCGCGATTTCCTGTCCGAAGGGTCACAGTTCGAAGTAACTGATGGAAAGTCATAAACTAAAACAGAAATAATATATGGCGTTCCCCATTGAAGTGTTATAGGCCCTCTGCTGTTCTAGATCTACACAGACGATTTAGGAGACAATCCGAACAGCCTCTTAGATGGTTTGCAGATGATGCTGCCATGTACTGTCTAGTAAGATCATCAGAAGATCAAAAGTGACTGAATGATTTGGGCACAATATCCGTATGTTCCGAAAGGCGGAAATTGTCTCTGAATGAGGAAAAGTGTGATGTCAACCACATTAGTTCTAAAAGAAGCCCGTTAAATTTGGGTTACACGATAAATATCGGGAATATGGATTTGACTAAATATTTGGAGATTACAATTACGAATAACTTAAATTGGAACGATCACGTAGATAATGTTGTGGGGAAAGCTAACCAAAGAGGGTGATTTATTGCAAAGCACTAAGAAGTTGCAAGAGGTCTATTAAAGTACCTGCCTACACTACACTTATCGGTCATATTTTGCAGTATTGCTGTGCGGATGGGATCTTTGACAGATAGTGCTGGTGGAGGACATCGAAAAAGTTAAAAGAGCGCCACACTATTTTGTATCACTACGATATAAGGGAGACAGTGTCACGGATATGATAAGGGGGCTGGGATGGTGACCATTAAAACGAAGTCGTTTTTCATTGCGGCGGGATCTTTTCACGAAATCTGAGTAACCAACTTTCTCCTCCGAACGGGAAATGTTTCGTTGTCACCCAACTACGTGGGAGGAAATGGTCATCGTAATGAAATAAGAGAAATCAGAGGTCGTACTGGAAGATTTAAGTGTTCATATATCCTTCAAGAAGTTCTTGATTGCAACAGTAGGGAAATGACTTTTAAGATGAAGCACTTAATTGTGAACTGCAGAGTAGTCATGTAGATGTAGAGAGTTGTTAGTTAAAGATAACGAAGAATGTGGGAGTGATCATTTAGGTAGCTTTTATGCCACTGCTCATGTGCGGTGTTTTCGGCCAACGTAGTAAAAGCTGTCAAGAAGCTCAGATGGGAATGAGGATGATCCGAAGAAAATGTATGCGAGAAACATTTCAAATTTACCTTTGGTTTGCTGACGATGATGCAGCTTCTCTGCAGACACGGCCTCGTCACACAACGATCCGTCACGACAGTTCGCCCTCGTTGATCAGCGTCACACGCAGCTATTAATCTCGCACAATATCCTCTTCAGCATAAGTCATTTCACGTACGATAAGAACATTAAGCGCTTGTCATTCAGAACATAAGACGTTACAAATTCTGCGTTGAGGAAAAGTGTTTTATATCGTGCCATATTGACGACAGGATTGGTGATATCTCGATCGATAGCAAAATGTAAAAGTATTGCATAATTTGCCTCAGAGAAATGTGAGGGAGAACTATGGCTCATGCTGCCTATTAAAAGACTGAGAGATGGCATTAATTATAGATACAGAAGTGACAGCTGAAACTGGCTCATGCTGCCTATAAAAGACTGAGAGATGGCATTAATTATAGATACAGAAGTGACAGCTGAAACATAATTACGTCGATAGGTGCAATGTTTGATAACATACGTTGGCAACTGCTAATCAATGGAGAGAAAATTATGCAACCACAGAAGAGAAAAAAGTATGATCTGGAGTCCGACATTGCACATAAATATCTTGACTACTAATACACATAGGTTCATGGGAAGGTGTAAACAGTGTCATATTACGGTCATATTTCGGTACAATAACAGCACACAAGAAAACAGCAACTTGCCTTTGTACTGAGTACAATGCAGTAGCGCTCAGTTAATCTGTTACCATGTAGCGTTGAATTTTGACTAGGCATGAGAAATTCACAAAAAAGAAGCCACGTGAGTTCTTGCAGACCCATTCGAGTCACAGGAGGGGATCGCTGAAGTTCTAAATAACCTGAAATGCCTGACACTCGCTGGTGGACAGCTAAAATTTCTTGAAAATTTTTTTCAATTATCCCACCGGCAATATTTCAGAGAAGAATTTCCATGCCTATGCCGTTTTCCCACCTTCAAGGAAAGACATTTTATTACATAACGAAATGCCATGTCATACAAATTTTTGAGCTATGTGGAGATCAAAGATGATGATGTACCTAGTAATTTCAGAAATGTAAGTGAAAATAATACCCGAGAACTTAATGCGTAACCTTTTCTTCAATCTTAGAATCTTATTACTTTTGTTACTTACAGTTTTGTGTGTTTTTTTCTATATTTTCTTCTGAAATTTCATTATTTCCTGTGTTGCACGTGCCACGGGCGAATGTTGAGCAATGCGTCTGCCTGTACGTCGGTCCTTTCTTCAGGTTCGAAACACCCCGAGTGCTCCTCTGTGATGTTGCATCCAAGTTTTGTTTTAACTTAGAACGCACACCTGTGTCCCGCCTGGTTATAAAAGAAGTTTCAGGGCGTAGAACAAGTGCGTCTCTTCGATTGAGTAGAGGAAAAAGGCACGTGAAGGGAAATACACGAAAAGAAAGAGCAAAAATGCAGCGAGTGAATCGCAACGCACAGCGATAAGGCAGGTTGGAGTTGCATGGCCTGGCGGAAGTGTCGTAGTGCTGGGTGCAGAACTGCGCCTGGTCCAGATATCAAATTGATTCTGCAGCGTGCAGCGGGGACTGCGGTGCTCAGGTGCGACTGTGCCTCGGCTGGTACTGTACGCTGCTTACATCGCAAAGGACGGAGAGCTAGACAAGAAAAGTACACCGCTCAAAAAATATATAAATAAAAAATAAAAAAATAAAAATAAATAAAAATAAAATAAAAAATAAATTAAAAAATAGGGGACCAAAACCCTGTAAGTGTCTCCCATTGTGACGCGTAAGTTTAAAGTTTGGCTCAAAGGTGCCTACAACATTCTTCTGTAATGCAATGCAAAGTTCCTTTGGACATGCATGTGTCCAAAGCAACAGGCACTGCGGCGGGTACAGCGCTTATGAAATACCTTAAATGCATTCACAATTGCGCCTTACCACTTGGCTGACCGTACGCGGCTCACGGCCAGACTCAAACTTCCGTATGTCGCCAACCATGTGCCGACAACCAGTACTTGTGCATCCATTATGTATATTCCCGTACAGGATAGACATTTTACTTGAAAGTCGCTCGCCCAGCGACCGCTCGCGAAAAGCGGGAAATCCGGGTTCGAATCCCGGTCCGGCGCAAATTTTCACTATCGTCATTCTCTTCTGCAGCTGATGATTGTTCATGTTAGCAGTTGCGAATACATTTCCTCTGAAATGGTGTAAATGCGTGACTCCCTACGACGTTACCCATGGGAGAAGCTTCAAACAGCAAGGTGTCGACACATGCGACGGAAGGGCTACAGCTAGGAAGTTCATGTGAGCTGTAAGGTGGGTTAATGATGACACATTTGCAACAAATTTCACCACAATACTGTCCTACGCCGCCGTGGTCGTGTCACTCGATGAGAAGGACGTCTTACCCACATTCGACCCTTCTTTTGACTTCTCTGGGATTAAGGTCATATCAGAGCGTTGAAATCACACGGTTTTCTTGTGGGTGGCACACCAGCGTTCAGAATCAACACGAAAAGGTCTTGTGGAGTGGCATAAAGGGCCGTCAATGGAACCACTCCTTTCTCTAAGGCGTTGTTTCACTGTCGAAAACGACAATTCGCAGTAACACTGCTGACACCGTTGGACATTTCAACCCTTCAGTAAAGACGTTATGGAGCTGCATCCCCACTGAACATCATAGCAACCCTCTGGAATGAAGGGCGACAGTAATTTTTGCTCTCGTGTACAGGTTGGAATCTTTTGGGACCATTCAGTACTCCCTTCGACGAAATTTGACCGCATTCCGAACCAGTAAAGGATACTCGTCCTTTGTCAACCATCCTGTTTTCCGCCCTCCTGGCGTGATCATGCGGAGAGGCAACCTCAGCACGTACGTGAATTAAACGGAAAGTGTCCTTCTAAGAACTCCCAGTTTGCCAACATCCTTGATGCTACCAACGCACCTATCTTGACCACTTTAGAGAAGCAACTTCAGAAATTTGGACACCAAATCAGCCAGGCGTTGGTTCTGGCGCCTGAGGGTCAGCAACGCCTACGTAACTACATGGGTTGCATTTTCTTACATTCAGGTGCTGGAGCAGAAGCCAGGCTGATATGGTGTCAAACTGTTTGATAGAAGACCTGAGATGTGTCTAAGAGAACAGCAACTGCCTGCCATCCAAGTGAAGCACGTATTGGTCTCACCGCGGACTTCTAGTACTCAGCCACACACAATTGATATCATCAATGTGTACGGGCCTGAAGATAGCGTTGACGTAACGTCGGAACTAGTAGCCAAATAAATATGAAATCTTAAGTACAGCTGAAGGAGTTTCATTTTTAATAAAACTAATGAAGAACTGTTTATCTTGAGCCATTGTTTGTCCACGTACCGATTGTTCGTCCGCAGCTGCCCTTAACGTGACTCCTGCCTTCCAAGCCGTCAAAAGGACTCAAAACGACCTACGTGCGAGTCGTGGCCATCCTGACACGCATCGAGACGGCTCTGATCATTACACTATTATACAAGCTGAGGCAGCTAAGACAGGCCACCCGAAATGTATCCAGCATGAATAAATATTTTGAGGTGCAGTTTTCGCTACATATAGCGTGATAATAAAAGGGCGAACTGTAGCTGAGTTACGTAGTTGGTCACATTTCGTATAACATGTTTGACGTCTATCGACCCTCTCCTCCAGACAGCAGCGCTTTTATCTTGATCCCCTTTGATCAAGTCCCATACTTGTTGTATTGTTGAAGTTCTCTTACAAGCTTATTTCAAATGCCACAGACATAGGTATAGAGTCCCACTGAAAAAGAAAGAAAACAAAAGGTGATGTCCTAATTCGGCGACTATAAACGATAAAAATTAGTTGCTAACTGCTGGGAATTCACCAAATCGCCCATCCCGATGAGTTTATTCATTCTGGATGTATTTGGGGCGGTCTGTCTTAATCGCCTCACCCTCGAGTGGACTTCGTGTAACATAACGGTTTCTCTCATAGTTAAAAGTGAATACATTTAGTACTAGGTAAATAACTACAACATTCTAAGAATTTGTTGATGTCCGTTTTTGTGTATTTTTTGGTTACCCTTCGAAGAATTTATAAATCTCAGTTTCTTCCAGAGCACCTACTGCTCTACACTTCCCTGCTTTATGCAATACCTGCAAAGATACCCTAGTGTTGCTCGTTTTATTATTGTAATCACCTTTAGATACACTAAATGAAGGTTTGATCTTGCGAAGCAGCTGATTATAACAGAAGATAAACTGTGAGAGGCATCTGGAGGGATTGTTCGCATTTCTAGAGTGTAGGATAGAGGGCGAGGAAAGCTTACAGGCGGAGGTGGAATGGCGAGGTGGTTTTGGCATGTCGGAATTATGGAGGAGGACAAGTGAGATTTTCTTGTTAGCCTCGTACTGTCAGGTTATAAATAATTTTTCGGCGCACGTGCCACTCGAAGCTCCTAACATCCAACTTCGATTTTATGTAATCCTTTACTTATATTTGTATTGCTGTAGAACATTTTTCGTCATCTATAGTCCTCTTTGTTCTGTTATGAATTTTATCGTTCTCGTTATTGAAATTTATTGAAATCCGCTTCACGTTGTACCACTTCGTGTATACGCTTTTTTTTTTCTTTCTTTTTTTTTTTTACGGCCAGTAGTGTCACCAACTGCCTCAGGGCGTCTACCTGGCGCTTTTTTTTGGTTTGTGGAAAACAAATGATATGAAGTTCAGATTTCTTTTGTTTGTCTCGTGGTTGTGTGGGTGTACGTGTGATGGGTCAAGCACGTGAAGAAGAGGGGAAATTTGGGCGCGGGGGATGGTGTTGGGGGGGAGGGGGCACAATTAACGGTAGTTTCGTTACGTGTGCGTTATACTATGAATAAAGAGTAAATGGGGTACTGGCAAGCACTTTGGAACAGGCATCGCTTGTCTTTAACTTAAGGTTTTGCCTGACTTATCTTTGTATTTATATTTTTATTGGCACTGTAGTTATTGTCACTCTGTGGACGTGATATATTGACATATTTCTAAAAATAATTACTTTTGTGAACGGTCCGTTATTACAAGTATCGAAGCCGGACTGCGTATGCGAGAGGCAGCGTGAATTAATGTGTAGATTTTCTTCCAGCTTATTGAGTTACTTAAAAAGTTAATCAGTTAGGGGTTGAAACCTTCCACTTATCTTCGACAGCCCTACGAAGGTATTTTTATACTTGTTCTTCAGATCCCCCCACTACATTGTTTCATTGAATTTACGTCACATGTTCACAATCGTAGGTTGTCTTACATGCTTAAAATAGTAGTGGCTAACCCCAAACAAACTACGCTAGAGACTCGCAATAACGCAAACAAGTAAACATGTGCACCTGTGTGTGGAAAGCAACGTAGAAATTTATCTTGATTCCAACTTTCATTTTGATGGAACAACTGACCAAAAAACGTGAAGGAAAATGAAACCTAGCGTAATAGCATTCGCAGTATAACCAAATACGGTGCTAATATTGTGGATAAAATGCGTTCACCTTATACCGAATTCTGAAATACAACACGAGAGCCAATGGTTACATTTTGTTCGACATTTAGCCTCTCAGGAATAAATAGCTCAGTTACATGTTTTGACAACGGAAGCGATATAATAAGATGTCTAGCCTTAAGATAAGAATTCGTTCAAGACCGCTTGCAGGATACAATATAAAAACCACGTTTTCCTTTACGTCTTCCATTTCGACCTCATGCAAGTCTACGAATTGATGAGGAAAGGAGGGAAATCGCTACAAATGTATGGGAATAAAGTACCACAAACGCGCAAAAGAGATGAAAAGAGTTTCGGAAGGAAAACAACTCTAGAATGAAAAATACGCATGCAGGTCACGTGCTGCTTAACTCTGTCTGCAACACAGCACTTTCATCTGCAAAACCGAGTGTGAGGACAAAACTACAAATTCAGAGAAGATGTACCAGTGTGATGAAAATAAATGTTTTTATCAATGTAAATAATTAAAACCTTTGCGAAGTCAAAACTCACTTCATGACTACTGTTTTTGTCAATTACTCTTTGCTGCACAATTTACTACGTAATTTTTGTGAAGAAAGTGGCGTTAATGAAGTCTGATACAGTTAACAGTAGAATTTGATTCCGTCCAGGATTACCTTTATTTATACTTTAGATTAATTTAAGCACAAATAAAAGGGGCACCTGAGAGAGAACCCCCACAAAAAGCACTGTTGAGCAAGAGGCGCGACTAATTGAGTGTTGACTGGTTGGTCATTGCTTCGTTACTCACTCAGTACTCCAGTACAAAGGGCGTTTCGTACGTATAAATTCTGCTGCTATGGTAGCACCTTTCTGTCATGATTGTTCATTCCAGTCATAGCCAATAGCAAGTATTTATTAGGTGGTGTGTGCTGATTGAATGGCTGCTTTCGTTTGTGCAGCTCCTTGTGTATTCTTTCTACCTAACTTAGAAGTCTTATTCTTTTTCACCGTTAGTAGAGAGAGATTGGCAATTAAAAGTTTTGTTTTGGCTCTAACTGCAGATCACTGTCTGCTTCTACAGTAGGCCTCACCAGTGAGCACGTCATAGGGCAGGCTTATAGATTACATCCACTACAGTCAAACTGAACCACATGGAAGTGATTTCCAAATAAAAGCAAAATCCTTAATCGGCAAAATCTGCACTAAATATCCTGACGGAAAATTAATATTCTGTTGCTGTAATGTAACACTTTAATGCCTTTGACTTTTACGCAGAATTAGAAACATTTACTGACTAGTTGGACAGTAGAGTGTTTAATTATAACATGAAACTTGTAACTTCGCTTCATTTCTTCAATTTCCGTGTTTTAGTTGCTTCTTTCTTGAAATAACCATATTTTATGAATACAAACCTATATCCTCATCTTCTCATAAAACATGACTTAGTTTCAGACAGCTATGCCCAAGTTGTTCTGACAACAATCTTAAGGTGATTCACCCAAGTAACGAGACATCAGCTATTGCTAGACTGGACGTGGCTGATAGTTAATCAATCAACGTAATTAATTACGAAAGATAGGTTGGTTATTGAAACACAAAAGTAACCGAAAATCAGCAACAAAATTTTTAATTTTAATAGCTTTGAATTATTCTTATCCAAAAAATTGTTTCTGTTACAATATGAGCTCCATGTAGAAATAGTGGAACGAAGAACTGTCTCTACGATTTGTATACGACAGGGTTATTGGAAAACAAATTTTTTATATGTTGTGGAGGAGTTTCGTACATGGTACATGGCGAAAAGAACCGCTTCACAAACACATTCGTGTATTATAGTCGGATCTACTGCTCTTATAAAACTAGATAAACTTTTACTAGCTAAATTTAATTTTTTCTCTACTATTTTGTTCTCCAATCGGGGGTACACCTCTTACAATAACAGAAACCCGACTATAATCAACTTTAATTGCTACGGAAAGGTGGCATTAAATATTTAACTTAGATATGCTTACTGCGTATTATGCTTCCAACTTTATCTCTATCTGTAGTTGCATGTCGCTTTGGATCAACGGGGTGTTAAATCCAAACACTCCCTTCCGTTCCTCACTTTGGAAGACGTTGCATAGCGCTCCTATAAGTTCACATCTAAATCTACTCCGATATCCTGACGTAAACTTTCTGCATGCGTAGTTTCTTGAGACATACACTATTTATGCTTCACTGATCACCTGGTGCAGTTTTTAAGATACTGGAGAATCGAGTTTAAAATTCTCACAGATTTGAAATTTCCGCGATTTCCTCAGATCACATGCTCCGAGATCGCTTTCTTTCTCCATACTTTGCAGACTGCATATAACTATTCTGGCGTCAGGTAAAAATCACATGTTGCTTAAACATTAAGTCACGATGAGAAAGGAAAATGTATTGGAAGAAACTAAAAAGGTACTGGCGCACGAGGTGTGGATGAGATAACATGGGTTATATTATATAGTGCTTCATCAATTCTTACAGATGCCACAAAGCTCAGTAGTATACAGACATGAAACGTGAATAATGATGGACAACATATTAAACTAAGCTAGAACGAATTAAATTGAGGAACCATACTTTGATTACCTTGAAGAATCGGTATTTTACAGGCATAATAAATATTTAGTGCCGAAAATACTAAATTACGTGTTTTAGATGCAGATTTTAATTACATATATACGTCGTTTTGTAGCAAGTCTGTTGCCACCATCATTTCTCGTTTTGCATATTACATTTTTTTGTGAACGGTGCTTGTGAAGAATGTTGTCGGTAAACCTTAGTACGAGGTCTCATTTCTCTGATTTTCTCGTCGTGGCCACTACGTGAGAGTTATGTGGGAGGAAGTAATATGTTGCCACACTATTCATGGGATGCCCACTCCAGGAATTGTGTCCGCAGACCTCTTAGTTACACAACCTCATGGGAGTTCTGCAGAAACTCAGTAACGTTATCGCGCGGATCAAACGAACGTGTGACGAAATGAATCACTTTCCTTTGGATTTTCTTCGTTTCTTCTATTAATCCAACTTGAAAGGGCCCGGACTGTTGAGTGCTACTCACGAATTGATTGAACAAGTGTTTTGTAAAGCACTTAATTCGTCAATCAGTTACATGTCTTTAATGCTCTCCCAATCAATCTGAGCTTGGAATCTGCTTTTCCTACAATTTCTTTCAAATGGTCATCCCACTTTAGGTCGTCACTGATGGTTACTTTTAGATATTGTACGGTTGTTACTGATTCCAATGATTTGTTGCCAATAGAGCAATAGCACAATTGTTGATGTCTTCGCCTGTTTATGTGCAGTTGCCTACATTGATTTACAGCCAGGTTTAATTATCAGTAGCTGCACCAATCGGCGATCCTTTGCTGGTCTGGTAGAAGTTACGAGAGAGACGTTGTGCGTCACGGAGGGATTTACCGGGTGATCAAAAAGTCAGTATAAATTTGAAAACCAAATAAATCACGGAATAATGTAGATTGAGAGGTACAAATTGACGCACATGCTTGGAATGACATGGGGTTTTATCAGAACCAAAAAACAAAATACAAAAGTTCAAAAATGTCCGACAGATGGCGCTTCATCTGATCAGAATAGCAATAATTAGGATAACAAAGTAAGACAAAGAAAAGATGATGTTGTTTACAGGAAATGCTCAATATGTTCACCATCATTCCTCAACAATAGCTGTAGTCGAGGAATAATGTTGTGAACAGCACTGTAAAGCATGTCCGGAGTAATGGTGAGGCATTGGCGTGGGATGTTGTCTTTCAGCATCCCTAGAGTTGTTGGTCGATCACGATACACTTGCGACGTCAGGTAACCCCAAAACCAATAATCGCTCGGACTGAGGTCTGGGGACCTGGGAGGCTAAGCATGACGAAAGTGGCGGCTGAGCACACGATTATTTCCAAACGACGCGTCTAGCAATATGGGGTGGAGTGCCATCCTGCATAAACGTCGTACGTTCCAGCAGGTGCTTATCAGCCAGGCTGGGGGTGACGCGATTCTGTAACATATCGGCGCCCTCTCACCCGTCACGGTAGCATTTTTGTTGTCCAGCGCCATCAGTCGGACATTTTGTGAACTTTGTTTTTTTTTTGTTCTAATAAAACCCCATGTCATTCCAAGCATGTGTGTCAATTTTTACCTCTCTACCTACATTATTCAGTGGTTTATTAAGTTTTCAAATTTATACTGACTTTTTGATCACCCGGTAGTATTGAAATTTAGGGGCTGCTCTTTTCAGGAGGGGCCAGAGAACATAATACTTCCCCCGCTACATACATCTCGCGTATTGACCACGAGGAGAAAATGAGACATACCGACAGTCATTCTTCCCACGCATTACTCGCGAATGCAACAGGTTTGGAGGGATCAGATAGTGGTACCGAAAGTACACTCCGCCACACACCATTAGGTCGCTTGGAGAGCATGATGTAGATATAGATATCGCTATAGTATCCTAGCGATGCAGTCTTACTATGTAAATAACGTTGTTTGCAGTTAGCGTCACGGAACCCGAAACGTATTCAATAGATGATTAACATTTTGGTGTGCAGAATTTAAGGACTGGAAGCAACTCTCAGACGATGTGCCACTCCCAAGTAACAAAGCTCCATAAAACTTGGATCATAAATGGAACGAACTGCTATAGTATAGTGTACAAATTAATTGAAAGAGATACGCAATGGCCAGCCGAGGTGGCCGAGCGGTTCTAGGCACTCCAGTCTGGAACCGCGTTACCAATACGGTCGCAGGTTCGAATCTTGTCTTGGGCATTGATGTGTGTGATGTCCTTAGGTTATTTAGGTTTAAGTAGTTCTAAGCTCTAGGGGACTGATGACTTCAGAAGTTATGTCCCATAGTGCTCAGAGCCATTTGAACCATTTTTGAAATACGCAATGAGACCGAAATTAATGAAACTTTTATTCAAAGACAATAATTATACTACAATTATCGCGTTTTATGATAGTCTTCTGGAAACTAAGGTGGAACATGGTTCTTAATAGAGTCTGTGATCACCATGAACAGCAGTTCCTGCTAGTGAACTTTCTCTCATGCTAGCCAGAAGGTTAGTAACGAGTTCTTGTGGAAGAGCGTTCCAGTCCTTCACCAGCGCGTTTGACAACTGCTGAATGGTCGTTGACACATGTAGATTCACCAACGCACGTCAGTCGATTCGCCAAACATCCTCTCGTTCCAAGAGCAGCCCCAATTGTACTCTTCGATGTGGTCTATCACTCCCATCCGTAAGAATAAAGTAACGTCTGAATGCATCCCTGAAAAGAAGCACATGGGGAAGGAGAATAGTGCCATCAGGGACACCTACAAGGCTGTCGGTCACAGCAACTTTGACCGGTGACTGTACGGTGTTCAAAGATTTGGAGGTCAGGACGGCCATGCAACATTATGCCTAAACACACCGTAGCAACTGTACCCCCAAAGCAATCATGTTCGTCAGTGTTCCTGGGTGCCTCATGTATTCCCATCTCTCGTCATATGAAAGTACGTCCAGAATCACTATTCAGACGGAATTTGTTTACAGCCGAGAAGAGCGCGAGACCCTACTCCACGTTGGTGCAATCCCTAAGCTCTTTGCACCCTAGCAAATGGTACCGCCGATGAGCAGGTGTTAACAGAACACAGCGAGCAAAGAGACCACTATGAAGCATGGGAATGTATGTCTTGCAGCCCTGTTAAATGTAGTTACAATTGCACCCGTTGCTTCATGTGGGTTCCATCTTGCCTGTTGCAAAATGTAGTGGTCATCTGCTGCTGTATCTCACTGTAGTTGGCCACCTTCTCTCGTTCGGGCAGCAGTACCTGTGGTTCGGAATGCTCCCCATGCACTTGGAACAATGCTGTTACCAATATGAAACTCCTGGGCTACACTCCTTTCTCTTCTTCCTGCTCCGAGTTTCCGATGATTCTTCCCCATGTGAAATCATCCATATTTTGTCTCTGGGCCATACTGCTACAGAGCACCGTAACTGCGTAACTGCTTGCTGATTTCTCGTTTCTTCCACTCTTGTTGCGGGGCCAGCCTTATTTGGTGCTACAGTCACGCTAACCTCACGCCATGTGGAGTCCAACTTCCTGTTCACGACTGGAAGACCTCTGGCAAAATGCTCCTCCCACACTTTCACTCGTCTCCACCAAGTACTTAATATAGTATGTTACTTTGTCTATCTCGTACGTAAGTTTTTCGGACTAATAATAACCTATACCCTTCATGAATCACTTGCCTCACAAAAATCTTCGTTACTCGAACTACTGCAATACAGCGAGCGCCAATACTGGAAACTAAATAAAAGATTCAAACTACTGAAGGCACTAACTACTGATAGGCATAGTTAGCAAATGAAAGACTTTGATAGAGAACAAACAATGTATTTACCTTAATAGCATTCAAAAATCATTATATAAATACATATAATTTTGTGACATCCAATTAAACAAATTTCCATTTTCTGACGGACACACGTCCAGATCGTGCACCCCTAGTAATCTCTTAAAACTCTGGCATCTCTCTCTCCACATCTACCACTGCTGGCGACTCACCTCCAACTGCCCAACGCTACGCGCTGTTCACATCAAACTGCTAAACACTACACAAGCGAATAATCCAACAATGAGTCCAACCAGCCACAGACTGCACACAGCGCAGTCAGCGATTTTCTTACACAGCACTACGTGGCGTTGCCAACATAAAACCGAAACAGCCTACTTACATAGCCATGCTCCCCACAAAAAAGTTTACAAATTGTTTTGGGTAGTGGACAATACTTATTTGAAAAATTTTTCATAATTACAATAACAAAGATATTAAATGCACAACTTCTTGACATACTGTTGGTCAAAATATGTATTGGCCACTGCCCAAAACAAGTCGTAAAATTTATTGTGGGGAGCATCTGGGTTATGTAAGTAGGCTCTTTAGGTTTTTATGTTGGTAACGCCACGTAGTGCTGTGTATGAAAATCGCTGACTACGCTGTGTGCAGTCTATAACTGGTTGGCATTGTTGGAATATTCGCTAGTGTAGTGTTGGGTCGTTGGATGTGAACAGCGCATAGCGTTGGGCAGTTGGAGGTGAGCCGCCAGCAGTGGTGGATGTGGAGAGAGAGATGCCAGAGATTTGAGAGGTTACTATACGCGAACGATCTGGATGTGTGTCCGCCAGAAAAAGGAAATTTGTAAAGATGGATATCATTAATGACTTTTGAACATTATTAAGTTAAATTCATTGTTTGTTCTCTATCGAAATATTTCATTTGCTAACTGTATCTATCAGTAGTTATTGCCTTCAGTAGTTTGAATTTTTTATTTAGCTTGCAGTATTGGCGCTCGCTGTATTGCAGTAGTTCGAGTAACGAAGATTTTTGTGAGGCAAGTGATTCATGAAAGATATAGGTTATTGTTAGTCAGGGCCATTCTTTCGTAGGGATTATTGAAAGTCAGACTGCGTTGCGCTAAAGAAATATTGTGTGTCAGTTTAGTGATGATTAGAGTAAGTAAAGAGAAAACTGAGAACATTGAGTTTAGCTCAGATGTTTGAAAATCAAATAACGTAGAAGTTTACCAGCACAGTTATTCATAATTTTTCTAAGGGGAGAAAAACCTAAACAACCTACTTTCAACGTGATAATTCGTGAACATAAGACATCCATAATTGTAGTCACGAAGGAATTAAAGATATTAGTTGCTAGTGGGCATTGATTTTTGTCAGTTCCTTTGTATCTTGATTCATAATGACTGCGAGACCAAAATGGTGTCTGTTTTTCGCTGATATAAATCAGTGCCCAGAGATAGCTAATGCGTTAAATTCCTTTGTGTCTACATTCACAGTTGCTTCAGGATCAAAACAGTGTCTGTTCTCTCAGGAATGTCCCAAAGAACAGATACCAATATATTTTTAATTCTACTACAGAGCGACATCAGCGACACAGGTACATAATTTAGTGCATAAAGTGCAATCTGACGACATTTAAGCCGAAATTCCGATTTTCCAGACATAAATTTGGCAGTACATTACGTTTGAAATTGATATTAGATTTACTCAAATACTAAGGGAACACGAAAATGATTAGCTGCCAGTTCTTTTACAATTCACAAGTTTCAAGTCTTGAATCCTCGCGAACGGCTATGGAATGTATATGTTACTTTCTGTATTGTAATGTTACGCCACAAATTGACAGAGATTAGTAAAAGAGATAGAATTTAGGTGACAAGGGGCTCTTTTTTTTATTCTGTAGCTCTCAATAGTGAGACCTTAAAATGTAGGAAGCGGATGGACACTCAACAGCACATGAAATGAGCCGATTATTCCAGTGTCAGGCGGCTATTTGACTTGATTCAGTGCATGTGGTCTCCAGCTGCGTGCAGAGATGGCGCGCAGAGTGCAGTTCGCCCGCTTACCGCGAGATGGTGCGCGAGTCTCGGACAGAAACGTGGTTCCCGCGTGCTCCCTCTCCTCGGTGCCCGTGAGAAATAGTCGAAGATTACGCAGATTGAGTGAGCAACTTTCCATGCAAATTCGGCAGGGCGGCCGGCTTGCGCGGATTTGGCCGCTTGAATATGCATTCCGCCTTGTATTGAGTTATCGCATCCACACTTCCCTCCGACGGCGATCTAATCGCACTTGATCTAGACCGTTAGGCCCTCTCTGTTAGGGTTTTTCCTCTTTTACAATTTACTCTAAGTTCTCTGATATTTTACACTGCGTCCTAGGGAGTTACGCCAGCGAAACAAGATACCACTGCGATAAATGCGAATTCTTGCTTTAGTTTCGAATTATAGCTATGTTGGAAAGGTAGCTGAATTTAGTATCCGAATATTATCTTATTTAACAATGAAATAGAATCGTTGTCATATTTGGAGGCTGCGTTAAGAAAAATTAGTGCAATATATCGATAACTGACAAAGGGCATTTTGTACGAAAAGATAAAACATCTACATACGTATTTCGCAAGCCACTGTATGGTGCATGATGGAGGGTACTTTGTACCACTAATAGTCATTTCCTTTTCTGTTGAACTCTCAAACAGAACGAGGCAGAAACGACTGTCTATATGCCTCCGTACAAGTTCTAATTTCTCTTAGCTTTATGGTCCTTACACGAAATGTACGTTGGTGGTAGAAAAAACTTTCTACAATCAGCTTCAAATGCCGGTTCTCTAAATTTTCTCATAAGTGTTCAACAAAAAGAACGTTGTCTTCCCTCCCGAGATTTTCACATGATTTCTAAAAGCATCTCTTTAGTACTCGCGTAACAAATCTAGAGGCCTGCCTCTTAACTGTTTCGACGTCTTCTTTCGATCCGATATGGTGTGGATCCCATGCACCCGTGCGGTACTCAGGCAAGGGCTCCAGTAGTTTTCTATTCGTGGTCTCCTTTACAGATGAACCACAGTTTTCGAAAAGTCTAAGCCTGCCCTACAACTATTCCATAACATATCGCTTTGCAACGTTATGCCTAGATATTTAATCGACGGGTCAATATAAAGCAGTACACTATTAATGGTGTATTGGATAGTTACACGACTGTTTTTCCGAATCAACTACGTTAACTTACATTCTTCTAGATTTAGAAGAATGTGCCAGTCATCACACCAACTAGAAATATTGTCTAAAGCATCTTGCATCCTCCTACAGTGAGTCAACGACGACACCTCCCGTACATGTCAGCGTCATCAGCCAACATCCACAATTGCTTCTCACCCTGTCCGGCAGATCATTTATGTATATAGATAATAAGAGCGGTCCTAACACACTTCCCTGAGGCACTCATAAATGTATCCTTGACTCTGATGAACATTACGTACTATGTAGCTATAGGAATAAATTTTTATGAAAAGTTTGCAAATATTTGTGAAATGTCTATGCGAACTGCGCTGTACACGCCATCACTGCACGCGACTGGAGACCACGTTCAGTAAATCAACTCAGATAGTCGCCTGACACTGGATTAATCAGCTCATTTTATGTGCTGCTGAGTGTCCATCCTTCTCCTACATTTTAAGGTCTGATTACTGAGTGCGACAGAATAAAAAAAAAGAGGGTCCACTGTCATCTTAATACGATCTTTTTACTAATCTCTGTCAATTTGTAGGGTAACATTACAATACCGAGTGATGTAACTAAAAATATTTGAAACTGATCACTGTATGCTTCTCTGCCTCCATCGCCATGGAATAATAGTTCTCTAACAAGTTTGCTGAAGAGGGAGTGGCAGTATGACGACTTTGATGCCTCCTGTTAGTCGTAAATATTGTGGAATTCCATCGCATCACGTATAGTTAATTAAATTGTATTGAGATATTATTGGGAGGCTAGTAGTAGCCGGATAGCAGTCACGGACAACTGCAGAGCACGTTGGATGTGACGTGTCCCTTATGCATCAACGGCTATGCCAATGGTGCCAGAAAGATGCAAAAGCTCACCTGCACGAGGGGTACGACAGCACCTTACAGGTTAAAATCTGGTCCATACGATGAGAATGGGTGTTGGTGATCATGCAGCGTCATCAAGTCAGCTTATCATCTATGTGGCACTGATAGTGGCAGATAGGACCAAATTACAATTTCAGCTATGAGCAAGGCACCTGCCAGGTACCTTTTGTGAAACCAAAAAGTCAATATTAAATACACTCAGAACGTTAAAACATTTTTTGCATTCATGTGAACAGTGATCTCTATTACACTGCGGTGGAAGGTCATGGGATACTACCCGCCAAAGTAGTACGTTCAATTAATGACTCAACAATTAGAAATTTCAGAGAAAATCTTCAGCAGTTAGACTGGGGTGAGGTGTACAAGGAACCAGATGCTAATTTAAAATATAACTTGTTTCATGATACACTTGTAAGAGAATTTGAAAACAGTTTCCCTAAGAAAGTAATTAAATCTAATAATAAGAAACCATGCAAAAAACCTTGGCTTACTGAAGGAATAAAAATATCTTGTAACCACAACAAGGAACTGTATCTAACAGTAAGAAAGAGTAATGACCCAGAAACAGCCAAATATTATAAAAACTACTGTGCTACGTTAAGAAAGTTTATTAAAAAGCCCAGAAGCATGTGCATCATGTCTGAGAGTAATACCTCTGATAGCAAAATCAAAACAATTTGGAACATCATTACAAGGGAGAGAGGGCAACCAAGAGTGCAGGATGACGGCATCACCATCAAAGTGAATGGAAACTTGATAAACAACAAGCCGGAAGTCGAAAACATTTTGAATAATCATTTTTTGAATGTTGTAGAGAAAATAGGATCTAAATGTTCATTAGAAGAAGCAAAGCAGTTAATGGAAGAGCCCTTACCCACACCATTTGTTACAATTGAAATTCCACCCACCTCTCCCTCTGAAATTAGGAAGACAATAAACTCTCTCAAGAATAAAAGCTCACATGGAATTGATGGCATTTCCAGCAAGATAATGAAAGCTTGTTCCCAAGAAATAAGTGTAATTCTTAACCACATATATAATAGCTCTCTGAAGCAGGGTATTTTCCCACACAGACTGAAGTATGCTATTGTTAAACCACTGCATAAAAAAGGGGATACGTCTGATGTCAACAACTACCGCCCAATCTCTCTTCTGACTGCCTTATCCAAACTTTTTGAAAAATTAATGCATTGTAGAGTAGCTTCACACCTTTGTAAAAATAAAGTTTTAACAAAATGTCAGTTTGGTTTCCAGAGGGGTTTTTCAATGGAAAATGATATATATACTTTCACTAATGAAATATTAAATGCTCTGAATAACCAGAAGTCACCCCTTGGGATTTTTTGTGATTTATCAAAGGCTTTTGACTGTGTAAATCATGGAATACTTCTAGATAAGCTCAAGTACTGTGGAATGAATGGGACAGTGCTCAAATGGTTTAAATCATACCTAACTGGAAGAGTGCAGAAAGTTGAAATAAACCGTTCACATAATATGCAAAAAACTGGTGATTTCTCAAACTGGGGAACAATCAAGAATGGGGTGCTGCAAGGTTCGGTCTTGGGTCCTCTGCTGTTCTTAATATATATTAATGACTTGCCACTCTATATTCACGAAGATTCAAAGCTGGTACTTTTTGCCGATGATACAAGTATAGCTATCACACCCAAAAGACAATAATTAACTGGTGAATTTATAAACGATGTTTTTCAGAAAGTCATTAAGTCGTTCTCTGCAAAGGGTCTCTCATTAAAATTTGAAAAAACACAGTATATACAGTTCCACACAGTAAATGGAATGACACCATTAATAAATATAGACTTCGATCAGAAATCGGTAGCTAAGGTAGAATATTCAAAATTTCTAGGTGTATGCATTGATGAGGAGTTGAACTGGGAAAAACACACTAAGGATCAGCTATTTATGCCATTAGGGTCATTGCAAATTTTGGCGATATACATCTGAGTAAATTAGCTTACCACGCACATTTTCATTCTCTGCTTTCGTATGGCATCATTTTCATTGCACAAAAGCGTTTAATCAAAATAATTGCTGGAGCTCATCCAAGATCATCCTGCAGACACTTATTTAAAGAGCTAGAGATCTTCACTGTAGCCTCACAATATATACATTCACTTATGAAATTTGTTATTAACAATCCGAACGAATTCAAAAGCAATAGCAGCTTACATGGCTACAACACTAGGAGAAAGGTTGATCTTCACTACTCAAGGTTAATTCTAACTTTGGCTCAGAAGGGGGTAAATTATGCTGCCACAAAAGTCTTTGATCACTTACCTAATAGCATCAAAAGTCTCACAGATAGCCATACAGCATGACAACTCCTTCTACTCATTAAATGAATTTTGGCTTTAGTAAGTGGGTAATTTCCCCAACCGCCACAAAAAAAAAATTAAGTGTCATGCAATATTTTGTGTAATGTAATATCTTGTATAGACACCTTTTATTAACCTGACACGTTCCACATCATTACGAAGTGTCGTATTCATGATCTATGAAACAAGTACTAATCTAATCTAATCTAATCTCCTAACATCGAGTCGGTCGTCCTTTTACCCGGCGTAGTGCGATGACGTAGCACTGACTTAACAAATCAGTTGGAAGACCCCTGCAGAAATATTTAGCCGTCCATAACTGCGAGAGTATTGTCAGTGCAGGATTTTGTGCAGTAACTGACGTCCTGAATATGTGCATTAATGTTCCATAGGATTTATGTCCGGCGCAAGAATTGTCCAGAATGTTCTTCCAACCAATCGCGAACAATTGTGGCTCGGTTACATAGCACATGGTCATCCATAAAAATTCATTCGTTGTTTGGGAAAGTGAAGTCCAAGAACGGTTGCAGATTCTCTCCAAATAGCCGAAATTAACCATTTCCAAATGATCGGTTCAGTTGGACGTGTAGACGCAGTACATTCGATGTCAGCACAACACATACAATTATAGAGCCACTACCAGCTCATACTGTGTCTTGTTAACAACTTGGGATCTGCTACACACTTGGACTCTACTATAAGCTATTACCAACTAAATCAGGACTCATATGACCAGGCCATACTTTTCCAGTCCTCCAGGATGCAGCCGATATAGTCACGAGCCCAGGCGAGGTGCTGCAGGCGATGTAGTGCTTCTGCAGCATCAACAAGCCAGGGCTAGGCAGACGAGCTGACTGGAACGTATGGTTCAGCCTGAACCATGTGGGCGGCAGCAGGTGCTGGTGGTTCCGGTCACAAAAAATCACATGGCGGTCGCTGCTTCACAGATCGGAGACGGAAAACGTTATTGCGTCGTAAGTGTGGCAATAACTGGTAGGGGCTGTACATCACAGTACGACCCAGCTATGCGACAGACAGCGGGCTGGACATGGTCGCCTGGAATCCTCTGGAGCGGAGGCCAATGTCCGAAGTCCGGCTATTGTTAATGCCACTGTCAGTCAAACTACTGAACCATCCTGCAGGCTGTTCCATGGGTCGTCGGCAGGAAGGCATGGCGGAATGAAAGTGTCAGTGTCAGCTGAATTGCAGTATTGGTGGGGGTGTTGTCTGGGGGTCGTCATACTGTGGTTGCGACGTGATTACTGTTCTGGGCTGCTTTCCGTGTAGCTAGACCCTTAGACCGCAACAATGCTGATCAATTTTAAGAAAAAAGTTCCATAAACATATTCTCCAAATAGAGCTGCAGTGGGTGATGTGTGGGACCAAGAAGCGACAAGAAGCTGCTGTAATGTGTATTTATTCATGGGAAATTAGCTTCATTGAAGTGAGCCTTTTCCATTCATGTATTAACTTTTCTTGCGTCATCAGTGTTCTGAATGATTTGATGCGGTCAGCCATGAATTCCCCTCCTTTACCAAACTTTGCATCTCAGAGTAGCACTTGCTACCTATGCCCTCAGTTATTTGCTAGATCTATTTCAATCTCTGTCTTCCACTACAGTTGTCTTCTACACGCCCTCTTTGTATCAAGACATTTATTCCATCATGTCTTAATGGATGTACTATCATCCTGTTCCTCTTCTTGACAGTGTTTTCAATACACTCCTTTCCTCGTTGATTCAACAATATACTGTAGCACCACATCCTACTGTCCGTACATCACCACATACAATTCTGTGCTCCACACGTACATTCTCAGAAATTTCTTCCTCAATTTAAGATATATGTTTGCTACTAGTACACTTCTCTTAGCTTGGAATGCCCTTTTTGCCTGTACTATATATATCCTCCTTGCTCCGTCCATGTCGCGTTATTTTGATGCCTAGGTACGAGAATCCATTAACGTCATCTACCACTTATCATGTTAAGTTTTTCAATGTTCTCATTTCTGCTTTTTCTCACTACTTTCGTCTTTCCTCGATTTAGTCTCGATCCATATTCTTGCTTACTAGAACGTTCATTCCATACAGTGGATCCTAAAATTATTCTTCACTTTGATTAAGGATAACAATGTTATCGGCGAATGTGTATCATTGATATCCCTTCTACCTGAATTTTAATTACACTCCTGAACCTTTCTTTTATTTCCGTTATTGCTCCTTCTATGTACAATAGGGGCGAAAGACTACATCGTTGTCTTACACCCTTCTTAATCCGAACACTTTGTTTTTGGTCGTCGACTCTTATTATTCCCTCTTGGCTCTTGTACGTATTATATATTACTCGTCTCTCCCTATAGCCTACCCATATTTTTCTCAGAATTTAGCATATCTTGCACCATTTTACATTGTCGAACGCTTTTTCCAGGTCGAGAAATTCCATGAACGTGTCTTGATTTTTCTTTAGACTTTCTTGCATTATGAATGGCAATGTTAGAAATGCCTCCTTGGTGCTTTTACCTTTCTTAAAAACAAACTGTTCGTCGAACGCTTTTTCCAGGTCGAGAAATCCTACGAACGTGTCTCGATTTTTCTTTGTCTTGCTTTCATTATCAACGGCAACGTCAGAATTGCCTTCCTGGATGCCTATGCCGTTAAGCTGACTGTGCGATAATTCTCGCTTTTGTCAGCTCTTCCGTCTTCGGAACTGCGTGGATGATATTTCTTCGAAAGTCAGAGAGTATATCGCCAGACTCATACATTCTACACACAAAATTGAAGCCGGCCGTTGTGGCCAAGCGGTTCTAGGTCCTTCAGTCTGGAACTGCGCGACCGCTACGGTCGCAGGTTCGAATCCTGCCTCGGGCATGGATGTATGTGATGTCCTTAGGTTAGTTAGCTTTCAGTAGTTCTAAGTTCTAGAGGACTGATGACCTCAGATGTTTAAGTCGCAAAGTGCTCAGAGCCATTTGAACCATTTTCAACAAAATTGAATAGTCGTTTTGTTACCACTTCCCCCCCAATGATTTTAGAAATTCTGATGGAACGTTACCGATCCCTTTTGCTTTATTTGTTAAGTCTTCCAAAGCTCTTTTAAATTCTGATTCTAATACTGGATGTTCTATCTCTTTTAAATCGACTACTTTTTTTTTTCTATCACTTCAGTCAAATCTTCCCCTCATAGAGGCCTTCAATTTACTCTTTCCACCCATCTGCTCTCTCCTCGGCATTTAACAGTGAAATTCCCGTTGTACTCTTAATTTTACCACTCTTGTGTCTAAGTTCACCAAAGGTTTCTTTTTTATTTTGCTAAATGCTGAATCAGTCTTTCCGACAATCATTTTTCTTTCATGCAACGATTTAGACTTAACTTTGCTGCGTTTTCTATTTATTTGTACCCTCAGCGACTTATATTTCTGTATTCCTGAATTTCCTTGAACATTTTTGTACTTTCCTCTTTCATCGATCAAACTGAAGTATATCTCGTGTTACCCATGGTTTCTTTGCAATCATCTTCTTTGTACCTATGCTTTTCTTTGCAACTTCTGTGATTGCCCTTTTTAGAGATGTCCATTCCTCTTCTACTGTACTGCCTCCTGATCTATTCCTTATTGCTGTATCTTTATCCACAGAGAACTTCAAGCGTATCTCCTCATTCCTTAGCAGTTCTGTATCCGACTTCTTTGTGTATTGGCATATCCTGACTAATCTCTAAAAAATTCAGTGTCCTCTTCATCACTACCAAATTGTGATCTGAGTCTATATCTGCTCCTGGGTATGCCTTGCAATCTAGTATCTGATTTCCGAATTTCTGCCTGACTATGATTTAATCTAACTGAAATCTTCCCGCATCACCTGATCTTTTCCAAGTGTACGACCTCCTCCTGTGATTCTTGAACATAGTATTCGCTATCGCTAGGTGAAATTTATTACAGAACTCCTCTCTTATTCCTTGTTCTAAGCACATATTGTCCTGTAATATTTTCTTCTATTCCTTCCCCCACAACTACAGTCCAGCCCCCATGACTATTAGATTTTCATCTCCCTTACTGTTTCAGCACCCTCATACACTTTTTCTTAGCAACACTCCTATCACTGAACTGTTCACAGTAACACACTCTCTGCCCTTCATTCCTGTTCATAACTAATCCTACTCCCGTCATACGATTTTCTTCTGCTGTTATTATTCTACACTCATCTGATCAAAAAATCCTTGTCTTCTTTCCATTTTACTTCTGTGTCCTCCACTGAATCTAGATTGAGTTTTTGCATTTCGCCTTTCAGCTTTTCTAGCTTACCTACGATGTTCAAGTTTCTGATATTCCACGCCACGACTCGTAGAACGTTATCCTTTTGTTGATTATTCAATCTTTTTCTCGTGGTCATCTCATCCTTGTCAGTCTCCTCCGGGAGACCCGAATGGGAGCCTATACCGGAATTCTTGCCAATACAGAGATCATCTTGACACTTTTATGTCCGTGGATACACGTTATGTGTCTTTAAAGCAGTGCTTCCCATTGCCTTCTGCATCCTCACCCAAACTGCTTAGTATACCTATTAAAGCCTTTGATTGGGGAGATATTGCGACTAGTTGTTGTATCAATATTTACTTTTGTACCAGTCCTCGTGATAGGCAGATACAAAAAATTGAGAGAACCATCAGTTACAAATTCTGTAGTGAACTGCATTTTTTCACATGTAGTATTAAGAACCTGTGCTAGTTCCTGAATTTCACCACAACTGCCCTGAAAAACAATGAAGATGTCACTGACGTATCTACGATACAGAAGATTCTTTTTTTTTTCTTACGCCATTATGGACTATGAAAAGTTTAGTTCTCTAAATCAGTGACAAAAATTTCGGACAAGGCAAGGAACCTGGAAGCCTGGATCCCATTGTAAGCCCGTTTCCTTTCTAAATTTGCTCTTTTAGAGGGGGAATGGTTCTGGAAGCAAAGTGAGCAGGCGTCATTTTACGAGGAGGAGAATACTCGTTTCTTTATTGCCAAAATGAAATCCTCCCTTTCCATGAAGTGTCTCTGTAGCAAGGTTTTAAAAGAAGAAGATGTACGTACTACTTGACTTAACAGAAGAAAACAAGCACAAGGTAACACATGTAGAACTTCCACATACGGCGTCCATACTCAACGATCGCCGTCATCTCGTCTTCATGACATTTCTTCTCGTAATGTCGTGTAGGTACCCTTATCTGTTCACTCTTCTACTTGTGGATGTATCAAATTCATCTCCGGCCATGACTGATCCAGCTGCAGGATGGATCATGGATGACGTTCCGCATGAAGTTAGAAAAATATTGGCTCTTTTTAGAGTTCTTCACCAAGAGAACTACTCAAGCACGATTCACGTCCGGTCCTCACAGACTCACTTCCACCAGTACCTCGTTTCCTACATCAAGAACTTCACAGGTCTTCTGCGAAACTTGCGGGACTAGCACTCCCGGTTGAAAGGATACTGCGGAGTCTCGATCCGGCACACAGTTTTAATCTGGCAGGAAGTTTCACATCAGCGCACACTCCGCTGCAGAGTGACAATCTAATTCTGGTTGGTATCTGTTCTACATTTGTCTCTGCCTAAGATTGGTGTAAATTTTTATGAAGATAAATTTTTACTAGGAACAATCTCTATAACGTTCGTAGCAGAGAATGTCATCTCCACTTGCAGTTATGTATCGGCCTTTACGGCAGCGCCACAGCATTTACGCCGTCCAGAGTCAAGAAGATCTCTTATGTGGGACTGCCTGCCAGCCACATCACTCACTGTAAGCAGCGCGCATGTTAAGTCATTTATTTCACCCTGCTTAAACAGCAAATGTTAACGTGAGTTGTAAGTGATGGCCCCGACACCATAAAGCCTGGGATGGGACCTGCACGTCGTGGGTTAAGGCACTCTGAAATAGGTACTTCACAGCTCTGCCCCAGAAGTCGAGCCCTCGTGTACAGACAGATCCTACTCTCATCGCGGAAGACAACAGAGCGCCACTCAAGTTTTTCACGACACCACAGTAGGCAAGTTTGGTGGTGTCGTTGCATCAGTGGCAGCCTGGCCAGAGGCACACGCGATCTCTATATTGCTGCAAGATGAAGGTGTCCAATGTTCCCTGATGAGACAGAAGGTGCAACGTGTGACCGGATTTCGCTCTTTAGTGATTTTATGTCGGCCACAGTTGCTCGCACATTGTGTCGACCTTGACGTGTGTCTGTTTTACGCAGACTTCCAGAACCTAGTCTACAGGTGTTGTAATGTTCCACAGACCACTGTTTAAAGCTGTGACACACCACCGATACACTGTGACCTAAACACGCAGCAATCTGTCGATACTTCCGTCTGGCTTACCGCAAGTTCACAATGGGACCCATTCAAATGACTAAAGTTTTTCAATAGGTATACGTTGTCGTCCGTGTGGCATGGATGTACCATTGACTGAACGTTGCAAACATTATTCCCTGGTAAACTCGGCTCAGTTACTGCCTACAAAGGCAAAACAAAGGGTACACAGACAGGACGCCTGAGCGCCATTTGTTCGCTGACGAAAGTGACAAATGTATCACTAGCACTATAGAACCTCAGTATGCTACTGAACACAGTTCTTGAGGGTACAGCATTTTTTTCCGACAGTGTAACTGAACTGAGTGCTTACTCCAGCTACTCCATGTTTATGGCGCTCCAAGGACGCCCGTTCTCGATGTTAGGAGCGGCCTGCAAAATAGCTTGCAGAAGATAATAAAGTTCTAGAAGAAGGCAATAGCACACCAGTTCCGTATTTACTAAACAAATAAGATGAACGATGAAAGATATCGTTCGTCACGTCGGAGACGACGTGATGCATCATAAAAACTTAACAATGTCATTTAAATAATCAGCACATAAAAATTTTTTAAAGAATACTTAAGACAGAAAAATTAAAGCATCTGTACAGTATCATGGCAAACTTGCAACAAATATTACCTGCTAATAAGAAAGAAGAGGACATTAGAAAAAAAGTAGCAGAACTCACTACGTCAATCTTAGGTAACTGGGCCGAATCATCTCTGTAATCATCTCCTTAAAGCAAGCATTGCAGATTAAACAAGCAAGTAACTGTTTGTATCACACCGTACCAATCAACATCTTAGAGTAAAAGGCAATCTGATAAGGACAACAGTATTCATTCTTTCTCCTGTTGGTTTCATTTTTCACAAGCAGGAGAACCAACCATGTTGTCTACGCAACATGGTAAGCGATCCATTGTGGTCTATACTTTTAATCTCTCGACATACTCTCAGCTAACTCCTCAGACGAGGTACGGTACCATCCATTGTCACTCGTCACCTAAGAGGGGTGTTTCCTTAACAGAAGCGCTACCACGTCTCACGTCACCACCTAATGGGCATTCTTGCGTAGGACTCGATAACCAAGACGTTACCACAGTATCGGCTCATAGAAGACACTTAACAAGCTACTTAGACATATGGCAATAAATCGACATCGCGACCCTGGTGTTCTCGTAAGAGACATCATCTCGTTAGAAGTTAGTACATCATTGAGTATGTTTCAAAAAAAATGTTCAAATGTGTGTGTAATCTTATAGGACTTAACTGCTAAGTCATCAGTCCCTAAGCTTACACACTACTTAACCTAAATTATCCTAAGGACAAAGACACACACCCATGCCCGAGGGAGGACTCGAACCTCCACCGGGACCAGCCGCACAGTCCATGACTGCAGCGCCTGAGACCGCTCGGCTAATCCCGCGCGGCGAGTATGTTTCCATGAGTACTACGAGGGCAGCATTCTATTAAGATTAGATGCTACGAAGTAGTGGTGTCACTGCATGAGTTCCTTGGAACGAGCTGTAACATCCGATCACCCATAGCTAGACTGGCAGACGAATACCTGAAACGTAACAACATGTGTCTATAACGACACCACTAAAACTAAACTCCGTCCGAAGAGGCCTTGGAAGAACCAACGGTACCTACCGGCTGCCGTATCATCCTCAGCCCACAGGCGTCACTGGATGCGGATATGGAGGGGCATGTGGTCAGCATACCACTCTCCCAGCCGTATGTCAGTTTACGAGACCAGAGCGGCTACTTCTCAATCAAGTAGCTCCTCAGTTTGCCTTGCAGGAGCTGAGGGCACCTCGTTTGCCAACAGCGCTCGGCATACCAGATGGTCAGCCATCCAAGTGCTAGCCCAGCCCGACAGCGTTTGGTTGGTTGGTTGGTTGGTTGGTTGGTTGGTTTGGGGAAGGAGACCAGACAGCGTGGTCATCGGTCTCATCGGATTAGGGAAGGATGGGGAAGAAAGTCGGCCGTGCCCTTTCAGAGGAACCATCCTGGCATTTGCCTGGAGTAATTTAGGGAAATCACGGAAAACCTAAATCAGGATGGCCGGACGCGGGATTGAAGCGTCATCCTTCCGAATGCGAGTCCAGTGTCTAACCACTGCGCCACCTCGCTCGGTACAGCGTTTAACTTCGGTGATCTGACGAGAACCGGTGTTACCACTGCGGGAAGGCCGTTGGTCATAAAATAACTACCAGACTAAAATCCAATTGAAATCGTATAGGATTTCTCAGGCTGTACAACTGCACCTGAAAAACCACCGTCATAGGACCACTGTTGACATCTATGAGTTTCATGGTCAGCAGTGGGAAACATTACCGGAAGCTATACTTTAGCTACAGTAAGTGGAGTACCAGGGGACGACAAAACTCCCTGTATTAAATTTCAGTATAGAACATATCATTCCGTCACATACCGAAATGTATGTTTTGTACTCATCAAGTTGTTCTTCCCAGTTCTGTTGTTGAGTGCCCCATGCGATTATTGACACATGAACAGAAAAATACAGAATCTACATTTTTCTGTTTCCATTCACCATTCCTTTTCTAAACAATGCCTTTATTTGCTATTGAGAGTTAATTGGCTGATGGCCGCTCTGTATGGATGCAATGATAGTAGGGCCTACAAGAAAATCCTTCAGTCAATTTCCAATTTATTCATTAGCGGGTTAGAAGTGTAGCTCAACGTAGTTCTGGGCATCAATGTATCCTGTGCAAGCCTCTTCATCTCTGGAAACTACTATAACGTACACGCATTGGGACCTGCCTACTGTATCCTAGCTTTTGTCTCCCTCTACAACTTCCACACTTCAGTGACAAATTGATGGATCTGTATATGTCCTATCCTCAGATCTTTTCTTTCGTACAACTGGTGCCAGAAATTTCTCTTTTGCTCAACTCAGTTCAGTACCTCATCATTACTTATTCGATTTACCCGTAGGATCTTCAGTATTCTTCTGTAGTACCACATTTCTAAGCAACTACTTTCTTCTTGTCTGTACCGTTGGTCCTCCACGTTTCATCTCTGTGTAAGGCTACACTGAAAATAAATACCTTCAGAGAAGATTCCCTAACACTTAAATCTGTATTCGATGTTACCAAACAATTCTTATACATAGATGCATTTCTAGCTATTAATTATCGTTCTACTTCTGCTATCATCAGTTATTTTGCTGCCCAAATTGATAAAATTTATCAACTACATTTAGTGTCTAACTTCTTAATCTAATTCCTTCAGCATCGCATGATTTAATTCGATTACCCTTATTTGTCCTAGGTTATCTTGTACTGTCATTTCAAGACACTATCCATTTCGCGTAACTGCCTTTCACGGATGTCCACCAGATAAAGATTAGTAACCTTAGTGCGTACGCTCAGATTAATCGTTAAGTCTCTATAGGTGGTGTCTCTACACGAGTGTAAACAAGTAGCAATCAGTGAGACATCCATGTTTCAAGTAGACATTGTAAGTACACATCAGTGACAGAGGGACAAAAAGGGGCAATCGTGTTTGGCGATACCCATGGCCATAAATTGTGTGAAGATGTTGGATTTTTTGATGTTTCACTCTTGAATGTTCAACGTGGCTACAAGCAATGGTGCAACACACGTGGCCACGAAACACGACGCCAGAACTGTGGTCGGAAAAACATCCAGATTGAGAGAGATCAGAGACGCGTTTCGCTGCTTGTGATTAAAAATGGTTCCCAAATCTCTGAGGAATTGCTACAGGCAGTGAATGAAGGTCCATCCCAACCCATTAGCAAGGGAACATGGCGAAGACAACTGCATGCAATGAGTATTTGGGGTCGATCACCTTGGAAGAAGCCATTGCCCATACAGGCACATAAATATGCACATATTCAGTCGGCTGGAAATCATCGATTGTGGACAGTAGCTGACTGACGGAATGTAATGTGGTCTGACGAAACACGTTTCTTCCTATTTTCAAAGTAACTCAGCGCCTGTTGCTTCGCTCGCGTTTGCCTAGTAGTTAACAACAAAAGTAATTAAAAAAATGGTTCAAATGGCTCCAAGCACTATAGGACTTAACACCTGAAGTCATCAGTCGCCTAGACTTATAACTACTTAATCCAAACTAACCTAAGGACATCACACACATCCATGCCCGAGGCAGGATTCGAACCTGCGATCGTAGCAGCAGCGCGATTCCGGACTGAAGCGCCTAGAACCGCTCGGGCACAGCGGCCGGCAAAGTAATTTTATAAACATGTATTAGGCCTACTGAAAAAATATTAAAGAGCCGTTTCATTTTATATGCAGCTCTGACAAAACCGAACTATCGTGGTGACTAATTTAGTTTACAAATTCTCCGATTTAGTTCACAGATGGCATCATCATCTCGAATTTAGTTCCCAAATTGCAACAAGATTTAAAATTAAGGTGATATAAGCATGGTCTCTTTCTTCTGACCAAACAGCGTTTCTGATAGTTGGACGTATTTGTTAATCCTGCCTTTTGAGTTCTTGTGGTGATGTTTCCATAGAAACTTTCATCCCCCACCACTTGTTTCTTTATTTCGATCCGAGAAGTCACATACCAGTTATCATAGATCTTGCTTCGAAAGTTTTTTAATATAACGAATAATATTTTAATAAAAATGTTCATCCGTGTATCATTCTCATTGCAGATGAATTTCCAAAAATACAGAAACAAATAATTCCTTTATTTATTATCGAGACGTCAAATACCAATTTTAAATATAGATGCAGCTTTAAATATGATGTAGTAGTTCTTTAGTAATGATTTACTTTCCCAAGGAACCTTTCACACACTATTTGATTTCCCAAAAATACTGAAACATGATATTTTTTATTTCTGACCGAGAAATCAAAAACTAATTTTTGTACTTCCAGCTTGAAGACCGCCTTAATAGTCACATATTTTCAAAGAACATTTCTCCGTATTTCATCTTCTTTCTGAAAAAATCTTCTTAAACGATGCCTTCAGTATAATACCAACACCCTTACAGATTTCAAGTTTCTATTCTTATCAGTTTGCGCTGGATGATGTTGAGTCGGTCAGGACATTTCCTTTCACATATGGAGATGACGCAGCTCATTGAGAGCCCAGAAGGTAAAATGAAGCATTTCATCGTGAGTGTGTCCAAGGTCAGGCGCAAGCCGAACGTGATGTTTGCGGGTGTTTTTCACATCACGAATTCTGTTCTGTCGGAACCACAAGCGCCGGAACGAAGATGAGAAACGCAAGACCAGAGAAGGTGGTGAGGGAACGTCAGCCAATAGCCCGCTGACAAGGACCGCGCTGTGCCAGGAACGCCCCCCTGCAAGAAGTGAATATAAGCTCCGCTCCTGCTATCCTCGTTCGCTCAGATCGGCTCAGTGTATAGAACAATTGTTGTGATTCTTATCAGATACTTGTTTGGACTTTGTCTATACAGACGAACATTACTGTTTGCATGTAATTACGACACCAATGTAACTCCGAGGTTAAGTATTGTCAGATCTGCTTCACAGGAATAAAACTGCTAATGTTATTTGCTTGAATTGTTGTGTACCGTTCCGAGAACGCAGCATCGTTTAGGCACCCTATAAGCGATGAGTGGGCAAGATCCAACAGATTGGTCACGGTCACTGAGGTGTCCGCGAACGTAAACCAGGATGTTTATGTATATATTCTGAATGATCAGGTACCTTTCAGTCAACATACGTATGATGAGTACGGTATTGATTCCCTTATTTTTCAAAATGACAACGGCAAATTTCATCGGGCAGGAGGAGTAGACCTATGTGACTAGTTTTCTGAGCGCACACCCACCCCCCCCCCCCCCCTCTACATTTCTCTATTAGCCTGCATTATCACATGATTTGAATCCCACAGAAAATCTGTTGGACATGGAACAGCGGGTAAAATGCAGACACAAGCATACCCTCAATTTGGTGGAATTGCGAGATCAAGTGATCAGCGAGTGGCTTGACGTGGATGTGACGTGGACTCACTTCCTAACAGAATGAAGGCTTTTATCAAGTCCAGGGCGGAATCACCCGTTATTTAGTGATGCCTGTAACGATTTATCTAGAGGCGACTAATTTTTTGACCAGTGTGCTTACTTTGCTGTATCTGGCAGAATTACATTATCGCCAGCAAACCTTAACATTTTTATTTCTGTTCTCTGAACTTTAATCCAATTCCGTAAATTCTCCTGGATCACTGTTTAGTCAACGTACAGGTTCAGTATCATCGGGGATATGCTATAACTATCAGTCCCTCATCACCTTCTACTTCTCTTTCACCTTCTTCCACTATTATAACTCTGTTTCTATTAAAGTCGTAGGTAACGTTACACTCCTCTCAGAAACACAAAGAGTACATTCTGGTCACCATTGCCACAACTACAAACTCCATGAACGTTGGTTTCCCTTTCTTTCAGCCTATCATCTACAATAAGTCGTAGGATCATTACTACTTCGTGTGTTCCGACATTTCTCCGAAACCGAAACTCATCTTCACAGAGGTCCGCTTCTAGCAGTTTTTCATTTATAGTTGTGCAAACACGACTTATTAAAATGATAGCTCGGTAATATTTACTACTGCCAGAACATTCCTTTTTATGTAACTCGGCTTATTATCTCACTCATGAAGTTCTGAGGCTATTCTCCTGCCTCATTTCGTACACTCCAAGTGGGAATGTTTAGTCATGGGTTCCTGTCCAAAGGTCTCCATCATTGAACAGGAATGCCGTCTACTGCAGGTTCTTTGATTCGATGTAGATCTTTAAATGCTTTGTCAAATTCTCTCCGCAGTATAATATCTCTTGCCTCATCTTAATTTATTTCATTTTAATTGCAATATTCAAGATGTTTTCCTTTTATAGCTTTTCTACCTATTCCTTTCCGGTCTTTTGCCTAGAACTGGCTTTGCTACTTATATCTTGACCCTCATACAGTTGCTTCTTCTTCCTCCAAAGTTCTCTTCAATATTCCTGCAGGCAGAAACCCTACTAATCTGCAGTCATTTGAGCTTCAACAGCCTTGCAGTTTTGCTCTAACTATACCTGCACTGCCATTTTGCACTTTCTGGAGCTCTCACACTTTAGACTACCGTATTTCAGTTTGCTTGCATCATTTACTGCTTTTTTTTTCATTTTTTCCTTTCGTCAGTTAAATTTAAGATCTCGTGTGTTGTCCAAGAAAGTCTACCGGGCTTTGTCCTTTTGCCTACGTGGTATTCTGCTACCCTCTCCAATTAATTTCTCAAAGATACACATTCGTCTTCTATTGCCTTCATTCCTTCTGTTTCAGTCAACCATTACCTAATTCTCCCTTTGAAACTGTCAACAACTTCTGGTTATTGCAATGTATCTGGGTCCAATTACTTTTAATGTCCTGCCCTACTCTTTTTCTTCTGCTCTAATCTGCAGTTCTTAACCGAAGAATCTGCCACTGTAAATGTTTCGTAGTTTAACGTCTGGTTTGGTAATTATATTTTCCGTACGGAACTTACCGGTGTCTTCAGGTCTTCCACGTGCGTAAACTTCCATCGTGACTCTTAAAACAAGTATCAGCAATGTTTGGATTATGCTTTGTGCAATGTTCTAACAGGTGTCTTCCCTTTTCATTTTTTACTCCCCAGTTAGTTTCTTCTTTGTTACTACCAAATACTAGTTCTCCATCAAATTTAAAATCTCCTTCACATAACTTAATAATTTCCTTTATCTCATCATATATGCTTTCTATCTTGTCATCACCTGCGGGGCTAACATGTATATAAACTTTTACTACTGTGGAGGCTGTTGGTTTCGTTTCCATATAGGCCACTATAATGTGATCACGATGCTTTTTATAGTAACTAACTGATTCCTTTTTTCTTTCATTACTAGATCTACTTCTGCATTACCATTATTTCATTTTAAATTTATAACCTGTACTCAGCTGGTATGACATCCCATTCTTCACTAATTCTCGTTCGATATAACCTCAAACTATCACTTTCCCTTTTGAAATTCTCTAACCTACATTTCAACGTTCCGACCCACAGGACGGTAGTGTTGTTTCTTATTATGATGACGAGGATTCGAATGGTCGATTATTTTACCTCCAAAATATTTTACGCAAGAGGATGTCATCATCATGAAACGTCAGAAAGAGCTAGATGCCCGTATTAAAAATAACGGCAGAGGTTTCGCTTTGGTTTGAGTTGTTCGCAATACCACCACAGTCATGTTGGATAATTGTTCAAACTGTGAGGCGGGGGATGGATTTTAGATATATCGTCGGTGTACTTTTTCACAGGGACCTGAAAGCGATGGAGAATATTCGGACATAATTTCCAGCCTACAAGTCCACATTATGCTTGCATTCACTGAAAGGAAATGTTCCTGTTTTGCTATTTACTCGGCGGGATCAGGAACTAGGACTATAAATTAAAGCTTTGAGTTGCAACTGATTAATATATTCAGTAATAATTCACACCCACCAACATAATAATATTCCTGATAATAATAATTGTGTCCCTATCGGAAACAGCACTATTAGCATTCAGAGGCGACCTCTACGGTAAGCTCCAATGAAAATGTTCGATTGACCTAACACCTAAACATCAAATTTAATTGCTCGCCACAAAAGTGGAAAATAATCTCACCACTTGCCACGTGGTTTTTTCAACATTACGGGTTGATAGACAAACAGTTCCTTCCGTGAAAACTAAGCGATCCAGGACAGTGTTCAGTCCTCGCGAGTTCACTTCCTACTTTTACCGAAAACATCGTTTGATAGATGCCTAGTTCTGACGTCATCCGGGGCACAGTGTATGACGGCGTTTGACTGACACGGACAGATTAATAGCACAGTGTGGAGCCGCGCGGGAATACTAGTCTGTAGAGTTGGGCAACACGATTCTTTTTCCCCATTCGATTCCTACGATTCAATCTCACATTGCGAATCGATTCCTACGATTCGTTCACGATTCTTTCACGATTCATTCTAGTCTGCGATGGCACGATTCTTACGGAATGCAAAAAGTTCTACATCGTACTCACAGATGGCAGCACATTTCTAAAATTGACAATGGGATTAGAATCGAACTGCCAGAAATAGCTTATTTATGAGGTGCATATGACGTTACAAGTGTGATTCTCGATTTATACGTGTAATACCTTAATTGTTGAAAGGTCACGTTTGATTTGATTGCATCTATTGTTTTATTTCGGTATGCTAGGAAAGAGGAAACGATTTGTGCGGAAGGTGGTGCTAAATTACGTGGTATGCCAGTTTGGTTGTGTGACTTGAACGAATCTAACTACAGACGTCTGTTTTATAGTAACAAAATCTAGCAGTGAGGCAGACGTGGTTTGGCTCATATCATCCGAAGTTTTTCTGACCTAAGATGTCTTTCCAAGTCCACATCACCCTTGTAACACATAACGCAGCTGACAGCCCTCCCACACAGCAAATTTAGCTTAACTTTCATTTCTTCTAAATATTTTGCTTTTAATTTGTCTGAGAACTTGTCGCTGTCACTACTATTTACGTGAGAAGACGACATACTTGTAAACAATAGGATTCAATCGTATACAGCGACATTACTTCACTAAAATTTAATATAAATCTGAATACGATAACATTCGAAAACTCGAACTTGAAATTATTAATTAAAAAGCTTTTGTTTAAAGACGGTATTACACGGCGATCCGCCAAGAAAGGTATTGGTTAGAGAGCCTTCATTCTCTCTATATAGGCTCTGTAATATTGGTCTAGTGCGACAGTTATTTAGTGGCGGCACTGGTGGAACTAACAGAATTATCAAATTAGCAGTGAAGTAATGTCGCTGTATACGAATGTATCCTACACTTTAGAAGTATGTCGTCTTCTCACATAAATAGTAGTGGCAGAAGCAAGTTCTCAGACAAATTAAAAGCAAAATACCTATGCTTTGTATTTCGACGAAACAAAAGTTAAGCTAAATTTGCAGTGTGTGAGGGCTGACAGTTGCTTTATTGTGAAATATAAGGTGCTGTGGAATTGGAAAGAGCACAGAAAAAAGAGGTAGGATGATACGAATCCGCGCATGTGCACTATATAGGGATAGTAAATGGGAAATGCCTTTACACTCGTTCCCGTCAGCCACCGCCAAATGTCAGCTTGGTTTTCACGAGTAATATTACGGCCCACGAACTTCGTTTGTTCGTTCCGAGCTTGCTTTGTTCACACGCATCCTCCACTAACCACTTGACTGCCACCTGGCGGTCGTAATCATTCGGCACGACTCGTCATGATTCAGAAGTTGCATTCGAAGCATAGCGTACTAAGAATCGATGAATCGTTGGAACTTGGAATCGTCACGACTCGGAAACACACAATCGTTGTTACGATTCTTTTGAACGACGATTCGTCCGTATCACGATTCGATTCTTACGATTCTTTATTTAGAGTCGTTCAAATGAACGACTCATTCACGAATCGCCACAACTCTACTAGTCTGGCTCTAGCTGTCGCAGCGGTCGCACGCTCCTCAAATTTGCTCCGTGAACGTTCAGTGTTTACGCCAGTGTTTTCGAGTTTCGTGCTCGTTTATTGACGTTTTGCACGTAAATTAAGCGTTATCAATTGAGCATTTTGTCTTCGTCGTGTCATCTTTCTACGTAGTGCTGTTGGGATTTCGGCGTTGTCCGAGATTTCTTCGCTGCAGATCACCATGGCAAACTCCGTGAGAAAAAACACCGTGATTTTCACCTTCGACAAGTACACCCGTCGAGTACAGCCCTCTGCACTTGAAATACACGACTGGATTACCGAGGTAATTGGCCTTCATTCTGAATCTGTTCATACCATGCAGCTAGACTCTGATGAATACTGCATTTTTGTAAAGTTTAACGATTCCGTGAGTGTAGACCGCTTTCTGGCAAAATTTTGTTATGAAATGGAATTTATACACCGTGATGGTACTAAAAGTACTGTAAAACTCCGGAATTCCGAGTCTGTAATTAGGAATGTTAGGGTTTTGAATATTCCCATAGAAGTAGACAACTCGAAAATTAAAGAAGTCCTTTCAAAATATGGGGTTGTCAGGCAAATAGTCAACGAAAGGTGGGCTTCGCATTTCAAGCTGCAGTGCTTTAACGGCATTCGCTCCGTGGAGATGGAAGTGAAGGCAAACATTCCCTCCCACATCTTTGTTGACGGGCACAAGGCGCATGTTATGTACTCAGGGCAAACCCCTACATGTCATGTATGTAACGAGTCTGGTCACCTCCGTCAGGACTGCCCTCGCCGCGTTTTTGTGCTAAAAAATAACCTTACGCAACGCCGGAAATTAACACTCAACGATTTGTTGCCAGCCACTAATACAACAGAGCCGGCGGCTGTCATGAATCCTGTTACTACCTCTGAAAATGTTGCACTTAATGAGTTTCCGTCTTTAAAACCTGCATTAACTGCTGAAATTCCGTCCCGTGACAGCGAGATTCCCACTAAAATGCGTCCTCTAGAGGACACTGAAAAAAATGTTGATGGGGACTCTTCCTGTGAAACACAAGTTGCTAGGAGGCCGAAGCCCAGTCCTGAAGATCTGTTGGAAGTGGAAAAAGGAGATGGAATGCAGGTCGATGTGGCTCCCACTTCCGCACAAGGACTTATACCGCCACGAACAAATAGTGACGCAGCTGGTAGTGACCTTTCACGGAAATGTGACCCTGAGCCTGAGGTCACGACTGAAATAACCGCATCAAGTGCACAGCCCATACAGTGCGAACAGTACGAGGAAGTACCAAGTAAACAACCTGCTGACTCCGAAGCGCAACGCCGCGCCGAAGGAGGAAATAAACAAGCATCACCGCCTCGCCAGCAAGACAGCACAACAGACACCACGCCGGAACCAAATATTAACGACTCGCAAGCCACGGCCGTTGCCCCATTCAGCCACCGCCGGCGGCAGCGACCGACACCTGGTCTTGCTGTCACGCGTCATCAAGCGAAAGCCACACCAGAGAAGAAAGACATCAAGAAAAAGAATATTAAACATGAAGTCATCAAGGCCAACACTGACGAGGAGAAAGAGAATGGCCACAGTGACTTATTGCAATGCATTGTCAGGATTTCAGGATACTTTTCTTCTCAAGCTCTTTGTTTAAAAGCAGTGCAAATTTTACTAGGAATTTAGTACATGTAATGAGCACACAGCTTGTAAAGATCGTGCCTTGTAGGGAAACAGTTTGCTGCTATAAGCATACCGATCCTAATCCCAAATAGCTTCTTATGGTATGTCTGTGATGCAAGCTTATAGCATTACTACTATTAACATTAATAAAATACAGTCACCCTTGAAATTGGCAGCACTAAAAGATTTCTTGTACCAGCCCGGGACAGATATCGCGTTGCTACAAGAAGTTGCGATAACGGAATTTCGGATCCCAGCCTTTTTTGAAATTGTTAATGTTTCTACGGAAGCCAATATCGGTACAGCCATTCTTATAAGGGAAGGCGTTCCGGTGACTGAAATCGAACGACTAGAATCAGGAAGAGCCATAGGCATAAAAATGTTCGATGTGACAGTGCTTAATCTTTACGCCCCATCAGGAAATTCCCACAAATTGGATCGTGCGAAGTTTTTTCAAGATGAACTGATTTATTTATTGAGGAAAAATCCGTGTTCTCTTATACTAGGTGAAGATTTTAAATGTGTTTTAAACCAGAAAGATCAACAACCCAACTTCAACTACTCGCCACAGTTAAAAAAGTTAGTAAGTGATCTACACCTTAAGGATGTGTGGTAACTTCAGCACCCGACGTCAGTCGGGTTCACGTATATAGCCAGCCACTCCCACAGCAGACTAGATAGAATTTACGTGTCACCAAATTTGCAAAATTATTTATTAAACGTAGAAACTATTCCCGTGTATTTTAGCGATCACAGTACGCTTTTAACTTGCTTTAATTTAAGTGTACAGCCAACCCGACGATTCAGAGGCCAATAGAATTTAAATATCTCTGTTTTAACTGACGAAGAACTGGAACAGGAAATAAGAGCAGCGTGGACTATGTGCCTCCGCACAGTAGACAAGCACCCAACAGTCATTGACTGGTGGACTAGGAGGGCTAAACCAAGGCTGCGGAAAGTTGTCATGCAGTATAGTGCAGCGAGGCACAGGGAGTTGAGGAATACAATGGAGTTTTATTATAAAGTTTTAAGAGACTTATATCAACAGGCCCATGAGGACGTAATTCGTCTGAATGATATCAAAAAAATAAAAGCCAAGTTATTAAGCATTAAATGGCAACAGATGGAGGGACTCAAAATTAAATTGAAAGCCACATCAGTCGTAGCAGATGAAACAGCTTCGCTGTATCACTTGGTGCGGCATGCTAAAAACAGACGTCTAACTTTAATTGATGAAGTCCAGACGCATACTGGTACGAGGCTCACATGCCAGACACAAATACTGGACGAAGTCCACAGGTACTATGAAACCTTATATGCCCCTACCACAGTGGAAGATGCAGCTCTCGAGGACTTTCTCACTATTTTAGGTCCACAATTGTCGGGAACAGACAACGCTGACATCCTGTCACCTATTACTAAAGATGAAGTGCATGAGGCAGTGCGTAACTCACCTCTAAAAAAATCTCCGGGACTTGATGGCCTCCCTGTGGAGTTTTATGCCCGCTACTGGTCTATAATTGGGGACAAGATCACTTCCATGGCAAATGAGGTCCTGAACGGAAAACCGGTCCCTGCAGAGTTTAAGGAAAGTAAAATAGTACTGATTCCTAAGAGTAAAGGCAAAACCAACTTAAACAATTTTCGGCCTCTTTCGCTACTAAATTCTGATTACAAAATAATGTCGCGTATTATCAACAAAAGACTCTCTGCCTTTTCCAACAAAATATTGAGTCATCATCAATCTTGTTCTCCGACCAGAACGATATTCGAAAGTCTATCTGCATACAGAGACGTCATTGCAATTACCTCAGTGACAAGTATAAAATGTGCGTTAATTTTTATAGATTTCAACAAAGCTTTTGACCGCGTTAGTCATAGATACCTCTTTGCGACGCTGTCAAGAATGGCTTTCCACCCCCAGATTGTGAACATGCTAAGGAATATTGCAACAGGTATAAATGCGAAAATAGCAATCAATGGCCAAACATCTAAACCCATACTGATAAGGCGAGGGGTTCCACAGGGCAGTCCCTTATCTATGCTTTCATTTTCTGTCTCTTTGGAGCCCTTCCTCCGCACTATCCACGCAAGATTAACAGGCATAACATTGAGTGGTGAGAAAACTGTCATACGAGCTTATGCTGATGACGTGGGCGTTGTAATAAGAAATAAGGAGGAGACAGTTACACTGGAAAGAGAAATCCAAAGGTATTGTCTAGCGTCGGGAGCGACAACGAAAACAAAAGTCAAATATTGAATCTACGGGGCCTAGTCCACCTTCGACTGGCATGGGCAAAACAAGACAACAAACATAAAACTTTGGGAATAACCTTAATGGCATGTCCGATGAGGATGGCTGCTTTTAACTGGACGGAAACTAGGAGGAAAGTTCATGGTGCTGTAATGGAGAACATCCATCGAACTATGGACCTGGTGCAAAAAGTCAGATTCATCAACTCCTGCGCATGTATTTCCAATCCCTAAACTAGTAGCGAAAGGGATCATGTCCACTGTTACCAATTATTTATGGCGAGGAGACATATTCAGGGTTGGTGCGACTACCGTTATACTGGATGTCAGAAACGGGGGCCTCGGTTTGGTGGATATTCGCAATAAAGCGTCTGATCTGTTCCTCAAACGGACTTTCCATATACTCAGAGAACTTCCACAATGTATAACCGCAAAGCTCTTTGAGGCTGTGACACCCCATAGCCTGCAAGCACCGATTGATGTGCGAAGGATTAATGCCCGTCTGCAGTATGTGAGGAACTTGTTACTCGAAGCAAGTTATCTTAGTGACGAAATCAGAAGCAACACACGTATCACAGCGCACGACATCATACTTGAAAGGAAGTTAAATGAGGGTAGAAACAAAATTGAAACGAAATTCCCAAATTGTGACTGGAAAGCTGTATGGCGGAACATCAACTATGCCGGGCTAACTACAGACGCTATTTCCGCATGGTACAAAACAGTCAATCATGTCATCAGCACCAACGAGAGACTATATGGGATCGGTTTAAACCAGACACACCTTTGTGGAAAATGCAATCTGGTGGATACACTCAGCCACAGATTCAGCTGTGGTGGCAATGTGCATAACTGGAATTGGATCAGGCAACAAATCGCTTTTCTCACCAGATCCTCTACGGAATATATAACGCCATCGCTCCTCCTGAGACCAGACATGACATACTTTCCGAAATTAAAAACCAACGCCATTAGCTGGTTACTGGGAAAATATGTTAGTTATGTCATCCACACACTTGGGTCGGACAACGAGATAGAATTCCGCGTTTACATGAAGTGTGAATATGCAAAAATCAGCACGTATCGCAATCACAAGAAGCACTACGGCAACATGCTGAAGATCATTTTTGAAAGAATGGGTGTTGGTTAAATATGTGGAACCACTACAACACCTTGAACGAGAACCAAAAGAAGAAAATTAAAATTCACTTGGCTTCTTATTATTATTTACTATTACCTTGCTTCCGGAACTTTTTTTTTATCAGTGTTCAGTTTCTACTCAGATAAGAGGTTTCTTTGTCTTTCTTACAACGAAGAATGGAAATATTGTGTAAAAGAAAGTAAAAACAAAAAAGAAGCTGTCTCAGGCGCTGCAGCCATGGGCTGTGCGGCTGATCGCGGCGGAGGTTCGAGTCCTCCCTCGGGCATGGGTGTGTTTTTTTTTTTTTTTTTTTTTTTTTTTGTCCTTACGATAATTTAGGTTAAGTAGTGTGTAAGCTTAGGGACTGATCACCTTAGCAGTTAAGTCCCATAAGATTTCACACACAGCTCAGATGTGAAGTGTCTCCCTTACTGCCCCTCTCGCCTTATTTATATATAGGCGCAGCGGACCCCCGAACGGAACATTTGCTATGAACCACTGTAGGAGCAGGTGGCAGCAACTAAATCGCCCCTTTCTCGAACACGTATTAATTAATGACTCAGTCGTGTAACAATTTACAATCTTCATAATTTTTGCATAATTAAAAGTAAGTTTGCTTTAGTTATTGGAAAAGTTACAGCTCGACTGTATTTAAAAGTTGCCAGCTAGAATTTTCAGAACGAAATCGACAGTAGACATGTCCTCTGATCTATCTCTTTAAGAGTTCTTATATTGACTCCTGGTTATCCTAAGGTCTTGAAACTTAGTACAGCTTTATTATTTAATGAATGTAATGAAGTGCTGTATTAGAAATTTTTTTCGTAAATACAAACGATATTTAACCTATTATTAATAAGAACATTCCTGTTCCAAATTTGGTTTATAGTGAATAACCTATTAGAGGTGGCTTCGTGGAGTCACATAGTTAATGTTTTCATTTAAAACGGATGCTACACACGAATTTTCATCTTTGTGAGTCTAATATTAAGCGCCCTCAGTTTTCCGAAGCGCCGATCAAGTTGAGACTTGTAACTATTGATTATAACATACATTTGCACGTCATGAACAGTTTTTAGTTCTCTAGCTGCATTATTTAGTGCTACTTATTATTTCTTAAAATAATATACTTATCGAAAAATATTCATTAGATAATTTTGAGATTTATCGGTTTTAATATCAATATACTAAAGCATACACTGACAAAGTTTGGAAAAGGTATTTCGGTTTTTAGTGTAACTCTTAAGTTATGGTGCAGTGCTTGTGTGATACTCACAGACGCGTCACGATGACGTGGCGCTAGTAGTTGTGAATCAGGGTAAGCCCTGGCACATTCGCTCGTCCTTATGTTTCTCACAATGATACAGCGCTTGTTACGACACACTGCAACCACTGAAATATCTGCTGTGCCTCATCGGGAGCCACAGTATCGTGTGGCCTCTCCTCAGATACCCCTCAGATGCTCTTATGGTACGGCTGTCCATATCGTTGAGGCACGCAAGCCACTCCACCTGCGTTCATGTACCCAGACCACAAAAAGAACTTACAATACGTTCTAACGTAAAACAGACATTTTTCCACTTTCTGAATGACGAAAGATACAAAAATGGGGAAAAAACGTCAAAAAATATGCTCCGAAGACAACGAATTTGTACTTTGATATGAATGTGTACGGCAGCTAACCTTAAAACGCATCTTGTTACTATTTCACGCAGTGCTACTTGTCTGTTAGCACTGACAAATTTACACAAACTCCTCTGCTCTCGGTCGATACGTGAAGGCCGTCTGCCGCTACGTTGTCCTTGGTGAGAGATAATGCTTGAAATTTGGTACTGTCGGCACGCTCGTGACGGGGTGGATATCGGTTTACTGAATTCTCTACCAATTTCTGAAATGGAATATCCCATGCATCCAGCTCGAACTACCATTCTGCGTTCAAAGCCTGTAAATTCATGTCGTACCGGTATATTCACTTCGGAAACCTTTTCACACGAATCACTTGAGTGCAGATGACAGCTCCGCCAATGTACTGCCCTTTTACGCTTTGGGTCCGCGATACTACCGACATCTATATTTGTCTATATCCCTATCCAATGACTTTTGTCACCTCAGTGTATACTCATACAGAGCTGCCCATAACTTTTGTTGAGTGTAAAGCAAGCTATTCTGAAGCAAACTGTGTTTGCATTTATCCAGCTAAAATGCTGTAAAGATAAAAGTTACTATCGATTACGAAATATTTCAAAAGATACTGACGTGCAAGCAATAGATTGTACTCGTGATGAACCAGTCAAACAAAAGTACTTTAAATTTCTATGAATTGACTATCACAATCCTTTGTGTTCGATCTAGCCAGTTGGAAAAAATATTTCTTCTTGGTCCACAGGCAAGAAATCTGAAGTTGAAGTGTATGTTTCCTCCGTGATTTGTTGCTGAGAATTGTTTCTACCATTCGATAAGTCATATGACGTCATGTGTCAAAAAAGCTGAAGAACTGATGTTTTTTTGACAGCAAAACATGTCGCTATACCTCTACTTGTTTTGAGTGTTATCAACATGTAAACTTTTCCGAGCTGAGAAGGCATCAGTTCCTCAGAAAAAGAGAGTTGTCCGTACGATTAGCTTTAAAGTGTTTTGAAGAACAGCAATCGGCAGAGTTTTGTAGTTTGTCACAGGACAGCAAATGTCAGTGTTGGAGTGCCTTCAATAGATGAGCATTATGACATGGACGCTCTGGTGAGCATCCAATCGACTGGGAAATGAAGAAACGCGTGATAATGTGTGAAAAGTTCATTGACTAAGCACGGACACTTCAGTAGAGCTGAATAACGAAAAGAATATTTCATTAAAAACGATTAATATGGTAGATCATATATACGTTCCGAGCACGCCGTTATATTTCATCACAACAGTCGATGTGTTTTGACATTCGCGATAATAATCGTTGCCATTGCGGTTTATACGTTCGTGTTACGTTATATGTCGGAGATGCTGCACTTGATTTCGAATTAAAGTGTCTCGGTGGAAATCTAATGACGATGTAAACCTCTCGAAACTACTTTTTTACAGACTTGTAGATGTCCCGCTTCAGTATCCATAAAGCAGTTCATACTTTCTGCGTCATTTAACTGCTAAACTTGGATTGACGCAAATTTGTGTGTGTGTGAATTCCTAAAGGACCAAACTGCTGAGGTCATCGGTCCGTAGACTTACACACTACTTAAACTAACTTGTGCTAAGAACAACACACACACCCATGCCCAAAGGACGACTCGAACCTCCAGCCGGAGAGGCCGACTCAGATTTACTGGCCACCTATTCACAGGCAGTGAAGTGGTGTCATCGAATCTAAATTTATAAGTATGCGAGCTATTTTCCTGGATGCGATAACCGTGCTCTCTTTCAAAGAACTACTGACTAAAGTTGCTGTTTTAATCTGAACGGAAACGAGAACAACTATACCACGTAATAAAGGCAAGTATACGTCTCTGAAATTAACTAGTAGTCTTCTGAGACCTAAACATCTATTTCTGTTTCACATTGCAAGAAAATCAAGGGCAGTTTCTGATAAACTGTACTGCTTACAACACATAGAAGTTCCATATTCGGTGACAGTCATAATGATTATTTCCTTCAGGTGATTAACTTGTTTTAGTTAATTGAATTTCTGAAGTCAGCAAAGTAATCTGTATGAAGACATTGTCACCGTCAGGTTTAGATTCATTATTTAGATTCATTTCGGCTGTGTTGTATTTTTCATGTGATTTATGAAATGTCTATTAAGTTCAACATGGTTAAAACACAAAATATGAAACAGCCATTGATTGTTCAACCTAAAGGATATCATAATGATTCATAACATTCGTCAAATAACACAATGTGAATAAACGTTGGCTTAGTAGGGAATAAAACTAAATACACGTTAAACTGATGTAAAAATTGTGTGCACGCAAGAAAGAAGAACACTGTCCGTAAGTATATACCTACCACCTACCATAATGACTTTTTTCGTCGTTTGGCTTGAAGAAATTCAAGGAAATTTTTGTAATGGAATATATGTGGACATGAATGCCTCGAAGACATGCATTGTCAGAAAAAACTGTCACTTAGGGTCATAAAATAATATTTAAATTTAAATAATCGTAGGGTAAAAGAAACGAATCTGCGTTACGAAGGTTGTTATGTATGTCCCAATAACATGTTCACACATGCTATTATTTCTGTGTCTAGGAAATTAATATCAATAAAAAGATTTGAAATGTATGACGCGCAACTATCTATGTGCTCGTTATCATCAGTACTAGTATTTAATAATGGTTCATTTGAAGGTGGCGTCAGACTGAGCACATCAGTACTGAGGCAGTAATTTTAGCGCGTGAATGAATGCGTGGATCGTATTAATTACTTACAGATGCTAAACAATATCCTATTTCATCTTTTTAAAGTTACTGACGTCGGTTTCCTGAATAACCCAGGCTTAAGGAACTATTAAATCTCGCGAAATTACAAACAGATCGTTAGCAGAAATTAATTACCTCTCTGTTCTTATACTGAAAAGAGCAGTCAGAAGGAAGCCGAAGGATAAAGGGTTCTTTCGTCTTTATGCTCACAGTGAAAATCTCTCCAAACGATCGAATGACTCTATCACCAGTTCGAGAAGGAACACCCTTTAGAAACAGCGCCGTTTTAAATCACACTAACTTGGAGGTCGTCTAAAAATCACGGACATCATCTTACCTTTTCCTCTGAAGAGACTTAATTGGGAGGGTTAAGATTCGGTAGACGCGGGCCCGGCACAGGTACGTCTACAGAGCGTTCACCTGGCTGCGCCGGACTTAACACGAACTTTGTAATTAAAAGGGCTTTTAATCGCATCTTCCGACGTTATTATACGAAAATTGCTGCACGGTAAGACCTTAATTAACATCTAGTGGCGCGGCAAGTTCCGCACGGTGGATTCACTCCTCACCCCTCACCGGTGGCCGCTGCGTGCGAGTGAGTGCCACGGCTAATAGACTATGATATAAAGGACAGCCTCCCCAAGAACTCGCGGCTCCGTCCCGCTAATGTCGTGGAAATTACGACCGCCCTCGTCAGATCGTAATGTAATTTCGATGGGAGGACTATAAACTGGAAGTCTACGGCACCTAATGGAATTATTGGCGACTTACAGCCCAAGAAATACGTAGGTCAGAAACGATGGGTTCATATAATTGACATTATCTTAATATTACCCAGCGATGAGGTGCACTGAGAAGTCAGTATACTCTTGTGTTGGAGGACGCCAATTCAAATCCCCGACCGGTCATCCTCGTTTAGGTTTCTCACGATTTTTCTAAATTTATTCTGGGATTATTCCTTTGAAGGCGCGTTTCCTTCCACATCCCAAGTTTGTGCTCAGCCTTAGATGCTAATTATCCTTTCATTCTCGTTACTAGACAGCGTGTCCCAAAAGGTACGTTACAACTTCAGCGTCACGTGACTCGACTTGTAATTAAAAAAGAAGTAGAGGTTACCTGATGCGCCGGCTAATATCGTTTTTTATGTTGTTGTTGTTGTTGTTGATGTTGTTGTTGTGGTCGCCATTCCGAAGAGTGATTTGCTGCAGCTCTCCATGCTAGTCTATCTTGTACAAGCCTCTTCATCTCCGAGTAACTATTGCAACCTACGTTCTTCTGAATCTGCTTACTGTATTCACTTCTTGGTCTCAGTATACGGTTTTTATCCCCTCCCCCCACAAACACTCTTCCCCCAGTACTGAACTGGTGATCCCTCGATATCCTATCAACCGATCTCTTCTTTTAGCCAAGTTGTGGCACAAATTTTTTTCTCCCCAATTCTATTCGGTACCTTCCCATTAGTTACGTGATCTACCCACCTAATCTTCATCATTCTTCTGTAGCATCACATTTCAAAAGCTTCTATTGTCTTCTTGTCTAAGCTATTTATCGTCTATGTCTCACTTCCATACATGGCTGCACTCTAACAAATACCTTCAGAAAAGACTTCGTAACACCGAAGTCTATATTCGACGGTAACCGATTTTTTTATTCAAAAACGCCTTCTTATCATTGGCAGTGTACTTTTTATATCCCGCTTCGGCCATCATCACTTATTTTGCTAGCCAAATGGCAAAACTCAGCTACTACCTTAAGTGTCTCGTTTCCTAACCTAATTCCCTGAGCGTCACATGATTTAATTCGATTACGTTCCACTATCCTCGTTTTGATTTTGTTGTGTGCCGTGGAACGTCAACTACTCAAATTAAACTTGGAAAATGAGTGCAGAGTTACATTTATTAGAATACTAATATTACATTTATCTAGTATGTCATCAAACTCATTACCCCAAAATGTTCATAAAAAGATAATACCATTAAGTTCTGGAGCAGGAACTGTTTACGCGCAATAAGCCGTTACAGAAAGACAAAGTTTTTAATCCTTCTGCTACACTTAAATTCGAGGGCAACACCACACGAGTATCCCAACACCTATTTCCAGACATGCAATTCATCCCACATTTCACAATGATAAGAACGCCATAATACTAACAGGACATATATGGCTCCAAAACGAGCGCATCTCAGAATTATTTGAACAGATTTTAATTTGAACCTTCCTTGAACTCCCAGTCGTTCCTCATTCACACACCTCTATCAATTTCTACGGAGGGCGCTCTGCAGTCTTATTTGAAAATTTTCAGTTCATACCAGTAACAGCATTACTAAAATCTGAAACCAACATAAACATTACTAAAATCCAGACATTCACTCTAATTCATTCACTAATAAGTATGAAAGCACATTAATATAGGACACAAGATTCAAAGCAAACGTTTTACGTAACTTGCAAACATCGGCGAAATGGCTAATGCAGTTGCATCTTCTGTCACCAGCGCGGTACATTTCCACTCACCTACCCACTATTACTTGTTGGGGGCTTTCTGTTTACTGTCCACACAGATAAAAGTGGTAGTTACCAAACATACAGTTTACCTGAAACAGAGATACTATACGATACGTCTCCTGCTGCCCAGCACTATACAGAAAAATCCACGTGAGGTCTGATGAGACAGTTAGCACTCCTTAGTTAGGTGAAAATGATTTGATACCAAAAAGCACCATAACCCAGCCCCCACATCACCGTACTGTGAACTGTGTACTCGCATCACAGTGTACGCCCTAACCATATAGGCAAGCAACCACCAATGTCTGTTCCCTTACGTGAGTTCTATATCGCTTAGAGGTCCACAAGGTAAAGACCAACTAGACGAACAAACAATGGATGATGGCAGTTCAGAGAAACGAATTCCCTTCCATACTGAATTATTGAGAAGGCCCACCACGTGACAGTCACTTGACCCGGCTCATTCGTACTACAGAACAAGAAGCTGCTCCCACCTTCCACATTCCAAGAGAAGAAACATACCATCATGTCCATGCTGCATTGTCTTCGTACCTCTCTTCGCCTATGAAGGAAATGACTCAAAGTCTGCAAAGAGTTAACCGCAGTAATCACAGCAAGCTTCAATGTCAAGGTCAGTCACAGAACATAGTCTGTCGTAGCCCCATTTGTTACAAACTAGTTCAATTACGAACTGCCCCATATACAACCCGCACTTTCTACTTGTCGCAGTCCTCCCATGTAACAACCGTTCTGTCTGCCACCTCCTTTCTCCTTGCGATGCACGGCACACAGCCTAATCGGCGGCCACAAACCCATAGGTAGGCAAAGGCGTGCCAAATTCCACAGCTGATACTCATCTCATATCCACCTTTCAAGATACTGTCCATTCCATTCAGCTGCTCTTCCCAGTCCTTTGCTGTCGCTGACAGAATTACAATATCATCGCCAAACATTAAAGTTTCTATTTCTACTTCCAGAACTCTAATTTTTTTGTTTCCTTTACTACTTGCTCCATGTACAGACTGAATTACATCGGGGATAGGCTACAACCCTGTCTCACACCCTTTTCAACCAAAACTTCCTTTTCGCGCCCCTCGAATAATTAATTTTTTGCATTTCTAGCTGGTCAGAGAAACATAACTGAAAAAAAGGATTTTCAATGTTTTTGCAGTGTCGTGGGAGGACCATGAATGAATCGAAGAATGGAGCACAGGCAAGGCACAACGTTTGGCTTGATTTGCTGAAAGGATGCCTGACACACAAGGTCAGAGAAATTTCAGAATGTAATGCGAGAAAGCACCACCCTGGGTCGTCCATAAGAAAATGGTCAGGAACGTCATGGAAACAGGGAGTGTGGATCTGAAGCACCACGTAGCTAGGTCAAGGAGACGTGACGATCATACAGAGAAAATCCGGCAGGCTTTCAAGCATCAAAAGAACCGCGAGTCACTCATACGACAGTTCGCCATGTACACGTAAAGCTTCTTCATCGATTAGATGCTGTACGTGCCCCAAGGGGAGCTAATGTGTAAGCTGATTAAAGAAACATAATAAAACGTTTTGAGTTGGTGCAGGAGAAAAAATAAACAATTTTCCTCAAAGTTTATTACAAGTCGCGTTATTTGACAAGGAAGTTGTATAGGATATTTTGGGGAACCCTGTATCTACAACCATAGAATTACGCTTGCTAGTACGAGAGGAAGTTATACCGCGGTAATGGTTGATGATTTTGTTACATTGCCACCAATAGTACGACGTAATCAACATTAGTTTGTGGTAAGGTCCTATGGAACCAAACTGCTGAGGTCATCGGTCCCTAGGCTTACACACTACTTCATCGAACTTAAACTAAGTTACGCTAAGGACAACGCACACACGCGTGCCCGGCGGAGGATTCGAACCTCCTACGGGGAGAGCCGCGCAAACCGTGGCAAGACACCTTAAATCGGGCGGCTACCCCGCGCGGCCTAATCAATTCCGAAAGACATTTTTATACAGGTACGTCATTAGCCACTGTCAAAAAATTTAATACGGTGCTGTTACTGGTTTCAGCGGATCATCTTCGGGTATTTGTCAAAAAATCGGTTACAACATTTTGCTCTCAGATGCATTGTTATAGTTATCTTAACACTAAGTAAAACAGGTAGTGTGGAGAATAAAGCGGGCATTACTGTTGCCAACAGCCGATACCGTGGGTGAACGCAGCAAGTTTCCAAAAAAAGACTCATAGCGTATATCAGAGACATCTGTACTGCCGCGCAGATATTTCAGTGCAACACAGATACAATGACACTTGGGGGTCAGAAATCAAACGAAATGCAGTTACTCTGCAACAAACGAGAGGTGACCAGGGGGCCAAAATGCTAAGAAAATATTCCTTCGGTTCATAATTTATTTAAGATATACCAAATAAGCTGTGTATGACTGATGATGGGAAAATGCCTGAGAGAAATAGTGTTCTGCATATTTTGTCTACGTTGAATTTAGAAACACAATAAGCAATAAACAGTATACAAATAAATTGTATGTTTGTGTATGTAGCTCGTCACAGAATACACTTTCTCTACACAGCCGTGTTTTTTTTTCGATAGCGTCATGAAATATATCATGAGTTTACATTCTAAACCTGCAGATTAAAAAAAGTACACAATGTGCAACAGTCAGCTACAATCTCGTAAAGACGTTCCCCGCAGCTTTGAGCCAGAAAGTACCATACTTCTTAAAGAACTGGGAATTACAAACTTATATTTTATTGAAGTAAGTGGGAAGGAGAATTAGTAGGAACGATGCCTACGTTTCTAATGGTTGACACGAGAGTCAGAGACAACCGACTGCATTTACTGTTTACGCAGCGGTAAAATTCATGAACAAAAGACTTTCTGTGGGAGTGTATTGAGTTCTGCTACGAGAGCAGTGGATCATCAGTCACGTCTCACTAGTATATTATCATCGTTTACTCCATTGAAGACTCATGTTTCCACGATAATGAGACATTGCAAAAACCTACTGTAACTCTTTCTTGACTGCTGAAAGTATAAATGGCTAAATACCTTATGACACACATACTGTTTCTTTGACAACTCTCTTCCATAGTGGCAAACGTGTTTATCAGATTTTGTAGTACAGTTACAGGAAATACTAAACCTGCAACAGATACTAAATGGCCGATAAGCGAAACTGCGACTGTTTGCTAGGGAAGATCGGAAAGTAACGCATAATAATTGTACTACCAAAAAGTTTTGTAGGTATCAAAACAAAGAAGAATCACAAATGAACTTACATCATTTACCTACTTTGCTACATAGTCACCACTTTTCAACATAGTCGCCACTTTTCTACGTGGTCACCACTTTCCTACACAGTCACCAACGTTCTCAACACATTTCTCCCATAGTCGTTCCAGTTTCAATACATCCCCGGTTCGTAGAAGTCTGTTTGGTAGGAGGATAGCCATCTGTGGACTTCTGATTTCAGTTCCGCATCTGTCGCAAAGTGTTGGCTGGCCAGGAATTTCTTCATGGTAAGAAACAGGTGAACGTATGACGGTGCAAGGGCCTGACTGTATGGTTGATGTTGGAGCACCTCCCACCCAAATCTGGCGATTTTATCACGAAAAGGAGCATAACATGGAGGTCAGCATTTCATGAAGAACTTTGACACCGTCTGCATTAACGTTGTGATGTTTGTCACTGAGGGCTCGATGAAACTTAAAGTTTTAGTGTACGCTGCAGCATTCACAGGTTTTATGTTCAGCAGGGTCCATCAGTAACACATCATGCATATCCTAGAACACTCTCACAAGCCTTTCCTAGCAGATTGAGCCACTTTGAATGTTTCTCATACTGGGAAGCCCTCCACAGAGGTCTGCTTGGTTTCGGGCGTGTATTGGTAAGCTCAGTGACAATTACTTTCGGAAAGTCATGCCCCTCTGTGGCGTAACCAGTTAAGTGATACAGACTTGTCGTCATTCACAGCGTACGGTGACTTCCTGGTAATGTTTCCTTGTGGTTGTCTGTCAGGTTCTTCGGCACCCAGCGAGCACTACCTTTACAAAATTTCAGCGTGTCATGAACAGTATCGTACACAGCACCGTAAGGTGCTAGGTTTCGCAGTTGCACACACCGGTAGTTCAGTGTATCCGACATTCTGTGCGATGGCTGCTGCCGGCCGCCCGGAGGTTAACACAGTTCTTTTGGAAGAATGCACACCACTTGCAGACGTTTCTACCTTCCATACAGTCGACCCCAAACACGACATGCATGTCCCTGTGAATTTACCAGCTTTATGCCTTTTGGCCCGTGAATATCGAACTTAGGTGTTCTTCGCAAATCGACGACAGTAACATTCGCACCATGTGCATTTCGAAGGTCTGGCTTCTCTCTCTATAGCTGAATATGACAATAAAATAACTTATTTATTTACAAGTCTAGTTCCGTAGGAGCAAACTGAGGAGCAAATCTCCAAGGTCAGGTCACGGAACGTATCAGTACATAAAAAAATAACAGATAAAATAAAATGTTTATGAATTCAAAAATAGTCAAACCATATCTTTAAGTAAAAGCAGTCAATAATATAACATAAGAATCAACTTAATTTTACCAGGAACTCCGCGGCAGATTAGAAGGAGTGACCCACGAGGAAACTCCTCAGTTTCGATTTGAAAGAGCGTGGATCAGAGCTAAGATTTTTGAATTCTTGTGGTAACTTATTGAAAATGGATGCTGCATACCTTTCTGCACAAGAGTGAAGGAAGTGCGATTCAAATTCAGACTGGATTTCTGCCTAGTATTAACTGAGTAAAAGCTGCTAATTCTTGGGAATACCTGATATTGTTAACAAGAAACAACAGTAAAGAATATATATTGAGAGGCCAATGACACAATACCCAGACCATTGAGCAGGGGTTGAGAAGAGGTTTGCGAACGTACACCACCTATTGCCCAAATTTCCCGTTTCTGAGTAAAAAATATCGTTCGAGAACGGGAAGTGTTACCCCAAAAAATAGTGCCATATGACGTAAACGAATGAGAATAAGCGAAGTAGATTAATTTTCGTGTCGAAGGATCACTTACTTCAAATACTGTTCGAATAGTAAAATTGACAGCATTAAATCTTTGAAAAAGATCCTGAATATGGGTTTTCCACGGCAGTTTACCATCTATCTGAACACCTAGAAATTTGAACTGTTTAGTTTCACTAATAGTATGGCCATTCTGTGAAATTAAAACGTCCGGTTTTGTTGAATTGTGTGTAACAAACTGTAAAAACTGAGTCTTACTGTGATTTAGCGTTACTTTATTTTCTACAAGCCATGAACTAATGCCATGAACTACACTATTTCAAATAGAGTCAATGTTGCACATCACGTTCTTTACTACCAAGCTAGTGTCATCAGCAAACATAAATATTTTAGAATTACCTGTAATACTAGGAGAGCATATCATTTATATAAATAATGAACAGGAGTGGACACAACACTGATCCCTGGGGCAATCCACCCCCCCCCCCTCCCACCCCCATTTTACTGTGCCCACTCAGACCCTGCATCGCAGCCATTCTCAACACTGTGAATACTGATCTTTTGCTGTCTGTTGCTAAAGTAAGAGGTGAACCAGTTGTTACTTCCCATATTCCATAATGGTCCAACGTCTGGAGCAAAACTCGTATTTTGTGGTCAACACAATCAAACGCCTTAGTTAAATCAAAGACTACGCTTAGCGTTCGAAATCTTTCGTTTAATCCATCCAGTACTTCCCAGAGGAAAGAGATGTAGAATTTTCAGTTGTTAAACTACTTCTAAAGCCGAACTGTACATTTGATAGCAAATTATGTAATATAACATGCTCAAGTATCCTTACAGACACGGCCTTTTCAATAACGTTAGCAATCACTGATGGCACAGAAATAGATCTTAAATTGTCTACAATACCCATTTCTATATGAAGTGGCTTTACTACTAAGTACTTTAATTGTTCAAGAAACTGACCATTCTTCAAGGAAAAACTACAAATATGGCAAAGTACAGGACTAACATGTGCAGCACAGTACTTTAATATTCTGCTATGTACTCCATAATATCCATAAGAGTCCTTAGTCGTCAGTGACTTAATTATTGACTCAATCTCTCCCTTGTGCGCAGACTTCAAACTATATCGTCGTGAGATTTCAGTGATATAGCATCGTTGCCTATGAAGTAGGTATCGATTGGAGATTATACGTCAGTGAAACAGATAATGTGGTTAGGACCCGGTATTAGAGACACATTATAAGTAAAACTGGAAAGTGAATTGTCGACTTTGTGTTCAACATTCGTAACTTTGGTTCAAATGTGGCCGCATTATCTGCAATGTCTGCGCAGTCACAAGCATCAGCTGCACCGAGGGCTTGAGTACATTTGCTTGTTTCCTTTCATATATATCCTCGTTCATTCTTCTTCCTTAATGAGTCTTACGACTAGTACGAAACCATTCTCAGTCACTCTCCACACCGGTGGTTGCACTGTCACGTTATTCGATTATAGACGCTTTAGTTTTTGACTCATTAAGTTATCCGTCCATTCCCAAATTTTTTTCTCGGGAGTCTTTCCTAGAGTTCATTTCTCGCCTATTTATTCCAATATCTAGCAATTTCAGTCTTTCACTTTCTTCTGTCATACATACCTAGAAATACGCTTCAGATCGTTGTTCTTTGGCTTTTCAATTCTCGTTGGTGTTGGAAGATTTTTAATTTTTTTTTTTTTTTACTTTTTGATGCATTGTATTTGATGACAGTGGAGATCCTTTCCTAAAGAAAACTTTGGTGAACAGCAAATTTCTCTTGCCTTCTATGATGTGGCCATGTCTTGATTTCAACATAGGTAACATTACCTGGGACGCCACCTTACGCCGTATGCTAAAGAGTATTTCTGCTAACATCACCTTCTCCCCTCCTTCCAATTCGATACAAGAATTCCAGGTTGGGGGGAACTATGTTAGCAAAGTCCCGAATTAGTTTTAATTACCCCTATTTTCTCGTGGTCATTTCGAGAGAGGTGTGTCGGAGAACGTCGTATGTTATCCAACTCTTCTTGGGAAGTAAGCTCTCGAAAGTTCAAAGTCCTCAGTGATGCACAACTACTCTCTTGTAGGATGCTACTGTTTCTCCCACAATTTACAGTTTCAGTAAATTCTTAGTTTGATTCATAATATTTCATGTCATGTGAGGTCCTCCAGATGAAAGATTTCCTCACTTGAAACAATGTAGGGGATAGTGGAGATTAGTGTAACTAAGAAACGGTGATGTTCCCCTGTCAGTGTTTCAGTCTAGTTACCGATTTTGCAATTACATGAAGGAAAACACACTATAGACTGCCATCAGCAGTTTACGGCGTTTTCTACTGGTTTTGCATTTGTGAGCCATGAGGTTGTGTTTTATGCAGCATGTATAAATACTAAGAGCTCTGTATAATAAATTACAGTTGTTTTGATCAGATTGTTAAGTCTTTAATTACAGCGTATTGTGGTGCGTAAAATTTTGTATATTTCTAAAATCAATTACGTAACGTGCGGATGGTTAAGCTATACTTCGTTAGTTGAGCACCATATTGTATCTTGAAACGGAAGATCCATTTACTATTAGACACATCAACTTGGTAAAAGAACTGAGTTTCTTTAATGTTTTAGCAGTTTTCCCTACATTGTAGATGGTAATCTGTTTGTTGCCAACAGCTCCTATTTCCAAATGTTTTTAACTTTTCATAAAGTTGTTGATTATACTTCCTACTAATTTGATTTCACTTACTGAGGTACCAGTAGGTATATGATAGAGTAGTAACGAACACATAGATTATTTACCCTAGTAATACCAAGACATTTTCCATAACATGCACTACCAAAGAGAGAGAGGGTACTTCACGCCAGCAAAAAGTTTTACAAAAAGAAAAATAAATAGCTAATTGTTGCTGAATCACATTAACAACATACTTGTTGAAGAGATATTGACGTGTAAGTAGGGTCCAGAACCTGATACTACCTATTAGCACACCCTTATCAGTATCATCGCAATTTCAATAACGACTTCATGACCACCACAAAAGTATTTTACCAACGCTAATTCCGTGGGTTGTTGTTTTCTTTTACACTAAACAAGATTTTTAAAGAGATATTGGTGTGTATGTAAGGTGCTGAATCTGAAAATATTGAATACGACTGTCACCAGGGAAAATGACATTTACTAATGACAGTCAATTTTTCGGTTAAGTTTAATTGAAAAATGTAAAATATATGGAATCTTGTATAACAATTCATTAGGACCTACGACCTTCCCTCTTTGGTATGAAGAGGGTTAAATTACTGAAAAGGTTTTCTCGTTTGCAACACTTCTAATTTTTAGCACAATATTAGGTACATGACATTTTCACATTTGCTAAAACCTTATTTTTTCTGAACAAATGTTTGTAATTTCAAAAAAAAATTGAAAAATAAAAAAATAACCGCAGCACACATGAAGTGATTGCTATCATTTTAAAGTTGAACAAGAAAGTAAATTAAACTTCAATTACAGGGGTTTCTACACTCTGCCCTACTGGTTTTCTGTTGTTCAGTGATACTCAGGATTCTCGCTTCTTGCAAACGAAACCTCCTCCTTATGCTACTGTATATCCCAGAAATTTTATATCTAGCGGCTTTCTCTACTAATCTTAGTCACTCTCGTCTTAGGTTTGTCATTAACCCATTCTGCGCAACATGTAGTCCACTTGTAAGAGGTCCATGATTAAGGAATTTGTTGCTAGCGCACTCGAGCAGATGTAATTTCGATGGATTGCTCACGCGCTGCCTGCGATATGTAAGCTGTAAGAGAATCTCAGACCAGAGAGCAGTGTTGTATGCAGTAGGAGTAAGTTGTTGCTAGCGAGCAGTCTGGTGTCTCCAGTTGGATGGGCCGGTCATGGGGAGCGATGGCGGTGCCTGAGCATTGTAGTATAAGGTAAAAGCAGCCTCGCGCATATGTAGTATTGTTATGTCAAGCCCCATGTAAGTGTTTTTAAAAAATCTCTTAGTAATAATCTTTCTTATAAAAAAAAATTAAGTTCTGATAATCATTCATTTCAATTTAAAGAATTTACTAATCTCGCCAATCCATGGTCACCCCGATTATTGTAAAGAAAAATCAGTTGTTTCCTTTTATACATGACAAATCTATCGGCCTGCATTGCACTGGGCTGTGCCAGAAAAATTTATTATAAGAGCAGATATATATGCGTTATCCGGCGACTTTATTGAGGTAAGAATTTTAAATTTATTCAGAATGATCTTTCAGGGCCATGACGCAGCGCTGCTGACGTCCAAAATTCACCAGTTTAAGTTCACAGTCAATAATTGAAAGGTTATCTATGAGTCACATTCTTTTATCTGGAGGTTAGTCACATTGTATTATTGGTAGGTTACAGAATTTGTTTATTGGGAGGTTACGCTGAATGTGAATGATATAAATAATTATATTTTACTGTTGAGAGGTTTCGGAATTTTTTTGTGGGAAGGTTACACTTGGCGACAACCGGCCAGGATCGTATTTTTGTGAATTTCTGAGAAGTAATCATATGTCTGCTCTTACTTACTCTATTGTTCAATGTAGTTTGCATCTGGCGCAACGCATTTACTGATTTGTCACCCTTTCTTTCACAGATCATCGGCAATTTATTGCTCTTTGTTGTCACTGTATTTGTTCCATTTTTGCTTTGTCTTTGTTTGATTTTGTGCTTATCGTTGACTTGTCAAAATGCCGCGTAAAACTGCTAACAGTACATCGCGATGTGTAATGAGTGAAAAAGCCGACTCGAATAATTCGACCGATAATACTAGCGACACTCAGTGTAATAGTGATAATCTCCTAATTACAGATAATCAGTGCGTGCTGATCACTAGTAATGATTTTGATCCTAATGATGAACGCCGTAAATGTAACAATTGATGATGCGGCATGTTCCGTTACAATGAACGCTGTCCAGTTTGACACGCCTGACTTGCAAAATTTACGTAGCGAACAGATAATTGTTTCTAACGAAGGTGAACAATGTACTCAAAATATGTCAGATTTATTTGATTCCGATGTAGTGACCAACAGTGCACATCCGATTGGCAAACCCTTTTTGTGAATCAGACAATGACCAAATGGTTACACAAAACGTGACGCATGCAGATACACAATCACACAGCACAGAGAATACAGCAGCTAATTTTGGCATGGATCGAGTTATGGCATTATTGCTACAACTTAATGAAAATCTCAAACAACAAATTAATGAAAATCTCAAACAACAACTTAATGAAAATCTCAAACAGTCGAATGAAAAACAAGACAGCAATTACAAACAACTTAATGAAAATCTCAAACAGATTAATGAAAAACTTGACACCTCTACTGAACAGCTTACTGAACAGATTACAGCCGTTGCCGAGCAATGTAACGAAACTAAAAACAGTTACGTGAGGAAATTAAGGCTAGTGCTAGGAATAGTAGTGAAAAAATTAGATCCGCTGCACAAGAAATATGTAATATACACGCAGCCACAACAAAATTACTTAGAGATGAATTTAGTGCAGTTGCTAAACAATGTTCAGAAAACGCAACACAGTTACGCGACGAGTTTAAATTAATGTCAGCAGAACTTTCACGCACACTGAATGCGAAAGTAGACAAGAAATTCGAACAACAGAACAGCCAAATTGACGAACGTTTTGATCACCACCTACAAAACAGTGAAACGCGTCACCGTAAATGTATACAGGAACAGAATAAAGTAAAGAAACAAGTCATGGAAACAATTACGGCACAGAGACAGGAAGATAAGAGTAAGTTATTTACGAAAGCAAAAACATACGTAGACACCAACATTGCGACAGTATGAGACGAAATTAATACTATAAAACAGTTGAACACTGAATTGCATGATGAAATCTCCACTCTTAAAACAAAAGCAGACACTCACACAGTAGAGTTTCGGACAATGACCAGCAGACTTGAACAGTTGTAATTAATACAGGATCCCGATGCTATTAAAGCAGACAAGAAATTAAACAAAACCACACGTATAATCCAAAAACAAATTAATGCTTGTGACACTAAAAATGGTGAGCAGGTTAAAGTATTGACTGAAAAATTTGATGAATTGGCCAGTCGTATTGAGCTTATCGAAAATAACAATGACACTAATTCAGACGATACGTCACCAATTTCGTTCAATCAGACACCCGAATTCCAAAATTTACAGCAGACAATCAGTGAGATGAGTTCGTCCAATACTATATTGCGTAGAAAAGTGTCGTCTTTACAGCAAGAAGTGACAGAGATGACAAATGTTTCATCCTCTAACACAGCCCAGCATACGCCACATTCCGAAAATTTCTCACACTCACACAGCCAGTATAATTTTGGTAATTTACAGAGAGTACGTGACTTAGATTCCGAACAGTCACAGACAAACAGATTGTCATACAATCCTGAACCTGTTCAGTCACACAGAGACGATAATTTTGATTATAAGCATTTTCTATCAGTGAGAAAATTTAAGGTATTTAAGAATGACAGAACACAAATTCACTCCTTCGATTGGCTACAACAATGTAGTTTTGCTTTTCCACCAACTTGGCCCGTAACACAAACTTGAATTTATCTGCAGGTTTTTGGAAGGCGAACCGGCAAGTCGTATGAGACCGATCGCGAGACAATGCTACTCGGTAGAAGAATTTCAGAATGCTTTTCTGTCAGCGTATTGGTCGAAAACGACACAGCGCGAAATCAAGGATCAATTAATTAGCTTACCGAATTATGAGAACTCAAATTTTCCCACTGTCACGCAATTTTTTGAACACATGATACAACAAACCCAATACTTAAGTGAGCCATACAGTGAATCAGCACTTATCCAGATATGTATTTCTAAATTACCACCATCGTTAAGAGTATCACTTTTAACAGGTCAGCAGAAAGAAAATATTTCGGCATTCAGAGATCTGTTACAGCTTTTGGAAGTTCAGAAATCAGACTATTCCTTCATTAACAAAAATTTTTCACATCATAACCAAGGCAAACAAGCATACGGAAATTACGATCAGCCACGCTATTTTAATAGCAAAAGTGATAGACTGTCCAGGAATGACAACCACCAGAACTTAAATAACAGACAAAATTTTAATTATCAGTATTGTCAAAATTATCATCAACAGGAAACACATTTTGGTAACAGTAGAGGTTTTTCCCCACAACAACAACAAAACCAGCCGGTTAGCATACCTAACCAACAATGTAGTCTGCAAGGTCAATCAAGCTTTAATGTTTCGCCGCCTACACGTATAGCGTCGGCTCCACCAAATAGTAACGCACCGCGACAAGGAAATCAGTACGTACGGAAAACACATCATTTCAATTCCTATCGCAACGCGCCGTATAGCAATGACTATCATGACAGACGTAAAAGTAATGAGCACAAATTTCAGCGTACATTTAATAACAGTAGGTCTTTCCAGCAGCAGAATCATCCGCAACAACAAATTATCATGAATGAACCAGACAGTCGATATCATCCCGAACCTAACACGTCAGGAAGAAATAACAGAACAGTGCAAATAGTTGAAATGCCACAGCATCCTCCCGCAAATAACAGCACGACAGAAAGAATTTGACTAGATATAGTACAGGTTGCATCTTCTAGCAACGTAAGCAATACTTTTGACACACAGAATCTTGTTCACGAAAATGTTATTACTTTTGACGACATCCGAGACACACTTTTGCATGAAAAACCAGTAATTCAAAAAACCATTTCCCACCCTGTCATTGAAGTAATGATTGGATCATCCACATTTTCAGCAGTAATCGATTCTGGATCACCTATGTCAGTCATAAATGAAAGATCCTTCAATGAATGTAACAAAGAGAATATTTATCCTACGTTACCATTAGGCACAACTAAAGTACAAGGAGCAGTATCTAGTAAAGGAGTAGATGTAAAGTTACAGACACACTTATCATTTTGTATTGCAGGTCATACGTTTCACTCAAATTTTTGGGTTGTTCCCTTATTGACAACAGACGTTATTTTAGGTACGAATTTTCTGGTACAACATGACGCAATTATTGACTTTCAAAATTCCTGTTTAATGTTAAAGGATGAGAATGTACAACTGGCATTAGAATTTCAGCACGCCTTATCTGCAGATGAACAGGCAAGTAACCGAACACAGGTATTTTCTACATCGCATAACACGGACTGTCATTCCACATTGTTCACAGATATGTACGTACACAACTATAATACACCAGACGAAGCCGACTATGACGTTATGCAAATGATTTCTGATAAAGTTAAACAAAGCCGTGCAAATACAGACGACAAACGTACTCAGCTACGCAATATTCTTTTACAGCAAGCTCCAGTTTTTGACAACGTCCCTGGTACTATGTCCGGCTTCATGTATGAATTTCAAGTTAAACAGCACGACGCGTTTAAAGGCAATCATTATCCCATTCCATATATTCACAGAGAGCAAGTTAAGAAAGAATTACAAGCTGTGCTAGACCAAGGAATTATTGAACCGGCAGTTAGTCTGTACATAAACCCACTCCATATTATTAAGAAAAAGGATGGTTCACTTCGTTTCGTACTTCATTCGCGTCACATCAACGACATTATTATTAATGAAACAGATAGCCCACAGACACCAGAAGAACTTTTACAGAAATTTCATGGTACTGCTATTTATTCCACGTTAGATTTGAAATCGGGATTTTGGCAAATTCAGCTTCATCCGAACTGCAGAAAGTACACTGCATTTCTCTGTTTTGGTGACTGTTATCAATTTTGCAAATTACCGTTCGGTTTAACAATTTCTTCAGCAGCATTTATTCGCGGTTTGAATAGTAGAACTTAAAGACAGAATCACAACATATGTAGAGGACATCCTTATTGCAGAACCTAACTGGTCTGAACACAATCTGATTCTCGAACAACTGTTGCAAACTTTTCGTACACAAGGACTCACAGTTAATCTTAGCAAATCACACTTTGGCAAAACTTCTATAAAATTTCTTGGACATGTAATTTCAGCAGAAGGCATTGCGCTTGACCCGGAAAAACTTCAAGCTTTACGTGACATTACTGTTTCTACGACAAAGAAACAATTACGCAGTTTTCTGGGATTAATTAACTTTTTCCGTAAATTTATTCATTACTCTGCTTTAGACACTCCTAGATTATGTCAACTGACGGGTAAAAACACTATTTGGTCCTGGGATAGCCAAGCACAGTCTGAGTTTGTTAATCTGAAATATGCCTTGTTGAATGCACCACTTTTATCACACCCAGATCCTACCAGAAATTTTTCCATTGCCACCGACAGTTGTAACACCGCTTTAGGCGTACACATTTTTCAGGAAATTGAAGAAGACGGTACTACAGTAATTAAAAACATCGCTTTTGCAAGTCGCATTCTGTCACCTGCTGAACGCAATTATTCTGTCACACTACTTGAAACATTATGTGTTGCATGGGCATTTACCAGATTCAGGCATTTTCTTTATGGAAGCCATACTACCGTTTACACAGATCATAGAGCTATACAGTTTCTACTTTCCGCTAAATTTACACATGACAGGTTAAGCAGATGGAAGCTTTATTTACAGGAATTTAATTTTACAATTGTTCACATTCCTGGTACACAAAATGTTGTAGCAGATGCACTATCCCGTTGTCTCAGCAACAATCAGCAAGACATCGCAACCAACTCCTGCCAAGAAAATTTTAGCTTCATGTATATTCAACAAGTTGCATTCGAAAATTTCATTTCGTCGTCATTACGAGATATAGCACAGGAGCAGAGTAAAGACAACGTATGGAAAGAAAGTAAACCCCTTTGGCAAGATAGGAATAATGTTACCATTAGAAACCATTACACTGTACGCAATAACATTCTGTTTTGCCACTCTCACCCTGACAGCAGCAGTTGGTTATTATGCGTTCCTGACGAACTTGTTAGCAAATTAATTTGGTGTACTCATTTAAGTTACGCACATTATGGAGCCAGAAAATGTTTTCTTATACTGAGACAGAACTGCTGTTTTGCCAACATGGAGAAACGTATTCGACGAGTTTTAGCGTCATGCAAAATCTGCCAGAAAGCTAAATCACACACGACCTCACATATTCCTCCGTTCAATCCCATTGTACCTGTTAAATTGAGACACATGGCCGCTGTAGAAATTTTTGGACTGATTTCCAGAACTAACATAGGTTTTTGCTACATCTTTGTCGCTGTTGAACTCACTTCGAAATTTGTTAGCTTCACTCCGTTGCGCAAAGCTACTACTAAATCTATTTCGAATGCATTTGTAAAACATTTTTTATTTCATGTAGGGCATGTATTGAGAGTAATTTACGACAATGGACCACACTTTCGATCTGCGATATGGACACATATGTTACGAGCTAGAAACATTTCTCCGATCTATATATCCAAGTATAACGTTTCTTCGAACCCTTGTGAACGACTAATGAAAGAAATTGGTAAACTATGTAGAATATGCTGCCATAAAGAACATATTGATTGGGATACACAAATACTCTCATTCCAGGATGTAATTAACTACATACCAAATGAATCTACTATGATCTCCGACTGTTATATTGAAAAATGTTGAACCACCTAACAAAATTAAAGAATTAGTATCCTTTCCCGCATCTCGTCGACTACGCCAACATGAAATAATTGAGATTGCGCTCAACAACATGAAACGTGCCGCAGAGAGCCGGAGAAGACAGCAAAAACAGGTTTGTACACTCTGTGACTTTCACATAGGACAGAAGATATTAATACGCACACACTATTTATCCAACAGAGGAAGGAGTAGATGCAGTAAAATTGAGCTTCTATACGCAGGTCCATATAGAATTCGCAGCATTCCTCACCCCGATGTAGTACATGTCGAAACTTTGAGAACCAGAAAAAGCAAAGGCAATCACCATGTCTCCAATATTAAACCCTTTATTGAATGAACATACTTTACGATTTATCACACTGTAATGCCATTTCCTGATATTTATATGACCACTTCAGCAATTATATCTATGAGACTACTTACTGATGATGATTATGTTTTTTCTTGGCAAGTGCCCGGCAAGGAAAGGTTAGCAGGTCGCTTTTCTTGTCGTTATACATCAGACCGTGCGCATTTTCCATTTTTTTTGTGTATGTATGATTGTTTTCCTATCGAAAGTAGAATTTTTGTCTGTATGCACTATGAAATGTTTAAGATGTAACAAACACCAGTTGACATCGACATTTTGCCTTATGATATCTCAACATCTTGATTATTCTAAATTTTTTGCTACTACATTATGATACTGTGTGTACATTTATTGCACTTGAAAACTGTCTATGTTTTTGACATAATACGTTTCCTGTCATGCTATGCTGTATGCTTAGTTATATCAGTAGAAACAAGTTTTTATTTAATGGGTATATGATTTAAATGCAAGATATTAATCCATTTTCATCATTTTCAGAAAGCAATAACGTGTAAGAGAAATAAATTAAACAAACCACAGTGGATTACTATGAAATGGAAATTTCACAACCGGAATGAATGAAAGAAAGAAAATGCAATACTTTGTCATGAATAAATGGATCAGAATTAACAAACATTAACAAGAATATACTATACACACTGTATACTAGCAGTCTTAACTAATTATGCTTCTTTCAGAATACGAGGCGATTGATGCAGGCTGTCAGACAGAACTACACATGTTAATTTTAGTGTTGATATATGCTAGAAGTAAGAAACTCTATACTACATGATGTAACGAATGATAATGAATAGTTGTATGAAGTAAATGTTAATATTAATATGAATAATGAAGTGTCTATGTTTTGCAGATGATAATAAATGACGATGAATAGTTATATGAAGGATATGGTAATATGAATAATGAAGTTTTCCTTTGCAGATGATGATAACGATGAAGTTAGGATAATATGAATAATGAAGTTTTTCTTTGCAGATGATGATAATGATGAATTTTGTATATTTTCTATTAGTTAAGAAAAGCTTTGTAGTTATTTAAGTATTTGTTGCAGTTACTTTTGACAGTATGTCTTAATTTGCGTAGTATAATGACTGAATGTTTTGGGAAAGACCACTAGAGTACATACATATTAAGTCCACGTTTTCATTACCTGTTAATTCGAAGTTTACTACTTTTCAGCATAAAATACCAATTTTTTCTTTCAGCTCAATAGTCCATTTTGTAATTTTTCCAGGAGAAGCTTTTCATGACATTAATATGCTATAAGCAGTTAGTTATTAAACCTGTTCTAATACTTGCATTTTTTTACCCAGTTGTGTCTATCATTTATGAATGTGATCACATGTACTGTACTTGCTTCATAACCTTGCTACAGCTGACTCATGACGAATGACGTTATTAATCCTTATTTCCAGCAATAAGTCAAAAGTAAATATTTTCATGCCCCAGCAATGCATTGCTAGCACAAAAAAAAATATTACCTGTCCCAACTACACTCCTGGAAATTGAAATAAGAACACCGTGAATTCATTGTCCCAGGAAGGGGAAACTTTATTGACACATTCCTGGGGTCAGATACATCACATGATCACACTGACAGAACCACAGGCACATAGACACAGGCAACAGAGCATGCACAATGTCGGCACTAGTACAGTGTATATCCACCTTTCGCAGCAATGCAGGCTGCTATTCTCCCATGGAGACGATCGTAGAGATGCTGGATGTAGTCCTGTGGAACGGCTTGCCATGCCATTTCCACCTGGCGCCTCAGTTGGACCAGCGTTCGTGCTGGACGTGCAGACCGCGTGAGACGACGCTTCATCCAGTCCCAAACATGCTCAATGGGGGACAGATCCGGAGATCTTGCTGGCCAGGGTAGTTGACTTACACCTTCTAGAGCACGTTGGGTGGCACGGGATACATGCGGACGTGCATTGTCCTGTTGGAACAGCAACTTCCCTTGCCGGTGTAGGAATGGTAGAACGATGGGTTCGATGACGGTTTGGATGTACCGTGCACTATTCAGTGTCCCCTCGACGATCACCAGTGGTGTACGGCCAGTGTAGGAGATCGCTCCCCACACCATGATGCCGGGTGTTGGTCCTGTGTGCCTCGGTCGTATGCAGTCCTGATTGTGGCGCTCACCTGCATGGCGCCAAACACGCATACGACCATCATTGGCACCAAGGCAGAAGCGACTCTCATCGCTGAAGACGACACGTCTCCATTCGTCCCTCCATTCACGCCTGTCGCGACACCACTGGAGGCGGGCTGCACGATGTTGGGGCGTGAGCGGAAGACGGCCTAACGGTGTGCGGGACCGTAGCCCAGCTTCATGGAGACGGTTGCGAATGGTCCTCGCCGATACTCCAGGAGCAACAGTGTCCCTAATTTGCTGGGAAGTGGCGGTGCGGTCCCCTACGGCACTGCGTAGGATCCTACGGTCTTGGCGTGGATCCGTCCGGTCCCAGGTCGACGGGCACGTGCACCTTCCGCCGACCACTGGCGACAACATCGATGTACTGTGGAGACCTCACGCCCCACGTGTTGAGCAATTCGGCGGTACGTCCACCCGGCCTCCCGCATGCCCACTATACGCCCTCGCTCAAAGTCCGTCAACTGCACATACGGTTCACGTCCACGCTGTCGCGGCATGCTACCAGTGTTAAAGACTGCGATGGAGCTCCGTATGCCACGGCAAACTGGCTGACACTGACGGCGGCGGTGCACAAATGCTGCGCAGCTAGCGCCATTCGACGGCCAACACCGCGGTTCCTGGTGTGTCCGCTGTGCCGTGCGTGTGATCATTGCTTGTACAGCCCTCTCGCAGTGTCCGGAGCAAGTATGGTGGGTCTGACACACCGGTGTCAATGTGTTCTTTTTTCCATTTCCAGGAGTGTATTACCAGTATACAACTAAATAATGCTACCAGTCAAAGATACATTTCTATTCCTAAATTTAATGTCAATTTTTCTTATGTATTGATTCCATTCTGTCTATGTTATTGGACTACAGACCTTGAGCAATAGTTACAATGTCTTACATTTTAAATATGTCTTACGTCACTTACATAATATCATATATAAACACTAGCAGCTTGATGCTACACTCGATAACTCCTGTTTTGAATGATGACTTGTGAATAATGCTGATTAATGTTTTGTAAAACTATATGAATCCTTTGTAACTGGCCAATGAGTGCCAATAATTACTGCAATCAGATGAGTTATGAATAGTGTTTTGTAATACTCAATACTTGCTACATGTTTAGTAACTGGCCAGTGAATGCCACCGATTACTGTAATGAGATGTCTTATGATGCCAATGATTACTCTAACGAGATGACTCATGCATAAATTCAATGGCAATGAATCCCAATAATAACTGTAACTGATGAGTCATGAATATGCTGTGCCATTAATTACTGTAATTAGATGACTTATCAATAATGTTCTGTAATAATTACTGTAATGAAATGTCTTATGATGCCAATGATTACTGTAACGAGATGACTTAAGTATAAATGCAATGCCAATGACTACTGTAAACTGTAATGAGATGACTTATGATGGCAATGATTACTATAATTAGATGACTTATGCATAAATGCTTTGCCAATAATTAACTCATTTTGAATGATGACTTCTGAATAATGCATAAAAATGCTTTGTAACTGGCCAATGAGGGCCAATAATTACTGTATTGAGATGACTTACGAATAATGTTCTGTAATACTCCATACATAATACTTAAATGCTGTGTAAATAGCCAATGAATGCCAATAATTATTCAGATCGGTTGATACACTAGTGTAATTCTATGATGACTAGCATAAGACTGAATGTGTCCTTCACCTTCTGACCTAATTACCAGCAATTACTGCAATATCCGTTTGTCCTGTCCATCCTCGTGATCATGGAGCACTATATTTGGTTTGTGCACTAATTCTACGTTGATGTAAGAGTATGGATTCTACCAGAATGTGGTGTTGACATCCAACTGTCCACCACCGTGACCAAAGGAGATGTCATTATGGTCCTACTGTTTGGTGTACCTAATGTACTTCCAAAATGATAACATACAATATTAATATGAGATTTCAGTGTCTTGGCTACACTGATGAATACATCAGGGAAAAGAAGTTCAGATTGTCTCACTTGGTGTTGTGCTTCTGTAGAAAGATATGGACTTTCAGTGCAGCTACGTGCAACCTACTGTGCTGCAACCATGATGCAATCCTTCCCATTCATTTTCTTGTTCTTGTAAAATGGTAAAGACTTACACAGTGCGATTAAATTCTTGTAAAATGATAAAGACATATACAGTGCATGTGCACTTCATTTCATTTGTTAATAAGATCAGTTGTCCTAAATATGCTAAAGACTTCTACAGTGCGTGTGCACTTTATTTCTTTTTTTAATGTATTCAGTTTTTTCAAAATGTTAAAGACTTTTACAGTGTGTGTGCACTTCATTTCATTTGTTAATATGATCAGTTGTCCTGAATATGCTAAAGACTTATACAGTGCGTGTGCACTTTATTTCATTTGTTAATGTGATCAGTTCATGTTAAAATATTAAAGACTTATTCAGTACGTGTGCACTTTATTTTATTTCTCAATATGTTCAGATTCTTGTAAAATGGTGAAGACTTACGCAGTGCGTGTGCACTATTTCATTTCTCAATATGTTTAAATTCTTGTAAAATGGTGAAGAATTATGCAGTGCGTGTGCACTTTATGTCATTTGTTAATATATTTTGTACTCATTGCGTATACATTTTGTCATTTCTTAATATGTTCTGAACTCAGTGTGTGTGCACTCTATTTCATTTCTTAATATGTTCTGCACTTATCAATAATGTATATACTCTGTGACTGTAGCCTTACTATACTAAATAGATTATGCGAAAATTTGTTGCTCATGGCAAGTCCAATTGACTCACCATCGCTCCCAAATTTTTGCCCCCCCCCCCCACCGCCCCCCAGTGGAAGGTTATGTAAGAGGTCCATGATTAAAGAAATGATTAAAGAATTTGTTGCTAGCGCACTCGAGCAGATGTAATTTCGATGCATTGCTCACGCACTGCCTGCGATATGTAAGCTGTAAGAGAATCTCAGACCAGAGAGCAGTGTTGTATGCAGTAGGAGTAAGTTGTTGCTAGCGAGCAGTCTCCAGTTGGCTGGGCCGGTAATGGGGAGCGATGGCGGTGCCTGAGCATTGTAGTATAAGGTAAAAGCAGCCTCGCGCATATGTAGTATTGTTATGTCAAGCCCCATGTAAGTGTTTTTAAAAAATCTCTTAATAATAATCTTTCTTATAAAAAAATTAACTTCTGATAATCATTCATTTCAATTTAAAGAATTTACTAATTTCTCCAATCCATGGTCTTCCCGATTATTGTAAAGAAAAATGAGTTGTTTCCTTTTATACATGACAAATCTATCGGCCTGCATTGCACTGGGCTGTGCCAGAAAAATTTATTATCAGAGCAGATATATATGCGCTATCCGGCGACTTTATTGAGGTAAGTATTTTCAATTTATTCAGAATTATCTTTCAGGGCCATGACGCAGCGCTGCTGACGTCCAAAATTCACCAGTTTAAATTCACAGTCAATAATTGAAAGTTTATCTAGGAGTCACATTCTTTTATCTGGAGGTTAGTCACATTGTATTATCGGTAGGTTACAGAATTTGTTTATTGGGAGGTTACGCTGAATGTGAATGATATAAATAATTAAATTTTACTGTTGGGAGGTTTCGGAATTTTTTTGTGTGGAGGTTACACACTGTTTCTACACAACAGACTTCCTCTTTTTCAACAGTATACAAATCGTTATTAGTTGTTGTCCTTGTCCTTATACTCTTGCCGTTTGCCCCTGTAAACCAAAATCAAAGCCACATTGGTCTACCTTATAGTCAAAAACAGAGCTATTCCACTATGAATCTCCTTTAAATTGCTATGTCACCAGGACAATTTTAGAGATTATAAACTTCATTCAGACGGTGTCAGACATGGTATGATGTTATAAAACATATACGTTTACATTAACATCTGCATCTACATGACTAGCCTTAAATTCACAATTAAGTACTTAGCAGACGGTTCATCGAACCATCTTCAAGCTATTTCAGTACCGTTCCACTCTCGAACAGCGCGCAAGAGAACCGAACACTTAAAATATTTCCGTGCGAACTCTGATTTATACTACTACAATGAACATTTACCCCTGTGTAGATGTGCTCAAACAACATATTTTCGTATTCGAAAGAGAAGGTTGGTGACTGAAATTTCATGAATGGATCCTGTCGCAATGAAAAACACCTTTGTTTTAATGATTGCCACCTCACTTCAGGCGTCATACCCGTGACCCTTTCTCCCCTGTTATAACATAAAACGATTTGTCCTTTGAAACTTTTCAATGTCCTCGCAGCAGTACTCCGAAAGAACACAGACAAGTGTAGTGTATGCAGTCTCTTTGGTAGACATATTGCACTTTTAAGCGTTCTGTGCAAGAGTGCAGTCTTTGCGTCGCTTTTCCCACAAAATTATCTATGTGATTGTTTCAATTTAAGTTCGTCATAGTTGTAATCCCTATGTATTTATTTGGATCAGCAACCTTTAGAGATGTGTGTATTACCTAAAAGTAAATTAGAAGCCAATATTACAACTCTTCCTTTATATTATAGTAAAAACGTAAAGGTATAACATCAGGACGTTTAATAGCTCAGCGTGTAGTAGATACGACACGACATTCAAAAACATGTTACGTGGGAAGCACCCCATCAGATTCTCCTCCCGTCAGATATAGTAGTAAAATGGCCCAATGGATAGCTCGTAAAAAACTGGACACAGATCCAGCATCAAAACAGGTAATAGGTGAACTGAACGATGAAAAAGAAGCAAAACAGAAACAGTGAACGTTCCGAGTTCCAGATATGCAGAATCTAACGAATTTCGACAGCCATTACGTCTTGGTTATGTGGTACGCTGTTGGACTAGGAAGGGGGAGATCCGTGTTCCTATCTTCCTCAAATTTTTTTCACAAAATTGGGAACTGTCCGTTCGGCCATTGACGTATCTGTTCGCTGTGTTCGGTAATAGGTGAACTGAACGATGAAAAAAGAAGCAAAACAGAAACAGTGAACGTTCTGAATGCAGAATCTAACGAATTTCGACAGCCATTACGTCTTGGTTATGTGGTACGCTGTTGGACTAGGAAGGGGGAGATCCGTGTTCCTAGCTTCCTCAAATTTTTTTCACAAAATTGGGAACTGTCCGTTCGGCCATTGACGTATCTGTTCGCTGTGTTCAAGTCTGTCTCTGTGTCGTGGTGTAACGTCCTTTTGCAACAGAGAGGTGTGAGAGAGGAACCTCCAAACCTCCTGTTTGTCTTACATGAGTACCATGTGCTATGACTTTTGTGCTCAATTTGGAAGATTTGACTCTTGAATTTCTTTGTTGTAACATAGTTTACAGCCGTTTTCATTTCTTTGAGAGGCCAATGCGGCATCTCGCCTGTTCTCACTATTCATCACATTTACTTGCAACGGTAATATATACTTACCTCATAGCTCACATTCTATAAACAATGTGTGCTACGACAATTGCCAAGTCTACAGATGGAGAACAGACGCGTCAATGACGGAATGGAAAAAAAGGGGCCCGAGGGAAGTTTGAACAGGGATCTCCCGCTTTGCATTTCAACACCTAGACAACACAACCAAGGCGCTGTGTTCTTGCAGTTCGCTTAGTGTTGCGCATCTTGAGTTTGGACCGTTTACTGTTTCTATTTTGCTTATTTTTTCACAGTTCAGTACGCCTTCTTCCTGTTTTCATGGTTGATCTGTATTCACTTTATGATGGGCTATCCACTGCGTCATCTTACCAACAAATCTGAGGGGGATGCGAATGGTAACTTCCCTTATTAGCGTAATACTAATCACTAGGCAGTCGTAATGCTGAAATAGTGGTCATACTATTTCGAAATAAATTGATTTCGTTTGGACATGTAATCATACGGAATGCAATTGGAACCTGTACAACAACATGGATACGTAGAACTATATACAACAAAATAAGATCTTCGAAATGGTAGCGAAACTCAAACGTTCAGCTTACGTAAGGTTTCTTTTTTCCTTTATTGTAATTTCATTCCCCTGCCCCATATTGGCAGGGAAGGCTGGAAGCGGCATTATACACCGCTCTTCAGCCGAGTGATAGATTTAATGAAAACGGTACAAATAAAACTCGATAAAAATGGGGACATAAGAACATATAAGGGGATAGAGTGGGGGTTAAGATGTACACTTACACGGAGACATTCATGTGACACAGTAATAAAGTCCAGATAAAGATAAAAAATGCAGTTGACGATTCATGGAGAATGCACAAGTTAAAAGTTGGCCGTAGTATTAAAACCCTCCAGAGCGAAGACACTTTAAAACCAATGCACAGACGGAGCACACATGACGAAGAATAAGCTGCCCAGAGGGACCTGTTGAGGGAGGGGAGGCCACAGACGAGGGAAGAGGAAAGGGCAGCGATCGAGGGTGGGCTGGAGGTGGCAGGATGAAAAGGAAGGGGATGGGGTCGCACCAAGGGGCAGGAGATGGGCAGGGTGGGAGATGGAGAGGGAATGCAATTCAGGAGGGTGTGCAGAGACGCACAGGGAATGCACTGAAAGGGAGGGGGTGGAGGAGGAGAAAAATACCTCTCAGGGGAAGGGAAGAGGAGGGAGAGGGAGCCCTACGGAAGTGGAGGAGGAGGAAGGAGGGGTTAGAGTTGGTGGGAGGGATAGATATCAGGGCAAAGCTCATCATCTAGGATGCATTGCGAAAGGAGGTGGAGGGTCTGGAGATGTGCATGACAGTATGGTAAAGGCGCAGCAATGGGCTGAGGGTACAGAGGACAGCCATCTGGGTTCAGAGGTCATCCTCAGTTCGTACAGGCGGTTGGCGGAATTGATGAAGGCGGAAAGCCTCGCTCGCGGGATGGAATCTGAGCTATTTGTAGTATCGTTCCCAGAACCGATCGCGGTCCTCTGGTTTGGAGCCGAGTAGAAGGCTTAAACCAGAGGCTCAGATGATTCTGCGGAGATCTGGGGTGCAAATTTCTCGACCTCCGCTATCGGGTGGAGAAATGTAGGGTCCCTCTGAATAGGTCAGGCGTGCACTGCACGCAGGAAGCGGCTTCAAGGGTAACGGAGTACGTGTAGAGTGCACATGTGGGTTTTTTAGGTTAGAGAATTCCCTCCCTAGGCCCGACAACACGCCTCCTGAGACGCGGCAAGGTAGGAGAAGGCAAAATGCAACAGGGAATAACAATATTAATGTGCTAATAGTAAACTGCAGGAGCGTCTGTAGAAAGGTCCCAGAACTGCTCTCATTAATAAACGGTCACAATGCCCATGTAGTACTAGGGACAGAAAGTTGGCTGAAACTAGACGTAAACAGTAATGAAATCCTAAACTCAGATTGGAATGTATACCGCAGAGACAGGCTGGACAGTGAAGGGGGAGGCGTGTTTATAGCGATAAGAAGTGCAATAGTATCGAAGGAAATTGACGGAGATCCGAAATGTGAAATAATTTGGGTGATGGTCACGGTTAACCGTAGGTGTACCGTAGGTCTCTAGAAGAGCGTAGCGTTCCAAAGGATTGGAAAAGGGCACAGGTCATCCCCGTTTTCAAGAAGGGACGTCGAACAGATGTGCAGAACTATAGACCTATATCTCTAACGTCGATCAGTTGTAGAATTTTGGAACACGTATTATGTTCGAGTATAATGACTTTTCTGGAGACTAGAAATCTACTCTGTAGGAATCAGCATGGGTTTCGAAAAAGACGGTCGTGTGAAACCCAGCTTGTGCTATTCGTCCACGAGACTCAGAGAGTCATAGATACGGGTTCACAGGTAGATGCCGTGTTTCTTGACTTCCGCAAGGCGTTCGATACAGTTCCCCACAGTCGTTTAATGAACAAAGTAAGACTATCAGGCCAATTGTGTGATTGGATTGAAGAATTCCTAGATAGCAGAACGCAGCATGTCATTCTCAATGGAGATAAGTCTTCCGAAGTAAGAGTGATTTCAGGTGTGCCGCAGGGGAGTGTCATAGGACCGTTGCTATTCACAATATACATAAATGACGTTGTGGATGACATCGGAAGTTAACTGAGGCTTGCTGCAGACGATGCTGTGGTGTATCGAGAGGTTGTAACAATGGAAAATTGTACTGAAATGCAGGAGGATCTGCAGCGAATAGACGCATGGTGCAGGGAATGGCAATTGAATCTCAATGTAGACAAGTGTAATGTGCTGCGAATACATAGGAAGATAGTTCCCTTACCATTTAACTACAAAATAGCAGGTCAGCAACTGGAAGCAGTTAATTCCATAAATTATCTGGGAGTACCCATTAGGAGTGATTTAAAATGGAATGATGATATATAGTTGATCGTCGTTAGAGCAGATGCCAGAGTGAGATTCATTGGAAGAATCCTAAGGAAATGCAATCCGAAAACAAAGGAAGTAGGTTACAGTACGCATGTTCGCCCACTGCTTGAATACTGCTCAACAGTGTGGGATCCGTTCCAGATAGGATTGATAGAAGAGACAGAGAAGATCCAACGGAGAGCAGCGCGCTTCGTTACAGGATCATTTAATAATCGCGAAAGCGTTACAGAGATGATAGATAAACTCCAGTGGAAGACTCTGCAGGAGAGACGCTCAGTAGCTCGGTACGGGCTTTTGTTAAAGTTTCGGGAACATACCTTCACCAAAGAGTCAAGCAGTATATTGCTCCCTCCTACGTATATCTCGTGAAGAGACCATGAGGATAAAATCAGAGAGATTAGAGAGCACACAGAAGCATACCGGCAATCCTTCTTTCCACAAACAATACTAGACTGGAATAGAAGGGAGAACCAATGGAGGTACTCAAGGTACCCTCCGCCACACACCGTCAGGTGGCTTTTGGAGTATGGATGTAGATGTAGTTAGAAGACACAATTGGGTGGGGGGAGCCAAGTTTGTGGAAGATCTACAAGGGATGAGGTCACAGAGGATCAGTATGGGGGACAGGAAGTGGATATGGAAGGCAAGGTGGAGTGTATGGAGTTCAAGGATTTGGAGGGCTTTATAGAATCTGGGTGGGGAGGAAATCTAGCCAATGCTGGCATAACAAAGGACAGGACAGATCAACGATTTGTAAGTCTGAAGGATGGTGTAATGATGCAGTTCCCATGTCCAGCTGGATGGAAGTTTTGGAGGCAGAGTCTATTGTGGGCATTAGTTTGGATTGTAATGAGATGGGGAGTTGAGGTGAGGTGAAGGTTAATGGTGAGGGCAAGGTATTTTAGGGTAGGAGTGAGGGGGATCGAACAACCATAAATGGTGAGGCAAAAATGGTTGAGCCAAACAGAGCAGGTGGTATGGCCTGTGATGAGTGCCTGGGCCTTGGAAGGGTTAATGAGAGGTAGCCACTGGTTGCACCAGGCAGTGACTGGCAAGGAGGGTTTGAAGGGTACATAGTGGCAGTTGAATTGTAGGATAAAGGGCCAGGAAGGCGGTGGCATCAGCTAATTGGAGGAGGTGAACAGGTGGGGGAGGTGCATATCTACAGAATACATCAGAAAGATAAAAGGGGGAAGGATGGAGCCTTGGAGCATGCCGGAGTTGGGATAGTAGGTATGGGAGTTGATGTTGTGGATAGGAGGGATGACAGGAGAGGAAGGAAGCAACGAGACAGACGAAATTGACGGGAAGAGAGCAGTTCTGGACTTTAAAGAGGAGCCTGGTATGCCAGGTACAGTCATAGGCGTTCTGGAGGTTGGGAGAAACAAAAATAGTGGAGCGATGGGAGTTAAGTTGGAGGGGTAGAAGAATGGTGAGGTTAAGGAGCTGGTCATCAGCTGAGGAGGAGGGCTGGAAGCCACACTGGGTAAGGGGAAATAGGTGGTGCTGGTTAATGTGGTGATGAATACAACAGGAGAGTATAGTCTCAAATACCTTACTGAACATGGAGGTTAGGCAGATGGGACGATAGGAAAAGGCATAAGAGGGAGGGTGGGTTATTGGGTTTGGTTGTGGGTTGGGTCTTCCATAGGTCAGGGTAAAGCACAGTGGAGAGGAGGACATTTCACAGAGCAGCAAGGACAGCCAGGAAGGAGTGGGGGGTTTCCTTGAGGTGACAGTAGGTAACACTGTCGTGACCAGGGGCAGTGTTGTGTTTGGAGCAGAGGATGAGTTAGTTGTTGCGTGCAGCAATTGGAGTGCTTATGTCTGAGGGGGGGTAACTGATCCAGGTACCAGAAACTCGGGGTGAGTGGTGGGAAAGAAGTATCAGTGGATTCAAGGGCTGTGGAGAAGTTATGAAAATGGCGATTGTTCTGAATGGAGAAGACTCAGAGAGGTGAGAAGCAAAATCGTTAGCCTTAATGAGGCTGTCAGGAAAGGAGCAGTTGTCGTGGAGAAGGAGATAATGTGGGGTGGGGTGGTTACTAGTAAGGCAGTGTAAGGCAGACCAGTAATTGAAGGAGTTGACATGGAGGTCAGAGTTGAGGCATATATATGTCAAGTGCCTGCCCCTGTGCTGTTAGGAAGTTTCGAATGTGTCGTTGCAATTACTACTGGCAGAGGAGTGTATCCCTCTCATGGATGCAGAAGAATGAGTGGTAGAGCTTGCAGGATGCACAGAGAAGGACAGTCTGTGGAGGAAGATTAGGGCAGTGAGAGTGGATAAGTTTGGTGGCAACTTGGGCCTCCATAGTGTCATGGTGGTCTTCTGGAGGAAGAATAAGGCATAGGTAATGTATGTGGGATGGTGAAAGGTGAGGCAATGAATTCTCAGTAGGCATCCCAGTTGGCAAAGCGTTAGTCATGGACAGTGAAGGGGCAGTGGGGTGGGGAGCAGGAGGAGGGCGATGGATTGACAAGATGTTGAAAAGGACTGGAATGTGGTCATCACCAATGGCGTCAAGGACATCCACAGCAATACGACCAAGGATGTTGAGGGAAGCTTGTCTGACATCTGGGGTGGAATTACTTTCAGGGCAGGTTTAGTGTGGGAGAGGAACAAGGTCACTGTGGAGGTGCGAGGAACTGATACCACTGCTGAATGGTGGCAGGGTCATGGCTGTGGATGTTAAGTCTGTGGATATCACATAGGTGGAGAAGGTGTGGTCAACTTGGGAGATGAAGTCATAGGGAGAGGAGTTGTGGGTTGGATACAGAGTGTGGCACAGGTGATAGTGAGAGAGGAAAAAAGATTCAGAGGACAAGGTGTATGGTCAGGTCATTGAGCAGAGGTTGTGGCCAGACAGAGATATGCTAAGTTGGCCAATAGTGACCCCACCTAGTACGAGGAGAAGGAGGTTGTTGGTGCAGTGAAGTAGGTAGGGAGAGGTGCATATAACGTGCTGAGGTTGGAGGAAGGCTTTTTAAGGGTGGAGTCTACGTGATCTGGGACAGGGTATGCACAAGAGATATTTGTTGGCAGGGAGGGATTGAATGTTTAGGTATAGGAGATTCTACTGATGGCAAGCGAGTGGGAGAGGGGGAAAGGGCGAAGGGAGTATAGGGAGGTGGGGAGAGGCTTAAATGAGGGTGTTGAGGTGGGTGAAGGTGAAGTGGGCCTGGCTGTGAGAATATGTGGTGTAGGCATTCAAATGGAACATAGAGCAAGTGGCAGGGGAGATCTAATGGAGGGTGTGAAGGTGTTAGAAGGATTGGATATTCAGGAACCTAAAGATTTCTTTGGCTGTAGGGGGACGGTGGAGAGAATTGTTCAGGTGGATGGGCTGATCCATGGGGCAAACAAGGACAGTGAGCTCAAGGTTAGTGGGGGGGAGGGGAGGGGCAGGAATTTCGACATGTATTTGGAGGAGTAGATTTGGTGGGATTCATTGCAAGTGTTGGAAGAAGGAGGAGAAGCTAGGTTAGGACATTGTTGGGAGGAAGTGGGAGGCCTTACAGTGGGGCAGGTGGGCGAATTTTTGCAGTTTTCAATGATTTGGTTGTTGCAGAGAAGACAGCATTGGCAGAGGTAGAGTTGAGAAGGGGAACGGGAGGGTTCAATGGTGTGGTGACAGTGGAAAATCAGGGCTCCATGAGTTATGAGATGATGGATGGAGAAGGTGGACTCTGTGAAGACATGCATCAGGAAGGTAAGGCCAGAGTTGCTATAGATACATCAGGCCGATCATATTTCCAGGGTGGGGTGGTCATTCAATTCCACAAACACCTCTGCCTCCATGACCACAGGGCCGAGTTTTGTAATCATGGTGGTGAGGGTTGGCAGATGACGAGATATTGGGGCTGAAGGGGAGAGGTAAGGAAAGGTGTGAGAGACCCATGTGGGCCAAAGGTGATCCAGGGAAGGAGGCGGTCAGAGTGGAAAGAGGGAGAGGGCGATTTGATAAGGACAGAGTGTCTGTGAGGGATAAGCTGAGCAATGGGAGCACTGGGGATATACTTACAGATTTCTAGGATGAGGGTATGGGCATCGAGGAATTTAGGATTGGGGTTGGAAAGGACGAATGTATGGAGGGTGGGAGCTGTGGATGCAGGAAGAGTGGTGGTGTCCATGGGGGGATCAAAAGGAAGTTCCTTGAAGGAGGGGGTGGAGGCGTGGTCAGCACTCAGGTATTTGGGGAGTTTTTTGGTGGGGGTGGCATGGGAGGAGAAGTGAGGGACTGGTTGGATGGGGAGGTGCCATGAAGCAGGCCCCTTTTGTGAGGTGGAGGCACTTGGAAGGGAGGGTGAGTGCTCCATGGTGGCGAGTGTGGTGCGGTAGGCAGTGACATGGTGAGGAGAAGAAGTGGCGGTTGTAGCACAGCGAGTGGAGAGTGGAGAAAAGTCATCACAATGGGTGGTAGTGGCGAGAGGGCTGGCAGGAGCAGAGCAGGGGAAGGAGGAGCAGGAGCTAGTGCGGGTGCAGTGTACAGGTGGGAATACAGGGATAGGGAGGAGATAGAAGGGGACGAGACTGTGAGGAGGTGAGGTGGAGTTGACAGGGAAAGCCATTGGTAGGCAATCTAGAAGGTAATGATGGGGGCAGGTGAAAGGGAGGTGTATAGGATGGTAATGGTGGTGTTGATGGTGGACTGTGCAGTTTACCGGCGACAGGTGTCGTGAAAGAAGGGAAAGAGAACAAAGACAGAGTGACAGCGAGCACCAGGCAGCCAACGGACGGACAGACAGACAGATGCAGCAGATGGCAGCAGACATGAGGGGGTCTTCCAAAGCTTCAATTTCGCCCTCAGGGTAGCCCAAGCGGCCGGTATCTTCCAATTTGTAATGTGTGGGAAGCTTTCGTAAGGTTAACCACAATGCAATGTAGATGTAATGGAATTATATTCAGTGCGAGAAGTTAAATTTACTATGCTAATAATGTTGAACACATGGCAAGTAAGCATGTACATGTTACGATAAGATTGAGAAGTGAGTCAAATGAATAACATGATGTAATAACGTTGGTGTAATGCCAAAGCACCGATGAACTACACAGCATTTGTAACTAAAGGAGCTACACAGCAAGGCAGGTACATTTTGGTGGCGGCCTGCGAGAGCAGTGACTCCATGTGGCTCGAGAGAATCTATATAGAAAGCCTGGCAAGATAGCAATATCAGATCGGCCCATAAAAATGATAGCACTATTGTAGCACTTAGCTATAATAGTTGCATCATACATAGCTTACTAATTGTAGATGATTGCGGCTAATCTAACCAGTCTTAGATCAATTGGGTCAAATCCGAGATAAATGTATGAACCAGTTCCTACTGGAAAGCTCATGCTCATTAAGTAACCGATGATCCTATGTCTATGTCTTTCAAGTTCTTCCAAAATCACTGATGGCTATGAGGGACGACCTTAAGTCTTTCAGGTATCGGTTACAAGCCATGCTTCTTCATTTCCAAAAACTGTCCCGGAGGGCTGGCACAAATGGGATATGAGTGCTCTCGGTATCTAGAACTGAAATCTCTCTCCATCTTACCAATACAGAAATTAACGCAAGCACATCATCGTATCGTATATACACCCGATTTACTGAAAATGCTTCTTGGTTTCTGTCTTACGTCATGCCTTAATCGCACGTGTAAACTGATGTTATACTTTTCAAAACTTCTGCAATTTTGTCACAGTGCTTACCGTTGTAGGTTAAACTGACAAAACGACCTTTTTTATCCTCTTTTCTGACTACCTTGGATTTCGTATTCTATGTATCATAAAAAAATTATAAATACTTTTAGCCTTGTACCCACTTGCTACACCCACTTGAACAGTCGTCTGCATTTCCTCACACTTTGTCACTTGAGTCATTTCTAACTTTAAAATTATGAGTACCTATATTTCATTTAGTGATGGTAGTAACCTGGTAATAGCTGGACTGTCATATGATCTAATACGACACAAAAAAGGTTTCTTAAAAATTACAAACATCCCTTTCATTGTACAATAATTCCTTTTTAAGTTATTGCTACTAATCTAAATCATTTGTTATATGTTCGTCTATTGTAATATAATAGAACTGGATTATACTTATCTAACATTTAACTTAGTGATGGTTGTAAGCTTATTCCCTCGCAACTTATATTTTATTTCTTATCTTTATCAGTTTTGTGTTCATACTGTACCACACCAGTTACTGGTTGCAAACATATCTCCTGTTGTCCTTGTTGACTAAAGATTATCTTTGTAATGTTGTTCGCGATGCTACATAACGACGTACATTTCATGCTGTCAGTATATGAGCTTGTCCTCCATAAAAGTAGCATAAATGTATCTTTCTCAAGTTATTCAAGGTTCTGACATGGAGTTAATTGCAATGCACAGTTATTTGTAAAGTTACTGTTTGATTTTTTCGTACGGTTAATGCTAGTGCCAACTACTGGCCTTCGTTTATTTCTTTGATAGCTTAATCGCCACACTCAATTTCGCACTGGACTTTTCCGAATAGACAACGACAATATCAAATATGCCTACATGAGATGAGATCCGCATTACATTCATTTTATGTGCTCATTTTTGTAAGTTTAGTACTAAAGTTTGATTTAAATTTAAGTATGTTACTAATTGAAGTTCCAGTAAATGATATAGTTGGATTATTACTTACGTTATTATGTACATATTTTCCATCGTTAATTTTATTGTACCACTTATTCAACAGCTTCATTCTGATGCTGAAATTGTGAATGTTGTAACCCTTAATAAAGAACTGCGCGACCAAAACATTTCTGTATTTCAGGGTAGTGCCAAATAGGAAGACCTGCGTCTACCATGAATGTAGTTCTACATCAAGTAATGGAACTTTTATGTCTTCGTTGGTGAAGGAATTTATAAAAACCATGTTTACTAACTTCACTTTACCGGCACTTTCGTCGATAACATTACCATCGCTTTCGCGCAGTGAATGTATTGATTATCTCTTGTCGCTGGTGTACTTCACGTATGACTGGAATTTCTTTGGATTCTCTATCGGATGTCGAGATTCAGTTTCGTTTGGAATCGATTAAAAGTACCTCACACTAAAGGAGGCGCTAAATTTCGAGCGTGAGCAGCGTCTTTGATTAGTAATCAAAATGTCATCAGTGCCGGGTTCTAAACTCGCCACTGCTTAAATTTTGATTAATTTTCAGCAATGGGGCCCTAAGACTTCCGAAATAAGAAGTCACTCTCGTTCTGCCAACGGCCTTGTCAAAGAGGGTGGAGGAGCGGACAGACGTTCAGGACACTCTCTTCTCCTAGGGATGGGAACAGCCCCTAAAGACGGAACAATCAGCAATGATCAATGGCGTGAGGATGCAGAAGGCAATGGAAATCACTGCATTAAAGTCACATAACATGTATCCACAGGACATGTGGCATGTAACTGAAAAAGTGTCATTATGTTATGTCACACCCACGAGTGGCGGACGAAGACATGCTGATGGTGTAGCCATATTCTACCACCACCAGGCCAGAAACCCTGCCGAGCACCTGGATGTCTGGCAAATCAGTGCTTGGCCGCTGGCTCATGGGTAGAACGCGAGGATCCAGCACTTCCTGTCTCTGCCGAGATGTTAACCCAGGACTTCTATGCTCGTGAACACTGGAACCTTACACAGCTGGATGTACATGCAGTTACCATTCCCAGACCGCCCATACTTCGACTGGCGAGTTCAAGCCTCTAACAATGTAAGACCATTGGCAATGGGGAATCCTGCCAGCAGAAAGAGGTCGGTTTACCAGATGACGTTGTGACAGAGCATTCACATTGCCCACATCAACACTTGCAGTTGCCAAGTTACATGATTGTAAACAAACAGTAATAAAGAAGTTCTTATATCTACAAATTGTCTTCTTCTGCTGCACCTGCCTCCATCTTCGGCAGAAAAGCGCCAACATAGCCAGACATCCTGCCATCCCATTATACTTCGAACAGAAACCTCTGGATATTCGAAAGTTGTGACTGGTTCAATAACTGTTCACCATAGTGAAGTGATATCGAATTTAAGGGGTATTGTATTCTATTCCTTAATTATGAAAGTCAGCTGTCCGTTAATGCATCAGACACTGACCACATAAAAGTTCTTCACCATTTTGTATCAAGTTTCTAATGGCGAGTATTGTGATGTGTCCATCTCAACCAGGTTTGCATCCCAATATCGCCATAAAAACGTGGGTTTCTTCAATAGAAACGAGTCATTAATCATGGCAATTTATTTTTATTACACGCTATGGATAACTTGAATAAAAATAATCCACTTCACACCAGGCACGCTAGGGGGGGGGGGGGGGGGACGGCTGATGTATAAAGTATATTGTCATTTATTGTGAGCGAACAATCGTTCTAAAGCTGCCATAGTTTACAGCCAAACCAAGATCATTCAGACCTAATGTATTGGCGAACAGGAACCGTTGAGCAGCGAGGAGTGTGGCTCTGAGAAATCGCATGCAGTCAGCAGAATTACTAGTGAGTTCGAAAATGCTATGAGAGGTTTGCGTAAAAGTTGAAAGGTATGGGGTGCAGTGGTCGAGCAGCTCCTCATAAGATGTCATGAAAGTGTGCTCCCTGCCGCCGTTGGATAAGCAGCTGCCAGCAGCAAGTCGTATACTCTTAGCTCACTTATTTGTTACATAGTTTAATTCTTAATTTCTTTGCGTGTTTTTGGGTACTTGCATTGTTGAATTCATAAATTTCGGGTGTATTATAGTATTTGAGAGTTGTAGCATCGCGCTTTAGTACCTGAATAGTGTAAAATCGCGTAGTCTCCATCTGCCACCGAGCAGTGTGTCAGCAGTGCGCAAGTAGCAGCATTACTACATTTACTAGACAACCTTGTATTTTAATGACCGTTTAAATTTTGTGTCGAATTGTTTGTACTCTCTGTAGATTAGTTTAGACGTTCTTTGCACAACAGTTTTTAGCATGGATAGGGACTGCGACTGCTGTGTTCGGATGCGGGCTGAGTCAGCATTCCTTCGCTCTCATCTTCAGGCAGTGTTGGCTGAATTCTAGCTTCAGGCAGTGTTGGTTACGGCCACACAGCTTGAGGCTGTTGCCAGTGGGCATCACTGTGGGGGGGGGGGGGGTCGGATGAGGGTTTGTCGGGGACGGCCAGCTCGTCCCACACATCCCCCGATCAGACTACGGCTGTGGCTGCCCAGGATACTGCCCACATTGAGGCTGACCCCTCACCCATGATACAGTGGGAGGTCGTCTCAAGGTGTGGCAGGGGGCTAAAGACATTCCGGAGGGCTGAGCGGAAGGCCTCTCCAGTTTGTTTGACGAACCGGTTTCAGGCTCTGTCTCCAGCTGATACTGATCTTCGGCCTGACTTGGCTGCTTGTCCTGTTCCAGAGATTGCCCCTCAGTCTGCAAGATCCGGGCGGTCGCAGAGGGTAGGCTTACTGCTAGTTGGGAGCTTCAAAGTCAGGCGTGTAATGGGGCCCCTTAGGGATATGGCAGGAAGAGAGGGGAAGAAAACCAATGTGCACTCCGTGTGCATACTGAAGGGAGTCATTCCAGACGTGGAAAGGGTCCTTCCGGATGCCATGAAGGGTACAGGGTACACCCATCTGCAGGTGGTCGCTCATGTCGGCACCAATGATGTGTGTCGCTATGGATCGGATGAAATCCTCTCTGGCTTTCGGTGGCTATCTAATTTGGTGAAGACTGCCAGTCTCGCTAGCGGGAAGGCACAGACGGTGTTTACAAAGGATAGATTGAATGCAACTGGTTCAAAAATGGTTCATATGGCTCTGAGCACTATGGGACTTAACTGCTGTGGTCATCAGTCCCCTAGAACTTAGAACTACTTAAACCTAACTAACCTAAGGACATCACACACATCCATGCACAAGGCCGGGTTCGAACCTGCGACCATAGCGGTCTCGCGGTTCCAGACTGAAGCGCCTAGAACCACACAGCCACCACGGCCGGCAATGCAATCGGTGATGGCGTGTTTGTCGCTGTTAGTAGTAGTTTATCCTGCAATGAAATAGAAGTGGACAGTTCCCATGAATTATTATGGGTGGAGGTTATACTCAACAACCGAGCTAGGTTAATAATTTACCGACCTCCCGACTCAGCAGCATTAGTGGCATAACAACTGAGAGAAAATCTCAGATGTTTAGGACGGGTGGTAGGAACAGAGCATCGAGTGGCATTATACTGAGTGCACTATCAGAAAATTACCTCGAGCAATTAAACAGAGAACCGAGTCGTGGAGATAACATCTTGGACCTACTGATAACAAACAGACCCGAACATTCGACTCTGTAAGTGCAGAACAGGGAGTCAGCGATCATAAGGCCTATGCAGCATCCCTGAATAGGGAAGTAAATAGGAATATAAAAAAAAGGAAGAAGGTTTATCCGTTTAGCAAGAGAAATAGGAGGCAGATTTCAGACTACCTAACAGATCAAAACGAAAATTTCTTTTCCGACACTGACAATGTTGAGTGTTTATGGAAAAAGTTAGAAGCAATCGTAAAATGCGCTTTAGACAGGTACGTGCCGAGTAAAACTGTAAGGGTCGGGAAAAACCCACCGTGGTTCAACAACAAAGTTAGGAAACTACTGCGAAAGCAAAGAGAGCTTCACTGCAACTTTAAACGGAGCCAAAACCTCTCAGACAAGCAGAAGCTAAACGATGTCAAATTTAGCGTAAGGAGGGCTATGCGTGAAGCGTTCAGTGAATTTGAAAGTAAAATTCTATGTACCGATTTGACAGAAAATCCTAGGAAGTAATGGTCTTACGTTAAATCAGTAACTGGCTCGAAACGGCATATCCAGACACTCTGGGATGATGATAGCATTGAAACAGAGGATGACACGCGTAAAGCTGAAATACTGAACACCTTTATCCAAATCTGTTTCACAGAGGAAGACCGCACTCCAGTTCCTTCTGTAAATCCTCGCACAAACGAAAAAATTGCTGACATCGAAATAAGTGTCCCAGGAATAGAAAAGCAACTGGAATCACTCAACAAAGGAAAGTCCACTGGACCTGACGGGATACCAATTCGATTCTACACAGAGTATGCGAAAGAACTTGCTCCTCTTCTAACAGCTGTGTACCGCAAGTCTCTAGAGGAACGGAAGGTTCCAAATGATTGGATAAGAGCACAGGTAGTCCCAGTCTTCAAGAAGGGTCGTCGAGCAGATGCGCAAAACTATAGATCTATATCTCTTACGTCGATCTGTTGTAGAATTTTACAACATGTTTTTTGCTCGCGTATCATGTCGTTTCTGGAAACCCAGAATCTACTCTGTAGGAATCAACATGGTTCCGTAAACAGCGATCGTGTGAGACCCAACTCGCTTTATTTGTTCATGAGACCCAGAAAATATTAGATACAGGCTCCCAGGTAGATGACATTTTCCTTGACTACCAGAAGGCGTTCGATACAGTTTCGCACTGTCGCCTGATACACAAAGTAAGAACCTACGGAATATCAGTCCAGCTGTGTGGCTGGATTGAAGAGTTTTTAGCATGCGGAACACAACATGTAGTTCTCATTGGAGAGACGTCTGCAGACGTTAAAGTGACCTCTGGCGTGCCGCAGGGGAGTGTTATGAGACCGTTGCTTTTCACAATATATATAAATTGAAATGTCCCCCTGGAAAAATTATACATGACTGTGCTTAAACTGACACACAATATTTTTAGCGCAACGCAATCTGACTTTCAATAATCCCTACAAAAGAATGGCCCTGACTAACGTTAACCTATACCTTTCACAAATCACTTACCTCACAAAAATCTTCGTTACTCGAACTACTGCAATACAGCGAGCGCCACTACTGCCAGCTAAATAAAAGATTCAAACTACGGAAGCCACTAACCACTGATAGGCATAGTTAGCAATTGAAAGATTTTACTAGAGAACAAACAATGTATTTACCTTAATAGTGTTGAAAAATCATAATATACATAGAAGTTCATGACATCCAGTCTTACAAATTTCAAAACTCCGCCATTTCTCTCCCCACATCCACCACAGCTGGCGGCTCACCTCCAACTGCGCAACGCTACGCGCTGTTAACATCCATCTGCCCAACACTGCAATGGCAGACAAGAATGCAAACTAGCCACAGATTGCACACAGCACAGCCAGTGATTTTCATACAGAGCGCTACGTAACGTTGCCAATAAGAAAACATGAACATTCTACTTACATAGCCCCCATGCTCCCCACAAAAAAAATTACAAATTGTTTGGGCAGTGGCCAATAATGATTTGATAAAATTATTCATAATTACAATAACAAAGATATCAAATGCACACACTTATTGATACAATGTTGGTCAAAAGCTAAAATTTTCTCACAGTCCATCATAAAGACAGTCCTGATAATTCATCACAGTAAAATTGCAGTGTTTTTCTCAATGTCTGAGCAGTAAAAGAAAATGCACATGGAAGTAGTGAATTTCCATGCAGTCTTGAAGAAGTAGTGTTGTCCTTCCAACGGAAAGACAGTGCTGACTCTTGACATGCGGACAGGTAATGAGCCACAACAGAGCAAACCCACAGCAGAGTCAGTCGAAGTCTTGAAGAATATTGGTAGGTAGGTCATCACAGAGCAGACCAACTGTAGTCCTGGTAGAGATTACGGTACTGGTGGGCCATCAGAGATGCAGACCCACTGTAGTCCTTGTAGAGACGGCCAGCAGCCATCTGTTGTGACTGTGCAGGTGCACAATCACCATTGAAGCGTCTTGCGGAGAATATAGCAAGTCCATAAACCACCACTTGTGCACTCACAAAGTTTTTGAAATTGTCCTTAGAACCACCAACGCTGTTATCCAGTCCCTTGCTGAATTATTAACACACGTGCAAACACTAACAGTCCCTACTTCTCACATATTGTCCATATACTATGACCAACAGAAACGTGTGCAGTGAAATGGAACTTACAAGTTAATAATATGATGAAGTGGTGTCAATTACAATTTTATAACATAAGAATGCAATTACAAAGGTACAAAACAATACAGATAACATGTGTAGTACAGGTTTTACAAAAGAATCGAAATAACATATACATCAGTGTTACAGGAATTATGACATGAGTACATACATAAAAGATCAGAATAACTTTCGAAACATCAACTTCATACATGAGCATTAAAACAGAACAGAATAAATAATGTCTAAACATCTTTACAAAGAAAATAACATATTATCAGAAAAATTCTACAACATAACTATTATTAGCTAGACACATTAAGACAGGAAAAACACAAATTCACATAGTGTAATAACACAAAAATACAGGACAGGGTTTGTTTTAAGTGTAACATTTGTTACTGCAGTCCAACCCAAAACTTCATTCCATAGATCTTTCGTCTTATTTAAACATTTGTTTCCACCAAAAAAATCCTATCCAAGCACGCTTTCTGTGTTTATATGTTCACATATTTCTTACCTCATTATTTATTTTCCATTATCTTACCTCATCATTTATTTCCAAGAAAATCCTACCTAAACCTGTTGTCCCTTAAACCCTACCTTTTAGGTTCATATCCTCTTTCAAAATACTTTTCTGGCCAAACCATTTTCTTATAGCTTCTCAATGCATCTCTTCCAATTCATCACAACTTGTTCTCTTACATGGCCTACCCCATCTTAAGCTAACTTAAATCTACTGAGCTCAGATGCTAAACTAAGGGACGAGGCAATGCAGCAGCACAAAACAATTAACACAAACAGCAATGATAAAAAATGCAAATTGCCAAAGCAAGCAGCATTAATTAGCAAAGCAAATGCAATATTACAACTAATATAAGGCAATGTGCAGCAAACAAGAAAAATAAATCCGTAGTAAAACTGGCTTAACAGAGTAATACAAAGTGAAATTCAGTAACATTATGCCTGGCAAACAGCAGCAGCAAATGCAATAACTTATATCTAAACATGACAAAGCTCAAGCAGAAAAAATATTACAGTAAAAATGGCCATGTTTAATACCTATGTCACATCTTAACACTAGGGTGATGCATCACAAAAATTTACTCTGCAAGAAAATTACCAAGTCATTAAAAAATTATTTATGCAATTCCTGTGATGGGAAATGTCAATTTGTGCTCTCTTTTCTAGGAAAGTACATCATAAACGTATTCTTTACTGGATCTGTAGACAGAAAATCGTGATATTAGTACATCTATTAAATTTTATAATAACCAATGCTGCAGTACAGCTAGAAACTAGATATTAAAGAAAATGAGCAAATATGTGCAAAGGAAGGCATGAAACATCATTCATTAGCCATATGGCATTTCATAAGGTAGTAAAAAAAATCTCTCAACTAGAAAGACAGTAGTCATAATCAGGTGTATAGACATAAAAATATTTCTCGTCATTTCATTAGGAATTTCAGTAAATATCATAAATTAAGAGCTCCACAGTGTTATTATATGTTTTCAAGTTTGAGCGTGTCGTATTTGCGATGCTTTCTACAAAGGAATGTCAATAGCGAGGATAATGGCCCCTTTTTTTTCTCCACCTGTGCCTCTGAAAGGCACACACTAATGGCTTTTTCTCAGGCGACTGTCACACAGCTGGGTGCCCACGACTCATTACGTGAAGGTGATCACTTAACTTTCTTACTGAAATAATTACGACACCAGTTTGCATTACAGTGACAGTCTCATATAAAAATTTCACAGGTCAAGAATTTGCGTTTCAAATCTGTAGAAACAAAATCTTGTAAATATAAAGTGTCCAAAAAATTTTCGCCAGCATAGTGATACATTCACGCATATACACACATTTCATAACTCTTAAAGTACGATTCTCGGTTTCCGACACCCATTTTCACAAACCAGAGTCCCTAACCACTACTCATTATTCCTTGCTTTATTACACATATACATATTCGTAGACACTTCTTCAATATTTCATCATAATAAATACGAAGCATAATCAAATTCCTCATATAGCATCAGCTTATTGATCATAAACATATGGCAACAGCATAATACACATCGTCATCATAACATCATAAAACCTCAGCCAAATCTCAAAATCGTTGTAACTTCCTCCAATAATTTCAAAACCTAAAAAAAATTCTCTGCTCATGTCAAAAGCTTCATCAACCTCAAAGGTACTTTAAAAATCATGATCCCATACCAAATACATCATTCAAAGCTCTCATAGTATCACAATGGTTCCAAAAAGAATATGAAGAGTTCACAAAGTACATACAAAATACAATTTCATAAGTGTGAAGTTACCCAACTGTGTAACTGCATAAACGTGTGTCACTGATGTAGTAAAAAAAACGTTTATCTCTGAGTTAAATGATCAGATAGCTGTGTAATTTGTGTGTTAGAGAAATATGGTACCGATGTGTAAAGTTGTATAAGCAAATACCATATTAGCTAGGGCTCCTTATGCTTGCCAAACACATGGTACACAAAGTAAGTGTGTACCCTCCTGAGGATTACTGTAATTATACCCTCAGGTGTTACAGATTACAGCAATGGAATGAAATGTATCACGGAAAACTTTCTTTGTAATTCAAAAATCTTGAAAAATAAATGGTTTAAGTACAAAATTAATCACTCAAATACGTGTACTGTAGGGCTAAATGTGCGTCTTGCTGTAAGATAATCTCTATGGAAGTGTCGTAGTTATTGTCCTCTGAAAGCTAAGTTCTGCAGAAGTCAATGTACTTACCTAATGATAAACAAAAGTGAAATGCTTTGCATATAGATATCCTAGTTATTACGCTTATTGCCGTGATGAAGAAAGTACTGTGCTGTAACGTATTGTTGTGCTACGGGAAAGGCTGTCTCATTGTAGCTATACCACAGAAGTTACTACTAAAACATGTTTTACTTTCCAGAATAATTTAGAAAAACTGTGCAGATATAAAACAGATACAGCGCACAAGTAACATTGTAAATTGTCACTCATTAGTAGCGTCGTGATAAAATCGTGTAGCTGTCACATAAACTAACCACTGTGTCATCTGGTATCTCACAGAAAGTACTTTAAATCCAGAATGTATTTTCAAGTAAACTAATATGTTGCATTAAAATCTCATTAGCAGTACCAGTATATGTTCTAAGTATGTAAACCTTATAGTCGTTATGTAATCGTGCAACTAACAAGCAAGAATGTACACACACAATAACACTGTGACGTTTGTTCACTATAACAATGCATTTGTAATTACTTGTCTAAATAAGTTCCCTAGGTTCTAGACTGGATAGTTAACTTCAAAACATTGTTGCATGTTAACAGTTTGTAAGTGTGACAAAGCTTACTAGTAACTTGAAGTGAAAAATTTTATAGTAAAGAGTAAATTAAAAATCAGGTTATCTCTCAATAAACGGTTTTACATGTGAAATGTGGTGCAATCCTTTACTCTTCCTAGTACGCAGAGCTTCAACTTGAACGCAATTATCATGCGGTATACATCGGTAAAGAATACTGGAATTTTTCTCAAGGTTAGCATCAATGTTATTTTTCTCTGAGCCAGCTGGCGCACGTGGCTGCCTACGGTGCGAGTCATTGCCTGTCTCTTTGTTGGCGTGCGTCGTTATAGGGATTGGGAGACCTAACTTCTACAAATTCACCTTGGCGAGAGGGCCCAGTTCTGTTTGAATCCCGCCAGTTCTGATGCAATTCAGGTCTGTCGTTACGATCATATCGTCTGTCGTCATGTCGGTAGATTCCATAGTTTCTTTCTTGTCGGTCACGTGGTGGAGAATTTCTCCCTGAATCGTAACTGCGCGCTGGACCGTTGCGTCTAAAGTTATTCTGTCTCCCTTGATAATAATTATTTTGGTTCCCAAATTGTCTGTTTCTCTGAATGTCTCTTTGATAGTTACTACCGTGGAGAGGTGATCTTTCCCTGTAATTATTACTACTCTGCCAATGGTTGTCATACAGGTGGTGTCTATTTTGGTCACGATTTGTGTTGTGAGAATAGCCTTGTCGTGTCCAGTTATTATTTCTTTCATCGTGGAATTGCGACAGATGTGACCTGTAATTGTTGTGTTACTGTTTTCGCGTTCCGCGATTGTCAGTGTCAATTTCTAATTCTTGTAAGAGTCCCTGAAAAGCTTCAATGTCGTCTTTGCAACGTCCTGCCAAAATAATATGTCGTAAATGTTCAGGTAATTTGATTAAGCAAATGCGGATGAGTTCTGAGGGTCTGTATGGGTTTGACAGGTACTGATTCTTGTGCAATATGTCTTCAAAATATTTCACAAGACCGGAAAATTCAGATTGTTCGAAATGTTTCATCATTATGATGCTATGTTTTACTCGGTCTTGTGTAGCTTGAGACCAATATGCTGAGAGGAAGGCATGGTAAAATTCTCCTTCACTGTGACAGTCGTGAATGACCGATCGCATTCTTACAGCTGGTTCATTCTCTAAATAGCCACACATAAATTCTAATCTGTGCTGCAATGACCAGTTGGGAGGAAAACAATGAGAGAATTGATGGAGCCACGCTTGTGGATAAATGTCGTTGCCAGAATTCTTAAATGTTTTAAATTTACGTGTAGTAATGAACAGCTTATGGTCAAAGTCATCATGTCGGCGAGTCGCATATCGGTCATTGTTACATCGTTTCGGCGGTTCCATTTCAAAATTCGGTACACCTTGCCAATTTCTTTCATAATTTCCGAAATGTCCTGTGTTATTATTTTGTGGTTGCTCCATATTTCTATGTCCCTCTTCCCATACTGGAGCGCGAGCGTCCTCTGAAATATGTAATTCTTGTATTACTTGTGCCAACTGATCTTGTACTTCCCGGATTTCTCTTTTGTACTGTGTATTGATTTGATTTTGATTTTGTTTGGATTTTCTAATTTGTTCATACTCTTCAGTGTCCATGAAGGCTACAGGTCTTGTGTCATGCAGATCATCATCTACCTTTGTAGATAAGTTAGTGAACTGATCTTAAAGTTCGGCTACTTTAGCCGATAGTGAAATTATTTCCTCTGTGTGTTTTTCTGAACCAAGTTTCAGAGTGTCCATTTGTGTTGTAATCGTATCTACTGTGTCCTTTAAGTTTTCCTGAGTTTTTGCAAGTTGCGTAACCGAATCGGTAGATGCAATTGAGTCAATTTTAGCTTGCAAGGTCTCGTGATTTTCATGAACAATAGTTTGCAGTTCTATTATGGCTGCTTCGTGATTCTGTAATGTATTTTCATGACGCGAAAAAATAGGTTGGAAATGCTCACAAATTTGTGTTTTTACATCATTACAGACTTTTTGAAATTTCGATTCAATGTCATGTAACTCAGTAGTTAAATCTTCACGTGTTTGTTCAAGTGTGGTGTCTAACTTTTGAGGCTTTTGCTGTGTTTGTCTCTGATTTTGTTCCATTGTGTCTAACTGTTGCTGTGTTTGTCTCTGGTGTTGTTACATTGTGTCTAACTTTTGAAGATTTTGTCCCATTCGTTTCTGATTTTGTTCAAGCGTTGTGTCTAACTTTTGTAGCCTTTGTCCCATTTGTTGCATTAACTGTAATAACAATGCACTGGTGTCTGAAACACGTTACTCAGTGCATTTCGGCAGTGAAGTTGCACCGGCAACATTCACATTTTGACAAGCAGAAAATGTGTCTTGACTTATTTGAGAAAACGGTGAGGACCCAAAACCTGAATCTGCAGTATTTGCAAGATTGTGTCCTGTCATTCCCGATTCCTGAGGCGGGCTGTTGCCGACCGATCGATCGATAATGTTTCCCTGTTCACTAATTGTTTCACTGTCTACGCTATTATTTGCCGCCCGCTCCATTTCCCTATGCACAATTACCAAATCACTAGTTTGAACATTAGTTGATTCATTACACGGTGGCGCTAACACACTGCTTTCGTCTTCACTGTCATTTCTCATTTTACTTTGGAGCCTTTTCACACGCCATTATTGTCGCAGTATTTCACACGACAACACAGAAAAGCACAATTTTAAGAGCAAAATAAGAAAACACACTAACATATCACTGAAAATAATATCTAGTTAATTGCAAGCGCAGCTGCGAAATACTTGTTGCAAATCTACATGCATGCCACAACAACAATGAAAGACTGCAACTACAAAGGAGATTCTCTCTACAATTACGCACTAGCAATAAACAATAGCTACACTAATTACACAAAGTACAAGAAAAAAATCTGAAGATTCCAGTGAGGTATCCTTGGCTAAGGGTCGACATATGAAACGTCCCCTTAGAACAATTATACTTGACTGTGCTTAAGCTGACACACAATATTTTTAGCGCAACGCAATCTGACTTTCAATAATCCCTACAAAAGAATGGCCCTGACTAACGTTAACCTATACCTTTCACAAATCACTTACCTCACAAAAATCTTCGTTACTCGAACTACTGCAATACAGCGAGCGCCACTACTGCCAGCTAAATAAAAGATTCAAACTACAGAAGCCACTAACTACTGATAGGCATAGTTAGCAAATGAAAGATTTTACTAGAGAACAAACAATGTATTTACCTTAATAGTGTTGAAAAATCATAATATACATAGAAGTTCATGACATCCAGTCTTACAAATTTCAAAACTCCGCCATTTCTCTCCCCACATCCACCACTGCTGGCGGCTCACCTCCAACTGCGCAACGCTACGCGCTGTTAACATCCAGCTGCCCAACACTACAATGGCAGACAACAATGCAGACTAGCCACAGACTGCACACAGCACAGCCAGTGATTTTCATACAGAGCGCTACGTAACGTTGCCAATAAGAAAACATAAACAGCCTACTTACAAAATGACCTAGTAGATAGTGTCGGAAGTCCCATGCGGCTTTTCGCGGATGTTGCTGTAGTATACAGAGAAGTTGCAGCATTATAAAATTGCAGCGAAATGCAGGAAGATCTGCAGCGGATAGGCACTTGGTGCAGGGAGCGGCAACTGATCCTTAACATAGACAAATGTAATGTATTGCGAATACACAGAAAGATGGATCCTTTATTGTATGATACACTGGTAGCAGTTACTTCTGTAAAATATCTGGGAGTATGCGTGGGGAACGATTTGAAGTGGAATGATGATATAAAATTAATTGTTAGTAAGGCGGGTGTCAGGTTGAGATTCATTGGTAGAGTCCTTAGAACATGTAGTCCATCAACAAAGGAGGTGGCTTACAAAATACTCGTTCGACCTATACTTCAGTATTGCTCATCAGTGTGGGATCCGTACCGGGTCGGGTTCACGGAGATAGACAAGATCCAAAGAAGAGCGGCGCGTTTCGTCACAGGGTTATTTGGTAAGCGTGAAAGCGTTACGGAGATGTTTAGCAAACTCAAGTGGCAGACTCTGCAAGAGAGGCGCTCTGCTTCGCGGTGTAGCTTGCTGTCCAGGTTTCAAGAGGGTGCGTTTCTGGATGAGGTACCGAATATATTGCTTCCCCCTACTTATACCCCCCGAGGAGATCACGAATGTAAAATTAGAGAGATTCGAGCGCGCACGGATGCTTCCCGGCAGTCTTTCTTTCCACGAACCATACGCGACTGGAACAGGAAAGGGAAGTAATGACAGTGGCACGTAAAGTGCCCTCCGCCACACACCGTTGGGTGGCTTGCGGAGTATAAATGTAGATGTAGATGAAGCCACGTATTTCTGTTGTCAGTGCTGAACTAGGCTTGAGATAATGTTAAAACCGACGCCATTGAACCATGGACCATTGGAACAAGTGATCATATCAATCACGATGTACTCGTGACTGTCATATGGACGAGTTTGTGTTTAGATTCACGCTATCCCTGTAACAGTCAGATGGATGGATTTGGGTTTGGTGAATGCCTGGAGAACTTTACCTGCCATCAACTGTAGTACCAACAGTGTAGTAAAGTGAAAATTGTATTAAGGTATGGCAGTGTTCATCGTGTTTATGGGGCGGTCCCATTGTCTCGCTTCAGAAAACGTTAAATGCGGAAGACATGGAGACACTGTACTGTTTTGTGTTCTGCGTACAGCAGAGGAACAGTTCGAAGACCGTGAGTGTATAAGCATGACAATGCACATCGTCATCAAGCAGCTGCTGTGATCCAATGGTTTGTGGACAACAGCATATCCGGAGTGGACTGGACTGCCCAGAATCCCGACCTGAAACTAATGGCACACCTTTGGGATGAGCCAAAATTACAACGTCGCTCCAGCCCCAGCGTCCAACATGACTACTTTCACTGGTTTGTGCGTTTTAGGGAGAATGGACTACCATTCCTCCACAGGCAGACAACTTTCTGAATGTCTCAACTAATAGGTAGTGTATGCGTTAAAGCTTTCCTTATGCGGAAAGTTCGTTTGAACTCCACGGTGGTTTAATAGGCATATTCCTCTTGGCCGTGAGATGCCCTAGGCCCTCTTATGAGCTCCAGACATAACAGGAGGTATAGTTCGGCACGGGTTGCAAACCATGGTGCATGTTTGCCTTTTCAAGTATACAAGTCTCTGCCACAGAAGAAACAAGTTGCAAGTGGGTAAGCAACCTATGCTGGAATGCGAATTGCCTCTCGCGCCTCTGATTTTGTAGTGTGACACCCACATTGCTACCACACTACGAACGCTCTCTTAAAGTTTGTACACCAAATTGCTGAGGAATGCACCTTACACGCGCTAAATACACTCCTGGAAATGGAAAAAAACACACATTGACACCGGTGTGTCAGACACACCATACTTGCTCCGGACACTGCGAGAGGGCTGTACAAGCAATGATCACACGCACGGCACAGCGGACACACCAGGAACCGCGGTGTTGGCCGTCGAATGGCGCTAGCTGCGCAGCATTTGTGCACCGCCGCCGTCAGTGTCAGCCAGTTTGCCGTGGCATACGGAGCTCCATCGCAGTCTTTAACACTGGTAGCATGCCGCGACAGCGTGGACGTGAACCGTATGTGCAGTTGACGGACTTTGAGCGAGGGCGTATAGTGGGCATGCGGGAGGCCGGGTGGACGTACCGCCGAATTGCTCAACACGTGGGGCGTGAGGTCTCCACAGTACATCGATGTTGTCGCCAGTGGTCGGCGGAAGGTGCACGTGCCCGTCGACCTGGGACCGGACCGCAGCGACGCACGGATGCACGCCAAGACCGTAGGATCCTACGCAGTGCCGTAGGGGACCGCACCGCCACTTCCCAGCAAATTAGGGACACTGTTGCTCCTGGGGTATCGGCGAGGACCATTCGCAACCGTCTCCATGAAGTTGGGCTACGGTCCCGCACACCGTTAGGCCGTCTTCTGCTCACGCCCCAACATCGTGCAGCCCGCCTCCAGTGGTGTCGCGACAGGCGTGAATGGAGGGACGAATGGAGACGTGTCGTCTTCAGCGATGAGAGTCGCTTCTGCCTTGGTGCCAATGATGGTCGTATGCGTGTTTGGCGCCGTGCAGGTGAGCGCCACAATCAGGACTGCATACGACCGAGGCACACAGGGCCAACACCCGGCATCATGGTGTGGGGAGCGGTCTCCTACACTGGCCGTACACCACTGGTGATCGTCGAGGGGACACTGAATAGTGCACGGTACATCCAAACCGTCATCGAACCCATCGTTCTACCATTCCTAGACCGGCAAGGGAAGTTGCTGTTCCAACAGGACAATGCACGTCCGCATGTATCCCGTGCCACCCAACGTGCTCTAGAAGGTGTAAGTCAACTACCCTGGCCAGCATGATCTCCGGATCTGTCCCCCACTGAGCATGTTTGGGACTGGATGAAGCGTCGTCTCACGCGGTCTGCACGTCTAGCACGAACGCTGGTCCAACTGAGGCGCCAGGTGGAGATGGCATGGCAAGCCGTTCCACAGGACTACATCCAGCATCTCTACGATCGTCTCCATGGGAGAATAGCAGCCTGCATTGCTGCGAAAGGTGGATATACACTGTACTAGTGCCGACATTGTGCATGCTCTGTTGTCTGTGTCTACGTGCCTGTGGTTCTGTCAGTGTGATCATGTGATGTATCTGACCCCAGGAATGTGTCAATAAAGTTTCCCCTTCCTGGGACAATGAATTCACGGTGTTCTTATTTCAATTTCCAGGAGTGTATTTCGGTGATAAATTTTAAGTGAGGTCTTATGAACGCTGTAGTCATATTAATTCGACACTCCTATAATTTGAACCGTAACGCTATTTTATATACTGCTGATTTTGTGAAGGGGGGTCAGAGTTCAACCATGAACTCATATACTGTGAGTGAATAAATGCTTTTAACGGGTTGCTTGAAGCACTTCCCGCTTTTACAAGAAATATAGTTCCAAAGCAGTCACCGCCGCCCACTTAAATATTATGATAGTTTAACGGTCTTCATTATATTGGTTTCCTCGGTTCATCTCGGCTCGCGATCGTTGGAGGTCGTATCAGAGAGCTCATATTCGCGTTAGGAATGTCTTTCCTATGACCATCAAATAGTTGTATAACGGTAATGGGATAGCCGGAGATTGCGGCGTTACGACTCATAGGGAGTGTCCAGCGGCCGACCTCATATACGCCGGCGCTGCGAGCGCGTCCTGACGTAGAGGGGTCGGCGCTCCGGAAACAGCCCAGCGGCACAGGCCGTCGGCAGGCTGCCGCATCACGCGCCACGGGACGGCAAAGCAGCTTGTTGCAAGTGCTGCCAGCCAAGTGACGGATCTGAGACGTGGACATGAAAAGAAAGAAGGCAAATATTTCTAAATGAACAATACATTAAATTGCCATCTGTTAAGAAACTTGGAACAGTTATTATATTTCAGAGGCCACATCAAGAAGCACTGAACGTCTCCACTGAGGTTAACTACAACGTAAGATGACCAAGTAAGATTCGTTTCTTGAGAGCGTAAGGTGAAACAGTTTCCAGGGACACGAAGAGGTTTCGTATCACCACTACTCGCTTTGGTTTGCCACTTAGTATGTAATGAACACGAACTGACCTTTGAATTCACGCATATGCGTCGAAAGTTTTGTGGTCGTACTGCGTGTCTCTGGAAGGTTTGATAAAGAAGTAGACACCTATAGTCAGCCGGTGTGGCCGAGCGGCTCTAGGCGCTTCAGCCTGGAACCGCGCGACCGCTACGGTCGCAGGTTCGAATCCTGCCTCGGGAATGGATGTGTATGATGTCCTTAGGTTATTTTGGTTTAAGTAGTTGTTATTTATAGGGAACTGATGACCTCAGCAATTAAGTCCCATAGTGCTCAGAGCCATTTTAACCATTTTTTTAGATACCTACAATACTTAATTTCAGAAAGACTGTAAGTATAATAAGTGTATTTAATCTTCAAACGAGCTAGCAAGTGTAAAATTGGAAAAAAAAAGGAATTGCTATCAGACATTGTACTTGACCGTAAAACTTATACTCCCCTCCCCTACCTAAATGAACTTCAGTAATGATCAATAAGTGCTGAATAATAATCCAGGTATCTAAAAATGTCTCCCAAATTCCTTGAATTAACTAAAAAAAAAACAGCTCAGTGCAGAAAAATAAAGGGAAATTGCCTAAGAAAAATACTGATTCATATAATCTTCCATATCAGCACTAGTAAATAAGTACTTTTGCGTCAGCATGTTTGTTTCAGCACTTCCATGTCAGCATGTAATACAACAAATATTAAAGTAGTCTTGATGATCAACATGACGAGGAGGCACTGATGGTGTCCAATTGCGTTACTATTGAGCCTTGTGTGTTCTCAATTATAGTGTGAAACGCAATATGGAGTCAGATTTTGCGAATATTATTGAACAAGTTCAATAACGTTTCCAAAATCTGACTCGATATTGCGAAATATATATATATATATATATATATATATATATATATATATATATATATATATATATATGTGTGTGTGTGTGTGTGTGTGTGTGTGTGTATTATGATACACAATGTAAATACTAGGGTTTGAGTCTGAATGCTGAATATTACAGTACTTCTGCAGCTCATCTTCGAAACAGTGAAACTTCCAATGAGCAATAAAAAATTTTGAAGTACCTGAATGAAAAAAGAAAAATCACACGACCGCCCTTTCTTAAATCATTGTTCTCACTTTCTCAAGTCGTTGGTGACAATACTTTGACGGAGATCATCTTAAAGTGAAATTGCGAAATTCTGTCGAAACGTTTGCTGAACGAAAGGCAACTTTTTGAGTTTTTTTGTTTTTCCTTCCTAACAACTAGAAAAAAATATAGGAAATACTTATTAGATAAAACTCCCTCACTAAATAGAATGTCTGTGGCCTTGGTAACCGTTAGAAAAAGGATGACTTTCGTAATCTGTCTAATGGTCTCTGACCATACTGCATGGTGTGTAGGCTATACTATTTCGCCAGAATCCCGTCTCTGTATTGAAACCGGAAGGCATTATAACTTAGCCCTTGTGAATTATACGTGTACGTTAAATTGTTCGAACAAATAACTTAGCTGAGTACAGAAAGAATAAATTTGGTAAATCCAGTGCAAATAAGGCACAATGCTTGAGAAAAGTTGTAAGGTGGCAAGGTTTCGACACCATACATGAATAATTTTGACGATTCATGCTTCACATTTACTTTGTAAAGGATCGCCTTTTTTAGGTAAGTCGTTCAGGGTTGACACTGGATACTCTCATATTAACATTTCTCTAGAACTGCATGCTTTGAGGACAATTGTGCCCTGTTTCAGGACAGCAAGGAGAAGAAGGCATCTGCGGTCTTGGAAAGTGATGCAGACCAAGGGCTGGAACCAGAGCAGTTTCATGGCCCTAAAAGTAATAGGACTATGGGAGCCTTTACGGCCTAGGACTGCTGCCCCGTCGAGAAGCCGCTGGAACAGGCTTCTTGAGGGAGCCGTGCCATTGCTGATGAAGAGGTGACGGGCTGGACGGTGCTGGTAGCAGCCTTTTCAGCACAGATGTATGTGCAAGGATTACCTGCCGCAGATGCGAGCTAACGGTCCCAGAAGTTCTCACGCCACATGCCAAGGGGTATTCCCATCACAAGGTAGTGAAACGGATCTGAATAGCTTAATTTATAGTCGGAGAGGAAGCTACAATTTGTTGTAGAAGTTTCTACCGAACTGAGTATGACCTGTAGCTAGTCTATTGACAGATTCGTGACTTGTAGAGGGGAAGGTATTCGATTTGTAGCGGACACAGTGATTGGTTTCATGAAGAGTGCACACTAAATGAGGCGAGGTTTGCTCTAAACAGGACACCGTGTGGTGAGAGGATTGTCTGGCGGGTCTCGGGAGGGCACACATCGCTGGATAGCGATGTGAGACATTACTGGCAAAGGAACAGCGAATAGATTCGGTAAAGTGCTGATTTCGTCACTAGGAATGGCATCATTCATTTCTCTGCCAGCAGAGAGACTAAGGCAGTGCGAAGAGCTTCTATACGAGCGCACACTTGGTTCAAATCTCTGCTCCTGGCTTATGGGCAAGCAGAACTCTTGATTCATGCCCAGCATTTTACTGAAGTAGTTTCTACGCTGGGAGTTTGCGGACATTATTTGACGCCTCCTGGGCGACGTCCAGCACCACTGGCCAGATCGGAGCTGAGAAATGCCCTTCTCGGTACTGAATTCGGTGATATACGCACCGCGCCTCGGTAGGTAGGGAATCTAACAGTAAATGTGTTAAGTTCCGTTGGTTACGTCATTACACACGGTTCAGAATATCATAGACAAAGAAATGAGGGAAAAAAACAAGCTTTAGCTTAAAACAGACCCCAATTTGACCATAATATTCTCATGCACTCTTTGATAATGGGGGATTTTAGCGACTCTCAACAAGCTTTAAACGTAACTTCAAGCCTTTTCGAAACCTCTGGTCGCTTACATGTTTGACGTCAAATATTTGAAACACTAACTCATTTGTAATGTAACCACGAGTTTGAAACTTTTCGATTCTTTAAAGAATCGGGTGTTTACTAACTTGTGCTAAGTAGAACAACATTCTGTGCTGAAGACAGTGGTGGTCGGTAACCAAGAAGATTTAACTATCTTGCAAACGACCTGTTATTGGAGCCATATTCAGTGTAAGCTTTTTTGCTTTTATCCTTATCAGTTTTCGCTGTAAACCCTAGAAGTACTAATGCATTTTCCATAACTTATACTACCACCGGGCTAGTATTTCATGGCCCCAAAAAATCGACGATTTTAAACATGGCTACAGTAGCAAGCGTAAATATCAACACATAAAGCATACAACCTACTGGTTGAAGAAGTTTGATGTAAAATACTTGACCAGGTTTAGATACCTGTAACCATATTTTCTTCGGAAGGAATTCACACATAATGTTAGGAACACATTGTTTTTCTCTTCTTTATTGCAATTTTATTCCCCTGCCCCTTAAGGGCAGGGGAGGGCTGGCAGCAGCACAGTCCACTGCTCTTCAGCCAAATGGCTTTAACAAAAATACAAGGGAAACTATTACATAAAAATGGGAATAAATAGGGCTACAGATAAATACAGTAAGTGGAAATGATGGGAGTTAAAATGTACACTAATACGGGTACATTGAGGGACAATTAAAGAGTTGACATACAATCAAAATATCCACGGATATGCTGCCGGTCTATAGTGTCCAACGGGCACAATATTTCGGCGATCATACATGTCGCCATCATCAGGTGAACTGACGGACTGAGCTCCTGTGAACGTGCCGGCACGGAGATCCGTACGCTATGGCTGCTCAGACGGAACTGGGTTCGGTCGCGGCGGCGGCCGATTTAAATACCCTCCTCCCGCAGCTCGCTCCCTCCGCCATCCGCGCCCCGCGCCACGGTCGCGCGGTGGAACAGATTGCGACGGCGTCTGAAATGACGTCGGTGTGATGGCTCTGTCCGCCGTGGACGTCACAACTATACGTTTGCTCGACTTACTCTTGATTAACCCAATCGCTGGTTCCCAAGCCTTGCTAAGATTATAGCCACAGTCACGGTTTATGAGGTCGTCACTGGTGCGAATTTCGATGGCCTCTGTAACAACGCTGTCCCAGTATCTCGACGTCTGTACCAGAATCCTCGTGCGGTCATACTCCATGGCGTGATTTTCCGACAAGCAATGTTTAGCGACCGCCGACTTGCACGGATACATCAGTCGAGTGTGCCTCTGGTGTTCACGGCATCGATCCTCGACGGTACGCGTCGTCTGACCAATATACGACTTGCCACATTGACACGGAATCTGGTACACGACGGCCTTCCTCAAACCGAGGTCATCTTTGGCGCTCCCCACCAGTGCACGAGTTTTATTTGGAGGACAAAACACAGTTCCGACCCGGTGTTTCTTCAGAATGCGGGCGATTTTCCCCGAGAGTGTGCCTGTGTATGGAATAAATGCAGTGCCTACCTCCTCCCTCTTGACTTCATCCATCTCAACAGGTTGTGCTGCAGTGGTTGGGCGGAGAGCACGTTGAATCTGCCACTCTGAGTACCCATTTTTTCGAAATACAGTTCTTAGATGTTCCAATTCCTGGGGTAGACTCTCTGCGTCAGAGATAGTGCGCGTCCTATGTACTAGAGTTTTAAGTACCCCATTCCTCTGTGAAGGGTCGCAATCTGTTCCACCGCGCGACCGTGGCGCGGGGCGCGGATGGCGGAGGGAGCGCGCCGCGGGTGGAGGGTATTTAAATCGGCAGCCGCCGCGACCGAACCCAGTTCCCTCTGAGCAGCCATAGCGTACGGATCTCCGTGCCGGCACGTTCACAGGAGCTCAGTCCGTCAGTTTACCTGATGATGGCGACATGTATGATCGCCGAAATATTGTGCCCATTGGACACTATAGACCGGCAGCATACCCGTGGATATTTTGATTATCAAACACACCGGGAGAAACTCAAGAATCACAGTTGACATACAGTTAAAAAAAAACACAGCTGGCAATTCGTTGTGTACTGTAAATCACTGGAGTCAAACAGAAGGTAAAATTCGGCCACAGTATAAAATTCACACAGAGCGAGACACTTGAAAAAACAAAACCACTGGAAACGACGAAAAACTCACAAAGAATAAAAAAAAACACTGGCAGTGACGTGCCGGGTACTGGAGATTGCAGACGAGGGAAAAATAGGGTAGGGGGATGCGGAGGCGGGAGGAAGTGGAAAAAGAGGGGGCAGGGAGCTCCCCAAGAGGCAGGAGATGGGAAGGGTGCGAGATGAAGAGGGAATACAAGGCAGAAAAGAGTGCAGAGATACCAAAGGGGAGCATGGGAGAGGCAGGGGGTGTAGGAGGGGAAAGCTGCTCAGAAGAAGGGAGAAGGAGGAGAGGGAGCTCTGAGGAGGAGGCAGGAGGAAGGTGGGGTTAGAGTTGGTAGGAGGGGTAGGTGTCAGGGTCAAGTTCATCATCTGGGAGAGGTAGATGCTGGAAGTTGCATTGGGAAAGGAGGTGGAGGGTGTGGAGATGGAGAGAGAGTGGGATACAACAGTGAAAGTGCGGCAACAGGCTGGGGTGGAGAGGAATGGGGACACCAGGGGGTGGGGATCGAGTCCATGGGCAATATACGGGGTTCAGATGTATTCAAAGAAAAGGGGAAGGTGGCGGAAGGGTATGAATACATTATAAAAGAAACTTGATACTTGACCACAGTGGGAAGGAGAAACTGGTACTTACATTAATTACATTACAGTAAAATTGGTAACATATGTGATGAACTAAGGAACTCAAATCAAACAGCAGACATTTTCAAAAGAGAAGACCTTGGACTGAACATGTGGCAACTATTGGCATTGCCAGCTGAACATGGTGTAGAGTGGGCCACTTACTGGTTGCTGGTACCCTGATAAACGGTCACTTGTATGAAATACATAACTATTACAGTAGCACATCAGTACAGTAATACTTAGATGTTTCAAACGAACTAAATTGTATGTAGTATAAAAAAGCAAGACATATAAAAGACACAGAACAAATAAAATACTTTTTATAAAAATGACTATGATAATTTTTTTGTTTATTGTACATCATTTCCCCATCTGGGGAGGGCTGGCAGCAGCCTAGCGCTGCTATACAGCTGAAAGACATTAGTTATACAATAGAAGGCATTTAAAGTAACGTAAAGGAGAAAATATGGCGGTAAATAGATATAAAAAGGGGGAACATTATGGAAGAGAACAGACAAAAAGGGGGCGACTGTAAAATGGAGATAAAAACCACAAAAATGTAGTGCAGACAAAGAAAACCATACACTGGGACAATTAAAAGAACAGAAGGCGAAGTACGGCTGGAGCATGAAAGTTGCAACAGGCAGCATATCACAGAACAATCACATACAACAACACTATGTATAAGTCCAACACACGATTAAAATCACAGCTCTTGACATCAGTGGAGAACACCACCAAACACAGTGCAGACATAACATACAATCAACAACAAACAAAGAGTATCTGCCATGGGTACAGAGATGAGGGGGAAATGAAGAAAGGGGGGATGGGCGGTGCTAGAGGGGGGAGAGAGGGGGAGAGAGGGGGAGAGAGGCTGGGGACGTGCCAAAGGGGGCTAGGGTGGGAGGGACAGGGGAGGGAAACAGCCGAGGACAGGGTGCAGAGACTGCTGTGGGAAGGAGAAAAAACTGCTCTGAGGAAAAGATGGGAGAGGAAACAGGGTGGCCGGGGGAGGGGGGAGAGCAAGGCCAGCCTACAGTTGGTAGGAAGGTAGATATGGCAAAGTTCATCATCTAGGAGGTGCTGGAGATTACCTTGATGAAAGAGATAGCGAATGCGTAGGTGGAGAGAGGGAGGGATACAGCAAGAGAAGTGTGGCAATGGGTGTAGGGTGGCGAGGGAGGAGGACACCATGGAGTGGGGGGGATCAAGCCTGTAGACAGTGTAAAGGTTGGGGATATGTTGGAGGAAAAGGAGGAGGTGGGGGAAGAGGATAAGGTTTTTACAGGAGTCATGTGGGGGATGGAAGATGATATGGGAGGCAAGGTGGAGCACATGGTGTTCTAAGGCCATTTCAGGTGTTACAGGAAGAAGGGGTGTGAGGTTGGGGCAGTTTTTGAGAAAATGGGAGGCCCTGCAATGGGGACAGGTGGGGGAGGGTGGCAGTTGGGGATCAGGTGATAATTATAAATGAGGCAGTGCTGGCAACAGTGGGATTTGGAAGGGGATTTGAAGGATTTGGTGGCAGTGGAAAATTAGGGCGCCCAGGGTCAGGAGGTGGACAATGGAGAGGACGGACTCCAAAAAGACCTGCATGAGATATGTGGGACTGGAGGCATTGTGGATACGGTAGGCAGAGTGGATTTTAGGTTTGAGTGAGTTCAGTTCAGCTAGCATCTCATCCTCTGTGACCAACAGGCTGAGATTGGTGGTTGGGAGCCACTGGTAGGCTGAGGCTGATGAGGACAGGAAGAGGAGAGGAAGGGTGTCAGGGGCACAAGTTTATGGAGGAGGTCTGTCTAAAAGGAGGGGAGGGGGCTTTATGAGGACTGACTCCCTGTGGGGAATCATTTGGGAGGTTGGAGCACCTGGGAGATACTTTTGTATCTCAATGGTGAGGGTAGAGGTGTCAAGGAACTTAAAATCCAGAGAGGACAGAACAAAGGTATGGGGGGTGGGGGCTGGGATTGTGTGACAGGAGTAGGAGTGGTATGCATGGAGACAGTGGTGGGAGAGGAAGGGGATGGTGACTTTTTGTGGCAAGTGGTGGGAGCAGAGTCAGCATTGATGTGCTTCTGTTTTTTTTTTTTTTTTGGATGGTGTAGGCTGGGAGGAGGCGAGAGGAACAGGAAGGAGAGGTAATTGGCAGGCGGCAGATCCTGAAGGCAAGGTGGAGGCGCTGGGTGGTGTGGTCATTTCTGTGGTGGCAATTGTTGACCAGCATGACGTGATATAGGCAGGGGAGGCAGATGTTAAAGTAACAGGGAGCTGAGAAGGGGGAAGTCGACCAACTGAGGGATTGCAGCAGAGGCGGCAGTGGAGGCATACGTCAGGGTGGGGGCAAGAGTGGGAGCTGTTGTGGGTGTGGAGGCTGGGGGAAGGGTGTAGAGGTTGGGGTTAACACCAGGGGAGGAGAGGGAGGGAACGGGTGAGTGGGGGGAGGGTAGGTGAGGTGTGAGGGGGAGTCAATGGGTGGCATCTCAGGATGTGATAGTGGATGTGGGAGAGGGGGAGGTGTAGATGACATTGGTGGTGGGGAGGCTCATGACGGATGCATGGACTGACGGATGGAGACAATTAATTGTGGCAGACAGCAGCAGATGCACGGATGGCTCGACGGACAGACGATGAAGAAAGGAAAGCAGTGGCGAGCACAAGAGGGCTGCAGCGAGCTCCGGGTGGCAGTGGTGAACTCCGGGCTGCAGCTAACAGACAGACAGGCAGGCAGGCAGATGGTCGGACAGATGACAACAACAGCAGGCGGCGGCGAACACGGCGGCAGGGACACTGGGCAGTGGCGGCGAGCTCCGGGCAGTGGCTGACAGACACATGGAGGTGCAACAACTGCAGCAGGCAGTGGATAGTGGCGAGCATCGGGCAGCGGCGGTAGCGGCCGGCTGGCAGACAGGCAGGTAAGCAGGCAGGTAATGGCAATTGCCTCTTCTAAATCGTAGATTGCCCCCCTGACGGTAGCCCAGGCAGCGTAATCCTTTGACTTGAAGGGATCCAACCCTTGAGAATGACTATGACAAAATGTAGCAAAAATGAATGAAATGATTAATTACAAACATGTGTAGAGAATAAAGCAGCAGGATGTTTTATCAAGATGTTTTTTATTTTCAACAAAATGTTGAAACTGAAGAACATACAATATACTTTGTTTGAAACGTCTAAATATTATCATATTGATGTACTACTGTAACAGCTATGTATTTCATAAAGGTGATCGTTTATGAGGATACAAGACGCCAGTCAGTCGCCTGCTCTACAACACATTTAGCTGGCATTGCATATAGTTGCCACACGTTCAGTCCAATGTCTCCTCATCTAGCAAGCCATATCTGTTGCAGCAATTTTTGCTATTTCCATGGAGGACTTCATTCCATATTCTCTGCTGTTTGTCTTGAGCTACTTAGCTCATCATGTAGGTTTACAATTTTAACAAAATGTAATTTATGTAAGTAGCAGTGTCATTCCAAGTTCTCCTTTTCAGTGCAGTAAAGTATTAAGTATTTTAGGCGTTTATTTTATAAGTGTATCAGATCCTCTATGACCTGATTCGTTTCACTCAAATTGCTCCTTTTCCTTGAACATATCTGAGTCCTTTACACCTCGCGCCACCTTCATCCTCCCATCCCCTGGTTGATCCTGCCCTGCCCTGTCCTGTCCTGTCCTGTCCTGTACTCTCCTGTCCTCTCCTGTCCTGTCCTGTCCTGTCCTCTCCTCTCCTCTCCTCTCCTCTCCTCTCCTCTCCTCTGCAACCCCCACCTGCTGCCACGCCTTCACCGTTGTGTCCTCCCTACCCTCCACCACTACATCCTTCATCTTCTTTCATATGGTGGTCCCATCAACTCCCCCTCCCAGATAATGCTCTCCCTCCCTCTATTTCTCCCTCCCATCAGTTCTGATTCTCACATCCCCCCCCCCCCAACTTCTGTCATTTCCAGTGAATGTTCCCATATTAGTGGACATTTTAACTTCTATTATTACCATTTACTGTGTTTTACATGTTTCCTTTTTCCCCCCTTTCTATGTATGAGTCCCACTTTTTATTTTTATTTTTTGTAATGCCACTTGGCTGAAGCGTGGCAGAGTGTGCCATAGACAGTCCTCCCCTTCCCATATGCAGCAGATGTTTTGTCTCCTCCCCTCTCCTCTGTCTCCTGTACACTGCCGATTTGCCCAAGCCACCCCCAACTGTACAGTTTCTCCAATATGCTGATGACACTGCCCTTTCTATCCTACCCCTCCATGATCCCAATGCACCCTCCAAACCCCCCTGTTGCAACCAGTGGTTCCATCATATCAACCCCTCGAAGACCCATCATAGCCTGCACCACCCGCTCCTTCTATGATTTCTACCTAACCATATATGGTCATCCCATCCAGCTTACTCCCACTCTCAGATACCTTGGCCTAACCCTTGAGTGTCACCTCACATGACCCCTCATACACAAAAGACCATACACTGTGATTATTGAAAGAACCTCCTAGTCTGTTCTTTGTCATCAGTGTGCTACGTCAATGTTGTGTTCTCTGCTGTTCTACAGCAATTTCAAGTGCTGTGATTTTAGTTGTGTGCTGGACTTGTACATAGCGTTGCATTCGTGATTGTTCTGTGATGCACCACCCATCACAACTTTTATGTTCTGGCTGTACTTTGCTTTGTGTTCTTTCAATCATCACAGTGTATGGTCTTTTCTGTATGCTATTTTTTTAGATTTTTATCTCCATTTTGACAGTCACCCCCTTTTCTACGGCATCTTCTATTATGTTCCCCCTTTTTCATATGTCTGTTCGCCATATTTCTTCCTTTATGTTGTTTTAAATATCTTTCTTTTATGTACTTACTGTCTCTCTGCTGAAGAGCAGCGCCTATGCTGCTGCCAGCCCGCTCCACAAGAGGAACTGAAAATCAATAAAGAAAAAAAAAGATGTTTCACATAGCACCAACCCCAGGGGACTGGTGCTGCACTGCCTGGAACCAGAATTTGACCTGGAAATCTGGGGATCTCTTCAACCGCCTCATACTCCTTCCTCCAACTGTCAACGTCCAGACGTCCTTGACATTGGCGAAGAGTTCTCGGGCTTCCAGCCGGATGGCGGTGTCTTCAAACAGCGACGTTTCGACGAGTGACATACTCATCATCTTCTGGCGAAGTGCCGAGACTTTGCGGATGCCGGTCCCTTTATACCTGCGGTGTGCCCCCCACCACCTGGCCGCGGGGGCTGGGTCCAGAGGAGCCGGCGGGCGAGGTGGAGGACCCAGCCTCCCGCGGCCAGGTGGTGGGGGGCACACCGCAGGTATAAAGGGACTGGCATCCGCAAAGTCTCGGCACTTCGCCAGAAGATGATGAGTATGTCACTCGTCGAAACGTCGCAGTTTGAAGACACCGCCACCCGGCTGGAAGCCCGAGAACTCTTCGCCAGCTGTATACGCCAGGAAAGCATACACTCACATTTACGTCCTTGACATTGTTAGCACCCAAGGACTTCGGATTAACCCTCGTCTTGTTACTATCAATGACTCATCGTCGAACCATGAGCTTGTCCTGGCGATGGTACCAAGAGTGAGTGGCTTACTAAACCAGCTAGTTCACCAGCAAAATAACTGGTCCCAATTCACGGGGTACTTAAATAACAATATTGTGCCAAACCTGGAGTTTCAGATGCAGACCCAAATCGATTATGCCATCTGTTACTTTATGTGGAAAGTACAGAAGGCCCTCAAAACTGTGATCTTTAATGCTTCTTGATGACTTCCAGATCCACGACCCAATGTCTCCCTTACTTGAAGAACTACAGCTACAGAAGAACTGGTATATGGAAGCTATGGTAACCCAGCTTACAGCCAATGGATGCACCACCTGGAAAGGCAGTTTCGACGTCGATTACTTGACTGGCGAGTAGAAACGTGGGGGGAATAAGAGGTCCTCCTTCATCCCACAAACCAGAGAATAATGGCGGTTAGTGAAAACTTGAGGGCCGACCCCACGCCCAAACGACTGTTTCAAGCTGCTTATGAATTAACACAAGACCCACTCACCAAAGTGGAAACATTCGCGACGGCGTTTGAGCCACAAATGACGCTTCTGAGGGAGCGTCTGAACAGAGCCTAGACAGAACACAATCATGCCACCACACAACTAGTCGATCGGAACATCACCAGTTCCGACAGGTTCCATTCCTGTCTAACTACACCTAGCGAAATTGGAACCATAATCAGGAAGCAAAATGGGGACAGTGCACCTGTTGTTCACGAGATCAGAAACTTACACTTCAAGAACTTACGACTTAGACCATTGGTGCTCTTGGCAAAAATTTACGATGGCTGTCTCTTGACGAAATATTTCCGAACTGCGTGGGAGATCACCTAGGTAGTTCCTATTCCCACACCACAGAGGGACGTTACCCCTGCCACAAATTACCAACTCATTATTCTTTCAGTGGGTTGGGTAAGACCTTCGAGCGAGTCATCCAGGCCCACATTTTGAAAACACTGGTGGAATATGGTACGATCAGGGAAGATCAGTATGGCTTCCAACGTAAACTATCCTTCGTCTGGTGGAACATGTTACCAGAAATATCAATGTGCCTAGTGCTACAGCTAAGGTCTTCTAAGATACTGAAAGAGCATATGATAAGGTACGGAGGGAACAATTAATTCAGGAACTGGATGAATTGACGTCGATACCCAATTGTTATGTGAAACCTGTGTACCAATCACCTGATACCTGACTGGCACAGGTGATGTCTCAAGCATCCGTTTTATCCGCACCACAATTTACCTTTATGTCAATGACATGCCGACTGTCACAGGGGTCAAAATTGCGTAGTTTGCCGTTGATATGACTTTTTTTCACCAGCGGGAGACATATTGGCGGCAAAACTCTACGCCTACGGTGCCAACACGATGGCACAGCCGCTTGGGGTAAGACCAATAAAGTACAGCTAAATCCCGCCAACATGACAGCTATCTATTTCAGCAAGAAACAGGCCTTGAAGCCTACCGACTTGAGATTGCATGGGCGGGATATCACCTGTTTGGACAAAACACTCCTTTCTCCACAAAAATATTGTCTCTCTCTAGAACAAAGCTTTTGGTATGGCCAGGAAACTCCTCCCTTATTTCAAGTGCAGTGACCATAGTAGCGAAGCAAAGCTTCGATTACATAAGGCGACGGTTCTCTCTGAGATACTGTATGACAGCTCGGAGTGGGTCTTGCCAGTCAAGCACAAATTGAAAGTCTACAGGATAATTCGTGCCAGCCGCTATACTCGCATCGTTGACTTGGACGCTACCCTCCATCTGTATACGGTACTTGAAGCACTTCGCAAGGGGCGACGGCCCTGCACAACGAATTGGACACTTTGCATAGCTCGGTGTACCACATAAGAACTCTGGACAGGACGATACACCACTAATGGCATCGACATAAGGCACCACGTTCGTTGTTAATATGACATTTCGCTTTACAGCGTAAAACATATTAGTAACACTATAGATGACATCCTTCTGAGGAAGATATCCGTAGTGGTGTCGAAAGTAGGTCAGGAGTTTTACATTAGACCTATGCAACCGGTTGGCTGTATACTATGTGTATCGAAAAAATAAATTCGTGAAATGTTTTTCACTTGTATAACTACACACTTTTGAAAGATATACTGTTTTGTAAGTAAGGTACAGAGGCCGAAAATGTCTTTAACTACTGTCTCACTACCACCAACGCGATTTCAGAATATGATATTCTTTGTGAAAAGTCACATTTATCTGTGCCGGTTCGCGAACGTCTTTCCATAAAAGGGACTCCTCAGTTGGCGCCCTCACTCCTCGTCCCGCAACTTTTCACTTGTACATTTTCACCCGTTTCTGTTTTCAGAACAGATTGTGGTACGCACTGTCTACAATTTTTGCGTTGCCCTACACTGCCACCTCTCATTGTCATGGTTCCTTTATAGAGGGTTGTCGAAAATCTTCTGGGGCTTGTAGAGGTCAGTCGGCCGCTGTGGGCGAGTGGTTCTAGGCGCTTCAGTACGGAATCGCACTGCTGCTACGGTTGCTGTTTCGAATCCTGCCTCGGGCGTGGATGTGTGTGATGTCCTTAGGTTACTTAGTTTTAAGTAGTTATAAGTCTAGGGGACTGATGACCTCAGCTGTTAAGTCCCATAGTGCTCCGAGCCTTGTAGAGGTGAGTGAGTACATAGCATCTTGAATAGAAATCCATGTCCGGAAACGTACTGTTTCCGTTCTAGGACAGTTTCAGCTCAGATGTGTAACGCTTCCACGTCTGCTAAAGGAAACACAGAGATGCTTGTCCTGGTATGCAACAGAGTAGACGGGTTGACGTGGGGTCGTATGCAAAGTTTAACTAACGAGACTGCTGTAGAGGCAGAGGAAGATCTGCTGGCCGAGTTCTGGCCACTGCACTATAAACTGAAGACACACTGTGTGGGATGGAGGTGTGTGTACCACAATATGCTTCGTAGGAGCAATATCTGTAACAACACTGGTGGTCGCCACATCGAGCCGCCATTGTAATGGTTCAATACCTCTGCCTCTACAGCAGTGTCGCAAGTTATACTTTGCATACGACCCCACGTCAACCTGCCTACTTGTGATTAAGTGATAAATGTATATTTCATTATGTTTTCTGTGGATTTATTATCTAATAACTTACACTGTTACGCCTAATTCAACTCCTCAAGCATTGGAGGAGTTAAACATCTGAACTGAAATTGTAGTGGAAGGAAAACAATACGTTTCCAGACATTTCCTATCGAAAATAATATGTACTCGCTTCCCTCTATACGCCCTAGAATTTCCAGACATCACGTAGAAATCTTACAGTCATGATACCCCTTGTGCCCCTCCCTTCTTGGTGCCTCAAGTGGCGGGTTGTGTTGCTTGGGCGTTAAACAGGCCCTGCACCTAATAGTACACATCAATTAGACTTCAATTTTTGGATGAAGTTTAACAGAAAAAATTTAGGCAGTCAACAAGTCTGGTAGAATTCATGAGAACACTAAACGTTGTTCCACATTTTCACATATAATGTGCATACTTACGAGGGTAAACCCAAAAGTAAGGTCTCCTACTTTTTTATAAGTACATAGACCTGTTTATTACTACAATGGTTTACATCAGGTTGCAGCTTGAACATTTAGCTATTTCTCGACATAATCACATTTCTGTCGATGCATTTATGTAGATGCTGTGGCAGTTTTTGTATGCCCATGTCATACCAGCTCGCCGCCATGCTGTTCAGGAAGCTATGAACCTCTTCTTTCACCTCGTCGTCGGAGCTGAATCGCTTTCTTGCCAAATGTTCTTTTAACCTAGGGAACAGGTGATTGTCACTGGGCCGGCCGAAGTGGCCGTGCGGTTAAAGGCGCTGCAATCTGGAACCGCAAGACCGCTACGGTCGCAGGTTCGCATCCTGCCTCGGGCATGG